>NC_062281.1:74655270-77055270 GCF_902655055.1 Lutra lutra
TTTCCTTTTCCTGGCCTCCTTGATTGAGGGAGGACCAAACCAAGAGCATAGACCATCTGTTTAGTTCTTCTCCTCTACTGATCTGGTTTCTTTATGAAGAATGTGAGTCTACATTCCCAACATTTACTGATTTCTTTGCAATGGGCAAAAATGATAAGAATGGTCATAAACACTTACAACATGTATTTTTAAGCGTACATATAAAATATGTACGTATAAAACTAGCCAGTGCTGAATGATTGAGTCCATACTGGCTGCCTGAATATGATTTAGCAAAGAGAAGTTGACCATAAGCAACAATCAATTCAACACAGGTTTTTTTTTTTTTCCTAAAAGAAAATATATTGAAGCTTAAAGACCATAAATGTTTTAAGATGTTATATTAAAACCCAATGCATTTTATTTAGTTATTATATCTACAAAAAATAAATCTGTAATTCTATGCTGTGGGTGTCCTCTCTGCCCAACGAGTTCTCGAAATACAAGCAAATCATTGAACCTCTTTGGACCTCATTTTCCTTATCTGTAGAACGGAGGCGTAGTCTTCAAGGTCTTCTCTTGAGTGAGCATTCTTTGATTCCATTTGAGCAAAAATATAGAACTCTAGAACATTACCCCAAGAAAAAAAATGCATAAGATTATTCATCACGATGAGGTTCATAACAGAAAAATCAGAAACACCCTACAAGTTTAGTAATAGGGCACCAAGAGTTGTAAATTATAGAACATGCACAGCAGGATATAATGCACAGTCATTTGAACAATAATGTAAATGATATTTATGGGCATGGAAAATTAATCATGATTCGTTTTCAATGATCAGATTAAATTACATGATGGAGTAATGACAATAATAAAAAATGATAATGTCACTAACATTCATTGAGTGCTTGTATGGGCCAGTATTTATTCAAATTATTTATATTACCTCATTTATCTCATCTAATCCTGATTACCTTAAATGAATTGAATACAATTGTATCCCTATTTTACAGATTTGGAAACTGGGGCTTAGAGGGAGTAGGTTCTCATACCTGCTTAGTGATCTGCTGAGATCGACATATAGCGTTTCTATCTTCAAAATCAGAGCTCCATCATCTGACTTAAAACAAAACCCTGAAACAGAATAGCAACTATGAACTATAAGAATCTTGAAAGATTCACATGTTTTAATAGTGGGTTTTTTTTTTTTCCTGAGTGGGTGGACTAAGAGTGATTTCTTTTCGTATATATTTTTTGGATTCTTTATAAAATAAAGCAAAAACATGTAGAACTCAATTTCAGTGTGAGAATTGAAAAACTCTGAAAAACTACAAAAATATAGCTGCATTTATACATAAAATTGTATGCTAAATAGTGAAATTTAAATGTTTTATTCACCCCTTTTAACACTCAATATGGAATGATACCTGTTGCCAGAAGAACATCTTTGGGAACCCACTAGGGTTTCAGAAGTAGCTCTTGCCCCTCAATCTGCTTTTCCTAATCATTTGTGTGTGGGTTGTGGCTTGTGGGGAAAGCACATTATTTCCCAAAAGTTTGTTTTTTGTGTTTTGGGGGTGTTTGTTTGTATTTGTTTGTTTGTTTAGCCAAAGGGAAGGCCCATATGACAACAGCATACAGGGCCTGGTTTTAAACTGTCCCCTAAAAAAACAGCTGGGAGGGATGCCTGGGTGACTCCAACTCTTGATTTCAGCTAAGGTCATGATCTCAAAGTTGAGGGATGAAGCCTCATCCTGAGCTGCTTAAGATTCTCTCTCTCCCTCTCCTGCTTTCCTTGCGTGCATGTGCATGTGTACGTGCACACAGTCTCTCTCTGTCTTTCAAATAAATAAATAAACCAATCCTGGCCTTAAGAAGAGTCAATGTTAGATATTCACCAGGGTGGCCTCAAGTCAACCCTGTTTTCTGGCCTCATTCAGGCTTTACACACTGGGTTTTCAATTATGAAATAAACACAGTCCAGTAAAAACCAGTCTCATTGGGAATAGAGTTGGGTTCAGTACCCCGTTTGTTTTGGTCAGTGGGACCACTCTTGCCCTTGATGTTTTCTTAGAAGGCCTGACCTTGGGGTGCCTGGGTGGCTCAGTGGGTTAAAGCCTCTGCCTTCGGCTCAGGTCATGATTCCAGGATCCTGGGATCAAGTCCCGCATCGGGCTCTCTGGTCAGCAGGGAGCCTGCTTCCCCCTCCCTCTCTCTGCCTGCCTCTCTGCCTACTCATGATCTCTGTCTGTCAAATAAATAAATAAAATCTTTAAAACAAAATTAAAATTAAAATTTAAAAAAAAAAAAAGAAGAAGACATGACCTTGCTGTTGAACCTCCTTGGTATGTTGTCCAGGCTTGCTCATTTGCTGGTTTTGTGATCCTCCTCCCTTGATCACATATTGCATTTCAGCAGAAGGGTCTAATATTCAGGCCCTGTTATCGGGGTAAATCTGTTTGTAACAATCCCTTCATCATCCCAGCTTCAAGTAATTCCACTTCCGTTTACACTTGACACCTCAAACATGCACTTTATTGGGAGCCCAAGTTTTTATATATCCTCTAATTCACTTCCTTTATAACAAGCTACATCTTACAGTTCTTTGCATCTCAAATCATACTTTGCAGGATGGCTTACACATAGTAGGTACATAACAAATGCTTCTATGGTAGGTGAGGTACTCATTGCCTTTTACTTAACATAGGGTACAAAAATTAATGAACACAAATAAAATAAATGTTGTACATTCTACCAAAAAAATTGCATTTTGATAACTGTTGCTTGAAAAATTAGTACATTGTGTGTTTTTAAATGAAGATGATTTATTGCTATTGTCTAACATGTGAAGAAAGACAAAAAAATTGTTTGCAGGATCATTGGCTTGAGCACATCAATGGCACTGTTGGACAATTCTTGCTGAGTGTTAAGATGATTTATGTAACAGACCGAAGCTTTGCACAGTAATACATTATAGTCTCAAGCTATCAACCCTCGTTCATGTAGAGACAAAAGAATCTGAAAAATACCTACTTCTGAAGGTCTTCTCAAAAGAAATTGGAGATAATGTTGATGCTATTTAAATTCTTTTGAAAGAAATCACCATTACATGCCATGTCTTAAGTTCTGAAAACAGAGGAAGTTTATCATTTCTCTTTTTTTAAAAATCATTTTTTTCTAATGAACTCTGTAGTTGGCTTTGCTTTCCATTTAGTTATTTGAATCAGGCAACATGAATTTTTAATAGAAGATGAAACACATTTAAACATTGGTATTTTTCTACCCTGAAATTTCAGGAATTGTGTTACAGATTAAAAATTAAGGCATTCCGTGTACATGGGATGGCAATGTTACTTATTTATCTTTTGAATAAAGAACTATATGAAAAACATATTTTACAGTGTTATAACTATAGCCATATTTTCAGTGTATGCGTGATTGCATGAAGCCATCACATAATTTAAAGATATGTACAAGATGATATCTTTTGAATTCTTCTGAGTTATGGGACTTCTTGTCACCAAAGATGGAGTGCCTTGTATAATGACTGCAATATGTGGACAGAAACCCACAAAAACAGGCCCCTCTGATGGAAAAACTAGACTTAAAAAAGAGAAGAATAGGCAAAGTTCAGAAGAGAGTTCCCATTATTTGTTCCTGGTCGGCATATTAACACTCTATCTAGACAGTATGAAAACATGAATTCTCTGTAGTCAAGAGAAAACTCACTCTAATTAACATCCCAATTCCAGATGCAATAAAGTTGAATAAGAACAAAAAATAAGAACAGGGTGTAGCAAAAGGAAATATGGATTGCAGAAAGAGAAAATAATATAAACAGGATACCCAGGTCATGGATTATGTTAAGCAATATGATTAAAAAGGAATGTGAGTATATAATTAGACAGACAGGAGGCATTGAGATCTTCCAGAAACCAGGTGAGAAGTACCCTTTCCTTTGTCACTCAAATGGGGGTACTGGGAGGGTTCAGTGGGGAAAGGACAATGGCCTTAGTCAAATGGCTGGAAAAGCTTTCAAAGAGATCAAATCGAAGGAGATAGAAAGTATCCTCTTTTACTCTCTTATAACCCAGTCTCTCTTTTTTTTTTTTTTTAAAGATTTTATTTATTTATCTGACAGAGAGAGATCACAAGCAGGCAGAGAGGCAGGCAGAGAGAGAGAGGAGGAAGCAGGCTCCCTGCTGAGCAGAGAGCCCGATGTGGGGCTCGATCCCAGGACCCTGAGATCATGACCTGAGCCGAAGGCAGCGGTTTAACCCACTGAGCCACCCAGGCGCTCCATAACCCAGTCTCTTGATTCAAGTCTCAAATACAGTCCACCAGATGGGCAATTTCACCTCCTTGCCAAGAGTCTCCCAGGGAAGACGGCCTTTCTACAACACACAGCAATGTGTTAGAAAGTGTAGCTTTTGTGGTGAATTTAGACACAAGTTCATTGACAATTTCTCTAGGTCAGTAGGAACTGAACTGTCAGGAGCCCATCCCCCAGGGCTGCGGGTCTACCTGTGTGGTTCCCTGCTGGCTAGAATTGTGGCCCTCTGCACACTCCTGTCATTATCCTCTGAGCTCTTCAGCAGCCTTTGCCTGTTCACTGTTGCCCATTATCATTTTATTCTTTCATTTCAAAAATGCAATTTCATTCCATTAAAATAAAGGTAAAACTTGATCTTAGATATTTTGGGGGGGCAATTAAATGAACACATTACATATGAATGGAGCCACACTCTGTTTCAGTATGAGTTTGGATCAATGGCAAATATACTGAAATTCCTTTATAATGGTGTCTAAATCCCCTCCATCACTGTCTGTAGTTGTTTGTTTTCTTGGCCATGACCCAATCCATGGCATGTATAAACCTATTTAATAATAACCAGAGCTATGCTAAAGCTGTCATTTATCAAGAATTTTCTATCTGATTTTTTTTTTTTTTTTTTTTGGCTTTCAATGCTCAAAAGAATCCCATGAAGGAGATTCTGAAACTGAGGCTCACAAGGAATCAGAAACTTGCCCCAGAACCTGTACTATTAAATGTTTCAGCACACTTAGATTCAGTTCCTCTCTACTGGACTCTGCTGGACTTCCAACACACTCTTGGCCATTCTTATCAGTCACTGGAGGAATCATTATGAGTACTCTCAACCCATCTAAAAATCCATCCCCTTCTCATTACAGAAAGACATAGCACTTTATAAGTAAATGTGCAAATACCAATGGTGAGATTTTAAGAAAATGACTTGAAACAGTCACTGGCTTTACTATGTAGAACCATGAAAATACTCTCTTGAGGATGATAATATTTTGAAATTACTACTTTAATGCTTCCAACGGTCCCCAGGTGGCCTTGAAAAGTTCACATGTATTACAGAATTAGCCAAGCCTTGTGACAGGACAGCCCACTCCAGTTCACATTCCATGACTCTTGGCTTCTGTTCCCTGGTCACACTGGGACGTACAGAGCCTCCCGCCCTTAGAGTAGAGCTGTCCTATCAGCACCAGCAATATGACGAGACTCTCCTGCATCTAGGACGAGGGGGTACCTGAAGGTCAGGGAGAGTCTGCTTAAGTAGCAATGATAAAACTTCGAGTTCTTTAAATCATTTAGATCACGCAGACTGGCTACTGGATAGAGCAAATAACTTTGCATGCTTTTTTTTTTTTTTTAATTTATTTATTTGAGAGAGAGAGAGATCACAAGTAGGCAGGGAGGCAGGCAGAGAGAGAGGGGGAAGCAGGCTCCCTGCTGAGCAGAGAGCCCAATGCGGGGCTCGATCCCAGGATCCTGAGATCATGACCGGGCCGAAGGCAGAGGCTTAACCCACTGAGCCACCCAGGCGCCCCAACTTTGCATGCTTCTTTCTGTCCAATGTGCCTTTCATTAACACGATGAAGATCCAAGATAAAATTTAAAGTATTGGCTTGAATTTCATGCCGCTATCCCTAAACACTTTTTTTTCTCTGTGTAGATGGTCACTATTGACTTTTATCATTCCCTGAGGTGAAGGCAAGCTGTAGGGCTCAGACTGCTGATAAGGTTCTTATCTCTAGACCGGAAGGGGTAAAAGACACTATAAAGTGGGATAAGGAATAAGAGACCACCTTGCAAGTCTACAACCATTCTTCTCCAGAATTCTACTCTGCAACCCAGCCCTATAGATTCTTAGAGGACCTGGGACATCGATGGTCTCTAATTCAGGCTGGGGGTGGGGGTGGGGGAAGCATAATCCTCTATCTCAGGGGATATGCAAAGGTCTTAGAAAGGACATTGGTCCCAAGACAGCTGGAGAATGAAAAATACTTGAAATTCATGGCCTTCCTGAGACTCAAGGGAAGAAAATAAGCCCAAGTCAGAAAAGGACCCTAAGTCAGTAGACAAGTATATTAGGTCCACCGTGTCACCCAGGGATGGCCTTAACAGAAGCCTTCTTTGACTTCCCACACCCTGGTCTCATCACCAAGGTCCCTATTCCTATGCTCAGCGTACTTTCTCATCCCCTTCATGCTCCCTTGCTGCCAACCAGGCCTGGGACATTACACCTGCCATTGTCAAGGGATCCCGATGTGGAGCTGAGGCTTCCTTGGGGTCCTTAGCTGATGCTCAACCTGCAGAGGGGCTAGGTTCCAACAACTTCTGAGAACCCAGGGGCCCCAAACTCACCCTTACAAATCCTCTGGGACCTCTGTGTCTCTATGGAATGGTAAGTACAAGCCATTTCAGAGAGACAGATCAGCAGCCAGAGAGGGACACGAAATTACCCTGCCCCAGACTTCCTCAGGCTGCTTAAGCCTTCGTATCTCTAACAGGATGTGTCTGGCTTCCTGACATGCGGAGAGATTAATGTTATATACTGTGTTGTCAGCTGACCAGTGCGAAGTCTTGGGAATACAGGGTGTATATTCAAGCCCTTGGAATAACAATGCCATTTTCACAGATTTCATGGCTTTAAAAAGTCATTTTAGCATTCATTCATTCATTCATTCATTTATGCCTTCATTCAGTGATTCATTTGTTAATCCATTCAACAGATATCGAATACAGATTGTAACTGGGAAGTCTCCTGGAGAATAAGGAAAACACTCGATCATATCCTATTGTAATGCTTTCCTCCCCAAACTGCGATTTTCTCTAATAATATATATCTTACTATTGTTAAGTCAAATTTATTCTTACTAAGTTTTTCTAAATTAAAATAGAGATGTCAAGTCATAGAAATCAACATTGAGGAATTAGCTTATTCACTTCCACATTAAAAAATAATTAGTAATTAGTCTGGCATTGGGGTTTTTGTGAGTTTTGTGACATTTTGACACTCATACAATTATTATGATACTTTTATATGGCATCCATTACACTGTAATGGGCTCATGGCAAATAACCATATCATGACTTCTAACATAAAGAACAGAAACTGCTAAGTAACCTTATGTTGTTAAAATTCCTGATCCACGTAACTACCCATTACCAGTTAAGTTGTGGAATCTGTGGTTTAGGTATATAAGTGCATGGATTAAATAACATTAATGTGCAATTACATGAAAATAAACCATGTAGCTTTATTAAATTGCAGTGCAATTGTTATCACTCGGTGTAAAGTGATACCAATTAAACCCTCCTTTAAAACATCACAAATTAAGATTTAACTACAAAGAAATGCTAGCATGTAAAGTTTATGGTAAACCATGGATAGAATATCCCTGAGTATTTCCAGAGGCTTAATAGCATTTATAAAATTAAAAACATCTTTCTCCTTTATCCCTGGCATTAACTGTACCTAATTTAGGGAAGTTTCAAACTGACACCATTAACTTCTTAAAAAAGATGTATGAATAACTTCACTTCTGAAATGTCAACACAAAGACAAATTATGCATTCTTGTGTTCATACTGAGTAAATATTTTAGTGGGATAGGCACTGGGATGGAACTTGGGATAAGGAAAGACTTGAGACCAAAGCTAATGTTAATTCTTAAGTTTTGCTGGTCCAAGACCATTGGATATTGACAACTTTGTATCATTCTTCCTAATAAAATAGTAGCAATTAAACTGCTTCTCTATCACAGCATATGTCTATCCCTCCCTTCAATATATACTGAGCTGGTTATTTACCAGCTGAGTCAAAGTGACTTAAATTCCGAGTCTGGATTTTCACTTCAGGAAATCAGGATAATGATAGCCACACACAGGATTATTGTTAAGGATTAAATGACTCAAAGGACTTCATACAGCACTTTTTACAAAACCAGCATTAATACACGTGCTTCCTCTCTCTCCCACCTCCCACTTCAAATCTTTCATGCTTCTTCTTAGGTCAATACTTGTACCAGGAACTGATGGTTTACCTCTATAGACTCAAGGTCTAAAATATACCAAGCAACCGAGAATTTCATCAAACTTAGGACTTTGACACCGACCACGACTGTATTTTTCAGACAAGAGATCTAAACTATAAACAGGAAAATTTGGTACCTGATGATTGAACTTTAGAGCTGGTGATTTGGTTAACAGAACTCTAGATATTCAAGGACAGTGATCCGCAGAGATGAATCAAATCTTTCCCTTCACCTACACCCCACCCCCACCCCGCCCAGTTGCTAACCCACAGGAGCCTCTACGTGACCAGGTCTGAATTCCAGATGTTCCCAGGAGCGCTTCATTTCATCATGTCTTCTGACAGCACCTAAACAAATAGATCAAAACTTGTACAACATTTAGCAAGTGCAACTTGAAGATTTTCTTTCTGTTAGACAAATAGATGCCATCTGGAAAAAATAACCCGAGGCGCTTGGATGCAGGAACATGAAGTTTATTGGCTGAACACCCAATGAATACCTTACACTACTTTCTTTGGCTCCTACCCTCGGCCTGCTCATTTCAAATCTTGCCCATTTCAGCTGGCTCTGTGCTGTTAGACAAGTCCCATTACTTGGGCACTCAAATACTAGGAAGACATGCTTAATTTGAAAGATAGGCTTGCGAGAGGGATCAGGACCCAAATTGTTTCCTTTTTATTATAACACCTGCTCTATAAAGGACTGCTAAGTATCGCTATGCCTTGATCTTAATTGGGAACAATATTTTATTATCCGGTCCCTCCTCAAATTTTCAATGTTTACCACTTTCCGTTTTAAACAGGAGTGTCCTCATATAATCTTTCCTTCCTTTTTTGCTCCCTCCCTTCCTCTTTTCTCTAAAGCTACTTTCCAAAAGGAAAAGCCCCACATATGTTGTTATTTATTTTAATGATGGTCTTTTATTCCTCAATTAGTATTACAACAATGTCAGTGTGATATTGCCTTTCAAATTAGCTGAAAGAAATCTAAATGACAGCAATATTATTTAGCAGCTTTTTAGAGGAACGTCAAATAAATGTGAGTAGCCAGAAATCAAGAAAACTATCTTCATTTTATTTTAATGGTATACTCTTTGAAATAAAAATAGCTTTTAATGTTTTTTTATAGGTCAAACTTTCTATGCAAACACACGTATATAAAATGCCCAAGTTAGGTCTTTACTCATTATTTTTCTTTTGTCAGTTGTGAGCACGCGGTTTTTCCAAACTCAAAAACAACTGTCCCCAGAACTTCTGGAATTCATTTTATTATTCATTATCTCATGATCTGAGCAGTAGGAAGTCCTATGAAACATGTTTGATTAAACATGAATTTTATGGGGCGCCTGGGTGGCTCAGTGGGTTAAAGCCTCTGCCTTCAGCTCAGGTCATGATCCTGGGGTCCTGGGATCAAGTCCCTCATTGGGCTCTCTGCTCAGCAGGCAGCCTGCTTCCCCCTCTCTCTCTGCCTGCCTCTCTGCCTACTTGTGATCTCTGTCTGTCAAATAAATAAATAAAGTCTTTAAAAAAAAAACTGTGAATTTTATAAATTGCCTCCTTCTCCACAATTCCCATGAAAAAAGTATTCATCTAGATTAAAACTCCGGAAAATTTTAATGGGACCTTTGAAATCTGTTTGAGTTCAGTTTCTTGGAAAAACAAAACTGCCTAATGGAAGTACTCTTTATACAAGGAGTGGATATGCCTTTGAGGCAGCTTTCCTCCATACATAGTAGTGAAATCAGAGCAGGGTAATCTGCGTGTTTGAAATGTCTTTGCCAAATCCATAAGGCTGCTTATGATAATATCTGAATGGGTCGTGTGTGTTTGTTCACGGTGACGAAGAAGAAGAGGGATGATAATTTGCAACAATATCCCTTGTCTTTTCAGTCTTACCCTGGCCCGAGCCTGGAAAGTGAAGACTTCAACATTCCACCAATCACCCCGCCTTCCCTCCCCGACCACTCTCTGGTACACGTGAATGAAGTCGAACCTGGTTACCACTCTCTGTGTCACCCAATGAACCATAATGGCCTGCTCCCATTTCATCCACAAAACATGGACCTACCTGAAATCACCGTCTCCAATTTGCTGGGACAGGACGGAGCCCTGCTTACTAACTCCATTTCTGTGGTAAGAATCTGCTTGCCGATTGGTGGTGGGGAGCGAGGAACATAGGAGGGTAAGGTCGACTTTCATGGGAGAAGTTTTGCATTGTAGTAACACAGGATTCTGAAACTAGGCATACGTTTTTAGCTAGGGAAAATGTTCTCCGTAAGTTCCTGAAGTAATTTTCGGTCTTCTGTTGAATTCAGGGCAAAAATCAATTAATTACCTGTTTGATCACTCTTACGTCTTACTCAAAGTTCTAAGCACTATTAGACACTGAAGGCCCTATCGTAAAGTTGAAATGTCTAACTAGATTTCAGATAAAAGGTTATCTTAAAAGGGCCACCTCTCACTTACTGCCAGATTTCTCACTACAAGAAAGACCCTCACATCTTCTGAACAGGAACTGCTGTTCGACTAGATTTCTCCCCCATTTCCCACAGATTTACAGGATAGGAAAGCAAGAAAACCATCTTCATTTTTATTTTGGCAGTACAATTTTAGTGATCAAAATTTATCTCCATTAAAGTGTTTCAGTCTATTGGATCCATTGTCCCCCTAAACCTTCGAGTGTTCTGTACTTCTTAAAGTTAGTGAGAATGTCTATCGTCCAGGAAAACCAGCAAAAATTAAATTTCCAGCCTCTACCCCAAAGCCCAGGGATCTGAATTTTTAACAAGCATCCCATGTTTGAGAAACACTGACTTGTAATGAAATCTTTCCTTCTGGTTTGTGTGTCATCTAAAACCTTAGTAATTTCTCTGTCTGTATCGCAAGTAGTGAAAAATAGTTTCCGCAGTATATGGCCAAGGACAGAACATTTACCTTGTCATAAAACTCTCCCTGAGGTTAACAGTGACTTTTAATTAGCACTCTTTTGTTTCCGTTGTTCAATAAGTTAACAGTATGTGTAACTCGATTGTCATTTTGGTAAGTCACTCAACAGTGCTGTCGGGCTCACAATGAACAAATTGATTAACTGCTTGTCTTATATGGTTTCTGATAGGCAACATTTACATTATCACTAATCAAAAACATTTGGGGATGTATCTCTAACTTGAGGGAATTCACAAAAAGGTTTTCCTATTAATCACGAATGTAAAGGGCGTGGGGCTGGGATTGGAGAGTATCAAAAGAAACCCTGAAGTCATTTTTCAAGAATGAAGCCCAGAGCTTCATGCCATGATAGTATCCAGATTCTCTTAAGAATTGTCAGCTAGCTCAGTGGTCAAGAGAGAACTCATTCGCATCACTTGTGGTGGCAGAAAATTATTGCCTCGATTTTTTATTCTACCTGTATAGATTAGTCCTAAGAGTATTAACTATGGCTTCCTTAAGTAGAACGTGGATTTTTAAATGAAGATGCTAAATTCGTAAATCTGCATCATGCTGTACTTCAAAGCAGTCACCTTGAAAGGTCACATGTCCATTCCTCTTTGGGGCTTGGCCTTCAGACCCTGTTCTCGAGTCAATGAGGCGTCCAAGTGATGCCTTCATAGGCACCACCTGTGTGCTAAGAAGGCGAAGAAGAACGCATACGGCGTATACACTATCAAGTCGGTCCTCTAAGCTTTCTCACAGTGTGAATGGAGCAGGGCTGTAGAAGGGATAATGAGATACTCCACTACGTAATTTAAGTCTCCAAACCCTTTTTTTCTTTATATAATTTGCCTTCTTAGCATTCTGAGGACCATCTTGATATACCACTCGCTTGTTAACTGAGGCTTCTTCAGTGTATACGTGCATACATGCATTGTGTACAACTTCGACATACATGTATCAAGGATTTCCCCAGAGCTGTCAAAATGGCAGTCACTCCATCCTTAAATGGCATGCTCAGAACTTGACCTAGTCACAGTGAAATGCATCATTTTCTAGGTCCTTCTTCCACTGTGTTTTCCTCTTGCCCTATCCAGACCTTCTCCTCATCCAAATCTCTTTATGCTTTCCCCACCCAACCCAATGTCAAAAATTGAACTTTAGGTATTTTCCCTTCAACATGGTATTTCCTTTGAAACTTTTAACACTGCAAGGCAAAGGGGCCCCATCTGGCCCACGTTAAGGGGATGAAGCTCTAATTTGCTGTTCTGGTTCTTTTTTTTTTTTTACTTTTAAGATTTTATTTATTTTTTTGACAGAGAGAGAGAGAAAGATTACAAGTAGGCAGAGAGGCAGGCAGAGAGAGGGGGAAGCAGGCTCCCTGCTGAGCAGAGATTCCCCATGTGGGGCTCAATTCCAGGACCCTCAGATCATGACCTGAGCCAAAGGCAGAGGCTTAACACACTGAGCCACCCAGGTGCCCCATGCCATTCTGGTTCTTGGCAAGTCTCATCTAGCAGGACTTTTCATAGGATGGTGAGCCTTCCCCATACCTCCCAAACTATATTCTGAGGAGGACATCCACTTTGCTTGCTCCCAGTACTGGCCTTACCATTTTATGCTGTTATGTAAAAAGCTACTCTGACAAATAATCCAAGTCTTGGTGAGGCTTTGATGGACTTTGGCACAGTCCAATAGAACTTTCTGGGATAATGTCTTTTCTGTTAGTCATGTTGTCTGATAGCAGTATTCATTGACTATTGAGCACTTTAAATATGGATGGATGACTGAAGAACTAATTTTTATTTTATTATATTTGAATTATTTTACATTTAAGATAGCTACGTGTTCCTAGTGGCTCCTATACTGGACAGTGTAGGTCTAGGTAATGTGGTAATGTTGATTCTAACATTAAATCTATATGAAACCCATTTTTCAAGTCAATGTGGTCTTGGCAAAATTAGTTTTGGAGATTAAATTTATTGTAAGAATCCTAAAAAAAAAAAAAAAAAAAAAAAAAAGAATCCTCCTTCAAGGCTGGGATCTCTGGCTGGAGTCCAGGAACCAGAGTTGGATATGCTGTAAAGTTGTGATAGAAATCTAATAAAGTTGGCAGGGCCGACTTCATAGGAGTCTGCTAATTCCTTTGAGAAATAAGGAGCCTCTTCAACTCTTTTGAAGTATCATGTGTCTAGAATACCATTCATCAGTGTGTACATTTTAAATGCTTACCATGATCTAAATGTTTGAAAGTGCTCACATGATTGATAAGACAAGGTCACTGTCCTTCAGAAGCTTGTAAATTATGGAGAAAACATAAATAGGTATGAAGCAATCAGAGTAAGATATGAAGCAATTAGAGGCCAGGAGAAATGTTAATTCAGTTTTACTGGCCAATGAACCCAGTAGGAATTCCTAGTTGGAAGATGTGAGAGTAATCTGGTTTAGGTAGTCTATAAAACCTAGTGGAAAATGTAGGGCTGCAGGCAGGGTCTGAAAGGTGGTTTCGATTTGGACAAACAGAGAGGGAAATAAAAGCCATATCTGAGAGCATTTGCAAAGCAGGTTGGTTATTTTAAGTTGGAAGATTTGACCAAAGGCTTCAAAAACTAATGAAAGGACTATGGGCTTGATAAGATGGATTCAAAGAAAGCATTGGCTGTTTTCACTCAAGGCAAAAACATTATGAAAGCAGTCAGAGGAAATCCTTCTGGTTTCTTCCTGGGTGGATAGTGGTGGTAAGAAACTGGAGTTGTGGAAATCCTGGGCAGCCAGTTGTCATAACTCAGGCAAGAAGTGTTGAGGAGATACACAGAGCGGGGACACTGAGAACAGAAAGATGACTACCGAGCTGTTTTCACATCATTCCCAAATACAAATGGATCTGAGGATGAACAACCCTTCATACAGCCCTATATTTTACATTTCAAAAGCACTCAGGGGTTCCTTGCTCTGAAAGGAACTTTAAGACCATGGAATATGTTCTTCATGTTTCTTTGTAAAAACAATCTAAAACTCTTCCCTAAAAACTTGGCATGTGCGTAATGTGATTGCAAAGTTTAACAACCGAAGTCTTGGTCAGTTTGCCAATTGTTGAAATATATTTGTGAAGAGGGCACTGTGTAGGTCATCAGTGCTCATACAGACAAGGAAGTCATGACTACAGAAATCCAGATGTAAGAGCTGCTCGCCTAGAAATTACGGTGCTTTTTCCAAACCCTTCTTTCAAGGTCACTTACAGTAATAAGAGCTAACACTTGTAGATTCAAAATAATAAACTTGCGGCAACTTTTATGTGCGTATGAGTATAAACCACCCTAGGCAGATTTATGTATAGGATCAACCATCTCCAGTTGTATTTTCTAGAAGCTTTTCAATGTTATAAACCCAAGCCTTTGCTTTTAGTGTGGTTCTCACATCTTGGTGTTAGTATCTTCACATGACGGAATTTCAGAATTTGAATGCATCAACGGAGTGGAAATATTTTAGTTTTCATTTAAGTATTATATATATTTTAGAGCTGGTTGTCATGTTTAAATGCAGATGTATTACCGTGTCACATATGTTATTTTTATATAATATAAATTATTATATATTATATCATTTTTGATATTTCATCTTAATGATAAATTTTCTTGTGTCTGCTTGTTCTTATCCCTAGTGGCAACATAAGTGATACAGACTTACTGATTTTAAGCATTTCCAACAAACGTCTATTGTATTAGACATAAAAAAGTTAGTTCGTAATTAGAAATCAATGACTGAATGAGTAGTAGTATCTCAATTTCACAATTGGAAAACAGAACTAAAGAGGGGTTAAGTGACTTGCTCGGTGGCTCAGCTCATAAATGCCCCAGCTTTCTTACCTGAAAAACAAGGATAAAAATAGTCCTTACCTCATGGGGTTAAATGAATATTGAAGAATTGCTTAGACCAGTTGTTGGCATAGGAAGCATTATGTAAGTTTGTTAAATAAATGGGAAAAGTGGGGTGCCTGGGTTGCTCAGTCAAGCATTCAATTCTTGGTTTCGGCTCAGGTCATGATCGCATGGGTTGTGACATCCAGCTGAGTTGGCTCATGCCACGGCGAGAGTCTGCTTGAGATTCTCTCTCTCCCTCTCCCTCTGGAGCTCCCCAGACACACAGGTTCTTTCTCTCCCGTTCTCTGTCTAAAACAAACAAACAGACAAACAGGGATGCCTGGGTGGCTTAGCCAGTTAGGTGTCCAACTCTTGATTTCAGCCCAGGTCATGATCTCAGGGTCATGGGATCAAGTCCCACATCAGGGTTTGGTTCAGGGCAAAGTTGGCTTATCCCTCTCTCTCTGCTTCGCCCCCTGAACTCTCTAAATGAAATAATCTCTCTCTCTCTAAAACAAACAAGTAAATAAATAAAACCTTTAAAAATAAATAAAATAAAATAAATCAATCTTTTAGGAAATAGAAAAAGCAAGCTTTTTCTTGACTCTTTTGGAGGAGTTAAAAATGCATGAGAGAGATTTTTCCAAAGAGTTATTTATACTTTGATCCTTAATCTTCTTCACATCTTTAGAGGAAAAAAAAAAAAAAAAGACCAGAGTAAGCCTCCTATTCACCAAAAAAGGCTTTACCTTTTACTGAGTATCCTTATATACCATTATCACTTAAACCAACATCTTGGGGCTAGACCACCTCAGTTCCAGTCCTGTCACTGACACTCACCAGCTGTGTGACAGTGAGCAACTAATATAACCTTTCTGTGCCTGTTTTCTTATCTATAAAATGGGTTATAATAGATATTTAATCCTATAATGTGAACATTAAAGAAGTTAGTGTCTGTAAAGTAGTGCCTGTCACACAGTAGGTACTAGGTACATTCAGTGGGACTTCTTTTCTGATTAAAATGTTGCCAAGGCAGAATATCTAGATTGTTTTCTGAAATTTATCATAAACCTATATGGAGGGGTGCCTGGGTGGCTCAGTGGGTTAAGCCTCTGCCTTCAGCTCAGGTCATGATCTCAGGGTCCTGGGATCAAACCCCATATCAGGTTCTCTGCTCAGCAGGGAGCCTGCTTCCCCATTCTCTCTCTGCCTGCTGCTTTGCCTACTTGTGACCTCTCTCTCTCTCTGTCAAATAAATAAATAAAATCTTAAAATTAAAGAAAAGAAAAGAAAAGAAAAAACACCTATATGGAGAGTGAAGCACACTTAGGGTGAAATTTCTTCTTCCCCAGATTTCCAGCATTCCCTTTTTATGTATTCTTGCTGGTGCCATTTTATATGTCAGTAGTCAGTTGGGACTCCCACAAGAAGTTTGATTCCTGGCACTTAAAAAAGGTTCCATTTTCTTAAAGTCCCTGTTTTCTAAGCCCAGTCTATAAAACAGGGTAGAATTTCTATTAGTATATACTGTCGAACAAGTGCCAATTAGTTCTGATTCTCTAGGTCCAAGTTAAACAGCTACTCATGACCCAAGATTGTAAGAGTTCCATTTTTCTCCAAATTCCCTTGAGTTATTTTGATAGTGCGTAACTGACGAGCCTGAGGTTCTCAGAGAGTGGAATCTGGTTCGAAGAGCACTGGAACAAGAGTCTGGAAGGCCAGAGCCTGCCTTGAATAAGCTTATTAAGCATGGGTAATTTACTGCACCCCATCTGTAACCAGCAGGGTTGGGCTAGATCAGAGGGGTCCAAATTAAGCTTGTTGGAGCCAGAGAAAGGAAGGAATCAGCCAGAGTGGTGGTTGTTATTCATCTCACTGTTCACATTTCCTATAAAAGTTCCCCTTCACAACGGCTTCTGTCCTCTGAGAAGATGGAAAACCACAGAACTAGTTGATCACCGAGACCCAGGCCAGGGCTAGCATTTTCCTATGATTCATACTCTGTTGACCACGCAACTGTGATCCAGACTCACAGCTCACCCAGCTTTTCACTTTGGTCCCTTAGTAATTTTTCCTATGGTCACTTTGGCTTTCTTAATATTTTACCTGTCCCCCCCACCCCCGCACCCCCGCCATAGCCCCGGGCCTCATTGGTCATTAAGATATTTGGAATCTATTGAACAGAACGTTTCCTTAAATGGAAAATGTTGTCCTGACATTAAGAAGAAAATGATGTTGCTTGGGGTTTTCATGTTGTTAAAAAGAAACTACAGAACCATTTTGGGAGAAAGGTAGAATAAGAAAATACCTATATTAAGTATGCATGGTTTACGAAAAATCCTTTGGTTCCACAAAACTGAAATCAAGAGCCTCTTCTTTTTCTCTCTACTCTGGCACATTCCCTGCGAGGTTTAATCATGGATGGGTGGAAGGGAAAATGCAACCTTGTATAAAGTCATCCAAACCTCACTGCCTGGCCTATATGTGGCCATTGCTTGTTCTTTGTGCAGTCAACAGAAGCTCTTTCATACAAAGAAAAACCGTGCAAAGTTTTAGAATGGCCTCACAGAAAGGAGTCATTTAGACCTGAGCTTTTTGTGGAGTATGGTTCCTAATGACACATTATAGAAAACTGACAATTAAAAAAAAAAAAAAGGCAACAAAGGAGATTTCAATTTCTTTGACTGCTTCAAATTTCCAGTTCTGGAGTTGCAAATGGAAAAAGATGTTAAAAGGCAAAGAAATGGGGGGCAGGGGAGGGGGTGATTTCCCCAATGCCTTATTTTTCCAGGCAACAAAAGCAAGCATCATGTCTATACTCAGATTTATTGTCATTTTCGGCATTCAGGCATGCCACACTTTGCATTCGGAGACCACTGTACAACTGTTTTGACAAGCATTCACTTCAGAAGGTTCTGGGCAGGACACACGAACTGAAGCAGGGGTCCTCCTCTGGGTCTAGAGAGGGTGCGGTACATCAAGGAAGTGAGACGTATTTGAGCAGCATGAATTTCTAATATGTTGCCATTATGGAAAGGACCACTGGCATATTGAATAATGTAGCTTTCAAAGCCAAGCAGAAAATGTGATTACAGGCAATTTGATTGCTGTTTTTAAAATAAATATTTTTGAAATCTTGAGATATTTTATTTCATGTAATGCATCAAGTATGTAACAGTGGACCAGAGCTAAATATCTTTCAGGACATGAAGGAGCTGATGATGTCAGCCCCATTTAGATATGAAATAATAGAAACATTAGTTTAAAATGGAATGGATGTCACGGTGGTTGGTTTGTTTCTTTAAAACAGGGGAGGAAAAAGCAATAGGAAGAAATGATTTTGCCTATTTTGACAGAAGAAAAAAGACGAAGAATAATTATTAAGTATTATGCTACAGTTCATGAAATGTTTTGCAATTGCAGCCTGGTTTTGGTTGGTTTTTTTTTTTTTTCCCACAAATTATCTGTTTTTTTGTTTGTTTGTTTTTTGTTTCTTTTTAAGATTTTTATTTATTTGTCAGAGAGAGAGAGAAAGAGCAAGCACAGGCAGACAGAATGTCAGGCAGAGGCAGAGGGAGAAGCAGGCTCCCTGCCAAGCAAGGAGCCTGATGTGGGACTCAATCCCAAGACGCTGGGATCATGACCTGAGCCGAAGGCAGCTGCTTAACCAACTGAGCCACCCAGGTGTCCCAAATTATCCGTTTTTGAATATTGCAGCACTGAGAACAATGTATTCAGCCACTTTAATGCTGTGAAGAAATGGGCTGGTTTTGTTCTTATTTTTGACCATATATAATAAAAATGTGTGGTTTGGGTTTTTTTTTTTTTTAATGTCAAATTCCTAATGAGGCCAAAAATAAGTGTTGTTTGTGGTTAGTTGTTAAGGTCTACTTCAGCCTTTTCTTTGCTCAGAACAGACTACTTTGAATGTGGTATTGATAAGGGGCTCAATGGACTCAGTATGTTAATGATTTGGGGCTATCTTTTAGTGCTACAATAAAATATTATTCCAAACGGGAGTTCTCCTTAATAGTGTGCAGGAAAGGAGCCAATTTAAAAATAACACTTTTCCTCTATTCTGCCAAGTAAGAAAACTCAAGATCGACTCTGTATATAGGGCTTGTTGTACTTTTTCTTCAGCCCCAGAGTTCATATGGATGTGTGCCTCACTCATGCACGGAAGAAGTTAAAAAGCTATAAAACCAGTTATATAATACACAAACTCTGAGAGTTATTCAATCCAGCCTCTTAATTCCAGGCAGGAGTAAACCTAAACCATTTCAGATATGTGGTTTTCTAGCTAAGAGCCAAGATTCCACAATTTTCCTTGGGAGCCTGTTTGTGTTTAATTAACCTTGTAACAGTAAGTCAAATTGCAGTAAGAGATTTAGATTCCTTCCAGGAAGTTCCTTATTAAAGTTAAACAAAAATCTCTTACCATAATTTTCGTCTACTTTGTCCTCTTCAGACGTCTGAAGGCTTGGAGCATAGTTGATTTCAAGTGGTTGATATTTATGAAGTTGGGTTTGCAGGTGAGTTGTACCTAGCCCCAACAAACCCGATTCCTGTAACCTTTCCTCAAAGGTCATATTTTTCAACTTTAAAATTGAATTAACATTTTTTTTTTTTTAATTTGGGATCTTCAGGCATGCTGACCACAATGGGAAGCATAGCTCCAGCCAACACCTGAGATTACAGATTAATTTCTCAATCTTTCAAATAATTCTCTGCCCCCACGTGGATGTTTTTAGGATAGGCTCTTGAATAGCGTCAGTGATTGCTGACATATTTAATTTCTCGCCCATCTATCACTCCCACGGTGGGTTCCTTGCTATGCTGGGGTCTAGCCAGCAATTCCCCATCTTGTTTCTGCGTAACTCATTTCACATCCTAAAGGCAAACATCTGGAAAGGCCATGATGGTGCTTCTCATCAAGTCCTCTTTTTTCCCTGGCTCAGTATCCATTATTTAAATATTCCTTAGCACACAAACAGAGGAAAGAAAAAAAAAAAGAACAGTTATGTACTCATAGAAGTGTCCTCAGAGAAACAGACTCTAAGCAGGGCCATGAGTAAGACTCCCCAGACCCTGGCATGAGGTTTTGGTCACTGGCTATACCCTCCAAACTGGTGATAAAATGTTCCCTTAAGTGTTGAAGGGGGAGTTTAGGAAAAGCAGCACTGAACCCGGATGAAGGACAGGTGGGAGTGGGGAGGATCCACAGCCTGGGAGGGGTCTGTCCTTAGGAATCATGTTCCTCCTCCTCCTCCTCTTTTCAGTGCTGACACTTCTAAGCCATTGTTTAAGTCTTCTAAAATAATACAAATATTTCAGTTTTTTTAAAAAAGTTTAATGCTGGGGCGCCTGGGTGGCTCAGTGGGTTAAGCCGCTGCCTTCGGCTCAGGTCATGATCTCAGGGTCCTGGAATCGAGTCCCGCATCGGGCTCTCTGCTCATCGGAGAACCTGCTTCCTCCTCTCTCTCTCTCTCTCTCTCTCTCTGCCTGCCTCTCTGCCTACTTGTGATCTCTCTCTGTGAAATAAATAAATAAAATCTTTAAAAAAAAAAAAAGTTTAATGCTCTGTGTCATGGGGTCTAAATGTTCTAGCCCACTATAATACTTCCAATATAACTAAATGAATTTGAGCCCTAAATTTGCATCCAATCTTGTAGGCTTAATACTTGAATCAATTTACTACTAATTATTCCTAACTTGTACCACTATTAAATTGATATATTTGACAATCAATGTCCGTGTTAGTTGATCTTCATTTTTAGGTGAATACTCTTATTTTCTGAGGAGGGCTATTTTTATGGAGAAAAGTTACCAGGAAAATTACAAAGACTTCTAAAGTAATATATTTCTGCCTAGTCTCCAGAATCTTTGAGGCAAAAGAAGCATTGTGAACAATTAATGTCTATTAAAGATTGGCCCATATGACCAGTGGGTTTTTTTTTTTAATTATCATTACAAAATGATTCAGTCTTTGACTTGCCATTTGCTTGATTTGTGCAAGTAGATTATTAACATTAAAATGTTGCATTATAAACCCATTTACTCATCGAGTCATAGGAGAATGAGTCTAAATGCTTTTCAGGAGAACAATGAACCAGTCTCATTTTAAGACTCCACTTCTTTCATTATTCATTAACTCTTCTTATCTAGAGCATACGGGAACATTGTAAGAGCAGGTTTTGGTTTTTTTCCGTTTCAGTTTTTTTCCAGTTTGAAAGTTCCGAGTTCTCTAATACAGACAGGCATTACCTATAGGAACACAATATTTTTCTTTTTATATTAGCCATTTATATATTTTGCCAGAAGCAAGACACACGCCCTTGGAGAAAAAGGTATGAGGTGCTACAGGATCTTTGACCATTTGGTACAGTCATTAAAATCTGAGATTCAGCTTTCCTTTTTTGGACCATTTAAAATATTACAAATGCCATAATCACCCAGAGAACAGATCTTTTTTTTCCCCTTTACCTAGTGAATATATTTAGCATTCTGATTAATATATAATAACAAAACTGATAGTTGAACATCTTTGAATTTAATGGAACGTACAAATCCCCCAAGGAAATCTAAGTACCATTTAACAGAGGGAAGATTTAATTCCTTTTTGTAACTCAAGATAACAATTCTGTTTTTGATAGGTATGGAACTTGGTCAAAATTTGTTACATTTGAAAAGTATTATCCTTTAGCATTTACATCTTGCTTTTTTAAATCAAAGTCTTGATTGTCTTTAATAAAAAATTGCTCAACCCCCAAAACACATTACACTATTAAAACTTTTCATATATTTGTATGCATTGCATATTTAATCATGCTTTCTGCCAGCCAGTAGACATAAATAATGGTTTACCAAATGGAGACAGGACCATACTTCATACATTGGGAAACTTGAAAATGCACTGAATGAAAAATAAGTCCTTCCTTGCTTCTTTAGACAGTCGATTCATAAAGATTATTGCTAAAAACATTAAATTAGGAGGACTCTGAAAAGACAGACAAAACCCTTAACAGGTTACAACATTTTCTTCCCATTGTGAGGTTACCCCTACCTCATAGTGCTTGAGTGTTTAACAGGAGAAGGAGACGGTTCAGAGTCGGGCCGAACCATGGAGCTATTGTTCACATGCTGAGTAAAAGTGTACTATTTGCATCTGTGTTTATGGATGCCTCTGGCTCCTTCCATAAATCTATACATTTACACATTCTTGTGTTTATTGTGTTTGGGCATCAGGACCTCTCACCCACTGTGAGGGGATCGGTGGCCTGCGAAGGCCATTCCCTCACTGGGCAAATACTAAGTGGGACCTTCCATTAAACAGTACTCTTACCTGGGATATGTTCTTATTTATGGGTTGTTATTTCTTTCCGCAAAGCAGCCCCATTTCTAAGGAGAGCAGCCCGTGCAGCAAGCCTGCGTTTCCCAGCAAACAACAGACACGGCATTTTCCAAAGCTGTGCTTTACTGTCGCATTTCATCCCCCACTCATCACACTTGTGGGGAGTGTCTTCGTGGTGCCTGGGTTCTGTAGGTGTTATGTGTAGTGACTTGGAATCCAGGAGCTGACAGTTCACTTGGAAGGATGACGGTCACTTATATGACACACATGGGGAATTGGAGACCAGGGAAGATCAAAGTCTCAATAGTGGTCCCTTCCTTAGATTGTCCAGGGAGTGTGCTGGTCGCCTGAAGACCCCTCCAAAGTATGGCTTCGGAGTCCTGGGAAGTGGTATGAGTGCTTGGTCCACTGGTGGGTGCTGGGGTGAGGCGGCCTGGACTTGACCCTGCCTGGGCCCCTCATTGGATGCATGTGACCTGAGCAAGTGACTTCACTTCTCTCTGCTTCACTCTCATCTGTGGTGATGACTGATTGTATCTATGCGTCTGAAGCCCTCACGCCCTATCAGGCAGACAGCGCGCCTCATCTCAGCTAAGGTCCATGATCCTCCTCCCCTGAAGCCCCATAGCTTCTTGTCTGGGTGTTCCTCACCTTGTCTGTGCTTCCACTTCTAGCTACTGGCGTCCATGTTCTATGTGACTTTCTAAGAATGACTATTCCAGCATTTACTGAGCCCTAACTAATGCCAGGCCCCAGGTTTCCTCCATAATCCCTACAATCACACCAGGGAAGGGTGGTGTGATCCTTATCTTAACCGGGAAGGACTGAGGACACAGACGTAGGTCACACAGGTGCCCAGGTGGTAGGTAGCAAGGTGGGCAGGCTAAGGGATGGTTACTTCTGCATTTCTGGTGAATCAGGGGCTCAGAAACTTTACACTGAAAGCTTAACTTAGCCTTTTATGCTCCCCCTTCCCCTCTCCCCCACCTACAGAGTGTGTTCTCATAAATCCTGATGAGCCATCACTGTTGACCCCAGCCTTGCCAGCCCAGATAACATTCGCCATTCTGCCCTCTTTAAAAAAAAAACAAAAACAAAAACAAAATAAACTCATTCTATTTTTACATTGCTGAAATAACAATAATCTGAGAGAGTGGGTAGAGGAAAAGAGAGATCATATAGTCCAGTGTAAAAAGGATAGCCTTGGTGTTCTGGCTGGGTGACTTTGACAAATCACTTGACCTCTTGGACTCTCCGTTTCCTTCACTGTAAAAGAAGAAAAAATGGGACTACAAGAATAATACTTACATCACCATATGGTTGTGGGGATTAAGTGAGATACAAAGTGTACATTGCTCGCACCTGATAGTCTAAGTACATTAGATGACATCTAGTCATCACGTTGAATAAAGTAGAATTTCGGCTAATGAAATATGTTTGCTTTTTGACAAAAACCCAGTAATTTAAAGTCTAAACCCTTCTGCAAGGAAAACAGTGTTTCTTCCTCAGGTAGCAGCAGGTTATGCTAATAGACTAAGATTCGTGCAGTTCTGCCTTGTGACCAGGAGCTGGGTTATCTGCCATTTGCTACAAATTCGTTATCAGCCAACCTCAACATATTCGTTCCTCTCCATCGTTAGTATACAAAATTTACTTCTAAAAGTACAAAGATATTTAAATTATTTTATAAATAAAAGGAGGAAAAATTCTGGGCAGCTTGCCAAAGATAGCGGATCTGAAATTTGCTAGAAGTGGTTCCTTCTCTTTATTAAATTCCTACTCTTCTTTTCCTGATGTGTTCATATCAACTTGTCTCTTCAAAAAAAATTGAATATTCTGTATGACAGAGGATTGATAAAAGCCAAAGAAAGAGCAAATTGTGAATAAACTTCAACCAAGTTTTCTTCATTCTTGTCTGATAAGGATACATTACTATAGCCAGAGTTACAGAAGCCTCTTGATAGGCTAAGTTTCAAATGAGCAGTGTGCTCAGATCCCCCCATGATCTCAGGGCCCTCCCGGACATACACAAGTGACAGTGCTGGCCCATGAAGGAGGTTGGAGCCAGAGTGTAAATTTCAAAGTTCTCCCCGCCAATGTCCTCCTTCTCCTCACCCAGCCTGTGGAGTGTCCCAGGCCCTGAGAGCAGTGCTATGGAGATCCTCTCACGGGGCCAGAAACCAGCTGCGAAGTTACCCTGCATGCATTTCACTCTCCATGTTTCGTTGTCTCAGAGGAGGAGCTGCAGGGTTTGAACGTGTCCTCACTTAGTGAGATGTTCATGGTGATTCATAACCTGATCTAATTCACCTGCCTGCATAGGATCTCCCAAACAGGCTTGAATCGAAGACTGATCCAGCTACTAGGGTAGTTAAAGGGACCAAGGTGCTTTTATGCACAGTACAGCCAATCTTCACAACAATGGGAAAGGAACACATTATCTTTGTCTATTTGGAATAGTCAATGCACAATTAAAATGGCACGTCAGGATTAGGTGATTAGGATATATACCGTGTTTATACATTTAAACATGATACAACAAAATGCTGTTTCTCAGAGCACACGGTAGTTGAAAAGATAAAGTGAAAATGTTGGTACATTTTACTGGCATGATGGAAAGGATATTAAAATCAGGACTGCCTGAGGGCAAACATGACCTCATTCAGTCCAAAGTTCCCAATATCCTGCAGTGGTTACCAAGATGTGCACCCCTTAGCTGCAGGACCCGACATGGGGTACTTCGGCTCTTTCCTCCTTTGTGAAATGGAGGTGCTGCTTGATATCTCATTTTCTTCCCGTGGGACTAGATAAGACAGTACAAGTAAGGCAGTCATAGGTTCCCATGTACAATAAGTTATAAACAGGTGATAAGTGCCTGTTTCTCTCGGATGCACCGTAATACAGGAATTTCCTTATTCTCCTGCGAGGTTTTATAAAACAATGACATTTTTATACTGTATGTAACTGATATAACTTGCAAAGTAACATTTTCTTATCAGTAGTCATTTAAAATTTTGGCCTTTTTAAATTAAAACAATTCCTAATTCTCTGAGGCTTAAAAACATGATTTCTAAATGTAGAGTTTGGGCGCATCTTAAGTTCTGGTCTAAGTTGCCATTGAGAGCTTTGGCGAGAAGGGCGGAAGACACACACTGGGCCAAGAGACATGATGGTGACTGTGAATGAGACCACCATCGCGAAGTCTGGAGGGTGCCTCTTGCTAGTAACAGGCTCCACAGCAAGGAAGGGAAGGGCGTTACCATGCCCCATATGTCCTCACATCATTCTGTAATGATCCTATGATACAAAATTTTAAAAAGTGGCAGTGTTCCGGGCGCCTGGGTGGCTCAGTGGGTTAAGCCGCTGCCTTCGGCTCAGGTCATGATCTCAGGGTCCTGGGATCGAGTCCCACATCGGGCTCTCTGCTCAGCAAGAAGCCTGCTTCCCTCTCTCTCTCTCTCTCTGCCTGCCTCTCCGTCTGCTTGTGATCTCTCTCTGTCAAATAAATAAATAAATAAATAAAAATCTTTAAAAAAAAAAAAAGTGGCAGTGTTCCAAAGAAACACAAACGAAGTACACAAGAAAGGAAATGATTACAATACACAGCATCCTGCAGAGGTGAGAAAAAGAAGATATTAGGAATTAAATCTCCCTGCACCATCTATCCAAATGTTGAGAAAAATGTGTGACTAAGGAGAAAATAGCAAATATCAATTGGAAGAGAAATGCACATTACTCTGAATTGTGGATCATGAAACGGTTTCCTCAGGCACCTCTATGACAACTTTAGATGCATAAAATAGTGGGTTCTCCTTATTGCAGTTTACTGGATAAGCACATCTGTGAATATAGGGCTACACTCTGCCTGGGAAAGAAGAATCTTGCCCAACAGGCTCTTTCTTGGTCCCAGTTGTGAAGAAGATGCCCCTCAGGCATAAAGTATATGAGATGAAAAAGTGATGAGGGATATGTCCATGACAAATATTTTGACAAGGAGTAAACCTGGTTATGGGTCCCTCACCTTGGGAATGTTGAAGGAGTGTTGAAGATAGTCATCCTGTTGACAGTTATCGGGGGAGTTTCATTTCAGACCCTTCCTACTTCTGCGTAGTATAAAAATACAGAGGTGAGAACAACTCAAGCATATAGTGTATGATTTGGAAATCCCTCCTTCTTACATGTTTTGCAACTTCGTATGTCTGTGGAAAAATCACAGAATAACAATACCAGAAATGCATAGTTTCCTAAAATAACGAGATGTTTGAGGTTCAAATGTCTTCAAATACCTCCAACATGTCATTCTGCATTCCATTTCCTATTTGTAGACAAAGCTCAAATTTCCACAGTACTAAGTATCTTTGCTTTTTGTTGTATTCTTTATCAGATCATTCTTACCTTGGAGCTTCATGGAATGAGAACTAAACCCCAGGTTTTCCTCTCTGTGGTGCATTCCTACATATAGATCTTGAGTCTTAGAATAATTAGAGAGTTTCTGTTGTCTACTCTATGTAGGATTACTTTATAATTTATCATTCAAACCAATATAGTTCTGAAAGTGAAGCTGTTAAGTAATTATCATTAGGCCTCAAACGAGGGTGTCCCTGAGGAAACTGGAATTTAGATTCCTGGAGCTATATGTGAGAGCATGATAATGGTGAGGACACAACAATTATATGGAAATAGTTCCTGCCCTCAAGTGTCTAGTAAAACAAATGAGGTATGTACTCAAAAAGTCACACAACACTTGAAAGCATGGCATTTACTATAATAGACCTAAAATGACATGAAGAACCAGGGCAAACTACCCAAGAGAGGTCGTGTTTGAACAAGATCACAAGAAATGATTCATTATTGACAGGAAGAGGTGGGGAGGTTGTTTCTGGAATGAAGGAGTTTCATGGAGTGTGTATTCTTGTGAATGGAATCACCATCCACACCAGGACACTCAACCCCAAAACCTGGGACTCTTCACTGGTTCATCTTTCCCCTCACTCCACACATCCATTATGAGCAAGTCTTGACTGAATTGCCTCCAAAATATATTCTGATCCTGCCCATGTCGTTTCTGTCTTCATTGCTCCCCATCATGGTCCACGGTGTGGTCTCCTATTTGGATTATAGTCATGATATCGTACTTGACTTCCTCTCGGGACTCTCATCTCTCCATAATACATTCTGCACACAACGTAGGGTCAGTGTGGTCTTTTTACCCTGCATTTGATCAGTTGCATTTTGGTGACTCCTCACTGCATGCAGGGAAGAAGAGAAAATGAGTTCTATATTTCTTCGTATGACCTCAGGGCCCTTGCGAGATGGCTGACCTTGTGTTTCATGCTATTCCGACCCTAATTGGGCTAAGTCATATTGGTTTTCGGTTACCCACCTCCCACCCAGTGACCTTCAAATGACTGGGAACATCCTTCCCTTGGGTCCTCACATTCAGTTCTCAGATCAAATGTCACTTCCCTGAACACTGGTCGAAAGTGGCACTGCCCCCACTGCTTGCTCCTCATCACTTCGCCAGGTTTTATCAAATGAATTAATGCTGTAAAGCGCACGTGGCAAGAAATGAGTAAAATAGTAGTGTTGTTACTGTCTGAATTATCTAGCTTATTTAACTCGTTGATTATTTGCCTCCCACTGCCTTTCACGCTGTGCGAGGTAAAGATCTTTCCTGTCTCATAGCTTCCGTATCCCACTCATCTGAGAAGAGATGTCACAGGAGGGGCTCACTTGGTAGTTGTTAAGTGAATGCATATGTTTTCAGTTAAAAAAGTCCTTAAGAAATTGAAGACTCCTATCTTAATATAACAGGGATTCTACAGAAGCAGGTAGGAGAGTTTGGTATGTATGTATAAGCAGATATACTCAGACACACACATGCTTATTAACACACACATATGCACTCTGATTATGTAAGTGTGCTAATTTATCATGATTAAAATATAATTTATGTTTTATCCTTGCTTTCCTCTCTTGCCCCTTCCTCTCAACCTTCAGTCCTAGGAACCTCAAATTAGTAAAGCCCTGAGTTAGGACAATCCCAAGAGAACATGCAGAAATGATTGAGACAACAGGGAGATTGGTGTATAAGCTATATTAATTATCCCATTATTAATTTACATTTATGTAACTCCTTCATTTAGGAGGAACCTAAACTGAGAACATGTATTGTTCCCAGCTTAAATGCTTTAGATGGTGTTGGCCCCAGCATGCTCTAATCCAGTGGATGGGAGAAATCAGAGACTAAGCGAATGACGTAGAATTATTCTGCCCGGGGTACCTCTCTGGCTTAGTCAGTTAAGCATCAAACTCTTGCTTTTGGCTCAGGTCATGATGTCGGAGTCATGAAATTGAACCCTGTGTTGGGCTTCACACTGGGCATGGAACCTGCTTAAGATTTTTTATCTCTCTCCCTCTACCCCTACCCGCTGGTAGCCCTCACTCTCTATCTCTAAAAAAAAGAGGGGGAGCATGCACCTGGGTGGCTCAGTTAGTTAAGCAACTGCCTGCGGCTCAGGTCATGATCCCGGAGTTCCAGAATCAAGCTGGGCATTGGGCTCCCTGCTCAGCAGAGAGTCTGCTTCTCTCTCTGTCCCTTTCTCCTACTTGTACTCACGATCTCTCTCTCTCTCATAAATAAATAAGTAAAACATTAAAAAAGAATAATTATTCCTCCTACCTCAAGGTAGTTGATTAGTCATAAAAAATGATTAAATCTAGGGATGTGTAGATAACATAATATCATTATAATGAAATCCTTGTGGTTGAATGGACTTAAAACATACTTTGGAAGTTATAAACATTAAAATAAAAGTGTATCTAGTAAAATGGCTTTGAAAACCAAAAATGTATCTTCTTTCAGAGATTTAAATTGCCCTAGAGGTATTTAGGAAATACTTTAAATGACCCAATTTTTAAAAACAATTATAAAAACTTCAGGTTAAAAAGTTTTGATGCAGTGGGTCCCCTGGGTGGCTCAGTCATTTAGGCATCCGATTCTTGATCTCAGCTCACCTTGATCTCAGGGTTGTGAGTTCAAGCCCTGTGTCAAAAAACAAGTTTTAATACAATCTGGTAGAGCGGCAAATAATTTGCATTAAGTAGTTACAAAATGAGTAGAGAAGTCAGAAGAGAGTTTAGAAACTTTTCTTTTCCATTTCTGCATCCAGGAATTCAGTTAGGAAAGAAATGCTCATTGTGGGGTGAAATTAGCCCTCATTTTGGAGTAATTAGAGATACTGAGAGTAGAATTGAAAGAGTCTGACAAATCACTTCATTTATCTGGGCTTAACACCGAATGTACTCTTATCTTCTTTTTGGTTATAACATTCTGCAACCATAGGTAACAATTTAGAAAATTGCCATATGGATTTATGTCTTACAGAAAATTGTTTATAAAATTTATAAAATTTTGATACTATCAATTCCTAGGTTGGAATATCAAATGGATATCCTGTTTGAAGTTGTTTCAGGACTTTCTGATAACTTGGTTCTTATTTCATTCTTAGTATCAATGGGTTAGTAGTTAAATATCCAAAAAACTATTTTGTATCACTTAATTCAATTTAGAAATTGAATATAACTTGCCTATCTTAAAGAGATGGTGGGAAATGTGCTCCCTGGCTGGATTTCTTTGACCATTCTACATGGCATGACCTTAAAGACTGGTACTTCATGGTTCTTATTTTCTTTCTTGACTCTTTGTGACCACACAAAGCTGGAGATATCCCGATAAATGAGTGGACACTTAATGTAATAAATGAGCCCATGAGTCACGCATCATGAGTCATAGATGCATTTTTGGAGGGATCTTCACAATCTTATCTCAAAAGGATGATTAAGGAGTTGAGAATATCAAATACTTTAAAAATATATATGTATATTTTTAGTTCTAACAAGCATATATTGAGGTCTTGTTCCTTGCCCAGAACTGTTATAAATGCCAAGGAATTAACTTCTCATAGACCAGTTATTATCTCACTTACTATCTAGATCAGAGCTTCTTCACTTTGGTGCTGTTGACATTTCAAGCTGAAGGAATCTTTGTTGGGGAGGAGAGATACTGTCCTTTGCATTGTAGAATGTTACTAGCTGCCCTGACCTCTACTCACAAGATGCCAGTAGAACCCTAAACCTTCTAGTTGTGGTAAATAAAAAATCTCCAAGACATCACCAGATGTCTTCTGTGGGGAAAATGTTCCTGACTGAGAACAACGCTGTGACTAGGTAATTTTTGGACATGTGGAATGGTCAGGGGTTCAAAACTGGTGCAGGCTCTCTCAAGGTACTGCAGAAGCAAATGGGGATTCTACCTATTGGCAGGGTTGTTCTTTCGGGAACAATCATAGAAGTGGAGATTTAAGTTGGAAATTCTGTGCCTCACTAGGCAAGACCCATCATGTTACAACTCAATACTCAATTCTCAGAGATTTTTCAGGTTTGCCCATGTTAATACAGCTACCAAAGGTAGGACTAGACCAACCTCTGCTGACTCTGTCTTCAGGTTCTTCCCATCAAACTTCATTGCTTCTGAAAAAAGGAGGCATTGATATTGACAGCACAGTGCTTAGAATTATGACCTTCACCGTTTTCCTTGGGTAACCATTTTGACAAATACCACTTACGCCAGTTTCTATGATTTAGTCAACTGCAGAATGAGGCCAGGTGGATGGCCTGTCATGTATAATTCTCTCCACCCCACTAAGCACACTTTCAGCTCTCTTTCTCCATTTCTTGTCATTCTAAGAACCTAGGCATGATTTATATTTTTCTCAACAAATGGCCAAGTGAAAGCCAACTTTGAGCCAAATCCAGTGATACTTAACTAAATCTGAATTATCCCTCTTTGGCAAGCCTCTAGAAAGTCAACAATAAATATGTTCACACTTTTGAATAGATCTTTGTAAAACATCTTCATAATTTTAAGTATTGGTAATAATAACGGTAGCAGTGAACAGTTTTTTTATTAAGCTTCTACTAACTTCAATGCAGAATGCTACCCTTATAAAAAAAAAATATGGAAATCAATGAAACACATACTAAAGAGGCAACGCATACATAAATCAAACTAAAGCGGTAGTGGGAAGGTGACCTGACTGTGACACTGTCAGTAGAGCGCTAGGAACGTGGAGAAGAGAGGAGAAAATTAAAAGCAAGCATTAATCAAGAGAACACCATACACAAGGTTTTGTGCTAGGCTCTATGCAAACACTGTAATGTAGTCCTATAATTTTAAATGGGCATTATTTCCTACATTTATAAGAAATGCAGAGGGAACTGTGCAAGCAAAGACACTTATGAAGGAAAGCAAAGACAAAGAGAACTATTCAATGTTATTGTATCATAAAATGGGTGAAGGGGGAAAATAGCACCTAAGGTGGGAGTATCTTGGGCAATCCCTGACAAAGACGCAGATCTTGATAACATCAGTTGAGTCGGTATTGATGAAAGTATGAATGTTAGGCTGGGACTGGTTCATAGAGACCCTTGAATGAGAAGCAAGGCATTTGGGCTTGATTTGTTAGTCTGTGAGAACAAATGGGGGATTTGTAATCAAAGTAGATGTGACTGGAATCACATGGTCTGCCATTCTTCTGAGTCACTTGAGTTTCAACTGTGGATAGGGAGTTTTGCCATAATGTTGAAGCATGATTGAGGTGCGTTGGGAAGGCTCAAGTTTGGCACAAATATCACATTCATGCAGAGAAAGAACAGGGTATGTCTATTTGACACAAAGAGAACCATGGTGATAAAAAAGAGAGAGAGAGAGAAAAGGTATGTGTTCCCATATCATGTGCTCCAGTGGGTCTAGAAAAGGAAGCTCATTCTTGAGCCCTGGTCTGTCTCAAAGTGCAGCTCACAGATGCCCAGTGTCACATCACCTGGGAAATTTTTAAAAAGGTAAAATCTTGGGCCCCGTAGGCTCCATGCCTTCTGAAACTCTGGCCACTGGGCCCAAGTATCTATCTGTCTTTTAATAAGACCTCCTCCTTCTGTTGCATACTCAAGTTTAAAAACCACTGTTCTAGGGGCGCCTGGGTGGCTCAGTGGGATAAAGCCTCTGCCTTCAGCTCAGGTCATGATTCCAGGGTCCTGGGATCGAGCCCCGCATCGGGCTCTCTGCTCAGCAGGGAGCCCGCTTCCTCCTCTCTCTCTGCCTGCCTCGCTGCCTACCTGTGATCTCTATCTGTCAAAAAAAAAAAAATCTTTAAAAAAAATAATAAAAACCACTGTTCTAGAGTAACTTAATTTGAAAGAAAGCAAGACTGCTCTTTCTCCCTAGATGGACAAAAAGAAAATTTAGATACCCCGCCCTTAGAAAAAGAAGGGCTTCAGGGGAAGGGGGAAATATTGTCTTAAAAAGATACACAAGGAATTATCTGCAGAATTCGAATTAGTCTTAGTGTAAAACACAAACTAGTCAAATTAACTAATTCCCCTCCCCCCTAGGCCTGTGAGGGGGCAACATAGTCTATTTGGAAACTTTATTTAAATCCACAAAAGGAAAAAATTAAAATAGATCACACTTCTTTGATTTCAAAGTAGGAATTCACTAAACTTAAGAAAAGTTATGATAGGATCTGTGGAGACATACAGTTAGGATAAAGTTTTATAACCAGAAGGAATTTTAACAAAGCCAAAGTCCATTTCAAAGATGCTGTCTGGAACACCAAAATCCCATTATCATTGTAGCACAGGCCTATGACTTCATCTAGAGTGGTAGCAAGGGAGTTAAACTGAAAAGTAATTGAACTTGGGTATTACATAGTCTCCTTTTTTTTATTTTTTTTTTCTGCTCCAAGATGACTTGATCATCTTCCACCACAGTTTGGAATGACCATCTTCAGCTCAGCCCCGTCAGCATTTAATAAGCGCCGAACAATACATAACTTCCAACGGAGTCTTATCTGTGGCGTGATACTTTACGTAATCATGCATTTTATGAATTTGGTCCTTAAGTTATTAAACTAGAGTAAATTTAGTGAGAAGAGAGACACGTATCCTCAATATATATGTATATACATATATACCTGCAGTAAGTAAGGGAAATAGTATAAAATTTAGAGTAGAACTAGAGGTTTCTGATTTTATTTATCTATTCCCATTCTGCTTTAAGTGCTGCCATGGAAGTGTCTGGACATTGCTGATGATCTCTCCAGCTACATGTCCAAGCAAGATATTAAAATAAATAACTACCCTGGTCCCAAACTGAGAGTGACCCATTTAAAACAGTCCCCGTTCAACAGTTTCAAAGGGAACTGCTTAAAATGGGCCATCCTGTATTAACCATGAAATAAACTTCCAAGGGAATTTGGAAGACATCCAAGAGGTTGTGTAATTTGACAGTGAAAAGGAAAAAGACTACAAAATACATTATAGGTAATAATGCTTCTCTGACGAAAAAAAAAATGAGAACTGGGAAGTGTTTTACAAAGCAATTAAATATAGAAATATTTTTCGGAAAAGACGTGTCTTCTGTTGTCCAAGACGCATGCTCTGTAGGTCCTTAGATCTCTGGCATTGTTTGACCACGATTGTGTTTCTTTGCCACGATTCTTTGGATCTCCTTGATAAACACCAACAATAGCTTCAGACTGGAGCTAAGGCCCAGGGTAGGGAACGCATACCACTAAAGCAGTGGAATACAAATAAGTTTCTACAAGGCCTATTTCTTTGTGCCTGGGAAAGAATTCACAAGGCTATGCTCCTAAGGAAGCAGGCCTTTTTTTTTTTTTTTTTAAAGATTTTATTTATGTATTTGACAGAGAGAGATCACAAGTAGGCAGAGAGGCAGGCAGAGAGAGAGAGAGGGAAGCAGGATCTCTGCCGAGCAGAGAGCCCAATGCGGGACTCGATCCCAGGACCCTGAGATCATGACCTGAACCGAAGGCAGCGGCTTAACCCACTGAGCCACCCAGGCGCCCCGGAAGCAGGCCCTTTAAAAGGTGTTGTGAACTCCATTTTGATCAAACAAGTCATGCTTTTCAATGAACTGACTTTGTAATATCAGAATTGTATTCCAGGCTTAAGAGATAAGTTCCCAAGTAGTTTAATTCATATTGTCACCTCTTCCAGCAAAATGTGGGCCATCTAATAGATGTGAGAAAGTATCCATTGCATGGAAGGGCCAGTTGGACATAGAAATCGATGATCATTTCTGTTCACACAGGGTCCAGTAGATCTACCCCCTCTTTGATAGGTTCCCCTTGAAATGTTAACCCTAGTAGTTCCCATTTTATATGTAAATGTAAAATGTAAATGCTTTACATTTTAATTTCCAAAATTTATTAGGTTCCTCCAATCTTAAAATACTTGTCCTTTCAAGAATCATCGATGAGGGGCGCCTCGGTGGCTCAGTGGGTTAAAGCCTCTGCCTTCGGCTCAGGTCATGATCTCAGGGTCCTGGGATCGAGCCCCGCATCAGGCTCTCTACTCAGCAGGGAGCCTGCTTTCCCCTCTCTCTCTGCCTGCCTCTCTGCCTACTTGTGATATCTCTCTCTGTCAAATAAATAAATAAAATCTTTGAAAAAAAAAAGATTCATCAATGAGAAAACCACACAACCTCCAAAGGATTTGGTACTGCTGTTACATGAATATGTATTTCCTGAATTTGAAGAGCATCTCCTTAGACTTGGAAAACATTCATCATCGGTATCTTTACATTTATATGGTCTGCATGTGAACTTCCAGACCATTGCAGAGACTCCAAAAAAGCCCCAATTCAAATGTGGGTTTTATTGCCTGCCTGTGTGGGGCACTGAAGGCGATTTAACATGATGCTAAAATGGTCTCTGAGGCTGGGTTCACCTCCCCTAGCATGGTACCTGCCAGAAACAAGATCTGCTCCCTGATAGACATCATGGAGACTTGAGATCCAGAAGAGATTGAGACGGAGTCAGTCCTTCTCAAACTGTAACGTGTATGCGAATCATTAAGAGCTTGTTCAAATGTGGATTCTGATTCGGCACGTTTGGAGTGGAGTTGGAGAGGTGAGGTCTGTGCTGCTCATGTACAGTCCACCGTTTTAGGAGCAGGAAGAGCTCTGCGGTCAAGCCAGAGTGCTCGGCAAGCAAAATGCATGGGGTGGGGCGCCACGATGAGCAGGTTTCAAAACTCCTCAGGTGATTTTAATGCACCGCCGTGGTTGAAAACCAGGGAGCTATGATTTTTGTGTGTTGCCTGAAAGTTGACAATCTCCAGACCTGCAAGTGATTAAAAAGGCAAGGTATCCAATGTCATCCCATATAATGAGAAACTCTGGAGGACAAAATGATGAAAAAGGAGAAAAATACTGTAGGCGGTTTTCAACTTTATATATTTTAAAAAATGCTTTGTGTAAAGTGGAATTGTCTGTGCCTTGAGGAGCCTGGTTAGGTGAAAGTAAATTTTTTTTTTTTTTTTTTTTTTTGGTCTAGAAGTCCACATGCAAAGCAAGTTGTTATTGATTATACTCACCTGAAGTAGTCCGGTGGTCTTTTTTTTTTTTTTTTTTTTTTTTTTTTAAATAACAGAGAGAGAGAGAGAGAGAGCGATCACAAGTAGGCAGAGAGGCAGGCAGAGAGAGAGGGGGGAAGCAGGCTCCCCGCTGAGCAGAGAGCCCGATGCGGGGCTCGATCCCAGGACCCTGAGACCATGACCTGAGCTGAAGGCAGAGGCTTTAACCCACTGAGCCACCCAGGTGCCCCAGTCCGGTGGTCTTTTTGAGAACATCATCGAAGCTGGGTTAGGGCGTAGAATAGGAGGAGGGTCCAATTTGGCCTCTTGTCCTCAACCATCCTCTGCTGTCTTGGTGCCTAAAAACCATATTCTCAATCCTCCCTGAATGAAGTCACTGCCTCTTTCATGAGATTTTAGTTGGAGCCCATAATTATGAATTCCAGAATGGGTAGAATATTAAGCATTATCACCCATGAATGCCTCAGCATAAATATATAGACCAAATTAGCAAGCCCTTCACCTGAGGGGGCCCTAGGAGATTGGAAGTAAAATACATGTGATTCGATGTATATTCAGTGTTTGGGACATTTCCATGGAGTACATGACAAAATGGACGACCCAGCAAGAATGAAGCCATTGAGTTCCTGGGAAACAGGTGGGCAGGGGAGATACAGGTAGGGGGAGGCAGTCTGAGATGCAAGGGGGTTTGAGGAGAAATCAGAGGAAAGACATCCCAGTTAACCAGTCTCTTCCCTCAGGGGTTCCAGCCGCTTATTCCTACTTGTGTCTGTAAAGAATCTATAGGCCTTGAATGTCGGAATATGATTATGGAAAAAGACTTTGATTTTCATTGCTGCAGACTGAAGGAATTTCATATCTAAGACAATCACAAACAGTGTTGCCAGAACAGCCAAAAACTGTGGGTGTGTTGTTGTGTTTTTTTCTTTTTCCATAATCTCATGCCAGGAGAGAAAGGGACATAAGCAAATATTTTTATATTTTGAAAGGGATGTTTTATTTTATAACATCTTGAAGGAAAGAAAGCAAACAAGCCTGGTTAATGCCTTTTAAAAAGAGAATGTGTTTTTCCTAGTTAACAACAAAGATTTCACTGAGATGGAGAAAAAAAAATGTAGCGTTTATAAAAATGTTGATGTAGATATAATTAGATCCATTTTAGGACCAAAAGTTTTATGCAGAAACTGACAGAAGGATACACAATAATTATAGTTTCCTGACAAGCTGAATAGAGTTTTCTTTTTTTATCTTATGGTTTTAGAAAACCAAACTGTAAATAAATATGCAGTTTGACAGATTGTAATTGCGATCAGCAAGGCGTCTTTTCATTTAATCAGATGGTGTTATTAAAATGGGGTTACAATTAAACATTTTATAATGTGACGTAGAACTCCATTAAAATTCTTCGGCAAACAGCAAATTACATCTGATGCTTAAGCATCCTCTTCTATTTGCAGAAATGTTATTGGCTGTGACCTTCCACGGGATGGGTCTCTGTTGCTATTTTTTATGTTTTTCTTCATACTTTGATAAATGATACTGAGCAGCCACTTTCTTTTCCTTCTTGCACAAACGAAGGTATTGGCTTTGCATGTTCCTCTTGAATTGCTGTGACCCCTTACGGTACAAGTGGTGGACCAAACAGAAGGTTTGAAAAAGCATGTTTACTTGTCAGGGAATTCATTTTCTCTGTTTACATAAAAGTCATTCCCATCAACTTCAAATTAACGTTGAACTTACAGTTAAATTTGTTTCAGGGAAAGATTAATAGGAAGCTTTTGCAAAGGGTAAATAGCAGTTAATATTTTATATTCCCTGGAAAAGTACATCCTTAAACAAAGAATGGAAAGGTGTGAAATTGAATTTGACAGTAATTAAAAGGAAAATGGCCTCACAGTGCTGGTGGGGTAAAATTGTGGAAGGCTTTACTCTTCCTGCTCGGAGGCTTTGGCATGATTGTGAAAAAACATCACCCGGCCTTCATAAAGAACATTCAGAAATGTGACTAAACATTGCCATAGGATCAAAATTGGATGATTGGATAATGGAACATAATGGGAAGGGGAATCCAGATTGTAACCGCAGACTTCTGATAGTACACGGGGATAAAGCAAGCTGTGGGACACGTCATGATCTTACACCTTGCAGTCCCTGAACATCCATCCTCATACAAAGCAGGAGCAATACTTGGGTTGACTTTGAGAACAAGAAGCAAATTCAGTGAAATCTGTGGGAGACCTTCTCAGCCTAATGTGGACTGCAAAATGCCCACCTGGACATCTTGCCCAGCCAAGAAGACAGCGTTTGCTGCTAATGACCATGGTCACTTTCTGATAGCCTAAGTGTTGGAGGGATTTTGCATTTCCAAAAAACAAAAAGAGTAAACCATCTCTAGGAAACCTTTCAAATTTAGAAAAGTTTCAAATGGGAAACATTGCCTATGTAAGTGAGATCTTTCAAGGAGAAAAGTTTTCAGACAAGTAGTCATTTGACTAATAAATTATTCCCCAGGAGGAGTGAAATAGAAAATTTCAAATTACTCAATGACCTATTATCTACTTTTGGGGGCAATATAGACATTTGATTTCTCACCTGCTGCCTGGCTTCTTGCTTATCACTAGGCACCATTTTGCAGGGGAGGAAGGTTCTGAAAGTCCTACCTGTCCATTCTTTTCGAGCTGTGAAGTTGCTGTCCAGTCAACTCATTCTTCATTGTGCAGATGGGGAAGCCCCAGTCCTGGGGTGGGGGGTGAAGGGGTATTCCATGGTTATACCATTACTTCATGGAAAACCAAGAATCAGGACCAGAAGCTAACTCTGAGCCTTGTTCTCCTCCCTTATAAGAGGCTCTCTCTGTTCATTCAGATTTGGTTATTTTCTTTTCCTTCATGCCTCAATAAATAATTTCTTGAGCTCCTATAATGTGGCAGGTATGTTGAAACCCTAATGAACTTGTGGAAACTTGGAGTATAAGTCATGGTTTGCCAATGCAGCTGGGAGACAGAAAAGGTAACTGGTAGGGTCGTTACCGTAGTAGGGCCTCTGCTGCAGCTGCCTGAGAGTTTAAGAAAAAGTGATCATTGCAGTGGTGCTATTCTCTATGAGCCTGCCAAGAAACCTGGTCGTAGAGCCAGTCCTTTCGTTTCACTAGAACACCAGCAAATGTTTTCCAGGGATTGCCAGAGCTCAGCTATAGGTAGAAAGCATTCTCCCATCCCCACGAGGCTGTGGAAATAGAATGAAATAAATGTAAAAGTGCCAGAAAACCCCTAAATAATCTCATATCAGATATTGATCATGCCCCCTAGTTGGAACCAGGCTTTGTGATTTAGCAGTACATACATCAGTAAACAAAATATGTGTACGTGTATCTATGTATAAATACATCTGCAGTCATGGTGTTTACAATCTAACAAGACAGATAGGAAATACGCCTACCAAAAAAATTCCCACATTTGACAAAGTAAAAGCAGTTTGTAAGTTGTTATTTTCTAGAATTTCGTAGAATCCAGAATTTCAGCATCTTTCTGGGCAAAATCATTCCATTCGGTACGTTTGGTTGTTTTTCTCTTTGGGACACACTGTACTTCCCTTTATAAAACATGGCCTGAGAGCTGCTTCCTAAATATAGAATCTTCCTTAATTGCTAAAATGAAGTATTGGTGTTACCTGTATGGTACTTTTTTGTACTGTTTGCTTACCCAAATTCTCTAAGCAAAAATAAGAAAATCCATTTTTATTAGAAATATATAGAAAACACAGCAACAAAGTGAACAAGAGCCCTGGGAAATCGGGCAAGAGTCCAGGGTTAAGAGTTACGGATCTGATATCATTCATGTGACTTTGGGCCACCCATTAATTAAATATCTCAAGTCCACACATTAGGCCCTGGATGTATGTTAACTCATTAGCAATTTAATTTTCTCTCCTGAAAGAAGGATGCAAGATTAGGTGATCCTTGAGGTCGTTTCCTGTTCAAAAATTCTGTATTTACCATGTACCCCAATTTAGTGTGACTTTTAGTAATGTAAACATTAGCCAATATCCAAAAAGATCCCTTATTAAACTTGGAAAGCAAAGATGAATATTCCTGGAATTGAGGGAAAACCCATCTGAGTCCAACTCTAAATACCACTGGGGGTAAAAATGTAGCAGCTGTTTAGCAGTGCGGAGAAAAGCTATATCTGAATTTTGGATTAGAAGTGAAAAATACCTTATCCAGTTGAAACTACACAGGGAATTTAGATAGGATGTAATTACGCAGTTGGAATTTGTCCAGGAGCTTTTCGCTAACCCGCCTCCTTCCATAAGAAGTACATTTACCATGGGATCTTTAATGATGGCGTATGATCAAGACCCTCCATTTTAACACCCATCTAATACAAGAGTCCACTACACATTTGTAATATAGTAAATTCCCCTAACACCCATCTTGGCACATTGGTTTAATACTACATCCCAACAGCACCGACGCCTACCAAATCGTGTCTTCTCTCCAGGGTCTCTAGTCTCATCCTGACTTAATTCTGGAATTCTTAATTTCTGTGATCAGTGCCTGGATGGATGATATAAATCCTATTTGCTCAGTCCATGCGTTCCAGGAAAGGTTAAGCTTCATTTCAAAGACGTATTTTTTCAAAAAGTAAACAGTATTTTTTTTTTAATTGAGGACAGCTACTTCCATTTCCATGCAGTTGGGGAGAGCAGAGGGTAGTACAAAGTCATTTTAATGCTTTGTCACAGGGGTGACACCAAGGACTGGGAGAGCTGGCATTATTCTAAGCAAAAGTGTGCTGAGTAGAGTTCATGAAAAGATGGAAGAGGTTTCAAACACTAACAAATGATATTCTGCATGATCTGGGGGCATCACGATGGAATGAGGAAGAAACAAAGAGCCACATTTTACCATGAAGAGGTAGATGTGATTCATGCAACTATTGAGAGAACAATGAATTTAAATAATCCAAGTGACCAGAAGACGGAAATATTTATATCCCTTTTTTGACCAAATGACATGATAAACCAGCTTATCTTTCCAGACAAGTTTCCTGATGCAAAAGGAAACCTAAAGTGATACCCAACTTCTAGATTTGGGGATGCCTCCTGACTTACATTTCCTTCTTGGCCTGGCTTCATCCCACACTTGGTGCTTCACCCACCAAACACCCGTTTTCTAGAAATTCTGACTCAGTAAGTCTGGGTGGGCCAACTGACTCTCTTAGAGAAAACCTCTGCAACTACCACCTTGTAAGAACCACTGGTTTGGGTCCACATGTAGATGATGGATTGAATTGTTCATTTTTCACTCATGCATGAAGATAGAGGAGTGGTCGTTCTTTTTCAGTACAGATATTGCTGGTGACCAGTAAGTAAAAGCAATACGGAAGAGTTAGAAGTAGTATCTGTCAGAAAAAAAGCTATTATTTTTACATCGAAAGGAATATATATCTTATGTGAAGGAAAAAAAGCAGACTCATTCTCATGATGAGTGCCCTGAGGTTAGACCCTATATCTGTTTTTCAAAATGCAATAAGATGAGTCTATTGTAAAAATACAGAGGTGAGTTACCAGTATTGAAAAAAAAGTAAAATAATGATTAGAAACCAGTCTGCTGTACAATAACTATAACTACATTAATATATAATACCTTTTCCATTTGACAACGATGGGAAAAGTGTCCATGGTATACTCCCAATCCAGTTCAGTCAACCTGGGTCACATGAATAATGCTAGCATATCTATAGTGGTTTATGAAGTTGGCCTGGATTGCTTTAAAGCCTGCAGTGTGTTCTATCTATTGTATTTTTACATTTCAACTTGTTTGTCCTACATATTTATAAACCGTCCTGATCAAGCTTGAACCGGCTTGATTACTTTTGATTTGTGCTGTAAGATTTCTTCATTCTTCCTGGAAATTTCAAGACATTTTACTCTAAACCTATTCTTTCTTCCTTTAGATTTATTTACTACCTTTAGAAGTAGAAAAGTCCAATTTCAATCATGTTTGAAATAACTCATTTTAGACAAGTACGTGCTGCTCTGCTTACAAAACATATATGAGTGGAATATGCAATTACTACAACTCAGTTTCCTGCCACAGAAACATTTCAGCATTATAGCATTACAGAAATAGAATGACATGCATAATGAAAGATTTCAAGATTCACCCAAGGCATTTATTCTCTTCACCTTAATGTTCTCAGCAGTAGCAGAGTATCCATTAAAAGGTACTATGAATTATGGTTGCCTAGCAACGGGAAGGAGCTTGTAACAGCACCAAAGAATGAAATGGCTGGTTGATAAAATGAATTTTCTCTGAGCATTAGCCTGTTGAAACTGCCTTTTCTTGTGGAACATAAAGTGCATTTATTTGTCTCATGCATTTTTTATTAGAAAATTATTTGAGTTCCAGGGACTTGAATCGTTTTGCTACAGGAGATATTTGATTTTAATGTGTTGTACTAAAATAAGTAATAAAAGACACTTTCTTCAAAGCAAAGTCACCAAACAATCCTATGTGGATTTTTGAAGAGAGAAATAAAATATTTGATAAGCTATTCCATTACTGGTTTCTAATTAAGAAAGGCCTTAGATAGAACTCAGAATTCCACTGATGCTGTGAAAGGTATAAGGTTAAAATAGTGGATTCTTCTTGGTTGTATGAACTGTAGAAATATTCTGTTGACAGTGAAATGCAAGAGAAGAATGGATTTTTTAAATCTTATTCTTGGCTATTTCTTTGTAAAATTTATTCCGACAAAGGTCTAAATATTTACCCAAAGCTCTACCCAATTATACATGATCTTTGATTTAATTTGCCTCATTTTACTGTTTTGAACATCTTCATCTGACTGTGCTGTCCTCTTGGAGAAATACATATATTTCACTGTCATAGCTGGCTCTCCTTATTTATAATGATTAAATTATGGTCTACGTAGTCTTGCCTTGTAGATCTCTTGCCCCAAGAAATACACTCAGATGACATGAATAGATGGAGTCGGCAGCTCCTGAAAGTATATATTTAAAATTGTTATATTGTGTGAGCATTTTTTTCAATTTAAAGTAAGTCAGATCCTCTGCTTAGGTTCGTAGAAACCATAAACAACCAAATATTGAGGAATCAGTTATAGACAGCTTAAAGCAAAAATTATTAAAATGAGAGTTCATATACTCCATTTTGATTTTCTTCTGGCTACTCTTTTTCTACATTTCTAGATGATCATTATGTATTGGTCTAGAATATTTCATATACCATATTTATCTCACCGAGCAAAATATGGTATCATGTATTCATCTACTCATGTATGCATGGAAATCGTATCACTAAATGCCAAGCATTACATTTTTAATAGCCTTTTTATATAATATATTGCTTCTGACTGTTCAGTACATGATTCATTTTTATGATAACATAATCTCTGGTTGAAAAAGAGTTTTGTTGGGCCAATGTTTATTCCACTGGATGAAGAGTAGATACTTCTTTGTCCTTAAGTATCTATTCAATTCAAGCCTGGCCCAGAGCAAGATAGTTACAAGAAGGAGGGTCAAATGGAAATGTTATTGATCACTGTAAATGGAAAGAATTTTATACAGAATAATTACCCAGTTAGAAAGCAACAAAAGAACCATCTTTTAAAATGACCATCTTGGTGCAATCTTTACAGTCAGGCTCAAAAAGAGCATTGGAAATGCATTTGTTGAAACCGATCAACATAAGCAAAGGAGTTTGTGATTTTAGTCAATAATACTCACTGACTGTTCTCTCCTGAGCCAGAATTTTCCAACCGATAGCCTGCGATCTTCACTTCAGTATGAGTGTTTAGCTGATCTTTTATTATTCTTTTCACTAAAATTAGGACAGTAGTAGTAGTATTTCCTCTTTGCGAATCCCATAACTGACCCGGTTTTCTCATTTTCAAGATGGGGAAGTATGCATTGGGCACTCTTATCACAATTGTACAATTGTGCATGAGACTCAGGTGCCATTCAGCTTGAGCCAGTGTCAAAGCACTTATCAAAAGAGAAAAAATTTATGTCTTTTTAAAAGACTGGTGTCTAAGGCCCAGATTCTGACCAAAAAAGGAAAAACGAGAGTGCCTACTACCTACATTGATGATTGGCGGTTTTCCTAAAATGATTGTCTGGGAGGGCTGGTTTTCCCTGGTTGAGAATGAGAAGCTTGTACTCTTGTTAACCAGTTAGTGGGAGGTGGGAAAATAAAGGTGAGAAGTGATGGTGTTAGCCTATACCTGACAACTCTTTACCCCTCACAAGGAACTTTCCTTTACAAAATCTCATTAGATTCTCCCACAGCCCCTGTGATATAAGCAGGACAGGAGCTATATTAGAAAAGACAGTGTTGACTGCAAACCAGACCTGGAGTGACAAGATCGGTGTTCAGGTCGGGGTTGCCCCCTGACTATGTCCCTAATTAGCCACAATGCTGGACTTTTCAGAGCCTTGATTTGCTTGAACAGGAGTGATACTGCTTCCTCAGAGATTACATTATGAAAGCACCTAGCGTGTAATAAATAATAAATGAGAATAGAACCTGAATCTGAATCTCAATATCAATGTGCAACATAAAGATGCAACTGACCTCCCGAGGTCAAACAGCTACAGAGACTGGGATGGGGTTGGAAACCTCTGAACCTAGCTGGGTGTGTTGGCAGGTTGCACCCCTATGGTGTCCACTATAATAGTGGGTCCACTATAATAGTGGGTCCACTATAATAGTGTCATAGTGTGACACTGTGGTGTCACACTTCACGTGTGAAGTAGCTGGATTGGGAAGGTAAAGGACAGCTTGGACCCAAGCCAAGTTGTGAGCACCCATGATTTTGTCATCACTGGCATAAACCCGAAGAGACCTTTATTGTCCTGTACCAGAAACCCTTCTCTTGGACTGTGGCTTGCACCCCATGAAAATTTCTGGCATGACGCTCAGCAACTAGATCACAAAGAATTCAGGCTTAAAAGTAATATATGAGTTGCTTTCCAAAATCAGAAATTTTGTGGAATAAATTTTGCTTTGATTTTTAATGAATTAACGGTTGTATTCCCAGAGTTAATTAAAACTTACTGGGACTAAAATATATGTTTTTCAACCTAACTGAAGATAAAAGAATACAGCATTGGGAAGTGAGAGCCTTTTTTTTTTAAGGTGTATATGAATAATCAAACATATGAATAAATCAGATATTAATTACTGCTAATATTTTGCAAAGGTATAAATTAAGATTCCAGAGAGAGCTTGACTGATTTGACTAACAATGAGTTTAATACAGCAGAATCCCACTTGAACATAAAACTCTTGCACTCATAATAATCCTATGTAGTTATTGAGAAAGCCAAACTGAAACTCTTTCTGATATTTACATAGAATTATGAGGTACACTCTGTATGTGTTTACCATATGCTTACTAGCTAAAGGATTTTTAATGGAGAAAGGTAACTGAGAATATTTTTATGTTTGCATCGAATTTATTCTTAAGATGCCATGATACTGCTGTAGTTTAAGATCCTCTATTAGTTTATCTTGTGAGTGTGGGAAATCAATATTAAATTCAAAATAAATATTTTAACACAAAAATCTTTAACTTAAAAATGTTTTCTCCATAAAAGCAATAGGGAGCTAGCCAATCTTTTAACTGATTGCCAAGCCACTGGTAGAATTAAAAAAAAAAAATTATAGAAATATCCAGGGTAAGAGGGCAAATAGGACTTATCATTCATGAAAATTACATTCATGGTTCAACCACAATTGTTACTGACTCATGTATGTAGGATGTGTTAAAAAAAAAAAAAAAGACTTCTATTTAAATGAAATCCCATTTCTACAGCCATCTATGAAAAAGTGGCAGAATCTAACATTTTAGTCTTGGAATGACTATAGCCTCATGAATATTCCATCACTGACAGTTGCCAGGATCTTCAAATAAGCAACAACAGAAGGTCAAAAAGAAGCAGAGAACACATTACTGAGTTTTAGTTGATGTTACAGTTTGATTTCGAGCGATAAATTTTTCCATACAATGGGTTCTTATCATGCCTGCGGTTGACATGCATTTATGATATATAGCTGATGCCCTCTTGAATGTTTCCTAAAGCCACTGTCCACATGGAGTATTGTTTTTCTTTTTTTTTTTTTTTAAGATTTTTTATTTATTTATTTGACAGAGAGAGAGATCACAAGTAGACAGAGAGGCAGGCAGAGAGAGGGGAAGGGAAGCAGGCTCCCTGCTGAGCAGAGAGCCCGATGCGGGACTCGATCCCAGGACCCTGAGATCATGACCTGAGCCAAAGGCAGCGGCTTAACCCACTGAGCCACCCAGGCGCCCGAGTATTGTTTTTCTGACATGTTAATTAATTCTGTAGTGTCCAGGAATTCTTCTACCTAATTCCTGAATTCTGTCATCCAGATAGAAAAGTAAGAGTAAGTTGAATGTTAATTTAAAATAAAATAAACAGGTCTACAGAGTGTGATATAAATGACAATTAGTAAAAATGGTGATTATAATCTAGGAAAAGTGGGACAACTTCAAGTAGTTAAATTTTGCTTCTAGAACTTTCTGTCTCCAGAAAGATACTTTATAACCTCGGATATAAATGCCCTGATTTTTCAGTTCCTCAGTGATATGAGAAGGCTGCTAATAATTATTAGGAATATGTTTTATAAATACCTCCATGGTATAAAAATTACAAAATTTCAATTCTAGCGTAGGAAGGGAAATGTAACAATCTGATAAATAAAAGACCAAGTATCTTATTTCCCTTTCTGCTACCTAAGACAATACAAGTCTCATTTGTAATTCAGGAATGTGAATTGCAGTAATAAATCTCAGCATTTCTTTGTGTGTGATGCAGAAGAGTGAGTAAGCAAATAATGGGTTTCTTGCTTGTTCTTATGCAAGTTGTCATGTGGTCCATGTTGGGTAATAGTACTAAGCTCAGCCTATTATACAAACAGAAGTACCGAAATGGCAGTAGCAAAGGTTAAAAAAGATTTTTTTTTAAATATTGGGAAAAGATGATATTCTGAGGACCATCTCAAGGAATGGATGACCATTACCAGAGGCTCAGCAACAGAGCCACTGACCCCATGGCTGGGTGTGGCATCTCATGCCATGTCGCTTTGTGGACCCAGGGCTATGTCTCTCGAGCCTCCTTGTGAGCAAGCCATGTGGCCTGACTGATCCTTTTGTATTGTGCCAGACAGGTTCTACCCAATATTTGAAATAGCCAAACACAGCAAATAAAGAAATGTAGCAAATCAAAGTTACATAAATTTCAGAATTCTTAGAATCTCACTAATATTGTCCCCTCTCAAAAAGAAAAAAAAAGAATAAAAAAGGACTAGAAAGTCTAACATTTATTGAGTGTTCCTTCAAATCCTCTTGAGGATAATCAGGATGTATAACAAATCACTCTTTTTTTTTAAGATTTTATTTATTTATTTGACAGAGAGAGAGAGAGAGAGAGAGAAAGGAAGCATAAGCAGGGGGAGTGGGAGAAGGGAAGCAGGCTCCCCACTGCTCCCCACTGGAGCAGGGAGCCCGAGGTGGGGCTTGATCCCAGGACTTTGGGATCATGACCTGAGCCGGAGGCAGGTGCTTAAGCGACTGAGACACCCAGGCGCCCCAACAAATCACTTTTTACAAGTCACCTACTATGGGTCGGGTTCTGCCCTGGAAGATGTTACAGATGCATTAGGATAATTAATCTTTACAGCATCCGTCTTGAGGTAGGTACTATACTCCTTATTTCTGTAGACAGAGAAACAAAGTCCCAAAGGACTTAAACAGAGCAAAAATTGAAATCCTATCTGCCTTTCCCGTGGTCTTTCCAGAATAGTCCCAACAATAACAATTTGCTGTGTTATGAAGAAAAAGGGAAACTGTAACCTCTTCCCACCTCTGATGATTGCCAAATGCAAGTCTGTGACTGTGGCCCACAGTGGAAAGTGGCTTCTCATCATTTTCAAGTCAGGCAAAATGCAGTTAAATCAGGTTTTGGTTTAGACACACAAAGAACACAACACTTTCTGTGAGGCTGCATACCCAGTCTTTTTTTTTTTTTTTTCCTTTTAAGATTTTATTTATTTATTTGAGAGAGACAGTGACAGAGCTTGAGCAGAGGGGAGAAGATGAGGGGAGAGGGAGAAGCAGTCTTCCCCACTGAGCAGGGATCATGATGTGGGCCTTGATCCTAGGACCCCGAAGTCACAACCTGAACTGAAGGCAGATGCTTAACTGACTTAGCCACCCAGGCACCCTATACCCAGTCTTGATACGAGCTGAGCACTAACAATGGACTCACTGAGTCACTAGTGCACTATAGGACTTTTACCTCTCCTATGTTCTTCCCTAATCTGCTGTACGACTTTTTGTGTGTTTGATTTTTATATTCTTTTTAATATGTTTACACAAAAATAGTTAACATAATATTTTATATACTTATATATTTATTATGCATACATAAACATACACATAAAGAGCTATATAATCTTTTTGTTTATGGAGATAGACTCTCCGAGTCTTCTTTTCTTAAAGTTTCCAAAGACCAGTCATATTTTAAAAATAGAAAGAAGATTGACCAACTAGAATCTAATAAGATTGCCAATAGTCAGAGCCCTGAAATAACCAGAATTGTGGATGATACACATATTAGGAAAGATAAATGATAAATAAATAAACTAAAATGACTTATACTTTTTAAGAAGGCATCATTATATAAAAACAGATGTTACTTTAGGTCATTCTCTTACTCTGAATTAATATCAGTAAAAAGAGATACACCCCAGATGTGAAGCAGAGCACCTGTTTAAAGCTCAGCTCACCTTCTTAACTCCCCTTAGGTGATATTTAGCTTCCCAGACCCTTTATTTACTAATCTGCAAAGTGGAAATGCTAGAACTTCCCTCACAGAGCTAGTTTGAGAACCAAATGCCACAATGTTTCTAAAGTACTGACCTGCTCAGATCCTTGTACTACTATGTAGCAAGGTTGGCAATCAAGGAAGTTTCCCCGGATCCAAGTATGGCGGATTGGCTTGTAGTACAGTAAAGTCTTCAGCTCTGCAAGAAATTTTGAATTACGATCATCGTACTACTATTTCAAAGTGCATGAATGCCGTTTAGTAAGGTTTTTAACAACTCAAAACAAAGGAGGCATTCTGGCAAATTGAGTTTTCAATAAAGCTAACAGAACAATCCATTTTACTCTCACAAAGATGATTTATATTCAGCTAAAAAGTGATCTTTATTCTTATCTTACATAAAAATAGTGTGTCTCGTTTGTGAATGTTTTCCCATCTGCTAACTGGGAGAGCTCTCATTTCTACCTGTTGACTAAGAGGCAGGACATATTTTGAATCTCTGCTTCATGCATCTATACTAAAAAAACAATTGAAGTATAAATTCCTACAACTTTTACATTTGCACTTTAAACAATTTTAAGATAGAGCCCAATGTTCAGTTGTCTCTTAAAGTGTTTGAAAGCTTTTGTTACTTTCTGCCAAGTAAAACAGACTTAGTCTTATGAAGATAATAATTGCATTGGATGTGTGGCAAATTAAAGAAAGAATTTATATAAACACCCACTAGAAATAGTTATGTGGTAGATTTTAAAATTATATTGTCTGTTTTGAAAAGACTTTGAAAAGGCTATTTCTAGGAAGTATGATCCATGTTGCTTTGGTCCTACTGCAACCGTGAATAGGCAATATTGAGAATGAGCACCAATTTGAGAAAATAGATCAAGATAGATAATGCCTTGGGGTACTCGGGTGGCTCCGTCATTTAAGCATCTGCCTTTAGCTCAGGTCATGATCCCAGGGCTCTGGGTTCGAGCCTCATGTTGGACTTTCTGCTCAGCAGAGAGTCTGCTTCTCCCTCTCCCTCTGCTTCACCCCACTCGTACTCTCTCTCTCAAATAAATCGTTTTTAAAAATCTTTTTAAAAAAGATTTTATTTATTTATTTGAGAGAGAGAGATGCAGAGAGAGAGAGGGAACAGAAGCAGGGGGGCAGAAGGGGGAGAAGCAGGCTTCCCACCGAGCAGGTAACCTGATATGGGCCTCGATCCCAGGACCCTGGGATCATGACCTGAGCCAAAGGCAGACACTTAACGACTTAAAAAAAAAAAAAGATAATGCCTTTGGAGGGGAAAAAAGAAACATATTTTTCTAGCCAGCCAAGATGAGAATGAAATTGTTGAGAACTTAGTTTTTCCCAGCATCCACAGCTATGTGTGTGTGTGAGTGTGGTGTGTGTGTGTGTGTGTGTGTGTGTGTGTGTGTGTGTGTGTGTGTGTAATTGGGGGCAATTTGAAGGATAAGTCATGATTCCCATGTAAAATTATAACTTTACAAAATTACTATAGACACAAAGCAGTTAGATTTCTGGGATAAGTAGCAATCTGAGCAAAATATAGTAGAGTAATATAATGACAATTTATTGCACTTATACTCTTATTTGACCTGAAGCATATGGTGCTGGACCAACAAATTCACCTGCTTCTAGTTACCTCTAAGACAAGGTAACTGCCTAGTCTGGTAACGTTTTCTGTTCTTGTTGATTACATCTTTACTATTATAATCTTTAGTCCTCACAATTGCTCCGACTGTCTTGAGCAACACGAAGTCCCATTTTATGGCTAAGTAAATTAGGGGGCTGGCAGATGAGGTGACTTGCCTAAGGTCATACAGAATTAATGCAGAAATGAAGCTAAAAACAACGAGAAGCTGATTCCCAATACAGTACTTCTCCCAAGACCACCTCGTGGGAACAATATAGTCCATACATTTAGGCAGGAACTGACATGCACAGGCTTCTTCTGAATCCAATTTAATAAGCATCTTTTGCATATCTCTGTGTGAACTCAGTACTTTAAGTCCTGCAAAGCATGGTTTTTGTGGCCATGTGACACCTTTAAGGGAGCCCAAAGCTACATGCATTCCTTTTTGTTGTTGTTGTTTTAATCTGTTTCAGATACAGTATAGGTAACATCCTTCATGCAACTATAGTCCAAATGGATTTCAAGCTAATATCAGAGCCATTCAAGTTGATGTTTGTTCATTTTAACTATTCAGTACCCCCTGGAAAATTGCAATAGTCTCAAAGCGATGGGGAAAAGCAGTTGCACTGTAAGAGCATAGAAAAAGAATGCTTCTTGTTAACCCGTCCCCCATCTCCTTACACCTGCACCATTCAAGCTTTATACATCCTGAAACTGAATCCATCATTGTATAGATACTTTCCTTTGCACTAAAGCATTCCATACATTGTAGAAGCACTGAGCTCCAAAATTTTGGACCACATAATGGCTTTCTTCAGCAAGGAGCATCCCTAATATGGAGAAAGCAGTGTAAAGCCATTATAACAACAGTAGATTGTGGACATTTCTGAAAAGCTTGATGAGTAAGGTCTCGAAACAGTACCCACCCAGGAATGGTGCTTCTTTTTCCCTCCTTGCAGCATATCGGGCTCCTTGTCTGATTCTATCTATGGCATGATGTGACGATGTGCTTTGGAATGGGTCTTGGGTGGCAGACACTGGGGATAGCATGAGCGAACCATATGTCTGGATAAAAATGATAGCTAGCCTTCGCTTTCTGTGGAATGCTATTTACCAGACACACAGAGCCTAGACCCTTCCTTGGCCAAGTTGGATAGAGCAGATAAGAACCATGCGATCTCACATGCAAAAAGGAAAACTGCCCCTGTATTTCAAGTCAGGCCCTCGAGTCCCTGTAAGTTCCCAGCTTCTCAGTTCAACAGTGGAGCCTAAAGTAATTGTAGCTGTCTAGGAAAAACCCTTTCAACTTCCCTCTTTCCTGTGTTTCCTGACCGCCAGGAGACTCTGTTATGACTACTTCCTTTCCAAAGTGGGCAGCAGGGTGGGGGGATCAGGAGTGAGGGTAGCAGACTGATTGGGTGGGAACCCCCTTACCGTCCACCACTGTGCAAGGCAGGCAAGTTTCCACAGCTCCCCTTGCCTTGGCTTTCTCAAAATTATTACTATTCAGGACTGAATATAAAAAGCACACAGCCTGACCTCTTATTCCTCCTGTTATCCTTTCTGGTTTCTGAAGAAGCCTCCCTCTCTTAATTTATTTGCTTTTTTTTTTAAAGATCAATTTCTAAATGTCAGTTTCATTACTACACTTCTGTTATATCATGAAGGCCCAGGCGGCAGGAGGGGACAGCATGTCTAACTGGGGGCTCGACCCTCCACTAATTCTCTTTGTTTTTAAATATTGAATCTTTCAGGGCTGGCCTCTTTCTACCTCCACATATGTCTCCCATTTTCTTAAAAGGCAATTAATGACTTTTTAATTAATTAGCTAATTAATTAATTCATCAATTAATTCCTAAAGATTGCTGTTTACTCAACTATTTGCCTCATCGCTCCAACTGGTCTTTACCACCTTATATCTCAATAGTGGCCTGTACTTCTCCTTCTGTGAACCACTAAAGACCTTCGATCTCATGTGTCCCCTGTCGTCCCCTCAGTTTGCTCACCTGTAAAATGCAAGGAAGGGAGAAGAGGAAGGGTTCATTCAAGAGAATAGACACATTGATCTCTTAGGTCTTGTCCTGTTTGGACATGATTCTGTGACTCCCTGAGTTGCCAGTCCTTTCTCCCTTGCCAGTCAGTGTGAAGTGTGAATGCCCCCCAAGGTTCTGCTTGTCTGTCTGCATTCCTGTGATCTCAACCAGCCCCACAGTTTCCACACAACGTTATTTAGGGGACCGACACATCTGTGTCTCCCACGCAACTCTCATTTTCAACCTCTAATTCCATGACTTCAGATGCTTTGTGAACACCCTCCAGGGTTTTCTGCTAGCACCTCAAATTTACCAATTTCCTCACTACACCGAGCCCCTCCTCCTAGCTTCACCCAAGCTACCGCTGTTCTCCTGGTGACCGAGATCGGAAAACTTGCTATCACCGTTTTCCACTCACAGGTCTCCAAAACCTATTTCTATCTCTGCAGTGTCTCTCACATTATTACTTCCTGCACAATCGAAGTACCAGCACCCTCCAATGTAGACGACTTAGAACTATTCCCTGCAAGAGAAAGTGAGAGATGGTCTCTTGTTTGGAGTAATGTTCTTAAGGTCCTAAGGTAGTTCTCCCTTCATTCTTTATGTTCAAATTCACAGAATAGTTCTTTCATGACATGGTTTTATTGTGCCATTTCAATGCTCAGAAATCTTTGATGGATTCCCCACCTCCCATTAAATAAAAGACATACTCCTTGGGCAGAGCGGCCATTATGTTATGTACTCCTTATAGAATGGTGGCCTTATCTTGCCTATAGTTATGCGCCATGGGGGCCCCATCTTACCTATGGTCTTATACCAACTATTACCCACCTCCTATTATTTTTCAGCTTGTTCCCTATATATCCAAAAAGTCAAACACTATTGTTTTTTGAATGCCTCCCTTACTTTTCTGCCTACCTGAAATTAATTTTACTTGGACTGTTCAACTCTCTTGACCTCTGCTTTCTAAAATTCTATTCATCCTTCAAAATTCGGTTCAAAATGCTCTCAAGTGAATGTTATCTCCTTCCTACTTCTATATTCTCGTAATGCAGTGGACCCCTCCAGTAACTTTCTATTACATTCTGCTTTTAATTTTTGACTTGTGTCTCAGGACCTCTCTTATGTGCGAGCTCTGTGAATATGACTAGATTCCTCTTTGAATTTTTCCCAGTGTAGTGTGTTGACCAGATTTTGTATTGCGTACAAAAAAACTTTGTAAACCACTTCTTTGTACATGATAACTCTCTTATGTATTGAACAAATCGGTGTATTAACAAATATATCTAATTTTAATAAAATCCCCCCAAATGATTATAAAATGGGTATAAAATGTTTTATAAAATATACAAGATAATTATACCTCACTTCTCTGACTTTCTACTAACATAATTTTTTAAAAATATTTTTCTATTTTTCACGCCCAACCTTTGGTGAATAATACATATCCATCTGGGAAAGTGTGAGTCATATGTCATAACATATATAGCCTCCAAGCTTTTTAAATTGGAAGCCTTGTTTTTTTCATGTTGTTAAGAGATCATTTTAGTCATAGTTTGAATTTTGAACTTTTGGCAACTAATAAGTACCTTCGGTTGATTTTGAAAAAACACGTGTAACAATATAATTAAAGTGAACATAAGACATCCCGGCATTGACATTCTGCTGTGACAGCTCTTTTGAATATAGCAATTCACTTCTTATCCATGGCTGCCATTAGATAAGCTCCCTCTTAAAAAGTAAGATCTTTTGTATTTTGTATTTTGTATTTCAAAATATCTATGAGAGATTTTCTGTTGCTGAAGAGTTCTTCTCATAGTACAAATTGTCTCTTTCTTTTTATTGCTGTTAACTTTCTTTTAAATCCAATTGTTTAAATTAATAATAGAATCACCAGGAGGCATCCCCTTTCTTGTCCCCCAGCTTCCCATTTCTGCCCTACACTGAAACGGGTCACCACTGACTTTGTTTCTTCTGTTCTCCTTCTCCAGAGTGTATAGATTCTTCTTCCCTCTCCCTCTTTTTCTTTTTACCAAAGAAGACTCTGCTGTCTTATCACTTGGAGATCTTCCATATGAGTTCTTCATTCTTTTGTAACTTGGCATAGTGTTCCACGTTGTAGATGCTTCATAATTCAATTAACAAATCTATGGAAAGGTATTTTATTTCATCTTTTTGCAATTGTAACAGCACTGCAGTAAAGAGCCTTGCATACTTTGTACAAATGCAAGTGTAATGGAATTTCTGGATATGAAATGGGCATGCATGTATAATTTTCATAAATATGCCAAACTGTGCTCTGTGTTGTAGCAATTTACACTGTCATTATCTAGATATGGGAGTGTCTACTTTCCCTAGCTTTGTCAAATTTTTGTATTTTGGTCAATCTGATAAATGAAAAACAATCTAAGTGCATTTTTTCTTATAATTAAATGCCATTTATATTTCCATTTTTCAGTTATAGAGGGTTAGAATTTATCCTGACTTGGGCTACAAAGTATGGATACAATTTAATTTTCCTCAGTTGGCTCATGAGTTATCACAATATCATGTATGGAGTGAAGAATCCATGTTTAATTCAGTGCCTTGAGATGCCCCTTCTGTTACCCAGTAAATTCACGTAGGTAGTTGAGTCAATTTCCAGTGTTTCTATTAAATAGTCTTTTGCTTCTTGTACTGAAATTCTATTGTGATTTTTCTAGTCTTTCAATATATTTTAGTATCTATTACTGTTAACCCTTCTTCATTGCGCTGCCTGGCTATTTCTGTTAATTTTTTACTTGCACTATTGGATACCTTGTCTAACCCTATAAAACAAAAAATTCCTAATAGTCTTTTATTAGAATCACCCTATATTTAGAAAGTAACTTATAGAAATGATAGATTTGTTTTCTTCAGAAACATTGCATGTATGTCCATTTCTTCAAGTCTTCTTTTGTGACCCTCAGTAGTGTTTTAAGGTTTTATTCTTATATATCTTGCACATTTCTTACTTAATTTATTACTATTACTAGGTATATTTCATGCCACTACTCTAATGGGATTTTTTCTTTTATTATACTTTATATCAGATTGAACACTTCCTAAAACAAAGTAAAATATCAGAACCTATGAAATATAGCTAGTGCTGTGTTCAAAGGAAAATTCTTAGCCATAAGAATTTCTTCTGTCAGTGAGTATATAAAATGTATTAAAATGAAATAAATAAGTTAGATTTAAGTACAGGTAGGTTAGAAAAGGAAAGGCAAAATAAATGTATGGAAAGCAAATGAAACATATTAATAAAGAGAAGAAAATAGCAAGTTAGGAAACAAAAAGTCAAACTGAGAAATAAAATAAAAATCCAGGATTTTGAAAAGATAATAAAATAGATTGGTTCAAGAAAAGAGTAAAGCACAAAGTATATAATAAATATAGAATCCTGTAGAGGATTGAGTAATCATAAGACACCGCTTTGTTCATTTCTTGGTAAGTTCAAAAAAATCTGGAAAAATATATATTATGAAAAACTGATCACGGAAAAAGAAAATAAAAACAGATTGATATCAAAAAGAAGAAAATGAGAACGTTGCTGCCCTTCCCAACAAAAATAGCAACATGTCTAGATGACAAGTATTTAAAGCTATGAAAATCTGTTCCAAAGCATTAAGGGGGACAAAGGACAATTGCAACCTTTTTTGTAAGAAGTGATTTCAACATTGATACCAAAATTTGACAGAAATTACACATATACACACTAAAACAAAACAAAGCAAAACAAAAAACTAGGGACCAACCTCCCTAATGAATATCAATACAAAAGTCTAACTAAAATTTTAAACAGAAATCAGGAATATGAATATATATAACCAAGTGAGGTTTATTCCAGGAATGCAAGAATGACACAATATTAGGTAATGAACTGATTTCCCATAAATTACATAAGTACAAAGCAGTATTTTACAAAATTCAACACCCATTCTTGATTTTTACAACTTGATAAAAATGGGATTCAGTGGACACATTCCTAATGGGATGGGATGTGTATTTCTCAGCAAAAAATCATGTTTATATTAATAGGGGCAACACTAGAATCAGTTCCATTATATTTAAAAAATACGATAAGGTCGCCTCCTATAACAACTACTTTTAACACACTGAAAGTCCCAACCGATATGACAAAACAAAAGATGTATTAAAGACATAAACATTGGGGAAAAACTAGGTAAAACTGTCCTCACTAGCAGATGACTTTGTTGTATACTTGGAAAATCTATTGTAAACCTACTTCAAGCAATAGGGGGATTCAAATACAATGTAATATAAATAAATGAATACTTTTCATATGTAATTGTTACTCTTAACATTCATCTGAAGAATATGTTTTTATTGTCCTGTCAGTTGAGCCTCAAAAGTAATCACTTTTAACTGCTGAATTTGTGGATCTTTATTTGGCCACAGGAGGAATCTGAGATCTCTTTCTCATTGATCTTGACTTCCTACTTTTCATTTAGGAAGAAAGCCACTTCAGACACATATATGCCCAGTCCGCATGTAGCCCTGATCGTATCTCACCAAATAAGGCATCATTTCCCCTGATGGTGGCTGTGGTGTCAATACTTTGAAGTACTGTCCTTTACAGCAGAATATAGTAGATTTAGGAAACAGTTGGATAAAATAACTAGAATTAGTTGTGTTTTTAAATTAAACTAATGGCACTCATGTCTGCTATAGCTTTCCCTAATACCTGGTGCTTCTGTGAGTGAGAGCATTAAGAATATAAGCTGTGTGTGGATGACAGTCTTGAGATTCCAGCCCTATGTTCCATGAAGGTTATTGGAGTCCATTTGAGAATATCTAGATGGAAGCATACCCAAGTAAGAAGGTTGCTCTGCTTTAGCCTTGATCATAGCAAATAACTGGTTGAATGAATTTTGGGACAGTCATCAGCAATAAATGGTGACATATGTACCAGTGTGAAAACACTGAAACTTCCTAGTGCGGTTATATTAACATCACCATCACAAGAGTATGTTGTAGATAAAGTCATGATTTGATATCCTTTAAAAAATGCATATTTTTACAACTGTCCTAGCTAGATAATCACTTTGATTGAAGTTTGAAGATATATGTGCATTAATGAAAGGCAGCCAAGTTGTGAAGTGTCTATATTAGACAGTCTCACGGAACTGTAGACTTTGGAGATTGACTATAGGAATTAACTTCAGAAAATCCCTGCAGCAAATACACCAAACCTATCCTGCAGCACTCCAGGACTTGAGGGCAGGTTGGCTCTAGATAACCATGGGCTTGAGCAGTCTCTATCATCAAGTTCCAACAGGAAGTCATGGAAACAGCCAAGGCCAGGTGATAAGTGAACCTGAATTGAAAAATCATTTGGGGGTCATGTTTGTCATGCCGGCATTTTTTTTTTTTTTTCACGAACGTAATAAAACTCTTTGGATACCCAAATAAATTGTCATTCCATCCGAACAGCTTCATTTGGTGAGAACAAGTTCAATAGCCACTGTGACTAAAGATAGGTAATCCAGCAAAAGATGGGATTTCATAGAGTTTGTTTGGAAATAAACACATTTCTATCAGTTGTGTAGCCAGAAGTGGCAACAGATAGGTTCCAACAAGACTAGGGTAATCAAAGAAAATGACTTGGTAAGGGACTCATTGAAAATAGATAGTCATAGCCATACAATTACTAATTTTGCTGTTTCTCAATAAACACAAGAACAATAGAAGTTATAATAAAGTATTTCATGAAGTCTACACCTAAGCTAAACAAATAGACAGTCATCCAGAGCCCATTTCTCACGTTGAAGTACCCTTCCTATCAGAAAGCTCATCTTATTTTCTGAAAAAAGATTAATAGTGCTTTAACTTGCGTTTCTTCCTCCTCTTTCCCTGGAGGACAAAGAGTGTCTGTAATTACAACTAACTCTTTTGACATCATTATAGGAATAGTAAAGACACCTTGTTACACATGGTTGGAAATAAACATTTCCGCCCATGTTCAACGTTGAATTACTTCCTTACCATGTTAGCTGATAAATGTTAAATGTTTGAGAAGGTACTTACTGTGCATATTAGTATGCAGGAAAATCATCTTAAGGGAGTAGTTGCAGCTAGAAATGCTCTAAGCATTATTTGGTAAAGCTACAAGAAACTTAATTAGGAAGGGTCACAACGAACCTTTGTAGAATAAATGAAGAAACAAAATTAAGCCTTAAGCCTTTGTAAGACAGTCATAATTCAAGGCAGGACTAAGGCTCTGCTGAATTAAAAGTTGGTTTTTAAACAAACATGAAACAGCCAGCGTTAGAGTGGGTTTTATGGTGTTGGTGTTGGTGTCTAATTACTCTAAGCCGTCCTGATTTCGATGGAAGCACCAGAGAGCCTTCTTATGCCTACCAAGCTCTTTGACAGTCTATTGTAATGCATTTCAACCCACTTATAAATCATTTTGCAGAGACTAATGATTTATTACTGCTGTAATGAACTTCACAGGCATCAATACATTAGTATCCACTTTGAAAAGAAACTTGTCAGGTCCCATTGGAATGATGATCAGTTTACTATTGTTATTAATGACCCTGATCAGCTCTTTGGATCCATGAATAACCTTTTTAGATGACAGAGATCTTCCATTTGGGGAGAAAATCGATGCATATGTAAAATAAAAGTATATGCTGTTTTTTTTCCCAATCCCTTTATCAATGCCAGGGATTGTTAGGTTAAAGCTTCAAAATTAAGTTAAAATTTATGTAATTTAATCCCATTAAAATGCTGGTGAATACATCTTTAAAGGACATTGTCATTCCAATTGCTTGTCTCTATGTTACTAAATTATGGTGTTTTCTTTCTTTCTGCTTGAGGCCTCAGCTGGACCCCAGTGGTCTGACTAAAATAGAAATTACCATGTTAGAGCCTTTTTTTTTTTTTTTTAATGTTCAGTGATGTCAGACATTTGACCTGTGAGGCTTTTAAAACTGACCTTGTTGCTTCTTTCCATTCATTAAACTACAACCTTTGCTCCCTTGTCATAAAAGATAAATGAAGATTCACACAATCTTTGTTTAAGAGAAGATTTATTGTTTACATTAATGTAGATTAAGTGGAAAGATACCAATTATTTTTTAAGTCAATCAGATGTCTTCTTTGAGGTTTCAATTTATGGCCTGTTTCTCATTATTATGATTTCCATAAAGTCACTGGAAGTTTTTCAGAAAGTAACATGCAAACAAGCAATTTTCCTGGAAATCCCACATTCCATACTTTGTCTTAACCAGATAAGCAAGTTTTCAAATGTGTTTTTTGATAAGTGATTAAAATTGTGTTTTTAAATGGTAATTTTCATTCTACGAGGTTGTCACAATGATTAATTTCCATATCGGATTAAAGGTTTGGAGAAATTTTTGAAATCAGGGTGATTATTTGTACAGTTAATAAAGAATAGTTTTAAGAAGAGAAGCAATATGAAGAAGTTTCCATACAGTAAAACTTCCTAAATATTTTAATCATTGGTTACACAAAAAATACAATAGCAAAATAAATTATTTTTAATGTAAGAATTTTTAAGGTTTAATGGGCCACACAGAGAGGATAGAGTGGAAGATGATAGAATTTTTGAAATTGTTTGATCTGAAAGGAAACACATAGATCTTATCACTGAAGTACTTTATTTCATTGGTGAGAAAACGGAGGCCAGAGAGTTTAAGGCATGGCTTCCTGTCAGGAGATTACAACCTCCTGGTGACATGGAGCTTGGAATCTGGTGTCAACCAGCCTATGGGGGTTTCAGATGAGGACCTTAAACTCTGTGGTTGTTGTTACCCTGGAGCCTAGCACTGCACCTGGCTCAGCATAGGATTGCTGAGAAGAGAGAATAAATAGAACAACAGACCAGGTGGGTTCCCGCATATGATTTTAAGGTTCTGCTTCTTTGCCTCTCATTTAAACATCTTACCTTTATCGTCAGGTTTACCTTTATGATGACTTTATTCAGAAATGGATTTTTGTAAACTTAAAGAGTAAAATCTCCAATAAGGATATTTCTATCATGAATTCTAGATCCTGTCAGTAAATAAAGCTTGTATGGGACACTGAAGAATCTTAGAGCTGTTGAGGACATCATCCAATTAGCCTTCTCTCTGTTGCAACAATATGTCCTACATCTCCTTCCCATATTTGTCAAGCTTGTACACTAACGTTTTCAGGGAAGGAAGCTTTTTTCTTTGCATGGCAGTCCATCCCAATACCACACAGTCTGTTCTTAAAAGGTCTTTTTGTGTTGAGTTTGACCTAGACTTTCAAATTTTTTTCAAAAGTATAGTGACATTGGCTGAGTGTTCTTAGAGGAAATGGGTCAGTTTCTAGTGAAATTGGTCTGATTGCTCAGAGATAGATGCCCTCAAACTCCTTAGAATGTTGCAGAGTAAAGCAGGGGCCACCCTTGGTGCGACTCATCTTGCCAAGTTCTCTGGAGTAAACTAGAGCTACTGTGAAATTAGAGTCCCAGTAAGGCAATTTTGACCATGAAGGGATAGTTCTCAAACACCACTTGAAATTGTTTATTTCCCTATTGTTGTCCAGTGTGACGGCAGCTACAGGTGAAGGCAATGCAGAGCAAGGCACGGAATGGGTAGCAAGTCCAGGACATTAAATTTCAAACAAGGGGCATGAGCTAAGACCTTCTTATTCCATATGTAACGCCATCATAATGACAGTGGGTAATGGTAATGTGAGAGGCTGGGGAACAGAAGTAGTTTTCTCTTCCTGTCACGGTCCACTAGATATGTACTGTGTTGTGAAGTGGCTACCAGAGTGGGACAGCTGAATTTGGGCACAGTTTCTCAGTTATGTGTCCCTCAGTCCACTTACTGCCCCTCTCTAAGTATGGATTTCCGCCTCCGAAAGAAAAGTCACAATCCTTCCCTATCCATTCTATAGAGCAGTTTAAAGATAGACAGGATGCATACTCAAATAAGTTGATAAGTGACCACAGACCCTTATCTGGTCTTGATGTCGTGGATCAGCGTACCTGTCACTTTTCTTGAACTCGTCTGTGGGCTCTTAGCCTCCAAGTCAGTGGTTCTCAGGGGTCCATGCAAGGATGGGTGCTCGTGAGCCCTCAGGTTCTTACTGCTCCTCTCAAACATAGAGAAAACCTGTGAGATGTTTTTCATGAAGAAAAATTTATCCTCTTCAGAGGAAAACTCATTATTCAGAGATGTCCTTCCAGTTTCATTGATGTTAACACATTGTTTCTTTTATGAAGGGGTGATAGCAAGAGAGTAATTGTATTTGCAGTGTACTCATTAATCAAGCATTAAAAGTTAGTAAATCTTGGTGATTTCCATCACTTTGAAGACACATTGTTGATGGTGACATCCTAAAGTTTGGGGATCTGTGTTCTCCAGCTTTATAATTCAACTCTCCCCGACCCCAGGCTCTAACACAATGCCTTCTGTGTAAAAGGCCACAATAACTGTTCGTTGAATAAATTCAACAGTTGGTAATGCCTTTCCTTTAGAGGGTAGCTGGTGGGGTAGTTACATTTTAGGGTAGCCACTCTCAATATGTCCAATAGATCCAATATTCTTGGCAAGTGGTGCTGATTCAGAGCATAAGTAACTTAGACGAATAACATGGAAATTTTATTTGTAATAAGATTCAAGGCCGATCTTAGGTACATGCGAGTACACTTTCTCCTCATGGTTTGTGATGTGCTTTCGCACCATCCCACCCACAACCTTATTTCTCTCATTTTGCTTTGGCGTGTCTCGCTCTTAGAGTCTTTTTCTAGCAGAGAGAGAGAATGCCTGCATTTCCTGTCATTTAACAACCCATCCAGAAAGAAATAATCATAATAACCCACCCAAAATCCCCTAAGATTTTATTCATCTGTCGCCCTTTGGGTCTGTTCTCGTGAGTATTCTCTCCAGATATAAAAAAGTCTTCAGTGTATTAAAATTCTCTTCAACTGGTAGTTGTAATAATAGTCTCCTCCCTTTATTGACACACTATTGAAATCCCACAGCTCCGTGAGGTTGAATTTTCTTATCTGCCATTTCACATTTGAGGCATTCAAGCTTGGAGATGTTAAGTAACCTGCCGGTACCTTTTCCTTTCGGTCCTTTCCTTCCTTTGCAACGCCATCATTGACCTTGCTCCCCCAGGACTCTGACTTCTGGGCAGACAGAAGCAACTGGCACACTTCTATCTTTTCTACTCTCTTCAGGGCAGCCTGTACCTGCCTTTACACACATCTGGGCCCCAACAATAATTCATTCTAGACCAGTTGCTGTGTAAGCTGCTCTAGTTCTCTTCAGAAGTGAATTTCCTGAAGGACCAGACTTTCTTTTTGAGTGTTCCAAGATAGATCTGAACAGTTTTAAAGGACACTGCAGATAATAAAACATAAATTTATTCAGTGCTGTTTCTTACAAGAAAGAGTTGAAAGAGAAGAGAGAAGTGTCAGAAGCAGGTTGCCCCAGTGCCTAGATGACATACTCTGTGTGGGTAGTGCTAGAGAAAATATTTTTTTAATTCTTAACAATCAAATACTGAGATATGTCTCCTTAGATTTGTCATAAAAAGTTGATCCAATAAAGCCTAATTTGTCTTGTAATTTGGTCAGCTACAAGCTTACGGTTTAGTGTGTTTTTGTTTTATTTTGTTCTTTAAAAAATGCTCTGTTTGGTACAAGCCAGTCCCTTCATCTTTGCAGGGAACGTAATGTGGCATTTCCTGAAGGACTAATCAGCCACAATGAAGAATTTATTAGACAGCTAGATTACATGGTTGATCACTCTTGGGGCATATATTTTTTTCATTTATAGTAAAGTGTATTTGTTTGATGTAATAATAATGACTAAAAATAGTTGTTTCACATAGCCTTTGGTTCACAAAATTAGGTAATTCCTTTTAGTCTTTAAGTGAAATTAGATTTCCTTGAAATGTGGTAATGCTAGTTTGGAGAAAATTAATTTTTATTCTGTTGGGAGAACATCTGATTTTTACTTAAAATTCTGAAAGACTGGAGTGCAATTTCTAAATTATATGCACTAATTGACATTTCATTTTAGCCACGATGGCAAAACTATCTAAAATAAATTACCATAGAAACACAGAAATTCTTACTTATCATGCCAATAGTCTAGTATGATTTCTGTACCAAATATCAAAGCATCATAGATTCTATAGAATTCTAATTGGAGGCCTTTGCACATGAATGTAGCTCTTAATGGAAATGAGATTTTATTCATTTTCCTTCTGTTGCATTTACCCAAACACAATTCTTATGTGAAGATCTGTCTACTGGCAAAGAATATAATATTCTCAACAAATGCCTTTACAAAGGCTTATTTCCCTTTCAGCCCTGAAAGCTGGAAGCTATAGAAGGGCACCAGGAATGTTCCAAGACTCAAAAACGGACAGAAAAATAGAATTTTTATCAAAGACAAACCAAGCTGACTGTGTTAGGCCAAGAACACATTGCTGTGGTGTCACTGCTGTGAAATAGAATTTGACTGATGATTTCTCTATTTTCAAATGACACAGTTTATCCCAATATCCATCTAAGGATTAAGTTATTCTTTCAGAGCAAATTTTAAAAGAAATATGGGTAAACCCACCAATGGTAAGCATGATTGTGAAGAAAGTTGATCGATCTAAAATGCTAAAAATGTCTTTGACTTACAAAAGATTGTACTTGGGATTTTAAGAAAGGATGTTCGAGTATCTTCTCTGAAGAACGATGTTTGATCTTGGCCAATGCGGTTCTCCCCATTCTTCTGATGATAGTAGGAACCTAGGGAGGGCAAAGGAAATTGTCGATTTTCTCTTTTCCTCTAAGAACCACCTGATTTTAAGTCATTGCCTGGTTCCCTTCCTACAAGAGGAGAAAAGAGGTGTAATGGTGTAACCCCAGAAGCTGATGGCACTGCTAGGGGTGAATTTCAGATCCAAATTCTTCTGAAATCTAAGAATATAAGAATGAGTCTGTCTGCACTGTGGTTGCTGGCAACTTTGCATACCTGACACGTCAGCATCTGATTCTCTGAAATGCTACCCCTCGGCACTCCCCCTATTTGGAAATAGAGTCAGGATAACCTAAGGTAGGACCTTTGCTACCCTCTTGACCTTGAGCAATCAAAAAAAAAAAAAATATATCCAGAGCAGGCATAATCAATGGGCGAATTTTGCAGCTTTTTTTTTTTTCCCCAAACATGTAGGCTTTCCTCACATATTCATCAACTTCTGCAATGAAACAGAGGCTGTTAACAGGGATTAAGAAGTATTTGATAGACCCACACGTTTTACTACACGGCACGACTCCATATTTGTTTTGGATGACAGACATATGTTTTCTTTCCGCCTGAAGAGACTGTTTGTTTTGTGAAGTACAAGTTAAGAGAGACGGAGTCTAACCTAGAGGATGTTCCTTCAGATCCTTGATTACATATATCTTTGGTGGCGGAAGTTTTATTGGATTATGTGCAGTGCTGTGATTCCGCTAACCGTGTGTAAACAGCAGGCAAAGTTGGAGTTATTAAAAACACTCGTTGAGTCTCTGTTTCCCCAGATTGGGAAAGTGAATATATTTACTCTAATCCGGGGTTACCAGTGCAGAATTAATAAAGTTTAGAGACAGTCATGGACCGCACATTCCCTCAAGCCCTATAGTAACTAGCTACACTAGTGCTTTTCTGCTCTTGTTTGATGCCTTTTATTATATTCAGCCCATGCCTCTGCCCTGTTGCTGTTTTTAATGTATAAAGACCATGTCAAGATCTTTTACGTGTTTACAGAGGAGTTATTTGAAAATCGTATATAATGCTGCCATAGACCATCCACACGCATCGTTGTAATAATTAATGAAAAGACACATGAAGTCTTCTCCTAATGAGAAACACGGTTGTGAAATCCGGCTTCAGCTTTGACTTCTTTTGTGAACTGAGATCGCAGAAACTAGGGCATAAATCATTCTATAAATGCAATCCTTTAGTCAAAACACAGTCTCCATAAATATTTCAGTAGCATTTGTGATGCTTTTAATTCTACATCATTTCGCTTTAGTTCACTTCAAAGCTAAATTATTAATGTGCCTCTTCCCAAAAGTTCAAAATGGAATATACTGAAGAGACTTTACTAATTGGAATTCAGAACAGTCTCTTGCATGTCTGAAAGTATATTGTTCATGTTTATTTGCATTTCCAGGAAAAAAACAGAACTGGCTAGGCCAAGTTGTAACTATTTCCTTCCACCCAGCAGTGTCGGGCATGAATCGTGGAATGAAAATGCTCAAACGTGAGTTTTTCGTCCAGCCTTTCCAGTGTCCTTCTTTTCTGCTCTAGGGCCCTCGTGCTACCCACTAGCCACACACGGCTGGGCGTTTATATCTTTTTTGCCCCACGGAAAAGGACCCCTGTCCTACTCTCCTGAGCAAAATTGCATTTGCTCAGTGAAACTGATTCCATCAACTCTAAGAGGAAAGTAATCAGATTAAAGATTTCAAACAGAGATATGAATGATCGGGGGCCTTTGGCTTCATGTATTTACAGTTGTTGCATTTTCACCCCCCACCCATTTGAAAAAAAGGAAAATACTAATGCAAATTCGTGATTGTTTAAAGATGCATTTTACCGAAGGTACTCTGAGTCTGGGGGAACTTGCATAGGCCACCTCAAGTCATAACACATTCTGTTCTGCTCACCAATACACAATATGAGTCTATTTAACAACTTTGCTTTCATGATGAAATTCAGACTGATATATATGTACACACACATGCACACAATGTCTATCATATATTGTTAAATAAATATCGGTATTTTCATTTGGGGGTACTTAGCTTCCCCTTAACACATCAGCAGCAGAATCTCTTCTTAAAAAAAAAAAAAAAAAACTTGTACATTACCATGTGTATTTTGTGGAGATGTTTTAGGGTATAAAATATCTCTCTCTTTAACTAGTTTATTAATTAAGTATTATGACCTGACAGAAAAATGAGGCATTCTTGGAAACTTTATTAACTATTTCAGGTTAAGCATACAAAGGAAAAAAAAATAATCTAGGAGAATATGAGAGCTAGATCTGCCTGTCTTTAAGCACCAATGACAACTTTGATGAAGCTAACTTAAAGCTGTTCATTCATTCTTTTGTAATTCATGCCATACACATATGTTGAACTATAGTCCCCAAAGAGGAAAGCTTTAGGAGTCACCTAGTCATGCCCCCATATTTTAAAGAACAAAAACTGAAGCTCAGAGATGACTTGTGTTTGCTAACTGTGGCTAACCTCCATAACTTCTGACCCTTCCCAAATTTTCACCAGGGCAGGAGCCATACCCTCTGCTCTCACCTTTTTCACTCCTTAGCTACAAAACGAACTGCCAAAGAATGTCACAAAAATATTGAAGATACTTAACCAGAAGAATTTGCGTTTAAATTATTCTACTGCACAACTGTGAGATTATAAATTCTGGACTTTATTTTTTTTTAATTTTTTTATATATTTGAGAGAGAGAGTACAGTGGGGAAGCACAGAGGCAGAGAGATAAATCTCAGGCAGACTCCATGCTGACTGGGGAGCCCAGCACAGGACTGGATCTCACAACCCTGGGATCATGACCTGAGCTGAAATCAAGAGTTGAACATTTAACCAACTGAGCCCACCCAGGTGCCCCAAATTGTGGACTTTTAAATTTTTTAGTGCTCTAATTTTGTTTGTCTTGCCATTCTAAAAGAAAATCACTTTTCTGAGTCTACACTATCATGGAGACTGCCCTTAAAAAAAAATCACTGACTTCAGAACATCATCTTTGAGAAACTTTATGGCAGAGAGAACGTGCAGAATATTGAGTTATTCTGTACTAGTTTATTCCTCTCTTGGTAGATGATCTACATAATATTTTCACCCCCAATGTCTTCAAGTGACTTCAGAAGAGTTTCTAAGGAAGATGCATTTTTGTGCATTTTTGACTCCGCAGAATCTATAGTGCATGCTTGCTCACCATGTTAGGAAATACTATCTCTATTTTAAATAAATAAATAAATAAATAAATAAATAAATAAATAAATAAATATCTCCTAGTAGGTTTTCTGTGTGTGATGTGGAAGCAGTGACTGAAATCACCACCAGAATGTTCTTGCACTTAGTCCTAAACACTAAAAAGTACTATTGAAAGGGACTATAAACTGTGATTTGTACTCAAAAGGCCTTCTTTGTGCTCACTTCCTGCTGGGATGAATGAAATTCAGGAATCCTCCTCTTGAACGATTAGATGGAGATTCAGAGTCGAAAAGATAATGATACAACCTACAGAGTTCTTGGTGATAACAGAGTCCAACCTTCCAGTGTTGGACATGCTGCATACTTTTGTAGCCTTTGCAACTTTCTTTTCTGCTTTTAAACATTCTTCATGGCATCATATCTGTGTTGTAAATAAAAATTAATTTTGCCTTCAACATTTTGCAATGTTTTTTGCAATTTTTAGACATCCCTCTTTGGGGATTGAGTCTAATGCAAATAGACTTTCTTCTCTCAATAAATCATACACGATTCTCATTCTTGGCTCTGGCTTTCTAATCTTGGCTCAGAAATGCCTCGGATAGGTGATTCCAGAAACCAGCATTACTTCAGTGCTCACAAAGCCTTTCGGAAGCCAAAATGTTCTTGGGAACACGTATATTCCTACCACCATCTACCCACACACACTCAAAACACCCTTCACACTTTTCCTTCTCCAAAACAAAATAAAAATTCCATCATTCTGAAAAGGTACTCCTGTATTTCTGTAGAAATGGAAAATTTCCCTTAAGAAAGTTTTAATACCAAAGTTTTAAAAATCAACCAGGGAAAATAAAAACATGGGTATACTCATTAATACACTTCCAGCACTTAGAAAACCTGTGCAATGTATGGCAGGCATAGATGGATGAAGTCCCTCACAGTAGACTCACTAGTCAGGTAAAAAAGTCTAAAGTTTGTTTGCCTTCAGTGTGGTTGATGATAGGGCCCACATCCTGTAACACTTGGCCAACAATAGGTCTTCATCTATCATGGTGAGAAAAATGTCCTGGCATTCATGTTATGTATTCTTTTCAGAAGTGACAAGTCACTCAAGAAATTTCTGGTTTCTGCCCTTAAACAGACTGTGGAGGAGAAATAGCCAATATTCATGGAAACTCTCAGCAGCTAGACAGCTCAATAGAGTCTCACTCAAAAGAGAACAGGGGAGCCTGGATGGCTCAGTCAGTTAAGTGTCTGCCTTTAGCTCAGGTCATGATTCCAGGGTCCTGGAATCGAGTCCCATATCGGGTGCTCTGTTCAGCAGCGAGTCTGCTTCTCCCTCTCCCTCTGCTCCTCTACAACTTGTGCTCTCTCTTGCTATTGCTCTCTCTCAAAAATAAATAAAATCTTAAAAAAAAAAAAAAAGAGCAAAGAACAAACATAGTTAGATAGTCTACCAGTATACACGCAGTTCCCAACTTGCCAAGGTATGGCTTAAGATTTTTCAGTTAGGGTGCCTGGGTGGCTCAGTTGGTTAAGTGTCTGCCTTCTGTTCAGGTCATGATTCCAGGTCCTGGGATTGAGTCCTGAGTTGGGCTTCCAGCTCAGCAGGGAGTCTGCTTCTCCCTCTGCCCCTCACCCTGCTCTCATGAGCTCTCTCTTACTTTCTTTCTCTCTCAAATAAATAAAATCTCTAAAAAAAAAAAAAAGATTTTTTGACTATTTGGTGGTACAAAGGCAATACATGTTCAGTAGAAATTATACTCGGTCTTTTGAGTTTGAATCACTTGCCAGGCTAGTAATACATAGTACAATCCTTGCTCGTGATGCTGGGCAGGGGCAGTGGCCACAGTCACATGATCGTGACAGTCAACCACCAACACACTTAAAACCACTCTGCACCCATACAACCATTCTGTTTTTCACTTGCAGTGTGGTATTCAATAAATTATGTAAGGTATTGCCCAACTGTGGGCTACTGTAAGTGTTTGGAGCACCTTTAAGGTAGGCTAGGCTAGGTTGTGATTTTTTTGGTAGGTTGGGGGTTAAATGCATTTTTGACTTATGCTTTGTTAGGATATAACCCCATTGTCAGTCGAAGAAGATCTCTACTAGTATGCAGTATTTTGCTAGTATCTTCCACAGATGTTTAGTGGAAGTTTAGCACCTTATTTTTGAACAATCCCAACAAATGCCAGCACAGTGAGCACTTGGTGGGAGGGGAGGTTGACAAAATTCCAGTGCGAACATTTTCAGCCTCACTGTGATTCATGCATGTGAGATCGTAATCTGTAGAGAACTTCTTTCTACATCCAACTAAGATTTTGAGAAGGTAGTAGAAAGATCAGGACACAGTAGTTACTTAGCCAAAAGAGCAGATGAGCAAATAAATATCCAGTCATTTTGGGGAAGGACCAACGTTCTCTCAGTATTTGGACCCGTGATCGCAGCCCTGCGTGCAATTTGTAGTATGAACCACAGCTATAAAACTCTGCCTATTCCTGTTTTCTCTTTCAGTTTCTTTAAAATGTGCAAGAAGTTAAAGATTCTTATGAGACAACCTGAAGGAAGATGTTTTTTTATACATGCTTGCAATATTTTTATAATCTTTAACAGTATCATTCTGTCATAATTAGGCAACAAGTTTTTAAATAGCATATCTTTATTCAGTCTTTCCAGAGAATTAAATTTGATTTATACAGAAACAATTCTCTTTGCATGCATGCAGATTTAATCAGTTTGTATGTTATTTGAATAAATGTTGCAATTGCATTAATAAGTACGATGGCATAAACAGGTTTGGGAACTAATATACTTGATTCTTGGTTAGCTTATAGCTCAGCTACTAGCAGTAAAACCGGGCCAGTTTAAAAAAATGATTTTTTTTAATTTTAGAGAAGTTTTAAATTTACTAAATAATTGTGAAGATAGTACAGAGCGTCCCTGCATGCCAGACCTAGTTGCCGCTATTATTTACATCTTACGTGACTGTGGTACACTTGTCACATATGATGAACACATATTGATACGTGATTCTTATCTAAAGTTCATACTTTATTTAGATATCCTCAGCTTTTCCCCAATGTCTCCTTTCTCTCCCAGGATAACATCCAGAATAGCACATTACATTTCATTATCATCTCTCCTTAGGCTCCTCTTGGGCAATGGCAGTTTCTCTGATTTTCCTTGTTTTTAACAATTTTGACAGTTTTAGGAACTCCTGTCGGGTATTTTGTAGAATGTCCCTTGACCAGGATTCATCTGATTTTTTTTCACAATTACATTGGAATAATACAGTCCCAGAAGGAAAACCATAAAGTACCATTCTCATCAGATCATGCCAAGGGTTCATCTTGTCAATATCACTTATCATCGTTGATGGTAACCTTGATCATGGGGCTCAAGTAGTGTTTGTCAGGTCTCTGCACTATAGATATACTTTTTTTTTTTAATTTTAATTAATTAACTTTAATTTTTCAATATTTTAAATTCTCCCTTACCATATTGCATTCTTTGCAAGAAAGTCATTATATACAACCCACATTTAAGGAGTGGGGAGTTATGATCCCCAGCCTTGAAGGTAAGTATCTACATAAATCATTTGAAATTCTTCTTCGTTGGAGACTTGTCTATTCTCTCCCATTTATTTCTTTTTTTAATTTATCTATTCATTTACTTTTTCATTATGGATCCATGAGGATTTATTTTTATACATTGGGTTATAATCTAATACTATTTTATCTATCTGTTTATCTATCTATCTATCTATCTGTCATCTCAAATCGTTCCAGTGTGGCTATTGGGAGCTATTCCAGTTGGGTTCTGTATCCCTCGAATAAACACCCATGCCTGTGTGTGTGTCTGTGTATCTGTGTGTGTGTTGTTTGTTTTTGTATTTTGGACACTTTCTTATTTTCTGTCACTACAAAAATACTGCAGGTTCATCTTCCATATTTTCTGTTCCTGTCCTAGAACCAGCCCTTTTTCCAAAGAGCCCTGGTTCCTTTTATTAGAGAATGATATCAGAAACTCAGATCTGGGCACTCACTATGCTCACAGCTACTGGGGTTTCATTGCTCCCAGAACCTCTCAGCTGACAGAATAGGGGACTCTATACATGAATATTAACCTGTATTTATACACACATCTATAAAGGTTTGTATATGTAGCCATCTGTGTCCACAATAAGCTAAATAGTACTTCATACTGGTGTCTTCAACTCCAGTCCATTGCCGCAGAGTCTTCTGCTCTTGCTCATCTGTAACCTCCCACAACAACAGTGAGAAGGACGGCCCCACTGACCACTCCATTTACTTTACCGTCCCATTCCGGGTACTATGTATACCAGTATCGGAATTGGTAACCCATACTCCTGTGGGAAACAACTCTATCAACTAGGATACAGTGCAAACACAGTTCCTTTTGCCTTTTGTCTGATAGACTACTCATGTCCGAAGTTACTTAGCTCAGCAACTTCTTACCCATCTCCTTATTGAGATTGTTTCATATATTGGCAATAAATGAAGATTCTTTTGTCATATTCTTCATTCCATCCTGGGATTCCCCAACCTCCTAAATATGTTTTTTAATTTTCATACATGCAGATTTACTTTGTGTGCTATAAATTTCTGTAGGTTTTGGCACATGCTTAATGTCTTGTCTCCACCATTGCAACATCATACAGAACAGTTTCACTGCCCTAAAAAAATCCCCTTTGTTTTACGTATTTAACAACCTCTTCTTCCTGAACCCTTGGCCATCATGTTTATGATCAATCTAGTTTTTCCTTTTCCAGAATGTTATATAATTGAAAATACTCTGGCTCCTTTCACTTAGCAATATACATTTAAGATTCACTCATGTATTTTCATGGCTTTAAGCTCATTTCTCTTTACCACTGAAAAATATTCCATTGCATGGATATACCAGATTTTATTTATACATTCACCTACTGAAGGACTTTTTTGGTGATTATGAATAAATCCGCTACAAACATTTGTGTGCATGTTCTTGGGCGGGGGGGACGTAAGTTTTCATATCAATGGGTAATTACCTAGGAATGTGATCACTAAGTTGTTTGGTAAGACTATGTTAATTTTGTAAGAAACTGTCAAAATGTCTTCCAAAGTTTCTATACCATTTTCCATTCCCCCTAGTACTGAATGAAACATCTCATACATTTTTTTCTTTTACATATGCATGTCTAATAGTTCCAGCATCATTTGTTGAAAAGATTTTATTTCTCCATTGAATTGCCTTTGCTCTTTTGCCAAGGATCAGTGACTATATTTGTATGGATCTATTCTGGGCTATCAATTCTGTTCATTGATCCATGTGTCTATTGTCTTGCCAATACCATTCTATCTTCATTACTGTAGCTCGATAGTAAGTCTTGAAATCAGGCAGTGTGAGTCCTCCAACTTTGTTCTTCTTCAGTATTCTGTTGGCTCTTCTAGGTCCTTTGTTTTCCAAGTAAACTTCTTATATGTATGAAGTGTTCTTAAATCTATGAAATGGCTTGCTGAGATTTGATTGGGATTATGTTGGATCTATAGATCAAGTTGAGAGGAACTGACATCTTAACAATATTGAGTCTTTGAATCCTTGAACACAGAAAGTCTCTCCTTTTATTTAGACCTCATTGATTTTTTTTCTTCGGTGTTCATAGTTTTCTATATGTAGATCCTGTATATGTTTTGTTACATTTATGCCTAAATATCTCATTCTTGGAATGCTATTATAAGTAACTTTTCCTAAGTTTCAAATTCCAGTTTTTCAGGGCTCATATATAGGAAAGCATCAAATCCTTCATACTTACTTTACCAGCTTATTATTTTGAAGAGCTTTGTTGTTGTTGTTGTTGTTATTGTTGAATCTTTGGGATTTTCTTCATAGACAATCATGTCACCTGCAAATTGAGATGGTTTTCTTTCTTTCTGAGCTGTGTAGTTCTTTATTTCCTTTTATTGTCCTATTGTTTAGTTGGACTTTCAATATAACACTAAATAAGAGTGGTGAAAAGGGACATCTTTGCCTTGTTTCCAATTATAAGGAGAAAATATCCAATTTTTCACCATTTAATATGATGTTAGCTGAAAGGTGTTCATAGATTTTTAAAATGAAGTTAAGTTCTTTCCTATTCTTAATTTGCTAGAAGTTTTTTTTTAATCATTAATGGGTTTAGATTTTGTCACATGCCTTTTCTGCATCTATTGATATGATCATACAATTTTTCTTTTTTAGCCTGTTTATTTCACTGAATATATTTGACATATAACATAGTGTAAATTTAAGGGGCAAAATGTGTTAAATTAATACATTAAATATTACAATATAATTGCCATTGTAGTGATATTTATCACATCACATAATTATAGCACAATATTGCCAATATTCATTAAACTGAGCATTTAATTACTTTACTACTTGATAGAAGTTTGTGCCTTTAACATCAATTTTTATCCACCCACCCCCTTTTTTTTTAGCCTGGGGAGGTGTTGGACTACATGGATAGATTTCTAATGTTGAGCTAGCCTTGTATACTTAGAATAAATTCTACTTGTTTGTGGTATGTAACTACATCATTAGATTTAACTTATAAATGTTTTATTGAAGTTTTTGTATTTATCTTTATGAGAGTTACTGGTCTATAGTTAATCTATAGAAGTAATAGGAAATTTGGGGTCTTATAACATAGGTTAGGAAGTGTTTCCTCTGTTTCTGGAGCTATTATGCAGAATTGGTAAGATTTCTTCCACAAATGCTTGTTAGAAACTACATGGACCTGGTGATTCTTTTCAGGACATTGTTGATTATTGGTTAATTTATCTAATAGGTATAGGATTATTTGGGTTATCTATTTTTCTTTGTATGAGTTTTGGTAGTTTTTGAATCTCAAGGAGTTGTTCTATTTCATCTAAATTGTTAAATTTGTGACCCTAGAGTTTTTCATATCATTCTTTTATTATCCTTTTAATGTGTTTGGCATCAATAAGGATGACTCCTTTTCCATATATGATACTGTAATTAGTATCCTCAATTTTTTTTGTTTGTTAGCCTGTTCAGGGGTTAATCAATTTTATTGATTTCTCAAAGAACCAGCTTTTGGCTTTGTTGATTTTTTTTTCTATTGTTTCTTTGTTGTCAATTTCATTTATTTCATCTTTAATTTTTATTATTTCTTTTCTTCTCCTATGTTTAGACTCAAATTGCTTTTCCTTCTCTGGTTCATAAGATAAAATTAATTTTATTTTTATATTTATTTTTATTTTTTATTTTTATTTATTAATTTTATTTTTTTATTTATTAATTTTAGATCTTTCTTCTTGTTTAAAAAATGCATTTAATGGTATAAGTTTCCATCTACATACTGCTTTTGCTGCATTTCACAACTTTTATTGTTGTACTTTTATTTTCATTGAGTTCTTTCCTAAGTTTTTATATGCTAAGAAATTCTAAATACTAATCTTTAAGTATCTTAGAAGGATTTTACTCTGGAATTTGAAATTTTTGAAGACCAAGAGTCATGGTTTTAATCTTACCTTACCCAGCAAGTTCTGTCATGTTTGGTAGATGAAGGCCTCTCCATTCTTGATCCACTATTAATTAATAATCACCTGGTACTTACAAGAAATAAATTTCTCATCAGACTACCCACATAAAAGCCGGCCAACATGTCCTATTGTCAGTTGGTAATTCTGTACCATAATCTCCTGGCATGAAAACTAGCAAGAGAATCCACAAACAATAGGCCAACTCTCTGGGAGAACTTGGAGCTCTACCAGATGGTTCTGTATTCAACGGCTACGGCATAATTCTCCTCTCTGAGCCTGGTTCTTTAGTGCGTCTGAGTTTGGCACTGAGAACAGAACAGTAAAAAAACACAGGCAAGGTACTCTGCCTTCAGAATTTGGGTTCTGCTCAGGGAAGTCAAATAATCCTGAAACGCACTGGGTGGGACACACTGGCACCACCTGGGAGCTGTTAGAAATGCTGAATCCCTGTCCCTTCCCAAGACTTCCTGAATCCAAGTCACATTTTAAAAAGATCCTGGGGTAGTTGTGTTCCTGTTAAAGTTCGCATAGCCCCACCCACGATAATGATAAATGGTGATCATGCTGCGAAAAAGATGCCTGGCTTGGGAAGGATGGATCTAGTCTTGCAGGCTTATCAGGGCACATCTCTCTGAGGAGGTTCCCTTGAGACCCTGAAGGGTAGAGCCCGGATCCCTCTCCCTTTAGTTCCTCTGGTCCCTGCCACCCCTCCCCTGTGGCTCCCCCTGCCCTCCACCCCACTAAACCCCGGCCTCCCCCTGCCTTTGCATCACATGCAGTGAACATCCAAAGAAAGTTCTAGTGGAGGGAGGCAAGAAACAGAAGCCCCCCCCCAAGCTATTTCCCTGTTTCATTTAAAAGGGAAAACAGTAAAATATAAGTATTTATAGTGTTCAACTAAAATACCCCTGGCCTGTGAAAGGGGAAATAGAATACAATACACTTATTTTTAATAGGTTCTGACTTCTGTCTTTTCTGAGAGCATTTTTTTCTTTAGAAAATAAATTGTAACTGAAAAATTCTATTAGCTTCTATAAATGCAGATGCAGAAAAATGATCAGATGGTCTTAAATTTAAAAACTGCAGGGTAGATATTCTTCCTTGTTTCCTTGTAATAGGCTCTAAACTTCAGTGATGCGAGTTTTTCTCTTTTCCTTTAGTTGATCAATGTAATTGAGATTTTTCCCATTTATTGGAGCTGTCATCTTGTGGTCATATAATTATGCTAGAGATATTAAATATGTTTTAGACACAAAATTGTAAATACAGTATAGAAGAACCATGAACTTATTTCCATATCATTAAACTACATTTTATCCATGAGCAACGCACATCTTTCATAACTTACAAGAAATATCCTGCCTTCAGTGGCACCTGTATGTAGCATTCTTAACAACTCCTTGATTTGACATTGCTATTTGGGTTATTTTATTATCAGGGAAAAAAGGACAGCAGAGTTGTATATATATATATATATATATATATATATATATATATATATATAACTGACCAGTGAGTAAGATCCTAATTATATGCAAAACTGCCATTTTGTCAATTAACACTTTTTCCGGATGCAGGGTATTATTTGGGAAAAAAATGCACCTAAGTTAAGCTTCTCCCCTGATATTGCATCAGAAAAGAACAAAAAGAATAAAAGCTAATGTGTAAAAAGCAAATTCTAATACAACAGAGGCTCTTATTAGTAACTTTGTTGCAATAAGTTCTCATGCTAAACAATTTTATTCTGGTGTCGCTGAAATGTTCCACCAGAACATTCATCAGCTTAACAATTAAGCCAGTCCTACAAAAATACATCCTTTTCAAGTCCAGAACTTTGCTCCTGTTGGTCTTTCCTTTTGAACCAAAGCTTGATGAGTATGTCAATTAGTGTAGCTTCTCATTCAGCAAACTGTATATAACTATATGCCAGTAAGAACTTCTAGGATACAGGATTTTATTGTTTAAATAGCTTTGTTAGTATTTGGATTTAGCCTCAAAATAGATTTCTAGGTTTTATACGAAGTGATGGTAGTCCTTTTTTCTTGCTAAAATATGCCAATGCTATTACTAAAATTTAGGAGATAAAGTAACAAATTGAATATCACTTCTAATTTTAAAAAATATCCCCTAGCAGATTAAAAAGTTTATTTAAAAAGATTTTATTTATTTGGCAGACAGAGATCACAAGTAGGCAGAGAGGCAGGCAGAGAGAGAGAGGGGGAAGCAGTCTCCCTGCTGAGCAGAGAGCCTGATGTGGGGCTCGATCCCAGGACCCTGAGATCATGACCTGAGCTGAAGGCAGAGGTTTAATCCACTGAGCCACCCAGGTGCCCCTAAAATCTTTATTATTAAGAGTCCAACCAAACAAACTTCTCAGCTAACTATTACTTTATTTTATTTTACTTTTGTTTTCGCACATAGCACTTTAAAGATCAGAAATGCATTCACTAGGGGTGCCTGGGTGGCATAGTCAGTTAAGCCTCTGACTCTTGATTTCTGCTCAGGTCATGATTTCAGGATTGGAAGATGGAGCCCTACCTCGGGCTCCATGATGAGTGGGGAGTCTTCTTCAGTTTCTCTCTCTCTCTCTCCCTTGGCCCCTCTCCTGCTCATGCTCTTTCTTTCTCTCTAATAAATAAATAAATCTTTACAAGAAAGGAAGGAAGGAAGGAAGGAAGGAAGGAAGGAAGGAAGGAAGGAAGGAAGGGAGGGAGGAAGGAATAAGAAATAAATGCATTCATTAGAAAGGGTATGTCCACAGATCAGAGAACACTAAGTCCATATTCCACAGTCACAAAATGGCAAAATGATTATTGAGAAAAAAGTTAATGCTCTTGAAATCCTTTATGATTCATGATAAAAAGAGTATTTTTTCCATTTCATTTAGAACCAGGTGTTTAACTAGGGCAGAAAAGTGGGCAAAGGCATTCTAGACAGTTTTCAGCAAGAATTAAAACAAAACAAAATACCAAGACACTAAATTAAATTTAAATTAAAAAGGAAACCCGCATTCCTGGGAATTTTTAGACATTTTGCTGAAATTATGTTACCCAGATTATGGGCATGAATATTAAGAGCTACTGCTAACTTAATTGAATTCTTATTCTAAGATAGCCTTCCTGTCAGGGCAGGGCCCACATTAGATTTATTATAATCTAACACGGATTCATTCCCCTCATGTGGATGAACCCTTTGTAGACCATGGCCTAGAAGGCGCCCCCTACTGTGCTTTAAGGTCAATGGCTCCCCAGAGTCGCAGCCATCCACTTCTTCAGGGATAACAAGTAGGAGAGATACCACTTAATGATAAAGCTGGTGGAAAAAGTTCTCTTCATCAAAAATTGAATGTAATGTGCAGAAAGATCTTCTTTTCTGTTAAAAGTTCCTGATACCAGCCCTCATAAACCCATTAAGCATCCATTTAGTCTTTTCCTGTGAGGGGGAAAGGAAACATATTTTTAGGCAAATCATGTCCACTCAGCACTCATTCCTCACAGCCCATCTGCCTTATACTCCTTGTACTTTTCCTTTTTGTCTCAGCCAGTCATGAAGCATTCACATAATTAATCCAGGAGCACAGCCTAGACCACAGAAACCCTTGCACCTTCTCACCTCCTTTGCAGAGTGCTTTGTTTTTCTTTTTCCTTCTGGATAACGTCCATCCCTAACAGGTGAATGGCACTGATTGACAAGTGGGGCAAATACAAAGAAAATTTTTGATCAAAGTCTTTGAGTCACTTATTCTATGAAAGCTTAGTTTATGTGGCAACATTGGTAGTTAATTTAATGAATGTTGCAGAGATCCTGATCCAAATGACTATGTTCGTGTGCCCATAACTCTTTTTTCAGGACCTAGTGTAAAAACCCAAGTTATTTTTGAAACTGTAAGCCCATATTTAGGGTTTGATAAAATGGTCTCTCTGCTAATGTAGCATCAGCTGTTAGTGTGTTTTATGGGCTTCTCCCAGTTAGAACAACTTGATACTTTAGAATATTTTGACAGGTAGTCTTAACACTACAAAGTCTCTAGCAATCCTAAAACTTAACAGGGAAAACAGTGGACACTCAAATTGCTCATTCTCAAGCAGAAATCAGACTATCAGATGACTCTCAGTCACAGTTTGTTTTTTTTTAATGTGATTTGATTGTGTACCGAATGGTTAAGGTTTACTTAGGTGGAAAAGCCACACAATGATTTTATTTTTGCTCAATTTTTCACAGTCTCTTAGACAAATCATCACTTTTGTGAAACTGTAGCAAGTAGAGTTGACCGTCCAACAGTCAAATGATGTATCTTAGCGTTCATCGTATTGCCTTCCGAGTTCGATTGCCACTTATTTCCACTTTTCGAATGCCCTCCTATTTAAGAAGCATTCTTTTATTGAAGTAGAGTTGACACACAATGTCACTGTAGCTTCAGGGGTACAGCAGGGTGATTGGACAAGTCTATACGTTATGCTGTGCTCACCACAGGCACAGCTGCCATCTGTCCCCACGCAATGCCAAAATAGTACCATTGACTGTATCCCTGTGCTGTGCTTTACACCCCGCAACCTCCGTCCGACTTATTCATTCCATAACTGGAAGCCTGTATTTGCACTCCCTTCACCGTTCACCATTTTGCCCATCCGTCCCACCTCTGGCCACCATCAGCTTGTTCTCTGTTTTTATCGGTCTGTGTCTGCTTTTGCTTGCTTGTTTTGTTTAAAAAGCATCCTCAGTTCTCCACCATGCTCACAGCAGTTTCAATCATTGCAGACGGACTTCTTGTGGCAACATTATTCGCACATTTCAGTCCCCTCGGAAATCACACTTCCTGCTCTGCAAGTCTACATAGCAGTGCATTTTTGGTTATGGCAATGACTCCCCACCTGACTTGTATTACTGTATGTCTCCCTGCCCTGTCACCTCTTCAATCATAGGTACAGTCTTATCTCCCATTATTTCCCCATGTGACCTATCATAGTACTAGGCACAGAGCAAGTGTTCAGCAACACATTTCCAACTGAATTTCTTACCCAAAACATCAGTGCTTTAAAGTCAGTCCTTCTAGGTTCTAGCTGCATGTTCCCCAGCAAGCTCTTCCAACTATCTTTTGTTAAAAAGCACATCTAAAAATATCAGTTCACATACTGGATCAACAGTAGAGGTGCCATGGTTATGATACAGACTTTGAAGGTCAGGCAGCTTGTAACAAATTCCAGCTGGTCCACTTACTGAACAGCAGAAAGATCCCCTCACCAAGCCTTTGTTCCTTCATGGGTGTGATGGTCTCACCTGGTTATTGGGAGGGTTAAACAGGGCTCTGTGCTTAGAGTATCAAGGAGGACCAGTAAGTCGTAGATATTATTAATAAAAGAACTTAAGACTACAATTACCAGAAAGAAGAGTGCAGCATGAACGAGGAAGTAAAAGAAAGTGAGGAAGTATTTGACCATGAAGGGAATGCTTAGTCTCTGAGATCAGAGTCTTAAAGAGAAGGATAGAGAAGGATATATTGAAACCCAAAAAGAAAGAAAAACAAGATCCCAGGGCACCCAAGGAAAAGGAAGTCTCCCAATATCCTTCCTGCTTATTCTTCCAGTATCACACACAGCTGGGTGCACCTTACTACATCCTGGTCGACACCAAGTTTATCAACTTTTCCATTAAAGTCAAACTTGACTTAGTACAGTCAATGAGGGACTACTCATATGCCAATAGTATCTTGTATATCTTGTGTAACTTGTATAATTGACTGTAATGGCTGAAATTAAGAAATTGGGGCAAAAGGATTGAGTGGCTCTAAGGATTGCCAAGGATCCAGATTTGAACAATTACCATCCACACACAAAGGAATCCATGCAGACCACTGCTTAGTACAGAGAGTAAATCAGCATTAAGTGTTACATTTGTGGGCACAGTTGACCTTAAACAAAGAATGGGAAGATCCCCAGAGTTCCCACCATTTCTAACCATAGATAGAACACTGAGAAGATGCCAGATTATTATGGAGCCCCTAGGTTCTAATTCTTAAAAGAGAGTTCTTCTGCCTTCCTCTACCAAAACCTTTTTCTGTTGTCAGTTCATATAGCGATATGCTATAACATGAATCATTCCAATTACCCATTTGCTCTGTTGTGAGCTGAGTGTGGGTAAAGACATTCACGTTTTAAAATAATTTATTTTATTTATTTATTTGAGAGAGAGACAGAGAGCACTAACTGGGAGAGCAACAGAGTGAGAGGGAGAAGCAGGCTCCTCGATGATCAGGAATTCCCACTGTGGGGCTCAATCCCAAGACACTGGGATCATGACCTGAGCCAACGGCAGATGCTTAACCAACTGAGCCACCCCAGCACCCCAATACACTCACTTTTTGATGTCGTTTTGAAATTAGTATTTTGTATCATTTTAAATTTTGTTGCATCTTTTTGTAAATCCATTGACTCCTCACATAAAACAACAAAAACAACAACCCACAATTACCAAAGGCTAGCACTGAGCAGTTGAGACTGACTGGCAGTGTGGACACTTACCTTCCTGTCAGGTATAGACCATTTCAAATCAGTTGCACTAAATGTACTTTCCTGGAGAAATAGATATAAAATGTGAAAGGTATATTTGCTATTTTTTATAATTGATACCTAAATTTATGCCATCATTGCACAGGGTTATAATCATGCAGAATTATGATCCATTTTAACTCTTTATACCATAATTATCTAATTTAAACATATATTTTATAGATGTTAAACCTGTAAATGATAGATAATTCAAAATGTTAGCATTAGTGTTTTAAAATTATCACTATTAAAACCTAATTATCAGTTGAGTGGATCTATGTTAGTGGACATTGAAAGATCAAAAAAAAATTGAAGATATTTATCCAAATTAAAATTAGAACATGTAGCTCATATGTTCTAAATGAACATGTTTGCTTCTCCAATAATAATTTCATTATCACCAAGTTACAGGATAGAGTTTTAATTATGACCTTTATATCAGTAGAAGCCATGTATTTGGGATTAAAAACCTACTGCTTTAACTAGTCTAGTTAAAGACTGTGGCTTGATACATTCTGGGATCCAACTTTTATAGAAACCAGAGAACACTTCTAATAACACTTTTCTAATTTCATGGTTCAGTGCACAGTCAGTAAAGATTTAAATAATTCAGAAAGAAAGCCTATTCTCTTTCTTTATTAGAAGTTTGAGTCAGGCAAATTCTTTGACATTTAATAGGTTTTTAACCCTTTTAATAACTTTTTATAATGAAATTTATTGGCAGTTGTTTTAGAGAAAGGGTCATTATATTAGCATGAATAGCAGTCACTAGTTTTTATGATTAGTTTTGAGACCTTGACCTTATATAACTCGAAGTGTATAAAAGCATAAATGAGTAATGTTAATATTAACTAAATTAGGTATACCCAGAAGTATAGAGACTATATATAACGATATTCATCCCATTATCTAACATGCTATAAAATTTTGGCAGACAGATATTTGAATTTTTTAATTGTTTTAAAGGAGCTTAAGGTCACTTACAGAGTCAGACACTTTAAAGGAACTGAAAGACATTGTAATTTTCCTAGACTGATTTTACCAAATTATTAATATTATACTCAATAGGAGAGGATTTCCAGCCTTTTCCTATCTTGGTTTCATGCTATTTTAATGTTTTATAATACATTATTAAAAGGATTATTGAAAAATTTCCATAATAAAATACTAGTTTAAAATTGTACTTTTCTTGAAGTCCCCAGTAACTTGGGAACATACCAATATTATGCATAGGAAAGCTATCAGGCCCAAGAAGAATACAAGGTTTTAATTTTGCTTCTTGAGATGTACTTTTAAGTGAATGTCGTGTGTATCTAATGATTTAAGAGCCTCTAAATGAACTCAAATGTCACTTTCTGAACTGATGTTAAGAAGTCAATATTCCACTTGACATCTCCATTTTTTACTAGCATCCCATTAACATTGCAGTGGAAAGTATGAAATTCAGTTAAATTTTCAGGTTTAAATATAGTATAAAGAACCATTTCAGCTGACTTGTGATGTTATAAATATCCAGAGCTAGTTCTCATAGATAAACCACAACTCTCATAGGGCATGTCTTGTAGAATTTCCCAATTTTCTTATCACCTATCTTTCCAACCCATGCTTTTTGTTTCAACGCACACCATCCTTTGAAAGTATTCTGAAAATAAGGCACATTATTCAGTCCCTTCTTTGGGCACATCAAAGCAGAGATGTGAGCAGACATTAGCATGTTTGAGTACACTTTAATATAAGATTATAGTCGCATGAACAAAGTGCTGTCTCCACTTTGTAGTGCAGATGCAAAAGGCACAATTTCTACAAATCAAGGGCTTCACTGACTCTAATCATAGGTAAACCCAGAGCCACTCACAGACTCCTCTTAACAGAGGTGTACAATTTTGTAGGAACTGCTAACTCAGGTATTTCTGGAACCAAAGGGTTGACCAGATGGTCTCCCAAACCCTTTCAGATAAGACAGAGCTTTTAGTCTGCCTTTATATCCTGCCATTAATTGGAATTACAGGAGATGCTCTTTGTCAGTTAAAAGTCAAGCTTGCTTGCTGTACATTTGCATGTTTGTTTTATTTGAGCCAGGCAAAGGAGTCCTCTCAAGGGCACACTGGAGCACAAGGTCAGCCTGGTTATACTGACGTTGATAACTTAACAGTAACAGTAGGAGACAAATTGTGTTGGCCTGAAGCAATCAGACATGGATGCCTCAATTTGATGGAAAACATCTTTCCAACTATGTGTCACTATACCCCATAACCTTCTGGCCATTGTTGTGATCCAAAGGAGGGGTTATGTGTACAGAGTTGATGGCAGAGAACAGTATACAATGACCTAGAATACCTTTTTATGTATTTAAATTTTTTTGAACTTTGTATCTACCAGTTAGCCTATGAGCTGCGACCAGAGAGCCATTAACATCCGGGTTATAAGTTCAACCTTTATCTGGGCTATTGACTTTCTCACAGTGAAACCCTGTGCTTTATGACTTAAGCTGCCCAGCTTCGCCCAGAAAAGGTCTCCACAGATGCAAGGATATGGCTACCAGAATGCTTGGTCACAGCTCTGTCAGTGGCTCACCAAGAACTAGAACTAGTCAAAGAAAGTGACTCCAGATGATAACAAAAGATAAACATCCACATCTTCCACAAGAGGTGACCCGGGTGACCAAAAACCACAAAAATTACTTTTACATTTGCCAGAATATCTTCATTGTCTTTATCTTCATCCATCCATTCTTAAGCAAGCATTTAAGGTCAGTACTTTTCTCTCATTTTTGTCTCTCTACAACATATCACTACCAAACAAACTACATCTAATATTTATCCTATTGTCTTATCCCTTTCCTGCCCTTGAAAGTGAGCTGTGTAAGGACAGAGATGTCATTCAGTGTGTTCGCTCACTGTTGTTTATGTGTTACCTATAGCAGTACCCAGCACAAAGTAGGCACTCAATAAATATTTGTTGTTGAAAAATTGTTATCCCTAACTCAGAGGTAGAAAATGAGGATCAGGGGTGCCTGGGTGGCTCAGTGGGTTAAAGCTTCTGCCTTCAGATCAGGTCATGGTCCCGGGGTCCTGGGATCGAGCTCTGCATCGGGCTCTCTGCTCTGCGGGGAGCCTGCTTCCTCCTCTCTCTCTCTCTGCCTGTCTCTCTGCCTACTTGTGATCTCTCTCTGTCAAATAAATAAATAAAATCTTAAAAAAAAAAAGGAAAGAAAAGAAAATGAGGGTCAGGTAAAAGCAAGACAACTCATTAGACTCAAAACCAGTCTGACGATGTCACGAGCAGAGTTTCCTTGACTACAAAACACCATCTCTCATCTAGAAAAAGGAAGAAAAAGAAATTCTTTAAAATTTTTGGAGTAAAATTGCTTGTTTGGTTGTTTATAAAAATGAATCAACATGCTCACACATGAGGGCAATTCACATGCCTTTTAGATCTAGGGGATGTGACAGAAGTAGAAATCAAGTTTAGTTAAGGAGGGCGGAGACCTGGCAAAGACACTGAGGACATTGAGAAGTTAGGTGTCCTCCCTTCCTCGGTGGCTTCTTGCTCTTCACCGTCTGATCTTTGGTTCATCACCTGGGCAAGCATACAAAATTTTAATTAGTTAAATTAAAAATATAATTTTTTGCCATGACTTTTAAAACTTTCAATAATGTTTTCCTCTAACACATCAAATCCTTCAGTAATGAAGGTCTCATTCATGGAAGGGGCCATAGAGAGGGAAAGACCCCAGTTTGAGGGATGACGATGGTGAGGTATTATGGAAGCTCCTGTGGGGATAAGCATTTGTTTTTTGAGGTGGTCTTTTTTTTTTTTTAATTTTTTTTTTTTAAGATTTTATTTATTTATCAGAGAGAGAGAGAGGGAGAGAGAGCGAGCACAGGCAGACAGAATAGCAGGCAGAGGGAGAAGCAGGCTCCCTGCAGAGCAAGGAGCCCGATGTGGGACTCGATTCCAGGACACCGGGATCATGACCTGAGCCGAAGGCAGCTGCTTAACCAACTGAGCCACCCAGGCGTCCCTTTTGAGGTGGTCTTAATCTTACCCAACAATGGTGGTCCTAGAGAGTGCCATGTCTTTCCATTTGGCAAATATCTAATGAATTGTACCCCAGAGTTCTTGCTTTCCTGTGATAGTTTTTTAATTACTATTTATCCTAACTAAATGACAAATATCCCATTTTAGTGTATTATGAAGAAATCTGAGCCCTATTTATTCACGTTGTTTTTTGGAAAGAAACTAGGTTCAGTCAAGTTGTTCTGACCCATTATTGAGGATAAAAATACATTTTCATAAAAATGACCAATCTTTCTTTTGAACCTCACTTTTTCCTAATCTTTGAAACTATAGCATATGCTTTGCATGGATATACTTTCCAGATTTCCCCTCTTTTGATATTATCAGTCTTCAATGTCAGAAGTCTAATAGCAAAAATGTTGAAGTTTATTTAAAATACATGTTTTTAAATAATGAACAGAACACATGAGGAGATCACCTAGAAACGATTTCTTTAATTTGTTTGGACAACAAATAATTTAGCTCTCTCTTGGAAATGCACTTAGGAAAATAATAAATGAAATTTGATTATTAAATTTACCCACGCATTCGTTCTGGTGTATACATTTACATATTAATTGAATCCTTGGCAAAAATATGTAATCAAATTGGGGACTTAAATAATATCAACATTTACATTCTTCTCGTAGGCTCTTGGAGTGCATTATTCCTAAGAAAAATGAGAACTGCTTAGTCTCCTTCCTGGCCGGATTAATCATGTAAGGCTGGATTGGTTACCAAGAGCAGGCTCTCTTTAGATGCTATGAACAGTATTTGTTTGATAGTGTCTATAAAAGGGACCAAGAGTAAGCACTTGTCACAGCCCAGGCCAGCAGGGTCCCCTCGCAGCCCCCGGGGAAAGTGCTCAGCAGCGAAGGGTGTCAAATGCTGACAGACGGGGGTAAATGGAAGAGCTTCATAGATTCCTCACATTCTCTTGTTCCTGCTGCAACTGGCACGCATCCAGGCCTTGCCAGCAAAGACCACAGAAAGCAGCAGCTGGTAAGCTACATTAGCAAATAAGGCCTCGGGGCTCCCCATGTTCCAGGCTCTGTTCACCAACTGCTATTCACTCAAACAGCTGGATCAGAGCGGAGAGAGCCAAGACGTCGTTAGGGTTTTATGTGTACAACTGTTTTGATATGGATTGTCTGCTAGAGGCAGAGATAATGATAGCTTTCAAGGCTCGCATGTTGGACTGGGAAGTGACGCTGACATTTGAAAGGGGAAAACAGACTTTGGAAGGATCGGGAAACACACAGTTTTAAAACACTGAGACGCGGGCCTTCGTTTGTTCTGGTGCCGTTTGAGTGTGCCATTTGAACACCATTTTGTCACTCACACAGCTGATGTTGTGGCCAGTGTTTCATTTGGGGGGTTTCAGTAGTTGATTTATGCCAAAATGTTACTCATTTTTTAAAAATAATCCACAATGAGCTACCTGGGTTGCTTTTTCTTTTTTTTTTTTTTTCTTTTTCTTTCTTTTTTTTTTTTCCTTTCCAAAGAAAAGCCAAGAAGAAGAAAGTGCAAACGCATGCTGGAAGGTGTATCAGATAGTATACTTGAGGATTCTCACTCGAGTTTTGTTCTCACCCTGGAACTCTTAACACTGTAGTGATTGGGCAAGGAGAGGAAGGAACATGGTATGGGTCTCAAGCCATGGATTACATGGCAGGTCACGAGGGAGAACACATGATATCTGCTTTGGTTTCTTAACTGATTTTTTTTTAAAGATTTTATTTATTTATTTGACAGAGAGAGGGAGATCACAAGTAGGCAGAGCAATAGGCAGAGAGAGGAGGAAGCAGGCTCCCTGCTGAGCAGAGAGCCTGACGTGGGGCTCAATGTGGACCTCAATCCCAGGACCCTGGGATCATGACCTGAGCCGAAGGCAGAGGCTTTAACCCACTGAGCCACCCAGGCGCCCTGGTTTCTTAACTGATCTTAATCAAGCTTGTTCTTTCCATGAATGGAAAGAGGTTTTGAAGGAATGCAATGGAAATCTTCACTTCATCATCATAATCTTCCCCCATGACTTTCATTGACATTTTTTAGCTCCTACGATTACTAAACAATATCAGGAAACAGATCTGATGTTAAAATAAAAAAGCAAAATCTAGCACCCATTTCTGATGGAGTCAGTTTCTCCAGTGAAATGATGCTTATTAAGTAAGAGCCAACAACACCAAGGACTTTTAGCCAAGAAAAAAATGAAGTTCATTGGGTTTGAAATAAACAAAACAAGAAATAAACACATTTGAAAGTAACTTTGAGACCCTTGAGTCCCAAGAATCAGGCAAATGTAGCACCCAAAAGATCAAGGATTTACAATCCTGTTTACAGGAATCTTCATCGTACCTGGCCTAAACATCCCTTCATAGTAACTCAAGAAATCTATGAAGTACTGATGATATGCCATGATCAGTGCTAGATACTAGGGCTACCCTGGCAAATGAAACAGATTCTATCCTAGCCTTTTTGAATTTATAATCTATTAGGGTATATCAGTCAAGATTGGGTTTAACTGGGGTGTCTTGGTGTCTTGGTGGCTCAGCTGGTTAGGCAACTGCCTTCGGCTCAGATCATGATCCTGGAGTCCTGGGATCGAGTCCCACATCGGGCTCCCAGCTCCAGGAGGAGTCTGTTTCTCCCCTCTCCCTTCTCCTCTCATGCTCTCACTCTCTCTCTCTCAAATAAATAAAATCTTAAAAAAAAAAAAAAAGAAAGATTGGGTTTAATGACATATAAAAGAATACTCAAAATGACAGTGACTCTAAAAAAGATAGACACTTTCTTTTCATGTTAAACACTCCCACAATAAGTAGATTCCCAGGGTCTGGAAGCTTCATAATAATCATACACTCAAGCACCTTTTTCCTTGTGCCTTCAGTGTCCTAAAGGTAATGCTTCTGGGCTCAAGGCATTTCCCCCCTACCCGAGCTACCCACATATTTGCCAACAGGAAAGAACGATGGATGAGCCTTTCCCTTTAAGGGGATTTCTTGGAAGTACCACACAACACTTTCACTTACATTTGAGTAGCCAAAACATGGTCATGTGGCCTGTATGGAGCTGCAGAGGAATGCTCTACGGTGGCTAGCCTCTTGGCTAGACAACTAAATACTGGAAGCCTGTCCCTCAAGACAAAAGTATAGAGTGTCAGAGGGTACGGCCTGAGGTTTCTGCCACAAGGGAGAAAGACATTATTCAATTTTTCTTTTCATCTTGTGACTAATGTTAGATGAAGTTTCACTGAAAAAAAGAAAACTCATCAAACTGGTTAGTGGGTTTAAACTGGTAGTATTCATTTCTTCACTTATATACTGACTCAGTAAATATGTTTTTGAATACTTGGAATGCCTATTTAATTAAAAGAAATCTGAAGAGGGATTGAAAAATGCATTAGTCATATTAATGAAGATTACTGTCTAGAAGGTACAGACATATTAGACTAAGAAATTTACAAGTGGTGGCCATAAATTAAGTACAGACAAAATGCTTGGGTAGTTCAGAGTAAGAAGAGTCTGGAAGCTTTGTAGATGATATAACGTTTGAACTTGACTTTAAAATACGTTTAGGGTTTAGATATATGAATATGGTAATAGCATTATGGAATTGTGAAAAGGGTACAAATATGTAGAGCATATTTCATTTTAACTTTGATCTTTGTTGGTGGAGAGATCTGAGATCAGTTAAGCTCTTCCATCCTCAATGAACTTGTACAAAACAGCCATTTCTATAGGGCTGCCTCAAAGGGGAATAAGTCTCAATAGATAAAAGTACCAAACAAACCACAAATTACTGAGCAAAGTTTGTTTTTTTTTTTAACTCCTCTTAAAATTTTTCTGACAGCAAATGCTGAAAGAGCAACATGGCCAAAGACACTTTTTCAAAGGAAGGAGACATAGGCAAAGAGTAGCAATTAATTGGTTTTGGTTGAACAATAAAGGTATGAAGGACGTCCTAGGGAACAAGGTTTATCTGGAAACTTTCATGGCATGCTGAAGCATTTGGATTTAATTTGGTAGGGAGATATCACTGGGAAGGTTTTGAGCCTGTGGCTTATGAAGATTAATTCTGCATTACTCTTGAGGGTGAATGTGGAGAGATTCTTTATAGTTAAGTAGCCATTGCATGTGAAGAGGTAATGAAGGCTTGAAATACGTGAATGAGTGTGGAAATGAAAATAAGGGTCAACGGAAGAGTTTTTTCAGAGTAGATTCGGTGGAACTCACAAGGGTTTGGTAGGAAAGGGAAGAATTAAAAATTACTAGAACATTTTGAGTAGAGGTGACAGAGAGGATAAAGGTGTCATCAACAGAAATTGGACAAAACAGATTTGAGAAAGGAAACTTTGAGGTAGAAGAAAGATGACTCAAGCAGAATGTGAGGAAATAATTTAAGGGTGGAAATTTGTAGGAAGAAGAGAAGTCAAGGAAGGACTTGAGAAGAATCAAAGAGAAGAGCAGTTGTTATTAAGCACGACTTAAATGAATTATTCACAATAAGTTAAAAATTCTGGAAATTAACAGGAAATAATACTTGGGGAGTTGAAGTTTTATATTTGGCATTAAGACTGAAGTCAGTCAGTATCTTTCTAGAAGGAAACCGGTAATCAAAACATTTGCTTACCTTCATGAGCTAACTAATTAATCTTATTTTTCAGTAATGAAACTCCATCCAGTTTAGTTTTCCCCCACATTACACATTAGGCAGTGCTTAATACTGAACCGACTTCTATGAAAGCAAAGTAAAATGGAAGCAATCCTAATTTGGAGATGGGTGTTAATATCTGACTTTCGTAAGTGTATCCGAGTGCTGAAGCGATGACTGTGCTCTCCAAATTGGGCTTGTCACCCTCCACACAGGAAAATTATTCTTTGAGTATTGAAACTGCTGTCTGCCTCACTGAGTATCATGGTGATATGATATTTTTGAACTAACGATCAGTTTGTGGAGAAAGAGGTACCCTGTTGAGTACTTCATTGTCCTTAACCAAACTGATTTTTTAATACCACTTCAGTGATGCCCACTCTCTTCTACCAGTAAAACAAAGGTGAGAATACAAATTCTAGTACTCAGAGCACTAATTAACATGAAAAGAACAAGTAGGAAGATAACAAAATGGTGGAGTAACTAGGTGCTATAAAATGATATTATAGACTTTGAAGACCATTGATTGTAGTCATACATCTGAAAATTCTGTATGTAAGTCAATTTTAAAATCATCGTCAGCAAAATCATGTTGAAACCACAATATGTCTGAAAGAGTGAGAAGCAATGGGCTTTAAACAGATAGGTTATAAACTATCATGCTTTGTAACAGGATTTATATGAAGGAGAAATAAAATTATCAATTAGTGGGGCAACTGGATGGCTCAGTCAGTTAAGCATCTGCCTTCAGCTGAGGTCATGATCCAGGGCTTCTGGGATGGAGCCCTGTGTTGGGCTCCCTGCTCAGCAGGAAGTCTGCTTCTCCTTCTGCCCCTCCCCCTCATAAAGAAATAAATAGAAGTTGTGAATTAACTAAGTACTTTTGGAAAGATCATCTAGTTAAGGCAGGATTTTGCTAGTAAACATTTTAAATGGACAGGGTTATAAAAATGTGTCCTCCTCTGTAGGAGTGTTTGAACATGTACATGAGTGTGGTCTGTTTGGTGCCGGGTTGGGAGAGGGAATGGCCTTATAAAGTGCAGTGCCCATTACGAACATCCATGATTCTGTGCCCACAATAGGAGATTTGTTGCACATGCTGAGAGTCTAAGGAAAAACACAGCAAGACTTCAGGACATTAGAAAGTAGTGCATCTTCTGTGCACTTTGAAAAGTTCGCCCTGATTTTTATGACACCCTCTGTCAATGGCACAACTTTCCAGGTATCTGTTGAAGCTAATATTATTTCATAAGGAAGATCACATTATAGAAATTACATGAACACCTGAGAAGGGGGGAAAACTGTTTTAGTCAGTGTGAGTGGAAACCACATGAACAGATTACCTAAAATCAGTTTGGGTGGACAACATTTGATAAGGTGGTTTTTTGATAATCTTTAACTAAGAATCTCTCTACAGGATGTGTAAAATGTCAAATCAGCTGCTAATATAGTAGGAAGCATCAAAGCGTGGAATTGAGAAATATAGGTTTCAACTCCCACTCTGTGGTTTGGGAAAATCGTTTAACCTCTCCAGGCTTTATTCATTCATTCATTCATTCATAATTATTTCTATATTCCTCCAACAGACAAGCAACAGGCTTGTGCTTGCCCCTAGGGTTCCTCTTCTAGAGACTGAGAAGGGATCTCTAAACTCCCTTGCAGCTCTATTGTGTATCAGTGAACAGTAATAATTGCTTGATGAGGGACTTCATAGACAAGAGAACTACTTTTGGAGTATTGGAGGTATAGAGTTTGAATTATGGGGGAAAATGTTGATTTGCATCAGGACAGCAGCAGGAACAAAACCATGGAGTAGCCTAAGCCTTCACCAAGAAGAGTTAGTCTAGGATGATGCATAGAACGAAGTGAGAGGATGAAAAGGGAGCAAGAGCTAGACAGGTCTAAAGGATGATATTGACTAATCAGACCTCATGGTAGAGACAGTAAACCAAACACAGAGAACACAGGCAGACATCTCCTCCATCCCACCTTCAGTTTCAGATAGATCTAACTAGGTTGGTAAAATGACTAGGCAGCATTGGTAAAAAATGATTTTATTACCAAAAGAAAAAAGAGCCTATGACTAAGTAACTTAATTGACCTTTATAGTATTTCTATGTCGTGGGAACATTTGCAGACAAGCAGTTATGGGGCATTCTGACACCATGTGAGATTTTTTTTCATTGAAACAGAGAAAAATAACATTATTAAATTTTTTCAGTTCTGGAACAGAACTAACCATACATCTCTTCACTGCCCTTCTTCCACCCTCCCAATTTTTTTTTCTTTTTTCTTTCTTGTTCTATAATCCTCTACCTGCATGAACTCCCCAACACCCCTCAGAATGAAAGAACTAAGCCACTTCTACAAGCACCACAAAATACTCATTAGTTTAAGTTTGCAAATGCCAGAGAAACATTAAGTGAAATCCACCATACTCCTCTTATACAACACATTTGACCTCTAGATACGTTAAGAGCTTCATCCTCCAATGCTTTTAATTCTAATCCTTGCAGAGACAAAATTCATTGCTTGAATTACAAGAGTGAGTCTCATTAAGGCTAAAAAGCAGTGACCCAGATAGCATAATGGATTAATATGGTGACCTTGCAACTTCGGAGCTTTACTTTCAAATTTGACGGTGCAGTCAAATCATTTCAATAGTCAATTAATCAATTGGTTAATACCGGCCTGTAGTGTTCTGAGTCTGGAAGTCAGTAGATCATTTTAGCCAATACTAGCCTACATAGAATTAAACTAAGAATCATAATACATTTAACTCACAAAAGCTTTCTTAAGTGATCAGTATGAAAGAAACAGGGTTTCGTGAATTGCTATAATGCTGTAATCACTAATAATTATATAATTTTGACACTCTTAATAAGCATCAGTGTTTTGAAACTTATGCCATAAATATTGAATAATGATATATGTTTGCATTCCATTCATAAAGAAAGACTGTAAATAGAATTAGTCGTATATTGAGAAATTAAATATGATGTTGAATGAATTCTCACTATTCTATTCTTTTAGTAACAGAGCCTTTAGAGTGATCTATACCATTATGATTATTCTATTTTAGGGAGAGGTTGGGAGTTGAGGTAGAAATAGGGATAGCTCAGCAGGACATGTTACAGAATTTTCAAAGCCTAAGAAATTAAAAAATTTTTTTCCAGAAATATGTTTGTGAAAAACTATTCCTGTTTTTATTTTTGGTAGATGCAAGATATTCGGAATCCAGAAGGAACTCAATATGGCTCCCATTCCCAGATGGCAGCCATGAGACCAAGGGGCCAGCCTGCTGACATCAGGCAGCAGCCAGGAATGATGCAGCACGGCCAGCTGACCACCATCAACCAGTCACAGCTAAGTGCTCAGCTTGGCTTGAATATGGGAGGAAGCAGTGTCCCCCACAACTCGCCATCTCCACCCGGAAGCAAGTCCGCAACTCCTTCCCCATCTAGTTCAGTGCATGAAGATGAAGGCGATGATACTGCTAAGGTATGACTAGGTCATTTTGGGGACCTATAGGAAATGCTTGTTGTCTGAAAGGCGTGTTCTTTAACACCTTCCTTGATCAGCGAGAGGTGCAAGTTTACAGCATCCAAATGAGAAACATTGGTGGGGGACATACTTTTTTAATGAAGCGTGAGGTTACAAACTGAATAGATTAAATCACTTGTTTTTCCAATTACATTTTTAAATCCCTAGTAAATCCTTTAAATTTAGATGTATTAAGCATGAAAGTAGATGTCACCCACAAAATGTAGGGTCTGCATTGTGAGTAGGGAGAATAAGTCTCATAGGACTCAACATCCAAAATTAAGCTTAATTCACCACTCATTCAAAGAAAATCTACTTCAGTTGAACAATTTTATTTAAAAAGGCACCTCTCCGGGATACAGTGGTGGCTGTGTGTGTGTATGTGTGTGTGTGATAGAGAGAGAGAGAGAGATGGTCAGATGAAACTTTTGAGATCATCCAACCCAGCCATTTCATACTGAGCATGAAGAAGGTAAGGACCAGGGATATTCTATGACTCCCTCCCTTAAGCAAAAGCCTGGGTGTTTTCCTTGCTTACTTTTTGTTGACCCCTTGCCAACATGGCTGGCTGGCTGTCTCCGTGTCACATTAAGTTACCTGTATGGGAAGATGGGCCTTAAGTGTCCTTAGATTGGAAAATTAGCTATAGAAGATTTTAGTTCTTTACAATATCCCAGGCAGCTTTTTTAAATGACTGCACAAAAGCCAAGTGGATTTTCCCTCAAAAACAACAAAATAATCTTTTCATTGCCTTGGTTGTCAGTCAAGCATCTTCCAAATTTGTCCCCATAAGAAAGGACTCTTGTGCCCATTTACCAAGAGAAACACTCATAGCTACTTGAGTATTTCCTATTCCTCCCCTTTATTCCTTTAATCTTACTAATGACCTGTCTTTTGTGTCAGCCCTTTGTTTTCTTTTGACTTTTGCAAGAATTTTGTTTTGGGGACATTACTCTGTCAACCTGCTACCAAAAGCAACATAGGGGGAATCTGACCTATATGATTAACTTTTCAATAGCGCCACTACTTTTTTTTTTTAAAGATACAGATAAATAGTGACTTGGATTTCTTGAGCCTGATGACAAGAACAAGGCTGCTGCATTGACTGTATTTTATTATTTTCAGTATTCTTAATGCTCTGGCATTTGGGACCTTGATCCTAAAAAAACTACTCCTTCCAGCGCTAGCTAATTCCAAGAGAGAGAATATGACTCCCCTGTGATCTCAGTTTTGATAAACCAACCAGTCCAGAGCCCATACCCTGTCATCTCCTTCATCAAACTCAATATTTTCTCATTGCCCTAAGTCACCCCAGGACCCGGTACCAGACAACTGGGAACCACCTCTGTAGCCCATGGTCCACTGAAATTGTTCAAACTGTGGCCAATCCTTAACTTATACAGCATACCTACCCCATGTCCCACATTCCTTCCCACCAAAAAATCCAGTAAAGGATCTGGGGTTGCTTTCATGCTCTGCCCTCTCTTTCTATGTCTGCCTCCTAAGCCATCCTGAATGCTAGGCTGTGCCCTCCATTTCTAGGTATATAAGTAATATATAATAATAAGTAATATAAACTTCCTTCCTGACAGTCATTTCTTTATTGCTATCTTAATCACCCCTGATTAGAACAAATCCTGACTACCTTTTAGAAGAGCTCCTCAACCTCATCGACCATGCTGGTCCTCTCTGCCTTTGCAAGCTCTTCCCTGTTGGTCAGTGACCCATGAAGTAAGGCAAAAAGGCAGGAGAATAATTGATATTATATATATAATTTATTGGGCTAGTGACAGCCTGACCTTTAGCTGATCATTTAGAGGGTAAGATAATCTTCTTAAGAAAATGTGTATTATTCTAAATGGAATGTAACAGTCGATGAGTACCAGCACCTAAATGTGAACACCAAGAATTTGTTTGTGGCCAGTGATTTTGATATTGGGTTATGTATGGATAACTCAGGTTAATGTCCCAAACATAAATTGTATGTACTCTACTGCAAGGGAAAAAATTCATGTTCTGCCTACATTAAAGATCAATTTGTGCATCTGGATTATATCTTTATCAGTATTCATTGCTGACATTTCAGGAAATTAATGCAAAATTAACATCTTCTGACAGTAAATTCTGTGTAGGATTGTCTTACTTAGAATAGCATTTTCCACACTCTTCAACTTATATGACGAGAAGACTGAGTAGAAACCAGAAATTCACATAATTAACATTCACAGATTCTGCCATTTCCTCTTGCCTCATAAGGTCCATATCTTGTAATTTTGCTGAAGCATGAATTTGTATGTTAGAAAGTTCCAGGCTGGTGTGAAACTTTGCCGCTCTGTATCCCATCCAATCACTCAACATCCACATCATAAAATAATTTATAGCTCATCATTAATGATTATGCAAGCACTGTAGAGTAGAACTTATATTCTATAGTGTTATATTCTTGAATTGGCCATGTGTGAAGGCCAAGGGATGGATTTCTCAAGAATGCCCTCGTTAAAATGGATTTTTATCTATATAGACATTCTCAAGTTCAAGTTCATACTTAGTGTAAGTGTATTTTCCATCTCCAGAAAATCTACCTTCGCACTCCAGCTCTGCACACTGTTCTTCACCCTCTCTCCACTCCAAACTGGATTACCCATTTATTCAACTTATATTTATTAAATGGGAAAAAAAAAACCTTGATGAAAATGCCCAAGCATTCTTCATCACAGTAAAAGATTAAGCTGGAATTTTCCCCTTTATATGTGAGCAAGATTTATGTGGAATGTTGTACTACCACAGCTCCAGTTAAATGTGAAAGAGCATTAAGTCAAAAAGATCGCTTAAATCATTTCTAACAAGCGAACCAAAAAAGAATATTTAGTCTCATACCAAGAAAAAAAAAAAAAAGCTTTTAAAACTTCCCTCTTCACACTTTGAGCTCTTATAAGCAATTACATATTAAATCCAGTTTATCTAATTGAACAATTAAAAGAAGTAAGTTTGTTTTGACAGGGAGAAATAGTGTAAATATATCAGTAAAATAAATTATCACCTTATAAACGCTTTCCATGGTTCTCATTGCTACAGAGCTGTGTTGACAGCCTAAAGTCATAAACTAGACATACAGTAAAACATCAAAGAAATATAAACTTGGGTAGCTTGTGGTTCTAAGCCTGTAATCCAGGACTTGTAATACAAGAGACACTGTAAGACACTCAAAGTATTTGGCATTAGAAGTATATTTTTAGCACAGCGTTCCCTTTCGGGAAATTACAGGCTAAGAATCACAGTGTATCTTTTCCTTCCTTTTACTCTCAATTTTTCTGCTTCAAGTATCCTTAAGTTTTATATAGGTCCCTTGTAAATGGCATATAGTCAGACAATCTTTACTTTAAATGAAACCGGCTTTATTTATATTCATCTAATTACTAAAATATTTAGGTTTATTTCTCCATTTAAGTCTGTTTCTTTTTATTTGTCCCACATGTTCTCTGTTTCTTTTTCTCTTTACCTTCTCTTTTTTCTATCTTCTTTAAGATTGTTCTTGTTTTTCTCATTCTATAATTTTCCATGGTAAGCTTGGAAATTTTATCCTTTCTCCTTATTTTAGTAGCTACCTCTGATGCACAAATGTGTAAAATTCTAACACTGATCGATATCGTCACTCTTCCTACATTATTTAATTCCCAACACCTCCCTTCCAATTTGTACTGGAATAATTATTATTGTCATTTTAATCATAATTTAATTAAATGATGTAATGTAATAAACCCCATGAAACATGATTTTGATTATTTTTACAACCTTTTTTTCCTGGTAGATTTTTTTTTTAATATTTAGTATTTTCTTCCATATGACATCATTTTCCCCTATGCCTTTAAATTTTTCTTGCATGAGGATTTATTGGGAACATAATTGCCTTAAAAAGTACCCTTACTGTGTATGGAATCTTAGACTGATACTGATTCTCTTGTATCCTAGTGAAGATATTCTATTACTTTATGACATCCTGATTTTCAGTATTTCTTTTGGGAATTCTACTGCCTCACTGTCTTTTCTTTGAAAGTAATCTGCCTTTAATCTCTGAATATTTTAAGATCTTCTCTTGCCTTTGTTATCCTGCAGCTTCCTTGTGATGTGTGTGAGTCTTTAAATTTATTGTGAATTTAGGATTTCTATTCTATATCAGTCGCAGGAAATTTTCAGCCATTCCAGTTTTCAGATATTGACTCTACTCCATGTTTGCTCCCTTGTCACTCTGTAATTCTGATAAGACACGGGCTAGACTTTCTTTCATATTTTCTTGCCCCTTTGTATTATATTCTAATTGACTTATTTATGTTAGCTTTTCACTTCATAATTCTCTTTTCAGCTAGATGTGATCAGAAATTAAAGCTGATCTCGTGAGGTTTTCATTGCAATTATTTTATATTTCTAGTTTTATTTGGCTCTTTCTCAAACCTGTTGGGTTGCCTTTTGAGTTGCTTGTTCTTTCTCCATGTATCTTATCCTTTTGTTCCTTTGGCAGTTTGCTAATTCCAACACATTAAGTCTTTTGAGGTCTGTTTCTATCATCTGTAGTTGCTGCTGGTGCTTGGTTTTGATGTCATATTCCATTTTGATTTTTGTCTTTTAGCATAAGAGCTGATGCTCATTAGAACTTTATGAGGATTCTATCAGATATGGTCCAAGGGAGAGATTCTTCTAAGGATGATTTGCATTTGCTTCTACCAAGCATCTTGGACCATTACAATCTAGAACCCCTCCTGGCTTGACATTTTTCAGGTCACCCAAGTACTATATATTCAAGGTATCAATCCTTAACTAATGCTGGTTTCTGTTGGTGAATTACCACAAAAGATAATTTCCACTCGGGACTCAGTACTTTTCTTGCAGGTTCTGAGAGGGTGCTTAAAGGGGAAGTCGTTCTATCCCAGCATGGCACTGAGAACCTAATTCTTTTCTGTCCTGACTTTGATAGGAACCCTCCTGTTAAACACACCGCTTTTGGTCAGCCATGAGCTTTGTCTTCTCTCTACTGTGCCTTTGACTCAATTTTACCAGGCTCAGCAACTGTCTTCAAGATGAAAGCCGCCTTCAGTATTCTTTCTGCTTACTCCTTTGAGTTCCTGCTTTCACTTACTTTTTGCTTTTAAGAGTTTCTTACTAATCTGCTAGTTCACCAACGCATGTTTTTCACCATGCTGGACAGAAAGAAGTGTTGTTTCTGTTTTTGTTTTGTTTTCTCAAAGCAAATAGGATAAGTCACTAGAGAAACAATTAAATAACCTTTTTAAAAAGTGCTTTTTATTTACCACTGTTCTGAAGGCAAGATTCCTGAATAAACTAAAAATGATAAGCAAACAGGTTTCTACAAACACAAAGTGAAATCAAGCAAATGTCAAATCACATTATCTAGCAATTGGACAGCAAATTGGTACTGCAAAGTCTGGGATTTTTCCACCCTGAGCTGTGTTTATTATGCGATTGTTCAACACTTCACATGATATAATAGAATACGTACGATACTTTTAAAGAATTTCTTAGACCCCAGCCATTGAAAAATACACACTCCTCGTTTATCGTATCCCATTGGTTAAGGCTGAGCCTAATGAACTAGTTCTAGGGGAAAATCATAAAATTCAGTCAAACAGCCAGTTAGTACCTGATTCTAAATAGTTGTTCCTAAAATCCATCTAGTAATTAAATTATACTAGGGGAAAGTATTTTCAAGGCATATATGTTCTTAGATAATTCATGCCCTGGATAATTGAGCACACTTCATTAATTCATGAATAAAATAAAATGAAGTTAAACATTAGCACCCTTTGCCAGCCTTCTTGTGCATTCCCCTCGATCCAGAAGAATAAGAAGTGAACATATTGCCCTACTCAGGCAAATTTGGAAAAGACCAAGTGAATTCAACAAAACTGATAAGTACAACTGAGAGTTATATGTGATTACAATCAACTCTGTCCCTCACTTTAAAGTAATTCTTCTGGACAGTAGCCTAAAAATCTTAGTCTTATATAAGGCCACTGAGTATCTTGGCCAAACTCATCCTAGAACAATACTCAGCTATGTTTGGCAGAATCAAGGATCCTTAAAAATGAATTTGCTTTATAAACTGTGATACAGATTCACACTTGTGAATCATTTCGAAAGTAAGGCATTTCATAAACGTTTTTTTATAATTGATGTTTTGAGTCACTGAATGTACTGTTATTATTAATGATAATAATAAACCTGATTGCAAAATGAAAGAAGTATTACAGCCTTGCTGATTTCACAGTAACTAGATGACTTACTTTCCATGCTTATTTGAATTTATTCTCATAAGGGGATTTTAGACGGCATTGTGTAGAAAGGAAAGAGAGAATGTATTTAAGTAGAGCGAAAATTTTTCACTTACAGCAACAGCACCATCACAAAAAGTGCTATGATATGCCCTGTTTCTATGGCGAAGCTTTTATAATATTTACTTTATATGATAAGAGTTATAAGTGGAGTTCTGTGTTGTTTGTTCAGCCTATTATGCAGATGGTGCTTGATTAAAATCTATTTTAAACTACAGCGATTACTGCAGCGTCGTGTGCATTAAACAGCTCTCCCAGTTCCATTAAAGGCTTTGGAGACCACGGCAGTGTATGTTTAAATATGCTTATAGACGTTTCTAACTTCTCCAGGGACATTTCAATATCATGATTCTCTTTCCTTGAGAGTCTTAAACGCCTGTGCTCTGTATTCCTTAAGAAGTATTATCCAAGCAACAGCATTCCCGCACGCTTTTTTAAAGTGAAAAATTATTGTTTTCCTTGTGATAAATAAGTTAAATACATCACTATAATTAAGCAATATGATATGACAGGAGTGGATTACCAGAAGCCTAAGGTTACCTCTGGGATTTTAGAAATAAATCGATGTCTGCAAGTCAGTTGCACAAGGCGATGCTCTTTGTAAAGCTGATGGGAGAGTATATTTATTATGCATTTGTGTGTGTCTTAGTATTCATTAGTGTTTTAATTGAATGTGAAATAAATCATAGGTGATCAGGATGACAGGCGGGCCTCACCTAGCCATGTTCGTAGGTGTTAGGATTGTCCATACAACTTATATAATGTGTGTCAAAGGTCCTTTGTCTTGGAACTCTGCGCCTCGCCCAGTGCTGTGGGACACAGCAGGGGACATGTTTGGTGATCTACTGCCTGCGAGACCCCACCCCAAGGCTGGGAGAAAGGAAAAGATGAATGGTACCCGGTCCTTACTTTCAAGGTGCTCGTCATCATGGGGAGTTTCTATTTGGTGTTAGATGGTTTCTTTCTCTATTCTAAGACTATGATGTTGGGATCCAGTTGAACTCTCCAGGCTTAAAACCCTGGTGACTTCAGAAATTTTGCAGTCTAAAAAACGCCCAGTGCACAGTGATGTACTGTCCAATAGAGTCGCCGCTGGGCATGCATGACTGTGTACATTTAAATTTAACTAACTAAAATTGAATAAATAAAAAATGCACTTTATCAGGTGTGGCTCTATAGCTACATGTGGCTAATGGCTCCCCTTTCAGACAACACAGAGAATATTTCCATCTTTCCAGAAAATTCTGTGAGACAATGCTGCTCTAGACTCTAGAAGTCAAGGCCTCTTAGAAAGTGAGGATGTAGAATGATAAGCTTTCATCCATCTACATAGGAATTCAGGATCTTGACAATCCTCAAAATTAAGGTTCAGGACCTATTACAAATCCATTTTAGCTAATTTTCTACCACAATCATATCCATCACTGTGTCCATCCCATATAGCCAGTGGTCAGAAGAGCCAGGTATCTTTCAAAATGCAATCTTACTGGCATAAGTGCATCCAAATGATAACAACATTTTTTTCTCCAAGGAAGCTTTGAATATGAGCAATGATCACGTGTTTTTCAAAAGTGCAATGAAACTATCTCTACAGGCCTTACACATCGCCAGTTCATTACACAAAATCTAAAAATAACAGCTCGGGGTGCCTCAGTGGCTCTGTTGGTTAAGCGTCTGCCTTCCGATCAGGTCATGATCCCGGGGTCCTGGGATTGAGCCCCGCATCCGGGTCCCTGCTTAGCAGGGAGCCTGTTTCCCCCTCTTTCTCCACCTGCCGCTCTGCCTACTTGTGCTCTTTCTCTGTCAAATAAATAAATAAAATCCTATAAAATAAAGCAAAATAAAATAACAGCTCATTTCTGTACCCACAGAAACACAAGAAAAATGGAAAATAAAAAATAAGACCCCCCACACATCAGGAGGTTCGTGTGGTCGACACCCTTGAACTTCACATACCACTGCCCAGCGACTCGGATGCATTAGATGACAAACCGCAATAGGGGATTTTCATTCCACTCTATTGCAGCCTAAAAGCAAAGACAATGTGCACACCCAATAAGTTTTCATACAAAGAACACAGAGCAATATAATAAATGATTCCTTTCAAAGCACATTTTATTTTCTTAAAAAAATAGACATCTTTCATGCATTGTTTTTGGTTTTGCTCTTTCTTCTCTGTGAGCTGTGGTGAAAGGGCATTAGTTTAAATCATAGTTCCATGCCACAGGGACGGTTCTGTAAGTGGTCCGAATAGCATGATCCGAGAATATAGCTGTAGTGACCTCCTTTAATTATTGAGGGAAAGGCAGTGAATCTTGAGACATGAATATTTTGGGTATCTCCTTGAGTGGCAGATAACAGAGGTTAGCATGAGTATTTAAAAGAAAGGCATATCAGGGCACCTGGGTGGCTCAGTCCATTAAGCATCTGACTTCGGCTCAGGTCCTAATCCCAGGGTCCTGGGATCAAGCCCCAGGTCAAGCTCCCTGCAGAGCCTTTTCTTTCTCTCCCACTTGTGCTCTCTAGTTCTGTCTCTCCAATAAATAAAGTCTTTTTAAAAAATAAGAAATTAAAAAAAAAAAGGAAGGCATATAGATATACTCTTGCTTTGAGGCACAGTGAAGACAAAGCAGATGAAATGCTATGAGACTGGCTAGTAGACTGGTGTTGGAGGGGGGATGACTCTCCACCCTCATAGCATAGGGCTCTCAGCTACTCCGTCGGGTAGATAGGTGAAGCCCCCAAGTTACACCTCATAATGCATAAATGGCATCTCCTGAGCCTTGAAAATGGGAGGAAGAACTCATGAACTGCTTGCTTCTACTAAACAAAACATGGGGGGTTGAGCAAGACTACATCTGGCTAACCCTACAGGATAGGCCAGGGAAGAGGGAAAGCTTCCAGACAACAAAATGGATCGGTTGCTGAGAATTGTTTGGAGTTTCCAACAGGGTTGTCATACATTACTTCAACATGGTAATTTGTGGTTTTGATATACTCGACAGAACTTCTTACTGGGTCTCACAGGTCATCCTGCTTCCTTGGGTCATCTGTAGAGAGTAGGGCCATGTTATAAGATGCCAGAAGGCAGTTCTCCTTTCTATTGAAACACAGCATCACACATTCAGCAGATCTAAAATTTGCACCCTCCCATCCACATAACAATTTAAAAAGGAAAGCAGCATGAAGATCAGTGATCCAAAGACATTTCTGGAAGGCGGAGATGGGAAATTATTTACAAAATTTGGGGAAATCTTTTAAGAAGTACACTTACATTGCATCATGGGATACTTACTTCTGTGATTGACAGTTGATTATTTTCCAAAAAGATGTAATCTGCCATCATAGAGGTTTGGATATGTCAGCTGGCTAATTTCTTAATTGAAATTTAAAATAATTCCAGGTAAAAAAAATAATAATAATAAATAAAATAAAATATCAAAAAAATTAAATAAAATATCAAGGTAGTATTCCATATGGAGAAGCATTCATCTTCATACACTTTGTTCCCTATTTCCAAATATTTCCAATCCTTGATTCAATATGACCTCTAATGTCATATTCCCTCTGTTTTTAATATTATTCATTGTGGACTTTGTTGATTCTTTTCTATTTTTCTTTTTAATAAATATTTTATTCTTATGAATATAGGAATGGTCATATTTACAAAACTTGAATCTTATAAAAATGCAAAGAAGAAAATCATACAGACTCAGTCTATAGCCCAGAGACATTACTGTTAACATGTCAAATACTTTCAAAAAAGTTTTTAAATCTTCTGTTTTCTGTCTTACCACATATTTGCTTATTGTCTTAAAGTTCTCAAGGAAATTAGTTTGGTTTAATTTCCTATTACAGAAACCATTTATGCTTTGATTCATTTATTCTTTAAGGTACATTATTATTTTAGATTATAATTTTTATTACTATTATAACAAATGTTAAGCACTTACTATGTGTCAGGAACCGTGAGAAGTGCTAGTGAACAAAATCACCCGGGTACCTGCCTGCCCTAAAAATGCTTATGCTCTGGGGCAGGAGAAGATCTAACAGATAAATTATTATATAAATAATTACAAGTCTGATATGTGCTATCAAGGAGATACAAGTGAATCACACAAACTTGACTGAGTTTGAGATGCTTTAATAAGACTTGCAAATACAATTGTCAAATAGCAGTTGTTTCAATGTATTCAAAGTTCAGGGCAAAAATGAATTTGACAGTCATCCACCCACAAAAGATAATGGAAACCCTGTGTACCTATGAGATCACCTAAGTATAAACTCAAAAGAGAAGATGGTCTACAGCAAAAGACATCGGGAAGGCTACAATTGAATGGATGGTTGGAGGAGGATGAGCAAAGAGATGATTCTGGAAACAGAGAGGCCAGTGAGGTAGTAGTAAGAGCCAGAGACAGTGATGTCAGGGTGACCTTGGAAGAAAGAGCATTCACAGAGAGAAATCAAGTGAGGGGAAGATGGAAAAGTCCATTGAGGTTAGCAAAGTGGCCCTTGGGGATTTATTAGAGCTAAGTGATGGGGAAGGCATCCTGAGGCGAGTTGCAGAGACTGCCTATTGAAGGAGTTTAGTTGTGAAAGAGAGGAAGAAAGAAAGATATGCTAAGTGTAGCCAATAGGAGCAAAGAGAAAATTCACTTTTTTGTTTGCTTTGTCTCCTCAAGTATTTAAGTACCCATTATTTAAGTACCCTAGAGTTGAGGTGTGTCTGAGCCCAGGGTCTCTATTGCCATAGCATTATGCTTAATTAGTGATAAAGCCTGGGCATCTGATATTATTTAGGAAGTTTCCAGGTGATTCTAAAGGGCATCCATATTTGAGAGCCCCAGTTCTAGATCATACTTGTCCACATGTTTAGTTTAGCGCTAACACCAGTTTGCCCAGTAGCACTCAGTCCCAACTGCCAGACTTCTCACAGATTCACATGGGACCAGTGATTTCCCTCACCCCTCAGATCCATCCTGAGAAAGTTATCTTCTAATGTTAATCTCCCTTAGTTTGCCAGGTTCAAAGCATCCTGTCCCCATGGAGGGAGTTTGATCTCCTTGAGTAGACAATTTCAAAATGATATTCTTTTAATTATCTTTTTCACTAAAAACAAAGCCCAAGAATTCATGTAGCTTTTCCTCTGTCTCCTTGGTTCTTGGAGCATTTTTTTTTTTAAACCATGACTACATGACTTCACAAATTAATATTAAGGTCATTTCTTTCCATTCACTCAGTGGATGTTTTTAAGTTTCCACCATGTTGTATTTAACACTGGAATATCATTTTAAAGTTTTAAACAACAACAAATATATATCATCTCAGTAATCACAAAATGGCGCTGAACTGGTTTGCAAAGAAAATGGAGGCCCAGAGAAATTATATCATTTGCCCAAGATGACAGAGGTAAAGGATAGTAAAGGAGGGAATGAGTCTAAATCCTCTGGTGGCATAGCCACTGGTAATCCATTGCTGACAGCTGCTTTACACAAACTACCCTGTCTAGCAGTTTGCCCGATGAAATACGTATTGTTCGTATATATCTTTGCAGAGAGCAAAAAAGCAACAGCAGCAGAAAGTGAAGATGTAGTGATGTAGTACCTCACGTGATCATGTCAGGAAATCACACACATGCGCATTTATGCAGAAAGCAGCATGAAGAGAAGATCCACAGACTCAGCACTATCTGCTACTCAAGTAGAGTCACAGAATTATAGAGCTAGAGAGAAATCCTAGCCAAATCTCACATTTCTATACAGGTGAAGTGACATCACATATTAATTCGTTAATATCAAAGGTAATATTCAAATGCAGATGTTTTCATTCAGTGTGTCTTTTCCCACTTGCATCAAAATAGCCATTAAAAGCACCCAAATATCTGTCCTCGAGGACAATGGAGAAAATAGAGTCAATTTTTAAACTGAGTACAAAGTTTTTCTAGAAGTGTCTAGAATCTGGAGGCTCATTTCCAGAGATGTGCTTTCCAACATGGGGGCCGCTAGCCACTTATAACTATTTAAATTTCAAGCAGTTATAATGAGATAAAACTTTAAATTTTGCTCCTTATTTATTCTAGCCACATTTCCAATGCTCGTTAGTTACACGTGACAAGTGGCTACCATTTAGAATAATGCAGATTATAGAACTTTACCCTTGTGGCAGAAAGTTCCACTGGGCATCACAGATCTCCCTAGATTATGCCGGTCACAAAGCCATGAGCACTGCTAGATTTTCCCAACAGCATTGGGAAGGCCTTAAATGCATCAGCAAAAGCCATTCAACTTTGTTTTTGGACATGTCACCCACCATGGTTTGAAAATCATACTTGGGAAGGAGAAGATAAACTCCCCAGAATAAAACAAGTTAGATTGTTCACACAAAAGAGGGAATCTGCTGTTGTCACAGTTAGAATGCGTCTAACTGTGCTTCTGAGGGCTGTCATTCAGCAGCCCTTGTGAGAAAAGTGAAAAGTTGACAGACAAGGGATAATATTTAGTGGTATAATTATATTATAAAAAGAACCAATAATACTATGTTAAAGTTATGTAAATGAGGCTGAAAGAAGGATAAATATGAAAAGTACAGGAAATATGAAGTTAGTTTTGCCTGAAAAACAGCACGGACAAAACCATGTGCCCCTCGGGAATGTCTGGGTTCGTGTGTTGAGTGTGAGCGAGTATGTCTGTGTAAGCCTCAAAGGAGAGCAGTATGATACATTGCCAGATTTTCTCAGTTCCTCCGTAATTCTGATTTGATGTTTATTTCAGATCAACGGTGGAGAGAAGCGACCTGCCTCTGACATGGGGAAAAAGCCAAAAACCCCCAAAAAGAAGAAGAAGAAGGACCCCAACGAGCCCCAGAAGCCTGTGTCTGCCTATGCATTATTCTTTCGCGATACTCAGGCTGCCATCAAGGGCCAAAATCCAAATGCTACCTTTGGTGAAGTCTCTAAAATCGTGGCTTCCATGTGGGATGGCTTAGGAGAAGAACAAAAACAGGTAGGAAAGAATGCATAGTGGAGTGGGAGCCCACGTGCTTTAAGAATGCACATGCATTCTTTAAAAAATGGCTTTGGAGGACTTGGGGTGAATTTTTCAGATGCCAGAACTAAGGCTGAGCATGTGCCTATCAGAACCAGACTTCAGGAGACTTTCACATCATTTTATACTCCTTTATCGCTCCTTCATAAATAGCCTGTTGGTTTCCTTTGTTTCAACATTTATATACTGTAGTTACTTTTGGAAGGGCTTTGACATGTCCCAGCCAGGATGACATCATACCTTAATGTTGCCAATGTGATCGTAAAAACTAAAAAAAAAAAAAAAAAAAAAATAAGAATACTGAAAGTATTTTGAAAACTGTCCACACCTCTCTTTAGCACTTGCTATTTACCCTTTGGTCATCAAAACCCTCTTTGCTCTTTGCTGAAATGAACCTCAGATTTAAGGGGTTTCTACCCCTAGCCATTCCCTGAAGAACACCAGAGTATGTTATTCAAATCCACATATACCATAATTCTAGGCTGCGTTAAATGGGACCAGATGCCTGGTTATTTCTTTCTGGTGTGGATTGCCATGATATTTGAGGACCATGCTTAGGGGAGCCACATGGAACATCCTGCATCTCAACCATGGCAGAAAGAGCCCAGAAGGTCTTGAAGTGGATGGGAATCATGGAGAGAGAGCCAAGAGTTCAGTACATAGAGGTAGCCTTCAACAAAGATGCAATATTGATCCCATATTTCTAAACCCAGGACTACATTGCCATTGTTGCCATCTGGAATTTTCTTGTCCAAAAAAAAAAAAAAAAAAAAGACAAGTATCATCATTATGTTACAGTCATTGAAACAATTATCTAGACACAGCTATAATTACTGCAGGATACCAAATGGTAGTAATGACCTATTAGTCTCATGGCTGATTCTTGATAGAGACCTCTACCCTTCTTTATCAGATCCAGGGAAGTAGGTAAGAAACAAAATATCAAAGCTATATATATCTAGAAGTACCTATATATTGTGAATATCAATCAACATCTAAATGTATACAGTTTCTTCCTCTTTCAAGAACACTTTCCCAGGGGCGCCTGAGTGGCTCAGCCTCTGCCTTTGGCTCAGGTCGTGATCCCAGGGTCCTGGGATCGAGCCCTGCATCAGGCTCTCTGTTCAGCAGAGCCTGCTTCCTCCTCTCTCTCTCTGCCTGCCTCTCTGCCTACTTGTGATCTCTGTCTGTCAAAAAAAAAAAAAAAAAAAGAACACTTTCCCATAATTTCTCTCATTTGGTCTACTGAATACTCATGGATACTTTCATCTAAATTTTGTAGATTATGAAATAGAGCCAGATAGTCAACTTTATTCATGTAGTCATTCAACAAGTGTTTGTTGAGCATTTTCTATGTATCCCAGGCACTGTTGTAGACACTACAACAGTGTGGAGATCTAGCAGAGAACAAAAACAGACTCCTTCGCTCTGTCGAATGGTTTGTCTAAGATTACTTGGGCTGCTACACAGAATTACTATGACTGGAACTTAGAACGCTGCAAGACCAGTTATGGTGGAAATGGTAGAACCAGTTGCAAAGGAACATAGAACCCAACCCCCCACCCCAGTTCTCCCCAAGGCTGCTTCTCTGTAAGCCAAAGCTATCTTTGACAGTCTGAAATCTCTACACATTTTCTTACATCCCTTTTAAGAGTGCCAGCCCAGAGATGGTTTCTTAGGAAGGCACAGGGCTACCATGTGGAGCTCCATGTTGCAAGAGTCATCCTCCAGGACAGAAAATACATCACTGAAACATTCTCTGTGCACTCAATGAAAACATCCATCTCCCTAGTAACAGGGTAGTTGACATTGTGTTTTGTGATTCTATTGAAAACCCAATACAGTTGTTTGGGGATTTTAGAGCTGATTTCTATCCTACCACAGATCAATTTGCTGTCACACTCCCAAAAGTAAGATGTGGTTCCCAGTTGAAGCTGGACATAACGGTGGGATTCTATAGTGCCTTCACTTTTCCACTCAGCAGAGCATTGTTGAATGAGAAACTAACTGCATATGGACCAGGAATCCCAGCCCTATCCCTGCTCCAGATTTCATAACCATAAGGCCTCTCAGTTCCACCCCTGACGCCACACCCCATGACACATCCATACCCCTCTCTCTACTTTGATCATCCCAGTTATGCACCTGGCTTCAATACTATAAACTCTTTTGCTTGGTGAGATGAAATTTCCCAGAGGAGACGTTCAGAAAGTGATTTCTCTCCCTAGGGGTTATGCGCAACAAATCCCATTCTTCAGAGGACATACGTGATTCCCCTCTGAGGACTCAGCCCTCCCCTCTACCCAAGACTCAGCAGCTAAGCTGGGCGTGTTGTTCCAAGGCTCAAATGTGCTCTTTTAGCTTCTACTTTTCCGACAGTTTTCTTCCACAAAACATCAGTAGCCTGTGCTATCATTCATCTGACTCCTCTTCTCTATCTCCCTGACCCCAGATACCTTTTCCTAATTATTTCCCACATTCACTAGAAGAACTCGTGTGGTTTTAAGACCAGTGGTTTAAAAGGGGGAGGTGTACAAAGGCCTTCCTTAGCCCGGGATCGGTCCTTCACGTTACTGTCGTTAAAAGTCGGTGTCTACACCCATGTCTCCAGTGGAAAAGAATAATATTTATATGATGAAAATCGGGTAGTTCCTCAAGGCAGCAAATATAAAGCGGCAGGTTGTTCCTACTAATTCTATTATAATAAGGCCGTTTATTTTTATTACAAGAGAGCAAACATTAAGATAATATTCTGCATTCTTTTAGCGTGACCATATAACATATTTACAGACCCAAAGAATATGAGATTCACTATTCTCAACTGTCATGCTAAAAAGGGAAATCACTCCCATTTTCTATTCTGCCTTTCAAAGTGGGCCCGACCCTTTCTAATGCAGAGAGGATCATAGTTACGATGTAACATTTAAGGATTTCTAATTGTATAGGCCTGAAGACAAACGTTTTTTCTCTTTCTCTTGTGCATTTTATTTCCAATTTAGTAACTCGTAATGAGTCTACCTTTAGGTTCTCCTTTAACGGAAATAGTCAGAGTTTGGGGGAAGAATTTGTTTTACAACGAAGGATGAATTCTGTAACAGTTGGCCTGTAGAGCTCACTGGATATTACAAAGCAGTTTTGTGATCAGAATCCAGGTGTTAAAAAGTTATGCCAAGATCGTTTGGGGGAAATACTTAATAAACATAACCATCTTTTCCTCTTACTAAAAAAATGATATTTTAAGAAATGAAACACCATTACCAAAGCGAGGTTATGGGAGCAAGGTGAGCTGCTCTAAAGTGGCTTGTCCCCATTTTATGTTTCTTTGATGTAGCAGGGGCTCAGCCGAGCCCATCGTTCCCTCTTACAAGATGATCTTGCTTACTAAAGGCAGTGAGGCCACAGAGTACGCAAACAAGTATGGTCCGTTACAGGCAGAGGATGCAAGCCCTTCCCGGGGACAAGCAGAGAGAGGATCAAATGAATGAAATCAGATACTGTGCTTACAAAAGGGAGCTTACCCCATCCGATGGGCCACAGCTCTGCTGCTCCATGGCAGTGTTTCTCCCACAGTCTGCAAGAATCACCAGCAAAGCGAACATGCCCATCTAGAATGCACATTTGGGCATCAAGAGAATTTTAGCAAAATATCCCAAAGTGTTAGGATGGTGTATTACCACCTGTTCTTTCCCTTTATGTTGACTCATTGTGCCAACATAATACAGTATCTCTATCTGGAACTTAAATTAATTGTATTTTACCCTCCTTTAATATTCAAATTTGGGAATACACCTCCTGCTATGTATTTTTAACCGAATGTTGCTAGAGCAGATTAGAGGCAGACCATTAAACTCCAAAATTTAGGCGTGTTACAAGAGCCCCACATGATGTCATGGGCATTGTGTAGGCAGCTGGCTCAGGCAGAAGCTAGGATTTCACGTGCCACGATTGTTCAAAAAATCCTGTTGTCATAATAACCCCCAATTATGAACAGCTACAAACATAAACACAAACCAGGGAAAATGGACGAAATTATTGATGATTTATTAGGGGCTCCGAAAATTACAATATTTAAGGAAAAACAGCCATTAGTGAGATTACAATTGAATGTTTTCTTGACAACCAGAGGGCACGTGACTAATAGAGCTGCTGTATGTTTATATCACATGCTTCCTCATTGTGGAGGATAGGCGGGAATGAGAAGCCACTGCAGAAGGGCAGAGCTTTATTTTCAGAATCCATGGTGAGGGAGCAACTGTACGTACTTGGGTTTCTGTGAAGAATCTCTCAAAGAGGAAAGATCAGAAGGAGGCTGAAAGAAGTGGTAAAAATCCTCCAGGAACACAAAACCTCCTTTAGGAGCCATTCCTTACCAAAGCCGCTGAACGAACTTCACCTATCAGAGATCCCCCCCATCCCCATTTTAATACTTTGGAAGATGGTGCTGAATCTCGAAGGGAAGGAGGATTGTGTTTGGGATTTCCAACCAGAGGTTTTAAATGCTAATGAATCGTAAGACAATGGAGAGCCCATTGCAGAAGCATACTAAGTCATTCAGAAGGCACCAGATGGAGAAAGGGAAATGAAACATAAGTATTGCTGTGATGTTGGTCTTTGCTCCTTATCTTTCACTGACTGGAACCTACAGAGAGTGGAAAATAATAACTTAACAATATCATGCTGTTCATATCATGTTCCTTGGAGTTTCAGCAACCCTCAGCATCTTTTTTTATGAGGTTTCAGCTAAATTTCTTGTCTATCCCGTTATTTCTGAATTCTCTGATTCTGGTCACCGAAGTATAAGATCTGGGTTCACAGTGACAATAGAGAACAAATCCAGCCGTACTAAATTAAAGAGTCCGTCCAGCTTTGAAGCCAAAGGGATTGGTCCAAGGAACTAGAAAAGGGTTCTTGGGTCCTTTTTAGCCATGGAAAGGCAGCTCTTAAGTGGAAAAGGAAAGTCACCTTAAATCAGAACCAGATGTAAATTACTAAATGAACCTTAAGTTCCTAATTGGAGACACAGTCGGGCTGTAATACATTTAGCAAATTACAAACAAAATGTTCTTGTTTACATTACATTAAATGGCTTTAAAGCTTCAGCCAAAGAGCTAAATAAACATGCTGTTATGCTAAAAATGGAGTGGAAGGCCTGTTTGGGGTTTGAGTATATTCAGGAGAAACCGCAGCCCACGGTGCCCGGGAAGTATATTTTTGTAAATGTTGGTCCTGTCGTGCATGGAAGAGGAGAGTAGATTTACCTCCAGATCGAGCCTAATGAGCAGATCTCACTTGCAGGGAAACTGTTTGAATACTGTAACATATGCCTTCTTTCAGGATGCATAATTCATATCCAAGGATATTAGCCATAGCAGTTCAGCTCAATAGCAACACCTCATTATTTTATCCCTCAGTATTTATTCCTATGTTTGACGCCTCATGAAATTACTGTTAATGTGTTTATATAAGGGCAGATCTGACACAAGTGGCAAGAATGTAATTTCCTACTCATTCTTTCCTGCTGCTGTGTCCTCTTCCCTTGGTAGAAGTGGCAAGTGTAAATAGTTAATTTGCTTCAATTATGAGCCTGTCCTGCTAAATTAGAAGCAGCAGGGATATGAAGAGCCAGAATTATACTTATGAGGCAGCTGACAAATCCTCTGAGCCCACAGAATCAAATCATTTACTCCTCATTGGTGCTCACCCACCCACCGGAGAGGTGCTGCCGCGGTTTCTCCCCCCTTATCTTCTGAGCAAATTTGGATTTGACGTCAACAATACTCAAGGTTAACTGAAACCCTGCTGCACTGTAACATTCACACATGTGTTTATCTTTGCTGTTTCCTTATAAACAGTACGCGATTCCTTTTTTTTTTTTTTCCACCCCAACCGGGAGTAAAAAATGTGAAACAATTGTTCACGTTTAAACTGTAGGATATAAGACAAGTTGAATTCCTAAAGATGTGCAACTGAGCAATTAATTTTAATAATTTTCTTAGAGGAAAGGGTGAGCCTCTTTTAGTTCTAAAATTCAAGTACAGATGTGTCCATAGTTGTGGGCACGATGGGATTACTACCTGAAGGTGTAAACCCAGGTGGGACATGTGCAGAAATAGCCTAGGCTCGTATACAGTGGAAGTAGACATTTCCTTGGAAGTTTCCGTGACACTGATCGACAGAGAATTTGAAGATACTCCTTCAAGTCCGTTGTCCTTTATGTATTACTAGTGGAAATATTTGAAGAGGGTGGGTTGTATATCTGTATATTGAATGCTTTATTTCCATTGGTGTGCCTTTTATGTAGAAGACGCAATTCAGAATTTTATCCTGCGCGCTCATCCTAATACCCACAGAAGGAGAAATCTAGCCCTGGAGACTCCACACTCTATCGCACGTACTTCCTGGGCACGTACTACGTACATACCAAGCACGGCTCTGTTTGCTGGGACTTGATCCGTGGACAGTGCTGGGGGGTGTCGGAGAGACTCATCAAGGGGCGTTTCTCCCGCCGCTAGGAGGAGCCATTGAGTCGAGTGGGTGGATCTAGGATACCAGGTCAATTTGGTTCACCGCATGGTTAGGTTATGTTCTTTGCAGGATATTGGGTAAAATAAGTATCCCCATGCCAGTCTGTGTTTTCTTATCTGTAAAATGAGAGTACTGATACCACTGCAACCTTCTTGTTGAAAGAATTAAAGACTATAATAGACATAGACAAACACAAAAAAATGCATGCAACAGAGGCATGTTTTTAATGCCTTTTTTTTTTATTAAAGATTTTATTTATTTGACAGAGAGAGAGAGAGAGATCACAAGTAGGCAGAGAGGCAGGCAGAGAGAGAGAGGGGAGGAAGCAGGCTCCCTGCTGAGCAGAGAGCCCGATGCGGGGCTCAATCCCAGGACCTGGGATCATGACCTGAGCTGAAGGCAGAGGCCTTAACCCACTGAGCCACCCAGGCGCCCCTTTAATGCCTTTTTTGATTCTATAACTTCAGTTCCTCACATCACAGCAGGCATACAGTTGGCACTCAATATATTGTTAAGTGTGGTTGTATGACCTCAACACGTATTTTGTAGCCGTGTTTTCAGACAAAAAGCTTGCCTACCCTTCCGTAAGCAGGTCATTCCGTTATACTGTCGATCATTTAGGGGGATCAGATGGTCAGCAAAAGAATAGATAGTAAGATTTTTGTCCCATCGTATAATATTTTCAGTCCTCTGAATACCACTTTATAAATGTCTTTGAGTTCCGGAATGCCTAAGAAAACGCTGAGCAAGTTACACATGATGGAAATTTAACCACATTTAAGTACTAAGTTCTATATCAAATACAGATGCACTTGCTCTAGCTGTCCTAAATAATAACAGCATTGAAAGAAGCTGCAAACGTTAATTTCTAAAGGATACAGCAGGGAATTGTGATTAAATTATTATTTCTTATACATAACTACTTCTAAGCATTTTCTATAAATATGAGCTTGTAGTGGGGACCAAAAAAAAAAAAAAACCCTACATTTGAAAGTCAACCAAAAGGAAAAATGCCTTTTACGTTTTTTTATAGTGTTTGAATAGAATACAGAGTTGGAAGAATTATACATTTTTTTTCTTATTATTACTGCAATGGCTTGGTGGAAATAAACTACGACTATAGAGATTAACTAAGGGCCAGAGCAGAAAAGAAGGAAGGAAGAAGGAATTAAATGGTATTTATAAGATTTTCCTTTTTTGTACAAGTCAGATGGATTGTTTGTTTGGGGTAGAAAAGGAAATCAACAGATTATATTAGACTTTTTTTTTCTATTTGAGTTTATCACATTCGTTGATATTGAACTACTGATTTTAATTAGGGATTAACAGCCTACGAAAACATGTGTCCGTGCTGGTATTTAGTGCATTTCCAAAATGATTCAGTGAATCACTAGATTATATGAACAGGCTTTGGATTCTCTAGAATTGCTATTTGATGTCTATCTAGGTATGTTTTAGATTAGTCATTATATATGTTTTAGTTTAACCAGTAAGATGCAGTCCTTAGATAGGATATGGTAGCTTTCTTAGAATAACAAACCACAGCATATAACTAAGTTAAGACAGGATGAATTCAAAAGTGTTTGGATGAGCTGGGGAAAATGATAAATGATGTATTATGATTTTTAAATCCTCATCTGGCCAACTTTGCACTTTATTTCAAACAGCTGTAGACCATTTGGAAGCCATTTTGTAGTTCAGCCGAATACTAATATTTACTGTATGAACCACATATCTTTAAAATATTTGTCTTTCCCTGAGAGAGAGAGACCGTTTCTTTCCCAAACTTAACTTTGACATAAATCAGACCCATCCTTCCCGGTTAGAAGGTTTGATCATTGCAAGATTGTTCCTAGCCAAACACCGTTCACATCGTCTTCGGTTTCTGCAAGTAAGAGACTTTGTCCATCCATGAATAGAGGCTTTGAAACATTTTTGAGGAACTCTTTGCTGATGAATTTTAAATAACTGTTCTGAAGTCAGGGTTTTGCCCTTCACCTCTGTGTGGAATTCTTGCATGGTTTTATCACTTTCTCATACGTTTGAGTGCTCTCTTCGGACATAGCCATCAACTGTGGAATTCAGAAAGCATCCACGTACAATTTTAGACGGTAGCATGAGAAAGACATACCAGGGTGTATAATACTGGAGCCATTAGGTAGTTCTCAAAGGTGAAGGTTCTAAATTACCATCAGGGAAACCACCTCAGATTTTAATTTCACTCTGGGCTACTCCCCGTTAACCGCAATTACAGAAATAGACCTCCTGAAATGACCACCCTTCGACTCCTCCTTTTGAACATCTACAGCTATGCAGGAAAGAGCGGACCCATCAATCCACGTAATATGACATGATGAGTTTACTCTTTTCTAAAGTGTTATGTAGGCACTTTTGTGATGATCCCCCATAGCCAATCATCAATAGGCAATAGGGAGCCATTTCTAGAAAACAGGGCATTCTGAATGCTAGTCAGGTATCCTGTAACAACATCGATCCCAGAGTGAAACCAGGGGGCACATATCCAGCCCGAAACATACTGAGTTAGCCACCTTTCTCCAGTGGTTGTTAATCAACAAATTTCAGGAAAGTTAACACTTTGCCTGATGTTAACTCCTGGGAGCCCAGCAAAGGCACAGCTATGGAGTAACACTATTGCTGTTCCAGTGGAAACCAAATCCAAGAAAGATGGCAGATGCTCTAATCAGAACATCTGACAACACCATCTTATCTACGGCTACCTAGAAAATGATGCTTTAGTCAATGCTATAGACCAAAGACTGTTATATTTGCCTTTGAGTGTTAAAGGAGTAGCATATTAATAAAAACATGTTAGAACCGAGTATACAAATACGTATTACCATTGAAGATATATTTACCAAATATTTACTGCCGTCCTGAGTAGCATCTCTGTGTGTGGGGGGAGAAGACCCTCTCAAAGACAGTTTTTAAGGTATTAAAAGTAAATATAAACATTGTCAGCTTAAGATCATTAATTCCAAATCATGTCTTAGAGAAGAGGTTGAAGGAAAACTGTAAACTACAATCTGTTTCTCAAGGAAAAAAAAGATAAAATCAATAAAAAGCAGGAGAGCTCTGTGTTTCCAACTGTGGCTGAACCAAAGCATATACCCTACACATAGACCATACTATTCAAAGGCATTTGTTGTAGGCTGGCATTCATTTGTTTTCCAAAAAATGAATCTGAATTTGACTTCCAATGATTAGCTCAGTGAGTTCAAAATGCTCTTGTACTCGAACCAAAGAATTTACTGGCTTTTTACTAACAGATTTCTTTTAAGTTTCTTTGGCTTTTTATTTTGTAAAGATAACACAATGGCTATATGATCATCTTGCATGAATTCCTAATTGTCTTACGGTGATTGCCTTTTATTTTACCAAAACATAGAAGTCTAGGCTGAGGACCTCCCAACAGGAAAACAATTAGCACATTCATTTCATAGCGTCTTCTATAATTTTGTTGACAAGGTTAGTCATTTGTTTACCTTAAGTGAATGTTCTGCTTTAATTAATATATTCATGAGTAAATAACATTTCTCGCATCTTGAATTTCGCAGTTGGAGACCAGGCTCAGCAAACCACCTTTGGCATTAGAAACCATAAACTGACCTCTGCTGCCGACTTGGGCAGATACTTGGTCTTTAGACATCATTTATATTTAACGACTCTGACTAATTCTAAAGCCAGTTTTCAATACTGATCTGTGTCTGTTTTGGAGCTCAGCGTTACAAAATATTAGCCAAGCCTCATTCCCTGCTATAAAATTCAAGATGTGGGGAATTTAAAATAGGTCTATTGATGAAAATACATTTCCATTTACACAGTAAATGGTGAAAAATATTTTACTCTTTAGGACTGATTTCAAAAGATTGCCAAAAACAGACTCGAAAGCCTTGAAAGAATCAGCGTAATGGCAGCCGACAACCATGTGTGTTCACTTTGCTAATCTTTCATTTTCAACTCTAATGACTCCTTTCTGTTTAACTTAGTGATGTGACCTTTAGCATACCAGCAAGTCATTTTTCAGTACTTTTGCTCCATTTAGGATGATTTTACTTTTATTTTCAATATGATTCCCTCTGAAAGATGAAAAGCTTCTGTAAAATGAAATTCATTTCAGAACATCTGTACCTCTTCACAATGAGGTGTCCACAGATCCATGTCATTCAGTGTCTTCGTTGGAAAGGGCATGACCAGAGCAGGCTACCCGGCATGGCACGCATGCCGTCCTCAGCCACTCAGCATCCTCCTTCCACTCCCCAAATGAGTCTTTGACCGCCATAGCCGATTCCTGAGCCTTTGAAAATGGAACTTCAAGGCTCGAAAGGTTAAAATAGTGATGAACCTGCAAACTTTGTAACTGTTCCCTTTGATTTACTTTTCGCATGTAATTGGTCATCTTTGAATTCTGTCCTTGTTTTTATATTTAGCATGGACCATATGTACCAAGATTTTAATGCACTGTAGGATTATCTGCCCATTATATAAATATGAATGGCTTCTTTACCCGCTTGTGGTTTCCCTGGGAACCTTCCTCAATAGTATCTTTCTAAGCCAACTACCTCCACTCTCAAAGTAACCCAGATAAATCCTTTCATATGCTTAATGTAAATGGAAAATTTTACTATTGTTCATCTTCTTCTTATCTAGTCTATTGCCGTACCTCTTAGAAATCTGTTTCCATAAGAAAACATAATCTTTGGGGAGATATATATTATTATATGATATAATTGCTTGTGTGTGTGTGTGAGTGTGCATGCACATGGACAATTATCACTGTGCATTGTACTTCTCTGGAAACAAAAGCAGATGCACTTTCTAATCTAAGATTCTTTGTTGTTGTTATAGGTCTATAAAAAGAAAACCGAGGCTGCAAAGAAGGAGTACCTGAAGCAACTAGCAGCATACAGAGCCAGCCTTGTATCCAAGGTAACGTGCAACTGTGCAGTACCAGGATGAAGTGAGGGCATCTTATCGGAGCCTATGATGGTCATTTAAAAGCATAAAAGATCACTTTAGCATTTCCGCACTATCTTCTTTGTTGAAAAAGAAAAAAGTAAATCCTAAACAAAGCTATACACTGTGGAAATATTGGTTCATACCTGAAGTCCAGAGTGGCATCCTTTGGGGCCTTTTGTGAAATATCATCCACCTGTGGATGATTGGTTTTGTGGGTTAGTACAGCACATTCTTAATCCTGAGCCAGCCTTCTATTTCTCCATACCCCCCCTTAAATTGCCCCCTGCCCCCTGCCCCATCACATTGGCCATTAGCTGAGGAGAAGCCAACGGACTGAAATTCAAGCCTCATTACGGCGGCTTTAGGATGTAAGCCTGCTCCCATTCCGCCCCCCAAAATCACGGCATTTCATTTGAAGTGAAAACACCACTTAAAAATATCTTATGCTTTAGAATATCTTAAACACTAGTTCTTTCTGTGATAAATGCTCAAGAGTTGACTCTCTTTGGTCTCAGATTATTAAAGATATAGTTCCCTTTATAGATTACTCAGGGAGGTGACCTCAGAGAGACAGAGCTGATTCTTGTAAGTACTTGACAGGATGTCCTATCAAATCCGAATTGGACTATTCCTGGCTGTGAGTGGCTCTGGGCTCTGGACTTCATTCCATTCACCCACAAAAGCTGTTTCCTCTTTCATCCACAAATATCCATTCCCCTTCCTACAACCTTAAAGTAATTCGATAAATAAGTTTTCTGTCAGGGAAAATATACACTGAATATATTGATGCAGAAAAAAAAGAACACAAAATACAAATGCATAAGAAATCTCATTTCATTATTGGTCTAATGAAACTTTATGTTCCACTTCTAAGTAAGACTTGGTGGGGAAACTTACTATTTATTATTTGACCTTAGAATTTCCAGCTCTCCTGTACTATCTCACTAAGGATCTCACTTTCTGGTTTATCTCACTCCTTTGGAAAATATTTTTATTTTCTGCTGATACCATCTCCCATTTTGGTATATTCACAGAATGTGTGTGAAATTTTAACCCAAAAATGAGGTATATAAAATATATAAATATATATAAATATATAAATATAACATATTTATATATTATAATATATATAATTTATATAATTATATATAAATATATAAATATTAGATCCAATAGCAATACAGACAAACAAACAAAAAAAGAGTTACAAATGATTAGAACCATCCAGCCATTGGGCTAAATAGCCATGTTGATATTATTTAGATTAATATGCCCCAAATAGAAGGAAATTTTTTTAAAAAATAAGTTCTCTGTGGTGAGGGCTGTGAAGTGTGTAAACCTGGCGATTCACAGACATGTATGCCTGGGGCTAATAATACATTATATGTTAATAAAAAAATTTTTAAAAACTTAATCAAGGTAGGAAAAAAAAATAAGTTCTCCTTGTTTCATCTAAGGTAAGTTTCTTTTTGAGCATTTTACATAGAAGTTTAGTCAGAACTTCTATTTTTCCATAGGAGAAAATCAATACTAAAAGTCCAATCCCAATACAAAGCTCTGTGGTTAATGTTATGCAGATTGCCAGAATGTTATAACACTGACTAAGCCTTTACTTTCAAAACAAGTGTCCTCAGATTTGCTCTTCACTGCAACTTTTCATACTGTTCATTCTCAGAGTTGCAACCCTCAGTATACGGCAATTTATATAAATGCTGCGAATTGCCATTTCTACATTTAAAAAACCAAGCACTTTTTTTAAAGCTTACTCTGGCTTTTTTTTTTTTTTTCCCCCTCTTTGGCAGTAGGAATTTTGCTGGAACTGTTGAATGTCTATTTATGTACAACTATCTATTGTGTGTATACAAATTGAAGGAAAATTACCAATACCCTCTCCAGGTTAGAAAAGTGGCCCTGTGATGTTTTGCCCGAGTAGATATTTGCAGTATAAACTTTCAGGCACGTACAGAATATTTACCCACCTACCTTCCCATTGTACACGGACACTTATGTAAAAATCCATTTCTTTTCCATTTTAAATAGTGACAAGGAAAATAATAGCCACTCATATTCACACATACACTTCTTCAATGTTGTAGGTTTTTTTGTGTATTATAAATTATTTTCCTGTTCTGAAAGCTCTAAAGGTACAATCCTAAAATGCGACATGATAATAACAGTTACAATTCCAGGTAACCACAGTGCACCAGCCGAGCTCTGTTTCCCCCATTCACTCTTTCACGTATTCATCTGGTAAATTTCCCTGAGCATGTGGCTTGTGCTGAGCACTGTGCCAGGCTCAGTGGACGCCATGGAGAATAGGCAGATTTCTTCCCTAGAGCACAGGAGATATGCCCCCTGGAATTTAAGAAGCTTTCTCTTTTGTCAGGGAGACCAAGAGTGAAAACATAAACTAATAAATGACCAAGAGCTTTGAGAATCTAAGCATTCTGAAGGAAATAAAGGACGGGACTGATAGGGTGGTCTGCAAAAGTCCTCTTTGAAGAGGGGACCTCATTCAAGGCTGAGAGCCAAAGGAAGACAAGGAGCTTGCAAGACCCAGAGGGAGCCTAGGGAAGAGCCAACCAGGCCACAGTCAGCAAGTGAGATGCCACCGGAGACGGAAATGTCTCCTTGAAGTCAGAGGTCAGCGTGGCTGGCTGACTGAAGAAAAGGAACATGGTTTGAGGTGAAGCTGGGAAGATGGGCAGGGGTCAAATCACCAAGACCTTGCAGGACATGGAAAGGAGCTGGATTTTAGTACAGAGGGAAGCCACTGAATGGGTTTCCGTAGAGGATGGATACTCGGATTTATATTTTTATTTTATTTTTTTAGGTTTTATTTTGTTTATTTGTGAGAGAGAGAGCAGGGGAAGGAGCAGAGGGGAAGAGAGAGGGACAACCAGACCCCATGCTGAGCACAGAGCCCGACGAGGGGCTCGATCTCACGACCCTGAGACCATGGGCTGAACGGAAACCAAGAGTCGGATGCTCAACTGACTGAGGCACTCAGGCGCTCTGGATTTATTCTTTTTAAAAGGTCACTTTATTGGGGTGCCTGGTTGGCTCAGTAGGTTAAAGCCTCTGCTTTCAGCTCAGGTCATGATCCCAGGGTTCTAGGATCAAGCCCCGCATCAGGCTCTCTGCTCCTCGGAAAGCCTGCTTCCTCCTCTCTCCCTGCCTGCCTCTCTGTCTACTTGTAATCTCTGCCTGTCAGATAAATAAATAAAATCTTTTTTTAAAAAATCACTTTATTTAAAAAAAAAATCACTTTATGTGAATGAGTTCCCTCTATCCCCACACCTTATCCCACAAAATAAGCTAGATTATAAACATTCCTCTCAGGAGGAAAAATACCAAATAGGTAACAAGTGCCCAAGCCCGGAGTTGACCTACAGCATCCTCCATCCCTGTGCTGGGCCTTGCTGTCATGGGTCCTGTTAACAGTGTGCTTGACCAGCTTCCTTAAAAACCTCCTGACCCACAAGTCTTGGTAAAGCATTGACATTCTCACTTCATTATTGTCAATGAGATCTTGTATTAACTAAAGCACCATGTCTCTTTTCCTAACTTTCCGTGGGTAAAGTTTATTTATTCCTCCAGGGCTAAATATTTTGGTACTATTCTCTCTGCAATTCATTCACTTCACCAAATAGGGCTTTGTTTCCCTAGACCAAAAGCTCTTCCCCCTCACTAATTGGTAGCCACGTCAAGGCTGCAACTTCTTGCTGCTTCCACTCTGGGCCGTTGAAAACTCTAATCTAAAATTAGCCGCTTCTAACGGAACCAAATCAAAAATAGGAACAGCCGGTGAACATTGGCTCCACCTCTGAAGCCGAGTCATAGGATTAGCAACACTCCTCTCAATTAGTGACATTCCCGTTTAAATGTACTCTCTACCTTCAAACCTAGCATATTAATTAACATGACTCCAGGTCTGAATAAAATGCCTACCAAAAATAAAAACACTCAGTCATAGTAAATAAATATATTCTAGCCTTCATACTTCAAAATGACAACATGACAGATTCTCAGCAAGATACTGTTTCCCAATAATAACAAATACAAGTGGTATCTTGCTATCGAGTAGCTTGGGCGTCACACGCTGTGCACGGCGTTTTCCATGCATCTCTACTCATCATTAACAACCCTACAAAATAAGATTTAGCCCATTTTCTATATGGTCTCTAGGCTGAGAGATTAAGTGATTCGCCCACAGAAATGAGAGGGTGGCAGTGGTAAACAGGGCTGAAACTCTGCCGTCTTGTTCAAAAGCTTATAGACTTTTTTTCCTATGTTGAGTAATTGTCAAATATTTATACCTCTGGAACTACAACAAAAATGTAGTTATTCCCCCCAACAAATTGCATGCCACCTCTTACGTATTAGACAGCTAAACTAAAGCTGCCCTGACTTAATGAGGGCGGGGGCCAGAGAGGAGGTGTAGAGGTTTCCGAATCTCGCCCCGCCCCCCACTCCCTAACCTCCCACTATGAGGGGCTGGCCAGAGACCCTCAGAGGAATCTGGCCCCTGCGGAGTGTTTGGGAAACACATGCTTTTCCAGCTGTGCTGGCGTGTCACCTGGTCCCAGGGAGCCAGGGACAGACCCAGCCTGCAGAAGCCACCCTGCTGTGCAGACACATTGGTATTGAAGGACGTGTGACTAGGAGCACAGAGGGTTGCAAATACGATGGGTCAGACCCCAGAATAATTTATTCAACTCTGGGCCCTATCATTTAAAGGGGGAAATTGAAGACATTTCAGAAGAAAAAGTCATAAAAGTAACAGAGGTAAAAGGCAGTAAGGTAGTAGCTGAGAAGAGAGAATTTGAAATTACTAAGCCTGAAAAACAAAGACTCAGGCATGTTCAAGCCCATGACAGGCCTTAACCCCAAGACTGTGATTACCTGTGCTCCATTTTCTCTGACTCTAGAACTGGAAAAAGATGCCCTTTCAAACGGGAGGAATTTGATCTGAGCAGGGCATTGTTAAGCTCTTGAATTGGCTGAGTACACAACTTCTTTCCATAGAGAAATTTAAAAGCAGGAAGCAAAGGTTTATAAGTAAGGATTGAAGAAGATCTCTAAGGCAGAGGGCATCAAGGAAAAATCTATTTAAAATGCCACCAACAATTATCTGTGGCCCACCTGTAAGAACGCGTCTGATCTCATCTAAAGTGCTACCAACATCACACCAAGAGTCCTCAGAGGGCAGCAAAGTCTACAGACCCTGAGGGCAGGTGGATCTGGGTTCAAATTCCAGGTTTCCCTCTTCCTAACTTCCATTTCTTCATGCAAATTATTGAGCTGCTTGACGTCTCAACTTTCTCATCTGTTAAACAGAGGAGACAATAGGACACACATCCCAGAGTTTCCATGAGGATCAAATAAAAACCTCTGTATAAACTCCATGATTCAGAATCCCCAAAACAGGAAGCTCTTAATAAATACCAGCTATTTATTATTATTATTATTATTATTATTATTATTACTATGATTATCATCAGCTTTATTTTTCATGTTGTTGGTAGGTGTGCAGAGTTTGTGTGTGATAGAAAATTTAACTGGCTCATATTTTCAAATTGTCTGCAAGTCTGCTTTGATATAAAGGAATTTTAAAGGTGACATTAAAACAAGAAAAACTTGCTTCATGGATACATCCTTTTAGAAAGATGAGAAATGATCTAGATATTGAAAAGACTCATCTACACAGCTTTCCTCATTGAAATGGTCTTTATGAGCCTTTAGTCATGGGAGAGTAAGAGAGTCCGAGGACCAGGAACATAGACTGTTATGACTAGAGCTCCCTGGCTTGAACACTCTATTTAAGGTCATTTGGGGTTAGGCCATTAAGTAAAGCTTAAGGATATATAGCTTTTCCATAGACTCAGGAATTCCTAGACCTGGGTCTAAATTATTATGTTGAAAATAATGTATAACTTTAAACTAGTTTTATTTTACCACATAGACCAGAATTTATATTCCCAAAATGAGTGTTGCATTCAAAGTAGTCACTTTGGGAGGCTACAAACTTATTTTATTATTGCTCCCAGAATTCAAAAGATTTTTGAAACTCCTCTTTTAGAACTGCAGTCATGAAAAGTTTATGAGCCACATTAGCAAATCAATCTTGTTACATTGTTTTCACACCTCATTCTTTCCCCAAACTTCACCCAGATCTAACCCACAGACCTGGCTTCCAGGGACGATTAGCTGTTTCCAAAAATCAGATTCACCATCAAAAGACAAAGAGTTGTCTGAGGATATGTAAAACAGTGTCCCCCAGGCTCTGAAGAGAATTTAAGTAGAGAAATTCCCAAATATTCCAAGTAAAAGCAGCATTATTGAAATATTCATACAGCTTCTTAGAAGGGCCAATCTCGGGGCGGGGAGGGGGCGGGCGGTGCCTGGGTGCTCAGTCAGTTAAACATCCTGCTCTTAACTTTGGTTCAGGTCATGGGACAGAGTCCCTATTTGGGCTCCTCACTCAGCGGGGAGTCTGCTAGAGATTCTCCTTCTGCCCTCCCCCGCTTCTGAAAATAAATTAATAAATCTTAAAAAAAAAAATAAGAAAGTGCCAACCTGGAAGGAGATAACATTTGAATGAATAAGTTCTGGTATATTAAAGAACAGTGATCGGAGTCGTGACTTTAAGGGCACACATCAGAGAAGAGACTGTTTCTACCTTGAGGTAGGGTGTCAGAATGTACAGAGACAATGGAAGCTTTTTATAAAAATGCACAGTGAAGGACAATATTGAATCACATCAGGAAGGTTCTCTGTTGCCAAGACTGATAGTAAAGAATCACAACATTTAGTTCAAGGGAAGGACAATAAACTCAAATGATTTCTTTTGTTTGAAATAACTTATAGAATTCATGCCATGGAGAGCTATTGAGACAAATACTGGGTCTGAATTTGAAAATGGGATGGATTATTTTATGACTGTTACATAAAATTTGTAGCTCCGAAAACCCAGATCGTGATTTAAAGATAATAAAATCTCATGCTTCAGGGTGTAAGTTAATCACCTGCAAGGACCAGGAAGAATTTCCCTTTCAGAAGTAACAACGCACAATTGAGTAGGTGCATAAATTTTGTTTAATTTCCAGTGCACCGAGTATTGGTCAGTGCTGAAAACAAGAATCAAATTAGATGGACTATTAATCTGATTTGGTTCAACAACTCTTATATTGTTGTTTCCACTGAGTTTTATGTCTTGTGTTTATACTTTGCTATTTTAAATAACAAGTGCTTTGTCAGTTTCTCATTTTTATAGCACTTATCATCCCAAAATGGGGGCATTTATACACTATATGCACTATTGTCTGCTTTATACAAAGTAAATGGATTGAAACTATCTCAGATTATCAACAACATGGTTAATCAGAAGTATCTTAAGGTTTATAGAGTGGTGTCTCTTGTGGAAGATTCTATTGAGAAGACCCAAAAGGTGTCTATTCACACACACACACACACACACACACACACACACATACACATTTTGCTGATGGAAAACATCTTTCAGAGTCAGTGGTCTAAAAGCAAATAGGAAATAGAACTCACTCAGAAACTAATAGCAAAAACACATTCCTTCCATGAAAATGTCAGATTCATGGGTAGATTTTCAGTTGTGTATACAGTGGTAAAATCATATTTGCCAGGTGACCTACCCAAAGCACACACTACTAAAGAAAAGTGGTTAGTGTATTTCAAAATAGAAGCAAATTTAAATTACTTAGTTTGTATGAGAAAACAGTTTTAATTTATGAATGGTAGGTATAGAGATCTTCATAAACAATCTAATTGATTTGCAAAATTGTAGCCTTGCTTTCATAGTTTAATTAGAAGAAAGTGACAGAACAGATTAAATTTATGATTTCTTCATGTTCCCATTTAATCAGATTATGAATTCATGGCACTTTGCTATGGAAAATGAACTTATTCTACCTATCTTTCAAAGCAATAAAATAGCTCTATAATTAATAGACAGTTTGTTGTATTAGTCTGATTAAGAATTAACTAGAAGTGAAGCTAGAAGCAGGTTTTTTGCCATCTAAATGAGTGGATCTTTACATAAAGATAAAAATTCTCAACATACAGTTGGAACACAGTAAGCCTCCTTGTGGCCCACCGTCCACCCCAGATCCAATGGAGAGTAAAGGGCAGCGTACCTAACCAAAGGACAGAGGGTTATAATTTCTCATCACTTCTGGAAAGGTATGGTTCATGCTGACAGCAAAGAAGAGAATGGAAAAGACCAGTCTGATATTCTGTGGGTTTTCAAAGATTTCAGCTCTTTCCTCACCGTTTGGGAAAAGGAATGGCATGTCTTGTCAGGAGTCTCGGCAAGGGCAACAGTGAGAGCATGGAGTCTTGTTCAAGAACAGTCATTCGGTCATTCAACAGACAAACATGTCTGTGTTCTCTTTGTCCTGTCACCATGCCAGATGCGTGTGACACAGAGATTTAATTTCCTACCATAACAGAGACCATTTCCTTGATGACGCAAGACACTGTCATAGAGACAACAGGGAGAGCACCTCCATTGGCATCCCTTTCGTGTATAGGCGCATGGCTAGACACTGGACATGTTACCCATCTTGTCACATTCGACTATTAGAAAGTAAAGGGAAAAAATGTAACTTCCCCCAAAGTCTTCCTCCCTCTGTATTAAAAATTGTATAGAGTGCTATCTAACTCATCATTTTCAGAGATCTATTTAATTTGTTTGTCGACAGTCTTTCTAGGGATTAAAATTTAGTACTATTTCAGAATAGGTTTAGCATTAGCGATCTTTACATGCCTTAGTGTGGAGAATATAAATGACAAACAAATGGCTGGATAGACAAAATATTTTTCTATTTACCATGAGAAAACAGTCTTCACAAGGTTGGCAAAAAGTTATCTCAAATTTGGTTGGAATCTATTTTTATGTACCTGTGTCTCTACATCTCCCTCTCTGAAATGATCTTTCTATCATTTCTCTATCTGGTGGAAGGCCTGCTGTTAATCAAAAGGTAGAATTCAGGAGGATTTGGTTCATTGTTTATTTTGAATTCACCATTGAAGAAAACCATTACCATGTACATGCCCTAGCTCTTCTCGGATGTAACGGGGAAGCAAGCCACCAGCTTCCTAATTCTTTCAAGAAATTGTGTCACTGTCCTCAGCCTAAAATATGAAATTCACTATGCCGATGGTTTTCCAGGAAACACAGAACTATAGATTAGTGTAATATTACACCTGGATTGTGTAATTTAAGTATGTCTTTTGTGGCAACAAAATTTAGCTTATTTCAGGCAAGAAATGACTATTTAAATGGAAGTGTAGTTCTATTTGCCACTTAAATAGGTTTGTGTCACTTATTAATTCTTCTGAACCAATGTTTTCTGTTGAAGACGATTCTCACCAAATGACCTATTGAGAGAAGGTTTCTGTGGTCCTTAGCTGGAGATTCACAACACACTGAAGGCTCCCAGAAGGCACTGGCTTGTTTCCTACACGTTTCATCCAGGAACCTTGTTTTTTATAAGACATGTATTTTTTCCACAAATTCCTCCTCCCTCATACAGTTCAGAACTGCATGTGTTGGGGGCTAAAGTGGGTGTCACCCCTAGAATGGCTTGCCAGGGGTGGCTGTGGGCCCCCAGAGCTGGTCCCGCTGCTGGCCAAGTGTCTGGACTCACCAGAATTAGGCATTTCTATTCTACATGTAGCCAAAGTCTATTTCTCCAAGGTTGTTCAATTGGACAAATATCTTTATTTAATTACATGGCTGTAGTTCCCGGGATGATTGTATGATTATGTCTGAACAACATGTCATATGCATCTATGTGCATTTTGTTTATGTCCAAACACACGTTCAGGTCACCTGTCTATACGCTATAGATCCCATGTTACTTCTTGACGAGGTGATTATCAGCTAGAGAAATCAACTGCAAACATTTTCCCATCTATGTGTTTCAGAGCGCTGATAGTATGGGCGATGTGAGTGATTCTTCTTCTGTTTAAATTAAAAACATCTATAAAGCAAGAAATAAAGATGCACTCACATGTATTAAATTTTATAGATATCTATCATGTGTAATAGTTCTGTTCCTGTAGGGAGTTGAAGCCGTATGCGATTAAGTACAAAATTAGCCCTTCTGCAGCAGGCTAAGGAGGGGGAGGAAAACACGATGAGACTGCTTTCCCGGATGACTTCACAACACAGACACACAATAAACACAAAATCTTCTTGGCATATAGGGAACGATTTTTGAGGCATATCATTGCAGTATATACTATTCTGATATAGAACTAGTCACTGTTTACACAGCCTGAATTAACCTATTTGACCTTTTCCTGGAATTGTTCACTACTCTGCACACAACAATAAGAATTTTTAAGTAGAAACAACAACAATAAAAAAAAATCTACTTAAGTTTCTTTTTGTTGTTGTTGAAATCACCTTTTATATCTGCATTTTGCCAAGTTTCTTTCTTTTAAGGCCATCCCTTGAAAATGTGTGAACAATTTCTGACATTTTTAATATTCATATAGGAGACAGGGAGTCTGAACGTCGGTTCCTATTTCGTAAGGCTCCATCAATAGGACACAGAGATAAATATTATAAGGAGAGGATTCTTCAGAGAGGCTCAAATTCTCGGGGTACACCTTACTTTATACTCGACCTGGTGAAGTCAGAGCCTCCCAGGACCCCAGATTTCCATGGTCTGGCGTATTGTCACAGATGTCAGTTGTGTCCTTTCTCCGGAGAGAGAATGTGGGGCTGGTTGTTCGTTTACCCCAACCTACCTTTCTTGAGTCTGCACATAGATGCCCCATGGTCCTCATTGTGGTTTTCATTTCATTTTCCTACACTAATGGAGAAAAACGAGTTGCATTGCTAGTAGTGTTATCTGCTGACTTGTGAAATGAAGTTCGCACGTTGTGTTTCGGGTCATCTTGCGTGACGATCAATGTCCCTAATGTTCTGGTCCATTGGACGATGTTCTGTGTCACAGGAGGGTTTCAGAAAGACCCTGCCACGCTGATAGTAACAGGAGCTCATTTGACTCAAAAACGGAATAAGCATGATATCAAGGTTCCAGAATAAGGATATTTGCATCCTCAAGGCACTGTTTTGACAAAGCAACTTTTCTTCTCCAGAAGGATATGGTAGCATGTTTCTTCCCCCACCTGGTTTCACTTCTCCCCTTTTGTTTTATCAGCTTCCTCCTCTCAGCAAATGTAGGAGGTAGGTCCTTGCCCTGGAAGAAATGCTTCGGGGTTAATTCTTGGTTCTTTTCAGTCCCCACTGCTAGGTCTAGTTTTTAAGTCAATGAAAAGATTATTAAGAAATGGCCTTAGGAAGATATAAAAAAAAATAGGGCAAAATTATATTAATTCATGTTGGAGTCAAAAGTTTCTAAGAGAGATTATTTTTATCCAGTTCATTACGGGGGACAATTCATCACCAACTTCTTTAAAAAATCCAGATGAGTTCTGTGGCTACTTAGAAGCTGTATTAATGTGGTTTTATGTAACTTCAGAAAGGTATTTTTGAACTCCTTTTCTCATATTCATTTCCATCAACCAGCTTTGTTTTCTTTGTGCAAATATCTAGGCCAAGACTCCTTAAGACTGTAAAAAGGAAACATAAAAAAATGAGACATACAATCAATAGAAAAACTCCAGAACTGAATTACTTTCAAAGTGAGCCCCACTTGTCTTTCCTATCAGGTCACTGAGGACATCCATCTTCCCGCCCATCTTGTTCCTGGTGTGCACAATGAGAAAAGTCCCTAGGTTAGAGCTTGCATTGAGGCAAAGAAAAAGAAAATGTCACTGGAGATTGTTTTAGATTCAGAAAGAGACAGATTCAGCTCAGTCTTCCATGAGCCCCATTACAAATACCGAAGGAGGAGTTCTTAGACCAGAGGCAAGCAGAGCAACAGGCATTGATCCCCACGGAAGTTCCAGGCCACGCTCACCCAGTAGTACCCCTGTGTCCATCTCTGAACTCTGCCCCTGTTTGTTTCCTCAACAGAGCTACAGTGAACCTGTTGATGTGAAGACATCGCAACCTCCTCAGCTGATCAACTCAAAGCCTTCAGTGTTCCACGGGCCCAGCCAGGCCCACTCGGCTCTGTACCTAAGTTCCCACTACCACCAACAACCAGGAATGAATCCTCACCTGACTGCCATGCATCCCAGTCTCCCCAGGAGCATAGCCCCCAAGCCGAATAACCAAATGCCAGTGACTGTCTCTATAGCAAACATGGCCGTGTCCCCCCCTCCTCCCCTCCAGATCAGTCCACCTCTTCACCAGCATCTCAACATGCAGCAGCACCCACCACTCACCATGCAGCAGCCCCTTGGGAACCAGCTCCCCATGCAGGTCCAGTCTGCCTTACACTCACCTCCCATGCAGCAGGTACGTGATCGCACTCTGGACTCTTCTTCAGAAGTGTGGGGTGGGGGGGGTTGGGGAATGGAGGGGGAGAGAGGGAAGGGAGTGGGGAGGGGCAGAGAGGGAAAGGAGTGGGGAGGGGGAGAGAAGGGAGGGAGGGGGGAGGGGGAGAGAGGGAAGGGAGGGGGGAGGGGGTTCTCGCCATCCAGCAAAAGGTGGGGGCACATGTGTGTTCTGTTCTATTTAATGGACAGAAAATGGAAGATAGTCAACAAACATCTGCTTTCTGAAAAATAATAATTTACAGGTGGTGAGTTTGGGCAGCATTATAGGATCACGACAATGGATCGCTGCTTCTTTTCCTAATCGCCTGCTGGCCTCTTGCCACGTTTCTAGAAATCATATCGCTAATCATCCTCCTTGTTTTCTGCTCCTTGAGTAAAGTACATTTGTAATGATGAAATGACAACTCCTGCTAAAGACCTCTTTGGGACTGAAGGTTTTACATTAAAAAATATATATATATTTGGTTTGGATATACATATATAGATATATATAGATATATATAGATATATATATAGTTTGTAAAGCCTTGATTAGTATGCCTGTTGAGGCCAATAAATGCCACAAAATGAAATCTTGACCCACTGTTTAGTAATATTCAGAACTATCAAATTGGTACAGCCTTTAAAGGACTAAGAAATTAAAATGTTAACCGGAGTTTTGTTTAAAAATGGATATATGGCAGAAAACACAGGAAGTTTGGAAGGCTCTCTCCCAATTATTGAAATAATTTGTGTGCGATCTTAGCTGAATTTTCCTTTGAAGTCCTGCTTTTCTTTAGGATTTGGTGTTATTTTAAAATTGTAAAATGAAGAGCAAATGGTGTACATGAAACTAAACGTAAAGCCGTCAAGCATCCTGAAAACTTGTTTTAAAAACATAAATCAAGATTAAAAACTACAAATCGTATCAAATTCATCCATCACTTTTACAATCCGATTACTCTTTCATTCCAGAACTGTAATTAAACACGCAAACACAGGTTTCCTGTTGAGCCCCCATCTAGTCCTCTGTGGAATTGAGTCTGTAGTTGGACCAGGGTGGGTTGGAGAGGATGCAGAAAAAGAATCAAATATACTATCCTCGAATTTATTTTTTTTAAGATTTCATCTATTTATTTTGAGAGAGAGAGAGAACATGAGCGGGGATTTGGCCGGGGGAGGGGTAGGCAGAGCGAGAGGGAGGATCTCAAGGATCTAAGGATCTCCTCTTAGCAGGGAGGACTCCCTGCTAAGGGTGGAGCCCCATGTGGCCCTTGATCTCGAGACCCATGAGATCATGACCTGAGCCTAAGTCAAGAGTCTGTCGATCAACCAACTAAGCCACTCAAGTTCCCCCCAAATTCATTTTTTTTAAAGATTTTATTTATTCATTTGGCAGAGATCACAAGTAGGCAGAGAAGCAGGCAGAGAGAGAAGTGGAAGCAGGCTCCCTGCTGAGCAGAGAGCCCCACACAGGGCTCAATCCCAGGACCCTGGGATCATGACCTGAGCCAAAGGCAGAGGCTTTAACCCACTGAGCCACCCAGGTGCCCCTTATTTTTATTATTATCACTGTAGACTGACAATAGCAAACCTTAATATATTACTTTACCTTCTGTTTAATTTCAGAAAATTTATAGTGCAGGAACTAGCATTATCTTCATTTTATAAGCAAAGAAACTCAGGCTTGGCAAAGTTAAGTCATATGCCCATAAGGTCGGTGCTGGAATTCAAAACCCAGTTCTGTTCAGAAATCAGAGCCTGGCTTCTTAAATGCTGGGCCTGCTGTCTCTCACACTTAATCATTCTTATAGACTATTAGCAGTTTTGCATTAGAAAACCTGTATCTCCCAAGAATTTGGAGGGTCTTTAAATCTTAGCTAGTTCTAAAATTAAAATGATTAGAGAGAACAAATGGACCTAAGTCTCTTTGCTAAACCTTTCCCGGTCCTTAAGCCAAAGATTTTGATAAAGCCCTGATGTCCTCTTACCCAGACTAGCTGCTAATTCACTAGGGAAGAAGACTGGGGAAAAGTCAACTTCTACAATCATGCCTGGTCCACACAGGTGTCTGTGACTAGCAGGTGACATTCATAGGATCAAATTTTTGCTCTTTCTATCAGACATCACTCAAATAAAAGGGACACTCTTGGGTGTCCTTGCATATCAATGAACCAGTAATGTATGTGTAAAGAATGAATAGTCTGAGGAACACAACCTTGCCTTCTTGGATTGCCTCCAGCCTAAGGTGCTGCCCGCTGAGGGCCTGTGTTCTGCTCTCCACGCTCTAGCTCTGGTCTGTTTCTTCCCAGGCAAGAGAACAGAAAAGGCACAGTCCCCTCCACCAAGCTGAAGGCTAGAGCTCAGTCTAGAGAGGACACTGTTTTCTATCTTATCTGCTCAGAAAAGGTTCCTTTTTCTACTTATACAAACACCTTGGATGAGCTAGCTGTGATCCTGAGTAGCTTTCAAACATTTCAGAATTACATAAGGCCACATGTGAAAACTCAAGAGACTTGTCTTTCTGTAGAGAATCGGAACTGAATAGGAAAAAATAGAACAGATTACACTGGATACGTTTTCATCAATCTTTAAGTCAGTTCTATTAGTGTATCTCAAAAAGTGTTCTTACTGAGATGGTAGGACCTGATTTCAATTTACATTAATAATAGAAGACAAAATGGCATGAACCCCAAATGGAGAGTAAATAGCTAAAAGACTACAGTGACTAACATCACTTTTAACAAGGCCTGGATCAAGGTGGGTAAAGTAATTGTTGAATGGACAAATGAACAAACAAGCGATTTCAAAAAAAAACAAGTAACAAAAGTGTTTAAATACTAGAAGAAATTATAGGTTAGTTTGTGGAATCTGAATTCCTTGGAATTTTTCTAATTGCATTTATTCAAAAAAGATTAATTAAACCCCTAATGTGTGCCAGGCACTGTCTAGGCTCTGGAAGTTGAAAGATAAATGAGAACAGGTAAAGAGGCCTCTGTCCCCATGCAGCTGTCATCAGAGTTGAGGAGCAGTGGTGGTGTAGTGGTGGTAATAAGATAAACAGATTAATTAGTAAGATCCTGTGGGGGGGAAAGACAAACAGGAATTCAAATTGCAGAGCATGTGGAAAAATAGCAGAGCCTTCAGCTGGAATGCATAAAGAAGGCCCCTGTGAAGGGCTGGCACAGACACATGAAGGCTGAGAAGAGGAAGTAGCCTGTATCAGTCAGAAGGTGGGAGAGGGGGACTCTGGGTGGCTCAGTGGGTTAAGCGTCTGCCTTCAGCTCAGGTCATGATCCCAGGGTGCTGGGATCGAGCCCCACGTCAGGCTCCCAGCTCAGCAGGGAGTCTGCTTCTCCCTCTCCCTCTCCCCACTCCTGCTTTCTCTCTCATTTTCTCTCCCTTTCAAATAAATGAAATAAAATGAAATTCTTTTTTTTTTTTTTTAAAGGAGGTGGGCAGAGTAAGTGGGGAAAACCAGCAGAGGCCAGAAACAGGGGAAAAAGGCTCCAGGCTGGAAGGACCCATTTTGGGGGAACGTAGCTGGTCTGGGACCTGGGAAGGAGGCCAGTGGGGAGTACGGTGCATTAGGGGAGAGCCTAATGTACCGTCCTAGAGGAATGAGGTCATTGGGATAGGATCGTCAGGTTGAGGGGACTGGCAGCCCCCAACAAGTTGATAATCCTAAAATCAGGATAAAAAAGTCCATCAGCCATGATGTCACTCAATTTATTAAAATCACAAGACTGTCAGGGCCAAAGTTCAAGTTCTCAAAGTTGGTCTTCAGACCATGGTTGTAGAACCAGGTTGTGAGTGAAATTCAACTTGTCTGATGGACCGTCCAAACCACCTTTATCCTGAAGATGTTTATTTCCTGTGTGTGGGGGCCATGTTCACATACCCAAACATGAAAAAGAGAGAAAGCGAATGCAAGTTATTGGCTACCATATTTTTAAAATAATCTCATATTTCAGTATTATGTTAGCTATTTTCTTATCCTTCTGAAAAATGAATATATCCTACAAAAACGATTGTATAGTCCACCAGGAATAATAGTTTCATTTTTTTCTAGAATAATATTTTATATACCAAACACACGGAGCTGCTTTTTTTTTTTTTTAGTCCAGTTTTCTTCCTTTTTTTTCCTGCTCGCTATATTGTCGAATGAGGTCACGAGAAAAAAAATCATTAATATCTGTCAACTTCCTTTATAACCTTAAGAAAAAATCTTTGTATGATATCACACAGACAGATTTTCAATTTCCTTGTGTAATAAACAGCTGCTTTAGGATTTGGGTGTAATTTAAAGGTTTAAAAAAATCACATTGAGATTGATGAATAAATCAGTTGTGAAGACAAAAACACTGATGCCTGTTGAAAATACCTCTCCAGACAGGCAGGAAATGAAATTAGTTCCCAGTAAAGTGTGGATATGAGGATCACTGTTTGGTTGTGCTATAGGCTTTTAGGTCTTGCTATGTGGCACAACAAAAATGCTAGGGCTACAGAAATCTAATTAAAGAGCAAATGTCCCTTCTGACATCAAATCAATCTTTATCACGTTTTCTATTTTTATTTCAATCTGGCACCAGAAAATGAAATTTAAAATTCCAGGCATGCTACAAAACAGTTGGTGATTTTTCTCTTGAGCATTAAAATGCAAAATATTCAGCCTGGTTTAATTAGACCGCTAAGCAAACATGTTCCAAAAATGTATATCACCATCGTTGTTTCATATTTACATCAATAATCAAAATGTACTTAGCTCTAGGGTCAACCTCAACACCTTTTACTAGTGTTAGAAGAGTAATGCATTTTCCAAATGGAGAGCAAGTTAAACAATGTTACTTCAGGCTTTCTTGTATTTTTCTAGGTCCTTGGTTGTTTGGATGTTAACTGATCTTAAATTAGGCATTGAGGTTGGCTGAACATTAAATCTTTGAACTGTGTAGGTGATACATCATTTTGGTTTTTTTACACTGAAGTTACTCATTTTATCTTAAACTCATAGTTCAAAGATTAGTGTTCTCCTGACAGTCTCTCACCCAACCTTGACAAGGAACCATTTGCATTGGATGGGAAAAAAGCCATGATGGTTTCTGTTGTGGATTGTGTAGGATTGGGTGGAAAGGAGTTGGTTTGTTTTTATTCGTTTTTCTCTCTCTCGTATGTGGTCATGCCTTCAACTCAAGATATTTCCAACTACATTTTTTTTTTCGACACTTGTTTACTGTTAGGTTATGTTTTGTCCATTGTGCAAAAATCCAATAGGGAGAACTTCACATTAAAATGACAGGAAAGCCCCTGGCATTTACACCTTTATACAGCCCTATGCCTTCCCAACTGGAGTCTGTTAAACTTTATTCACCGGAAGAGATGATTTATTGAGCTACTACTACAGGCCACTACTACAGTACTACAGTAGTACTACTACTAGTGTAGTAATACTACTACACTACTACTGAGAGTATTCATTAAACAAAGCAAACACTCTCTGGTCTCCAGTCCCTATGGCCAGAGCCCTTATGACGGGCAAAAATGGAAATCAACACAAAGCTCCTTTCTCTAAGGAGTTTTGTCCTGCTCTTTGCCCAGTATCACCCTAGACACTAAGGAAAGACATCAAGCAAGCTGGATGAAAAGCCCATAAAGACAGTATGATAGGGGAGCTCAGTCAGTTAAGCGTTCAACTCTTGATCTCGGCTGGGGTCTTGATCTCAGGGTCATGAGCTCGAGCCCTGCGTTGGGCTCGGCACTGGGTATGGAGCCTACTTAAGAAAAAAAAAAAAAAAGACAATATCATAGGACCATAATGGAATGAATACATTTCATCAAAGGCAGTGGGGGGACTCCCTGTGTGACAGAGATATAGCATGGTCTGGTCAATCAGCCTGGAGAGGACGGGAGAACCAAGCATCCAGTTACCCCTCTTATTTTTCACTTTGCTGTCTTGGAAAATGTTTATAGCTTGAGCTGCAGGTGTCGTCTACCCAAACATTCTTATTTCCCACAAGCCAGTTGTAAAATGAGGAAATACTCTAATCCTTTTAGTCTGTGTGTGGTCAAATAACCAGACTGCTAAATTCTCTACTTTCCAGTGATGTGTTTCTAATCATTCAAAGGTTTGTCTTTCCTCCACAGTTTTGGTGGGAGTTAGTGTGGACATTGGCTTGCAGTCTCTATCACTGGAATGGAAAGTAAATTAATATCTTAAAGCCAAAATGGAGAATTGAAGACATTTGATAATAGGTACCTTTGAGTGTTTACCCAAGGGACCCTGAAACACGAATCAAAGTCTGAGGAAATATCCTTAGTTAAAAATCAATCTTCTGATCATTCTGCTGAGCTAAAACAAAAACAGAAGCAAGAACAGTAAAAACTCAATATTATGCCTTCCAAAGCTCCCCGCAAGTAAATAGGAAATGGTTCGTTTTTTAAGTCTCTTGATTTTTCTATGGTTAAAAACCATGTATGAAATCCACAGCAGAAAGAGACAACCACAAGATTAATTAACTTGCTTTTTTGGTCAATTCCAGCAAAGTTTGCTTATGCTGCTCTTGAATTCACCAGATAAGCTAAAAATAAATCTTAGTGTATAATGCTTTTTGTTTACCAGATATAGCTATATACTTCAGAGAGTCTGTCCTTGAATTTTTCATAGCTTTGCAAGGATTAAAAGTCAACACTCCACCATACCAGTGTATTAGAGGAATCTTCCTAAAGTCTGGTTATTATTTGCCAGTTAATAGACTTATCAATTAAAAAATATTTGCTCTGTCTTACACTTTTCCTTCCCTGTGTTTTCCGGTGGCAAGTTGCTTTGAATCTCTTTCCTTCTATTAGTCCCACAACTGTTAAAAAGCTTTGGTTGAAATTTTTTAGCTGAGAAAGAAGTACAAATAAAAGAAGAAGCAGATGGTCCCTTTGTGATTGAATGAAGAAAACGGGTTTCGAGAACAATATGTGAATAGGTGTAGTCTAATAAAACACTCAGCCACCTGCTGCCTGAATCCTTCAAAAAAGATTCTGTTGCATATTCTGGGGATTAACTATTAATGTATCCTTAGGTTTGATAGAAAACATAAACTGAGGGGTTAGGTCCTTTTCCCTTTGTTCTGACTGAGTCGGCTTCTCCATATTTTAAGTTGTTTCTCAATTCAGTTTATCTGCTCAAGAGTATACAAATAAAGGTTTCTCACACATGGTTCAGTGCAAGAAAGGTAAAAGAATAGGGTCCTGCGCACATCTCTTTTACCTTTAAGTTTTCTGGGCCCTCAGGATTCGTTTGCCCTTGCAGAGACACATGGGAGAAGGCAGAAGTGTGTTTGCAAACAATGGATAAATATTTAGGGGCTTTTCTTCCTAAAAAAAAAAAAAAAAAAAAAAAAGCACTTTGATCCTTATTTGTGGATTTGCTTTCCCTTTCAGGGATTTACTCTTCAACCCGACTATCAGACTATAATCAATCCTACATCCACAGCTGCACAAGTGGTAACCCAAGCAATGGAGTATGTACGTTCCGGGTGCAGAAACCCTCCCGCCCAGCCGGTGGACTGGAATAACGACTACTGTAGTAGTGGGTAAGCGGCGGGTCATCGCCACCTGCTGGTGGACAGCTCTCATAGCATGCTTGGCGCGTCCTGCTCCCTAGGCGCGGCAGAGATCCCGTCTTTTCTCCCTGCTTTCTGAAAGATCATCTGGAACAGTTCCATGTTCATGAAAGCAGAAGACAGCAGTGCAGAAATTTTTAAGCAGTTCTAGTCGTTCCAAGAATAAGCAAATGCCTTTAGATCCCTGTTCGTTGTACCTGGGCCCTGTCCCAGGGCACCGCTCCATCCCTGGAGCTAGAACAAACAGACCTACCTCCCTCGGGGTCACCTGTAGCACCAGTCTTGTAACAAGGCATTGTTTGTCTGTTTTCTCTTGACACAGGGGCATGCAGAGGGACAAAGCCCTGTACCTTACCTGAAAGTCTGAACACCTCTTCTTTCCACTGAGGAATTCAGGGAAGTCTTTTCACCGTGGATTGCTTTGTATAGCCAAAGCAGTTCTCCATTTTATTAGAAAAATACAAGTTGCTAAGCACTTAGGACCATTTGAGCTTGTGGGTCACCCACTCTGGAAGAAATAGTCATGCTTCTTTATTATTTTTTTAATCCCTTATGGACATTGTTTTTCTTCTTCCCTGAAGGAAATTTGGACCATTCAGATTTTATGTTGGTATTTTGCTGTGAAGTGCTGCGCTTTAGTAACTGCCTTAGCGACTGTAGATGTCTCGGATCAAAGTCCTGGATTTTCCATTGGTTTTCATAATGGGTGTTTATATGAAACTACTAAAGACTTTTTAAATGGCTTGATGTAGCAATCATAGCAAGTTTGTAAATAGCATCTATGTCACACTCTCCTAGAGTATAAAATGTGAATGTTTTTGTAGCTAAATTGTAATTTGAAACTGGCTCATTCCAGTTTATTGATTTCACAATAGGGGTTAAATTGGCAAACATTCATATTTTTACTTCATTTTTAAAACAACTGACTAATAGTTCTATATTTTCAAAATATTTGAGAAAGAAAAAAAAAACGTATTCCCAAATGATTTTAATTTAAAAACAAAATTGGCTTTGTCTCATTCACCAGACAAAAAGAAACTAGTATTAAGGGAAGCGCAAACACATTTATTTTGTACTGCAGAAAAATTGCTTTTTTGTATCACTTTTTGTGTAATGGTTAGTAAATGTCATTTAAGTCCTTTTATGTATAAAACTGCCAAATGCTTACCTGGTATTTTATTAGATGCAGAAACAGATTGGAAACAGCTAAATTATAACCTTTACATATGGCTCTGTATTATTGTTTCTTCATACTGTGTCTGTATTTAATCTTTTTTTATGGAACCTGTTGCGCCTATTTATGAAATAATAAATATAGGTGTTTGTAAGTAAATTTGTTAGTATTCGAAAGAGGTTTCTTTGATGTTTTAACTTTTGCTGGCAAAAAAATTCACGCTTGGTGTGAATACTTTATTATTTAGTTTTTACAGTGACATGAATAAAGCCAAACCTACTTTTCATTTAGCAGCAAATTAAAGTAACCAATCCTTTATTTCTACATTTCTTTGGTTGATGCAAACAAAAAACTGATACTTAAGAACTTTCTTTCTTCGTACAATATAACAGAGAATTGCCCTAAAAAGTCACACAAGCTCCAAGACTAAACAGATGGGTTCTCTAGCTGAAAAGGGTTGCTTCTTGGTTCTCAGCTGGTTTTAGTCAATCCTGTAAACTCCCTTCCACCAAAAAAAAAGAAAAAAAAAAAAAAAACCATTGAAGTCGAATCAATTAAAATTCTTCAAGCTGCATGCTTTTCGCAAAATCCAGAAAACATTTAGGAAGTAAACCAGGGGTGGGTAGGACGGGAAGGCATACCGTTCAAGAACACATCTCCAAATGAAAGGTGAGTAACCAGACAGAAAAAAAAAAAAAAAGGGAAAGCATTCCAAATTTGAAAGCTATTGATGGAAATGGAGATTCTTGCTGTCTTTTGTGCCTCTACAAACCACCTCTTTCCAGAATTCCGAAGTCTTCCAAGAGAATTCTGAGAGTATTAGAGATTTGCTAGGGAATCAAAAGCATTAAGAATCTGGCTGAAGGTTTGCATAGCTTTTATATCAAAAAGAGCTAGCAAATCACTCCCCTACAGGGGATTGCATAAAGAAAGCTAGTCTGGGTGGAAGTCAAGAGGATGGCTGATGTCTCTTTCATGGAATGTGTGAAATAAACTTAGCAATTTAACTAAATAGAAATATATGCATTGTGTAATCCAGTCAGAATTAAAAAGACAAAAGGTATGCTTGCTTTGGAATGATTTTAGGCATTGTACAACCTTGAATCACTTGAGCATGTAATAACTAATAAATAATGCAGATCCAATGTGATTATTAAAATGACTGTAGCTGAGAGCTCTAATTTTCCTGTCTTGAAACTGTATAAGAACTCATGTGATTAAGTTCACAGTTTATTGTTTGTCTGTTTAGTATTTTAGAAATATACCAGCACTACTAATTACCTAATGTCTTTTATTTATTATATTATGATAAAGTAAAATTTTCACTTGCATTAAGTCTAAACTGAGGAGGTAATTACCGGGATGAGAACAACCAGCTTTGACTTTGACAGGCAGTTTGTACATGGAAGTACAATGTTGTTTACAGCTTTTCCAGAGCAGGTGTGCAACCAGGGTAGAGAGAGTGTTACAACTCAATACCAAAAAAAAGGGTAAAAAAAATGTAAATAAAAGAAAATACATCGTAAATAAAAATTATTACCATGCGTGACCGTATTCTATTTGGATATCCATCAGTGTCTAAAGGACAGACCCAGTCAGATGACAAATCCCAAGGAAATTTCATGGCAGGAGTGATTAGCAACAGTAGGGATTAATGCCTGCCACAGCCACAGATGTTCTTTCTGGAAGCACCAAGAATGCCCTCTCATCAACCTGAGCTCTAGGACTGTAAGCTGTTGCTTGAGAAACCTCCCCCTCGGAGGAAGCCGGCATCTGGCCTGGGCACAGCAGCTTGTAGCTTGTAACTGGAAGGAACAGTGATGGTGGACACTGGGTTCTCCACTATGGCACTCCGCAGGATTTCCAGATCTCAGAAAAAGTCATTCCAGAAAATTCAGCAATAATGCTGAACATTTACTATCTTTACCAATATACCAAAGTCAAACTTATAATCAATTAGAAAAGAAAAAAAAGTATCCCAGTGGTTCAAAGAGGGTTGTGTCTATTAAATATATGAGAAAGAATAATTCAAAATCCCAATTCCCATTATTAATGTGAATGAGTGGACAATGGAAATTGGTCAAGTAATGACTTCTGGTTAATCAAATTATCGAATGTAGCTAAGAACCAAAGTTGGTCTCTGTGATTTTTTTCACCTGTTGCCTTAAAGGAACAGAACCTGTCGGAAATGGGGCAAGAGTGGTCCGTAGACAGCCATGGCTCCACGGAACAGTGTGTCCTGACTTGGATTCATCACTAAGACTTTTTTTTATTCATAAACTCAAAATTAAAAAAATAAACACATCAACATTCAGTTTCCTTTTTACATGGACCTCTTCTTGCCCTTTGCTAAAGAGTTGCCCTATACATTTGAAAGGCAAATTGATTGAGTCATAGGAAATTGCCAATATTTCACCCATTTGCCTACAAAAAATGACAATTTCGAATGGTTCCACCCAATGCGTTTTGGAACCAAGATGATGGGATTTGGGCTATAACATTAAATACAATTTCACATGGAATTAGAAGTTCTTTACAAAGTCCTAGGGGGAAATACTCAAAGAAGTAATCAGTTTTGTTTGTTTGCAAGGTACCTCACTTCAAATCAGTCACAGACAGCTACATTAAATTAAGAATATTTTAATTATCAGATTCCAGTTAATCCCAATAAACATCCTAATGTTTTTTTACACACAGATGTTTCTCTTAATGTTTATTTGTTGAGAGGAGATTTGAGTTTCACTTTCACATTTCAATCATAACTCTCATTTTAAGGTAACAGTAGAAAAACAGAAATTCAACTCTTTTGCTGATGACTGGCCACTGAAATAGTGGCAAGGCAAGATACAGAATTCACATGATTAGTTTAACCCCCAAATGCTATTGCACTGAGTCACCTGATGGGTGAATTCATGAGTCAGTCACCCCAAAGGACAAATTTCTCTCTGTTTTCCTTAAATAGAATAACTCCTTAACTTCCAGAATGTCATAGCACATAGTAAGTGCACAATAAAGGCAATGATATATAGAAAGATAAGTGAAACATTATGGGTTATCCTCAGCAGGAATTGTGTGATGTTTATGTGATGATTTAAAAGCTCTTTAAATATAGAATATAGAAAGGAATTAGATACTGCAGACGAGCATTAGGAGTGATGAAGAATGAAAAATTTCTATTAAGAAATCTAAGCTTACCAAAAGATAACAAAGAATTTCAAAATGAGTTGTGCCCTTTTTTTTTTTTTTTTTTTGGTCTATGTTTCAGAACAAGAGTTTCTAGTTGCAAAAGTAAAAGATAGAATACACACTAGTCACATCAAGAAAACAAGAAGCAAAGGAGGAAAAAGGTGCTAGACAAGTAGGAGTGTTGAGTGCAGGAGAGAAATTTCAGGAGGCAAGTGTATGGAATGCTAAATTAAAACATCGATGAACAGTATGCTGATTTTTTTTTTTCTGATTGCCAAGTGCTAGTATGACTTGATGAAATAAATAAAAGATCACGCTTCCTGGACTCAGCCTAAATTATGCCAGGCTAAGAAGAAATGGTGCTAGCTTTTAAGATCCCCAAAAGGAGATTTGGAACCAGGTGCCATCATGGAAAAGCCTTCCCTAACAGAAAAGTTTCCAAATCATAACACAAGACCATTGCTTGGAGAAAGGCCAAGGGGCTGGAGCTGGGAGGGTGGGGAGAGGTGGGGGAGGGAAGGCTTTCTGATGTCACCAGTCACAAGGGAGGAAGGCCAGGAGGGAGGGAGCCCTCTGAACCAACCTGCACATACCTTGCAATCCATATGCATACAGAGATGTTAGGCTTTGCCTTCTCATTTCTTAGTTAATGTCTTGTCGTGTGTACCCAGAACCAGATTACATCGCAGAGGTAAGACGTAAAGATGAAGTTCTTTTCTGGGAGCTGGAGACCACAGAAGACAATGTCATGTTACATTTCTGCCCTGGTCACAGTTGTGCCTCATTAAAGGAGCCCACCAGCACGAACCCTGCGACGGTCATGATTTCACATTGTATCAACAGCTTGCTAGCAAACACATCTGACAACGAAATTTCATTCACACGGATCTGAGGACAGAAAAAAAGGAATAGTGCCCAAAAGACAAAATGGAAAGACTTACCATTCTACAGAAGAAAAAAACAAATCCTTCTAAAGGGAGACTACCAACCCAACTACAGTATTTTAAAGGCTGCAGCGTCCCTGTTTGACAATTTTGTGTTTACAATGAGCCTACGTGTAATTGCTCTGATGGGCTGTCAGGGAAAAGATTAATTTGGCAAAGATTAGTATTGACTTGCTGTTTATTAAGGCTTTTAAACAGCTGTATCTGGCAGCATTCCTGTAAGTGCCTGTCATATCGAAAAATCAGCCTCACACCCTAGTGCTCGCCAGCTGTTACTAAACAATCTTCTACCACTTTGAATGTCTTTCTCCAGGCCAAACAGCAAGAGCAAACTATTGCCAAATTAGCCCTTTTCTCCTCCTGTCACTTTTTTTTTTTTTGGGGGGGGGGTGGGGAGCTTCTGAACGCTGAAATGTCAGCTCGCGGCTGATGGCTTAGCTGATAAGAGGTGCCGGAAGTCAGTAGGTGGTTTGGGTGCTAGATGAACACATTCCCCACACAGAGAGTGGTAATGCTGTTAGTCACCTCACACAGACAACAAAACACAGCTTGCAACTGTTAAAAGGCCAAAGGTTTAAAGACAGTTAGAAAGTGGTGATCCAAGGTTTGAAGCCATCAGATTTCCAGAACTAATGTTTTGTGTCCTCAGACCAGCACTTGCCCTGTGGGCTGTAGCACTGGGAAGGGAGCCCATGGTGGGATGCTGAGGGCACATTCAGGAGCAGCGTTAGTCTTGCTCACAGGGCCCAAGGTTTCTCCCTAGACCTCAGAAAGACAAGTCACTCAGTAAAACATGCACCTTGTATTTTGATTCAAGGGAAACCTGTATGATAAGGCAGGTCTGGATGTTTTCAGTCCTGTGAAGAAAGGGGCAGATCGAGTTTGGTACTGGAGTAAGACGTAGAAGTTTCAAATCCAAGTGCGGCCATAAAGGCAATGGAAAGAATGGCATTCCAATGAAGTTAAACATCCGGCTATAAAGGCCCCAGTGTTACGGGGAAAGTCACATTAGTCCCTTCCAACAGCACTGCTTTTTCCAGCATTAATCTCCACCTCTTTGAGTCACATCAGGCTGGAATAAATTGTCAGAGCAGATGCAGGACAGTGCCATCTCACAACTCTTGGTATTTTGTTACTCTGTGTGCAATACTGAGGAGGGGAGGGGAGGGATCTGGCCGAGAGGCCAAGCTTTCTGGATGGCCATTGAAAGCAGGTGTCTGTCCATGTCTAATCTCCAAATAATATTGTTTGGAAGTCTAGGCTATGGATGCAGGCTGATGCTTAGCACTGGGATTGGGGTCACATCCCATGAAATTCAAAGCGTACACAAATAAACCCTACTGCTCAACCCTGACAGTAGGCCATTCCCCCACCGCAACCAAGAATTCTCTTCCTGATTCTTTCCACACACCATGATGGTGGGTGAAATGTAGATGAGATGTAATACTAATTCAGCATTACCAATTAGAGAAATGCAGTGACTTGCTATTGAGAGCAAAAGACAATATATGTGTTTCAGTGAGCTCTGCTGAACCCCACGAGTGGGGGTCACAGCTGAGAGCCTTCACTCCTGGTCCTGTTGGTAGCCAGGCTATGGACAAAGGAAAATCTAGAGTACAGAATTTACTTAAAAATCAATCTGTGACCATAAGTCACAGAGTGTTCTAAGTCCTAAAATAGCCCTAGACTCATGGGGCCATTTTCTAGGGCAAGAGCTATGGCTGGAGGAGGCTGCCCACTGAGAAATCAGGCCAAAGGTGGTATTGTGCAGAATATGCACGCTCTCGACGTGATTGGGTGGTAGACAGACTTTACTCAAAAGGAGCTGCTCCATCACTCGGGTCAAAGCACGACTGTTGCTAATTCAGTTAAATTCAGAGAATACAGCATCAACTATCTAGTCCAAAAAAATTAATATTATTTTTAATAGAATTCAAGAAAGGCCAGAGTGGAGTGGCAGGGAGGATGGGAGGGAATCACCTTCAGTGGATTCTTACAATGTTTTGCAGAACGCTTGGCAAATTTTTTCTTCTGAGCTTTATAGGTCTGGTTGCCTTCCACCAGCCTGTAATTCTTTGATTATTCACAGGACTAAACTGAGTAGAAGAGGGAAAGCAATAAACTGTTCTCGGGACTCACCGCGATGACACAAGCACCAGAGAACAGTGAGTGAAAGGAAGCTATCTCCATGGCACGTGGTCCATGGATAAAAGTCCTTCCAGAAACTTCTCATTATTGGTGTGAGGCCCCAACAGGCCGAAATTGTACCCTATGAAAGTAGCATGTCCCAATACTCACTGTCAGGTCTATCTTTGATCTAGTTCTATCCAGTTTCCCAAGCCTGGAGAAAACCAGTCAGAATTCATCTGTCCAGAAAGTAGAACCAATTCTGGGGAGTATTTTTGTATCTTGTTTTGTTTGTGTTTTTATATCAAGGTAGACCCACAGAAACCTAAATCTGGTCTTGGTTAGACTTTCATACAAGAAGAAAAAAGAATGGTGTATCTAAATGAAACTGCAATTTCCGGGTAGTATTACAAAATACACATATCTCCAAAACCATTCTAGCTGTTGAGTTGGGTCACTTTAACACCTGGTTTCAAGATGTGGTTTCAGCAGACCAACATAACAGAAGTGACAGTCCTTTACAACACTAAAGTCCCTGGGGTAGCTCTAGATTGGGGTTTCTTCTCTCTCTCCCTCTCCATTTCTCTCTCTTCTTACAGGGAAAAGAATTTGCTACTTTATATAACCAATCAGTTTCTTGAAAATGATTCCCACCTTGGGTTTCCAGAACATTCACCTTCAGCACATGGACAGCTGGGGGAACCAGATTGCCCATAGCCAGCACGGTTGGCTCCATTGTTGCTTCGCTGATCACTTTGTTAATTCTCAGATAAGTGGAGAGCGACTCCATTTTCTCTCCTCCCCCTCTTCTCTCCAACGCAGAGCAATCAAAGTCTCCGAGGACTTCTCTATATGACTTCCCATTTCACACCACAGATGGTTTAGATAAAAACTATTAGTTTCATTTATTCAAACAGCTTCATTTCACCAAAATGAGCGTATTTTTAGCATTTTGCCCAAAGGTTTGTTTCCCTGTCTTTTTTGTAGATGTAAAGGATTTTGGCTGACGTCTCAGGCTTTGGTCATCAACTTTCCTGTTCCCCTCCCTACCCTCCCCCAACACTCTTGGACTGGAACAGAGTTGAGGAGTCCTCTAAGAGGCAATTTACTATTTTAAAAGTTGTGCTATGTGCATTTACAAATTTAATCTCATCTCACAGCCTCTGAATGTTTGCCTTTCTCCATGAGGTTACCTGTGATCATTCCCATTGGAGCACAAGTACTGTATATGCCTGCTGAACACAGTGATGCCAGCTCTTTATCTTGGTTGTATATCGATGGCATTACTTGGGAGAATATTTTCATTTGGACAGCACACCATCCAAAAAAAAAAAAAAAAAAAACCCTCTTCAGAATACATATTCAATGAGAGGAACTACAAATAAACAAGTTCAAAAGTTAAACCACTTTTGATTGTTGTGCAGAAAGATGTAAACTGCTTAATAGATGTTACCTATATTCCATCCCCGGGCTCAGGCAAGAATTTTTAAAAATTGTCTTCTTTTACTTTAGGATTAAAATGGCCAGTGGAAGAGCATCTGGGTGGCTCAGTCTGCTAAGCATGTGACTCTTGATTTTGGCTCAGGTCCTGATCTCAGGGTCCTGAGACTGAGCCCCATGTTGGGCTTCATGGCCAGTGAGGACCAGTCTCTGAGATTGTCTGTCTCCCTCTCCCTCTGCCCCTTCCCACCACACATGCACTGTCTCTCTCTTTCTCTTTCAAATAAAGAAATAAATAAATAATATAAAATAAAATGGCAGGTGGAAATATATATATAATGTCACATGTAATGCATGACATGTGATATATGACATAGTATATATAAATATATATCCATCTGCCATTTTACTCCTTGAATAACAGCAGGCAGGGGCACCGGGGTGGCTCAGTGGGTTAACCCTCTGCCTTCGACTCAGGTCATGATCCCAGGGTCCTGGGATTGAGCCCCGAGTCGGGCTCTCTGCTCAGCGGGGAGCCTGCATCCTCCTATCTCTGCCTGCCTCTCTGCCTATTGTGATCTCTGCCTGTCAAATAAATAAATAAAATTGAAAAAAAAAAAGGAGGCAATTTGTAGGCAATTTGTTTAAATTCTTGTCTTAAAAGTATTATAGTTTTATATATATAATAATCTACTCTGGTATATACAGATTATATTTATATAATGTATTCTGTATATAGATTATGTATATAAAATCATCTACTCTAGTATATATGAATTATATACATAATAATCTTCCCTAGTATATATAGATTATATATATAAAAAATTATCTGCTCTAGTATATATAGATTTTATATAATGATCTATTTAATGACTCATAACTAGAATTATACAGTGGTGTGAAAACTAGACAAACTTCTCATAACATAGCTGCTGTAAACCAACTCGGTTTCCAACTCTAATTTCCCTATCCTCCCCACATTTCCCTTACCTCTTTGGAGATATTTCTGTTTATCTCAAAGGGAGCATGTGTGCCTATGGGCTCAATGGCCATGGATATGAAAATATTCCCTCCTCTTAATATTTCCCCTTCTGTTATTCAGAAACCCTCAAGCCCTCCCATTCCTTTAGAGACTTTAAAGGGACCAAGTATGGATGTTTTAAAGGATCAAGCCAGAGCATGTCAGCATCCAAACCTGGTTTTTTTGACCACTAGGTTTTCAAGTAGCTCTTAATTGTTTCTTTAATCCATTCAGACATAAGCATAACCATCTACCCCCAATGTAACTTTCACTGGCAGCCTATAGTTGTAGACTACATGTCTACATGCATGAATCTAAAAGTGAGGGGCACCTGGGTGGCTCAGTGGGTTAAGCCGCTGCCTTCGGCTCAGGTCATGATCCCAGGTCCTGGGTTCGGGCCCCGCATCGGGCTTTCCGCTTGGCGGGGAGCCTGCTTCCTCCTCTCTCTCTGCTTGCCTCTCTACCTACTTGTGATTTCTCTCTGTCAAATAAATAAATAAAATCTTTAAAAAAAAAAAGATTTTAAAAGTGATATAGAAGAATCACAAATGAAAGCTGTATTTCTCAAACCTTAAAACTTAAAAGTAGACCCCAAGGTGCCATTCCCAGATACCTGATTAAGTTAGTCTAGAGTGGTGCCCTCGTACCTGTATTTTTTTTTAAGATTTTATTTATTTATTTGACAGAGAGAGAGAGAGTTTTTTTTTTAAAGATTTTATTTATTTATTTGACAGAGAGCGTACCTGTATTTTTATGGCTCTCTCAAGATTTGATGCAGGTATCCACAACTAATCATTTAAGGGGAGGTCAAGTCAATGTTGCCATCACCTTTGAAGACTTCAAGATTCTCTGCTGCTAAAGCCTAGGATTAACTCTGACTTAAAGAATGAGCTTCTGACTTAAATAATGAAAACACACCAACTAACATGTATCTACTTATTAAATCTCTTTTTTTTTAAAGATTTTATTTATTCATTTGACAGAGAGAGAGAGATCACAAGTAGGCAGAGAGGCAGGCAGAGAGAGGGGGAAGCAGACTCCCCGCTGAGGAGAGAGCCCGATGCGGGGCTCCATACCAGGACCCTGGGATCATGACCTGAGCCAAAGGCAGAGGCTTTAACCCACTGAGCCACCCAGGCATCCCTACTTATGAAATCTCTTAAACAGTCTTGTACAACAAGAAATCAGGTGCCCTTCAGCCTGGGCTGTACAGTGCTCAACAAGGCCATCTCACCCATCATCCTGTGTGCAGGCATTCATCCTCAGTGTTATGGCTTCATTCAGCACGGTAGGAAGGAAGAAGAATAAAAAGCAAAGAGGTAAGATGAAAAGGAGCCATGCCTTCAAAGACAAAATCTCACAAGCACATGATGATTCTCTAGATCACAAGATAGAGCAAAATCACCATCCCATGGTAGGCTTTCCCCAAAACCAATGAAGAAATCAAATTCCTTTTACAATCATGATCACCTTCCAAAGAGTCTGGGTCCTCTTAAAAGAGGGCTTTGTTTGGTTAAGTTTGTCCAGCAGGATGCCACGATGGAATGGCAAAAATGAACCAGGAACTGAGTTTAGGTGCAGAGGCTAAAAAGAGCTGAATTGCTCAACCAAAAACAGAATGCAGATAATTTTGAGTGACTGAGAATATTTTACCAAAAAAGGAGTGAGGATGAGGAATTAAAAAGGAAGAAATATTGGAGCAGGTAACAAGAGCTTAGAGGCTCTGAGAGAGTTGAAGTGGCCAGTGGTGGCCTTACCTATGTCCCCTAAGGAAACTCTCACATGGCATCATGTGCGATAGCTACAACTGAAAACAAGCTAAATGTTTACTAGTAGGACAATGGATAAATTGTGGACTATTCATACGATGGAATACTATACAGCTACTAAAGAATGAGCAGGGGGGTGCCTGGGTGGTTCAGTGGGTTAAAGCCTCTGCCTTCGGCTCCAGTCATGATCACAGGGTCCTGGGATCGAGCCCCACATTGGGCTCTCTGCTCAGCAGAAAACGTGCTTCCTCCTCCTCTCTCTCTGCCTGTCTCTCTGCCTACTTGTGATCTCTATCTGTCAAATAAATAAATAAAATCTTAAAAAAAAAAAGAATGAGCAGGAACTACATGTATCAATGTTGAATAAAAGAAAATCAAGTTAAAAAATTTCATATACAGTTCGGTATCAATTATGTACAATTAAAAACATGTCATACAGTAACTTCTACTGATTATGGCCACATATGTAAGTAAAAGAAATATAAAATCAGGCATGGGAATACCAGTTAATGAGAGCAGCTATCTACTGGCAGAGGGGAAGGAACAAGATTATATTCTTACATAATAATTATTATTAACAAATAACACTATATTATTAGCTACTTCTGCCTTATATTTTAAATATTACAAAATTTGAATTTTCTCCATTTTAATCCCAAATACTCAGTAATTTAAGGACATTTAAATCCAGAAACATTAAGTCTAAAATACCCTGCACTTCAAGATTAAACACTTTGCTCCCCTCCAATTCCCTACCCCCACGAATGGCCCCCACAATTTCACGAAAATCTTCTGCATTCACAGAAATTTATAAGCATGATTTCTGTGACTATCATAGGAAGGACTTGGGTCCCACATCTGCGTCAGCACAATGGGAAAGTGACAACTTCCATCAAGTTACAAGATAACCAAAATTCTCCCCAAATGCAGCACTACACTCTGAGGCACCCATGAGGTGTTACCCCCACCTTCCCTCCCACCACCCAAGAATCCTTAGGAATGTGGAAGGAGCTCTAGAAGGAGCTCTGGATTTCTGAAGGACATGGAAAAGGGACGTTGAGCAGGTCTGATCAGGTCTGCCAAACAACCAAGCTTCAGACTGAATAGACATGTGCTGTTGACAGTAATGTCATTAACATTAAAGAAAGAGTCCCAAAATCTTTGGGCAAACGTCTAAATATGGGTTGAATAATCAGAGCTTCCTTTTCTCTCTCGGTGTATTTTGTTACAATATTGCACTTTTCTCTCTTATGTATTGTGGCTGGACTGAAGAGGAAAATGATAGGAAATTTCCCAGATTATTATTTTCTATCTCCAAAAAAGTTGTGCTCTGACTCTAGCTAGCATTTTAGGAAAGGTAATTTGAAGCAGTCCTATCAAAACAAATGAGTGTAAAGACAGATCTTTGATACCAACCAAGGTGCCCTCTAGACATTCCCCTTTTCCGAGTCTTTCCCAAAGCCAAGGATAAGGCCAGAGAGCAGGATGGGGACAGAATGAATTGATGTACATGCATAAGGTGACGGGGTCCACCTGACACATTCTCTAGTAATTTGTTAGGAACCAGAGGCGTTACAGTTTGATTTTTAAGCCCTATCAAAATGTGTCTCTTCAAAATGGCCTCATGAATGCAACCAAAGTCCACATCAGAATGAAGAGTATTCCCATTTTCTGGAAGCCTGGAAGGATAGTGGGGGAGGAAGCAGAGGGAGGGGAGCAGGGGAGAAAGTCCTGATTTAATCACTGAACACAGAATACGGTAACAACTGGATTGTGTGGTGACTGAAATATTTCACATGGTTGTAGGCCTGAGTGTTTCCAATAAGAAATCTTCCAGAGATACTTTTCTGTATCTACATCAACCTTAACCAGAGACTCCAAACTCTACCCAGTGAGTAATTCAGTGGATGAATAGCAACAGTTAATTGATTCTTTTTTCTTTCTTTCTCTACTTCCTTCTAATCCTTTTTTCCTTCCCATCCTCCCCTATTCCTCCTTCCTTCCTTCCTTCCTTCCTCTCTTTCTCTCTCTCTCTCTTTCTTGCCTTTTCCAATGCTTTTGATTCTTAAGTGATTCATCCATTTTTTTTAAATTTTATTTTTTATAAACATATAATATATTTTTATCCCCAGGGGTACAGGTCTGTGAATTGCCAGGTTTACACACTTCACAGCACTCACCATAGCACATACCCTCCCCAATGTCCATAATCCCACGCCCCCTCCCAACCTCCCTCCCCCCATCAACCCTCAGTTTGTTTTGTGAGATTAAGAGCCACTTATGGTTTGTCTCCCTCCCAATCCCATCTTGTTTCATTTACTCTTCTCCTACCTTCTAAACCCCCCATGTTGCATCTCCTCTCCCTCATATCAGGGAGATCATATGATAGTTGTCTTTCTCCAATTGACTTATTTCGCTAAGCATGATACCCTCTAGTTCCATCCACGTCGTCACAAATGGCAAGATTTCATTTCTTTTGATGGCTGCATAGTATTCCATTGTGTATATATACCACATCTTCTTTATCCATTTGTCGTTGATGGACATCTAGGTTCTTTCCATAGTTTGGCTATTGTAGACATTGCTGCTATAAACATTCGGGTGCACGTGCCCCTTCGGATCACTACGTTTGTATCTTTAGGGTAAATACCCAGCAGTGCAATTGCTGGGTCATAGGGTAGTTCTATTTTCAACATTTTGAGGAACCTCCATGCTGTTTTCCAGAGTGGTTGCACCAGCTTGCATTCCCACCAACAGTATTTAAAGTGAGGGGGTGGAAAAGAATTTACTATGCTAATGGACATCAGAAGAAAGCAGGAGTGGCAATCCTTATATCAGATCAATTAGATTTTAAGCCAAAGACTATAATAAGAGATGAGGAAGGACACTATATCATACTCAAAGGAACTGTCCAACAAGAAGATCTAACAATTTTAAATATCTATGCCCCTGACGTGGGAGCAGCCAACTATATAAACCAATTAATAACAAAATCAAAGAAAAACATCCACAATAATACAATAATAGTAGGGGACATTAACACTCCCCTCACTGAAATGGACAGATCATCCAAGCAAAAGATCAACAAGGAAATCAAGGCCTTAAATGACACACTGGACCAGATGGACATCACAGATATATTCAGAACATTTCATCCCAAAGCAACAGAATACACATTCTTCTCTAGTGCACATGGAACATTCTCCAGAATAGATCACATTCTCAGTCCTAAATCAGGTCTCAACCGTTATCAAAAGATTGGAATCATTCCCTGCATATTTTCAGACCACAATGCTCTGAAGCTAGAACTCAATCACAAGAGGTAATTTGGAAAGAACCCAAATACATGGAGAATAAACAGCATCCTTCTAAAGAATGAATGGGTCAACCAGGAAATTAAAGAAGAATTGAAAAAATTCATGGAAACAAATGATAATGAAAACACAACGGTTCAAAATCTGTGGGACACAACAAAGGCAGTCCTGAGAGGAAAATATATAGTGGTACAAGCCTTTCTCAAGAAACAAGAAAGGTCTCAGGTACACAACCTAACCCTACACCTAAAAGAGCTGGAGAAAGAAGAAGAAAGAAAGCCTAAACCCAGCAGGAGAAGAGAAATCATAAAGATCAGAGCAGAAATCAATGAAATAGAAACCAAAAAAACAATAGAACAAATCAACGAAACTAGGAGCTGGTTCTTTGAAAGAATTAATAAGATCGATAAACCCCTGGCCAGACTTATCAAAAAGAAAAGAGAAAGGACCCAAATAAATAAAATCATGAATGAAAGAGGAGAGATCACAACGAACACCAAAGAAATACAGACAATTATAAGAACATACTATGAGCAACTCTACGCCAACAAATTTGACAATCTGGAAGAAATGGATGCATTCCTAGAGACATATAAACTACTACAACTGAACCAGGAAGAAATAGAAAGCCTCAACAGACCCATAACCAGTAAGGAGATTGAAACAGTCATCAAAAATCTCTAAACAAACAAAAGCCCGGGGCCAGATGGCTTCCCAGGGGAATTCTACCAAACATTTAAAGAAGAACTAATTCCTATTCTCCTGAAACTGTTCCAAAAAATAGAAATGGAAGGAAAACTTCCACACTCATTTTATGAGGCCAGCATCACCTTGATCCCAAAACCAGACAAGGATCCCATCAAAAAAGAGAACTACAGACCAATATCCTTGATGAACACAGATGCAAAAATTCTTGCCAAAATACTAGCCAATAGGATTCAACAGTACATTAAAAGGATTATTCACCACGATCAAGTGGGATTTATTCCAGGGCTGCAAGGTTGGTTCAACATCCACAAATCAATGAATGTGATACAACACATTAATAAAAGAAAGAACAAGAACCATATGATACTCTCCATAGATGCTGAAAAAGCATTTGACAAAGTACAGCATCCCTTCCTGATCAAAACTCTTCAAAGTGTAGGGATAGAGGGCACATACCTCAATATCATCAAAGCCATCTATGAAAAACCCACCGCAAATATCATTCTCAATGGAGAAAAACTGAAAGCTTTTCCGCTAAGGTCAGGAACACGACAGGGATGTCCGTTATCACCACTGCTATTCAACATAGTACTAGAAGTCCTAGCCTCAGCAATCAGACAACAAAAGGAAATTAAAGGCATCCGAATCGGCAAAGAAGAAGTCAAACTATCACTCTTCGCAGATGATATGATACTGTATGTGGAAAACCCAAAAGACTCCACTCCAAAACTGCTAGAACTTGCACAGGAATTCAGTAAAGTGTCAGGATATAAAATCAATGCACAGAAATCAGTTGCATTTCTCTACACCAACAACAAGAAAGAAGAAAGGGAAATTAAGGAGTCAATCCTTTTACAATTGCACCCAAACCTATAAGATACCTAGGAATAAACCTAACCAAAGAGACTAAGCATCTATACTCAGAAAACTATAAAGTACTCATGAAAGAAATTGAGGAAGACACAAAGAAATGGAAAATGTTCCATGCTCCTGAATTGGAAGAATAAATATTGTGAAAATGTCTATGTTACCTAAAGCAATCTACACATTTAATGCAATTCCTATCAAAGTACCATCCATTTTTTTCAAAGAATGGAACAAATAATCCTAAAATTTATATGGAACCAGAAAAGACCTCGAATAGCCAAAGGAATATTGAAAAAGAAAGCCAAAGTTGGTGGCATCACAATTCCGGACTTCAAGCTCTATTACAAAGCTGTCATCATCAAGACAGCATGGTACTGGCACAAAAACAGACACATAGATCAATGGAACAGAACAGAGAGCCCAGAAATGGACTCTCAACTCTATGGTCAACTAATCTTCAACAAAGCAGGAAAGAATGTCCAGTGGAAAAAAGACAGCCTCTTCAATAAATGGTGTTGGGAAAATTGGACAGCCACATGCAGAAAAATGAAATTGGATCATTTCCTTACACCACACACGAAAATAGACTCAAAATGGATGAAGGATCTCAATGTGAGAAAGGAATCCATCAAAATCCTTGAGGAGAACACAGGCAGCAACCTCTTCGACCTCAGCCGCAGCAACATCTTCCTAGGTACTTCGCCAAAGGCAAGGGAAGCAGGGGCCAAAATGAACTATTGGGATTTTATCAAGATCAAAAGCTTTTGCACAGCAAAGGAAACAGTGAATAAAACCAAAAGACAACTGACAGAATGGGAGAAGATATTTGCAAATGACATATCAGATAAAGGGCTAGTGTCCAAAATCTATAAAGAACTTAGCAAACTCAACACCCAAAGAACAAATAATCCAATCAAGAAATGGGCAGAGGACATGAACAGACATTTCTGCAAAGAAGACATCCAGATGGCCAACAGACACATGAAAAAGTGCTCCACATCACTCGGCATCAGGGAAATACAAATCAAAACCACAATGAGATATCACCTCACACCAGTCAGAATGGCTAAAATTAACAAGTCAGGAAATGACAGATGCTGGCGAGGATGCGGAGAAAGGGGAACCCTCCTACACTGTTGGTGAATCATCCATTTAATTGACAATTCTATCTTCTACAGCAGTACAGGGAAATGCTACTTGGAAACCCAAATGATACCAGTTGTTTTTATAGAAGAGTGACATTTCTGTCCATTTCTGAACCTCAGCCAAGAGAGCTCCTCGCCTGCATTGGGAAGGGTCTTCTTGGTTTGTGTCTTTTACTTCTGGTGTATTAGTTAGTTTTTCAATTGGGAGCTTTCCAATTCTCCAATTTAGCGGTGTTAATAAAAAGTAAATGCTCGAAAGAGACTTTGCTGTTTCAACACACATAAAAGAGACACCAATTTCTCTCTCTTTCTGCCTTTCTCACTCCAGTAGGTAAAAATCACCTAGAAAAATAAATCTCTTTTTCTCTGTCAACCATGTAATGAAGGAACTATTGAAAACCATGATTTTAATATTTTTTGAAATTAATGTCACTTTAAAACTGCTCCAATTATTCCAAACTAAATTCTAACCAGAAAGTGTCTTTGTTTATACCATTAATGGGAGATGGGGGAATGCCATCTTTAATAAAAACAGAAATCGATGCTTACTGCTAAAACAAGCCTAATCTCTTTTAGATGATGTCTAAGGGAAGGTGTCAAAATTCCTACTATGGATAGATTTCTGGATGTTGAGCCAATCAGTTAGTTATTTCAAAGTGTGAGTCACATTAAACTAATATTACAGAATTTTTTTTCTGAAGGCCTTCTCCATTATTGCTTTATAACTATCAAACCAAAGACGTTTGATAATACCTAGGGTTATGTGAGGGTGGGGAATTTTTGAATGTTGATCTCAGGCTTGTAGTGTTATGATCTATCTTTCCCCAGGGCAACCCAGGGCAGGCCACCTCTGATGCTAATGCATTTCTCACTATTTAGACACTCTCCAAATGCCAGCCTCACACCTAAGCCACCATCAGAAGAGTGGCAACAGCCTTGTACCAGAAGAGTAATATTGGTTCTTCTCACTGGGAGCTGTATTTGTGGTGCCATTTCCTGGGAAAATACCAAGTATCTCTTTGGGCACAGGGTTGAAGATAACTTTCAGAACCTAAAGTACTAATCCACTCACCAGACAGTCTAGCTTAGTTATAAAAATTAGCACAGGCCCAAGGGTCCTGAGTTGAAAAAAGAATGCAAGAGGGCGTCTTCAACCTAGTTAAAAGTTACATCTCTCCACCTGACATCACTGCTCCTTTGGGGTCCGATTTTTGTGATCCTATGTGTTTGAGAAAAAAATTCTTACTGGAAAAAAGGAGTAGTGGCTGGTTGCTCCTGCTCTGTGTTGTGGAGGAAGATGGAAGTGCCCAGGCAGAGCCAAGGACACTGCTCAGTGAGGAAGGGGCTGCTCCAGATTGTCGGGGCCCCATGAATTTGACAAGCTATAACTTTCTAATCCCATGAAACTTGGTGTCAAGTCAGTGAACTCAAAAGCCAAATGACCTGCCATCTGAATGAAGAAACTTGCGTGAACAAAAGGAAGGTACTACTAACAATATGGTCGAACAATGGAGTAAGCGGGGCCATGTTGAAAACACTGGTATGCAGGAGCACCCTGCCTCTAAGTCACACATAGCTTGGGCCAGTCAGTGCACCCCATACAGCCTCTCTGTCCCTGTCCAGAAGATTGGGTTGAAAGAATTCCCATGTCTCAGTGCTCGATAGCCAGCTCTACTCAGATGGAGGGCGCGGCACGCATGGACTGTATTTGAAAACGTGTCAGTCAATAGCAGGGTATAGCCAACACTGGAGCAGTTTGCAGACCTTCAGTTTTTACCTCCCAGAACACCACCACAGCCCTCTAAAATTTGGCAGTCCTCCGTGGCTAATGCCTCAGAGCCAAGACTCCTCAGTGAGGAGTGTGTTTCTCTGGCCTAAGGACACATTTCCCTGGCCAAGCTCCACAGAGTGGTCACAAACCACTCTTAGATAGAAAATGCTTTTTTTGTCATGGTATGGCTACAAACACTCGGCCAGCCAGAGGCTGAGCGTTCTGTGGTCCCTGAGGCCACACCCAGACCTGGTAGCAGAGTTTAAACCAGAGTTTAAACCAGACACATTTTGGGGTGCCTATGTGGCTTAATCAGTTAACCATCTGCCTTCGGCTCAGGTCATGATCCCAGGGTTCTGGGATCGAGCCCCACATCAGGCTCCTTGCTCAGGTGGAAGTTTGCTTCTCCCTCTCCCTTTGCCTGATGCCCCCGCTGCTTGTGCAGGAGAGTTCCCGCACACACACTCTCTCACTTTCTCTTGCTCTCTATCTCAAATAAATTAAGGGAAAAAAATCTTTAACTTAGACACATTTGTAAATGCTTATTTTCAAAGCACTTCCCCTCTTACATATACACTATATAGTACACTCTATATAAGTATATTATATATAATATATATATATGTATATATATATATACATATATATATATATACACTATACATAGGAGCTCTAATCCCAGAACTAAGCAAATTTGTCAATAGGGAACAGTCCTATGGGAAAGATGTACCATGGAGATGCCACAGCGTACCACCCAGATCTCTCCCCTCACCATGGAGGCACTCATTCTCTAGCTGTGGAGAGTATTAACTACTGGACTGTCAGCTGAGTTCCTCTTTGGGAATTGCTTTCAGGCCAAGAAAGCTGCCTTGCCCACATTTAGGCTCCCTCTCTAGGGGCCACAGGCATCCAGTGGCTGGCACACATGGTTTCCTCAAGCCAGGATGAAGGGACATCCTAGCCTCAGAGCTCCCATACCCTGAGGACCAGCGGGAGCCTTCTCGGTGACCGCAGTCCTCCCTCTGCCCGTCCTCCGTCCCGCCTCCTCTGCAGGTGTTGACCGCCCCCTGCCTCGCCCTCCCCAACCATATTCTGGCCACAGAACTCTGTTCCCGGGGGCTGTTTCCTAGGAAACCCAACCTAAGACTAGGCACCGTTCCCCTTTTTGGTTTCTTGAAGGAAAGAGAAAGAACTAGTAGATAAAAAGAAGCTCTGCTGAAGGTATTCCCGGAGACCTCCAAGGTCTCAGGAGTGAGCTGGTGAGAGGGAAACATAGCCACCAACCTTCCGCCAGGCAAGAACCAGAGAAGACACAAGTACGACCAGCCCACAGGGTAAAGGCTTATATCTGAATGGCTTTAGCCTATCAATAAGCACTGAGCTGGGCAGCTGTTCTTCTCATGAAGACATCTTTAAAACCTGGTTTTACACACACACATATATATAAATATAAATTTATAGAAAATATGAGTTTTATATATTTATATAAAATACTTTTTATATATTATATTTATATAAAATACTTTACATATATACTTTTTATATATTTATATATAAGTGTGTGTGTGTGTGTGTGTGTGTGTGTGTGTGTGTAGCCATATTCTTAAAAAAGAAAGACTGTCAATACAGTTATCTGACCTGGCATTAATCATGTCTGGGAACACCCTATCCAGTTATCATCTACTTGCTCATTTGGGGAAACCTACCTGACCTGCAGGTAGTTCCAAGAAGGAAAGGTCCCTCTATGGAGGTCTGATAGGCAAATAGGAAGATGCTGTTGTATTTTGATAAGGCAAAGATCAGAGGAACAATTCTATATTCCTAGAATCTAATTCCCAGTGCGCCTCTCCACTGAAGAGTTTCCTGCTGGCTCATTTCTTTGGCTGAGTACTGTTGGGAAGGAAAATCCCTCTCATATTTGACCTTTCATCTTCCTCACAGATCCATGTAAAGAATCTGGCCGGAGGGCTTTCCCTCAGGCTCCTGATGGGACAAAAGTTTTACAGTTTGACAATGGGAATTCTCTAAAGCTGATCAGTCAGAAAGGTGGGCCCCCGGACATGTCAAAAAGTGCCCTTCAAGACGGAGTTTTTTTTATCATCTGCAAAGCCCTGTGAGCTCAAGGGCAGAGAGACACGAAGGAATAATAGATCCTGAGTCCACTTTTGAAATTGCTATATGCACATAAATCCTTCCTTTTAAATTATGAACCAGAATACATTAGTAGTGAAATTGAAGCTAGGTGAATGGAATGCAAGGAACCAGAAATTATTACGTCCGATTTGCTACACAGGATTCTGGTCTACCTTGAATACCTAAAGAGACTATGAACAAGAGCTAAACAGGTGAGGCGGTAGCATCCACCACATGATCTTGTCATGGGCAAATGTCAAACCCTCCCCCGCACTCACAGACCATGGAACTCAGCAATGAGCCTCCAAAGCACATGCATTCCAGGGGACACTGCCTTACCCTCTCACTAGCTCTTTAGCCTGGTGCACGATTTCTAGCTAGCCTCCAAGAGTAGGTTAGGAGTTGAAGCAATTTGCTCCTACGGTACTTAATCTTTTATTAAACTAGTGGGATAAATACAAATTAATAAGCACTGTGTAATATTTGTATTATATATTGTATTTATGGCATAAATACAAATTAACCTCTAAGAGAAGCAAAATGGAGGCCTCTCCCCTGCATGGAGTAACATCTCCCCAAATCCATTGCTTTTATGTACCTGATGGAATTTATAATTTAAAGAAGTTTTCAGGAACGGCTCTTAGAAGTGAGGTGCCCAAGAAATCTGAAATTCTCAGAGTGGAGAAATCAAAATGGCCGCTCACAGCAAGCCTCTACTTTGTGTCTGGCCTTCTTGCTCCATATATATATACATCCTGCTTCCTGAATTTTCTCACACCGCAGATGGGGATCTTGAGTCCCAAACTATCAGAAAGACAGTCAAAGGGACACATACTTTTTGAGACATGAATTCTACAAAATGGTGTGGAATCTCCTGAGTAGCCTCAGCCAGGGCTAGGGTTGCTGGAATTTGCTTCCTCCACACCCTGAGTCAAGGGGACACAACCTCAAACAACCTGATTTCTATCATCAGAATTCAGGCAGATTCTTGGGATGCCCATTAGGAATAGAAAGCAATTATTGGGTTCCACCTGGCTGGCAAGCCAACCGAGACAGAGAGTATTCCAGGCCCAGAGGTCAATGCAACAGGAATCAAGTGCACCCCTCCAGTCTGGGATGGGACAATTCCTAAAACACCAACCAATGGAAAATGGGTTTGTTTATAGTAAAGTTTTCTATTTCTGTAACAATTTGAACTTTTTTAGAGCATTCCAATGTATGATTTCATTTCACCGTAAGACAAACAGCACAAAAGGGCAACATGACAATGAACATAAATCAAAATATTCTTAAGTGCATACAGCTGAGAAAGGGTCACTGGTGACTTTGAGATGCTTATGGTCACTAAACGGCCAGACCACAGTGCCTGACCATGATGTCACCTAACAGATCATCTACTCCATCTCCCAGCAACTTCTAGATACAGGAAGCTCATTTTCTGATGTCTTTTTAGCATTATAGTCCAGATTCTACTTCTACTTTTGAAGGACCGTCAGGGTTCTGGTTGAAAGTCTCTAGAGTTTTTTGGACAACCCTTTCATCTTGCTGTAAGCCATTCATTTGAACCCTAGTCTCAAAGATAAAACCAAAAATGGGGAAGTTAGAGGGAATTAGGAAACACAAATTTTCAACACAAAATTTAAGGAATTTCTCCTAGTCACTCTCTTGACCCTCTGTGCACTTGGGAAGCATCTTATCGCAAACAGAACTGATTTTTTTTTCCAGGCCACATGACAGGTAGACACCATTTTACAAAGCCCAGAAAGGAAATGCCTAAAGATTGGTTCACATTGGCTTTGCATTCAAGCCAGAGTTTCTCAATCCATTGTGCCATGAGGCCCAGATAGTAGCTCATAAAAGATGGGCTGTGGCTTCATAATATAACCAGTGCTAATCTCTTTGAAAAGGTAAGTAAAAAAGTTGGTGCCATCAAGGAAAACAAAGGTGACGGGGGAGGGATTTTAAAGGCATGGAAGCTGTTTTGGAGGGTAGTCTTTGTATGATGCAATTCCTTCAACTGCCAGACTTTCAACCATGCTGAGTTATTACATTAGAAGAACTTCATCCCACATTCTGAACTGGACTGTTTTTTACAATCTCTGATCAACATAAATTATGCAGCTTACAAGTAGCTTCTAATTTCTTTTTTATTATGTGACTTAGAGTCAAGGTGATATTTTGATCCCAATACACTCACAATTTTAGTTTTACAAATAGAAAGAGAGAGGAAAGAAGAAATGAGAACAAGGGGAGACAGTTCATTATAAGCAGTAAATTTACTACACCAGATGGGAGCTGTGCACCTCAGGACTCTGATTCACATCACAGAAGCTGTGGTAGGTAATGACGGGATATGGGAAGAAGCCCCATCTTAAGTCATAACCTGTCATCATGGAGAGAGTCAGAGAGGAAAATATGAGAGCTTACACTCCTTAGGGAACTTGAGCATGTCATTTCAGGAACAGGGAAAACCTGAAGCTTCTCTTCCTTTCGTTGTCCTTCATAAACCAGGGAAAATGATAGGTTTCTGAAGCTATTGGGGATCTGTCTATGCAGCTCTCAATAGGTCGAATGCAACAAGATTCTGGTTGTTCCACAGATCAGCACTGTCTCATAGCTGCCGAAAATGTATGGCTGGAAATTAGAGGTAGGACAAGGAAAATCCCAGCAGGAGGTAGTCTTGTGTTCTCATGATAAAAGCTCAAATACTGTTCAGGTCTATTGGAGCACACAAAATACGTGTCTCCTAAAATGTGCCGGGACAGTGGAGGGCCAACATATCGCTTGACTGGCCAAGCAACCGGCCCCCCGGTGCAAACATGATAATCTACAGTTTACCACTAGCAGGGAATCTGGCTTCAACCACTTCCCACGCAAAGAAAGAGGTGGGGATTTGAACAGTGATAAGAGCCAAAAGAATAGTGCATGGTGTGCCTGACTCAGGAATGAAAAGGACTGTAAGAGTGTTAGTAAGAAGGAAGAATGTTGTGCCAGCATCTTCTCTCTAAGGCTTTCCGCAGGTGTTCCAGGAGGGGGGTTGTTTTGAAAAGAGGGCTACCACAGCAGCAGGCCAAGCCACCAAAAGAAAGATTAGAAGGTGCCAGATGGGATTTCTTTGGGGGCAGGTAGGTCACATGTAACTGTTTACGGCAAGGTGCTGCCCAGGTGATGGCGTACTGTGCCTGGAGAGAGGGAGATCCAGTAGCGTTCTGAGGAAGAACAGCTGCTGGAGGGAACATCTGTTCACCATCACTCATGGGCTTAACTGTGAGGTCCTTATCACCCAGAAATGTTTGTCTACTCACCACATGCCCGGCCTTATGTTCAACATCAAAGAAACACCACAACCAATACGAAGCCAATCCAGAGCACTGATTACTCATTTGACTCCTGGCCTGCCGCTTTCGACCAATCTGATTAGCTTCTTTGATAAGGAGGACAAACACAGAAGGATGGACTTTGGAATTTCAAAGAATTGCCTGGAATTTTCTTTTCTTTTTTTTTTTTTTTTTAATGGCAGTTTGAATCAGGCAGGAGGAGTTTGAGACCAGAAATCTAAGTCTATTTTCTTGTTCCTGTTGCCCACTGGGAGTTTCTCCCCAGATGAATCTACAGGTCCCCAGTATAGAATGAGCACTTGACAGGTACAGTCACTCAGTCATTCCAGTTCTAGCAAAATGTTCTACCCAAACGCAGACAAAATAAAGCTGTAAACCATTTGTCCCCTGATAAATGAAAATGGTCAATTTTTGACATTTGGGGGGCCCTGCTCCCGGGCTCCCAGGAAGCTACACTTTAATGCTTACCAAGGTCAAAATGACTCAGCAAATCCTCAAAGCATGAGCTCTATTTCTACCCCAAGCACACATCATACGTTTGCTTCATTCAAATAACAATAATAATCCAAAAGATGCATTCCAAACATGAAGATATGAAAAACAAAACAAAACAGAAATCTCCCTGGTTCCCATAAGATTAAAGTCATACAGCCTTGCGCACACTAAAAACACAAAGCCTGTAACTTTCTGGAATGTCCTCTGTCTAGATGGTTTGTAACTCTGTGTAAAAATCATATACAACTCTGCCCCAAAAGTCCCTTCCCTGGAGCACTCTCTTCTTCATGAATGTTGTGTATCCTGGACAGCTGACCTAACTTGGACTGGAATAAAATTTTTTCTTTCTCTTTAAAAAGTTTTTTTTTAATGTGTTCATTTTGCATGGACACCCCTTCCAGAGACTTCTCCTCCCTTACTATTCTGCTTCCACTTCTTTGTCATACTGACCAGCAGGGATTCAAATTGAAGGCATAATTCTGGCCCTCCCTGGGCTTAGTAACATTCCAACTGGAGACACACAAAAGTAACGGTGCAGGCTTCTATCTAGTTTTTCCTGTAATCCTGCAGACTCAGTAGGAATCCTTTGCCCAAGAGATGCACCTTGAATCCCTAGTAACAGAAGAGGGAGAAAGGTTCTTAACTCCTGCCTCCTGTTGTCTTCTGCTATTTGAACCCAAATGACCTTTGTCTTGCCTTCTTAAGTCCAGGCCTGACCACCTACACATTGTGTACCTCATTTCAGATACTTACCCAGAAACTCTTTGGTTAACCCCACATAATAAAAATATTGCTACATTCATTTATTTTCTTGTGGATGAATCAAGTAGCCACATCTGAATAGGAAAATATCTGCTGAGATTAATGGAGGCAAAATCACCACAGAGAACCCGAAAGAAATTTCCATCAAAAAAAGTCTATGAACTCGACTACAGCAGATGAGGCTTTATATGCCTACCTTTTCTAGGGCTTCTATTATGTAAATATAATTCAGTTGATATGGGTACTTCTGAGTTTTTTGGCCTGAGTTTCAAGTGGTTCTGCCTTCATACTCTCCCTCAGATAAAACCCCTGCTATGGAGGAGAAGTGGTAGTTTTGTAAGGACACAAAAATCTTTCATTAGAACATCTGCTCCTCATAGAGTTTTTTTTTCTCTCTCTCTCTCTCTCTTTTTTTTTCAATCCTAGAATCCTGTAGGGGTTTTTTGTTGTTGTTGCTGTGTGTGTGTTGTTGTTTTTTTTTAATTCCAGGAACAATTACAAGTATGACTGACTCTGGGAGACTTGAGTTATTTCTACATTAAAATGAAAGCCAAATTCTGAGCACATATCAATTCAAAGACAAAGTCATTCACAAGTGGCCTGCTGTGGGCTGTCAGACCATGAATCTATCAACCCTTCCCTTATGAAATAACAACAAAATTATTCACTGTGTTTCTTAATAGTAGCACAGGGCTAAAATAAGGGCCAGATGCTCATTCTTTTAAATCTCCAAATTCCATTTATGTGATCTTATTTCCTTAGACTCACTCCTGAAAGATAATACCATAGTGACTCCATGGATTTTTTTTTTTAAGTTGCATAAAAATTTTGGCAAGTATTTCTGGAAGGAAATACTTCCTCATTGAGTTTAACCCTCCGTCTTTCTTAGTTCAAGATTTACTGGATGCATATACAACAAGGAAGAGACTAAGGGCCAGAAGTACACAATAAACTAGAAAAAGATTGTCCATTCCCTCCTGGGGTGCCCTGTGCATTCTCATTTTCCTCTCTCAGTGCTTCTCTGCTGTTCTCAGACTCTTTCCATCTCTCCATCTTTGTCTCTCTCTCTCTCTCTCTCTCTCATCACTGGTGGATTTCCCAATCAATAATCCATCCAATGGTAATATTTTCATTAATATACAACAGTAAAAGCATTATGTCCATCCTTCCTAAACCTACTAGTTTTCCCTATTAGTTTTCCCATTAATTGAGCCCATGACTCAATTAATGACCCGCCGCCAATCATCATCACTCTCTTCTCATTGATCCCAAACCAAAACATGGACGCCATCCACATTTCCTCTTTATCTCTTTCATCTCCTATAATGAGATGGTCACTAAAACCAGCTGTAGCCCTTGGCAAGGTGCTGCCCAGGTGATGGCGTACTGTGCCTGGAGAGAGGGAGATCTGTAGCATTCTGGGCAAGAACAGCTGCCAGAGGCAGCGTTTTGACTATTATGATCTAACTTTTTGCTGCATTTCCACTGTCACTGCCTAATTCTAGTTGTCATTCTTTCTCATGGAGACCCTTGCAGTAAACAAAGAATCTTCATGCTAGCTATCCCTTCATTCTGCTCCACCATTTTGTGTCACTTAAGAGGTCTTTCTTTTTTTTTTCTTTTTTTTTTTAATTTTATTTTTTATAAACATATAATATATTTTTATCCCCAGGGGTACAGGTCTGTGAATCGCCAGGTTTACACACTTCACAGCACTCACCATAGCACATACCCTCCCCAATGTCCATAATCCCACCCCCCCTCCCAACCTCCCTCCCCCCATCAACCCTCAGTTTGTTTTGTGAGATTAAGAGTCACTTATGGTTTGTCTCCCTCCCAATTCCATCTTGTTTCATTACTCTTCTCCTACCCCTTAACCCCCCATGTTGCATCTCCTCTCCCTCATATCAGGGAGATCATATGATAGTTGTCTTTCTTAAGAGGTCTTTCTTAACCATTCATGTTCCTTTTAAACTCCTGCAGATGAAAATCACATGATCCTCTTCTCTTCTACCACAGCACATGATTTTAACATGCCATTTACCTCACTGCATTTGAGCTATTTTTCCATGTCTCTCACACCATATTGTAAGTTATGGGAAGGTGAAATATTTTGTGTATGTTCTTTGTCTTCCTAGCATCTAGCTCTGTGCTCCACAAATAGTATGCTCTCATAAAGCAATGTTGAAGTAAATGCTGATTTTCAACTTCCTCACAGTTCTACAGAATTCAGCACAGCCGACTGCAAGTCCTTCTAGAATTTTCTAAGCACCTGTTTTGCAAAGCACTATCTCTTCTTATTTCCCCCTATTCTCTGGACCATGATTTATCCAGATCCCCTGGGCATGCCTATTCTTTCTCTTATTCCTACAATATTTGACATTTTAGTGATTCTACTGCCCTTCTTTCCTTCTCTCCCCTGAATCCTTTCCCTGCTTGGTATATTGAGACCATGGTCTGAAAACAGAGTCTCGATATAACCAGCATTACCTTCAGCCTGAGGTAACAATCCCTAAAATGCTACTTTTCTGATGTGTCCCTCCCTTTTCAGAGTATTTCTTCAGCCATGAGGTATGTTTTTAGTCTTTCATGGTCCAATGAATACCTATATTTTAGACTTATTCTAGGTTGAACAAAAGAATTATCTTTTTGTCATTCATGAAGAACCAATAAATCAAGGCTTAAAGAGATTTCAAGACCATAATAACCATGAATAGATAACTAAATAAAAGCTTGTGTACATCAGAACCAAAAATATCAGTGTAGACCTAAAGGAATTCAGATAGACACTAAATACAGGTCACCTCTGTTTCCTGTTTCTGTTTAAGGGGCCACTGATGGCAATTCACTGTGATCGCACAACTCTTGGAATGATAACTCATTTTACAATGTAAATCCCACTGTTGTGGCCTCACCTCATAAGGTGTGAGAGATTTTATCAGAGTTTTGAGTCCAAATGTTGAGAAAACCGCTTAAGTCTGGTGGAGGGAAAGCCAACATTATGCTCCCCTTTGGAGATGCCAGACCAGGGAGGCAGAGCAAGTGGGAATTCTTCTCCTGGAAGGATAGGCTTGACTCTCTCAGTGATTGATTTTTTTCTTTTTTTTAATAGCTGATCTTTCACCAGCTATTGTGTTTGTCTTCTTGGGATTAGAGCAGGCAAGAATCACATTCACTCAACACTCAATTCATAACCTTATCTTTGGCAATTTGTTTAGTTTGGCATTGTGTTCAGGTCTTGGCCTTAAAAGGGAAAACTTAAGGATCTGAAAAGGTAGGGATTATCTCACAATTTAGTTATTTCCCCTGATGGAAAGAACACAATTTACCAAGAGTTCTAATATTTTACTGTGCGTGTATGTGTACGTGTGTACGCGTACATTTGAAAGCAATTGCTTCCCCTTAACTCCACAGCTTGAAGATTAAAGAAAATCACTGATCTTTCCTTTGACTCACCATGAATTGTGCCTGGCCCTCGCTACATAGCTCTCACCAGGGCTGATTTAGTGTAGTAATGAGGTCCCTGCCTGTTCACTTCCAGTGACCGATCTCTTCCTGGATGCTCAGTGTCCTCAACCTTGCCCCAAAGCATTATACTTGAATCCTGTTATCATAATTCATGTTCTACAGAGCCGTGAAAAAAAAATAATAATTCCCTATAAGAACTCCCTTCCACTCACATCCTAAGTCTGCTTCTCTTAAACTGTCCAGTCAAAGGTGTAGCAGGCATTGTTGGCCACCTAACATGCATCCCGTCCCCCCAGCTTTCTCCTCTCCATCAGAGCTCTAGTAGGAGAAATCCATGGCTCCTCCATGTGGCCATGCAACTCCCCTCCCACTACAGGTGATTGGCTTAGAAACATGTTATATAATCCTGACCAAGGAAGATCTGTTGGGGGCAGCAGTGGTTTCTCAGAAAGGTTTTTTTTCTGGCAAAAAGATAGATACATAGATACCCTTTTCTTTCTCTGGGTGTTCATGTGACATAACATTTATTTTGCAAAGTATTAAGACAACAGACATCAATAGACATGGATGTTGTATATAACCCTTTGGCAATAGAAAGTTGAAGAGGCAAGTGTTTATGTGAAATGCACCCATCTATTTAATATTTTTATCTTTTGATTAGCCATGATGAGTATTTGAAATTAATACAGATAGAAGATTCCATTTAAATTTATAGACTAATAATGGGTCTAATTGTGTTCTCAGACATAAGGGAAGTAGCCCTAACAAGGAACATGAAAAATCTTCCAATCTTAATATCCTAGCAACTTATGGTGTTGGGTGTAGGGAGGAACAGACCCAGTTTCCTAACCTCAGAACAGATCGACTTCTCTAGCTCTACCATGTGGGTAGAAGTCACCCCACAGCACAGACAGAGCATTGGCATGAAATGAGGAGGCCAAGACTCCAGGCCAACACTGTGTTAGACCACTAGGACCATGGAGCACATTTCTTTCCCTCTTAGGTAGAGAGTTGAACTCACTGGTCCAGAAGTTCTTTCAGTTACAGAACCTTTCAACTCAAGGGTATTGACTGGTAGCCCACACTGGAGGGAGAAGTTTCCAGGCCCAAGACATTCAGAAGTACAGGAAGCATGAGGAAGGGACTTCTCAATTGCTGAGACAATTCCAGGGCGTCTCTTGCTTTTTTTTCTGAGGGGATAAAACACTTAATGAAATGTGTTGCCTCCCATGCTCTGCTCTCCTCTCCACTTCTGTCCTCTTTCTATGCTTTGCTGCTTCTTGGCGGGTTTTAATCTCTCTGCTCCCGAAAACAGTATCCAACACAGGGAGAAAGATGAGACCTGTGTCCAGGCTCATGACAGGAAGCAGCCTAGGTGTTCCCTCTGCCCAAATCCTCCTCAAAGCCACTAACTCTCTCCCATAGCAGGGTGCTTGTTATATTCCTACAGAGATGAACCCTAAAAACACCAGCTCCTTTTCCCTTTGGTTCAGTAACAGATTTGCTTAAAGGGAATGTACATTTCTTGTGGCAATTAATTTCAAGTGTCAACTTGGCTAGGCCGTGGTACCCCATTGTTTGGTCAAACACCAGTCTGAACGTTGTGTGAGGTTGTATGTTAGATGTGATTAAATTTAAATCAGTACACATTGAGTAAAGCATATTACCCTTCATAATGTGTGTTGTCTTCATCCTATCAGTTGAAGGCTTTTAGAGAAAAAGACTGAGGTCCTCTGAGGAAGGAGAAATTCTGTCCCTAGTCTACCTTCAGATTCAACCTGCAATATCAACTTTTCTCTGGATCTCCAGCCTGTGGCCATCCTTGCGGATTTTGAACTTGCCAATTCCTTAAAATAAATGAGCTGATTCCTTAGAAATAAATCTTGACAGATACATAGATAAATAGATAGATACATAGATACATAGAGCTAGAGATATCTATAGACAGATAGAAGGTAGGTAGATAAATGGTAGATCAATTGATAGAGACTCATTTATATATTATATATAAAGACATATTTATTTATTCTTATGAGAGGTATATACACACATAGACACCACATACATCCTATTGGTTCTGTTTCTTTGGAGAACTACGACTAATATACCGCTTAAAAGCACAAACCCATGGCCTCCTGAAAACAAAGAAGATAATCCATAGAACCAATATATTTTTTGGCTCATTAGTCTCTCACCTGGTTTTTATGCTCCACCAATTAGATTGAACACTTTGTGAATGGTTATCCAGAGGAATTTTAAGATCTCCCTGGAGTAACCACAAGATTACAATGAGACTGAAGGAGGAAATTTGATTTTATGTCTAAATTAATTTTTCAGATATGTTGGTTTACCAAAGCACTTTCTCCTTTCTGAATTTTTTTAAATATTGTCAAATTCACATTTTGTTTCACATTCTGTTGTAAAGAACAATTTCTCTTTGTTTTCTATAAAATTTCCCTAGTCGGTTTTAGTACTTTTCCTAATGTCTGTCACTCCCTTTATTTTTAAACTTGGTATAATGTCTGGTGCATTATAGGTTCAATCTCTCTCTCTCTCTCTCTCATATATATATATATATATATATATATATATATATATATATAAAGACTGGAGAAACTTTAAGATAGATATATAGATCTTCTTATAGCTGAAACGTCTAGGATTTTATAGGAGAAAGATGCCTGGGATTTTTTCCCTTCCATTTTAAAATTTACTCTAACACTTGAGCAAATTATTGAAAGAGGGAAAAGTCATGTGTCTTTGCTCCATCTTAATATATTGTTTTAATTCTTCCATTGAATCTGGGGACTTTTTAGAAACTGAGACACCAACTAAAAGTCAATATTAGGAACTAATTTCATTTCATACCTGCTCAATAGGGTTCTGAACATTTTCACTGCTGCAATGTCGGATTCGCTCAACAAATCATGGGCTAGATAATATGGTGGGACACTTGCCCTTCTCCTGCCCCAAGGGACACTTGGATAGGTGTCCCCTGTCTGTTTGCGTTGGGACCACTGTCCTGTCTGTCACTGAGCATTTTGCTCTCTTCCTTCTGGGGCACAGCATTAATTCTACAATTCTGGCCCTGCCTCAGATCCCCTCAAAGCTACCTTTAGCTATTTCAGTGAAAAATGACCTCTGTATTAGCTCACCTCCTCAGAGGTTGATTAAAACTTACCTATAGGTGGATTAATATTTCATTTTCTCTTGTATATTCTAAGAGCTCCTGACCCAGGGTGCAAAGCCATACTCTGAAGTAAAGCCCTAGAAAAAGTTGATAAGAGAAAACCATGCTTGACAAGCTGTTGTCACTCACCTAGGATGATGCCTCTGGCAGTGGCCTCAAGCTTTCAAGGCTGTTAGCAGTTTATTTCGAAAGTCTGGAGTTTAAGACCCTTAAACATATCTACTTTGCTTAAAAATTTCTGAGTTGTATGGACATTATCCCCCCTACAATTACCTCCGGCCCTCCTTGGACTTTGAACCTTTCCTACCTTCATATGGGTATTCCAACCACATCCCAAGACTTGTTTTGTGAAGGCATGCACCCTTCCATTGGCTACAAAGCAGTGTTTCCCAAGTTTTGTATATTGGAATTCTGGGTTTAATTAAAAACCCATCCCCCTCAGGATGTTGAAGACTACCATGTTTATCCTTAGGCACTGGAAGACACCAAAGGAAGGAAACAAAGTGCCTGTTCCAGTGAAGCTTTCTTCTGGCGAAGGAAGACAGATAATAAGCAAAGAGTCAAATAAATACATCATATGGTGTGGACAAAGCTGGGCAGAATAACAGTTGGGAAAGACCAGCTTCTTAGGCTTACAAACCTGTGCAATCTAGACAAGTGCTCGTAATTGCCTCACAAATTGGTGATTATAATGCCCTGTGATCACGGCTTGAAATTCTTAATAATCATATTTTCGACTTTTGGTTTTACAAGCAGAGTCTGATGGGACAATGAAGCACACATAGGGGGTTTGAAGTTTCAGCCAGATCCTACCTCTTGCCCTCGCCAAGACAAGCTCTATGTTGCCTCTCCCTACCTCTGACATTCCAGGCCCCACCTGGCCTTTCCATCTAAGCCCCAACACCATGACCACCACCACCCCAAGGTCCCCATTGAGGACTTGGACACAGGCATGGGAAAGGTCAGGGTTGGGCATGCATGCCCTGTGACATCTTAGGGCAGGGCATAGCAATGGTTGTCCCCCTCACTGGATTTGTAGTGCCATGGTCACTGTGTGGGTGACTCATTGCGGGTGAGCCTCTCTTCCGCCCCTGACTCAGGTATGTAGTACATCATGGCACTGAACTTGTAATACCCACTCCGATGCCCGCGTGCAGCTCATGGACTACCAGAGTCCCCCTCCCACTGGCTGCCAGGCTGCTATGCTGTGGCAGATGGGGGTAGGGAAGACAAGCCAGATACATTCCCTTGCTACAGGCCCATCAACCTGTGGACAGGCAATTTCACTATGCTTCTGAGGATGTGCTCTCACTCTACAAACACCCCCATAATTTAGGAAGCATAACATTAAATAGCAAACAAACAACATGACAGGTTGACAGAGAGGTCATGAAAGAAAGGGAAAAGCTTCCTACTATAGTAACTTTGACATTACATTTTTCCCCAGGGATCCCACATTTTCATTTTATGATAGGCTCCACAAAGTACGTTAATTGGTCCTCGGGTCAGGAGAAAGAAAGCAATGAAGGAAGGAGCAGAGTCCAAAGAAGTGAGACTGAGCCACACAGGTACCTGGGATAAAAGGGTTCCAGACAGTGAAAAGAGCAAACGCAAAGGCCCTATGGCAGGAGCTGCTAGGGAGACTGTGACTTGGGCCAAGGAGATCTGGATGGAGCAGTAGGTGAGGTCATGGTGGTAGTGGGAGTGGAAGCCAATTATGTAGGAAATGGTAGGGATTATAAGGACTTTGGGTCTTACTCTGAGTGGAATGGACAGCCACTGGGGGTATTTTAATATTTTAAGCCACTGAGGTCATACCAAGAAACATTTCAAGAGAATTATCTGTGAGTTCTTACTAACCATTAATATAAAATACTGCCTTCCCTCTATCTAACATCATTCTTCATCACTTTACCCTGCTTGCTCCTTTCTCATGGTACTTATCGTCACCTAGTATATTGGATATATATTTTCATTTGCGTATCTCTCCACATTAGCCTATAAACTCCACAACAGCAAAAACTTGTTCCCTGTGTCCCTAGAGCCTAACTCAGTGTCTTACACATAGTGGGTTCTCACATAGTGGGTTCTCACCTCCTTCTGCTGGGCGAAGGAATGAATGGATCTCTTAAGACAAAGTATAGAACATCTTCAGACACTAGATAATCAAATGTTCTTTTTCTTCTCAATCGATTTGACAGATCATCATCCTGAACCATGAAGCCAACCCAGTCCATTCCACCCATGAAAATGTATCACTGATAGCTGGTTCTTCCAGATATTGACCTAAATTTAACCACCTCAGACTCCATCCATAGTCCTCACTATGCCTCCTTGCCCCGATGCTCATTGGTTTCCTTTTAAAAAGATGTTTTCCTTAGATATACATACCATGTTTTTGTTTACTAGAGAACATTTGGAAAAAATGGGGGGGGGTGGGAGGGCAATAAAGTGTAGTGGCCAAGACTGTAGCCTCTAACATCTCACAGAGCTGGGTTCAAACCTTAGCCCTTCCCCTACTAGCTGTGTGAACTTGGAAAAGCCACTTACCTGCCCAGCCCCCAGTTTTCCCATCAATAATATGGGGAAAAAACTATTGTCTCACCAGATTTTTCTAAGGAATAAAAACAAGTGACATTTGTGAGGTATTTGACACAGTGCCTGGTGCAGTGCCTGTAAGCAGTCTAAATAAGGTGGATATTTTAAATAAAAAGAAGAAAATGTAAAATGATATAATGACACCACCTAAACACAAACATTTTATGACAACTTTTCTTATGGTTAAAGACATTTCTTATTCTTCCCCAGGTCTTCATATCTCTGAATTTACTGTTCCCAGGCCCTGAGTCAATATGACATAGAATACTAGTAGTTGAGTTGAAGTGGTTACCAAGCCATTCTGGTCATCCTCCTGGATCCTTTCCAGTAGTTTTTCAGTGGCTGTTCTCCTAAAATATGGTTCCCAGAACTGGGCCAACATGGTCTGATTAGCACCCAGTGTCCACGACTGTCACCTTGACACTAGACTTTGAGGAAAACAACCTAGGTTGCAGTGACTTAGTTTCCCGAAATTTTTTCAAACCCTTATCCTTTCTTACATAATTTATTTATCTTCATTAAAGTCCAGTACATTTATTCTGCTGGGTGATGTTTCATCGGTTAAGCCTATAAATCTAGCCCCTTGAGATCATTTTGAATCTCAATTTTATCATCCAATATTGAGCTGTGTATTCAACGGGCATATTCTGTTTATAACTATGCTCTTGACTCAGATGTTAATTAACCTCCAGAACCAGTGGCCTCTCTCGAGTTTGATAATTATCTATCAATCCATATATTTTGACTCCAAAAAAAAAAAAAAACTGGATTTACCTAAACTTACCATTTTCTAAGGTATGTCTTTTGTTGGCCTATAGTGATAACATAAAGATATTTTTATCAGGTATTTTGTTAAAATCAATTTTACTGGGGCGCCTGGGTGGCTCAGTGCGTTAAGCCTCTGCCTTCAGCTCAGGTCATGATCTGGGGGTCCTGGGATCGAGCCCCGCATCGGGCTCTCTGCTCAGCGGGGAGCCTGCTTCCTCCCTCTCTCTCTGCCTGTCTCTCTGTCTCTGTCTCTCTGCCTACTTGTGATCTCTGTCTGTCAAATAAATAAATAAAATATTTTTTTTAAAAAATCAATTTTACCATTGCTATGGACTGAATTATGAACTCCCTAAAATCACATGTTGAAGCCCTAAAGCCCAATGTGATTGTATTTGGGAATAGACTTTTTAGGGGATAATTAAGATTAAATGAGTTTCTAAGGATGATTTCCTAACCCAATGGTAATGGTGGCCTTATAAGAAAAGGAAGAGAGAAATGGCTCACTCTCCACATGCGTAATCCAAAGAGAGGCCAGGTGAGGATATGGTGAGGAGGCAGCCATCTGCAAGGCAGGAAGGGAGTTCTGACCAGGAACTAAATTGACTCATACCTTGATCTTGTACCTCTAGCTTCCAGAACTATGAGAAAATAAATTTCTGTTGCTTATGCCTCTCTGTCTCTGATATTTTAACAGCCCAAGTCAACTAAGACAGCCACCTTTGTAGCAGTCTCTACAGCTCACAGAATAATAACCCCATTGAGAAAGGGAACAAATTAGGTTTAGCAAGATCTTCTTTTCTGGAACTGACTCTGACTTCTGGGAACAAACCCTTCTTATCTAAGTGCTCATAAAACTTCAAATAATGATTTCTAGAGTTTTTCATGGTATCAACATTAAACATTAAATATACTGGTTTGCAGTTTCGAGAGGCCACCTCATTTTCCTTTCAAAAATCCAAACTTTTGTCCATGTCTTATTTTCTGGCAATATTCCAGATCAAGATTATTCTTGGTAGTTCCATAATCACCTCCACCGTTTCTTTCAGTAGCTTGCGACTCAGCAAGTATATGCTTATGTAAGTAAAATCTTTCTAAGTTTTTGATGCTTCATATGTCATCTTTGCATCCCCTGGGCCCAGCACAGTGCCTGGTTTGTGGTAGGCACTCAACAGCTGTTTACTCTAATGAAACTGATCTCACTGAAGAAGGAATGATGTTATCTAGTTTGCCAACAACTCAAACAGTTGTTGATGGATTCAAGAGATGATGAATGTAGGCATACCCAATAAACTATAGAACACCATACAAAGAGTCACAAATTGTAGGTACCTCAGAAAGCCTCACAGAAATGGGTGACACATTAGGATTGTAAGAGTTAATATGGAGTGGGTCACAACACACTAGAGATTTTGTGATCCTTATTACAGAACACATTAATTGGAGTCAACTAACTATTGTACCAGATGGACCTCAACATACCCACTGACTGGATCAAACAGAACAGAGATTGTTTCTTGCTCAGAAAATCTTGTTCTACATTGGCTCCAGGTTGTGGGGAGGGGGAAGGGTGGGAAAGGAGACTCTGCTCCACACCATCATTCAGGGAAACAGACAACTAGGTTGCTATTGGAAGAATAGAGAGCTGGGAGAGTTGCTCATTCATGGTTGGTTTTTATGGGCCAGACATAGAGAAGGTGCCCATACATTTCATTCACATCTCACTGACTAAAACTCAATGACATGGGGTACCATGATGGTTTGGTTGGTTAAGCATCTGCCTTCGGCTCAGGTTCATGATCCCAGGGTCCTGGGATAGAGCCCCATGTCAGGCTCTCTGCTCAGCAGGGAGCCTGCTTTCCCCTTTCCCTCTACCTGCCATTCCCGTTACTTATACTCCCTTTCTCTGTCAGATGAATAAATAAAATTTTCAAAATATTAAAAATTAAAAAAAAAACAAAAAAGAAAAACCTCAGTGATGTAGACCTACATTACTGCAATGAAGCCTGAGAAATGAATCCAGCTGTGTGCCCAGGAAGAAGCAGAAGTCATTTGGTGAATCACCAGTCTTTCTGTGATTTTAAATCTGGGTAAGCACTAAAAACTTTTACAAACATTATCTGGCCAGTGCTGCATGAGCCAAACAAATCGTATCTGGAGGCTGAATGTAGCTCAGGGCCTCCAAGTTGCAACTCTGCACTGTATATAAATGTTAAGCTCCATCATTATTAGTTAAGATGCCATTCTTTGGGATAATGAGATCTGAACTCATTTAAAGTGGTGTACGATTGCTTTAGAATCCAGTGAGGATTTTTGCTTTTTGTTTTTAACTTTTCATATGGAAACTTTCTAGTTCTTTTTTTTTTTTTTTAAGATTTTATTTATTTATTTTGCCGGAGAGAGAGAGATCACAAGTAGGCAGAGAGGCAGGCAAAGAAGGGGGAAGCAGGTTCTCCACTGAGCAGACAGCCCAATGCGGGGCTTGATCCCAGGACACTGAGATCATGACCCGAGCTGAAGGCAGAGGCTTAACCCACTGAGCCACCCAGGCACCCCCAAACTTTCTAGTTCTTGTACTGTCTTCTACATCATGGGCTATACCTCTGTCATTTGAAGGGCAGCACGTACTAAAATACTAACATATGTGCATGCCTCCACCCTGTTTCCAGCAGTAACAGCCAGCCAGCTTCCCTCACTTGGAACCACCCCTCACCCCTGCCTAAGTCTTTTGTGCAATGATGACTGGGCAGAGGGCTTCTCCAGTTGTGGGAGACAGTGCGGCACAGTAAGGAGAGGTATAGTGGGACAGCTTGCTGGCAATCACCTCCCTGCTTGCTGGCAACCTCTCAGACTCCCCTCCACATCCCACCTCTATCCTTTTTAGCTGTGGGCACAGAGTTTCCTGCTCTAAATCTATCATACTCTTGTAAGGGCCTACTTAGCCAGAGTGATTCCATCCGGTTAAACAGTGATTTTGTTGTTTATGCAGTAAAACTTAAACTGATCCTGCCCCCCACCCCCGCCCCAGGGGACTTACTTAAAAACAAGTCTGGGAAACCAGTCCCAGGTAACAGAGCCCAAATACAGGGGCTGGTCAGGCCAGGTGGAGATATCCAATCAGTGGGGCACGCATACTGTCTCCCTAGCTACCAAGAAGTGTGGGCCCCGCCTTTTGGGTGCCAATTCTGACTAAGGTGATAGGCTAGTTCAAATATCTACTATAGGGTAAATTGTGATTCAATTGGTCACCTGTGTGTGACCTAGCATGACTATGCAGCTTTCTCTATGTGTTACAAAGTCATTGGCCACCTGTGTGTGGCCAGGCTCAACCACATGGCCCTTGCCCTTTAAAAGTTAGTCAGTAAGGCAGGGAGGGGTCGCCCTCTCTGTAAGAGGCAGCCCCAACCAGTCGGTTTGATGGTTTGATTCTCGATGCTTGGCGCAAAATAAAGCTTTGCTTGACCTTCGCTTTATATCAGTCTCGCTCCTTTGATTATGGACCTGACAACTCTGAAAATGCCAATAGGAAATGAAAAAGAAAAAGTTACAGTTGAAAGGAAAGGAAAAATTGTAAATGTAAATTTTCATTTCTAGCTGCTTGAAACCATCTCTGTTTCCAACCACTTGTTAACAAGTAAACAGGTAACTTTGTTTAAGGCTTGGATCTGCTTTAAAGCAGGGAGAGTTGCTAAGGAAAGTGAACTGCTTATTCTAGATTCCAAGAGAATGGACCACTGTCTAATGGACACTACCAAAATGAATGAAGGTTTTTTTCCTTCAAGAAGTCCATCGGTCTACAGGAAATAAAATCACATACATTTTTTTTTAAAGGCTGTGTTACTAGGGATATTTTGATAGGTTAAAAGGATAGATGAAAAAATAAATCTTGAGAAAGATGTGAAGTCTTGGTGGAAGTTTAGTGTTGGAAAAGATGTGTCAATAGGAATGGTGCCCATTGGTAAGAGTAAGGGTAGGTGCAACCAGCCAGGAGGGCAATCTATCAGTATACATAAAATCTATAAGCGTATTTCTTTTATCCAAGCAATTATTTCTTCAAATCATTTATCTTAAAGAAATAATAAGATAGGGGGTAAATGTGTATATATAATTTCCATTTGATTATAGTGTGGTGTATAATGGGGAAAATTGGAAACACTTGAATATTCATTTATAAGAAATTGATTAAATAAATTATGACACACATATATAAAAATGCTATGTAATTATTTTAAAAGATGAGGCAAATCTATATGGGCTGAAATTTAAAGATATCTATTTACAGTAAATGATAAAAGATTAATTAAACATAGTATAAGCTTAGTTAGAGCAAATGATACTTATAAAGGCCTTAGAATGTTCAAAAGGATATTTACTAAATGAAGTACCACAGTAAGAAGAGAGGGTTCTAGGGGTGCTTGGGTGGCTCAGGTCATGATTCCAGAGTCCCAGGATTGATGCCCACGTCTGGCTCCCTGCTCAGTGGGGAGTCAGTTTCTCCCCCTGTCCCTCACCCAGCTTTCATGCTCTGTCTTTCTCAAATATATAAATGAAATCTCTAAAGAGAGAGAGAGAGGTTCTAGGAATTGTCAGACTTATAATTTTATCACCATCATTATGCTTATCATCACCATCATTATCAACATCATCATTTGGGGGGCACATACTAGGTATCAGACATTAAGCTAGACAATTCATAAATATTGCCACGTTAAATTGCTATGACAACTCTGTTAGACATTATTATTCATAATTTAAAGGAAAAATATTGTACAGAAAGGTAAACTGCCCAAGGCTAACAATTAATGAGATATAGAGCTGGACTCAAACATTCCTGCCTGACTTAAAAGCTCACAGTGTTTCCAAAACACCACAAATATATAAAGTCTATTACCCAGCTCCAAAAATAATAATAATAATAATAATAATAATAATAATAAATACATTTATAATCTAATGGAGGGGCAGAGGAGGAAGAAAAAAACACGTTCAGCTAAGAATGATGGTGGTGATAACAATGATAGTAATTACTAAAGCTTATTTAAGTTCTACAGTTTATCAAACTCTACTCTAAGTGTTTTGTATTTAATAACATGTTTGAATTTTACAGCAGCTATGTGATAGAACTACCATTATCCCCACTTCACAGAAAAGAAAACTGAAGCCCAAAGAAGATCAGAAACTTTCTCAAGGTCACAGTTTCAGGATGATAGTGGTTTAGCTACTCCACTGACACTAAAAGTAGCATAAGAAAAGGGCCAATGGAGGAATGCCTGGGTGACTCAGACAGTTAAGCATCTGTCTTTGGTAGATCATGATCTCAAGGTCTGGGATCAAGCCCCATGTTGAGGTCCTGCTCAGTGGGGAGTCTCTGTCTCCCTTTCCTTCTCCCTTCCGCTCATTCTCTCACTCTCTCTCAGATGAATAAATAAAAAATCTTAAAAAAAAAAAAAAAAGACCAATGGATTTTCTTTAGACATCAAGGGACATATTACTTCCAAATACTTGAAGCTCTCCGGGGATGGGGATCTTGTCTGCCTGTCCCCCAATCCATGTGTTTCCAAGGGCCTAAAACAGAGCCTGACAATTGTCTCTGCCATCAATGGTTGTTGAACAAACATGCTGGAGAAAGCATTTCATGAAGACCTTGCAGAACAGTTAGATTTGGGCCAGGGTGAAGGTTAAGAGTGGTAGGGAAGAGCAATGAGGACATATATTTCAGACAGAAAAAATTCTGAGTTCACTCACTGAGCCTGTGAACAGTGGGTCCCAGAAAGGAAACAAAGTAAGGGTACTTGGCTGAACATTAACGCACACAAAAGAGGCTATGGAAGATAAGTTTGGGAAGTTATGTTAGCTTTAGGTGATAAAGGGCTTTGAATGGCAGGCAAAGCAGTTTAGATTTTAGTAAATAAAGAGGGCTTTGTTACTTTTTTTTTTTTTAAACAAAAGATTGACAGATGCAGAGCCAGGCATTAGTTAGCAACCAGCAATATAAAATGAAGGGACTAAAACTAGGAACAAGAGATCAATTAAGAGTATTATCTAATGATCCAGATGTGCGATTGTGAGAATCCAAGCTAACAAAGTCACACGAGGATGGGGAAGAGCAGGGTGCAGAAGATACTGAGAATGTAGAATTGGCAAAAGTATCTCTGGATCTGCTCGTGTGCTTTTTTTTTTTTTTTTAAATGGCTGCAAATTCTTTAACATTCCTCCCTCTGGAGAGGAGTCTCTATTCCCCTGTCTTGAACCTGAGCAGAGTGAGTTGGAAGAGAAACTGTGTGATTCCAAGGCTAGGTCATAAAAGGGCATGTGTTTCCCATGGCCTGCCACCAAACTAGAGGTCTGACTACCCTGAGACCACCATCTGGGGAAGCCACGTGGGGGCGCTCCTGTCAACAGTCTCAGAAGACCTGGGTCTTCCAGCTATCTTTACCGAATTCCCAGAGTCTATGAGGAGAGTAACCCCCCAGAAGAACCTGGGAGTTGAGTACCACCAGCTGACTGCATTCAAGAGGTAGAAGAATTGCTCCAGAAGAGGCCTCCTTGAATTCCTTATCCACGATATTGTGCACTATGTTAAAATTACTGTTCTTTCAAGCCACCAAGGTTTGGGGGTAATTTGTTACATAGTGACTGATCACTGGAACATAGGGCAATAGTGTAATTTATCACCCAAACCAGGATATTTTGGGGAAGGCTGGTAGGTGTTAATAATAATGGCAAAGCAACAGCTTAGCTAAGATATGGTTATCTTATCTATAAGCTTCTTGAGATCTTGTTCATTATTATATCACCAGCATCTAGCATTGCACATAAGCAAACCTTTATTGATTAAATCAGTCAATTTTTCTCTTTCAGTAATCTATAACTTCACTAAGATTACAAATCCCAAGTGTACACCTCAAGCAAATTTTCAATATAGATAGACCCACTACTCAGATCAAGAAAATTTTCACCTCTCTTGAGGTCTCCCTTTTGCTGATGCAGCCCACTCAAAGTCAGCATGATTTTAATCTTTAAGTCCACATGAAATTCATAAAAATGAAATCATAGAGTATGTACTCACTTAAATTGTGTCTGTGAAAGTCAGTCATGTAGTTATATGAAGTCACAGATTGTTCTTTTTTATTGATGTGTACAATTCCCCTGTATGACTCTATCATAATTTACTTATCCATTCTGCTGTGGATGAAGATGTGGGTTAATTTCTCTTTGGGCTATTATGAATAATCCTGCTATAAGCATTTTTGTATATCGCTTTTGATCCATCAGCTGATGATTCTGTAAGTGCCTCTTTTTTTATTTTACCCAACTTTTGGAAATCACTAGCTCTCAGATTCATTTATTTATCGATATCTGGGAAGAACCTTAAAAATTTTACCAACATTTAGCAAGCAGTTATTAATTCACCTGCTACTCATTCACTGAAAGATGCTGCTTCTTCTTCTTCTTCTTTTTTTAAACCCAGTATATGCAGAATGGGAGAGAGGAATTACAACAATGTTGTCTGGTTGTGCGGCTGCCTTCAGCTCAGGTCATGATCCTGGAGTCCTGGGATCAAGTCTCGCATCTGGCTCCCAGCTCCATGGGAAGTCTTCTTCTCCCTCTGACCTCCCCTCTCATGCTCTCTCTCTCTCTCAAATAAATAAATAAAATCTTTAAAAGATAAAATTAACTTAAATTTATGCAACTAAAAAAAACCCCCACCTTTGTCAATATTATATTGTCCCAAGTTAATTGTTTATAGAGCCTACTTTCACTCGCAGGAACGTCTTTGTTTGGATGATAAGTTTTAGGGTGACTTGAATTTCTCTATTCCAGGCAACACACCATAGTAAGATCTATACTGAGTGAGAAACATGCCTTTCTTTCATAAAATGGAAGGAACGCGTTAACAGTAGTGAAGGTGGTTTGCATGTGTGTTCTCAGAAAAACTGATTTTAGGAAAAAAAGCATATGTGGAAATTGAAGATCTAAATATTGATTCCTTTAAAATGTTTTTGTTTATGGACTGCTTGGAAAATCTTTTCCATCCCCAGAAGTTCTTGGATTCGAGTATGAGAATGACTATCTCAGTTCATCTAAAGTAGATCTGCCTCAGAAATCAGACAACTGAATTTACTGATTAAAAAAAACTTAAACCAACCAGTTGTTGAAGAATTTAAACTTATTAATTATGGGAAAAGAAGTCCTAACCCAAGAGCTTTTGTTGAATTGTGATACTTTCACAAAGCCATTCATTCATTAACAAATACTCCCTGAGCACCAAGAATGGACCAGGCATGGAAAAAGACCCTCGGAAGACAGCAGTGAACAAGGTCAACATGTCCCCACATGCCAAGAGTTTAGTCAATGGAAAATGCCAGAGACATAAATAAAGAGGATTAATGTAGACAAAGAATCCTAGAGAAGGAACATCAAGAAGAGGCTTTTCAATATATTTCCAGTTATTATCCCCACATTAAATATGTCCAATGAAATAAAAAGGACATTTTCATTGCTTTGGCTTACAACCTAAAGAAAAGACATGTCTTATTCAAGTGCATATAAATATATATTTAAATATAATTTCCTGATGAAAGCCACCAGCCCTGTAATAGAACATAAATGACAACGTGGACCTGAGAACCTGCAATGTTGGTAAGAGTCCTGTTTGCATTTGTATTGGGTTCTTTCATTGTGTATTGCCTGTCAATGAAGTTGATAGACACGTTCAAATTTTTACAGATTTTACTGTTAAAATTAGGAAGAAAGTAATATTTCACATATTAGCACTTAAAACCAAAGCCATGGTGTTTTATTTAAATTTACACATTATCATTCTTCATAGAGCTATAAACAGAACTCTGGTTCATTAAATTGGTAATGACTCTTCCCTGCTGAGAACATTTATTTCTATTTAGTTGTAAGCCACAGTTCATTCCTACTCATAAGCAAAGGGACATCCAATGAGTTGATACCTGAGGTTTGCCAAAATGTTTGTCCTAAAATAACTATTCCCTTTAGCCTGTTGAGTACTACAAAGTAACCAACATTGCACTTAGCATGTTTTCAAGAGCATGTGATTCTAAAATCATCTAACACATGTTTGGTACATAAATGTTTATAAAACATAAATGGAGAAAATAAAGATTCTTTAATATTGCACATTTATTCACCCAAAGACCATTAAGCTCTTATCAATCTAAGTGAGGTATTATCATTTTCACTGTTCAGTTACTTAATAGGGACTCAAAAGAAGAGGGGAGAATAATAGTCCTTGTCCTAAAATCTCTCTTCTTTAATGCTACAAACCCTGATTAGAAAATTTGGAAGGAGACTGGGACTGTTCAAGGGGTTGAAAAAAAATCACTGATTATTGTTCCAAAGAGCTGCACCTGAATTTCTTCCCTCTAGCCTCTGATGTGCTATAGACTAAAAAATGTTTTGTTCCCACTGAAAGGTTTTAGTCCAGTCATCTGGTAATGACTGCATGTGGACCGGGCTGAAATTGATTCCTGACCACATCTGGGCTCTGTGGGTTCTGGGATCTATTAGTACTGTCTGCTATAGGCATAGCAGGGAGGACAAACAAGACATATGGCACACATCTGCCATTTCTGTGTGCCACAATGATGTTTCTGGCAATGAGACTTGTGTTGGGTAAATTTCAAAGTCCAGGAAATTAGAGCCATTATATCCCTAGTAAATGAGATTAGATTATCAGATAGAGTATTTGATGCCCCACCATTCTCTCCTTTAGGTGAGTCATCCAACGAACTATTCATTCATTATAACTTGCCTGGATATTTTTTTCCTTAAATAAGGCTGCAAAATATATTTTTAATAGAAAAAAAATCTTAATGGGCGCCTGGGTGGCTCAGTGGGTTAAGCCGCTGCCTTCGGCTCAGGTCGTGATCTCAGGGTCCTGGGATCGAGTCCCACATCGGGCTCTCTGCTCAGCAGGAAGCCTGCTTCCCTCTCTCTCTCTCTCTGCCTGCCTCTCCGTCTACTTGTGATCTCTCTCTGTCAAATAAATAAATAAAATCTTAAAAAAAAAAAAGAAAAAAAAATCTTAAAACTTGGTTGAAGAGTCTTGTCATTTTCTAACATCTGTCAGTCCTAAGTAACACAATTTCCTGATTCAGAACATTTAATTAAACCACCAGTTCCAGGGTGCCTGGGTGGCTCAGTGGGTCAAGCCTCTGCCTTCAGCTCAGGTCCTGTTCTAAGGGTCCTGGGATTGAGCTCCACATCGGGCTCTCTGCTCAGCAGGGAGCCTGCTTCCCCCTCTTTCTCTGCCTACTTGTGATCTCTCTCTCTCTCTCTCTCTCTGTCAAATAAATAAATAAAATCTTTTTTAAAAATTAAAAAAAAAATTAAACCACCAGTTCCTACAACGTGACCATCAATTAAACAGTTAATTGGTGAACTGGCTGATTACATCCACATGGAATAGGCAGGGGCATTATGAGCTCTCAAGCAAGCCACTCGGGGTCCCTTCTGTTTCTTTCACTCCCTTCCTTCCTTCCACCCTTAAGTTTAGATAACTTGTCTCAATCCCCTATATTGTGTATTTCCTTATTGTAAAAATTGGTATTCTAATAATTCCTTCTTTGCAGGTTGTTTTGAGGAAATACTGAGATAATCGTAGTAAAGCACGCACGGCACATTGAAAGTATTCAATAAATATTAACTATCATCATCAAAGTTTAGAAAAACCTGGGAGACTTAATTTATTTTTATCTCATTCAAAAGCCAGATGGAAATATAATTAATTTGGTGTTATAAATTATTTCACATTTCCATTTGTCTTCTTCCTTCCATAATCACCAACAACTAACTTCTGCCTGTTTTGAAGGTTTTAAACATATTTATGTTTAAGAATGTTCTATGTGAATGATCCTCTAATATCCAGATACAGTAAAATCCAAAATAAGGTAGGAATTAAATTGTATTATAATTTCCTTAATTCTCTTTTGCGTGTAAATACAACCTCAAAATACACAAGCACAAAACATATTGATAGAGACTGTGATGATTAGAAAGATTCCTCAGATGTGCAGAATTTTTCAGGGAAATTTGAAGATTCCAAAAGCTTTCACAGGGACAATCAGAAGAATCAGAGACACAACTATAATTACTCAAAAGAGAATATCTATCTTTAAAAGGTAACTATTCAGTTACCTGGAAGCTCCCATTTTGGCACATTTTTTTTTTTAAGATTTTATTTATTTATTTGACAGAGATCACAAGTAGACGGAGACGCAGGCAGATAGAGAGAGAGAGAGGGAAGCAGGCTCACTGCTGAGCAGAGAGCCCGATGCGGGACTCGATCCCAGGACCCTGAGATCATGACCTGAGCCGAAGGCAGTGGCTCAACCCACTGAGCCACCCAGGCGCCCATTTGGGCACATTTTATCTCAATTTCTGTATAACTATAGAACTGGTCTGATGATGGATTAAACTATTGTCTTAGGATATTTATGCATGGTTTTTCTTCTTGTAAGCCTTTTTAGATTGCTGTCTACTTTCACAGTAGGAGAGGATGTTCCTAGAGGAAGCATACAAACATACAAATTATACCTCCCTTATATAAAATAAGTTTACCTGCATTACAAACACTACAAATTTTACAGCAAAAGTTTCTATTCGTTCTGTGGCATAATTTTTTTTAAATGAAGGATATATGTATTTTTTTTTATTTTTTAAGACTTTATTTTTTATTATTATGTTAAATTAGCCAGCATAAATTAGCCATCATTAGTTTTTGATGTAGTGCTCAATGATTCATTAGTTGCGAATAACACCCAGTGCTCATCACCACATGTGTTCTCCTTAATACCAATCGTTTTTAATGTGAGTTCGGTTCTTGTATATGTGTGTGTTTCTTTTCTTTTCTTTTCTTTTTTTTTTATTTTTTTATTTTTTTTTTTATTAAAGATTTTACTTATTTATCTGACAGACAGAGATCACAAGCAGGCAGAGAGGCAGGCAGAGAGAGAGAGAGAGGAGGAAGCAGGCTCCCTGCGGAGCAGAGAGCCCGATGCGGGGCTCGATCCCAGGACCCTGGGATCATGACCTGAGCTGAAGGCAGAGGCTTTAACCCACTGAGCCACCCAGGCGCCCCGCTTTTCTTTTTTAAAATATCTTCTTTCTTTCTTTCTTTCTTTTTTTTAAAGATTTTATTTATCCATTTGACAGATAGAGATCACAAGTAGGCAAAGAGGCAGGCAGAGAAAGAGGAGGAAGCAGACTCCCCGTTGAGCAGAGAGCCAGATGCGGGGCTCGATCCCACGACCCTGAGATCATGACCTGAGCTGAAGGCAGAGGCTTTAACCACTGAGCCACCCAGGCGCCCCTATGTGTGTGTTTCTTAATCCAAAAATGCCTTAATCTACTTATTCAGAACTCTAACTTATTTTATTTTTCCAATGTAATGGCATTCATCATTTCACTAAGTAACTTAAAAATTAGTTCATTCTTGCTAGGACATTAGAGAAACTGGTTACATTTGTTTTGACAATTTCTTGAGCTATGTCACCATTTCTGTTTTCCAGAATCAGATACTAAGATGGAGCCTGGCCACAAAAATTTTATTAGGAGTCCACAACTGTATGGGGAAGAAAGTGGAAGTAGGTTTGGGCAGAGAACATAGAACCTCATTGAAGCCCTGACAAAGCCTCAACCACCCCGATGGGAAAGTGCAGAACGAGGGCTGACCATGAGATGGTCCCATGTCAGGCTCAAAGAGCCAGAGTTGCATCCCCCTCATCAAGCTCAGTCACTGATGCAGGCCGACCTAGGCAGGATGTCACCTCCTCTAGCAGCTGACAGTTGGATCTTACGCTGACCCACCCTTGTTACGACTGGACCAAGTCCTTCCTTGAAGAGGGAGCTGGGCGTGTGGATCTGTGTTCCTCACGTGCTGGTTGTCAACATACATTAAAACCAACAGTCTCCAGAATGAGGTGAGTAAAAGTAATCCTCTGAAGGCAGGAAAATAATGGTCAAAATTCGCATTTATCTTTTACCTTGATTTTTTTTTTACTTATGATAAAAGGCAGAGATAAAAGGCACCTTTATCATCTTAACCATTTTTAATGGTACAGTTCAGTAGTGTTACATACACTCATATTGTTGTACAACCACTCTCCAGCACTTTTTTATCTTAGAAAACTGATATTCTATATCCATCAAACAACCCATGATTCTCTTCTTCCCCTATCTCCTAATAACCACCTTTTTACTTTCTGTTTCTATGAATTTGACTATTCTGGGTACCCCACCTAGCTGGGAATCGTATGGTATTTTTGTTTGTGACTCACTCAGTTCACTTAACATACTGTCTTTTGGGTTCATCTAGGTTGTGGCCTGTATTAGAATTTCCTTCCTTTTTAAAAAAGATTTTATTTATTTATTTATTTATTTGAGGGAAAGGGAGAAGGAGAGAGAGGGAAGGAGCAGAGGAGACAGAGCAGACTCCCCATTGAGCAAGGGAGCCTGACATGGGGCTTGATCCTGGGACTCCAGAATCATGACCAGAGCTGAAGGCAGTCATTTAACTGACTGAGCCACCCAGACATCCCAGGATTTTCTTCCTTTTAAAGGCTAAAAAAATATTCCATCCTATGTATCTACCACATTCTGTTTATTCATTAATCCACAAATGGACCCTTGGGCTGCTTTTAGTTCTTGACTATCATGAATAATTCTGCTATGAATATGGGTGTACAAATCTCTGAATCCCTTCTTTCAGTCTTTTTAAATACATGCCAGGAAGTAAGATTTCTGGATTATAAGGTAATGCTATTTTAAAAATCTGAAGAACCTCTACACTGTTCTCCACAGCAACTGCATGATTTTACCCACTGACAGTGCACAAAGGTTCCAATTTATTCACATCCTTGCCAATCGCTTTGTTTTCTGTTTTTTTTATAGCAGCCATCCTAATGGGTATGAGGTGGTATCTCATTATGGTCACTCCATCTTTTTAACTTTTGTCTGTGATTTTTTTTTAAGATTTATTTATTTATTTTAGAGAGAGAGAGAAAGAGAACATGAGCTGGAGAGGGGCAGACTGGGGGAGAGAGAGAGAATCTCCAGCAGACTCCCCGCTGAGCTAAGAGCCTAACTTGGGACTTGACCTCACCACCCTGAGATCATGACCTGAGTTGAAATCAAGAGTTGGACACTCAACTGACTGAACCACCCAGGTGCCCCTTATCTGTGATTTATAACACAAAAACTCAAATATTACAGTGGCACATATATAAATTCACTCACTCAACAAGGCAGTCAGAGCGTGAAAGGGGCCAAAGTATGCAACCCAATACATTCTGGGGAGGGCATTCCAGCATCTCTCAGCCAACTTGAAAGCTATTGGATCATAGGTAAATATTGGGTTGGTGATTAAATATTTTATCAATAAAGTTTTAAGATCAAAATCTTCCAAACGACTGTTTTAAGGTATTCTTTTGGGGTTCTAGAAAGCAGAGTCTAGAATCCTTAGACAGTATCTGCCTCCTACTTTTCAGTCAAAAACACATATAAAATCACCATTATTGGGGCACCTGGGTGGCTCAGCGGGTTAAAGCCTCTGCCTTCAGCTCAGGTCATGATCCCAGGGTCCTGGGATCGAGCCCCACATCGGGCTCTCTGCTCAGTGGGGAGCCTGCTTCCTCCTCTTTCTCTGCCTGCCTCTCTGCCTCCTTGTGATTTCTATCTGTCAAATAAATAAATAAATCTTTAAAAAAATCACCATTATTTGGCTCATATAAAACACACACACACACACACACACACACACACATTAAGACCTAATTTAAAATGTGCAAAATTCATTTTTTAGTAAATGAGTGAACATTGCATACATAGTACTAAAACTAAACAAAATCTTAAGACATTTCAATTACTTACTAAAAGAGAGGCACCTCTCCTTAACTTTCTAGTTGTTCTCAAAGGCAAAAACCCAAATTAGTGTGGAGAAAATGTCAGTGTTTAAGTGTCCGAGGCAAACTTGAAATGACCTGCACAAGATTGCCCAGTTTTTTGGAGACTGGAGACTTAAATAAGCACATGCCAAAAACAGCCCTGCAAGATGATAACAAAAATAAATAGAATCAGACAGTCCTATTAGACACGGCTCTCTTCCATGTAAGTTCACCTACTGAGTGAGTGTCAAAAAATACAAGTGCACAAATGAACTGCCCAAAGGCTCTCTGATGGCTTTTGTACTAAAAGCCAAGTCATCTTTTTTCCATCCAATTCCTTTCAAACAATAGAGTGCCTTTCCAAGATTGAAAGCAGGCGATTTCTAAGAGACACTTAGAAAGCATAAATGTTAGATATAATTATGAGCTACTTAAAAAACCATGAAGGACTCATTTGGATTAATCAATTTATGCATTAAGTTCTACAGAAGGGTTACATTTATCCCCCCTAAAATCAAGAAGGTGACTTGAGACCAACACAAAGGGCACCAGTGATGTGTTCCAAGGAGAAGTCTTCGGTTTCATGGTGGCCAACAAGCTCCCAAGATGTGACTCGCCGCTTAAAAGAGTACCAACAGTGAAATAAAGTACAAATTTGGTTCCTAAGACTTTCCTTGTATTTATTTCCCGTATGTTTTTAGAAACCCAGCTAGCTCAAATGATCTCTAGCTTCTGAACATCATATGAATAAAATGCCATCAGTGAGGTCTGAACCATTTATGAAGATCCAGGTGCCTGAAAAGTGCCTAGAGTTATTGAAACCATTGTAATAATAAAGTAATCTTGATGTCTCCTAGGGTGTAGAGCTGGATATGTTTTTCTCCACACTACCAGATGCAAAGCCAAATGTTCCATGTTCATAAAAAATGCATCTAGAGCTGCCCCATATTCATAAACAATATCTGCATGCATGAATTTTCAATTTCTTATAATATTAGAGCTATGATAAAGTAGCAAAAACATGCTCTTAGATCATAGTTAAAAGAAAATAATCCTTTACAATTAGTATCTGAGATAAGGGAGGTTTTATGGTGTTTTCCATGATTAAATTGACACAGAATGGGAAAAGCAAAGGTAAGCCCCAATTTAAGTTCAGTTCAGTCCTCCAAGGGCAATCATATCATGCAGAAGAAGATAGGCTATTTAGCACTGATGATTTTATGATAACCAAATTGTTTCAAACTGTTATATAATCATGGATAAAGTAATTTAAAAAGAGAAAAGTAAAGTCAAAATAAAAAATTTTGAAACTAGCCTAAGAGCATCACATATGAATACCAAACAGAATGCCCCAGACTTGTCATATAAAATTCAGCTAACTCCTGTGCTTTGGGCCCCAGTCAAGGGAATTAGCTCCTACCAGAATCACAATAGACAACGAGCCTTGATCCTGGACCACTAAGTTCCCAAGCCTGGATCTTAACAGCAAGGGAGACACAGGGTATAGTTATTTAAGGTTTAGAGGTTGGATCTCATTTACTAAAGGGATCAAGACATACCCAGTTTTTAATGGTCACAACATAATATTGTGAATGAGGACTTCATTTATTATGAATTTTTTTAGTATGTGCTAAGCAATAAGGCAGTGTGCTAAGTAAGTATCTTTATATATGGATTTTTAAATTTAATTCTAAAAAAATATAAGGTAGGTATCGCTACTGTTTCCATTTGCTAATAAAGAAATCAATACTTAGGGCAAGTAATTAGGGGCTAATATTTACCACCTGCCTGATCTTTTTAAATTTCTATCTTGTAATAGAAAAGAGACTCTGGCAAACTGCCTTCAGAGACCCAAGGGAAAGGAAGTGCATGTACATTAAAACACATTTTTAATAAATAAATAAATAATTTCCCCCTGAAATGTCTTTTTTAATTTTTATTTGTTTATATTTTTATTCCAATACAGTTAACATACGGTATTATATTGGTTTCAGGTGTACAATGTAGTAATTCAACACTTCCACACATTTCTCAGCACTCATCATTACAAGTGCCCTCCTTCATCCCCATCACCTATTTCACCCATCCCCCAATCCACCTCCCCTCTCATAACCATTCGTTTGTTCTCTAGAGTTAAGAATCTGTTTCTTGGTTTGTCTCTCTCTCTCTTTTTTCCCTTTGCTCATTTGTTTTATTTCTTAAATTCCACATATGAATGAAAATATGTTATTTGTCTTTCTCTGACTGACTTATTTCACTCAGCATAATACTCTCTAGATCCATCCATCATGTCATTTCAAATGTCAAGATTTCATTCTTTTTTATGGCTGAGTAGTATTAGATTTTATATATATATAATTTTTTAAATTTTTATATGTATTTTATATATTATATATCACATATTTATATATTTTATATATATATATATATGTATATATATATATATATATATATATATACCTCACAAGTTCTTTATTCATTTCTCTACTGATGGACACTTGGGGGCTTCTTCCATAATGCTGCTATAAACATAGGGGTGAATATTTCCACGTGAATTAGTGTTTTTGTATTTTTGTAGAGCAATTGCTGGATCATAGGGTGGTTCTATTTTTAAGTTTTTGAGGAAGCTCCATACTGTTTTCCACCATGGCTGCACCAGTTTGCCTTCCCATCAACAGTGCACAAGGCTTCCCTTTCCTCCACATCTTCCCCAACACTTGTTTCTTCTTTTTTTTTAATTTTAACCATAAAATAACCATTTATTTAACCATTCTGGCTGGTGTGAGGTAATATCTCATTGTAATTTTGATTTGCATTTCCCTGATGATGAGTGATGTTGAGCATATGTTCATGTGTCTGTTGGTCATCCAGATGTCTTCTTTGGAAAGGTGTCTGTTCATTTCTTCTGCCCATTTTTAAAGATTTTATTTATTTATTTGACAGAGAGAGATCACAAGCAGGCAGAGAGGCAGGCAGAGAGACAGGAGGAAGCAGGCTCCCCGCTGAGCAGAGAGCCCGATGCGGGACTCGATCCCAGGACTCCGAGATCATGACCTGAGCCGAAGGCAGCGGCTTAACCCACTGAGCCACCCAGGCGCCCCACTTCTGCCCATTTTTAAAATTGGACTATTTGTCTTGGGGGCTGAAATGTCTTGTTGTAAGTAGAATTTCCTTTTAGAAAGAACCACCATCTCAAGTTCATCTGGGGGATCCTTCCATTTTGAAGTCCTAGTGACTAATCCCAATTTATGTTTTTCTTTTGCCATCAATCTCTAATTTCTCATTGTCCAAAATGTCCCAAATTCTTCCTCCAAGATTTCAAAATACATTTGGCCCACATGAAACACAACAAAATTTCCAGGAGCTCTGAATTCACAGATCTCTGACAATGGGAACCTGCTGCAGCTTGAGGTGGGTCATGGACACAGGGCACAGCCAACCAGTTCTCACTACATATAGGAACTATCTTATTAGAGGTGTTCTTTCAGTTTATCCTGTTTGTTTCTGCAGGCCCCCCTCTTGAAATGAGCTTTACTTAGATCCGATGAGAAGGTCCAACACATAAGGAGGCAGAGCTCTTGCTGAAGGAAAAGACCTGGGTTTCCTATCTGAAACTTCAATAAGCAGTTAAACATTTTAGTACGATACCAAGAATACAAGGGGTTATTGAAAATTACAGCCAGTCTGCTGGATATTTCATCCACCCATCACCACAGCCTTCCTTTACTGCTCTGATACACTCATATTTGCACTGCAGAAAGAGGACCTGGAGGGAGGCTGAACCCAAGAGGATCTCAGTGCTGACCTGGAGGGCAGCCATCTTGTCATCATGAGTCACAGCAGACTGCATTTGGGGACTACACCAAAAGTGGTTCTTAAGAGCATAGGGGCAATGAAGCAGAAAGCCTGGATTCAAGTCTCTGTTTTCTCCTTACCATATCTGTGATTTGGAGAAAATAACCTTTCCAAACCTCACTTTTCTCATCTATACAATAGGAATAAGAATATCTTTCTCATGGAATTTTTGTGAATATTAAAGTAGAGAGTGCATGAAAAATTAATAGAAATCCTAGCATGTGGGATCCACTTTATAAATGTTCCTTTACTTTCTTATTTTCTTCCTTGCTTTCTTTCTTTCTTTTTAATACTCTAACACTAGGGACGCCTGGGTGGCTCAGTTGGTTGGACGACTGCCTTCGGCTCAGGTCATGATCCTGGAGTCCCGGGATCGAGTTCCGCATCGGGCTCCCAGCTCCGCGGGGAGTCCGCTTCTCTCTCTGACCTTCTCCTCGCTCATGCTCTCTCTCACTGTCTCTCTCTCAAATAAATAAATAAAATCTTTAAAAAAAAAATACTCTAACACTAGTTTTGGCCTATTTTCCCCTCAGTGAATCAAATTGATTTATTAAATGCTCTGACATCATCACAACACAGATTTTATCTTCCTTTCACACAATTAAGTACCTTTTATTTATGTTTAAAATAAAGGAGAGATCAAGTTTGGAATGTTTTAAGTAAGTATACTCTCAGTGATGGTAGTTACTTTGGTTCTGACTGTTGAATAATTTTGTACAGATCAAGAGAGATTAAAAAAAATATTAAGCTTATTATGGGCAGCAATTACATTTTTGAAAACTCAAATATTTAAAAATTTTAATAGTCCTACCAGCTTTTGAAATTTCTGCAGAAACGATTTTCTTTTCTAAAATTGATAAGACCCTTAAAATTGATAAGGTTACTTTTAGCTTTTCAGAAATAGTACCGCATGAATAAAAGATGTCAGTCTGAAACATTTTTGTCCTCAAGGGCAAAAAAGAGAAACTACATTCTAGCTTTCCCTGCACCCTCCTTCAGGACCCAGTGCCTGGTACTGAGCTCTGGTCTAGAGAGGGTGCTAAGCTGTGTTCCCACACATATGACTCCCTGCCATTCTACCAAGCATGCTCTCTACACTTCTGTCTCCCCAGATCCTATCCATTTTCCAAGACACCATCCAATAAACCTTTCCCTACTACTGAATCACCCCTTTCAACTTCTACATCAGTATAGCCTGCAGCATACATTCAAACCTCTTATCATCCACAATAGGTCTCAATAATTTAGCGTCATTGTTGTCAAGCAGATTATAAATTTCCCTGTGATAGAGACTCTACCTTTCTTCTACCCACTACTGATAGAACATAGTGAATTGTGAAGTGCTTGGTCTCTGAAATGCTACTGCTCCTACTTAGTAACTGTGACCTTGAACAAATTGCTTAGCCCCCTGTGACTCAAGAATAACCAAAGTACCTGCCTTGTTGGGTTGTGATTTAATAACAAAAAATCTTAGGAAAGGGTCCAGAATATCATAAGTCCTATGTAATTATTAGCATTTATTATAGTGCTGGGCCAGATATTTAAGTCTGTTAAGATCCTATCTCAGGAAACACAAAAAGTGGTAGATGAGGCAAAGAGTAGAATCGAAAGATTGTCCAGAATACACTTTGAGAAAAGACAGCAGAAAAGATGGTCTCTGCCCTCTAAGAGCTTACAGTCAACCTGTCATTCATGGAGTAAAGAAAGAACACCTCACAGGCAAGGACTATGTGAGTCTCATATTTATTTTCTGGGGCATGGTATAGTCCATGGCACATGGTGGGTATTCACCAAATGTCTGTTGAATTAAACAAATAATTAGACTGTAAAAGGAAGTCTATTGGGGGAAATACTCATGAAGATACATTGCTGCTACATGACAGTCCAAAGGCAATTGGAAAATGAAAAACATCATTGGACTGAAAAAAAATGGTGGTGTTTAAAAATGGACCATCAAATTCATTATCTCACCAGCTTTTGCTTGGCTCCATTTATGTCCTTGGACTCGTTCTGCTGGGGCTCACTGGAATGAACTTAGGCAAAGCTAGAGCATCAGGCTGGTCCCCATAATGGCAGCAGCAAAGATGAAGGAGATGGTGCCACAAAATCATGGTATTATCCCTCTCTCATTACCCTCCCCCAACTTCCACAGTCTATCAGTATTCCCCATCCATAACAGCTTCTATCAAGGACACAGCTTACAGATGTCCTCCTGGTTAAACCAATGAGAGCTTGGATCCAGCCAATGATGTTTCTGAACTGAGTCTTAGCTGTGACTCGTTTAGCCCTTACTTGTTCTGAAAAGGTGGCTTTAACATTTGATTTCCAAAGTCAATTTCCCATACACACCTCTCTACCCCGTCTCAGGTAATAATATAGTGACCCATCTTACTCTAAGCTCCTTCTCTGCCCTGACAACTTCTTCCTTGTTCCCGAATCCCATACATTCTGGAACCCTGCTGCCAAACTGACAGACCTTTCTAGATGTATCTCTTCGCTGAATACCTGACTGGGTTGCTCATCTATTGTCTATACACCTGAGAAGACACACCTATTTCCTTGGTTGTTGCCTATTGACAGAAACTGACTTCATGCGGAATTCTTTAGATAACCACACCATGCCTATCTCAATCTCCGTTTTTACCCAGGTCAATCCCAAGCACTAATGGCAGCCCAGGGTGTGAATTACATGACAGAGGCCATAGTCCCTCCCCTATATTGCTCCCTCAACACAGAATCCCAAAATATAACACCTAGAGCAATGTCCCACTTTGAAGGCTCCTTTGCTAAAGGAGAACTTCTGAAAGACCAGAGCCGAAGCTTTAGTCATAGACTGCTCACCATGAATGTCATTTCCCAAATACTTAATGTCCACGAGAGTTCAGCCTTCCTCTCTTTCTTTCTTTCTTTCTTTCTGGCCATGTCATTTACTAAGAAGGAAATGTTGCCAACACTGGCATAGAAAATTTTTGTTTTTTCAAGTTTATGGATATACAAAATGTATTTATATATTAATTATTTATGGATGATCATTTTTGTTGCCCAAAACTGTGTTATCCTAAACTAATCTAGAATAAGCAGCCTTTTAAATACAAATTTACACAAGTGCCCATTTATTTCCTTAGGATATGTTTATGAAAGTGGAATGGCAGAGTCAAAATATCTTACCCTTTTTAGGGTTTTTTTGGTATATTTGATATATATGGTCCTTCAGAAAGATTGTAGCAGTTCAGAATTCCAACAGAGTGTGTATTAGTCACAGAATTCTAAGGCTAGTATTAGAATCTCAGGAATCACCTGCTTAACCTTTTACTTCAAAGGTGAGCATATGAAGACTAAGCCATTTACCCAAAGGCAGAAACCAAAGAGTAATTTTTTAACCCCTAGTTTTTATGACACTTTTTCTTGTCTTCTAGCATACCACTAGCATCACAAATTAAGCAACCCAAATTATGCCTTTAAGGATGTAGTGTGGGCAACCAATCTGTGTTCTTACCATCACTCCCATTTCTAAATTTTAATATTTGACATCACAATACAGACTTGTGAAATACTTTCAATATTCAGGGAATATCTCAACCTTCAAGTACCAAGAAGGAAATTCTACTTGGAAAAATGCCTGTAGCTTAATCCCCACTCCCGCCTTCTGGTCTCTCTTTCAAAACCATCTGTTTTATTGATGGACAGGGCTGGGCTCAGAAACCAGATGTGTTTTCCAAAGAAGTTGCTGTTTCTAGAGGACAGAATGTCTGACACATGACAAAAGGCAGGAATTTTTTTGTTTACATTAGTTGTTAAATATGAAACAAACCAACAATATTTTCTTAAAAATACTTTGGCAGGTTAGCTTTTGTCTATTTACAAATCTTTGCTAACATAATTACAAGATTGCTTTCCTTAAAAATCTTACTCTGAAGTTAGCTAGCTTGTAGCTCTCACAGCAGATCCCGGATTCCTGTGTGCCCTTGTGAAAATTTTTGCAAATACAGCACTAATAGTGAACAAATGTGTCTTCTCATTTTTGCTCTCAAATACTAGGGCCCAAGGACAGAAAGAATAACTGGATGCAGCAAGTTTCTGATGGTCACATTAACATTTTGAAGTGTAAGGCATCAGAGGAAAGGTCAGTAGGTTGATCATTACATACATCCATTCAGGAAACATTTATTGAGTCCTAACTATAAATCAAGTACTGCGCCAGATAATTGGGCTACAATACAAAGGTCAATAAACCAGACATGAACATAACCTGCAGGGATGGAGTTTTCTTCTTTGGGGGGTTTTCAGTTGCTTTGCTTACATCTGATTTATAAAGAACTTTGTCAATTTAGCTTTGGTTTCCTTGTAATGCCAAATATAACATTATAAACCTTTCATAAACCCTCACTGAGGTCTGTGGTGGACACGTCCCTCTCTTGCAGTCTAAGACCTTGAAAGCATCATGTACGCTTGACTCTATCAGACAGAAAGTACACAGGGCTTTTGAAAATCCTCCTCCAGGATGAGTCTATTTCAATTACTAGGACAAGATCCCAGTCACTAACATCTGCTTGGATTTGCATAGAATGCAGAATCCACTCTAAGCAAAAAAAGGACTCTTGGTATAAAGATTTGGCTTACTATGTACACTGCCAGGAATTTGTAATTCCAAAATATATTCTGTAGATGTTAGCTGATTCGTGCTTTTCTAAGTCCTAAAATTTCTCATGAGAGGTCTCTTTGTGAACAACTGTAATAAGCTGTTTTATTCTACATTGTGTCCCTTTAAAGGTTGTTTGTTGTCAAGCCAATCAGCAAAAGTCCTACAGGCTCAAGCTAAACTATAATTAGCCAAATCATTCCTTGACTTAAATCCAGACGATTTCCTCTCGGTACATTCTTTAAAAAAACAAAAACACTAATGACCCAACTTTCCCTCCCCGCCATACATTGAATCCATACAAGACCAGCTCGTGGACAAATAGCTCCAGAGACCCCTGATTCTTTTACTTCCTTGTCAACCAATCACAATGCCTGGAAATCCACTATTAAAGAATCAGTCTTCGGTGTTCTATTTCTTTTAACGTCTTCGAGTGAGTTTCATATGATTGTAGGAAAAACAGGTCCCCATTCGTTCATTTGTCCATTTACTCTCATTGGTTTACCCATTTTTTGCAACATATAATGGGGGGCAGGAGAGGATTTTTATATACCCGGCAATGTCCTTCCTTCATAGTGTCTTGAGTGATTTCAATTGAAATTTCAGAATTGAAAAGCTCATCTTGCTACATCTCACTCAGTACCAAACTGTACTAATAATTTCAAGGATGCAGGTTATCATGAAGCACAGGCAAAGCAGGAAGAGGCCTGCCAACCTCATGGAGCTCTATGGGGTTTTCCCTGCCTTAGTGGGCATGTTCTGACTGCTTTAACATGAAAGATCCCTAAGCTCTGCATGTGTTCACGTCACTAACCCGTGAAGGCATGAGGTTTTTCCTCTAATGCTCGGGGTTATGTAACTTCCGTGAGGGAGTCTAGGGCCCATGCCCGACATAGCCATGGATTGCAGCCATCTTACACAGATAATATATCCTCAAGACCATTTCGCTTGTTTTCCAGGTCTGCCATTGGCATGTTTACACAAAGATGACAAAGAGGTCCCATTGGAAGAGAACAGATGGTAAACTTACTGCTTAATCAAATGACTTTCTGTTACTCAATGTGAGATAAACTCTGAAAGAGAGGTAGGAGCTACAGGGTGAACTTGATTATTTTTGTCCAGCCTCACCCTTGACAAATCAGACTGAATCCTAGTGTGTTTGCATGCAAGTCGAGACAGAAGAGACAGTATACTGGTACCTTCCATGGGTGTTTTGCTAAACATTTTCCATAACCAAACTCCCAAAATGTCAGACATTCCCTTCCAGAGTTTGGAATCAACAATGCTACCATGAGCACTTAGTGTGTGGCAGGCACTGAGCATTTATGTATAAAATCTTGTGTCATTCTCACAGCCCTGTGAGACAAGGACTATTCGTCTTCTACCACTTCTGAGGAACTAAGGCTTAGAGAAGATACATACATCAGTTACATGTCTATGCTGCCAGACTGGACGGGAGTCTGGAATCTCAGGCAGCACTCTCACCCCATCAGGGTGGAAGACTGTAGAACAAGATGGTTCAGGAGATCCAGGAACTCTTTGTTCTCCAGAGGACCCAGAAGCTCCCAAGAGAAACCTCCCCAAAGAGTGTGTTCCCTTTCTGGGCCATTCTCTGGGTGATGTAGCACCTGCATGTACATTTCTAGGGAGAACTTGCATTAATGAGTTCTAGAAAGTGTAGTGTCTGGCTAGGTCCAGATCAAAAACGGCAGGTGAGGGTCTTAGAGTAACATATTTTGGTCAGTGACAATCAGGAACCTTTATTCACCTCCAAAAGGTCTCCAGAAATTGTTTATAACTTCCTCTATTCAAGTATCTTCTAAACTGTAAATTCATCCAAACAGCAGTGTTTGAGGGAATGGACACCTTGAGGTGGTACCTAGCAGTGTTCAGTCATCTTCTGACAGAAATTTGGGGTGCCCTTTTTACCTCCTCTAGAGGACACAAAATGTGGTGATGACCTCATTGTACAAATGAGCAAAAATAGAAGCCCCTCTGTATCCATGCCCAGGGGTAGTGGTGTTTTAGATCATTTCCTTGAATTCCAAACCCTAGATATTCAATAAACTCATATTATACTGCAAAAGGCCCTCCTGGCATTGTTCTTAAGTTTTAAAGAACAGCATAACTCGGGATTTTTTGAGGTAAATGATAATACTTTTTCAAGACTCATAAGAAAAGAAAAGATTTTAATCATATAAATTTTGTAATTGAATTTGGGTATTTTTTTCTCCTGCTGGAATAGAGACAATTTTTAGAAAGAAATTGGATGTATGCAACCAAGACAAAGAACATTTTGAGGCACCACACATCTGTGGCTACTGAGTGCCTGTTTTGAATTACATTTAAATTGCCTGAAGAGCATTTGGCAAATGGAAAATTTTAAGTTGGTTTAAGCTTTTCCATGGACAATTTAGGTTTTGTACTGTTATTGTTATATCTGTGCTTTTGCATTCAAATCTTTTCAACCAGCATGGAAAAGAGAAAAACATTGTGTTAAAGGCTTTTTAATGACATAGTAACTCCTCTTGACAAACAGTGGATCTGTTCCATTATCTTATCTGCCAAAAAAGAAATATCTTCCAGGAGAATAATATGTGCTTAATCATGAAAGGCTTCAGCTTTGAAAGCTTCAAATGATAGAATCAGCAACAGAAATAAGTACTCTACATCCCCAAATTAGATGTGTTCTTTTGATTATCTTGCAGTAACATCTGTGGTAACAATACTTTCTGGAAACCACTGCTGCTATACTCAAATAGCTTGACTAAGTTGGCCTGGCTTGTCCTGTAAAAAAAAATCAGTGACTTAACCAAGCGTGGAATAGCCCCACCCCACACCATTTGCCCTTTGACTTGGCTGCTCCAGGAGAAGCTTCCAGAGGCTGCTATGTGAGCTCTGATTTCAGAACACAGCAGTGCTCTGATTCCTGCATGTGTCCCAGAGGGAAAATCCTCCTGTGGGCACGGAGGCCCATCAACTCCAGTGAAGTCATCCTTACTTTTGTTGCCTTGAGGATTACATAATTACAATTAAAAGACAATTTATACATTTTGGAAAATGCACCCACTCAAAATAGATGTATTGTCTTGCTTCGAGACGATTCTCATTAGAACTATTCCTACTCCCACGACCAGGCTACCTTGCTGGTGAGAACTGAAGGTAAGAGCTTTAAAGTCCATCTTGCCTGTGTTGGCCCAGATCAGAGGTTACACAAATACATGGCTCTCTGGCAATCTCTGATTATGAACAGGAAATTCTATGATTTGACCTCATTAAGAAACAGCTTGCATTCTTTATCTGCATTTGTGGGATTTTGTATTATGGGTTTGTGCCTTTTTTTTTTAAGATTTTATTTATTTATTTTAGAGAGAAAGAGCGAGAGAGCATGAGTGGGAGGGTCAGAAGGTGAGAGAGAGAATCTCAAGCCAACTCCACACTAAGAACAGAGCCCAACATGGGCTGGATCTCACGACCTTGAGTTCATAACCTGAGCCAAAACCAAAACAGATGCTTAACCAACTGTGCCACCCAGGCATCCCCGGGTTTGTGCATTTATTAAAACAATGGTGATGGAAAATAGAAAATCTATCTAGATGAGCATCAAGGTTGGTGCCTTCACAGAAGATGGTTTGCTAATTTTAGGAGGAGGTGAGTGGAGAATCTGATGACAAGAATATTAGAATATCAAAGGTTTGGATTCAAATGTGATCTTGGTTGTCAAAATGCTGACAGATGCTAAATTCCTGGGAGACGTTGAGCTTGTGGGATACTCAAGAAGAGAATGCTGAGGATTTTCCATTTCACTGCTTTAAAACTTTTCATTCTTACCTCTGAAACTAATAATACAGTATATTTTAAGTAATTGAATTTAAATTTTTTTTAAGATTTTATTTATTTATTTGACAGACAGAGATCACAAGTAGGCAGAGAGGCAGGCAGAGAGAGAATGGGAAGCAGGTTCCCTGCTGAGCAGAGAGCCCGATGTGGGGCTCCATCCCAGGACCCTGGGATCATGACCTGAGCCGAAGGCAGAGGCTTTAACCCACTGAGCCACCCAGGCGCCCCGAATTTAAATTTTTTAAAATGAGAAAAAAAGTTAAAAAATAAAACTTTTCAATCTCCACCCTTTTACCTCTCCATGAGGGAGAGAACCTATGCTGTACAGCAGAGCTAGAAAGAAGCACTTACCCTCCTGGAACTACTAAGTAGTTTACTATTCATGGTTCCCATTGTCCCCAAGAGACAGAAAAAGCTGTCCTATATCTTAGATGAAATATTATCAGGGCTGGAATAGAATCAGGAAATGTGGTTCTCACAATGTTATACTTCGTATGAAAAGTATAGAAATAGAAATAGAAAAATAAAACCCTGAACAAATGTTACAATCTAAAAATAAAATTTCATATACCCTCCCTCCTCCTCCTCCTCCTCCAAAAAATAGATAACACAATTAAAATATAACCAAACAATATGATACATGAGAAGGATCGCAGTGGTCTTTGTACATGCCTCATTGGTAAGATCAGCTACAGATAATTTTGCAGAAAAGAAGAACGTTAATATGAAATCATTCTGATAAGAGTAGTTTTTTCAAAAGCATACAAAAATCTAGGTTGTGAGCGTGCTTATATGTGTGAAAAATAAGTTCAATTTACTTAGGAATTTTTTTACTCTCCTGTAATCCATGGTAAGGAGTATGACAATGGTGATGGAGGTAGCAACGTTTTTGACAAGTTGTGGCAGTGTGTTCACACACTGATTTCATTTTATTTTTTTCTGTTTTACACACAGATTTTATTTGATCTATGCTCCAATCCAGATGCAGAAAGATTCCACCCAAACTTGGGGGAAAATATATAGCTATTCAAAATGAACCAAAGTACAATTTTTGAAAAGGATACTAATAATACGCATGCCTTTTATACCTGAATTTGTAAAAGCAGAATAAAAACAAAACTCAATTGTGAATGTTTGTGGGAAATGTAGGTGTTAAAAACCTGAATTAATTGGCTGAAAAACAAAGAGAAACTGCTAAAGAGCCTATGTCTCAAGTAAGGGTTTATTTTAACTAAAAAAGAGATCACAGTCGTAATGGTTTAAAGGAAACTATGTTATGCTCTGCACTTGAGCAGGGTTAATATGGACAATTGCCAACATTTTTGTGCCTTTCTGCAAAGAGCCATTTTTTAAAGACTTTATTTATTTGTTTTTGTGAGAGAGAGAGAGCACAAGTTGGGGGCAGCGGGGCAGAGGGAGAAGCAGACTTCCGGATGAACAGGGAACCCAGTGAGGGACTCGATCCCAGGACCCCGGGATCATGGCCTGAGCCAAAGGCAGTCGCTTAACCAACTGAGCCACCCAGGCACCTCTGCAAATAGGCATTTTTAACAGCACTTCACCACACTGCTTATAAAGCTCGACCGAATACATCACGGTTCAGTAGTATTTTCCTTGTTGCCATAGAAGCTGATCACAGAGTCCTCAAATCACTAGTTAAAGGTCAATTTGATATGAATGCTAAAATTATCTGGGCTGACCATATTGTGGCCCAATTATTTTGGTAATTGGAAATGGTGAATTATGTATTGATGTAAACTGTGCTATAATTACCCTGAAAATGGTTGATCTCCAAAACTTTGTAGATGTACGAATTCTCATACCGCAAAATGCATGAGTGAATCAGAAGCATTACAGAGTTGTGGCTTATCAACTCCAAGGTTCTGACTGACACTAGTTATCTTTTGCTCTAGATTTCCAACTTTCATTAGGAAAATCAATTAAACATATTTCCTAGAAAATTTTTCTGATTCAAGATTTTTCTCAATGGAACTAGTTCCCTGCTGATAAAACTGACTTAGAAAAATGCCTTAGGGCCCAAACTAACACTTTTCCCTGTTTTTCCATCATTTCTCATTACGGAAAGATTGAATAGTTTTAAAGGTAGGTCAAAATGCCCCCATATTTATTTACTGCCACCACTGGGCGTGTGGCAGAGGAATGAGAGAACTCACCCAAAAAAAGTTTACTGCTCTTCACAATGTCCTTGAGGCCAGCTGGGCCAACAGAGCAAAGTCATGGCCATCTGGAAAAGGCCCAGTATAAATAAGAAATAAAAGGTAACATACCAGCAACTCTTCTTTCCTTGGCCCAGAAGGAATTTTGGGCGAGAGCTCAATGAATTCTTTCCCACTGGTCTATAATTGTGCTGTCCATGATAAACTTAGGGCATGGGGTGAATCTGTTCAGTGTTCTTTGTCATATTATACTCATGCAGAAAAGCCATCGGAGTTGAAAGTGACATTCTACCATTGCTCCAGAAGTCATAGTAAAAAGTGAACCCTTGGAATTTGTGATAAAGAAGGAACATATCTTTAGAGGAGTGAAATCTAATAGCATCTTCTTCCACAGGACAGGCAATCAAACAGTATCTAAACCCAGTATGGAAAGAGGGTATGGAGATACACTCTAAATTCTCTCCATGTGATTGAATTCTGTTGCCTATCCTACTTTGCTAGATGGGCTCTTGAGAAAAGAATGAGTTAAGGCTCAGGCCTGGTGCTCCAAAGTATTACTCTTTTTTGTTGTTGTTTTACTTTACACACACACACACACACACACACACACACACACACACACACACTTTCATCTTCTGTTTTATCTTACCATTGCGAATGTGTGGTTTAGATAAAATTAAATTTATAAATTGGATAAGTCAGCTATCTTTTATTCTCCCTTAATTATGCTGTGCTTAATCAATATGAAAGAGAATCAGGAAATTTCTCTTCAGTGTTGAATAACTACAAAATTAAACAGAGTGAGAGGTGGCTGTCTCATTTGGTATAATAACCCTCTTAAGAATTGCCTTATTACAGAGCAGCTCCGTTATTGTTCTCAGGGAAATGTCTGAAACTGTGAACAATTTAGGAGGGGAAAGGAGCACAATGACAAAGGAAAGCTTTCTCCTGAGATTGTTCAGTTGCTGTTTTAAGAGGAAGACGGTGACAAACATTTATTATCCCTTAGATATGAAAAGCCAATCTGAGTACTGACATCAACTCAGTAATTAGCCAAAAATTGAATGTGCTCTGATGTCCTGATTTAGAATTCTTGTTACTTAACCATCAAGAGGGAGAAAGAATTGGGAAAGATGAAGGGACAGAAACGTCCCAGAAATGGGTTTCTTCACATTCCTGAGTGGAGAAATTTAGTGAACAGAACTGGGTCTGATCCTATGCCTTGCCCTCATCATGTGCTGGGGAAGCCTTGGCTATTTGGCCCAAGTTGTATCTAGAGTGGGAAGAGTGTGAAATCAGAATCAACCCCTCAAGGGACAATCGGTTCTAAAAAAGAAATTCATCAGGAAGGATGAATGCAGTACTTATCTCTCAGTGCGTCAAACATCTAAGGGGATGTCCTTGTCCTGGCACTTATCTGACAAGGTCAGACATTTGAAGACATGAACAAAACAATGGTGCCACAGTAAAGGATGTTTTCCATGCTCAAAAGGAGACCACTCCAAGAAGACCACTGGAAGGGTATTCCAGAAGCTGCTTGCTTATGGAAATCCATGGCTAATTATCCTAAATAAGTGTTCAGAAATGAAACCAACTATTATCTTCTCTGGTACTAAGGAAAATGTCACCATGGACAAGTAGCCTCTACCATGACATACATCTTCCTACATTGCATGCTTCACAGAGAGGGACTGCTATGGTCTCTATCACTGATACCTCCTTTCCCTCCAATGGATTCCACCAATAGATGGCATTAGCAAGAGGTCAGAGGACAAGAGAAAAGAGAGACTAAGATATTTCTCTCCCTTCTTGCGCTCCAGGGCTGGTTGGGTCATTACCTTTATAACTGTATCTCTTGCCAAACCACCCCTCTTCCACCACTCCAGCCCTTCTAACTCTAGTAAAACTATTTCTTCCCTCTACTCCTGTGTTCAGCTCAGCTTCCCCTAACCATGCTTATGTCTTTGTGAACAATTAAATTATAATCAGTGAAGCCCATTTGCTTCTTGCTGTGAACCTCACTGATACAAAAAGCTTCATTTGTCAATGAACTTGCTGACTTTCAAAGTTTCATATTCACCTTAGACCACATTCTTATGTTCAAGGTCATGTATTTATTCAACAAATAATTGTTGAGCATCTATTGTTTGTTAGATGTGATATTTACAACAGTTAACAAGACAGTCTGTTTAACAGTCCAATGAAGAGCAGTCTCATTCAGAATATGCTTAAGTAGAGAGGTCACTAGAAATGGTGAGTGAATGGTATCTTAGATTTACCTAACTGTGGGCCAGGTATTACTTCCTGGATATCCATCTAGATCTTCACGCACAACATTAAAAATCTGAGCTCACTAGCCCCCAAAACTTCTCCCCACCCTGGTTTGCCTCTCTTTGTTGATGGCATCAACACATCATTGACCACCTGTCAGAGTTAGAACCCCTGCAGTCATTCCAGATTCCTCTCACTCTCCTTTACTCATCAATTAAACTCAGTCCTGGAAATTATAGCCTAAATAGCACTCAAAAAAGTCCGATGCTCCCCATTCCCTACTGCTCCTCCCTAGTTCAAATATCCCCAGCAATTCTCTCCCTGTCTCTAATCTCCTTCTACAGCATTTTCCACCATCAGACCCTGACAATGTGTAAACATGGCCAGAACCCTATTCTAGTCACAGTATTTTATTTGACCCTTTCACAGGTGAGATAAAAATGTATACTCCTTACCCTTGTGCAACCACTGGGAAAAACAGCATGGTGGTTCCTCAAAAATATTACAAAGAGAATTACAATATGATCCAGCAGTTTTGCATCAGGTTATATGCCCAAGAGGATTGAAAGAAGGATCTTGAAGAGATATTTGTACATCCATGTTCAGAGCAGCATTATTCACAGTGGGATATGAAACAGCCCAACTGTTGACTGATGGATGAATGGATAAGCAAAATGTTTTATATATGAACAATGGAATATGACTCAGCCTTAAAAAGGAAGGAAATTCTTACACATGCTACAACATGGATGAAAGTTAATGACATCAAGCTAAGTGAAATAAGCCAGTCACAAAAGGGACAAATACAATATGATTCCACTTACATGAAGTGTTGAGAGTAGTCTAAATCATTAGAAACTAAAAGTAGAATGGTGGCTGTCAGGGGACGAAGGAAGGGAAAATGGGGAGTTAGTGTTCAATAGGTATAGAGTTTCAGTTTTGCAAGATGAAAGTTCTGGAGATGGACGGTGGTGATGGTTGCACATCATTATAAATACCCTTAAAACCACTGAATTATGTGCTTAAAAATGGTTACAATGGTACAGCTTGTATTATGTATATGTTACCATAATAAAAACGTGTTTTTTAAAAAAGCATACTCCTTTGTATTCCTTATATGATATGGCCCTTAGATACCTATCTAACCTCATTTCACCCCATATCCCTCCCCAAATACTGCCTGACTCCTCACAATGTTAAAGTAATTGTTCCCCAAACATAAGCCATGCTTTCTCTTGTCATGTCCACTGACAACATTCTATTTTTCTTTCAAATCTTGCTTAGACATGGTCATCTCTATGAGGTCCTTCCTGTCTCCTACAAGCACCTCTGATCTCCCATTACACCTAACCCACATCTCCCACAGCAATATTCTCATTGTAACCATTGAGTCACACACCCATCTCCTAAGGCTAATTCCTTACCTGTCCTTCTGTGACTCTATGACACAGGCATTCAGGAAATAATATTTAAGAAACCAATAAATGAATGCTTGTTTTACAATATTCTGTTCACATTGGCATCCCTTGTGTCATTTACTCCTCCCCAGAATGGCAGTAGTTATTGATTAATAAGGAGTTCATTGGAGCCAATTTGTTGTTGTTGGATTTTTTTTTTTTTGATTTTTCATTCCCAAGTTTATTGAGGAATAATTGACAAATATAATTGTGGATATTTAAAGTTGTATGACATGATGACTTGATATACATAGACATTGTGGAATGATTACCAAGACCAAGATGATTAACCCATCCATCACCTCACAAAGTTTTGTTGTTTTGTTTGTTTTTGTGGTGAGGACCTTTAAGATCTGCTCTGAGCAACTTTCCAGTATATAATGCTGTATCATTAATGATAGGCACCATGCTGTGCATTCAATTCTCAGAATTCATTCTTCTTATAACTGAAAGTTTATACCCTTTCACCTACATCTTCCCATATACCTCCTCCCCTCAACCTCCTAGCAATCACCAATCTATTTTCTGTCTCTATGAGACTGGCTTTTTTGTTAATCTACATATAAGTGATACCATACAGTATTTGTCTTTCCTTGTCTTACTTATTCAGTTCAGCATAAAGCTTTCAAGTCCCATCCATGTTGTTGCAAATGGGAGGTTTGCCTTCTTTTTTAAAGCTAAATAATATTCGTGTACGTGTGTGTGTGTGTGTGTGTTTCCCATTTTCTTTATTCTTTCATCAAAGGGCATTTAGGTTGTTTCTATTTCTTGGCTATTGTGAATAATGTGGCAGTGAGCATGAGGGTGCAGATATATCAAGATACTGATTTCATTTCCTTCAGATATATACCCAGGAGTGGAATTGTTGGATCATATGGTAATTACATTTTTAATTTTTTGAGAACCTGACATACTGTTTTCCATAATGGCTGTACCAATTTACATTCCCACCAACAATTTCTCCACCTTCTTGCCAATATTTGTTATCTCTTTTCTTTTTGACAATGGCCATCCTAACAGGTGTGAGGCGATAGCTTATTGTGATGTGATTTGATTTATATTTCTCGGATGATTAGTGGTGTTCAGCACCTTTTCTTTTTTTCATTTTAAAGATTTTATTTTATTTATTTGACAGACAGAGATCACAAGTAAGCAGAGAGGTAGGCAGAGAGAGAGGGAGAAGCAGGCTCCCTGCCGAGCAGAGAGCCCGATGTGGGGCTCAATCCCAGGACCCTGGGATCACGACCTGAGCTGAAGCAGAGGCTTTTTTTTTTTTTAAGATTTTATTTATTTATTTGACAGAGAGAGAGATCACAAATAGGCAGAGAGGCAGGCAGAGTGGTGGGGAGGGGGGGAAGCAGGCTCCCCGTTGAGCATAGAGCCCGATGCGGGGCTCGATCCCAAGACCCTGAGACCATGACCTGAGCCGAAGGCAGAGGCTTTAATCCACTGAGCCACCCAGGTGCCCCGTCAGCACCTTTTCATGTATCTTTGGTCATTTGTGTGTCTTCTATAGAAAAAATGTTTTATTCAGATCCTTTAACTCGTTTTTAAAAATGAATTATTTTGCTTTTTTGCTATTGAGGTTTGTATGAGTTCTTTATGTATTTTGGATATTAACCCCTTAGCTTTTGGTCTGCAATATTTTTTCCCATTCAGGAGGTTGTCTTTTACATCTATTTTTTCCTTTGCTGTGCAGAAGCTCTGTGGTTTGATGTAGCTCCATTTGTTCATTTTAGTTTTTGTTGCCTGCAAACACTGTAAATGTTCCTAAAACCCACCAGACTTTCTGCAAGAAGTATGGCCCCACAAAGTGACACAGTATAAGAAAGGCAAAGATACTCTTTATGCCCAGGGAAAGTGGCATTATGACAGGAAGCAGACGAAGCCAGTTTTCCGGAAAAAAGGCTAAAACTACAGAGAAGATTGTGCTGAGGCCTGAATGTGTTGAGCCCAATGGCAGATCTAAGAGAATGCTGGCTATTAAGAGATCCAAGCATTTTGAACTGGAAGGAGATAAGAAGAGAAAGGGCCAAGTGATCTAGTTCTAAGCTTCATATTATATTATGAAGACAGTAAAATCTTGAGGTTATGTTCACTTCATTTGATTACAACTGGTCTTCTAAGAGGGAAATAAACTAGTGCCATCAATAAAAAAAATTAGGTGACCATATATACATAGGTTTATTTCTGGGCTTTCTAATATGTTCCACTAGTCTGTGTGCCTGTTTTTTGTATAGTACCATACTGTTTGATTACTACAGCTTTGTAATATAGTTTGAAATCAGGAAGTGTGGTACCTCCAGCTTTGTTCTTTTTCTGAAGATTGCTCTGGTGATTTGTGGTCTTTTATGGTTCCATACAAATTTTAGGATTGTTTATTCCATTTCTGTGAAAAATACCATTGGAATTTTGATAGGGATTGCACTGGATCTGTACATCACTTTGGGGAATATGAGCATTTTCACAATATTAACTGTTCCAATCAAGAACAGGGGATATCTTTCCATTTATTTGTGTCTCCTTCCGTTTCTTTCATTGATGTCTTTTAGTGTATAGGTCTCTCACCTCCTTTGTTAAAGTTTTTCCTAAGTTTTTTATTGTTTTGATGCTATTGTAAATGGGATTGCTTTCTCTTTTTCACTTTCAGATATTTTTTTTAGTATAAAGAAACACAACTGATTTTTGAAATATTGATTTTGTATCCCCCAACTGTACTGAATTCATTTGGAGCCCATTTGCTAGTAAGCTTAGCATAGTAAGTACAGTTTTGTGACCAAGAGCACAGATAAGGAGATTCCACAATGATGTAATTTTAGGACCATAAGTCAAGAATCCATAGATTCTTTAGATGTAAAATAATAGTGATAATGATAGTAACTATCACAGAAGCTATTAAGAAAATGCATTCTTAGTACATACAATATCTGAACTAAGGTGAGTCTCAATATATGATAGCTATTACTTTCACAACCCACCACACTAAAGGTGTTGCACGTATTGAATGTCAGAAGACACAGAGATGTGCGGTTAATTTATGCACACATATGATATTGCCTTGACCTCTCATATTTTTTTAAAGTTTTATGTATTTATTTGAGAGAGAGAGAGAGCTCTCATGGGAGGGAGAGCGAGAGCAGTGGGGAGGGGCAGAAGAGAGGGGCAGAGGAGAGAGGGAGAAGCAGATGCCCCACAGGGATCCCTGACGCTGGGCTTGATCCCAGGACCCTAGGATCATGGCCTGAACCATAGGCAGATGCTGAGCCCACTGAGCCACCCAGGCACCCTCTCATATTTTCACACATATGTGACTATCGGAGTGTCAGCAGTATTCGTAATCTGCCCTGAGCAAGAGTCATACTTCATTCATCATGCATGAATCTCATATGTGGAAAGGGGCAGGGGAAAGAAGAAGAAATGGGAAGTGGTAGGAAGTGGAGAAGCTGATAGCATAGTGGGGAAGGGTAAAATCAATTGTCAGTCTTCCTAATCTGCCTTTTAATAGAAAGGGCTCAGTCAAGTATATAGTGTTTACTTTACAGCTAAAACACATTTCTCTGCAATTCCTATTGTCAAAATAGGTAAGTGTGGTTAGCTGGCAGAGCACCAGATTGGGCTGCTCAATTCAGACTGCACAGGCCTATGTATTCTCTTTTTACATAGCCCACATCTTTTTCCTATTGTCAACCTTTATTATAACTATCTTTAGCACCTCTAGCAATTGTAGGAAAAACAATTAATACCTCTTTGTTGAAGAAGCAAAACACAATATGAAAAATCGAGCCATTTTTTCCTTGAAAATTTGCATTAGGATAGTGTGCAATTAGGAACTTTATTACCACAGCTTTTGTATATCCTCATCAAACATACATTAAGGATTTGTCTGAACTTTCAGAGAAACTTTTCATTTTTCTTTTGTCAATATAAATGTTTCCATTACAGTTATGGAGCCACCTAATGATCTCTAAGAAGGTAGTAGAGGAAGTGATAGTAATGCTTGACATACTTCTCATTTAGCTGATGGGTTTCCATTAAACACGCTATTAAAGTGAAACAAGATGGTTCAAAGGACGAGTAATGGGCCACGGAGCTTTTCACCCATGTGTCAGTGGGGCCAGCATTTCCGTTAAGAAAGTCTGACAGTATGACAATTTTTCAGTAATGCAAAAGCATAGTTCCAGTAGGGTTCCCTGTAGAATAGCCCATTTTCCAAATGACCACTTAGAGGAAAAAGCACTAGACCAGGGATTATAAGACCTGAATTCTAGTCTCAATGATCACTAACTTTATTTCTGTCTCACTGACCTTCCCAGGTGCCTCAATTCCCTCATCTGTCAGAACACATAATTTTAAAAGCCCTATAAATATCTCAGAAGCCTTTTAAAATTGCTATAGAAAGTATTAATTGAAATATAATTGTAATCCTATAATTCCAGAGCAAAATGATTCTGATCTGCTCCACCGGTCCCTAAGGTCTTTGAGCTGCAGAGCTGTGTCTCACACTTCCTGTCAGCCAGGGTTCCTAAATACAGACATGGAACCCACTTTAGTTAGCTTATACAAAGAGAATTGAATACAGGATATACATGACACAACATTTAGGGGAGGGCTGAAGAAACAGACTCCAGCTGAGCTTCCGGGAATAACTCCCACTACATCACCGTTGTTGTGAGTCACCAAGACTGCTGCCTCTCCCACAATCTGGGAGACACTGGAGCGGCCAGATCTTTGAACACATCAGTTGAACCACATTCACACATACAATACCAGGCCTCATATTCTGCTTCTTTCCCCATTAGGATGCCTTTCTAAGTCAAAGTCTTGAGTCATTTTATGTTGCTGATGGAAAATCAACCATAATCTTCTCAAGAGCATCTGGAAAGGGTTGTTTTTAGTTTTTAGCATTCTAGAAGGGAGTTAGGATGGGTATCACCACAAACAAGAGTCAGATTCTACCATATGTGCCTGAAAAATCCCTGGCATGTTAATAGGTATTCTTGGCTGAATTTCATGTAATTTAAAACAATTATAAAAGCAATCAGGCAACAAATAGCAATTGGATGCTGACTATGTGCAAAAGACAGTCTACCCAAAGGAAAACTAAATTAGCACAACCATCTAATACAGAATTGCCTATGCTTTCCCAAGCATCCCATGTCCCTTCATATTTCTAAGATTTTCCATAAGCCCTTCCCTCTGCTTTAGGTGGGCTTCTCTCACTCTCTTGGCTCCAGCTAACTCTCAGGGCCCTTAAAGACAGTACTCAAGCTTCACTTCTTTATATCAGTTAGGATGCTTTTGACTCCATGTTATGAAATAGCTGAAAGAGGCTTAAATAATAAGGACTTATTATCTCAAATAACAAAAAGAAAAAATGATAGATATAGAAGACTCCAGGTTTGTTATTCAGCAACACTATGTTATAAGTATATATGTAACAAAGACCCAAATTTCCCAGCTCTGCTATTCTAGTCTCAGCCTATTAGAGCTCACATTCTCAGGCTGTCCTTGCTTCATCACAACATAGATGTCACCCCTCAGATATTATGTTGTCACACAGTTGTGATCAAAGACAGGAAAGAAGTTTCTCCTAGCATGTCTCCTTCTATCAGGAGAAAAGTCTATTTAGAGTCGCATCTGTAGAATAATCCTTAAACCTCCCTCTCCAGGGTCATGTCACAGGCCCTCATCTAAACCAGTATTGAAAGTAAGCATAGGGACAACCAGGTGGCTCAGTCAGTTAAGCTTCTGACTTTGGCTCAGGTCATGATCTCAAGGTCCTGGGATCAAGTGCCAAGTAGGGCTCTATGCTCAGCTTGTAGTCTGCTTCTCTCTCCCCCTCTCCCTTTGTCCGTTTCCTTGCTTGTGCTCTCTCTGTCTCTCTCTCAAATAAATAATAAAATCTTTTTTAAAAAGGTAGTAAGCATAAGCACAAAAGTACAATGTTGGCAATGATTGGATTAGACTTGTGAAGATTCACTTTCTGTCCAGCAAGGGAGAGGGAGAGTAAATACCATCATTAAATCAGGACTCTTCCAGCAAGGAAGAGAGAAAGGAGCAAGTAACCCATTGCATCAGCTCTACCTTCTCAATCACAACCGACCATTACATCTTCTTGAGCTGTGTGAGTTGCTTCACCTCAGGGTTCTCATGGCAACTCACAATTAGTGTAATTGTAGCACTTATCACATTGTCAACTCACTTATCAGTTCTGCCTCCCTATGAGCTCCTCTAGGGCAGAGGCTATTTATTATTCATCTGTGTCTCTAGAGTTGGCTCAGTGTCTAGCACATAGAATGCACCCAGTAAATGTTGGTTGAACTCAAATAAGTTGAATTATGCAGGTCATAAAATTCTATCTATGTAAATGGGTATTAGCCATTCAGAAGAGTTATTATTTTATTATCTAACTAGATCACACTTAGACAGATGGTCTAAAATGTTTTTGCACAATTAAATCTAGCTATTTCAAAATGCCAGTGAAGCTACTGGTAAAATGGACATAAATAAGCAAATGGAGCACTACTTTGTGTATCTCAATCCTGTTAAATAGCAAATCTTTGTAGTTAATCATTTCATTTTTAGTTCTTTTATTTATGTCACATCTACATGAGCAAAAACACAAGTTTTATAGCCAAAGTTAAAACAATTCTGGATTAAGTTCAGAAACATGTGAAAAGTCACACTAAATTTCTGTACTAATATGTGGGGCAACCTGAAAGTAGAACAAACATTTTATGATCATTTATTCAACACGTGTTGGACCCACACTTATAGCCAAAATATAGGAGCAGGGACCATACTTAGCCTCCACCTGAAACAGCCAATAAACAAATGTAGGTGAAATAATGGTTCATAAGACACTAGCATTTTGGGAAAAACAAAAAAATGAGGTCAACCCTACAATGGCCCCAGCATAGGGCCTTGAGAGAGTTTCCAGGCAATAGTGCTGCTTGGGGGTTTGGTAGACCTCAGACGGCTTGCTGGAATGAGGAGATGAAACTGAAGGTCTAGGGAGACGTAGGCAGTTAGCGTTCACAGAACAATACTGGAGAAGAGAAAGCTAACAAAGACAGATTCATAGAGAATCCCATTTACAAAGTCAGCTGAGTTCATGAGGACATGCAAAAAAGGGAAACTCTCAGGGGCTGGGAAAAGAACCATTCAAAGGATCAGAGGTAATAGTGTCCAGCATTTACAGTGTGCCAGAAATAGTACTTGTACCCACCAGCCAGACAGAAAAATTTTATAATTCATGGGACTTTGAGTAGAATACCCAGAAGAGACTTGCCTTGGTAGTGGGGGAAAATTATCACTGGATGGAACATGGCTCTAATCCTACCTGACAGGCATTAAATTCAAGATCTGAAAGGATCAAACTGTTTACAAGTAACTTAATGGTGATCCAGAAAAAACAAACAAACACTCCAAGAATATTTATAAGAATTGAAGAAAACCATACCCAAGAAAGAAAAGTTTACAGTAGCATCCATCTAATCAAAAATTACTTGCAGATTCAATGCAATCCCTATCAAAATTCCAATGACATTTTTTTCTGTAGAAGTAGAACAAATCTAAAATCTGTATGGAACCAAAAGAGACCCCAAATAGCCAAAGCAATCTTAAGAAAAAGAGCAAAGCTAGAAGCATCACACTCTCATTTCGACCTATATTACAAAGCTACAGTAATGAAAACTGTTGGTTCTGGCATAAAACAGACACTGAGATCAATGGAATAGAATAAAGAGACCAGAAACAAACCCATGCATACAAGGTCAATTAATTTACAACAAAAGAACCAATAAACAATGGAAGAAGGAGAGTCTTTTCAATAAGCAATATTGGAAAAACTGGACAGCTGCATGCAAAACTATGAAATTGAACCCCTATCTTATATCATACACATAAAACCAACTCAAATTGATTAAAGACTTGAACATGAGATCTGAAACCATAGAACTCCTAGAAAAAAACGTAGAGGGTAAACTCCTACACATTGGTCATGACAATGATATTTTTGGACTTGATATTAAAAGCAAAGCGGACAAAAGCAAAAATAAATGGGACTACATCAAACTAAAAAGCTTTGGGACAGCAAAGAAAACCAGCAATAAAGTGAAAAGACAACCTGTGGGAAAGGAGGAAAATATTTGCAAATCGTATGTATGATAAAATGTTAATATCCAAAATCTATAAAGAACTCAGCTCAATTTTAAAAAATAAAAGAATACAATGGAAAAATGAGTAGAAGACTTGAATAGACATTTTCCGAAGATACGCAAATGGCCAACAGATGCAAAAAGAGGTGCTCGACATCATTAGAGAAATGCAAATCAAAACCACAGTGAGCTATACCACCTCCACATATTATAATGGTTATCATCAAAAAGGACAAGAAATAGCAAGTGTGGGAGAGGATGGAGAAAAGGGAACTCTTATGCACTGCTAATTGGAGTGTAAACTGGTGCAACAAATATGGAAAACAACATAGAATTTCTGCAAAAAATTAAAAATAAAGCTACCATATGATCCAGTAATTCCACCTCTGGGCATTTATCTGAGGAAAATGAAAACACCATCTCAAAAAGATATCTGCACCCCTGTGTTCATTGCAGCATTATTTATGATAGCCAAGACATGGAAACAACCTGAGTGTCCAACAGATGAATGGATAAAGAAATATTATTTGGTCATGAAAAAGAAGGAAATCCTGCCATTTAAAACAACATAGATGGACCACAAAGGCATTATGTTCAGTGAAAAGGTCAGACAAAGTAAGACAGATTCTGTATGGATCTCACAGCATTTATAAAAAAGATGAACTCATATTTGCCAGAAGTAGGGGAGTAAGGGATGGCTGAAGTTGGTCAAATGGTGCACATTTCCAGTTATAAGATAAGTAACTTCTGTAGATACAATGTGCAGAATGGTGACTACAGTTAATAATACAGTATCTCATATCGGAAAGATTCTAAGAGTGGATTTTAAAAGTTCTCATCAAAAGAAATAATAAATGTAGGTATGTGAAGTGATTGGTGTTAACTAAACTTCCTATGGTAATCACTTTGCAATTTATACATATGTGAAATCATTATATTTTATAGTTTGCACTAATACAATGTTATATGTCAATTTTATCTCAATAAAACTGGATAAAAGAAGAAATGATGCAATCAAGAATTCTATGGAACAAATGTTTTAAAGTATTAAAAGAAAAATCTGTAATTTTATTTCTTTCAATTTCACTTTCTTTCAAAAATGAAATAAAAATAAAGACATTTCAGATATGCAGAAGCTGATATAATCATTACCAGCAGACTCACACTATAAAAAAAATATTAAAGGAAATCCTTTAGGCAGAACAAAAAGAATACCAGATGGAACTCTGGATCTACACAAAGGATTGATGAACATAGAAAATATATAAGATTTTTCCATTATTTAAATCTCTTTTAAGAATAATTGACTGTTTAAACAAAAATATCAGCAATATAGTATGGGGCTAATAACATACGGAAAAGTAAAATGTATAGTAATAGTGAAGTAAAAGAAAAAGAAAATAGCACTAAAGTTGGGGGGGAGGAAAGTTGATTATCATAAATTTCTTACAATATATGTAGGGAGACCAACTATCTCATCTTCACTGAGAGGTTTCCTATGACACCAGACTTTCAGTGCTAAATTAAGACAGTTATAGGAAAACTGAGATCATTAGTCATCCTAACACACCAGGTGGTGTAATATCACTTAAATGTAGATACCAATAGCCAAGCTGACTTTAACCTACCAAGCCCACTTCCGTGTGCCTTAGTTTACTCATCTCTAGAATCAGGAACAATAAAGCCCTCTTATTACTGTTATTACAAGACTTTCATCATATGATGCATGTAAAGTGATAAGTAGATACCAAGGATTAATAAATGTTAGCTGTTATTATGATCTAGTTTCAGTTTTTTGAAAAATCAAGGTTATAGTATAAAGAATGAATAAGAGAAAACATGACTGTAACCAGAGAGACAATTTAGAAGGCTCATAGAGTAATAGACCAGAGGCGATGAGGACCAGAACCAAGAAAGTGACATTGAAATGGAGACAAATTGAAGGACTCAAGAGAAAGTAGAATCCACAGTGTTCAGTGGTCCCTTCTTTCAATAAATGTTTATTGAACACCTACTGTGTTCCAGGCACTGAGGACACACATCCAAATAGGAATACTTTGGTCTGACTAAATCCAGTGTTTAGAGCTTATTCTGTGTTTCAGTTTTCATCCAGAAATTCAAATATTCATTACAGATTCAATCAATGAGTACCTTTTTTCCTCTGTATATTAAAAAAAAAAATGTGGAGAGAAAGAAACAATATTTAGATTCAAAATATGAAAACATTTTTTGACCCAGTCAGGAAAGACCCATGTGAACCATCAAATCTTAGCAATTCCTCTCTTTTCTTATATAATAAAATCATTTTAGATTTTAGATAGTCATTAATACATATGATTGCAGTATTTGACATTGCCTGTGAAGACAATGTATTAGAAGAGACAATTAGAAGAGACTGTCATTAAAGATGAGAGATTTTTGATTCAGAACTTTTAAATTGTATTTTGTTCGATTTTAGGAAATACACTGTGATGCTTTCCTATTGTTCTAATATTTCAGAAAATTTGTGGGGACTGCATGAAATACAGATTTGGCTCACATAGCTTATCCTGGCTGAATTAAGGTTAAAATTAATATCCCTCCTATATATAATATTGCTTTTGGCATTTTGGTAAATGGCTGATGATTCAGGGAACATAAAGACGAAATGAGACCTACATTATAAAAAAGGATCAGATTTTATGTGCTTGGTTTTTGTTTTTGTTTTGTTTTTTAGCTTTTTTTAAGATCAGATTTTACTATGTGGATTTTTTTCATGTTTTCTCTTTTTCAAAGTCCAAAACATGTGTCCACTTATTCTATTGTAGTACATTTATTTTTTGTTTCATATGGGTAAGATTTTAAAATATAACAGGCAACTCCGATTGTTTCATATTGTCAAATAATACTGAAGGAGTGCTCACTTAAACTCTTTCAGTTCTTGAGGGAAATGAGCATTATCTGAATTATGGACAAAGCTGTGCTCCTTTGCAGCAAGAGGAAGGAAGTGGTAAGGAGAGCACAGTGTGGTGCATTATTTTTAAAAGTATAGCATTTAGACTTAAAACCCTGTACAAAATGCATTTCATTTCCTAGCCAGTTGTTGACCTTTAAGACATGGTGACCTGAATTTATGTATGGACATACTAGACAACCAAACCCTCACAGGGAGAAAATTTTGGAAGATCGGGTCTTAGATTGAACAGAATGACAACTCATCATCCTCCTATCATTAAATATCCATCTCTCTAAGTCATTGGGTTTTCTGCGTGAGGAACAGAGATGAAAATAAAGCACAGTGTCTGCTCTCAGAAAGCTTTCTGTCTCCCCTTGAAAACAGAGTTTCCCTCCTTCTGAGGTCATTGATAGGCAGAAACCACCCTGAAATCCTCACACAGAAGGGGAAACCCTTGAGGATTTATTTTAAGAATTTAAATGAAATATCTTACTTGGCGGCAAATCAGGAAAAGAGCCTGTAAAGGTTAATCTAAGAAGAGAGACCCTTGTAGCTTTCTTTTATGACCATTACTGGTACTCTATGTAACACCAACAGGTTTGTCTATAGTTTTGTGATTCCAAATCCTGATACAATTTAAGCAAAATTATTTCACTCAGAGCCTGCATAGGACAATTTCTTTTTTTATAGCCGTATGTAATGTGAAGTAGAAGTCAAGGCTGCCTAATTTACTCCTTTTCAGTAAATATACCCAAAAAGAATGGTAGCCTCTTGCATTTCTTCTGTGTACCAGTTATCTTCTGTAGCCAAGAATCACTGCCCGTTGCTTACGGATAAGGAATAAAGCAAAGAGAGCCTTAGTCTGCTTTAAGATCTAAGGGAAGATGCTCCTCCAAGAAGGAAAGCATCATCCCCCCCCTCCTTTAAATTACAGAACACAAGTGGTATGACTGTATCCTCATTGCCAGATGGTTCTTCCTCTTCCTGCAGTGCGTGAAACATGGCTTATGGACTGAATGTTTGTGTCCTCCCCCACAAAACAAATTCATATGTGGATATCCTAATCCCCGATGTCAGTGGAAGAGGTAGGGCCTTTGGGACGTTGACAGTCATGAGGGTGGAGCCCACATGAACGAGATTAGTGCCCTTAAAGAAAAGCCAGGAGAACCTGTTTCCTCTCTCAACCCTCTGCCATGTGAGGGTACAGGAAGAAGACGTCCATCTGCAAATCAGGAAGCACATTCTAACCAGACATTGGATCTGCCACCATCTTGATCTCAGACTTCCGGCCTCCACAACTGTGAGAAATAAAGGTTTGTTTTTTAAGCAATTCAGCTAGGTCTGACTAAGACACACAGGCAAAATATTCTGCATTTCATTCTCGCCCCAAAAGAATTCAGTTAAAAATCTTGCAAGGCATATCTATAAATATCTATCAAGTCTGATCATCTGAAATCTTAGAGCCAAAGTTATTTTCCTAGGGTTCATAATTTGGAAGAAGCAAGAGGCAAAAGGGCATGAAAAGTTCTATTTGTCCCATAGAGTTTTAATATATCTTTCTTTAATTCTTAAAACCAGCTTTAATTCTTTGGGAATTTTTAATCCTTTCCCCCCCCTACAGAATATATCCAAACCTCTCAGCCAGAAAAGACCTTTAGAATTCACAGGGTCTGAGATTATGAAAACACATTAATGCATCAAACATCTGTGGAAGATTAGCCTTCATTTGATGTTAGTGTAGTGCCATCAAGTGGACTAGTGGAAGAAGTGTCATTTTTGAAGTTTTTTATTACAGTCTGACTTGTAGACACTTCAGCCCCCTCTTATGCCTGAAGGCATTTACTGAAAATGGAGTAAATTAAGGAAAATCTTGACTTTTAGTTTCACATTACATATGGTTACAATAAAAGAAATTGGCCCACATTTTCTGCAAAATTTGATAAAACAGATTGTCATTGTCAACAAATTTTGTTAAGACTCTTTTCGGTCTGCAACACTTATGAGAAAAAATATATGACTCTATCAAAGTTTGGAAAAGCCTAAATATGCATGATTGTAAAAAATTAAGTATTTAGGCACATTGCATCATTTATCAATATTTTTGTGACACTAGGAAATTGTGATTTGCCCAAGAAAACCTGAATGACTATCGTTCTTTTTTACGTAAATGTATAATTTAACAATTATAAAATAGTTATGTAACTAATACCTAAGATATAAAATAGAGCATTCTCAGGACCCCAGAAGGGTCCTGGTTGCCCCTTCCCTCTTGTTTATAATTTAGCTTCAAAGTAAGTATCTCTAAATAAAATATTTGGCTTTTGCCTAAATGCAATCACAAAGTGTGTGGGGGTATGCATATGTGTGTTTAAATGACTGGCTTTTTCCACTTAATTGTATGTAGATTCTGAAGATTCATCTACTTCATGGGTGTTTAATGAGTTCATTTTTGTTGCTATATTATCTTCCATTGCATGAATTATTAATCCATCTTGCTGTAGGTGAATATCTTGACACTTCCTCAAGGATCTTATGAATAATGCTGCTGTGAATGTGTTCATCTGTTTTGGAACATCTACATACAATTCTGAAGGTGCAACTGAAGGATATAAACATAGGAGCAGAATCACTCTGTCTTGGAGTAATGCATGTCTTCAATTTTACTAGGTTATGCCAGGAAGTTTTCTAAAGCAGTTGTATAAATTTATGCTAGCAATATGAGAACTCCTGGGGGTTCAGATCATGACCAAAGTCACTGTTAGATCTCTTTTTTTCATTTATTTGAAAGACTCTGCTGTGTGGTAATGCTATTTCATTTTGGGTTTAGCTGGAATTTCCCTGACTAACAATGTGGTTAAGAATATTTTCACATGCTTCATGACCATTGTGATTTCTCATCTTCTCATTTATCAGTGCAGAGCCCAACATGGGGCTCAATCCCAAGACCCTGAAATCATGACTTGAGCTAAAATCAAGTGTCAGCCACTCAACCAACCAAGCCACCCAGACATCCCTCAACATTCTTCAAAGATTTAGTGATATTTTTTAATGAACTAGATGATTTTTTCCCTCCACTCTTCTACCTAATGCTCTCAATTAGAAAAAAAAGATGTATCCAAAAACAGATAGCAAGGTCTTATTGTCCCATCAAGGAGTGGCTTTTTAAAAAAAAAAAAACTACTTCTATTAAAAAGAAAGGCTTCAGATAATCTATTTCAAAGTCAATGTTGTGCTTTTCAAAGATACTGTTTCACATTTAATGGGCTAGAAGCCTATTGCCCTATTGAGTAAACCACCACCCACTTACCAGGATATACATTACCCAGCCCGTTAACCGTGAAGGGTACTCTAGGTGATAGTGTTCAAAGATAAAGATTCTAGGAGTCTTTTACTGAGAGTGTTTCTTTATGAAGGGTAGATGTTTGCTTAAAATTTCTTTGAGGGGGGCGCCTGGGTGGCTCAGTGGGTTAAGCCTCTGCCTTTGGCTCAGGTCATGATCTCCAGGTCCTGGAATCGAGCCCCGCATCAGGCTTTCTGCTCCGCAGGGAGCCTGCTTCCTCCTCTCTCTCTCTGCCTGCCTCTCTGCCTACTTGTGATCTCTGTCTGTCAAATAAATAAAATCTTTAAAAAAAAATTTCTTTGAGAAATGTTCAAGATAAAATGCTACCACCACATTCTCTGCAATTCTGATTGTGTTATAGCAGACATCAAATAATTTTGAAGGATTTTTTCCATCATAAACTTGATAGATAGACAGAGATATATGGACATATTCACTGTAGATAGTACCCATAGACAGAGCAAAATTAAAATATTCATAATCCCAGAAACAAGGATAACCATTTTTAACAATTATCCTTACATATATTTTTCTATGTATATAAAAGTATTTTTTGAAAGATTTAATTTATTTATTTGTCAGAGAGAGCACAAGCAGGGGAAGCAGCAGGCAGAGGGAGAAGCAGGATCCCTGATGAGCAGGGAGCCAGACCTGGGACCCCAAGATCATGACCTAAGCCAAAGGTAGATGCTTAACTGACTGAGCCAGCCAGTCTTTTTAAAAAAGTATTTTTTTTTTAAATAGGATCAGGGCATATTTTTTTTTATATTCTACCTTTAAACATCAACCAGTATCAGTAAATAATTATCTACAAAGTCTATTCATTTTTTTCCAAAATCTGTTCAAGATGGCTTTATTAAGATCTCATTCATATGCCACATAATCTATCTAAACTGTACAATTCAGAAGCACCTACATGACTCAGTCAGTTAAGTGTCCCATTCCTGGTTTCCACTTGGGTCATAGTCTCCACTCAGCATGGAGTCTGCCTGAGATTCTCTGCTCCTGCCTCTACATCTGCCCCTTCTCCCGTTTGTGCTCTCTGTCTAAAATAAATAAAATCTTTAGAAAAATAAAGTGTACAATTCAATAGTTTTTAATATATTCACAGATATGTGCAACTATCACCACTGTCAATTTTAGAACATTTTCATGACTCAAAAGAGAAACCCTGTAACCTTTAGCTAGCACACTCCCAGCTCCCTAGACTCCCCTCTGTCTTACCCCTCAGCAGTCCTAGAAAACCACTAATCTACTTGTTGTCTCTACAGACACTGTTCTAGATATCTCACATGAATGGAATCATGTACTATGTGACCTTTTGTTAGAAATGTCTTTCAGATTTTGCTTGTTTATATTGTAGCATCTATCAGTACTTCAGTCCCTTTTATGGCTCAGTAATATTCCATTGTATGGATCTATCATATTTTGTTTTTCCATTCATCAGTTGCAAACATTTGGATTGTTTCTTCTTTGGACTATTATAAATAATGCTAAAAAAATAATGCTACTATAAATCTCATACAAGTTTCACCATGGACATGTTTTCAATTCTGTCAAGCATATACCTAGGACTGGAATTTCAGAGTCATATGATAACTCTATATTTAATTATTTAAGGAACCATCAGATTGTTTTCCAATATGGCTGCACCATTTTACATATCCACCAACAATGAATGAAGGTTCTGATTCCTCTACAACCTTGCCAACACTTGTTGCTTTCTCACTTCTGTATTCTAGATATCCTAGTTGGTATGAATTGGTATATCTTTCATCTTTGATTTGCATTTCTCTGAAGACTAATGATATCATGCATTTAAGAAGACTGTATATTCCATGATTGCTGGGTAGAGGGGTTCTATCGTTGTCTGTTAGGTATTGTTGGTTTATAATGTGTTCAAGTGTTGTCTCTTTTTTGGTTTTCAGTCTAATTGTTCTAACCATTGTTGAAAGTGGGGTATTGATGTCTCTGACTCTTGTTCTTAAGCTAGCTATATCTGTCTTCATTTCTCTTGGTTTTTACTATTTTGGTGCTCTGTTATTAAATAAATATAAGTTTATAATTCTCATATCTTCTAGATAGATTGAACATTTTATTATTTTTCCATCCTTTTATTTTCAATCTATTTGCATCTTTGAATCTAAAATGGGTCCCCTACAGACCACTTACACTGGGATCATGTTTTTATCCAGTCTAACAACTGTTTTTTTTTTATTATCTATTCCCTTCACATTTAATCTATATTAATACAGTTATATTTGTGTTTGCCCTTTTTTTCTTTTTTGTTCCTCTATACACCCTTTATTGCTTTCTTTTGCAGTAAATGGAAATTTCAAATGTAGCACTTTAATATCATTACTGATTTTTTTCACTGTATTTTTTAGAGGTTTTTGGTCTGTTTATTTGTTTATTGGTTTCAGTGGTTGTCCCAGGGTTTACAGTTTACTGTATCAAAGTCAGTTTCGAAGTTATATAAGCTTAATTCCAGTAGTATATAGAAATGTTACTCTATTACATTTCTACTCTTTTATGGTATTACTGTTATAATGTTACACTCATTAAGGTTTCAATCCAAGAATACGTTGTTAATTACTTTTTTGTCTGTAGTCATTTCCTTGGCCCAACACAACTCTGCTCCCTCATACCTCCTTTGTGGCTGTTCTTGACAAATATACTACACGTATGTTGCATTTCTATATGTTCTAGGCCCAGCAATATATTATATATGTACTATGCTATGAAATTGCTTTTAAAGTCAGTTAACAGGGAAAAGGAGGAAAATACACATTTGTACTATCTTTTATAATAACATAATTATCTTTACCAGTGTTCTTTACTGAGTTGGGGTGGGGGAAGGATTCAAATTACCATCTGGAGTCATTTGCTTTCAGCTTGAAGAACTACTTCTAATATTCCTTGTAAGTCAGATCTTTCAGCAACAAATCTCTCAGGTTTTGTTTACTTATAAAGTCTTTATTTCACTTTCACCTTTATTTCACATTTGGAAGATAGCTTTGCTGAATATGGTTGATCGTTGTTATTCCTTTCAGCACTTTTAATATGTTATCCCATTGTTTCTGCTGAGAAGTCAACTATTAATCTTATCGGGGTCCCTTGTAAATAATGAGTTGTTTTTCTCTTGCTGATTTTCAGATTTTTCCATGTCTTTGACTCTTAGGGTTTTTATTATACTGCGTCTCTTAATAGATCACTTTCAAGTTATCCTACTTGGAGTTTCTTTAGCTTCCTCCATGTGGAGGTTATTGATTTTTAATTAAATTTGGGAACTTTCAGCCATTTCTTTGAACATTTCTCTGCTTCTTTCTCTCCTTACTCTCCTCTCTAATTTTGTATGAATTGGTGCTGTTTATTGTGTCATATTTCTCTGGGGTCTCTTCATTTTTGCTCATTCCTTATTCTTTCTGTTCTTCAGATTAAGCCATCTGTACAGTCTATCTTCAAGTTCATGTATTCTTCCTTCTGCAACTTCAAATGTCCTAGTGAGCCCTCTAATGAATACTTTTTAATTAATAGACTTATTTTAAGAATATTTTTAGGGGGGCACCTGGGTGGCTCAGTGGTTTAAAGCCTCTGCCTTCGGCTCAGGTCATGATCCTGGGGTCCTGGGATCGAGCCCCGCATCAGGCTCTCTGCTCAGTGGGGAGCCTGCTTCCCTTCCTCTCTCTCTGCCTGCCTTTCTGCCTACTTATGATCTCTATATGTCAAATAAATAAATAAATAAATAAATAAATAAATAAATAAATATTTTTTTAAAGAGTATTTTTAGGTCTACAGAAAAATTGAACAGGAAGTACAGAGAGTTCCCAAATGTGCTTTCTCTCTCAGCAGTCTTCTCTGTTAAAACATGTTGAGTTAGTGTGGCACATTGTTGCAATTAATGAGTCAATACTCACACATTACTATTAACTGAAGCTCATAGTGCACATTAAAGTTCATTCTTTGTGCTGTACACTTCTGTGTTTCTGACAAATGTATACTGTAGCCACCATTACAGTATCATATAGAATAATTTCAATATCCTAAAAATCTCCTTGCTCCACCTCTTTGCCCCTTCCTGCTGAAGTCTTGGCAACCACTCATCTTTTACCACCTCTAGAGTTTTGTTTTTGTAGACTATCATATAGGATATCATATTCGCTCCTTTCACTTAGCAATATGCCTTTACAGTCTTCTATGTCTTTATATGACTTGAGAGCTCATTTCTTTTTATTGCTGAATAATATTCCATTATATGAGGGTATCATAGTTTGCCTAAACATTCACCCAAGGATATTTTGGTTGCTTCCAAGTTTAGAACTAGGAGCAGAATTATGAATACTTATGGATAAAACTGCTATAAACATTTGTGTGCAGTGTGGATATAAGTTTTCAACTCATTTGGGTAAATACTAAGGAGCACAATTGCTGAAGTATATGGCTTCTAGTGAGTTTTTTATTTCAGTTATTTTCTTTTTCAGCTTCATAATTCTCATGTGGCTCTTTTTTTAATTTCCATTTCGTTATTGCTATTCTCTATTTGATGTGATAGTGTCATCATATCTTCCTTTACTTCTTCAGTCATGATGTCCTTCGATTCTATGAACATGTTTATAAAGGCTATTTTGAAATCTTTTCCTGCTAAATCTAACACCTAGTTACTCTCACAGAAAATTTTCATCACTGTTTTTTCCCCCAGCATATAGGTCATACTTTTCTGTTTTTTTAATACTTCATAATTTTCTGTTGTAAATTGGATATTTTAGATAACATAAAATAGTAACTTTGGGTACTAGCCACCCCCACCATGAGACTTGTTGTTGCTATTTGCTTATTTGTTTAGTGACTGTCTGGATGATTTTAGAGAAGTCTTCCACCCTCACACAGTATAAGTTTCTATTGTTTCTCCTCAGGGAGGCACAGACTTGAATATATCCATAGTCATCTGGAATGACAGTGGGTTGTACGTGGTTCAACTTTTTTCCTTTTCTTTTCTTCACATCAAAATGACAATCTCCACCAATTATCAGCTGATTGTCCAATTGTTTTCAACAAATGCCCTGGGTCATGACCTGTTTTGAAAACAAATCCAACCAAATTATGGGTTCTCAGAATAGTTTCTGAGTTCTATTTTGTATATTTGCTCTGACCTCAGGAGGAGTCTTAGTTGATTCAGGCTGTATGACAGAATGCCATAAACTGGCTGGCTAAAACAACCGACATTTATTTCTCACCATTCTGGAGGCTGGAAAGTCCATGATCAAGACATAGGTAGATTCACCTTCTGGTTAGGGCCACCTTCCTGGTTTGTAGATAGCTGCCTTCTTACTATATCCTAACATGGTGGAGAGAGAAAGAGGAGGCAAGCACTCTGGTGCTTCCTCTTACAAGGGCACTAAGCTCATCATGAGGTTTTCCACTCTCATGACTTCATCTAAACCTAATTACTTCCCAAAAGCTTAAGCTCCTCATACTGGGGGTTAGAGCTTCAATATATGAATTTTAGGAGAACACAAACATTCAGTCCATAATGAGAGGTTTTCTGCCAGCAGACTTATTCCCTAATTCTCTTCTTCAAACTAGCCAGCCTACAGTTTAGTTTGTATCTTGGATCTCCTCCAATTGTCTTTCATTACAACCTCCACCATTTTTGAGGTCACCCCATACTTGACTTTTTCCATAATCTATTGCAAAGGGAGTCAATTCCTTTGCGAAGTGATTAGAAGCTATTTGTTTTATAGCTTGTCTCTCCATGTCAGACAAAAGCTCTAAGTCAGGGCCCTGGAGCTGAGAGTAAAAGTAAGGGCAAGCTTCTCTCTGAGAGTCACATTCACGATAGAAGCTGAACACTGGGGCAGGGGGAGGCAGGCAGCTGACAAAGGCCCTTTTGGCTTTCCTTTCCCAACATGTAACCACCATCTCATGAGCTGGGGTAAAGATGATCGGTGTTCCAGACTTCAAAGTCTGCTGTACACAAGGTAAAGCCTACATTCCATGATGGAAGATAGACAATAGAAGGGAGCACCTACCTCTCAATCACACTAACTCGGGACTTACCCCAACAACAAATAGTTGTGAGCAGAATGAGAAATGCCAACACCTTGCTCCTCCTTGGAAAAAAAGTTCCCTTTTTTAGAAGCATACCCTAACTCTAGTTTCATCTAGCCTTCCTGTTCACCTAAAGGGAAATATAACAGGAGGCAGGGCTTCAAAGAGATGGATGGGAATGCTGCAGCAGGGGAGGAAATAGTAAGCAGGGGACAAAAGATATGAGAGAAACATTTGTGAAGCCTTAAGAAATGGGCCTATTCTAAAACTAAATGCTACACACACACACGTATAGCCTCAGTACACAGTACATTATAGCTAAAAGGGATGAAAGACACAGAGTCTCCAAAGAGGAGTGCATAGGGAAACCCAAAGTCAAGAAAGAAGATAAAATTTAAGACGCTAGAGAAATTTGAACTTTCTGGTATGTATACCAACAACAGACATAAAACACAGTCCAACTCCTAGCCAGATTAACATAAATCCCCACACTAAAGGGCTATATGCCTCAATTCCTCCTATCTGGTATATCATGTCTTGCTTTTGATAAGAAATTACAAGCCATGCTAAAAGGCAAAAGGAAAAAAAAAACCACAGTCTGAAGAGAGAAGGTAAGTTTATCAGAACCAGATTCAGATATGGTACAAACTTTGGAATTATCAGACCTGGAAATTTAAATAACTAGAGTAATATGCTAAGTTTTCTGGTGGAAAAAGTGGACAATATGCAAGAACAGATGAGTACTGTAAACAGAGACATAGAAATTCTAAGAAAGAAGCAAAAGGAAATGTTAGGAAGTAAAAACACTGAAACAAAAATGAAACATGTTTTTGATGAATTCATTAGTATACAAGGCTGAAGAGAGAATCAGTGAGTTTGAAAATAGGTCACTAGGACCTTGCCAAACTGAAATTCAGAAGAAAAAAAGAGCGAGAAAAAAAAAAAAAAACAGATCAGAGCATCCAAGAACCATAGAAAATTTCACTAGAAGAAAAAGAATAAGGAGTAGAAGAAAATTTTAAAGAAAAAAATGACTGAACATTTCTAAAATTACTGACCAACACCAAACCACAAATCCAGGAAGCCCAGATAACACAAAACAGGATAAATACTAAACCAAAAAACAAAAACAAAATCACCTCAGTTTAAATATCATAGTCAAACTACAAAACACCATAAATAGAGAAAATCTTGGGTACCTGGATGGCTCAGTTGGTTTAGCATCTGCCTTCAGCTCAGGTCATGATTTCAGGGTTCTGGGATCCAGTCCTGCTGGATCCCAGTGGGCTCCCCACTCAGCAGGATGTCTGCTTCTCCCTCTCTTTCTACGTTGCCCCCTGCTCCTGCTCTCTCTGTCTCACATGCACTCTCTCTCAAATAAATAAATGAAATATTTAAAAAAAAATAGAGAAAATCTTAAAAGAAGCTTGTTGGGGAGAGGGGAGCAGCTTGGCTATAGAGGAGGAAGGATAAGAATTGTATCATCTTTTTCTCAGACACTGTGCAAACAGAAAGTGGAGTAAAATATTGAAAGAAAAAAAATCTACCAACCTAGATTCCATATTTACAGAAATTATCCTTCAGAAGTGAAGGAGAAATAAAGACTTTCCCAGAGAAAAAAAACTGAAAAAATTCATGGCTAGCAAGACCTTCCTTTTTCTTTTCTTTTCTTTCTTTTTTTTTTTTTAAGATCTTATTTATTTGTTAGAGAGAGACACAACAAGAGAGGGAATGGGAGAGGGAGAAGGAGGCTTCCTTCCGAGCAGGGACCCCAAGGTGGGACTCGATCCCAGGACCCTGGGATCATGACCTGAGCCTAAGACAGATGGTTAACAATTGAGCCACCCAGGTGCCCAAGACCTGTCTTTAAAGAAATGTTAAAAGAAATTCTTCAGACAGGAAGAAAATGATATAAAGTGGGAAGGTGGAGTGGAAAGTTTGAGCCCCACGTTGGATGTAGAGATTACTTAAAAAGAAGAAAGGGAAAGGAAGGAACGAACAAAAGAATGAACTTAGACACAAGTAAAGAAAGAAAGAGTGCTAGAGAAGGAATAAATAAGCCAAAATAAAATATTTCACTTTCATTTTTCTTAACTGATCTAAAATATAACTGTTCAAAGTAATGATAATAACAATGGGCAATTCTGCCTTATGGATAAGTGAAATGAATGATAGCAAAGTTGAAAAGATGGGAGCTGAATTGGGCATTCTCTGTCATAAAATATCTGTACCACACATGTAGCACAATAGTGTTATTTGAAAGTGGACTCATATTAATTTAAAATCTACATCTTAGGGAGGAGTCAAGATGGTGGAGAAGTAGCAGGCTGAGACTACTTCAGGTAGCGGGAGATCAGCTAGATAGCTTATCTAAAGATTGCAAACACCTACAAATCCAACGGGAGACCGAAGAGAAGAAGAACAGCAATTCTAGAAACAGAAAATCAACCACTTTCTGAAAGGTAGGACTGGCGGAGAAGTGAATCCAAAGCGATGGGAAGATAGACCGCGGGGGGAGGGGCCGGCTCCCGGCAAGCGGCGGAGCAACGGAGCACAAAATCAGGACATTTAAAAGTCAGTTCGGCTGAGGGACATCGCTCCAGAGGCTTAACCGGGGTGAAGCCCACGCGGGGTCAGCGTGGCCTCAGGTCCCGCAGGGTCACAGAAGGATCGGGGGTGTCTGAGTGTCGCAGAGCTTGCAGGTATTAGAACGAGGAAGGCGGCTACAGAGACAGAGCTGAGGAATGAGCTCTAAGCTCAGGGTTACCTTGAACCGGTCGCAGGCTAGGTCAGCTCAGAGCGCGACCGGAGGCCAGTGTGATGGGAGTAATTGGGCACTGTTCTCTGAGGATGCACTGAGGAGTGGGGTCCTGGGCTCTCAGCTCGGCCAGGCCGCAGACTGGGAGGCCGCCATCTTCATTCCCGTCCTCCGGAACTCTACGGAAAGCGCTCAGGGAACAAAAGCTCTGGAAAGCAAACCCGAGCGGATTACTCAGCCCGGCCCAGGTGAGGGCGGTGCAATTCTGCCTGGGGCAAAGAACCTTGAGAATCACTACAACAGGCCCCTCCCCAAGAAGATCAACAAGAAACCCAGCCAAGACAAAGTTCACCTACCAAGGAGTGCAGTTTCAATACCAGGGAGAGCAGCGGATTTCCAGAGGAGGAGAAAGCAAAGCACGGAACTCATGGCTTTCTCCCCATGATTCTTTAGCTTTGCAGTTAATTTAATTTTTTTTCTCAATTTTTTTTTCTCTTCTTCTGCTAAATTTTTTTTAACTTTTACCCTTTTCTTTTTTAACGTTTTTTAACTAGTTTATCTAATATATATATTTTTTTCTTTTAATATTTTTTCTTTATTCATTTTCTTCTTTTAATTGTTTCATTTTTTTTTTCTTTCTGAACCTCATTTTATCCCCTTTTTCCCCGCCTCACGATTTGGGATCTTTTCTGATTTGGTTAAAGCATATTTTCCTAGGGTTGTTGCCAACCTTTTAGTATTTTATTTGCTCCTTCATATACTCTTATCTAGACAAAAAGACAAGGCAGAAAAATTCACCACAAAAAAAAGAACAAGAGGCAGTACCAAAGGCTAGGGACCTAATCAATACAGACATTGGTAATATGTCAGATCTAGAGTTCAGAATGATGATTCTCAAGGTTCTAGCCGGGCTTGAAAAAGGCATGGAAGATATTAGAGAAACCCTCTCGGGAGAGATAAAAGCCCTTTCTGGGAAATAAAAGAACTAAAATCTAACCAAGTTGAAATCAAAAAAGCTATTAATGAGGTGCAATCAAAAATGGAGGCTCTGACTGCTAGGATAAATGAGGCAGAAGAAAGAATTAGCGATATAGAAGACCAAATGACAGAGAATAAAGAAGCTGGGCAAAAGAGGGACAAACAGCTACTGAACCACGAGGGCAGAATTCGAGAGATAAGTGACACCATAAGACGAAACAACATTAGAATAATTGGGATTCCAGAAGAAGAAGAAAGAGAGAGGGGAGCAGAAGGTATATTGGAGAGAATTATTGGAGAGAATTTCCCCAATATGGCAAAGGGAACAAGCATCAAAATCCAGGAGGTTCAGAGAACCCCCCTCAAAATCAATAAGAATAGGTCCACACCCCCTCACCTAATAGTAAAATTTACAAGTCTTAGTGACAAAGAGAAAATCCTGAAAGCAGCCCAGGAAAAGAAGTCTGTAACATATAATGGTAAATATATTAGATTGGCAGCAGACTTATCCACAGAGACCTGGCAGGCCAGAAAGAGCTGGCATGATATATTCAGAGCACTAAACAAGAAAAACATGCAGCCAAGAATACTATATCCAGCTAGACTATCATTGAAAATAGGAGAGATTAAAAGCTTCCAGGACAAACAAAAACTGAGAGAATTTGCAAACACCATACAGCTCTACAGGAAATATTGAAAGGGGTCCTCTAAGCAAAGAGAGATGCCAAAAGTAGTAGATCAGAAAGGAACAGAGACAATATACAATAACAGTCACCTTACAGGCAATACAATGGCACTAAATTCATATCTCTCAATACTTACCCTGAATGTTAATGGGCTAAATGCCCCAATCAAAAGACACAGGGTATCAGAATGGATAAAAAAAAAAAAAAAAAAAAAAAAAAATCTATATGTTGCCTACAAGAAACTCATTTTAAACCCAAAGACACCTCCAGATTTAAAGTGAGGCGGTGGAAAAGAATTTACCATGCTAATGGAGATCAGAAGAAAGCAGGAGTGGCAATCCTTATATCAGATCAATTAGATTTTAAGCCAAAGACTATAATAAGAGATGAGGAAGGACACTATATCATACTCAAAGGATCTGTCCAACAAGAAGATCTAACAATTTTAACGATCTATGCCCCTAACATGGGAGCAGCCAACTATATAAACCAATTAATAACAAAATCAAAGAAACACATCGACAAGAATACAATAATAGTAGGGGACTTTAACACTCCCCTCACTGAAATGGACAGATCATCCAAGCAAAAGATCAACAAGGAAATAAAGGCCTTAAATGACACACTGGACCAGATGGACATCACAGATATATTCAGAACATTTCATCCCAAAGCAACAGAATACACATTCTTCTCTAGTGCACATGGAACATTCTCCAGAATAGATCACATCCTCGGTCCTAAATCAGGTCTCAACCATTATCAAAAGATTGGGTTCATTCCCTGCATATTTTCAGACCACAGTGCTCTGAAGCTAGAGCTCAATCACAAGAGGAAATTTGGAAAGAACCCAAATACATGGAGAATAAACAGCATCCTTCTAAAGAATGAATGGGTCAACCAGGAAATTAAAGAAGAATTGAAAAAATTCATGGAAACAAATGATAATGAAAACACAACGGTTCAAAATCTGTGGCACACAACAAAGGTAGTCCTGAGAGGAAAATATATATCGGTACAAGCTTTTCTCAAGAAACAAGAAAGGTCTCAGGTACACAACCTAACCCTACACCTAAAGGAGCTGGAGAAAGAACAAGAAAGAAACCCTAAACCCACCAGGAGAAGAGAAATCATAAAGATCAGAGCAGAAATCAATGAAATAGAAACCAAAAAAACAATAGAACAAATCAATGAAACTAGGAGCTGGTTCTTTGAAAGAATTAATAAGATCGATAAACCCCTGGCCAAACTTATCAAAAAGAAAAGACAAAGGACCCAAATAAATAAAATCATGAATTAAAGAGGAGAGATCACAACGAACACCAAAAAAATACAGACAATTATAAGAACATACTATGAGCAACTCTACACCAACAAATTTGACAATTGGGAAGAAATGGATGCATTCCTAGAGACATATAAACTACTACAACTGAACCAGGAAGAAATAGAAAGCCTGAACAAACCCATAACCAGTAAGGAGATTGAAACACTCATCAAAAATCTCCAAACAAACAAAAGCCCGGGGCCAGATGGCTTCCCGGGGGAATTCTACCAAACATTTAAAGAAGAACTAATTCCTATTCTCCTGAAACTCTTCCAAAAAATAGAAATGGAAGGAAAACTTCCACACTCATTTTATGAGACCAGCATCACCTTGATCCCAAAACCAGACAAGGATCCCATCAAAAAAGAGAACTACAGACCAATATCCTTGATGAACACAGATGCAAAAATTCTCGCTAAAATACTAGCCAATAGGATTCAACAGTACATTAAAAGGATTATTCACCATGACCAAGTGGGATTTATTCCAGGGCTGCAAGGTTGGTTCAACATCCACAAATCAATCAATGTGATACAACACATTAATAAAAGAAAGAACAAGAACCATATGATACTCTCCATAGATGCTGAAAAAGCATTTGACAAAGTACAGCATCCCTTCCTGATCAAAACTCTTCAAAGTGTAGGGATAGAGGGCACATACCTCAATATTATCAAAGCCATCTATGAAAAACCCACCGCAAATATCATTCCCAATGGAGAAAAACTGAAAGCTTTTCCGCTAAGGTCAGGAACACGGCAGGGATGTCCGTTATCACCACTGCTATTCAACATAGTACTAGAAGTCCTAGCCTCAGCAGTCAGACAACAAAAGGAAATTAAAGGCATCCATATCGGCAAAGAAGAAGTCAAACTATCACTCTTCGCAGATGATATGATACTATATGTGGAAAACCCAAAAGACTCCACTCCAAAACTGCTAGAACTTGCACAGGAATTCAGTAAAGTGTCAGGATATAAAATCAATGCACAGAAATCAGTTGCATTTCTCTACACCAACAACAAGAAAGAAGAAAGAGAAATTAAGGAGTCAATCCCATTTACAATTGCACCCAAACCTATAAGATACCTAGGAATAAACCTAACCAAAGAGACTAAGAATCTATACTCAGAAAACTATAAAGTACTCATGAAAGAAATTGAGGAAGACACAAAGAAATGGAAAAATGTTCCATGCTCCTGGATTGGAAGAATAAATATTGTGAAAATGTCTATGCTACCTAAAGCAATCTACACATTTAATGCAATTCCTATCAAAGTACCATCCATTTTTTTCAAAGAAATGGAACAAATAATCCTAAAATTTATATGGAAGGCAGCTATGCTCACCACTATACCACCAACGCCTAAAATTTATATGGAACCAGAAAAGACCTTGAATAGCCAAAGGAATATTGAAAAAGAAAGCTTATAGCATTAAATATATCACAGTGTATTTAAGTAAGTCCTTTTGTTTAGATATTTAGATTATTTTTATTACTAATTATTTCAAGCATGCAAACAATGTTATATTAAATAAGTTGAATCTTAATTATTAAGATTATTGAGGAAAATACATAAAAGTATATTTGTTGATTAAGGATATTTTTAGGTTCTCAATACATATTATCAAATTGCCTAGGAGAAATAATGTATTGGTTTGTACTCCCACCAGAAATTTCATTCAATCAAGACTGAGTATTAATTTTCTTCGTCTGTGCAAATTAAAAAGATGAAACATGGTAACTCATTTTTCTTTGTATTTTCATTTTTTAGGTTACATGTCTACTCATTCAAGAAATGCCTTCCAGAAAAATAGGAGTACAAATGAAATCAGGACAATATAGAGTCATCATAGCACAGTCCCAACATTATATATTGGCAATTGTTCTTTTTGTTGCTTAAAATCACATTATCATGACAAGTTTTCTATAACAACTCTTCTAGCTAACTTATACAGTTAGACAATAAAACAGACTTCAGATATTTATGAGGACTCTTACAATATTAATGAATTTCTACCAATCCCTGGCTGCACACTAATCTACTCTTTCTGTATTAGTCATCTACTGCTGCTTGACAACTTACCCTCAAAATTTAGTGGTTTAGGGACACCAGCCTGGCTCAGTTGGTAGACCATGTGACTCTTGATGTTGGGGTTATGAGTTCAAGCTCTGCATTAAGTATGGAGTCAATTTTATTTTTTATTTTTTTTAAAGATTTTATTTATTTATTTGACAGACAGAGATCACAAGTAGGCAGAGAGGCAGGCAGAGAGAGAGAGAGGGAAGCAGGCTCCCTGCTGAGCAGAGAGCCTGATGTGGGGCTCGATCCCAGGACCCTGAGATCATGACCTGAGCTGAAGACAGAGGCTTAACCCACTGAGCCACCCAGGCACCCCTGGAGCCAACTTTATTTATTTATTTAATTATTTATTTATTTATTTATTTATTTATTGGAGCCAACTTTAAAAAACAGTTAGTGGGGTGCTTGGGTAGCTCGGTTGAGTGGCACACTGGATTTTGGCTCAGGTCATGATCTCAAGGTTATGGGGACAAGCCCCTTCACAGACTCCACACTCAGGTTGGAGTCTGCTTGGGATTCTTTCCCCTTCCTTTTTCCTCCTCCTCTGTTCCTCCCCCCACCCCCCACATTCTCTCTCAAATAAATAAATAAATAAATAAAACCTTTTTAGAAATTAGCAGTTTAAAACATTTATTATCTTATGGTTTCTGAGTGTGAGGAGTGTAAAAGCAGTTTTGCTGGGTGGTTCTGACTCAGTGTCTCTCATAACATTGCAGTCAAGCTGTCAGCTTGGGACTCAGGAGTCTGAAACCCTAACTGGGGCTTCCAAGGAGGCTAACTCAGAGTTATTAGCTGTTCCTCCCCAGTTGTTGGCTGGAAGCCTTATTTTCTCACCACTTGGGCTTCTCCAAGGGCTGTCTGATTGTCTTCAAGACATGGCAGCTGGGGTGTCTGGGTGGCTCAGTCAGTTAAGTCTCTGACTGCTCAGGTCATGATCCCAGGGTCCTGGGATCGAGTTCCACATCAAGGTCCCTGTTCAGTGGGGAGTCTCCTTCCTTTCCCTTTGTCCCTCCCCCTTGCTCATGCCCTGTCTCTTTCTCTCAAATAAATAAATAAAATCTTAAAAAAAAAAAAAAGACATGGAGGCTGGATTCTTCCAAAATGGTAAGTAATGAGGGAAAGAGAGAGCACATAAAATGAAAATCTCAATCTTTCATAACCTTATCTAAAAAGCATCACACCATCATTTCTGCTGTATGCTGTTGGTCACATAGACCAACCCTTCCCCCAGTTCAATACTGGAGAGAATCAAACAAGATTAGGAGAAATGCTAGGAGATAAGGATTATTGGGGCATTGTGGCAGACATAATCATATACCTCTTTGATATTGTGATTTATAATAAGGATATATATTTGGTCCTTTCCCCATCCCTGACACACAGCTCCTAAAACCCCTAAAATTTCTTAAGGGACAGCCCTAGGTAAACTAAAGCCCTAGGTAACCTAAAATGGTGACTGGTCACCAGAGAAACCAACTCTGTGACTAGAGGGTTGGAGTTTCTAGTCACACCCCAACCCCTCAATACACTCAAACACATCTGCAAGGACAGGGTCTGGAGATTGAGGTCAATCACGAATGGTCAATGATTTCACCAGTCATGCCAACATAACCAAACCTCCATAAAAACCCCCAAAGGCAGGGTTTGGAGAACTTCTAGGTTGATAAATGCATGGAGATTTGGGGGACCGCACACTCAGAAAGCATGCAAGCTTTCTGCCCCTTTCTGTACACCTTGCCCTATGCATCTCTTCCATTTGGCTTCTTGTGAGTTACAATATTTCTTTTTATAATACACCAGTGTAACCCCTTATAATCTAGCAAGTAAAATGATTCTCTGAGTTCTGTGAGCTGCTCTACAAATTAACTGAACCCCAGGAGGTGCTTGTTGGAACCTCTAATCCATAGCCCGTTGGTCAGAAACACAGGGAACAAACTGGTCTTGCGATTAACATCTGAAGTGGGAGGTGTGGACGGACAGTTTGTGAGACTAAGCTCTTAATCTGTGGGATCTGACTCTATCTCCAGGTAGAGTCAGATTTGAGTCTGAATTGAGTTGAATTATAGGACACCTAGCTGGTGTTCAAGAATTGCTTAATGGTATGGCTGGCACACAAACACACACACACACACACACACACACACACACTGTAATTGGTGTTAGAATCTTACACCTCTCCCTCCCTTCCACCTCCACCCCCACCAAAAGTTATCAAGTCCTAATTCCTGGAAACTGTGATTGTTACTTTGCCTGGCAAAGTCCTTGCAGATGTGAATGAGTCAAGGATCCTGAAATAGGGAAACAATTCTGTACATTCCAGGTGAACAGCATTACTAAATGCCATCACAAGTGTCCTTACAAGAGTGATGGAGAGATTTTTCAGAGACTCACAGAGAAGATAATGTAAATGTGGAGCAGAGAGAGATTTGGAGATGTGGCCACAAGCCAAAGAATGCTGAAAAACACCAGAAACTAGGAGAGGCAAGGAATGGATTCTCCCCTAGCACCTCCAAAGTAAGTATGGCCTTGCAAATACCTTGATTTTGGCTTAGTGGTATATTTCAGACTTCTGCCCTCCAGTATGTAGACAAATATCTTTCTGCTGTCTTAAGCCTCCAACTTTGTGGTACTTTTTTAATATATATAACAGCTACAGTATACAAATACATCCCTCCTAAAAGCTGACTATTACACACTCTATATCCTCAGATATTTCCTAAAAGATACATTAAGCAACTGCTATGCAGTTGGCATTTTAATACTCAGGAATGCTCCATCTTGATTCTTTGCATAATTCAACACTTTTTTAGCCATTATAGGTAAAAATTATTCTCAAACACAAAATAAATTGGGAAGCAATAAATATCACATTTAGTAGACTATATTTAATTTGGCATAGCATTCACTGGGTTAGAGCTCAGCAAAATATGCCCAAGTTCATGTCTGAGTATATGATCCATTCTGTTTCTAGCTTTTTTTAGCTGAAAGTGTACCATAGACAGTAGCTGTTCTAGAAATACAAACTGAGGATTTGGGAGGGGAAGGGGGTAGGAGATGGGTGAGCCTGGTCGTGGGTATTAAGGAGGGCACGTATTGCATGGTGTGGTGCATAAACAATGAGTTCTGGAACCCTGGAAAAAATTTAATTTAATTTAATTTAATTTAATTTAATTTAAAAAAATACAAATAGTTAGTGAAGAAAAATCCAAGACGAAGAGCATTGTAATCAGTTCTATTCCAGGTGGTATTATTTGGGGTACACGTATACTAAACCAGATAAACTTCTTAAGGCTATTTTTGGACATTTGTATTTTCAATTCATGAGTTTCTAGTTCTTATCTCTGGTCCAGTTTTCTATTATATTTACCTTTTTCATTTTTAAAAACATTGAGCTCATATGTCTTAAATATATTGGTCAGATATTTTTCCCTACCTTTTCACCTCTTAAGCTTGTTTAAGACAGATCGTTTTTACTGTAAGGAATTTTTACCTTTTTTGGGTTGGGGAGGGGCAAAGGGAAAAGGAGAGAGAGAATCTTAAGCAGGCTCCAGGCTCACAACCTGAGGTCATGACCTGAGCCCAAATCAAGAGTCAGAAACTTAACTGATTGAGCCACGCAGACACCCCCAAATTTTACCTTTTTATGTGGTTATGTTGATCACTTTTCTCCAATTACAGGTTTTCCTTTAGATAATCCTTAGAAAATCCTTCCTATTAACTGCAAACTGAGGCAACCACTCTGGAAAACAGTGTGGAGGTTCCTCAAAATGTTAAAAATAGAATTATTCTATGATCTAGCAATTGTACTACTAAGTATTTATTCAAAGAATACAAAAGTACTAATTCAAAGGGATACACATACCCCAATGTTTATAGCAGCATTATCTACAATAGCCAAATTATGGAAACAGCCCAAGTGTCCATCAGTTGATGAATGGATAAAGGAGATATGATATATATATATATATATATATATACACATATATATAGATAGATAGATCTATATAGATCTACAATATATACATACATATAGATCTACATAGATATGTATATATATGTATATAGATGTATATAGATCTATGTAGATCTATATATATATGCATATATATATATATAGAGAGAGAGAGAATAGAATAGAATGTTACTCAGCCATAAAAAAGAATGAAATCCTGCCATTTGCAATGATAGGGATGGAGCTAGAGAGTATAATGTTAAGTGAAATAAGTCAGTCAGAGAAAGACAAATACCATGTGATTTCACTCATATGTGGAATTTAAGAAACAAAACAAATGAACAAAGGCAGGGAAAAAGAGAAAGAAGCAAACCAAGAAACAGACTTTTAACTCTAGAGAAAAAAGTGATGGTTACCAGAGGGCAGGTGTGTGGGAAGATGGATGAAATAGGTGATGGGATTTAAGGAGTGCTCTTATTTTGTTGAGCACTGGGTCTTGTATGGAAGTATTGAGTCATTATATTATGTACCTGAAACTAATATTACACTGCATGTAAACTAACTGGAATTTAAATAAAAACTTAAAAAAAAGAAAAGCCTTCTCATGAATAGTACATATATTCATATATGCACATGTGTGCACATACTCACATACATACAAACACATTCACATACAGCCCAAACTATTCCTAAGAAATATCTGAAGTCAGCTTTAGGAATTTCCTCAGTATGCTACCATGTAGAAATATAATGGCCTCCTCTCCCACAAAGCATCCATCTTTCTTAGACTCCTCACTTTCATGGGAATATGTCAGCTGAAATAGGAAGCCCAACATGTACCTGGTAATATAGACTCTGTACGATGGGTACTTTTTTTGGAGTGTGTATTAATCAGTTTGGGCTGCCATAACAACATACCATAGGCTGGACAGTTTATCCAGAAATGGATTGCTCACTATTCTGGAGGCAAGAAGCCCAAGATCAAGTTGTTGTCAGGTGTAATTTCTTCTAGGGCCTCTTTCCTTGGCTTGCAGTCAACTTCTCACTGTATACTCACATGGTCTTTTCTCCGTGCACAAGCATTCCTGGAAAGTCTTCTTCATTTTATAAGAACACCAGTCTAATAGGATTAGGGCCCCACCCTCATGATCTTATTAAACCTTAATTACTGTTTTCTTAAAGCTATATTTCCAAATATAGTAGCACTGAGGACTAGCGTTTTAACCTATAAATTCTGGAGAGGAGACGATTTAGTCCCTAACAGGGCATAATCTGAAACTGACTGCTCTTGAAAACTTATGAAAAAAAAAATCCTTTTTATTCCTTTTGGAACCCAAAGAAATAAAATTAGAGAACTATAGAAAAAGAAAATTCTATAATATCAACAGGCATGAGAAGTAGCAAGATCATATGAGAAGTTTCAATGAATTGGTCAGCCATGGAAAGCAGTTAGAGTGTATTGTGAGATGAAACATGGCAGAGGAACCAACCATCAAGAATATAGCCCCAGGGGGGTGGGAGGTTGGGGGAACCAGGTGGTGGGTATTAGAGAGGGCACAGATTGCATGGAGCACTGGGTGTGGTACAAAAACAATGAATACTGTTATGTTGAAAATAAATTTTAAAAAATGATTAAAAAAAAAAGAATATACCCCCAGGGTGTTGCCAGAGAAATGAGAATCAATCCTTCTTGGGAATATGATTCTTTGGACTCTGCGTCAAATCTGAGAGAGGTCAGGAGTAAGAAGTGGGACCAAAAAAGGGAATTTATGAAAGGTTTTTGTACACAACGGATATACCCTCTGTGCCCCAGTCTGTCTAACAACTCAAACTAATCAGAAAATTTAGCATTTAATTCTGAGGAGAAAATGCTTTTGGAGAATTTTAAAATTTCTAGTGTGGGGGTGGCTGTCTAGAGTAAATACCTGATCTCAAGTGTGGATCTGTATTGGTGGATCTGTAAGCCTTCTCTTAAATACAAATGTCAATCATGGATCACTAGAAATAGGAGAAAACCCTGTAATATAAAAGTCAACATGAAGAAAGAGAAAACAGATTTAAAAAAAAATGTTTTTAATATATTCAGGAAGAACTGATATTACAACAACAACAAAAAGAACAGCATGCCTGAAGGGGAATAATAATAAAGCAAAGAAAGAGCCCTTGGGAAAGAGAATCTTGAATGTTAAGAGATGGGTAATGTTACAAATGGGTAAAGAAATTTTCTGAAAAGTACAGAATGAGAGAAAAGAGGCACAAAGTATCAATCCAATAGAGAAGGTTGGAAGATAAAGTTAGGTAAATTATCTTAGGAAGTAGAGCAAAGATGAGAAAATGCGAAATGAAATACAAGAAAAATAAAGGATCATTTCTTTCAGCTCAACATTTGAATGAGTTCAGAAGGACAGGGTCTGAACAAGACCAACTGAACAGGGCCATGGATTGAGTGGGGAGAACTTCTCCTCATATTGTTGTGAAATTTGGATCATCAGGAATAAGGAGAAATCCCTAAAAGCTGCCAAAAACAATAAATTGTTCCCTACACAAACTCAAGAATCAGACTGATGTCAGACGTCTCATCTGGAACACCAGATGTGAGAGAGTCATGGAGCAAGGCCTTCAACGTTTGACATAAAATAAGACTTAACCTAAAATTCTGAACCCTACCAAATTACCAATCACATATGAGGGCATGATAAAGACATATTGAGACATGCAAGAACTTAAATTATCTCCTTAATGCTCTTTCATAGGAAGCTTCTTGAAGATTGAAGAAAATACCAGAAAGACAAAAACATTGGGTTTGGTTAAACCTTGAGATGTTGAGCAGTGAAGACATACCCAGAGGTGACACAGTTCAGCAGCTCCGGAGAACACATGGGCCAGGTGGGAGGAGAAGACAAAGGGCATGGGGAGAACTCCCCATGGAGCAAGGGGGCCCCAGCAAAAAGACCCCAGACACCAGCATAACTGCAAGAACATGAAAATATAAGGATATTCACTACCACTATTTTGTGAACAAAGGAATAAAAAGGTTTTAGAAACTATAAGCAAAACCAAAAGCTGTAAGAGAAAATCATGGCCCATTTTAGCAAGTTAAAATGTATGATTTTTAAGTGCTTTGAAGAATGAATTCCAGCTGACTGTGATGTTAAGGACATTTTCCTTCAACTGGCTTATGGATGTGACCCACCAGGAAGGAAATATAATACTAGCATACCAGTTAGTCTAAAAGTGAATAATAATTTAATAACCATAATAAAGTTAGCTGTTTATTTTTAATTAAATCAGTACATGAAAAAATAGAGCAAGATTACAGAACATAATACAATGATATTTACAATGTGAACATAGAAGTATAATTCATAAAAGAAGGTAGATAAAAAGGGAGGAGACTTAGAGATGTCAGTATTTCCATCTTAGAGGGGAACTATATAATGATAGAATATGAAATAGTATACACTTTTAGAAGAGCTGAAAATAGTTATTAGTAACCTTAAAAATAAAACTGCCAGTTATTTTACCAGTAAAAATGGGTTTATTCTGAAATACCAGAGATTTAGAATCCAGTGCAAGCAAGCTACAGCAAAAACCATAGGCAAATTGGCTGAACAAAGGGGAGGAACGCTCTTCAACAGAGAAAAGGGAGATTTGGTAGGGGCTGTTATAAACAAAAAGTCCATTGGAGTCAACAGGGACTCGGAAGTATAGCTGCTTCTCATTGGCTGAGTTGTGACTGTCTCTCATTGGCTGTGAGCGGGGCGGGAAGATGGGAGAGGAGGAGGAGGTGAGCTTTTCTTTCTCCTGGCAGTATGGTAAAGTGGTATCCACCTGCAGATTCCCTCACTTCCTGTTGGATTTGCAATGACTATGAGTGGTAGGGCATGAAAGCTCCCCCTGTGGAACCTCTTGATTCGTTTTAGTGGAGGTTTCCCTTTATTCATCTTCATGTTATCAATCAACGATGAGTAGTGTAGCTTCGTTAAATCTAAAATTAAAATTTAGACGTTGTCTACAATTTATAAATCAAGAAAGATCTTTTTACCTAGTGTTATGAAAGTAACCACTCAAAGAACTTGATACACTGTAATAATTGCTTCTGAGGAATTAGTCTAGAAGGTAGGGAGGCCTAGGAGATTTTTTTTTTTTTTAGAAAATTGTTGCTTATGTCAAAGCTGTTATCTAGTATTTGATACTTTGCTAGATGCATGTATTATTCTGATAGATCTTATAAAAATATTTATCAGGAGTTATTAAAGGAAGCTGTCTTTGTGGAAGATTGTCAATCTAACCCTTCCTCCATCCATATTCTTACAGGCATATTGCTTAGGTTCCCCATCCAGAACATTGCTTTTATTGAGCTGGTTAAGCATTATAGTATGAATCTCTAATAAGATCTTCTTCTCCATAAGAAACAGCCCTGAGTAAGTAATCTGTGTTTACTATATGGATATTTTTAAAGACCTTGTTCAGTCCATTACCCCTGCTCTCCTGATGAGAACCCCCAGAAAAACATTTTCTTTGGACTTGGTGCCAAAAATAAATATGCTTCTCCTAAGCATTCACTGGCTCTTATCTTATGATCACTGACTCAGTTAATACACACATTTCCTACTGTGTGCTATCTCAGAGTCCAATAACTGGTCCATGTCTAAATTCTCAAAGCAGTGTCAAACATTATTTAAATTCATTTTTCCTCCTTTGAGTCCCTCTTTGTCCAGATCTACTCCTCAACTATCTTTACATTTGCCTTGTTTTACTTGGTGCATGTCCATAAACCTCCTTAAACCCTTCCTGGAAAGACATGAAGAGAAGGGAGGAGGCAAGGGGGAATATCTAGTGCATAGACTGAATAAAGATTCTTAAAAAAAATCCTAACACATTCAAGAAATTACTTACAAAGAGATGATAAAAAATAATCTCTCTTTATTCTAATATGAATATGTTTTCTATCTTCATATAAAAGTCTTATTAACTCCACCAATTAAGACGTTGTTATAATTTAATACATGAAAAAATAAACTTCTGTGGTAGGAAAAAAATCTCAGGGAAAAAATAAGTAATGTATGACCTATAAATGGTGTTTAAGTAGCTGACAAATTCTCTGAAACTACAGGCAAAATTTTGAGATCATATCCATTTTCCTGGTGAAAGGGTTCATAATTTTTATTAAATTTCAAAAGGTTTTTTAAAAAAACTGATCAAAATCCACCAAAAAAGTCCATTCTCACCATATATGTTCTTTAGTAAGAACATTTAGTAAGGCATTTAGAATAATTTCTTCCTGTATATATTTTCAAGAACTTAACCACAGCTAAAAAACAAAACAAAACAAAAGAACTCCTTTAATGCTCTTCAATCAAAGTCTCGATTCTAATATGCTAAAAATGTCTTTAAAGAAACCACAAATTCAGGGAAATGCAAATTAAAACTATGATGAGGTAATACTAGCCACCTAGTAAAACCCAAAACAGTCACAAACCAAACACTGGGGAGGAACGCTCTTCCATTGCTGGTGAGAATACAAAATGGTACAGCCACTTTGGAAGACAGTTTGGGTGTTTTGTATAAAACTAAACATGCTGTTACCATATGATTCAGCTATCACGTTTCTTGGTATTTACTCAAAGGAACAGAAACATAAAAACCTACACACTGATGTTTATAGTAGCTGTATTTACCAAAACCTGGAAGCAACCCAAGCTATCCTTTTGTAAATGAATGGATGAATAAACTGTGGTGTACCAGACAATGGAATATCATGCAACACTAAAAAGAAGTGAGCTTTCCAAACCATCGAAAGACAGGGAGGAAACTTAAATACATATCACTAAGTGAAAAAAGCCAATTTGAAAATGCTACATACGTATGGTAGGATTCCAATGATATGACATTCTGGAAAAGGAAAAACTATGGAGACAGTAAAAAGATCAGTGGTTTCCAGGGGGCTTGGGAGATGAATAGAGTAACCGAAGATTTGGGTTGGGGGGGGGGGACGGTCAGCAAAAATACTCTGTATGATACCAGAATGGTGGATACATGTCATTCATTATACATTTGTCCAAACCCATAGAACATACAACACCAAGAGTGACCCTAATGTAAACTACGGGCCTCAAGTGATTATGATGTGTCAATGTAGGATCATCAACTATGACAAACATGCTGATGGCTGGTGGAATGTTGATAATGGGAAGGCTATGCATGTGGCATGGGGGATATGTGGGAAATCTCTATACCTTCCCCTTAATTTCACTGTTTTCCTTAAACTTCTCTAAATAAATAAATAAATAAATAAATAAATAAATAAAATCTCAATAAAAAGGAAAGAAACTACAGTTGTGAACTCAGCAATTAGTTCTTTTGAAATTGATTTTACAGGGGCCCCCCGGGTGGCTCAGTCAATTAGGCGTCTGCCTTCAGCTCAGGTCATGATCCTGGGGTTCTGAGATCAAGCTGTGGATCAGGTTCCCCGCTCAGCCAGGAGTCTGCTTTTCCCTCTGCCCCTCCCCTGCTTGTGCACACACCCTCTCTCTCTCAAATAAATAAATAAAACCTTTAAAAAATAAAAATTTTTTAAAGGTTTTATTTATTTTATTTGACACAGAGAGAGAGAGATCACAAGTAGGCAGAGAAGCAGGCAGAGAGAGAGAGAAGCATGCTCCCTGCCAAGCAGAGAGCCCGATGCGGGGCTTGATTCCAGGACCCTGACATCATGACCTGGACTGAAGGCAGAGGCATAACCCACTGAGCCACCCAGGCACCCCCAAAAATAAAATTGATTTTACAAATGACACCTTTTTCTGATTATCAACACATACCTTTGTTGTTTCAAGAAGAAAAAAAATCATGTTACCATTTAACTATTAACAATTAGAGAGAAATATTCTTAACGTCTCTCTTCACCATCTAACACTTTTTGAATGTCATGAGATTTATAGGTTTATGATAGGGGTATCTGATTTTTTTTTTTAATAAAGCAAAAATAACATAAGCGCTATCCCAAAGAATATGCCTGGAATGGCCAGTCACTGAAGGGTCGTGGGAGTGCTAGAAGATCCTAGCGTTTGGTGTCCTGGGTTCAGATTTACCTCTCCCACAATGAATAGATGCAGCAACTTTAATAAAACACTTTACTTCCTCAGGTCTCCATTTTCTCATCTGTGTGTTGATAATTATAATATTTATAATAATAACTCATATCTCTTCCACACACTTTTTATGGTTTGTTATGATCCTGTGAGAAAATATAAGTTAAAATGTGTTGTAACCTCTAAATAGCTTGCCCACATTTTTCTCTTTATTCCAAAAATGCTGCCATTTTCCTAGATGCTTTTTAATTCCTCTTTTGGAATGGCTTGAAAAATCCATTTACAAGTTTTGTGGGAAAAAGACATCTCATTAATTAATAGTTGGGTTTTATTTTTTATCTAAGCATACATTACTCAGCATGATTGTCTATTTTATTAACCATTTCTCCTCAGTCAGTCTCCAAAAGTCAAACCTACTTCCAAAGACACATTATTTTTCAGCAATGAGAATATGACTAACATTTTAACGTGCTCTCCGAAGTAAAAACCACAACCCTATTTTACTTTATTTTATTTTTAAGAGGGAGAAGCGGGTAGGGGCAAAAGGGAAATGAGAGAGCAAATCTTAAGCAGGCTCCATGCTCACTCAGCACAGAGCCCGATACCAGGCTCGATCTCACAACCCTAAGATCATGACCTGAACTGAAATCAAGAGCCCAAAGCTTAACTGATGGAGCTAACCAGGTACCCCCAAAGTCACAATTTTAGGTGAAATTTTTCTAAGTGTTTAACTTCCCAGTATTGTGACTTTGGAAAGGAAAACACTTGTGTTGATACATATCTAGGCTTATTTTTTTCCTTTTTTTTTTTGTTTTTTTTTTTTTGGTTTTTCACATGGTTTTCTGGTTACATCATAATACAGGCCAATTTATTATTATAATTCTTATACATTTTATTTCACTTAAATATCACTTCTTAAGTTTTACTTTATAACTTGTATGAAATGACAAAAAGAAGGGCGTGATAGAACAGATGGGCAAAGTCAGAAAGGCACAGAAACCGCACTTTAAAATGGTCAAGATGCTAAATTTTATGTGTTTTTGCCAGAATAAAAGTCAAATAAAAAGAAGGGCACAGGCATTTAGATCAGAAGGCAAATGAGTAATTGTGAACACAAGCTACTGAGCTCTTTCTACTAACATTTCATGAAGAAAAATAAAAAATCTTAAAAGGCGCTAATAATCATATTGCCCTATTCTAATATACCTGTTCTGAAAAAGGCATTAGTATGAGCAATGAACTTGAGTGTTCATATTAATATGAACATAACATGAAACTAAAGCCCTTTCTTCGCCTTCACACCATACTAAAAATGTAGCCAAATTCAGCAAACAATAGGGATACAAAATGCCTCCTTTAGAAGGCATTAGTTACAGGAGCAAGAATGGCCATTTGTTAGAACGCTTGTAAACTGCCTCCCAGAAACTCTCCTGTCCTTTTTCTGATGGTCACAAGTTGGATGATTATTCTTAATTTGTAAAGCTGAACATCATTCTTTCGCGTTCTATTGCAAATATGACTTCTGTGATTTTGTTTTGATGATTAGGTCTTAGCAATCGCGGTGAGATTGAATGGATGCAGCTGCCACAGATGGATGTGTCATAATAGCTTTCAACCACCAGAAGGAGCTCTAAAACAGACCATTGGGAAGTATTAGACCCGCTGGCAAAGAGGGGGAAATAATATATTGTCTACAGATGGAGAGCTTAAACCACATTAAAACTTAATAAAGGATTACAAAGTGGCTGAGGGAATTATAACACTAAAAAGTCTTCGGAAGACAGAATACAAGTGCCTGAAGGCATTAGGTTGGTACTGTATTTTTGTGGGTTTCTTTTTTGTTAGAGAGAGAAAAAAATACACAAAAAATATTGATTCAATTAGAGAAGCCAAACAAGCCATGAGATTGCAAATGAGAGTAGATTGACACAGGGTTTCTCAACTCCCCCATCTGCCAGAATATTCTTTTCTGTCTGATGCATGAGCATTGGAGGATGTTTCAAAAGATGCCAGAAGTTTTCCTTCGTCAGACATCTCTCTTCTGATTAATCCCTAGTACCTAAAATTCTTAAGATTTGCATCTTACCTTAAGATCTGCAAGCTTTGTTATGTTTTAGCATTCTTACATGTTTAATGGTACTAAGGCTTCACCTGGACTTGGATGGCTAATATTGATGATAGCAGGATTTATCTTAAACAACCATAATCTTTTACTATACATCATCATATGGTGGGAAGGTAAGGCTTTGAGGGTTAACATGGTGATGATTTTTAATTATGGGGAGAAGACCAGGTGTGCAAAGCATGGTCTGTAGCCAGCGGAATATTTGCGTCAGGAAATCTGCCAAGCCCAACCATGGGCACCTGGGAAAAAAGAACCGAACAGCGAAGAAACATGAAGATAGTAACAAACTCCCTATATTGGCTTGTTCCGGCTGTCATAACAAAGCACCAGAGACTGGAAGGCTTAACTAACAGAAATTTCTTCTCTCACAGTTCTGGAGACCATAAGTTCAAGGTCAAAGTGTCAACAGAGTTGGTTTCTTCTAAGTCCTCTCTCCTGTGCTTGTAGATGGCCATTTTCTCCTTTTATCTGCACACGTACATGCCTGTGCCCAAATGTCCTCTTCTTGTAAGAACACCCATCCTGTTGGATTAAGGCCCACCCCGATAACCTCATTTTAACTAAATTACCTTTGGACAGGCCCTATGTCCAACTATGGTCACATTCTGAAGTACTGAGGGTTAGAATCTCAACATGAATTTGAGGGGGGACACAATCCAGTTCACGATACTCTCTTTCTTGCCCATGTTGCCCATCCTTCTTAAAATACCACAGGGCAGGGGCAGCTGGGTAGCTCAGTTGATTAAGTGTCCAACTCTTGATTTCAGCTCAGTTTGCAATCTCAGAGTCATGGGTTCAAGCCCCTCCTGGAGCCTACTTTTTAAAAAAGACCAAAAAAATCATAAAAACTACACAGTGTAGTGGACTAGCTATGATGCAGTGGAGAGGGCCTGAGTATGGGAGTTAGGCCTCTGTTAAGATGCCAGCTTCACCAATTCCTAGCAATGTGACCTGGGGAAATTATTTAGCCTCTTAGCCTTAGTTTCCCCATTTGTAAAATAAAACAAGAAATACCCTCCTCACCAGGCAGTGACAAAGTTGAAAGAGATGACTATTGTGAAAACATGGGCACAGACTCTCTCACATATGGGCGGAAGCCATTATCAAGCATTCACTGCCTTGGATATATGACCCCCAAATCCTTTGCAAAGCCGACTAGATCCTGTGAGACCTGACTCCCTTCTTTTGTCAGCAGAGCCTTTCTGAGGTAAGAAAGGCCTGAGCCACGTAGATTTTTCAATGTCTCTTACAGAAAAGGACCACCCCTTCCAAATGATAAAACAAGGAATCAAAAACCACGGTGTTTTTTAAATGTTTATTTAATAAACCAAGTTAAACCTTCACAAATAGTATGACTGTATGTAAAACCCCAACTGGGGATGAGATCAGAATTCTAAATTGGAAGCTGTTAAGGAACTTTTGTCACACGTCTAAACACCTCACAGAGTCTGGGCTCCTGCAACTCCGGCTTCATTCACTTCGTTTGGCCAGGCTCCTGTCCGGGCTCCATGCACTTTCCTCACCACGCTGGACAATGGATCTCCCGGATAGAGACTCCAACAGCTGTTCCTGAAGAAAGGTTTCCGTCATGCCTGCAGCCATGTCCCCTGTATGTCAGGGTGTCACCCACACAATCTCAGTCAGGCCACATGGTCTCGCAGGAGCTCAGTACTTAATCTTTTCAGCAGTGACCACAATGGCAGTGAAATAATTCACTCCATAATTGGTTGGTTAATCTCTGTCTCTCCTGCTAGAATGTAGGCTCCCTGCAAATTAGAACTTCATCCTTCTTGTTCCCGAGTCCAGGGAAGGGCCTTTCCTACACAGGTGCTCAATAACTCTACCTGAGTCAATCAATAAGTGAATTTAAGGTGAATGTAACTGTTTAGGGCTTGGTGCTGTGTATACAGACTTTTGATATTCTCAACTACAAATGTCAAGCTATATCCCACCCCCCCTTTAATAAAAAATAATCCCTGCAAACCTCCAATGTTTGAGATACCCTCATTATATATATTTATCCACATATATCATTTACTGTAAGAACAGGCAGTTGTGATGACTGGAGAGAGGGATAAAATATCACCAACAAGACAGATGGTGTGACTTGGTAGTCACTAATGATGAAGCCTTCTAGAAATTGTATCATTCGAAGCATGTCATCTTCTAGCATCTGTTGGATGATGAAATCTGTTGATGAAAACATGTTCCTGGTCCTGTTTTCTGTTGATGGTTTCATTTTTGTAGTGGTAAACTTGAACATCAGGAAGATATATATCTATCTGTCCATTTTTTAGGAAAAAAAAATGTATTTATGAATGAAGAAACAAATACCAAGCTGCTGGAAGCACAGTAGCCATGGAACAGTGTTTCATTATGGTTCTCAGAGCCCACCATCCAGTCTGTAGGCAGAACATGTCCTCCACACTCTTTTTAAAAACCCAAATAGCTCACACAGTTGAACTGGGAACCCAACAGGGTCCAAACAAGCGGTTACTCCCATTCTGCACCAGTGGCTCTGTTAATGAGTATCAGTTAAAAACCATAATGGAGGGGCATCTGGGTGGCTCAGTGGGTTAAGTCTCTGCCTTCAGCTCAGGTCATGATCTCAGGGTCCTGGGATTGAGACCCACATCGGGCACTTTGCTCAGCCGAGAGCCTGCTTCCTCCTCTCTCTCTGCCTGCCTCTCTGCCTACTTGTGATCTCTGTCTGTCAGATAAATAAATTTAAAAAAAAAAACATAATGGAAACAAAATGCAGGTAATTCCATCATTTTCAACTGCTCAAAGTTAACTCTAGAAACTGGAATATATCAACAGAAGAAAAAGAGAGTCCGGCCTCTGTGGTAACATGACTTAGAATTATCTGCAGCCAGCCTAGAGAAAGAGGGAAAGAAGGATTTCAAGACATGACCAACTCATTTGTTTAGCAAATGCTGACTTTGAGCCCACTATATGCTGGGTAATGTCCTAGACCTGGCAGTGAAAACGTGGCCCCGCTGGCACAGACCACACACCACAGTGGAGAGGGACCAGAGAGTCCCTGGAGCCATCACAGAGCTGTTTCCTAGCTGCCATCCAAGAGAATCAGGTCACCTTAAGTCGCTCCTTTCCTCCTCCCGCATTGTGGGTAGCTCAGAAGTTTGCTGCGGTAGCAATACCTTCCTGTCCTCAACAGAATCGTTATCTCCTTTCCCCAAACTTGCACATCATCCTGTTTTTTATCTTACTTAGTGGTATCACCACCCACTCCAGCACATTCTGTAGAGATTTTGTCTCCTTTCTAGCTGGTCTCCATTTCCTGTGAGTTACTTTTGTAATACAGGATTGGTCATTCTCTTGACTCTCTTTTCCTATCCAAAGCGGCATCTAGGCTCTCCACAGCCCATTGCTCAAAATCTAAACTCATCATCACTCCTGCACGGATGCCCACAAGCTCCTCTCACATCCTGCTCCAGACCTTTTCATCTCCTGTATTCCTGCTAGCCACTCTGAACTTCTCGTAGTTGCCCAAACAGGGCACAATCTTTCATGATCTCAATTTTTAATCTCCCTCTGTGTTCCCCTTGACTGAGATCCCTCCCTCTCCTTCTTGAGCTCCAGAAGTCCAATTTATTTTGAGGTCTAACCCCTTCTGGAACTTGTCAGCAGCAGGAAATTGCTGCTGCTTCTCGCAGCAGTCCTTTGTTCATACCTCTATTGGTTCTGTTTAATTGTGGTGTCTGTTTGCTCTGCTAGGTTATAAGTTCTTTGAAGATGAACCACCATTTTATTCTTATCTCTGTATTTCCAATATCTGACTTTAGGGTTTAGGATAATGTGTGATGCAGAGTAAGTAAACTACAGTGATTCTTGAATTAGGTCCTTTGTGCTCATGGATACTCGAGGTGTTGGCATTGACAGAAGTCTGGGGTATTTCAGCCAACACTCTCTTGCACACGATTAATCCTAGTGCTCTTCAGCCAGCATGAAATTACACACGCAGGTTTGAATGGCAGGTTTAACGTAATAACACATGTATGGACAATTGTTTGCATTGGGGTTCTTTGGTTGCAAGCCCAAAACTGGATGTGTAGGCTTTGGTTACCATAAACAAAAAAAAGGAAATTTTCTGGAAAGTTATTAGGAGTACTGAGAAGCAATCGGCAGGCTGGAGGAGCAGGGTTTTATGGGCAAGAACCCAGGTGCCTCCCGGGACTGGTGAACAAGAGCAGCAGGAATGAAGTGGCAGCAAGACCAGCTTTTCCTAGTTAGGGCCGCTGGAATCAACCAATTCATCATCTTCAGTCTGTAGTCGACTCGGGGTTTAAGTTTCATGGCAGGTGCATCAAGTTTAGGTTATGTGTCCAGCCATTAGCTTGGTGAGGAAAGAACATTAGACTAACGAAAAATGCCCCCAGATTAAGCTCAACAAGAGATAAAATAATCCTCATAAGGAATTCTTTTTAAAGATTGTATTTATTTATTTGACAGAGAGAGAGCACAAGTAAGGGGAGCAGCAGGGAGAGGGAGAATCAGGCTCCTCCCTGGGCAGGGAGCCTTATGCGGGACTCGATCCCAGGACCCTGGGGTCAGGACCTGAGCCAAAGATGTCTACTTAACCAACTGAGTGACCCAGGGGCCCCCCTCGAAAGGAAATGAATAGTGATCTATGAGAAAGAGGCAGGGGATGCCAGTTGCCAAAAAGCCACCACTGGTCTTCTACGCTTGTATCCTAAAATTAATTTTAGCTCAACGCCATAGTAATTGTTACAATATGATCATCCCTAAACCATATTATTTTTCATCCATAGTCTTTCACTAAGAGAAAATAGACCCTTAACCCAATTTAAAAGCAGGCTTTGTATTTCTTCTAAACTACTAACCTATGAGACACCACATGTGCCGTGATAGGGCCTAAGTGAATGAATGAGTAGAAAAATAAATGGCCGGTGGTACGCAACCGCAGTAAGTTCTAGCCATCATCATCCATCTGGATCCCCATCAAACCGTCATCACTGCGGCAGAACCGTGTGTCGCCGTGGAATACTTTGACAGCCCTTCCGGGCCAGTCCAATGTCCCAGCCCATTTAGCTCCAGCGTGTAGCTCGTGCAGCCTGTGCGCTGAGGGAGTCATTGGCTCAATTAACTGGCATTAAAGTACTGTACCTCTAGAATCATAATCGGGGGAACATGATCATTGACTCCCGAAAATACCGGAAACGTCTTCCCTGCTGGGTGGAAAGGGAACATTAGATTACATGCAATAAACTCCCAGTTCTCCGTACGTGAACTCTCCACATTGCAGACTGTGGTTTGAGAACTGTGATTTGTCACAATGGCTGTGACCATGACCCCGCTGCTCTCTGACATGCAGCTGAGAAATTATATGGATCAGAAATAGGTTTTCTCTGCTGATTTGCATTGACAGTATACTTTATAGAAACTACAGGAATAAAGAATGTTTCTTAAACTTGAGGTTTTATTTAAATGGACAGATGACTCTTGTTTCAAAGATGACTTCAACCCCGTTAGAGATTCCAGTCTTTCTATAATCTATGATCCTGTTTATCACAAGTTTCTTAGTGACTCTTTTCTCGTAAGTGAGTCCCAAAGTCTTACCTTCTTAGGTCAATTTCCATTCATCCACCCCCTTTTCTTTTTCTTTTTCTTTTTCTTTTTTTAAGATTTTATTTATTTATTTGACAGAGAGGCAGGCAGAGAGAGAGGAGGAAGTAGGCTCCCCGCCAAGCAGAGAGCCCGATGCGGGGCTCGATCCCAGGACTCTGAGATCATGACCTGAGCTGAAGGCAGCGGCTTAACCCACTGAGCCACCCAGGCGCCCCCCCTTTTCTTTTTCATAAAGTTTCGTTTTCTCTGATAGTGAAGGACCAAAATGTCTTTCATATTTTGCATGTTTTATTACTTACAGGATAAGAAAATCTCTTTTGTATTAATGTAACTACTTTATAATTCAGTTTATCATACCAACCAGAAGTCTAAGTAGTCATGTGGCTAACTGGAACCATCCTTAGAGCTGAGATGTTTTTAACCCTTCCTGAAATGACAAGGGTATCAAACAAGACATCTCTAGCTAACAGTTTTTGACATCTCTCTGTCAGAAGTTGCTAGGTTCTAGAACTTCCTGACGGTTTTGTTTTTTTAGTAGTTTTCAAACTTTTTGTTCTTTATGCTTTTCAAAATTATTGAGAACATTTGTTTATGTGGGTTATAGTTGTTGATATCTACCATATTAAAAATTAAGAGTGAAGAGTTTTAAAAACCATCTTAAGATGACAATGACAAACCCATTACCGGTGACTAAAAATAATATATTCACAAAAAAACATGTTTTTTAAATAAAATTAATTAGAAGAATGGTTTTTTTTTTTTTTTTTTTTTTGTATTTTGGCTATTCCTTTAATGTCCAGCTTCATAGAGCAAAGTTGGATTCCCACAATCTGCTGTGCATTTAATGCATGTGAAATGTTGTTTGGTTGAAGTAGATGAAGAAAATCTGATCTCACAGGGATGTGTAGTTAGAAAACGGAAGACTACTTAAGAGTTTCTTGTGTAACTGAATATTCTTCTTTGGTACTACATTAGAACTCATCAACTGGCAACTTTTAAAAAGAATGGTTGAATGTGGAAACCAAACCTAAGTAAGACAAAGTGAGCTTTTCTTCCCCTCGTTCCATGAAAATTCATCACTCTCTCTCCCACTCTGAATGGATTTTTGACACATGCGATTGTGTTACTTCCAAATACTGACACATTTCATTATTACAATATCAAAAAAAGTCACACTTGCTAATATCCTCGCTGATTTCACCAAGAACATTCTTTTGAACATTAGGAAACTATCAAGCTCATGGTTTATATGAAGTTTTTTAAAAATTCTAGTTTTTGCTTCAGAGATGTGTGTGTGTTGCAAAGTAATTATTTTTTATTTTAATTTTATTATTATTATTTTTTTGTTTTGCAAAGTACTTAAAAAGAGAATTTCTTACTGACTGGAAAACTTACTCATGAGTCATGATTTTGAGTATGAATGACCTTTGAACCCGATCTTTCTGTAAGCAAATCATTTCTTTTTCTGCCCACTTCCATTTTTTGCCAGATACTTTGTTAATATACAAAGTGATGTATATTTATCATAGGAAAATTAAAAATTAAACAAAGGGCACCTGGGTGGCTCAGTTGCTTTGGCATCTGACTCTTGATCTCAGCTCATGTTTTGATATCGGGGTTGTTAAGTTCAAGCTCCATGTTGGGTTCCATGCTAAGCAAGAAGCCTACTTAAAAAAAAAAATTAGCAGGGGCACCTGAGTGGCTCAGTCATTTAAGCATCCAACTCTTAATTTGGGCTTAGGTCATGATCTCAGGGTCCTGGGATCAAGTCCCATGTTGGGCTCCTTGCTCAGTGGGAAGCTTTCTTCTCCCTTGCCTTCTTCCCCTCCCCCCTGCTCGTGTTCTCTCTCATGCATGCTCTTTCTCTCTCTCTCTCTCTCTCAAATAAATAAATAAAATCTTTTAAAAAAAAGATAATTCATGTTCTAAAGCTATTTTCTGCATTTCCATATAAATAAGATACAACGCTTAACCAGATTTTCTTTTTTTTTTTTCTTCCTGGAAAATAGTTCCTTACTTTTTCAAAAAAGTCATATGTTATTTTCCCATAGATGCTATATCAAGTTACCAAGAACCTGTGGCTTAAATCAGCATAATTTTTTTTTATCTTACTGTTATGTAGGGTCTCACTGAACTAAAATTGAAGTGTCAGGAAGTCAATGTTTCTTTCTGGAGACTCCAGGGGAAAATCTGACTCTTTGCCTTTTCTGATTTATAGGGACCTCCTACATTCCTTGGCTCATGGCCCCCCTCCTCTGTCTCCAAAGCCAACCGGGTGGCTTGAGTTCTTCTCACACTGCTTTCTAATTCTTTCCCCCATGGGCACATCTCTCCCTGAATACAGCTAGGAAAGGATTCACGTGATTAGATTGGGCACATCCAGAATATCTAAGATAATGTTGCCATTCTCTGCTCTTTAATTTAATCACATCTTCAAAGTCTCTTTTTCCATGGAAAGTAAATATTCACAGATTTGAAGAATTAAGATATGGACATCTTTGGGGAGCTATTTATTTTGCTTCCCCAATTACTCGTAGCATCTGAGGAGGTTCCATTATTTTCAAAAGCAATTTATATCATTTTAAAGGTAATGTGCATAGTCTTCACTGGATATCTTATTCATAAATCTGTTTTGAAGTAGACTTGTATGTTTTGTTTTGTTCTGTGATTATTTTAGGGTTTAAGTTCTAAAGTCCACATTCTTTTTTTTTTTTTTAAGATTTTATTTATTTATTTGACAGACAGAGATCACAAGTAGGCAGAGAGGCAGGCAGAGAGAGAGGTGGAGGCAGGCTCCCTTCGGAGCAGAGAGCCCGATGCGGGGCTCGATCCCAGGACCCTGGGATCATGACTTGAGCTGAAGGCAGAGGCCCAACCCACTGAGCCACCCAGGCACCCCTAAAGTCCACATTCTTTATGTGTCTAGAGACAGATAAGACACCTTTTATCTTCATCTCCGCCCCCCACCATCTTTTGTCAATACCCTGTAAATAAACGATTGCATTAAATGTGGCCAGTGACACAATCCTTAGTGATTTAAGAAACAAAAAATCTGGTCTGTTTTGTAACTAAAATCTCTTGAATGTCAAGGCCATGTGTACAATGGTATTTTGCATCTCTTTCATATGGACAACTGGGCCTGTTTTTGGTCAGCTTTTCAAGTCGTCTTAAGGCCCAGTGAAGAAATTAAGAAATAAATGTAGAGTGGAGCAGTTACTACATTTTTACCAACAGCACAAAGGGGTTCTGTACTTAATTGTATAGAGAAGGGGATTGAAGGGATTAGAATAATGGAAAAGAGAAACTCCACTGAAAGAATGAGCCACAAAGTGTGGACTCTGGGATTTGCCAGGATAGAGACTGCATAGACACAGAGCACACAAATCTAAGCCATGTGAGCAAAATAAGATAGATTTGATAGTTAAGTTCAGAATACTATTGTGAGGGGCACTTTGAAACTTGAACGAGTGCTCGCTTTGGCAGCACATATACTAAAATTGAAACTTGAACGAGATAAGTACAGTAAATAAGAGAAAACAGGACAAGATAAAGCAAGTAATAGACTACAGGAGCTGAATCTCTCCTTCTTTCATCAACTTTCATTGATGAGATACGCATAGGACAGAACTCTACTAATCCCTAGGAATCAGAAAGGAATAACATAATCTTGTCCTTGAAGAGATCTGACTGGAGTAAGGTAAACGGGCATGTGAACAAATAGTTACATTATAGAATGATCTAAAATTAGACTAGGAACAAGAAGCACTGAGAATGCTGGGCATTCAGTATCTCCTGTGTTTGAGTTGGGGTGTGGCTGGGTAAAATGGTGATGGCGGTCGGCTCAAGGAGGAAGTGAAATTGGACTTGAATCGTGAATGTGAAGTTGGAGGACAAGGAAGTTAAAGAGGCCAAAGCAACTTTGCAAATGCTAGGGTGTGTGAGTAACCATGCTCATGCTCCCAGGACAGGCATCCCTCCTGGGTTTCTGAAGCTTGGGGAGACACAGAAGTGAGCACTAGCCAGAAGTCAATGAGCCATGTATTCTGGGCAAAAGACTACACTTTTTCCACCCATACCTCCCATTTCTCATCTCTTCATTTCTATTATAATAAGAAACCCAAACTCTTATGTCATTGACTCTGAATCCGATCCCATCTTCCATCCCTTTTTTCTCCCCAAATTCTTAATCCTTTGTGCTGTGTTAATCCTGAGCTCTTACACCCCAAGTACCTTTGGATCAAGAGGTAAGTGTCTTTGTGCAGCTGAATAGTTTCTCAGGAAAAAATTCCTAGGCGTGAATTCAGTGGGTCTTGCCACCTAATTCAATTGCCCTCCAGAGGAGCTAGCTCACTTATGCCCCTCTCTTCCCAACTCTGTCTTCAGTGACATCATGTTGGTAGCTTGAAATTGGCCATGACCAGGAGTACTTATACTATGGTTATTGGCAAGCACTACAGATCAGTTTTCTCCCAGCTTGCTAGTTGCTGAACCTGTACCAGCACACACTTGAAACAGGTACAGAATTTTGCTATCAGTCATGTTTAAGAATGTACCCAATGCTCTTCTCACAGGTACACAATACTATCATTAAAGCACTGATTATTTGCTAATTTGATATATGAAAATGGAATTTCATATTGTTTTACTTTTCATTAATTTTAAAAAATTTTTAAAAGATTTTATTCATTTATTTGAGATAGAGAGTGAACAAAAAAGAGCACAAGCCAGAGAAGGGGCAGAGGGAGAGGGAGAAGCAGTCTCCCCACTGAGCAGGGAGCCTGATGTGGGAATCCGTCCCAGGACCCTGAGATTATGACCTGAGCCGAAGACAGGCACCTAACAAACTGAGCCACCCAGGTGTCTTTTTTCTAAAATTTTTAAAAAGATTTTATTTATTTATTTATTTATTTATTTATAGAGAGCGTGTGTGAGCAAGAAGGGGGAAGGACAATGGGAAGAAAAGAGAGAGAATCTCAAACAGACTCTGCACTGAACACAGGGCTCCATCTTAGGACCCAGAGATCATGACCTGAGCCAAAATCCCAAGCCAACACTTAACCAAGTGAGTCACCCAGGTGCCCCTACTTTTTATTTATTTACTAATGAGGTTGACATTTCTGTATTCTGAAGGATGTAACATACATCTTAAAGTCACTGTTTCATTTACCATTCTATGCTTGCCTTCTAATCTAATCCACATTACTCTCTAATAGGCAATGTGCCTGGTAAAAAAAAAAGTTGCTAGATCGATAAAGTACTCACTCATGCAGGGAAGACGCTCCATGCAGATGACAGATTACAGGTGCCCTCTGACAAATGTATGCTACCCGAGGAGAAGAAAACTGATGTAGTGGTGGGTGTATGCAAGTCCTGAGCACACTGGGATTTTGCAACTGGCCATTGAAATCTGAATTTCAGAAACAATATTAACTGTGTTGGGGGAAATCATTTAAAGGATTTTAAAATCTCACTTATGAGAATGGCCTGGCAAGAATGTAAGGTATTTATTGCTCTACTGACCTCAACACTAACTCCAAAGACCTAATAGGCACGAAAGGGAATGGAAGAGGTACACGCCCACATTACCAAAGTGGAAAAAGGCAAGTGCTTATGTGTGGTGCCTGCTGAGAGTGACAGAGCTAGCGTCTCATTGCTGCCCCACAATCCGGTCTTTCTCCCATACTTTCCACTTGTTTTTCTTCCCCTTCTTCAGTTAGCCACATGCTTTGGGGAAAACTCACTCCTAATGTTAGCTTTAGAGGTGGCCATGGTCTACATCCCATAGAACATTCCATTTTTCCAAAGTTTTTGATTCAGAGAAGTCATGTGACCTAGGAGGTCTGATTGAGGTGAATCCCTGGGTTCTTGCTAGGACGCTGGGCTAGTTGGGGTCTCTCACCCAGAAGGAGAAAACCTATGCTACCTGTCAGCCCCGTGGGAAGGGGGAACTAAACTTACTAATCGGCTAATGATGCTGAAGGCCTAACACAGATGTAGAATAACTGTATCTTTGAGGAAAATGTTGAGCCACTGGATCAATAAAGCCCAAAGCCCACTCTACCTCTGATTTCCAGGTACCCAAGCTGAATCTCCTTGTTATTTAAGGAAGAAACGAAAGAGGAAATAGCCAGCAACTGTTGCTAACTTTCACAAAGCTGTCTGTGTAGGTTCTGAGCTTCTATCAGGCTAGTTACACCATAGAAAATTTAAACATTTAAATCAGATCAGGTCACTCCCCTGCTCTTAATCCCCCAGTGGCTTCTGCCATGCATTGTTAACAAGGACAATAACAATAATGATGAATCGTCCAGTGCCCTCCCTGGCTTCATGGCTCTGGCCCCAGCTGCCTTAGCATCCCTCCCTTTGTGTGCTGGGTTATTTTACCTCGTGTCTCAGGGCTGCTGTGCTTACTGTCCCTTCTGTCTGAAATGCCTTTCCCAGGATCATCACATTTATGTCTAAATCATTCATTTAATAGCTCAAGGATCAGTCATCAGAGGGGGTTTCAATGACACCCTTACTGAAAGCATTACCTCCCCCCCTTTACACTCTATCTCTTGTTCTGCTCTGTTTGTCTTCACGGCGATTGTCCCTGCCTGAATTTATATTATTTGCTTTTTAAACCTGTCCATGACTGCAGAATGTAAGCTCCATAAGGGCAACGACTTTATTTTATTTACAACTGTGTCTCCAGCACCTGGAGCATTTCCTGGCACACAGCAAACAGTCAGTACATATTTGTTGTAGAAAAAATAAAGGAGAAAATAATAATCTCGAAGAGTGGTGGTTCTTAAGAAGAACTATCAAGGGGCAACTGGGTGGCTCAGTCAGTTAAGCATCTGCCTTTGGCCCGGGTCATGATCCCAGGGTCCTGGGATCCAGCCCACATTGGGCTTCTTGCTCAGTGGGGAGCCTGCTCCTCCCTCTCTCTCTCTGCCTGCCCCCCCCACCTGTTTGTGCTCTCTCCCTGTCAAATAAATAAATAAAATCTTTTAAAAAAAGAACTATCAAAGAAAAGTCCTTGACTACTTTTTATTTTAGTAATGGGGTACATACTGCTGGCTGGGTGACTCAAGAACCATCCCTGGCCTGCTTCTGTCTGGCTGCTTCCCACGATCCTACCTTCAAGGTTTAAATACTTCTTTTCTTAGTCTCCATTGCTGTCATAGGCCTGCCTATATAACAGTTCTGGCCAATGAGATGTAGGTGCAAGTCTGGAGTATATTTCTGGGGGTGCATTTGGTTGATTGCCCTACTAAAAGGGACAAACAACACTGGCTCTATCTTTCATCCTTATTTCTGTTCAGATGCTGGGTATGATCATGGTGATCAAGCAGTGATCTGCGGACCATACAGCTATAAACCCAAGAGAAAAGTCGTATCATATCACTGAGCTGTTCAAACAAAGCCAGTAGTGAGAAAAAGAACTTCAACTGTCGACTGAGTTTTTTATTACTCATAGTGCAACAAATCATAGCAGACACAGTGGTGACAAAAACAGTTACTGAGCAACCACTGAGTGCAAGACACTGTGATGAGCGGTGAATGTCGCCGTTCCTGTTTCCAGAGAGTTTCCAACCTAAATGGAGAGAGAGACCCTAATACTATGAAGTAGACTGGGTTCACTGTTAAAATCCCCATCTGAACTTGAGCTTTGTAAAGTCACTATCCAGGGCCCACTACGATGTCTGACATATACTGATATGAAATAAACATGTACTGAGTTAATGGAGGTGAGACGAATTCCACCTGGGTGCATTAGGGAAGGCCTCAAAGTCTTGAGTGGCAACTTAGGTAGGTAGGATTTCAACAGGGAAAAACGTTGGGTGAAAGGTAAAATGGCATTTCAGGCAGAGAACAGGAAGCTTCAAAGCATAATGGTAGCAAAACATAACAAATATAAGAGAACGATGATTGGGGGTGCCTGGGTGGCTTAGTCAGTTGGACGTTTCCCTTTGGCTTGGGTCTGATCCCAGGGTCCTTGGATCAAGCCCCGCATCAGACTCCTTGCTCAGCAGGGAGCCTGCTTCTCCCTCTCCCTGCTGCTCCCCCTGCTTGTGTTCTCTCTCTGTCAAATAAATAAATAAAATCTTAAAAAAAAAGAAAAAAAGAATGATGATTGGCCATTTTGTCTAGGTAAAAAAAGTATGTGACCACTTCTAACTTAAGAAGGGGTGATAATTAAATATATATGCCTTCATAAGTTTTTTTTAAAAAATAACTCAAGCAGACATTCTTCAGAAATATGCGTTAGTGAAATCTATTTATTTTACAGATAAGGACAATGTTTCTGTTTACGCTGATGATGGATTCCTTGCAAATGGGAGGTACATAAATGTACAAATCTTTATCTGCAACCAAACATAATTTAAGAAAAGAAAACTGTTTTTTTTTGTTGAGTACAAAGTACTTTGTTGAGTACAACGCTCTTTGAAATTTTTAGAGTCTGTAAAATAAAAATAAAAATATTACCCAGAGTTCAAAAATGTGTTTTGTGATTGCAAAATAGCTCTGAATGGAAACTGAGTTTTCAAAGAAACTCAGAACTGTTTCTGAGTTTTATGAGGATGATAATGGGGGAAGGGATAGAGAGATGAGGTCTCTCCCAGAGCTTCGCCATATTTCCTGGGATGCGCAATCACCTTCATTTGAGGTATGCAGTATCACCTCAACCAATAGTTGTAAGCAACTGAAGATCAAGGTAAGATGGCCTTAGGGCTTTACTTGGTCTTATTGGAAGTCCAATGTTCTGTCCCAAACTTCCATTTCTTGAGGCACACACATTTCAAAGTAATCTTTCACTCATCCTCCACTGAAGTCTTTTACTGTGTTGCATGTCCTGAAATTTTCCCTCATGCCTTCCGTGGTCGATATTCACATGGTAGAGCCTTGGAAATTTGATACTCAATTTAATTCACACACACCTAGACCTAAGACTTTGCACTGGTTCCTACTGCCCTTACCCCACCCAGTCATGGCACTGGTTGGAATGACCTGTACAGTGAGTGCAGAGAATCAATGTTATAAGTTAGGCAGAAGAGAAATCAACCAAGGATACTGAGAAAAGGTAAGAAGCAAGGTAAGAGATAAGCAAGGAAACCGTGGGATCTTGGAAGTCATGGAGGGAAGTGCTCCCAGCAAGGATCTCTGTTGAATCCAACATTCAAGGATGCTGAGTTCTGCTGAGAGTTCAGGGAAGTCGAAAGTAGAAAAGTGACCAGTGAAGGCTGTGACTTGACAACATCTTGGTCAAGGGATGGAAACAGAAGCCCAGCTGGGATGGCTTGAAGTAGAGGAAATGAAGAAAACACGTATGGACAGATGTCTCAGAAAGTTTTGCTAAGAATGGGGGAGATGGAAGGAACATTTTTTGAAAAGTATATTTATATTTGGTTGTGATTCAAAAGTGAGGGAAAATAGACAAAGCAAGAGAGAGAAAGGGAGAAGAGACAAAGCATAATTACAAAGGCTAAACTGTTGAAAAGGAAGAACAATTTTAAAAATTGTTGAAAATTGTTGAAAAGTTGCCTTTTGTAGGAACAAATTTACCTCAAAATAGCAGTAATGAAGGCAAGGGAGCAGATGCTAGCAAGGTGGATGATTTTGAGGGGGGGTGGAGATGGTGAGGAAATTCCCACCTCAGTTCCATCTTAATTCTCCCAAACACAAACTCTGTGACAGACAAGCTCTCTTCTGAGCTATTGCTCAAAATATTTTCCCTTTGAGTACGTTTCTTCCCCTCCTCTTGTCAAAGATAAAAACCAGGGAAGTGAAAAATTACAAAGGGTTATTCAGTGTAGACGCTGTATCTGTACCTTCTAGCTGGCAATTATCTTTGGGGACTGGGAGATGGAAGCCGATCCTTCCTGATGACTACATTTCAAAGGAATGGCTTTCAAGTCCTTGAGAAAGGCACTCCTGAGTTGTAGAAGGTACACATATGTCTACCTCAAAGGTACAGAGAAAGAATTCACAATTGTAAGCCCTTCTTAATAAATGTTCTAAGAAACAGCAGTCCAGGGCTTATGTGAAGTGTTACAAACAGTAAATACTTTTGACAGCCTTGAGCTTTCTCAGACAGGGACCTTACAGGAGGCTAGGCTCATCCCAGGAATGAGGCCTTGAGCTGTTAGAAACTATGTTAGTGTTGGTTTAAGTATTTTAATGTGGGGGGGGGGGTGTGTGGACAAAATCATTTGTGCTGGGAATCTGTAGTTTTTATAGAACACAGTTGAGGCCCAGCTGAGAAGGCTCAAAGAGGCCTGGCTCAAGGTTTGGTCAAGAAGAAATTGTCACTCTCCACCTACCAGAATCACATTACCCTTTATTGTTTAAAGGGAGAAAAGCTTGGGCTGCCTGGGTGGCTCAGTCAATGAAGCATCTGCCTTTGGTTCAGGCCATGATCCCAGGGTCCTGGGATCATGGCCTGTGTCAGGCTCCCTGTTCAACAGGGAACCTACTTCTCCCTTTCCCTCACCCCCTCCACCGTTTATGCTATCCCTCTCAAATAAATAAATAAAATCTTTTAAAATGACAAGAGGAGAAAACCTGCATGCTGTTTTCTTGCCTTATTCCAGCCAAAGTGATAGCCCTCTTCTGAATTCATACTTACTATAGTACTTCTCATATAGAAAGACATCATGTTGTGCCTCTGTGCAACTTTTATTATCCTGTTTCATTGTTTATTTGTTCATGTATTTTTCTGGATTCCCCAATTAGCCACAATTTCCAATCAGTGCACTGGGCTAATATCTCTGACATGTTTTTACAGTTACAGGTTCTGCACAGCACCTGGTCACATGGAAAGGACTCAATCCAACTTACAGGGCATCCATTCACCTTCACTCATGGCAGAATGGTTGTAGTGGGTGCCTACTTTGTGCATCTCATTTTCCCAATGCTGCTGGGATGAAGCTCAGTCAGATCCATCCCTGGCTTTTAGTTATGGTTCTCCCTCTTCTCTTCAGAGTCCTGCCATGTTCATGTATACACATTTACTTGAAGCTTTTAAAAATCAAATTCTGGGGCTGGCTGGGTGGCTCAGTGGGTTAAAGCCCCTGCCTTCAGCTCAGGTCATGATCGGGGGTCCTGGGATCGAGCCCTGCATTGTGCTCTCTGCTCAGCAGGAAGCCTGTCCCCGAGCGGCCCAACCCCCTCCGCCTGCCTCTCTGCCTACTTGTGATCTCTGTCTGTCAAATAAATAAATAAAATCTTTTTTAAAAAGTCGAATTCTGCAGAACCTGATCTGTAAGACAATATTAGATGGGTCAGCATATATACAATTTAGAAGTCTGTTATTCAAGAATCCCTTTACGGGGCGCCTGGGTGGCTCAGTGGGTTAAGCCTCTGCCTTCGGCTCAGGTCATGATTCCAGGGTCCTGGGATCGAGCCCCACATCGGGCTCTCTGCTCAGCGGGGAGCCTGCTTCCTCCTCTCTCTCTGCCTGCCTCTCTGCCTGCTTGTGATCTCTCTCTGTCAACTAAATAAATAAAATCTTTAAAAAAAAAAAAAAAAGAATCCCTTTACAATCACAGGCTTGGACTCAGGATATATGAAAGTCATAACCACAGTGAGATACCACTCATGCCCACTAGGATAGCTATAATGGAGAAATCAAAAAATAACAAGTGTTGGCAACTGGAGAAATTGGGAACCCTTAAACACTGCTGGTGGAAATGTAAAATTGTGCAGTCACTTTGGGAAACAGTTTGGCAGTTTCCCAAACATTTCAATACAGAGTTACCACATGACTCTCCTAGGTATGTAGTCAGTAGACATGAAAACATCTGTCCATGCAAAAACATGTACAATTTTCTTTGCAGCATCATTCATAATAGCCAAATGATGAATGAGTTAACAACATGTGGTATATCCACATACTAGACTACTCTCCAGCAATAAGAATGAAGTACAGATACATGAATGAACCTGAAAAAGTTAAGCTAAATGAAAGAAGCCAGACACAAAAGGCTACATAACGTATGATTGCATTTGCGTGATATGTCAGGAATAGGCAAATTCATAGACACAGAAAAGTTCATCAGTGCTTGCTAGGAGCGTGGAGCTAGGAGGGTGATAACTGAAGGGTATTGGGGGAGCTAATGACTAAAGGCTACAGTGAGGGGTACCTGTGACTATACTAAAAGCCACTGAATGGTACACTGTAATGAGTGAATTGCTTGGCATATGAGTTCTATCTCAATAAAGCTATTAGAAAAAGCGAAAAAAGTCATGCGACCGAGTATTTCAGCTACCAAGAGATCGAGAGCCCAAACAGTTCCTTCGAGTCCCCGCGGCCAACAGAGCAGGGTAGTTCACCGGCAAGCATCTGTCTCCGTGCGTACAACAGTACAAACGCCGCGGTGCCGCGGTGGCGAAACCGGGAACGTTCGCGGTGCAAGGACAGACCGCAGCCTGGCCCCGGTCCTTCCCGGGCCCCCGGGGGCCTGAGTACTTCGGGGTCAGCGAGCGCCCCTCCTCCGGCCTGAGTCACGGCGCCGCCGGAGTCCCCACGCGAACATGCTCCGCTGAGCGCGGCCGGGACGCCGCGGGCCCTGGGGCGCAGCGTCAGGCGGTGGGGCTGTGGGGCGCCCTGCGCCGCCACTGCACGCGAAGCCAGGCCCCGGCCCGCGCTCCCCTCCCGGCCGGGACCTTGCAGGCCGGTTCACCGGACCCGCCTCCCAGCCGCGTCCCTGACTCCTCGCGGACGACAGCGGCGCCCGAGCCGTGCGTCCCCGCGCGCCCGCGCGCTGCCCTCCCTCCATGGCGTTTATCCGGAAGAAGCGGCGGGAGCAGCAGCTGCAGCTCTACTCCAAAGAGCGGTGAGCGCCTGCCAGGGACCCCCAGGCGGAGGCGGGGAGGGCGGGAGCCGGGGTCGGGGCCCGGGACGTGCTCGGGGGCGGGAGCGGGGTTGCCGGCGGGCGTCCGAGAGCCCGGTCCCGGTGTGGGGGCCCCGGCACAAAGGCCGAGGCCCGGGGCGTGCTGGGCGCCCGGGCGGGGGTCGCGGCCGGAGCCCGGGAGCCGGGTCAGGGTCGGGGCCGGGTCCGGGCCGGGTCCGACGGCAAGCGGAGCCCAGGCGGAGCTACGCTGGTCCCGGCTCCTGCGGCCCGGCTTACCCGGAAGAGGCCGCGCGGGTCCCGGCGTGGACTCCCTCGCGGGCGTCCGGCCCCGAGCGCGAGCCCCGGCGTTACTCTAGAGGGGAGCGGCTGGGGGTGCGCGGGCCGGCGGCCTCCCTTGGACCCCGGGTCACCGGCGCTGGGTCCCCGCACTGCGTGGGAGCCACAGCGTTGTTCCGCCCGGGCCGCACTGTGCGGGCACCGGGGAAGACGCGGATGCTTCGCTTCCCTGCGCCTTTTTCTGCCAACTTCTTCGGACGGAAGGGTAAGGCCTGCCCAGCTCCCTGCCCGGCTGGGCCGCGAGGTGGGCCACAAGAAAGGCCTTCCCCTGAGAAAAGCCAAGCGCCACCGCACAAACATGTTCTGCCGAGCAATGAGCCTCATTGTACTTAAGTGTATTTGAAGGCTTTGCATTCGAACGCTCGGTGAGGCACAACAGTCATTATCCCCAGATCCCAGTAAGGGGGACCAGTAAGAATTTGGGGTCCCAGGGCGAGCCCAAGCTCAGATGATCTCAGAGCAGCGCCGTTTTAGTTTCTGATCCTCAGCCTCCAAAGGAAATCGTTTGTAAAAACAAAACAGAACAACACACACAAAAAAACTCACTTCTGCTCTAAGTGTATTTCTGGTGAATGAAATAACTTGCTGATTTTCTGGTCTGTGGTCCCAGGTGCCAAAAGGAACTGGGAATGAATCATTTTACAGTTATTTTGATTGTGAGAGCAAGTTACCCAGGAGTGCTGCTAGCCAGTCACCTTGTTGTGTGATGGATGGTGTAGGGAAGAAAAAAAATCTTTACCCTTGAAGGTCTTCCAGCTGGACTAAATGAAATATACATAAAACAGAATAACAGGAGAAGAAAGCCAAAGTTTTATCACATGTATGCAGAGGCCCAATATTAAAATAGAGGCCTAAAGAAATGACCAAGGCAAGTAGTTTTTATATATTTTAGACAAAGAGACAATACATTTGTGAGGCATTGACAGGGTAGAGAAAACAGATGTTTGGGAGCTTTAATTAGGAATTCTAAGCAGAATTTAGGCTGAGGTAGTAGATTAGAAAAAAAAATAGTAACAAGGTTTGTTTTTGCAGCTTTCTTCGCTTCTAAGTCCCTATCTCTGGTGTAAAGATGTCTTTTTACTTTTTAGTACAGGGAGATTTGTTTCCTGCTTTTAAGGGGACAGAGGAGGGTCTGAGTGACCTTGCACTGGCTATTTCTTAGGTAACTTTTATTTCAAAAAATATGCTAGAGGGGCACGTTTTGGGGCAGCCTGCCCTTGGCCCCTGCAGTGGACACCAACAAAGCAGATTATATGTGGAAATACAGGTGTAGGCTCTAAGGTCTGTGTGATCTTGCAGCATCCACGCTTATTTTATAGGTATTGACTTGACCCGTTTCATCCAAACATTCATATCCTTTTCTAATCCCTAATACTGGCCTGCCCAGGATATCCATAGTTTAAGATTTTATTCTTCACTGTAGAGAAGAAGATAAGATGTATCAAAAAAGCATATCTTGGATATGGCTTCTGAGAACGTTTTGATTTTATGATTTGGTTTTATCCACAGAAAGACTTACTTTTAATGCTAAATAATAACTAGACCCTAAATAAAGTAACTCACACTCGTAGAGGCTCTTCCGACTTCATTTATAATGCCTGTTTCATGTGGAAGGACCTCGAGGAGAGTTTCTTTGTTCTGTACCAACAACATTAAGAATTGGGGGTATTCTGTATTAAGTAGATGGATGTGCAAATTTGCATCGTAAGAACTTAGGAACACTTGAATTGCCATCGTGTTCTGTGATCAAAGAGTCGTTTGTACCCATTCTTGGCCCCTTTGGTATAGAGAGAAACCTGTTTTCTTTAGATCTGCCAGTTAATTCCATAGCTGTCATTTTTGTTTAATTTGGTTGGTTTATACAGCTCAGCAATGTCACACAAATCTTAAAGTCTGCTCTTGGGTTTCAGTGTATAATCTGCTTTGTGTGTATCTATTGGTCAGACAGTGTGACAGGCTAGCAGCGCACGGAGATAACTGTAGCTCTCAAAACCAAAACATTTATTCATCCGTCAGCAGGGAGCCAATATTCCTGAGCATCAGGAATCTGAAGAAGTTGGTGTCGCAGAGCTTTGATATATTTGGATCCTCTTTGCTGACTGCTCCAATTTTTTAACTCTTGGCTCCCTAGCTTTGCAACCTTGGGCTGAGAAGCAGATTTCTACCCAGAAGGTTTCTACAGAATACTAGTTGGATGAAAGGACTCTGTCTCACAATTAGGTGTGGGTTGGAACCATGCTGTCCCTATAAACCTCAGAATGCACTCTGAAAGAGAGAAATATTTTAAACCGACTTTGTTTCCACACAGATTTTTCCTGGGTCATCCCTTTGTGGCAATAAACACCAATTAGCACAAGAATTGATAAAGCTCATTGGCTGAGGCATACCCATGAGAATTGTTACTTTCCTTGGGACTGCTTCAGGGCTGACCCAGCAAAAGGCCTCACGTCTTCAGAGTTGTGAGTTCATTGGTCCCCCTCTCATGCTGCTTGTGAGATTTTAGAGTTCTACCACTACCAGATGACCCCAGGAAATGAGAAACCTGAGGTTAGCTTTTATTTCTTTTAGTATTAAACTGATGCTACTGCATTTAGGGTAAGCAGTATTTCTACAAAGGTAGAAGCAGAGAGACCGGTTGGGAGTTTCCTGGATTGGTGGCTTAGACCAAGATCGGGGCAGAAGAAATGAAGAGAAGTGGATGGGTTTTAGATTTTTGGGGGAGGTAGAGTGGACAGGTCTTGGAGTGATACATTTCATGTAAAAGGTAACAGAGAAAGAATCCCAGCTAGAGCTGTCAGGTAAAATACAGAATGCCCAGTTAAATTTGAATTTCAGATGAATAGTGAAAAATCTTTTCGTGTAAGTATGTACCATGCAATATTTGGTACACTTATATTAAATTTTTTGTAGCTTATCTGAAATTCAGATTTCACTAGGCATCCTGTATTTTCATTTGCTCAACACGGCAGTCCTCTCAGGTTTCTGGCTTAAACAACTGTACAGTGGTGCCACTTACTGGTAATGTTTATAAAGAAATGCTTTGGTAATGTTTGGTATTAGAAAACAAAAGAGATACTTGGTCATTCAGGTCAAGTACACTAGTATCCTGGTTAAGATATAGATGCCAGAAACTATATTAATTTTACTGGTTTTTAAAAATTCCTTGTGTAGGTGTTAATGGAAAAAATTTCAAAAGACAATTCACATATCTTTCTTTTGAATTGTTGGAAATAACAAACATGTAGATAAGGAAATAAATGTTAGCAGGTAAGGATATTTTACAAACGGCTGCTATTTAAGATATTTCTATTTTAAGATTTAGAAGTAGGCTGATTGTTAAATATTTTTTATCTTTACATTTAGAAGTGGTGTGATGGAAGAATAGCTGTTTTTTCTTGGATGACTAGAAATTTAGAGAGTTGAGGCATGCTCCTACTGGGGGAGAGTCAAATTTTTCTCTTTATAATGTTGTACAACAAATTACTTAGGTGTAGCTTGTAAGCTGTCATCCCAGGATAAAACATTAGTAATCATGAATTATATATTGAGCACACATATTTCCTTAATAGTTTTACAGGCACTTGATAGAATTCAACTTTGTTTTCAAACATTCCATGTGTATGTATTCTCTTGGTTATGCTTATATTAAGTTTCTTGGCTGATATTAAATATCTTCAGCTTAATATGTTATTTTTTATTTATTGTACCATAAGTACTGGTTGAGAGGGAAAAGTGTTTGCTATCCTCCTGTTTATTCTCTTATTTCTAAGACTGGCCATCCTGTTCTTGTACTATCTCATTGAGATATGCCAGGTGTTGAAAATGGAAATAAACTGTAGAGCCACAGTTAGTCAGGAATGCTGAAGGGTTGAAGGAAATCTACCAAACTATGACTCAGAAGTAGGGTTTATTTTTCTCACATAAAAAACAAAAAAACAAAAAAAAAATTGTGGGAGGAGATATAAATGTTGCAGATATTTTGATTAACTTAGAATTTACACTGTATTTACCCAAACTGCATTACTAGTCCTTCACCTTATGCCCTTATGGCTGCCTAAAAATAGCTTCTTCCAAAATGGTTACCATTTAAGGAGATACAAGAAGGGGTGCCTGGGTGGCTCAGTGGGTTAAAGCCTCTGCCTTCGGCTCAGGTCATGATCCCAGGGTCCTGGGATCGGGCCCCGCATCAGGCTCTCTGCTCAGCAGGGAGCATGCTTCCCTCTCTCTCTCTGCCTCTCTCTCTGCCTACTTATGATCTCTGTCAAATAAATAAATAAAAAATCTTAAAAAAAAAAAAAGAAGAAGAAGAAGAAGAAGACACAAGAAAACAACCATAAATTTTGAATGGGTTTGCTCTATGATTTTCATTAAAAAAATTTTTAATGTGATATAAAGTTGGGTATGGTCACTTAATGAATTCATTGCTTGTTTTTTTCTTTTTTTTTTAAAGATTTTATTTGTTTATTTGACAGACAGAGATGACAAGCAGGCAGAGAGGCAGGCAGAGAGAGAGGGGGAAGCAGGCTCCCCGCTGAGCAGAGAGCCGGATTCGGGGCTCGATCCTAGGACCCTGGGATCATGACCTGAGCTAAAGGCAGAGGCTTTACCACACTGAGCCACCCAGGCGCCCCATTGCTTGTTTTTTTTCTAAATAGCATTGCAATTTCATCTTTCCCCATCAGACATGTACAGTTGTAACTTAACATTTATAACTCAAAGATTTTGAAAATTATCTCTGCCTTTTTTATTTCATTAAGTAGCTCCACACACAGCATGGGGCTTGAACTCAGGACCCTGAGATCAAGATCTGAGCTGAGATCAAGAGTCAGATGCTTAACTGACTGAGCCACCCAGGTGCCCCGTTTTTTATATTTTAATTTATGTGTAATGAATAAGCTCTGCTTAATACTAATTCTTTGAACGTATTATGATTTAGATTGTAGTCATTTTTCACAATTGATGTGAGATTACAAATAGATGTATATTAATATTGGTATAATATCTATATATCTGTTACATTAAGCTTGTTAGTTGGGTTTAGATCTTTCATTTTTAATGAATTTTTTTCTGATTGACTTCTCAGTTTGGGAGTTTCTTCATGATGCAAACTTTGACTTATATTTCTATCAATTTTTGCTATACATATTTTCAGAGGATGTTATTAAGTCTATGTAAGTTTAAAATTGCTATCTTCTTAAAAAATTGAATCTTTTGTTGATATACAATGACCTCTTCTAGTAATGATTTTTTTTTTTCTGTTTTGTCTGATTTTAATATAACTATATCAGTTTTCTTTGGGGTATTTGCATTATATGGAATTTTCATTTTTCTGCTTTCCAATTTTTCTGTATCCTTAAGTTTTAGGTATATTTCTTATTAATAGATTAATATAATAGTGGGATATTTTAATAATTCATTTCCAATAATTTTTGTCTTGACAGATTAATTTTAGTCCATTTACATTTATTATATTACAGATATATTTGGATTTTTAAATTTTGTTCTTTAAGTTTGTCTTATTTTTTTTTAATTTTAGATTAAGACCCCCTTGCTCCCTTTCATTTTACCTGAAGATTATGGTACCTGTGTGTTTTGTTTCTGTTTTTCTAGAGCTTACCTGGAAATTTTAACATTATATTTAGCTTAAGATCTGAAACTAATCATTCTCATAGCCCTCCTCCATAACAATATAAGGACCTCGGAGTAATTCCTGTTGTCCCATCCTAAATTATAGTCTCTGTTGTCTAGTATTTTCAATGTAGATTTAAAATCTAGATTTTAAACCTACAAATTAAACATAGCAATTATCTAGTTAATATATTTTTACATGCATATTTACCATTATCTTAGTTCAGCATTCCTTCTTGACAATCATATGTTCTCTGTGGAATTATTTTCTCTTTCCTGAAGAATATCCTTTAGAGGTTCCCTTAATGGTAATAAACTATTTTTGTCTGTTTGAACATGTGCTTATGTTCTTGTTTTGGTGATCAGTTTTCCTAGATATATATTTTTGGCCCTTGAACAACATGGGGGTTAGGGGAGCCAATCCCTGTGCAGCCAGAAATCTGTATAAATTTTGACTTCTCCAAAACTTAACTACTCGTAGCCTGCTGTTTACTGGAAGCCTTCCAATAACAAACAACCAATTAACATATATTTTGTATGCTATGTGTATTATATACTGTATTTTTAAAGTAAGCTGGAGGAAAGAAAATGTTATTAAGAAAATCATAAGGAAGACAAAATACATTTACAGTACTGTAGTGTATTTATTGGGAAAAAAATCCACATATAAGTGGATCAGCACAGTTCAAACCCATGTTGTTCAAACCCATGTTGTTCAAAATGCTGTAATTTTCTCAGCATTTTGAAGATTGTGCAAATGAAGACAGTTAGCCAGGGAATATGCACCCAACTTGCTGGAGCAGTTGTTGGTGGGAGAAAACCCAACTCGCAAACTCCGAGAAAAGGTCAATAACAGGTGTGCTCTGCCCCCCGTGGTGCAGCTCTTAGCTACCTGACAGGGTCATGCTTCAGGCTCCAGGAGAATCCTGTATCTCATGGAGTGCTCAGGAGCCAAGATGCCTAGAGCTATGCTGTGATGGAACCTTAGCTCACCATGTCCAGCTCGGCATCTGTGGCTGAGCATTGGCCTTGTCTCTTCTCTGGCCTGAGTGGGACTGTCAAGCCTTGAACTTGAGTCTGTATGATGTGGCAGGATTGGGGCAAAACTTGGTTTATCTGTGTTCATGTTTAGGGAGCCACCAGCATGTTCTCTGGCGTAATTAAGATACTGGGGTCCAAGCCTTGCATTTGACTGGGACTGTTTGCCCTTGACCTGGGAGCATAGCAGATTTCTGTGGAGCTTTGTAGAAAGCCACTTTCCATTCTGGGGGAGACCAGCCTGCATTTAAGTCTTAACAGTTCTTTGTAAAGACTCTGTCTTTTAAAAGCAGGACTCTGGCTGCTTTTAAGATCTCCTCTTTTTGTGCTCGCTTCGGCAGCACATATACTAAGATCTCCTCTTTTTAGTGCTTTGCTGTTTGTCTCTCTAGAAATTTCTTTTTATTCACCTGTCCTGATTGGTATTCCTAAAGCTGAAACAGTTTCAGAAAATCTGGAGCTGAGCCTTCAGCTCTTAGAATATTGCTTTTATGTCTCATAAAGACTCTTTAACATTTATCTGTACTTTTCTATGCTGCATTCTGCATTATTTAAATCCATCTTACAACTTAAAATTTTTTTTCTCTAGTGGCCTAATTTGCTGTCTATATCACTCATTTGCTTTAATTTCAATTATTTTTAAATTTCTAATTCTATTTGGGTCATTTATAACTGCCTGATCCATTTTGATAAGAGTCTCTTTGCTATATTTTCATGTCCTTCTATTTCTTTAAATTTATCTCTTGAAGTGATCAGATACAGAAAATAAATTATCTGTAACTTTTACAGATCCAGCTGAACAGTTTGTTGCTTATATTGACCCTCATTCGGTAATTTTGTTAAATGTTTGTTTTAGGATTTTTGATTTTGGCTTCTTGTTCTTTGGAAGCTTATCCTTGGGGATTCTTGCGGGCCTGGGTTTCAGCTGGATTTTTCCAGAAAGTGTTTGCATTCATTTCTGCCTGGGGTGCTGGGAGAAAACACTCTGGTTTGTCTTGAGTTTTACTGGGCTACGTTAGTAGTGTGAGTTCTAGCCTCTAGCCCCAAATGTGTGTCAAAGCAGGCTGGTGGTTTCATATTCTCAAGGGAGACTGACTTTGCCCCCAGCCCAGAGCCCAGGGCCTACCATCTCCCTCTAGGGAAGGGAGGGTAGGTGGTTTTATTTCCAGACTCCAAGGGTGTTAACTCTAGGGATTCTAGCTTTTTCTGGCTCTGCTTCCTGCACCCCTTTCCTCTCCCCCCCCCCCCGCCCCCGCCATCCTCTCAGGGCACATGACTCTATGAATGCAGGCTCTCTAGTACTCAGAGTTGGGCAAAGCCCCGAGGGGAAAACTGCTCCAGTACCTGCTAACGTCTCTCTTCTGTGACTTTCCCTCACTTTCCCCATGTCCTCAGCCAAGCATTTGAAAAAAAGATTGTAGTAATTTATCTAGCAATTTTAGAGGCTCTGTATCTGCAGTGAGATTGTTGTTCTGGACATGTAATCTGCCATTAACGTCTGAAATGGGATTCCTGCTGATTTGTGGAAGCCTGGATTTATTTAGTGTATCTATAAATCCACTGGTTAATAAGAGACTTTCAAGTTCATCTAATTTGTCTCTCTCGCTTCAATTTTATAGTTGAGGCCTAAATAGATGAAGTGATTGGATTAAAAGTCTAATAGCCAAGTCACAGGTGAACTAAGACCAGAACAGATGTTATCTGATCCATGGCCATCCCCAGTGCCACCAAATGTGTGGCTTCTTTTTTAGATATTAGGACAATGCTTATTTTTATGGTATCTCAGAAATTTAGAATGATTGAGGAATGATGGAAGCCTGGTTTACATGGATATGAGTTAGAACCTTGTTATTCTCACCATGGGCCTGCAGCCTCACCATTGCCTTGGAGCGTGTTAGAAAATGCACAGTGTGGGTGTCTGGGTGGCTCAGTCGGTTAAGCTTCTGCCTTTGGCTCAGGTCATGATCTCAGGGTCCTGGGATCAAGCCCTGCATAGGGCTCCCTGCCCAGCGGGGATCTTGCCACTCCCCCTGCTTGTGCACTTTCTCTCTGACAAATCAATAAAATCTTTTTTAAAAGGAGAGAAAATGCACAATCTCGGGCTGCACCCTAGGTGTGCTGCATCAGAATCTGCATTTTGATGTGATCCTCGCATGTCATACACACATTCACATCTGAGAAGCACTTTCCGGGTAACAGTAATTAAGCATTTCTCTCTCTCTCTCTCTCTCTCTTTTTTTTTTTTTTTTTGGCTCCTTTGAACTACGCTTCCATGTTTTCTCCATTGTTTAGAGAAGGCTCATGGTGCATGCTCCCTCGGGCTATGACCCTTGATGAGTAAATTGAAAGATTTTGAAAGCATACATGATCTTTTTGTCATTTGTTCTCATAGATAGTTGAGACTTAAAAGTAGAGATGACTGGCCTTATGGATGGTGTCAATGAAAGGGATTTCGATATCTGAACCATCTTGTCCAGGAAGTAACTACAGTTTACATAGTCAGAGGAGAATGTAATTTCCTAGAGTCTGGCCAAGTGGTAGAGTTTTAAACTTAGCCCCAAAGGAGAGGATCACAAGGCCAGAGGAAATGGTGACATTGGTTACACTGGAGGACAACAGGTAGAAGATGAGATACGACTCCTGCGGAAAGAGGAGGCAGTAATTTACATGAGAAAACAATCAGTTCCGGACCTAGAAATAACATTCAGTCACTCAGATGTCTCTATGTGAGTATGTATAACATGAATAATAAAATGAGTTAAATTTTATTACAGAAGAGAATTAGTGTGTGTCTTAGATGTTACTGAAGCTTATTAGGATGGGGACTCAAGATTGGAATCTAGGGACGCCTGGGTGGCTCAGAAGGTTAAGCGTCTGCCTTTGGCTGAGGTCATGATCCCAGGATCTGTACACTGAGTCCTGTATCCCACTCCCTGCTCAATGGGGAGTCTGCTTCTCCCTCGGCCTCTCTCCCATGCTCATGCACACATGCCCTCACTCTCTTTGTCTCTCAAAAATAAATAAATAAAATCTTAAGAAAAAAGGGGGGGGATTGGAATCTAATGCTGAAAAGATACAAACCTGCTCAAAAGGAATGACATGACAGGAGGTGAGGCCCTGAATGTCAAGGAGTACAATTGCCAGGGAATCTGTGAATAGAGGGGGGAAACCTAGGGAACTTTCTAGAAAGAGGATCGGAGATAATTGCATTCCTTTGTTACAGGCCACCTAAGTGAGTAGAAAAAATGGCAGGTATGTACCTGATGTAGATTGAAAACAGGAAATAGCAGCACAGAAAGTGACGAGAGACCTTACTTAGTCAATGCCTAGTGAGATATAATTACAGTTTCTTGAGTTCCCTTGTTGAAATTTTGATCTATTTTAAGGCAGAGAACTTGAGAACTTTGCAAAATTCTGAATATTAAAAAGAAACTAATTAAGTAGTAGTGCTGGTAACCTTCAGGAAAAGTTGTCCAAACTAAAGTTGTTTGTCACTGAAGCCCCGGGAGGGGGATCAAGCTGGATTCTGTCTTAACACAGAAGTGGATTTTTTAGAAGGCAGATAATGGAAGTTACAAGGGAAAAAAAGAGATAGCTATTACTACGGGGCAGTTCTGGAATGGATATTGATCCCGTAAGTTTTGAAACTCTGAAAATTCAGAACGTCCAAGCCAAATGGTCTTTGGCAAAGAGTCATAGAAAATGAGACAAGCAGTTAAACCTAGGATTTTCATATAGGTAGTGTTCCTCTGAGCTTATAATTTTTTTTTAAAGTGTAAAGCTGGAAGGACAACAGCCACGGACAGCTGAAGAGGATGCACAGACCTGCACAATTAGCATCAAGAAAGTTGAAGCCCCAATGAGTGGTGGCTTTAAAAACTGCTAGAGATTAAAAAAAAAGTTTTGTGTGTTTTTTTTTTTTTTTAAGTTTCCTAAAGTTGAATTTAAAAGCAGCTTTTGCTGCCTCGGGCCCAGGTCGGTGGTGGAAAGTTGATGTATAACAGAGGAAGTGTGTTTTGTATGCTGTTAATGATACTGACCTTCAGACTGGAAATGACAGGATCAGCGGTCCCAAGATGTGTGCTACCTCCAAGCTGCTGGGAGAATTTGAGTTTGGGACCACAGAATCGTTCAGTGATCCAAGAGCTTGGAAAGGTGCAGAAAGAATATATGTGCCTAAGTCAGTTCAGTGCTAACTCTAGCTCAGACAGATTATTTATAAACCACTAGAAGAGGAAGTTGTTGCCACAAGGCTCCAGCGTGAATCCACTATAAAGTCATGTCATACTAATCTCTTGACAGAATTCTGGCTGGTAAGTCAGGAAAACACAGCAGCTTAATTCATCGCAACTTTGTCAGAGAATAAGGGTGGGTTGTTATTGTTGTTGTTTATGTCTTAATAGTGGAATTGAGAAAGGAGAAATTAATGTTAACGTAGATAGACGGGATGCTATGTGTCTGAATGACTGTATTCAGAGGTTCTTGTCAAATGTATTATGAGGGGAACATTTTCATGTTGAGTCACAGCACTGTGTTCTCGTCCTTGTCCGTTCAGCATTTCCTTAATGTCTTTATTTCAGAGCCATTTTAAGAAGCTCACAAAAAATGCCCAATTTGGTTACACCAATTCTCTAAGTGGTGGGGGCCCTAGAGTTTAGTATGACCTGAGGATAGTGGTAGGGGATCCAGAGTAGAGATGGCAAATGCTGGGCTCTCAGGCTTTTCCCGTGCCCGTCCCTGTGCACATTACCATGGCATCGGGCCACTTTCTCCCACTGAGCACGTAACAGTTCTCCTCAACACAGCGCCACCTCTCCAATCCAGAGAAATGATGGACTAGCCGAGTCTTCTGGATCCATTATACTTTTCATCAGTAGAGTGTTGGGTGGTGAGTGAGTGTGGGCACAGACGCAGGGTTACTCTGAGGGCCACCTTGAGTGAACTTGTTTCTGTATTTTGGTGGAGTGCTGAATAATACACTTCAAACTTTAGGTGACATGAGGATGTGGCAGCATCTTTTCAGGAAAGTTAAGCTGCTGAGTGAATAAATTTATCAAAGAGGAATCCGAAGAGCCCACCACAGCTCTGTAAAGACAAGACAGATTAAGCTAAGGAGTTCCCAGGGACAGGGCCAAGAGTCTCCTAAGGAAAACATTTAAAAAGTGATTTCTCAGGTGCCTGGGTGGCTCAGTGGGTTAAGCCTCTGCCTTCGGCTCAGGTCATGGTTCTGGGGTCCTGGGATAGAGCCCTGCATCTGGCTCTCTGCTCAGCGGGGAGTCTGCTTCCTCTTCTATTCTCTACCTGTCTCTCTGCCTACTTGTGATCTCTGTCAAACAAATAAATAAAATCTTAAAAAAAAAAAAAGTGATTTCTCAGAACCTTTTCCTCCTGAGGATATGGTTTGAAAATCATCGTGCAAAATGCCATGAAACTTTATTGTAAGAATTTGTGTATATAAAAATCTTAAAGCAGGTGTAACACTTCAGTAGAAAGAAAATGCACACTCTGAAAAATTCCTTAATCCTTTAACTTCAAATAATATGATTTGGTTCTGTCTGTTTACCTTGTATTTTACATTTCTTACAAAATATGTGTCTTGGTAAATTAAGGAGGACATAAGTTACTTGCCAAGTTCATTATCCAGTTCTACAGTAGTTGATACTAATTTTTTTAATTGTGGTAAAAATAAAAAATAACGAAGGCTTACCATTGTAGCCTCTTTTAAGTGTGTAGTACAGTAATGTTATGGATGTTCACTCACACTGTCGTGCAACAGATCTCTAGAGCTTTCTCACCTTGCAAAACGAGCTCTCCCCCCACTGAAAGCAACTCCCTGAAAAGCAGCTCTGCTCTCCCCGTACGACCAGCTCCTAGCAGCCACCATTCTGTTTTCTCTTGGTAAGAGTTTGATGACTTTAGATACTTTATGGGAGTAGAATTATGTAGTATTTGTTTCAGTGAGACCAGTGTAGTAGCATGAGATAGGACTTCCTTCTTTTTTAAAGCTGAATAATATTCCACCATATGACTATATGACTATAGTCATATATGACTATTCCACATAAGACTATACCACATTTTCTTTAGCCATTCATTGGTGATGGATGTTTAGGTTGCTTCCCCCTCCTGGCTATCGTAAATAATGCTCCCCTGAGCATGGTGATGCAAATATCTCTTTTGAGATCCTGTTTTCACTTCTTTTGGATGAATACCCAGAAGTGGGCCTGTGGCTTGTGTGTTAGTTGTATTTTTAATTTTTGAAAGAACCTCTGTACTGTTTTGCATAGCAGTTGCACCATTTTACAGTCCTACCAACAGTGGGCAAGGGTCCCAGTTTCTCCACATCCTCACCAACATTTGTTATTTTCAGGTTTGTTTTGTTTTGTTTAATAAGGTCTGAGGCAATCGCCCGCTTGTAGTTTTGGTTTGAGTTTTCCTGGTGATAAGTGATATTGAGTATCTTTTCATATACTTTTTGGCCACTTATATATCTTCTTTGGAGAAGTATCAATTCAAGTCTTAGGTCCATTTTTTAATTGGGTTACATTTTGTTTCTGTTGAGCTGTAGGAGTTTTTTTAAATATATATTCTGGGTAGTAACTCCTCATCAGATATGTGGTCTGCTCATATTCTTTCCCATTATTTAGGGTGTCTTCTCATTCTGTTGATTGTTTTCTTTGCCACACAGAAGTTTTTAAGTTTGATGTGGTCACATTTATTTTTGCTTTTGTTGCCTGTGTTTTAGTGTCCTGTCCAAGAAATCATTGCCAAACACAGTGTCGTGAAGCTTTCCATCAAGTCTTCTTCTGGAGTTTCATACTTTCAAGTCTTGCATTTAAGTCTTTAATCCATTTTGAGTTAATTTTTGTATGTGGTGTTAAAGTAAGGGCCCAACTTCATTCTTTTGCATGTGGAAATCCAGTTTTCCCAGCACCATTTTTTGAAGAGATTGTCCTTTCTTATTGTGTGGCCTTGGAGCTCCTATTTGAGCATATGTGAGGTTATTTCTGACCTCTCTTCTGTTCCATTGGTGTATATGTTTGTCTTTTTGCTGATTTTGATTTTGTGTCGATTACTGTAGCTTTGAAATATGTTTTGAAATCAGGAACTGTGAGGCTGCCAGCTTTGTTTTTCTTTCTTGATTGTTTTGGCTATTCAATTCCATATGAATTTTAGGATTTTTTTTTCTATTTCTATATTAAATGCCATTGAGATTTTGAGAGGGATTCCATTGAATCTGCAGATCACTTTGGGTAGTATGGACACTTAATATATTGTAATGTTATATATGTAATATATAATGTATAATAATAGGAATATATTTTTATTTTTTAAATATATAATTGATATGTATAAATAAAATTATTAATATACTATTCTATATAATAGGGTTGCATATTTTTATTTTTATTTTTAAAAAACTTATTTTTAATTCAAGTATCATTAACATCGAGCATTATATTAGTTTCAGTGTATAAAATAATGATTCAACAATCCTGTACATTACTCAATGCTCATCCCAAGTGTACTCTTAAACCCTTCACCTGTTTCAGCCATCTCCCCACCCACCTGTCTTCTGGCAACCACCAGTTTTCTGTAGATGAATCTTTTTTTTTTTTTTTTTGGTCTCTTTTTTTCTTTATTCATTTGTTTCTTAAATTCCACATATGAATTAAATCATATGGTATTTGTCTTTCTCTGATTTATTTAACTTAGCTTAATGCCCTCTAGATCCACTCATGCTATTGCAAGGAATAGGACTATATTTTATTAATTATGTGGAAGAGCTGGTTGTCTATGAAGGCTACCTGTGCTTTACAGAAATAAAATTATGCCATTGTCTTATTAAAGATACTTATTTTATTTTACCTTCTCTCTAAGAGGAGGAGTGGGAAGATGAATCGTGGGAAGATAGGGTTAAATAGTTCCAGCTCAAGCAGAGGGTTTCAGGTCATTAAGGCATGACCTAAAAATAAGGGGCAAGGTAACTGAAAAGGATCTCTCTGAGTTAAACCTTCATGGAAATTATCCGATGCATCAAAGGATTGTTCTAGCAATCCTAACTCGTGTGATTGTATTGAAATTCAGAATAAGTATTAATAGTGAGTGTTTACCTTTGAGCTCTGGCATTTTAGCCAGTGATTAATTCTTGTTCATGGACTTAAAGACATAAATAGGCTAATAAAAAGTTACCTATTAGGATGGTAAAGCTGGTTCCTGCTGTCATTAGTCTTTATGAGTTATTTTTCTTTTGGCTCAGTTTTCTTGGTAATGAGCAATGTCTTCTTATTCCATGAATATAGATTCTTCTTTGTAAGGATATTTATTATAGGCTTTTGACCTCATGTTCTCTAGAGAGAAATTCTCGAGAACTTCAAGTTGTGTCCTGCTTGTTTTGGTCTAGTTCTTTCATATTAGAGGCTGGTGATCTTGGGTTATCCATTCTTCTTTAAGTGTGAAATATGTAATTCTGCGTTACTGTGGGCAGGCCTTTTCTGTTGGGCTTCAGTATGGGGTAATGCTGTAAAGACCCGACTCTTTCAAATATTCCTATCCATGGGTCTTTACAGCTATTTTGTGTTTTCTAAAAATAATCTATCAAACTGTTACTTGGAATGGTTATGTCTTCCTACTTTTTACTCCTAGCCCTGCTCTCCATGGGGCTTCTTTGTACCTAATATCTGCGATCTGGGGACTTTTTGGAAGTCCTGTGATTTAAGTTGGTTTTCTCCTGATAGGTACCTTCCACTGGAGGTGTGTGCCGTTCTGATTTCTGATTGCTGCTGATTCCTCCCATCTGTTTTCCATTTCTTACAAATTTGTTGCTCTCATCTTCCTCTGTGACTCTTCAATTTTCTTTAGTCTGTGGTTTTTTAAAAAATATTTTCATTTACTCAAATTTTAGTGGTTCTTCTGGAGGTAACAGAAATAGACACACGCGCTCAATCTGCTATGTTTATTGGAGACCCTGTCCCTAACACAGCAGAATTCCAGTCCCACACTCCCACTGAGAGCTTTTCCTGGAACTCTGGATGCCACTGATTTCCTGAATGAAAACACTTGTTTCCAGTTATTTGCCACATACTTGTTTCTGTGGCCATAAAACTGAATTAATACCTTTTCTTATTACCTTATTTTGGTTGTGTGTGTGGTTTTTTTTTTTTTAAGATTTTATTTATTTATTTGACAGACGGAGATCACAAGTAGGCAGAGAGGTAGGCAGAGAGAGAAAAGGAAGCAGGCTCCCTGCTGAGCAGAGATTCCGATGCGATGTGGGGCTGATCCCAGAACCCTGGGATCATGACCTGAGCCGAAGGCAGAGGCTTTAACCCACTGAGCCACCCAGGCACCCCTACCTTATTTTGTTTTTAAAAGTTTAAGACACTTGGGTGGCTCAGTCTGTTGAGCGTCTACCTTCAGCTCATGTCATGATCCCAGGGTCCTATGATAGAGCCCCTTATTAGTGGTTGGGCTCCCAGCTCAGCAGGGAGCCTGCTTCTCCCTCTCCCTCTGCGTGCTGCTTCCTCTGCTTGTGCTCTCTCTCTGTCAAATAAATAACATCTTTAAATAGAAAAGAAAGTTTAAAACACATTAAATTTTAAAAGGAACTGTATTTTAATCCTATTCTGTTCAATTTACTTATTTGTCCAATACCAAAGCATTAGACTTGTTAATACAGGGAAATATCCAGAGATCTACCTCTCAGAGGCATATGATCTTGTGGAGGTAGCAGGATAAGTGCAACTAACCATGAGGCAGAACACTAGACCAGGAGGGGTGTACAACCTGGAAGGGGAGGTAGGGAAGTCTAGTGGTCAGCCAGCAGAAACAAAGGATGAAAACTCCAAAGGTGGGAAAGCCCCAAGGTTGGATCAGACAAGAATAAGTTTTATTTCATAAAATCTGGGGTTTCTCTTAAGGGAATTTAAAAAATCCATCTGTAAGTAATTTTATTTATTGTATCTTTTGCTCAGCTAGGCAAATCTGTCTGTTGCTTTCTCCCACTGAATCGAGGACAGCATCTAATATATAATACACACCTATAGGTATTTGATGATTAAATGAACAATCACTTCGGGAACAGATGCTTTAAATATTCTGCTTTCTTATGCTTAAAAAATAAACATGAGGTTTTATTTTGTTCTGGTTTTTCCAAATTTAGATTTTCCTTGCTTCTACTTAACTTGGAGGAATACTACTTTGAACAACACACAGCTAATCATATTCAGAACAAAGGCGGTCAGTATGAAAGGTAAGGAAGATTTTTGGATCTCTGTGAACTAACAGACCTTTCCCTTGTCTGATATTTTTAAAATGAAATGTATGGTCATATAGATTTGTCCCCCTTTTATACTGGGAGAGTAACGAGAAAGGAGGAAGGACTTCGAAGTTGTTGCTTAACTTCAGATATTTTCTAAAGCTGAGAAGCAGTGTGTACAAATTCCTCTAATGTGAGTGTCTAACTCAGCTGGACAGGACTGATTCATTCCAGCTCTTTTTTCTTGTATCACTTTTATACTTACACTCTCAATTATTTGGGTTATGGTGTTATAAAGTCATAATCATAAAACACCAGAGTGGCATAAAAATCAGTACTTTCAAAATGAATAATTTGATTTGACCTGGAAGCAAAGTCAATTTTCTCTATATCATATTCATTACTGTGTATTGCTATAGAAACACATTTGGTTTCTTTCGCCGTACTTTTTGAAAGCTGTGTACAATAACGTGTAATGAAGTATTTTGTTTAAAATGCCAACCTGGAATTAACTAAGATCAGAATTGTTCCCACAAGATTGTATCTGCCGATGATTTCCTTTGGGGATGTCCCTTAACTGTAGGTCATAACTTGATCACACTTTGATATTAGATAAACTCTATAATTTTTAGTGTTCCTCAGCTTTTATCTTGAAAGGACCACCACAGCCATGTGGTATTTGTTTAAATACAACCTAAAGTGAGAATTACTTAGCTTTTTGTTAGGGAGCTTATGGCATGTCTGTTTCCTTAGCAGTCAGAGTAGACAATTCTTGTTCCTTGAGATCAGCGCCTTGCTTTCTTCTGGAATTTTGCTCATATTCTTCTCCCTAATTCCATACCTCTGTTTTTCCTCCCAGTACTCCTCTGCTGTATACCGTAAAACATCTTGCTTAAAATTAAGTGCATTTGTTTATTATTAAAACACAAATATAAGCTAGCCACCCGAAACCTGTTTTTATAATTTTTAAGTTATTAATGGAGTTCAGTGGTATGACCCATGGAAGTGAATTCGGTGATATCTAGCAACATTGCATGTGCATTTACGTATTGATTTAGCAAGTCTACTTGTAGGGAACTATCTCACTATCTTACCATGGGAAATATAGAAATAGAAATATGTACAGGGTTATTTATTATAACACTACTTATAATTGCAAAATACTGAAAACAATCAAATAGGGGGCTGATTGAATAAACAATGGAATGTCCTCGTAATGGAGTACTATGCAGCTGTAACAAAGGAATGAAGCAGGTCTGTGTAGTGCTGTGGAGTGATCTCCAGCATATATTCAGTGTGAAAAATAAGGGGCAGAGTACTGTGAATTGCATGCTATCTTTCACATAATTATGAAGGGAGAAGAATAATTTTTTGGTTATATTTTTAAAAATTAAAAACATTTTAAATTACATATTTAAAAAAACATAAACTAAAAGCTAATGAAAGTGATTATCTACACAGAAGGATCGATGGGGAAATAATATAAAATGACAACTAGACATCTCTGACTGTTCCTTATTTTATAATTTTGCCTTTGGAACTGTAGAAATATTTTACATATATTTTAATATAGACTTAACATTTCAGAAGAAATAATAAATCTTAAAAATCAAAGAGAAAATGAAACAAGTGAACTTAACTATATGTATGTTGGAAGGTTAACCACAGACAATTTTTGTAATCAGCTTCACAACATAGTAATTTGTGTCTCTGGTGAGATATGGCCTAAGTTGAAAAAGAATTGCAAAAAGAGGTTGTAAATGTTTTAGTTGTAATATCATTGTTAGTAATTTGGGTATTATTATTTTGAAAATGGTTTATTCACATGTGCACATAGATTTATATAGTTAAATGAAGCAAATAAGTAATATGTCTATGCAAAGACAAGACTTTCAGGATGAAAGACCTACAAATCTAATAGTAAAGGAGTTAAATTAAAAACCTAATGTTTGGGACACCTGGGTGGCTCAGTTGGTTGGACGACTGCCTTCGGCTCAGGTCATGATCCTGGAGTCTCGGGATCGAGTCCCGCATCGGGCTCCCAGCTCCACGGGGAGTCTGCTTCTCTCTCTGACCTTCTCCTAGCTCATGCTCTCTCTCACTGTCTCTCTCTCAAATAAATAATAAATAAAATCTTTAAAAAAAAAAAAAACAAACCTAATGTTACATTTGAATTGGAAATGTTTATATGGGTTCATATATTTTTCTTTTAAAAGAAAGTATTTTCGGGGCACCTGGGTGGCTCAGTGGGTTAAAGCCTTTGCCTTCAGCTCGGGTCATGATCCCAGGGTCCTGGGATCGAGCCCCAACATTAAGCTCTCTGCTCAGCAGGGAGCCTCCTTCCCCTTCTCGCTCTGCCTGCCTCTCTGCCTACTTGTGATCTCTGTCTGTCAAATAAATAAATAAACTCTTTTAAAAAAATAAAAATTAAAAAAATTTAAAAAAGATAGACAAACCATAAGTGACTCTTAATCTCACAAAACAAACTGAGGGTTGATGGGGGGAGGGGGTTGGGAGAGGGGATGGGGTTATGGATATTGGGGAGGGTATGTGCTATGGTGAGTGTTGTGAAGTGTGTAAACCTGGCGATTCGCAGACCTGTACCCCTGGGGATAAAAATATATGTTTATAAAGCTGTAAAAAAAAAAAAAAAGAGAAAGAAAGGATGAATACCCAAGTTTTGTAGCAACATGGACGGGACTGGAAGAGATGATGCTGAGTGAAATAAGTCAAGCAGAGAGAGTCAATTATCATATGGTTTCACTTATTTGTGGAGCATAACAAATAGCATGGAGGACAAGGGGAGATGGAGAGGAGAAGGGAGTTGAGGGAAATTGGAAGGGGAGGTGAACCATGAGAGACTATGGACTCTGAAAAACGATCTGAGAATTTTGAAGGGGTGGGGGGTGGGAGGTTGGGGGCACCAGGTGGTGGGTATTGTAGAGGGCACAGATTGCATGGAGCACTGGGTGTGGTGCAAAAATAATGAATACTGTTATGCTGAAAAAATAAAAAAATTAAAAAAAAAAAATTTAAAAAAGAAAGTATTTTCTAGCTCTCCCCTCTGGAAAGGCCTAGAAACAACCCGGTAGCCATGAGCACTGAGACTGTGCTGTCAATACCACTTCCCACAGGGGCACCTGGGTGGCTCAGTGGGTTAAAGCCTCTGCCTTCAGCTCAGGTCATGATCCCAGGGTCCTGGGATCGAGCCCCCCATCTGGCTCTCTGCTCAGCAGGGAGCCTGCTTCCCTCCCCCCGCCCCCACCACCTGCCTCTCTGCCTACTTGTGATCTCTGTCTGTCAAATAAATAGATAAAAAAATCTTAAAAAAAAAAAATTTAAAAAAATACCACTTCCCACAAAGAAAGAATGAGGGCTCTTTGAGAAGTTGCTGAGTCTAAGTCTGGGGCAGGAAAGGTGCAAGGGGAGCCTGGCACGTCTTGTCCTACTGGCAAGTAAGGGAGGTGTCAGAAACTACTGCACATTGAATGAAAAGGGCACAAGGGCCCACTGGAAGAATTAGGCAATAAGTGGGACAAACTGAACACCAAAAAAGAGCAATGCCTGCAGTGGTGGAAATGTATCAGAATCATTAGAATCCACAAGTTCATGAGATGTTTATATCACCTGGCAGGGATCCTAGGACACCAACTCATTATTCTAAAAACTTGATGAATAGGAGATAAAGAATCAAGCTATTTTTTCTGCTTTCTTTGTACAAATTGTACTTTAAATCATAGATAAATACTGTACTCCAGATCATATATATATGTATATATATGTATATACTGTAAAGTTCTTTGTTGATGAATTCTGGATAATAAACAGAAGGAGTGATAAAAATTTCAGTTCCTAATGAATAATAGGATTGGGTTGGCAAACTATTGGCCTGGGGTCAATGTAATTAAAATAATTATATTGTTGTTCTTTCAGTTAATGCTTTAGTTATCTACTTTCTAGTTAAAATATATTATGATTCTTTTTTGACTTTCATTGTGTTCACTAATAATAATCCTTTGTACTTTGATCCCTAGGAAAATCAGAGGCTCCTTAAAAATATGTTCAAAATCAGTTATTTTTGAACCAGATGTAATATCCCAGCCCATCATTAAGGTAAATGCATTTTAAATTTGAATAGAGACATTCCTACTTTTTGTGTATATTTTATCCTTGCTTATTTTTGTAATATTTCTCTCAATTTTATCCAGATTCCTTTGAGAGATTGCATAAAAATAGGAAAACATGGAGAAAATGGATCCAATAGACACTTTGCAAAGTATGTCATTGTCACTAACTGTTTAATTTTACTTCTACCAAAATAAGTTTATATATTTAATGACTTTTATCTGCATTGTAGGGCAAAATCCGGGGAGATTTCACTCATTTTCAGTCAGGTAAGAAACACATAGTAAATATTTTTTCCTAACCTGAGTGAATGCAAGCACACAGACACAGACACACACATACTTTTTTTTTTTTTCTTTAGCACTGACATTATTTGTAGAAATCTCAGATGAAGACTGTTGGCATAGATGTTTACATGTTTTTAAGATTGAACCACTGAGAACTATATTTTTTTAAAAAGCTGTGATCCATCATGAGACCCTTAATGTTTGGGTTTGGGGTTTTTTTTTTAAGATTTTATTTATTTGAGAGAGTTAGAGTAGCACAAGCAGAGGGAGCAGCAGACAGAGGTAGAAGCAGGCTTCCCACTGAGCAGGGAGCCCAATGTAGGACTTGGTCCCAGGATCCTGGGATCATGACCTGAGCTGAAGGCAGACACTTAACTGACTGAGCCACCAGGTGCCCCAAGATCTTTAATGTTCATAAAGTTGTGTGATGCCTACAGGTTTATGGCTTTATCCTCAGGAGTCCTGGCAGAGTGTGGGGGTTGAGTTGGAAGCACTGCGGTCTCTCCTGCAACCTCTGAGCCATTCAGAGGGAAGCCAGCAGCACAGCCCTGAGGGGGATCTCAGGGTGACTTCTGGTGACAACTACGACCCCAACTCAGGATGTGCCATCTCGTACAAGTTAGGAGGCTTGGGGTCCTGACCTTTTCTCATCCCAAATTTATTCGGCATACATATATATTCCCAGTATCATGCTTAATACCAGCAACACGGAGAAAAAACACGGTTTTTCTCCTGTCATACACATAGTTCATCTATTTTAGTTTAGTTTTGTATTTTTCTTAACTTATAAATAAGACGGGAGTGGAGGGACTCTCTCTCGTGCTTTTTGCTCTGGATTTTTACCTTGTTCATCTCTAAGATGAGAGGGTTAGAAATCATGTTGCCCCAACTATGTCCAGAGCCCTAGTTCCATGAAGTGTTCAAAGGAACATCCTTCCGCACTCAGGTTAGTGTAGGAGAAGCTGTGGGAAGCAAAGATATGGCTTTCTCTACTTCGGGACCTGACTCAGTGCCTCAGCAAATAGAGAGAGGGTCTCAGGGAGGCAGAGGGCTGGGAGCAGAGGTGCTTCCAGTAGTTTTTGGACCACTTACCTCTTCTTTTCATGGAGCACTTTTTAACGTATATTGAAAAATATTTTTAGAAAGTTGGGAGATACCACATTAGGTAGTTTTCTAGGTCTGCCTTCCACAGGTCAATGAATCTTAAGGAAGAAAGCATTTCACAGCCTATCTTTAACTTCACTTGAAGTTAATCCAGATTAACTTCATGTTGTTTTAACCGGCATAGAGGCAAATGGTTGTAGCCATCTACTACTCTGGGTCATGGGGGGAGAGCAGAACACCATTATTAATAATTCAGGCCTGTACCTGTGCTCTTGTTGTTTCTGAAGTATCCTTCTGCTTCATGGCCTTTTGTTAGAAAGTCCATATGTGGAAAGGAAGAAGTAGTTTTTCAGTCAGAAGTATGGTTTCCATTATAAAAATTATCCATTGTACTTTATTTACAAACTTACTGGAAGAGGTCTCATGTCAGGCAAACTCAAAACCAGCTTCACATCCAGGGGTGACCAGTCATTAGTTGCTCTTTCTAGAATTATTTCAAGCTTCCTGGATTGAGTATACAATAATAATAAAAAAAAAAAACCCAAAACTCAACTTTTGTGGGTTTTGATTACCTTAAGTGGTCACACTGTTTCAGAAATAATGTTATGGTCCTTTAGCCTTTTAGAGAGTTTTGCTTCTTTTGCTTTCAAATTTTCTTTCCAAATTTTAGAAAGTTTTAGAAAGTTTTCCAAATATTAGAGAGTTTTGCTTCCAGATTTGCTTTCCAAATTTTAGAATAAAGAAGGGTGTATGTGGGGCGCCTGGGTGGCTCAGTGGGTTAAGCCGCTGCCTTCGGCTCAGGTCATGATCCCAGGTCCTGGGTTCGAGCCCCACATCGGGCTTTCTGCTCAGCGGGGAGCCTGCTTCCTCCTCTCTCTCTGCCTGCCTCTCTGCCTACTTGTGATTTCTCTCTGTCAAATAAATAAAATCTTTAAAAAAAAAAAAAAAAGAAGGGTGTGTGTGTGTAAATAATAGTTTTTGTCATGCATTTTTATATCCAGGAAATATATTTAAGGTTATGAAGCTATGGGAAAAAACAAAATACCAAAATCCCCTCTCCCCAAGGACTTTTCCTTGAGATGGGGGAAGAGACAGTAAGCAGACATCTTCTATAATGAAGACAATGCCAACAGGACAGAAGGCTAGAGAAGGATGAGGAGCACGTGTGCTGCTGTGGATAGAACCGCTGGGGCTGCGTGTGAAGGCACACCGCTTGGGAGGCCTGAGCGAATGAGCCAGGCAGTGCCCTGAGCTGCGGAGGCCCTGAGAGGGAGCATCCTGGTGGGCGGCAGGCGCGGTGAGGAGGAGGGTGCCGGGGGCAAGGCACAAAGGGCAGCTGGGCGAAGGGTCTGAGCGGTGGCAGGGTCCATGTCATAGAGAGCCTGCGGGCCACAGTTAAGAGTCCGAATACAGCACAAAAGCAAAACCCTCCTGGAAAGCTGAGAGGAGGAAGGGCCTCCCCTGCTTTGTATGTATTTGCACAAATCTTGGAGGCCAGGTAGAGAATATGCTAGGGGCAGGGGGCATGAGCAGAAGCAGGAGGGCCTTTTGGGGTGCTGAAAACTCAGGGGTTTTAGACCAGGATGGTAGTGATAGCAGGGTGAGAGGTGGTCAGCGTCTAGATGTATTCTGAAGGAAAACCCCACAGATGCGCGGATGGCTTAGTTGCAAGGTACAAGGGGAAACCATCAGGAATGATCCCAGCAGGGTGGATAGCCATGCCTTTATTGCTGTGAAGAAGCCTGGAGAAGAGCAGGCTTTGTTTAGAATGTGGCCTCTGAGAGGAAAAGCCCAATGGGCATTTGGAAGCATTGGTGTGGTTCTCATGGAGGAGACGGAGATGAGAAAGAGAATGGGTTACCGTGGGTAAGACCCTGGGGGCTGGATGAGGCCTCCCAGGGGCTGAGTGTGCACATAGGGTCTAAGACAAAGGCCCAGCAGCTCTGCCAGCGGTGGTTGGGAAGACAGAGGGTCACAGGGGAGACAGTAGGAGCAGCGGGTGAGGTCGTGGAGGGCCAGGAGCCAGTGGCTGGAAACCAACTGGGAAACTGCTTCAGAAGAAACGTGAGCTCTCTCGCATGCTCTGAGAAACAGAATTGAGGAAGTCCTTAGAACAAACTCTTGGGTTTGGTGACATGGAGATCCTCTGCACCTTTTATGACCTTCTCAGGACAGGATTTCCATAACGTGGTGCAGCTGAAAACCTGTCCTAAGCCCAGGAGAGACTACAGTCAGCTCTTGTAAAGGGTTTTGCCACGAAGAGGAACAGAAATGGCAAAAGGAGGATATAAGACCAAGGGAGTGTTTGCATCAATGGTTTGTTTCAAACGGGAGAAAGTGCAGCGAGCATATTACACAGAACCAAAGTTTTTGAACAGCTGACAGGTAGAGGGAGTTCTGCATTCTGTGGCCTAGTCGAGTGACTGGCTTCGAGGGCCCAGGCACACCCTTCACCAAAACAGGAGGGAAGGCAGGGCTAACGGCACCAGCTCCATGTTGATGGCTCTGGGGGTGACATTGCTTGTTGGACATGGCTACTGACCTACAGTGGAAGTAGCTGGCTGTGTGTATGAGGCATTGTGTGCCCAGATCACCTCTAGAGAAATTTCTTGATTTTAATAAGTGTATTTCATACCATAGTGACTCTGTTTCACCCATTTCTTAGAAAATAGGCACTTAGATTAGTTTCTTTCACCCATCTACTTGGTTACTTGGGACAAGTACAGAATTCATAAAACATCTTAAATATTTTATTTATTCAATAATCGTTGCTACCTTGTTGCCTTAATGAATCTCTTTAATATTTGTTATTCTTACATCAGACTAAGATCAATGCAAGTTCTTTTGGAAACTGAGATTATGTGACAATGATTTAAATTCCCTTCATAATACCCTAATTTATGGTAACTCATTATTATGAAAATTTTTAGTTATTTTACAAGTATTGATTTTTCTTTCTCAGGTGTATTTCATTAAAGAACACAACATTGTTGCCCCATATAAAATAGAAAGGGTAAGTAAAGCTTTTCATTTATTCCTAGCAATTTGCATAGTGATTTTAAGCAATAAGATTTTGTGACTTTATTAACATCTTTAATCAAATATAATAATTATGTGTATTTAGAAGCTTCTTACCAGCAGTTATAACAAAATTACCCAAGGGAGCCACAGACTTTAGTCCAAGAGCTTTCAATTAACTCTTTAACTTAAAAACAAATGTGTCTAATAAGGGAGAAAAGAAAGCTTAAATTATTAGATTAGAAATTGAAATCAGAATATGTATCATTTATAAGATTATTTACTGGATATTACTGAGAATGTATTTTTTTTTAATGCTTGAGAAATACTGATAAGTTATAAAATACCCTTATTTGGGAGCTCAGTCATAATTTATAAATTCTCTTAATTGGGAGAAACTATGAGTAGACTTGAATTCAATGTCTGGTTTTCCAGGACTTGTCAAGGAAGCATAGATGTTACATTTAACCATTTTGTGCTTTATTTAATTCTTTTGCTTCAGCTTAATATATAGTAAAGGGTAACTTTGACCGAGAGAGAGTCTTTATAGGACTGACATCAGGCTAGTGCTCTGCATAGCTCCACCTCTGTGAAGAGGAAAAGCCACCCTCTCTGAGCAAAGAGCCCCGCAGGCTGAATGTCTGTCTCTGCAGTGCTTAGTCAGTGCCCATGGGACATGTGGACCACACACTGCGGCCTTGGGGCTTTATGCACAAGAAACACTTGCATGTGCCAGTTAGTCAGAAACCACAAATACGAGATTAACTTACTCTCTGGTGGGGCTGTTGGCATTGGGGAAGGTTAGTTCTTAATTGAAGGGGAGGGCATCCCTTTCATTGCAGCCTGCTCCCAGGCTAAACCAGACACCCCTACTATACCTTCACCCCTGCTGATTGACACAAGCCTCATGGAGGTGGGGATGCCTCTCCCCCAAGCTGAGAACCACTGCCTGGAGGGCTCTCCCTCCTAAGGCTCTCCTTAGGGCAAAGCTGTTCTTGGCCCACTGAAAAGTTATATAAAGAGAGAGGAGGGAGGTTGTCTGAAGCAAAGAAAAGCACTTTTGTTCCAGTGTGAATTAGAACACCCGAGGATTTCCAGATTTTAAAAAGAGGGGAATAGTGACACTGATGGTGACCATGAGAGATGACAGAATAGAAAGTGCTTGTTCCTCTCATGGTGACCCTCATTCAGTCAACAATACATGGACTGGTCCCTTTTGTGACAAACCTGGAAACCAGTTAAGAGGCTCTGCACCCCAGGTTAGCATGAAATGAGCCTCATTGAGGCTGATGGGGATGTTGGTAACATCCTTTCAGTGTGGGCCCTCTGGGCAAAATACCACGTGATGGGAGGGAACTCCCAGCCCCCAACTTCTGTTGGGGAGGGAGAGACAAGACTGGACTGTGTGCCTAGTGTTCTGACTGTTGGGGTGGCTGCCCAAGGGACTGGCTTCTATCTTGCCTGTCTTGGAGCAGCGACAGGAGCTGGCATATGCCCTAGATGCATGGGGCCATTGAAAACAAGGGGGAGCTAGACATCTGGCTGCTGCTCCAGGGGACCCATAGATCAGCAGACAGAGGACAGAGCAGCCCAGCAGGCTCTCCCTCGGGGCAAGAAGAAGAAGACAACGTGTGACACATCACATTAATCTTCACAGTATATAGCCCCCCGCCATCCTCCAAGCACCTAAGTATTTGAAGCAAACGTTGACAGAATTGAAGCGAGAAATTGTCAGTAACCCGGTAATAGTAGAAGACCTCAGTGCCCCACTTAGTAACGGGTAGAACATCCAGACAGAAGGTCATTTAGGAAACAGCAGGTCTGAACAACACTGTAGACCAGATGGACCTAAGGGACACAAAGAACACTCGACCCAACGGCAGCAGAGTCCACATTCTTCTCAAAGGCACACAGAACATTCTCTTGGCTACATCACATTAGGTCACGAAATGAATAAAAATAAATTCAAGATTAAAATCATATCAAGTATTCCTTTTGCCCACCGTGGAATAAAACTAGAAATACATAGAAGGAACATTCACAAGTGTGTGGAAGTTGAACAACACCCTTGAACCACCAGTGGGTCAAAGAAGAAATGAAAAGGGAAATTAAAAAATATCTTGGGACAAACAAAATTGAAACCAGAACATGCCTAAACTTAGAGGATGCAGCTAAAGCAGCACTAAGGGGAAAGTTTGTAGTGATACCTGCCTACATTAAGGAAAATAAACATCTCAGATTTAAAAACCCAACTGTGCACCTTGAGAAACTAGCACAAGAACCACAAACTAAGCCTGAAGTTAGCAGAAGGGATGAAATAATCCATGTAGCAGGAAGTCCGACAGAATCTACTCTCCCCTTCCAGGGTGGGGTGCGGGCAGATATGCACACAGGTTAGCAGGGGTTGCAGATGTTCTTAAAGGAATATGGTTTGACTTGCTTCTTCCCCGTCCTTTGATTTGATTTGATTTCCTTTTTTTTGTTAGGGTAAGATGGAGTATGTCTTCGAACTGGATGTTTCAGGGAAAGTGGAAGACGTGGTGGAGACCTTGCTTCAAGTAAGCCAGCGCCTCAGTCAGGCATTCATGGGGCAGAGAATTCAAAGCAAACTTAGGCAGAAACTCAAAAAAAAAAAAAGAAAAGAAATCATATTCATACATCTCACTAAAAACAATTTCTTTTATAAATATGAAGCAGATTTACTTGAATATGTGGAATTTGAAAACTGTGTATTAGGAAGAAGTCATAGATATAGCAGAAGTGATCTTAACCGTTACTAAGTAACAGAATGATTGCTGTTTTTCATTGCTTCTAAGGAAATACCTTTCTACAGTTTTAGCAAAAAAAACAAATTCTTGTTTATTTTTCATATTGTAGCTTCACAGAGCATCCTGCCTTGACAAACTAGGGGACCAAACTGCCATGGTAAGAGTTTCTAAAGTAAGTTGTCTTTACTGTGAATTAAATTGTATTGATATTTTACTCATAAATGCTTATTTTTAAATGGTTTTGTTTTCATAGATAACAGCTATTTTGCAGTCACGTTTGGCTAGGACGTCATTTGACAAGAACAGGTAAGTTAATGATTTCATTCCCTGATTCTTTTCCTTTTTCTTTCTTTCGTCTTTTTTTTTTTTTTTTTTTTTTAAGATTTATTCATGTGAGAGAGAGTGCATGTGCGTGTGAGTGAGGGGGGCAGAGAGAATTTCAGGCAGACTCCCTGCTGATCACGGAGCCTGATGGAGGGCTCGATCCAGCACCTTGAGATCACGACCTGAGCCAAAATCAAGAGTTGGGTGCTTAACCGACTGAGCCAGCCAGGTGCCCCTCTCTCCCTGATTCTAAAAGACGTCTTACACCTGTATGCCTGCTTCAGCTTGTCCCAAACCGCCCATGTGACCACCTGCAGCATCCAGACCCACTCGTGGTCAGGAATGGCGCTGGCCTTCGCTTCTCCATCCTGACGTTGGCCAGTCAACCAGGCTGACTGACTGATGCTCCCTAAGATCTTTCTAGTCTGTCACCATCTTTTCCCACTGTTGTTGCCTGAGTTCTGGCCACCATCACCTTCAGTCAGAACATCATAACAGCTGTTCGCTTATCCGCCTGACCCGGGTCTTCCCTTCTCCTGTCCTCTCTTCCCTCCTGCACCGAGTGTACTTTGAAAATGTGGTTTTTCTAAAGAACTTAATTATATCACTTGTCTGTTTAAAACTCCTCAGGATTTTCCATTGCCTTCAGGGTGAAATCTTCACCTTCCATGGCTTAAGATCTAGTCCTTGCACACTACTCTAGTCGCTGGTGGCTTGTCTCGAATTCTATGTGCTAGCTCTTTGCGTCTGTGCAGACCCCAAGCATGCCCATGGCCTCTTCCCTCGGAGCCTTTGGAAGTGTTGCCTGTGCTTACCCAGCTCGGGCTCCTTCCTCTTTTGCACCTGGCTGACTCTTACTTACTCATCTGATTTCAGCTTAGCTGTTGGTAGTTCTGCAAAGTCTTTCCTGACCCTTCAGGCTGTGATCAGTATCTTACTAAGGCATCCTGCAGGGACCAGGAGACTACATTCCTACTGTTTTTTTTTTCATTAATTTTCTTGGTTTTTCTAAATATACAATATATTTCCTGCAAATAATTATTTTTTTAATAATTACGTTTTTATATGAACCTGTTCTCTTATTTCTCTCTTGCTTTATACTAAGTAGCTTTGCATCATCTATAGTACCACTGTATCAATCATGTAGCTTTGTTACAACTCTTGGCATCTGCAGGTTCTGGGCCTCACCCCTTGTTTTCCTTTTTTTTTTTTTTTTTTAAGATTTTTTTTATTTATTTATTTGACAGACAGAGATCACAAGCAGGCAGAGAGGCAGGCAGAGAGAGAGGAGGAAGCAGGCTCCTTGCCGAGCAGAGAGCCCGATGCGGGGCTCGATCCCAGGACCCTGAGATCATGACCTGAGCCGAAGGCAGCGGCTTAACCCACTGAGCCACCCAGGCGCCCCCCTTGTTTTCCTTTTTAATCTGTGTCTTCACTATTCTCAGCCTTATGCTGCACTTCTGTATATTTAGAAACAGCTTGTCGAGTTCCATTAAAGAGAGCTCTCTGAGATTTTGACTGTGATCGCAATGAATCTCTCATTTCTTTAGGCCTTCTTTCATGTCTTCCTTGTGGTTTTTTCCATAAAGGTCTTTCCTCTGTTGTGCTGGATTTGGTACACATTCCTGATGGTATTGTAAATGATGTCCTAAAATGCTCATTTTCCGCTTATTGTTGATTTATAGAATGCAGGGGATGTTTGTGTACTCATATTGTTTTCAGCAACCCTGATAAACTTTGTGATCAGTTCCATTAACTTTATATGTAAACTCTTTAATATGTACAAAATCTTAAGTACAAATTGTTGCAGGCCCTGTTCACTAAATATTATTTTAGATTCTCATCTTCGAGTTCTGCTAAACCTATAGGTCACTACAGCTTAGGACAATGTAGACTGTATTGGTTGAATTGATTCATTTATGGATTATGATACTTGGCTTTGGTTAGACGCTTATGTTTTATAAATAAGGTCAGTTTGTGATATTCTGTTTTATTGCTATCTTTGTGAGACTTGTGACCCTCCCCTACATTTTAAAGTGTTGAAGAACTTGCCAGTAAAGCCATCTGGCCAATAATGTATTTGTGTTTATATTTGTTCCTTTTTCTGTTTCACCTACATAGCATTAATTTTCTTTCTATTTTAATACTGGCAGGATATATTAGGTAAGTGGATTGCCAGGGGGAAGAAAAGCTTCCATTTTAGGAAGGAAAAGGAGTAAGAGGAATTAACTTCTTTTGACCTACTTAGAATGCATAATTCTTCTGAGTTGAGATTTTTTCAATCCTGGGCTTCAGCATGACATTAATTTAGAAAATGGCTCACTCTGGAAGTTGTAATTAAATCCAGTCCCTAAAATGTTAGGCTGAAGAATTTGGAGAAGAAACTTTTGCCGTATAAAATAAGATGTTCCAGTGCTATATACTTCCTCTCAAAGAAAAAAATAAACTTTTGCCAAAATAAGATTTCATCATAGTTCTGAGGAAATAACTTTCTTATTGAAGAAATGAAGGGTAACTATATTTATTTTTCCCTACTGTTCATTCTGAAAATTTTCAAATCCCCACAATTTGAAAGAGAAACCTAATGAACACAGATACCCTACGGGTCACCCGGTGTTGGTTTGTTAACATTTTGTCAGATTTGCTTTAGTTCGTGCATGGTCTGTGAGAGGGTGCGTGTGCCTGTCTATGCGTTATATGCGCGTATATGTGTAGGTAATGTGTGCATGTATGTGTGTGTTTGTATTGTGTGTAAAATACGCTCCTTCAGAATCACTCGAGTTACAAGACGTCATGATACTTCACCCATAACTATTTCAACATGCGTCTCGTCGAAGGGTGTTCTCTGGCGCTCCTCTGTACTCTTACAATACTCGGGTACCGATGATTCTCTAACACCGTGTGATTTCTAGTTTCAGAGTCAAGTTTCTCCCTTTTGTACCCCAAAACATCCCCTTTAAATTACTTTATTTGGGGCGAATTTTTCATCTGGACAGAAGGTGTAAGGATAGCCCACTTTCCCCCACTCTTACATGTTTAGTCTGTCAACGTGGCCGCATTTGGTTGAACGGATTCCTAGACCGGTGATTTTTTGGATATTTTTAAATTTGATTTTCCCAGTTATTTGTTACTGGCATATAGAATTACAGTGTTTGTTGTTGTTGTAGTTGTTTTTAAACGTTCACCTTGTATTCTGTGACATTTCCAGATTTACTCATTGGTCCTGTTGCATAGAGTTTTCTATAGACCTGCTTGTTTAATCGGTGGATAATGACCTTTCCACAGAAATCCTTATGGCTTTTACTTCTGTCTTGCTTCATTTTACTGTTTAATTAATAGATGTGGTGGGAGTACATCCTTGTTCTGTTCTTGATCTTACAGGAGGAGGGTTTATTTCACAACTAAAGAATGAGGCTGCCGAGGTTTTTCATGAATCAGAATGAAGAAGCTCCCTTTTATTCCTGCTTTGCTGAGAGTATTTTCAATAATAGTTTTAGAGGGGCGCCCGGGTGGCTCAGTGGGTTAAAGCCGCTGCCTTCGGCTCAGGTCATGATCCCAGGGTTCTGGGATCGAGCCCCACACCGGGCTCTCTGCTGAGCGGGGAGCCTGCTTCCCCCCCCCCCCTCTCTTTGCCTGCCTCTCTGCCTACTTGTGATCTCTGTCTGTCAAATAAATAAATAAAATCTTTAAAAAATAAATAAATAAATAATAGTTTTAAAGTTTTGTTAAATATTTTTTTTCTGCACTTACTGAAATGACCATTTTTTTTCTACTTTATGCTGTTAATGTTGTGAATTACACTGATTGATTTTTTCAGTATTAACCAACCTCGTTCATGGGCTAAATGCAATTTGATCATGATATATTCTTTTTACATGATTTGATATTACTGGACTTGCTTTGCTAGTGTTTTGTAAAGGGTTTTTGCATCTGTGCTCATGAGGTACATTGCTGTGTAAATCTTTAATGTATTTGTCAGGATTTGCTATCAGGATTAGGTCAGCCTCATCAGATGAGTGTAGCAATGTTCTTTCATCCATGTTTTCTGAAAGCGTGTTGGATTGTATCTCTTCCTAAAAATTTTAACATAATTTATTGGCGAAGTATACAGCCAGAGTGTTCTTACTTATTTAATTTATTTACTAGCATGAGACTGTGTAGGTTGTTTATGTCTTCTTGTGCCTGTTCGGTAAGTTGTGGTTTTCAAAAAATGTTTCCTCTTCCTACCAGGTTTATTGGTATGAAGCTGTTAAGGTCCTTTTGATGTAAGTAGGATCTGTAGCGCTGGTCCCTCTTTCATTCCTTATACCAAGGCTTTGTCTTTTCTCTTTCTTTATCAGTTTTGCCAGGTGGTTGCCAATTTTATTAACCTCTCAAAGACCCCACTTTTGACTTTCCTGAATTTTCTCTACTTCCCCATTTTATGTAAAATTGATTTCCACTCTTACGATTTCCTTCCTTTGGTTTACTTTGGGGGTTAACTTTTCTTTTTCTAGTGTCTTACAAAGATGAGACCGCCCGTTTTAGACCTTCTTGTAATATAACTAGTACTTCTCTGTAACTTGACCTCTAAACTGCTTCAGAGACATCCCACACGTTTTGATATGCTGTGTCAGTGCCGTTACTGTAAAAACATTTTGTAATTTCTTGTATCATTTCTTCCTTGATCCGTGGGTTAATTAAGAAGTATGTCGTTTACCTTCCGCATATTTGGGAATTTTGTTATTATTTTATAGTTACTGACTTTCAGTTGACTACCATCTCAGTTCAGAGAGTATATGCTCTGTGATTTCAGTCTGCTGCTGCTGAGAGTTGTTCTGGAGGCCCTGTGCATGGTCTTTCATGCTGAAAGCTTCCCAAGTCCCAGAGGGGAATGTGTACCCTGCAGTTGTTGAATATCGTGTTCAGATCATCTCTACTTTGTTGATGTTTTGTGGATTCGTTCCATCAGTAACTGGGAGAAAAGTGTTAGAATTGCTAATAATGATAGTGGAATTATTCCCCCCATTTCTGTTAAATTTATGCCTTATATATTGTGAAGCTATATTGTTAGGTTCGTGTACATTTAAATGTAATGTCTTCTCAATGCATTGAGTCCTTCATCATAGGAAGTATCCCTCCTTAGCCATTTGTCTTGAAGTCTGCTTTGCCTTCTTTTAATCTAGTCATACCAGTATTTTCATGTGGTATGTTTGCACATTAATATCTTTTTCTGTCCCTTTATTTTGTACCTGTGTCCTTATTCTTTTTTTTTTTTTTAAGATTTTATTTATTTATTTGACAGAGATTGCAAGTAGGCAGAGAGGCAGGCAGAGAGAGAGGAGGAAGCAGGCTCCCCGCTCAGCAGAGAGCCCGATGTGGGGCTCGATCTCAGGACCCTGGGATCATGACCCGAGCCAAAGGCAGAGGCTTTAACCCACTGAGCCACCCAGGTGCCCCCTGTGTCCTTATTCTGTTTCTGAAAACCACATGCTTTATATAGTTGAGTCTTGCTTTTTATAGTCTGACAAGCTCTCCTTTTAAATGGGGATGTTTAATTCATTTTTTTTTTTTATTTATTTTTTAGAGAGAGAGAGACCAAGTACAGCAGGGGATAGGGCAGAGGGAGAGAGAGAATCTGAAACAGACTCCATGCTCAGTGCAGAACCTGATGCAGAGCTCGATCTCACAACCCTGAGATCGTGATCTGAGCGGAAACCCTAGGAGCTGGATGCTTAACAGTTGAGCCCCCTAGGTGTCCTTAATTCATTTATGATGATGTAGCTATGGTTGATTTTAAACCCAATGTCATAACACTATGTTAGCATTCCATTTGTTCTTTGTTTTTCTGACCCTCTTTTCTTGCCATCTTTTGGGTCAGTCTGATATTTTTAAGTATTCCATTTTATCAGCTCTCTTGACTTTTTAAGCTGTGCCACTCTGGGTCATTTTAGTGGTTCCTCCAGAGATCACAGTACACACCTTGTACCATCGTGTGTGTCCAGTGACATGACACAACTGTACAGCAGTGTGAGAACCTTACACCAGTGGACTTCCTTAGAGCTCTCCCACCCACTCTCATCTTGTGGTCTTATATTAAATTTCTCCATGTTGCATAAAACCCACAACACAGTGTTCTTTTTCTTCAAACAGTCATTAGCTTTTTCAAGAATTTAGACACATACATATGTGTCTATGTCAATTAAAAATACTGAAAGATTAATTTTCTTCTGTTTACTGAGATATTTAACCATGTGCTGTTTCTGGTACTCTTCTTCCCTTTCTGCAGCCCCCGTGTGTTTAATCTGGCATCCTTTCTCCTCAGCTTGAAGAGCTTTCTGTAACATTTCCTATAATGCAGATCTGTTCAAGATGATTTCCTCAGCTTCCTGGGGGAATAGAGCTGTTTCCCCTTCGTCTTTGCTGCCTTTGGGATTCTAGGTTGGCTGGTGCTCCTTTCTCTACTGTGGAGATTCTCCTTCCATTATCTGTTGGTGTCCGTGTTGGTTCTGAGGCCACAGCATGTGTCTCACTGTTGCCTCCATGTCGCTGCCGATTTCTCTGTGCTTATCCTGCTTGGGGACCTCTGGGTTTCGGGCTAACAGGCATCTAGGAATTGGCGTCCCCTCCCTCCCCATTTCCTCTGTCCTGTTTTCTGTCTCTTCCCCCACAACTGGAGTCATGCCTATGTTAGTGTGTTTTATATATTCCCTCAGGTCTCACATACCCTGTTCTGTATTTTTTGCTTTTATTCTTTTATCTTTGGTTTAGTTTCAGTTAGGCCACTTCGTTGTGACCTGTTTTCAGCCTGACTGGACGTCTCTGCTATGTCCAGTCTGTTGTTCCGCTTGCTTAAGTAATTCTTCATTTCTCTTCTCTGGACATGGAGACGCAACTAAATGCTGTTTACCTCCAGAAGTGGTCGCGCGCTCACCCCTTCTTGTGCCCCCTTTCTTGTGCTGGGCGCTCTGAGCGGCCGAAGCCTTCCTGGCATCCATAGTTACAGTCCCCGTCTCTGCTGCCTGCAGTTCTTTTGGGGAGCGATGGAGATTTTCTTCCAGAGGGGCTCAGGACCTAAGCGCTTGAAGGACCTTGGAGACACCTTCGTGCCTTGCAGCTGAGCCACAAGCCTTCTGAACCCTGGGCCATTCCCCCCTGCTCTCCACCTAGTGGCGGCATTTTTGTGCCTCTACCCTACTTCCCTCTAGACCTCTCTCCATCCTCAGCCCTTCCCCTTCTGTCTGCCACAGGCGGTGCCTCTTGCCATCACCCAGCAGCTGCTCTCTTCATTCTGGTTTCTTTGCATCTTAAGCTTCCTGACGGCTTTTAAAAAGGTTTGTGAAGCTCTTCTAGCCAGTGTGTGTCGTTAGGGTGACAGCTGGGAGGTCCCCTTCACTCCCTAAGGAGGTAGAAGTCTGTCCTGTGGGCTGTCATCCCATTGTTACTGCTAACAATGCGGGGATTTATTTTTTAACCAGTTGATGACTTTTTTTTTAACTAATTAGTAAAGCAAAAAGACAATGGACTTTTTTGACTAGTTAAATAATTTAGGAGGGGTAGTGGAAAAATCACATTTGACTGGTTTTACCACAGTAAAGCCACAAAAGAACATACCTTGGAACTGACATTCAAGTAATTGTAATTATGGACTCAAGGCCTTACTAATGCTGTGCGAAGTAAATGGCACCTGTGACTCAAAAATTAGGACTTAGAGACACAACAGTAGAAAAATATGTTAATATAAGAATAGTTTCAAGGTCAGTTTATTTTGGGAGGAAAAATAGTTAAGCTGTAAGGGGTTGTTTGGTATTACTTATTTGTGTCTTCTCTTCTGTGATAAACTCTTCTGTTGTTGTTTGAGTTCTTACTCTGCCACTTAAACGAATGTCGGGTTTTTTGTTTTGTTGTTTTTGTTTGAAGAATGTCAGTTTTATTTAAGCAACCAGTTTATAACGCCATTTTTCTTGTATTAAGTGTAGTGTTCAGACAGATCCCGTGCATAGTCATACTGTAGCTCCCTTCGAGAAAGTGAGACCTAGGAAGTATTGATTTATGATTCTTCTTCCTTTTGCTGAAAACCGTATGGTCAGATTCCAGAGTGTTTCTGAGAAGCTGCACATGGAATGCAAAGCAGAAATGGTGACACCGCTGGTGACGAATCCTGGACACGTGTGCATCACCGACACAAACTTGTATTTTCAGCCTCTCAATGGGTACCCGGTAAGGAGGGCCACAGGGTCAGATGGGGAGCTGCTCCAGCACTGGAGTACTCCTTTTTCCTGGGAACTTGACCTCACAGTTACAGTGTTCTCATAGTTTGGCAAGGATCGAAACCCCACCCCTTCTCCTCCAGCAGCTGTGTGTTCAGCAGGCCTCCCTATGTCATCCTACTGCCCCCTTATCCAGACTCGAGCTCTTCTGATCTCTTTCCAGTAATTCTGGGGTTACTTGCTCTCACTGTAAAAAGAAACCCTTCCCCTGCCCCCAGTTTTAGTAAAGGGTTGTTAGAGGTTTATACCTTTCTCCTTGGAAGCCATTCTGGAAGAGACCAATGAAATGTACTAAAATTAAAGAGAAATGGGTATTTTCTGTATAGCTGAGTTTGCATCCATATATGTGGTATTTCTTGTTTCTCTTTATTGAGGAGCAAAATCAGTAGATCCAAGTCTGTCACAAGCAGTGTGACAGTGTCCCCTGCCAGCCAGCACCAACACACCTCTGGAAAAGGTGTGGTGCTTCTACCATGATGGTGGAAACAGTCTTCTCTTCCACAGTGACTTTAGATTTACTCGCCCAGATAGTTTAAGATAAACTCGGATTGCCACACTAAAATTTGTAAAGATTTGTTGCTGTATCTAGAGCTGAACACTTTTTGGAATGGTTCATTAGAAGAACAGAAATGCTAATACACTCTGACAGTGCATTGGACCATTTGGCAGGGCAGCCCGAAGAACATGTTTTCTGTCATAGGAGGCTATGTCCCTGAAATTCTCCGCCTGGTGGGGTCATTCTGTCACTAAAACACCTGATTCTTTTGTGTGTGAAAAATGGTGCTATGACAATTTTGTCCACCAGGTGGCGGAACACCCTCACCCAGCCCTCCCACAGACACTACACCTGTACTGGTGTAATAGTTGGCTTGACCACTACTGTTACTATGGCTTGGGTCAAAACCTTTGGGATGATACTGGAGTATGTGCTAGAGCTTCAGGATCCATAGTGTGAGCATGTATCCTCTCCCAAATCTCTGGGCTCGGATCCTTGACCAGCCGTTGGGCAATTTCCACAGTTCCACATGTGGGCTTTTCCTCTCTCTCACGTGGGGCAAGGTGGATGTGTCACCATGTAGCCAGTCTCAGTGGCTTTTCTAACCTCATTCTCCTCTTACTAGTGCTTTAAGCCTCTTGAGAAGCGAGAACATTTTTCTCCTCATGAAGAAAAATTTAGAGGCCCTGCTTAATATCTTAGTTGTTTATGAGTCTTAGTACAATGTAGTCATTACAGAGATAAGGGACAGAATTCTAAAAAAATATATCCTGTGTCAGTTCTAAGAAAACCTTTGATCGGTAAAAAGATAGCAAAATTCCTGAGAGGTTATCTGTACCAGCACTTTAATATCCCCTTTCTCTCTGCAACCTTGCAGGAGTCTGAATGATAGATCAGTGCATTAGCATTGTTGGGGTCCTGAGTGACGATAGGGAGACTCGTCCAAAGTCATAAAGTTAGTGGAAAAGGGTAGGCAAGGACATAAAACCAGAAATGTCTTGTTCTAAGAGCTGCCTTTCCAATTGTTCACATGTAACATGTCGGGAAGTCAAGACTTGGCCACTTTTTCACCTTTCTCATAGGGCAGGTTCTAATTGTGTCCAAATGTTGATGTTTGAGATTGTCTATCTACTTTTAAAGAAACCTGTGGTCCAGATAACACTCCAGGATGTCCGCCGCATTTACAAAAGGAGGCATGGCCTCATGCCTTTGGTGAGTTCTTGTGGGATGTCACTTCTCGGTGGATGATTCTCATATCCTCAGTTTAGCCAGTGGTGCTGACTTGTAAACACTCATGGCATGTCTGAAAAGTACAAGTTTGTTGTACTGTAAGCACGTCGTCTGCAAGTCTTTCTTTTGGGTGAACTGTGTACACGCATATACACACTGCACATAGTCAAACACACACATATATGTGCATTGCTGAATCAAATCTGTATGTGGAGAATGTGAATAAGTAAGACCTGCATATAAAAAGTAGACATCTTTAATTGAAAAGCTTTTGTACTTACATAGCTTGTTTTGAGATTGCAAGGTAAATACAGTGCTATTTATTTTACTGTTTTCTTACTGAATTTCTAGGGCTTGGAAGTGTTTTGCACAGAAGACGACCTCTGTTCTGACATCTACCTAAAGTTCTATGAACCTCAAGATAGAGATGACCTCTATTTTTATATTGCCACGTATCTAGGTATGGTGCTCACCCTTCATTGTATCTATTCATATGACGGTAGTTCAGCTCCTGAGTACCTGGGGTAGGAAATAGAAGAGAAATGCTATCTAGAATCACCTTCCTGGGTCTCCTTATTTCTTCACATCAGGAACTAAGGTGGGCAAATGGCATTCTAAAAATAAAACCATGAGTTCATATAAGTGAAATTTGGCAGTAGTCCGTTCCAAGTGTGTGTTTGAAAAACTCTTGATAAATATATTTGAATATTTTTTATATTGTAACACCCCCAAGTTGAATGGATTATAAAGAATCCACCTAATTATTTTTCTGTTCTGTCATGTCTAGATTCATTTATGGAAACCAAGAATTGGTTTCTTAATGTGATGCAGCGAGTTGTCCAGTCATGTGTTTGTGATCATTAACTGTCATCTTAATCATAAAGCTGGAAAACAGCACAAAAGGAACACATGAGCCTTCTGTACTCAGAGGACTCCATGGGACTTGATTTGCTTTAAATTAATAGTTCCTCAGCCTTCCATAAAAATGTGAATTTTCCCACCTTTATCAGAAAGAACACCTGATTTTTCTTTTTAGACATGAACATATGAAATTATATGCTTGAATTATTCTTGTTTACAGAGTTGCTAGATAACTAAAATGGGTTGATTTTCAAAAGCAGATGTTGGGATTTTATTAATGCCATCTTAACTTTGTTTGCTGTTCTTACTCCCTTAGAAATGGAATTTTTCTCTCAGAAGAATAGTCTATTTTCAATGAGGAATATGTTTTATTTTACAATAGGCTTAGAATTCAATTTTTTTCTTCTCACAATAAACTGTTACATTTAATTTAATGCCTAAGTATAGCTCTGATACACATAGATTGTTATTTCCTGCCGCCTGATTAAATTTTTTTTCATTTTATTCCTCTAACTATATAACAAGATTACAACAAAAAATTCACCTTTCATGGTGAGTCCTAAAATTTCAAGTCAAAACACTTGCCATGACCTAAAAACTTGTTTCTTAAAGCTTCCTTATTCCCGCTGATCTTATTCCTCAGGTATTGTGAGTGTAGGAAATGAGAACAAGCATTTTGAGTATTTAAGCTCTTTCCTTATAACTGGTGAGAGAAGAAACTTGGTAAAAATAAGTAAGGATAAATACTGAATCAACAGATGAGTTAGATAAATTGCCTGGCGGAGCCAACCAAATGTTGAAAGCAGAATCTTCTGAACAAAATAAAATAGTTGAGTCACTTTATGCCCTCCAGGAGGAAAGCTGTCCTTGGTGCCACATACTCTACGGTTGCATGTTTCCTGAGGGTATTCTCGGGGGCGGGGGGGAGACTTCCTGGTTCTCCTTTGAGATACTGTGTTTTCCTGCCAGAGACCTTCTTCTCCTTCAGCGGGTTCTTTTCTTTGTCTTGCTCCTCATGTGCCTGCCTAATACATAGGCATTGGCAAATCTGTGTGGTAGACCTTTTCCTGATCTAAAAGAAAACTGTTTTTGTCTTGATTTCATAAAAAGTGGAGGAAATAAGCTTTTGCCAATGGTCATGGCTTCTGAAAGGCGTTAAAATTCAAGCATTTTGTGTACTTGCAGGCTATATAGAATATAGTAAATATTTTGTGTTACCATGTAATGTGTACATATTGCCCCATACCTTCATATATGTTTTATGAGACTGACGTGCTACCTACTGCCCTAATGAGGCACCTCATATATGTTTTATATCGTGTATTTAATTATGTAATGTTTCCTCCTGGTGAATGTCCTTGGAGATATTCATACTTAATGCAACAGCTACTTGGTGAAAACCAACCACAGCCTACTTTTCATTTTCTTAAAACGTATTTTTCAAAAATGCACTGACGGTCTACATTTATCTAGTTTGGGGGGCACCTGGGTGGCTCAGTCGTTAAGCATCTGCCTGCCCCTCAGGTCATGATCCCAGGGTCCTGGGAAAGTCCCACAACAGGCTCCCTGCTCCCTCTCCCTCTGCTGCTCCCCCTGCTTGTGCTCGCTGTCTCTCTCTGTCAGATCAGTAAATAAAATCTTTTCAAAATTGTTCAAAAAAACCCCAAAACATGTAGTTTTTACACACTCAGTACAACTTAGCCCATGTTTGCCAAGTTCAGTGGTGACCCGTGGGCCTTGTCCTCCTCAGAGCACCACGTCGCAGAGCGCACGGCCGAGAGCTACACGCTGCAGTGGCAGCGCGGGCACCTCTCCAACTACCAGTACCTCCTGCACCTCAACAACCTGGCAGACCGCAGCTGCAATGACCTCTCGCAGTACCCTGTGTTCCCGTGGATAATCAACGATTACTGCAGCACCGAACTGGGTAAGTGCCCCGAGGCCCAGTGTGAGAGGAAAGCAGGTGCTGCGATCGTGAGGTGTCAACAGATTCCAGCCCATCTGGATCTCTGTACTAAGGGTTGCTAGTTTCCATCTCGCAGTACCAAGTCAGTGTTCTCCACGTTGTGTGGGGTTTGTAGGTGTTTTCTCCACTAGCTCTTAACTTCTTTTAATCCCAAAAGAAGGACTCACAGACTTCTTGAAAGGCATGTGCAGAAAGTATGCATATGTTTTTAAGCCATATCATTACTTGTAATGACCGCATTTCAAATATTTAATTTTTTCACTTTGAAAAGTGGTTTTGGGTTGTCATATTATTTTAAAGTTCACAATCAAAAATGTGATGACCGAAAGTAATAATCATTCATTCTAGAACATTTAAAAAGTACTGAAATATTTAAAGAAGGAAAGAAAAATCATCAATGATTACATTAATGAGAATCATTTTAACCTTGTGGTAATGTATTTCTCTCATTATTTCAACAAAAATGTGACTATATTGTAATCTGATTTTGTAATATTCTAAATTACATATTGTGAACAATAAATTCCTCTTGACAGTTCACTAATTGAACCCTTACACTTGAGAGAAATAACAGACTTTCTGGGAGTTTGAGAATTTATTTCTCTGTTAACATTCAGTCTCCAATTCTCAGATTATGTTATTATCACACAATAATAATATTCACTATAATTCAAACTTCAGAAAATCTTGGTAGAAGAATACTGACTTTTCAAATGTGCTTAATTTTTGTTGTTGTTTTCCTTGAAATACAGTTTTTTTTAAACCAATCATCTTTTTTTTTTATAATTTTTTTTGATTTTGCTATTTTGTCACCATACAGGACATCATTAGTTTTTGACGTAGTGTTCTGTGATTTATCATTTGCATATAACACCCAGTTCTCCATGCAGTACGTGCACTCTTTGATACAATAATCAGGGTATTTTCAAATTAGAGATGCTACTCTTTAGTGACTTACTGACTTAAAACTCAAGCCCTAACATTTACAGTTATGTAAGTGACTATCAGAAATACTATAATTCTAATGGGTCTGTCTCCATTTATTAAAATTATTTGTGGAAATAAATCTGTGCATGTGTATCCATGGGGGGTAATGTTATTATGTTTGTTGGCTTTATTTTAATTCATTTCTTAAAAATGTATTTATTTCTACAGATTTGTCAAATCCAGGAACTTTCCGGGATCTTAGCAGGCCGGTAGGGGCCCTAAACAAGGAACGGCTGGAGAGACTCCTGGTACGTGGATCTGGGGATGCCTGGTTTCTAAGTAGCTCCCTGAGCCATGGTGGCCTGTTTTTATAGTAAGGGAAACTCATTTCTCCCAAAAATTAGGGGAGTTCTATGCCAAGTGACTAGAGGACCTATTTTTTTCCTTACTCCCCTCTCTGCCCTCTGCCCTCTCCCTTGAGGTCAGCTCCTCACCCACCCACTTCTGAATTTTCTGCCTGAAATTCAGGAAGCAGGAGGCTGACCGGATCACAAGTTGACTGATTTAGTTGCACAGAGGGAGTCCCTGGTAAATTTTAGAAGAGATGTATAACATAACATCCATTCTGTTCAATCCAGCCCAACGCTGTTCCCACAGAACCCAGAAAAGCAAAATACTTGTCACAGGAATACTGTGTGTTCACAGTTTTCCCCCCGCCCCCCTTCTCCTTTTTCTACTTAAAGAGAGAAACTAAGGGATGTAATGTACCCGTGCCACGATTTGGGGTTTGGCTACTTGCGGCGGTTACTGTTTTCCCGGCCGACACCGAGCACGGTCTTTCCCCATCTGTTGCAGACCCGCTACGAGGAGATGCCAGAGCCAAAGTTCGTGTACGGCAGTCACTACTCTTCCCCCGGCTATGTGCTCTTTTATCTTGTGAGGATTGGTAAGATTCTGAATTGGTGCTCCCAGTTCAGTGGGGCTTCTCGTTGATTCGCCAGGGATTCTGTTATCTCACCCAACTCTGATTTCCCCTCTAGCGCCCGAGTACATGCTGTGTCTGCAGAATGGCAGATTTGATAACGCGGACAGAATGTTCAACAGGTTTGACCCCATGCTTCATCTACCAGTTCTTAAGCTCTCTAATTATAAACGTACCCTATGTGTGCTTCGAAAAACAAAGCGGATTCAAAAATGTCAAGAAATGTAAAGAATCACTGACTGGTACATCTGTTCCTTTCAGGCTCTTTCTCGTCGTGTGTGTGTGTGTGTGTGTGTGTGTGTAAGAACATGTTTCAATTACAGCTTTTGTCCTGCCTAGTGTAGCCCCGTCATATTAGATGTTGAAGTTTTCCCCATATATCAGATGTTCAAAACAGTGACTTTTAAATTATTGTATCACATCCTAATGTATGCCATAACTTAAGTATTTTAACTATTTTTCTGTTGTTGGACATTTAGACTGTTTCCAACACCTCCTTATTCTAAATAATTCTGCTGCGAATTGAATACAATTTCCTGTGATTGTTTAAATGACTTTTTTTTAATTATAAAGGTAGTATTCCTTGCAAAAAAAAAAAAAGTCAGAAAATAGGAAGAAAATTAACTTGGCCTCCCACCACGCTGAGATAATATTCATTGTTAATCTTTTGGTCTGTGTCTCTTCAGTCTTTTTCTAAGCTGTGTGCAACTTAATCACTTTCTAAAGTGACCTGTTAAAACAGCCATGCTAGGTTTGCCATGTTTAAGCAGTAGCCTGTGTTGTCCCTTCGATGAGGCAGTGTGTGGCTGGAGGTTCACAGTGTGGGCATGGAGACAGGGTCTTTGTCCTCACCCCATGTCACTCCCTGCATGAGCTCAGAGAAGGCTTCTCTTCTGTCAAAGGGGGGATCCTCATACAGATGTTGAGAATTATGAGTTAATGAGAGAAATGAGTTAACACAGGTGAAGTGTAGGACAACACCTAGGTGCATAGAGAGCACTTTGGTTGCTATTTCCAGACCCAAGACTTCACATCAGTTGATTTTTTTTTCTTTGTATCTAGTATTGCAGAAACTTGGAAAAACTGTTTGGATGGTGCAACAGATTTTAAAGAGGTAGGCAGTTAATAAAGCTAATAGTTCACTGGGCTTGTGGTTTCTAACTGCTTTAAAAAATGTTCGTTGTTATTCTTTCCCACCCACCACCCCAAAAAAACTTTCAGTTGATTCCAGAATTCTATGGGGATGATGTCAGCTTTTTAGTCAATAGTCTGAAGTTGGATCTGGGAAAGAGACAAGGAGGGCAAATGGTCGATGATGTGGAACTCCCACCCTGGGCACGGAGTGAGTACCACCTTGGAAGTACCAAGTTTCAGCACTTCTTCACCTGGGGGAGGGGGGGCCTTCAGTATTGTGATTTAGTAGCCTCGATTTTTTTAAATAGCAGTAGAATTCTCTATGTAAATGAGGCGCTATCAGTTCTGTTCCAAATCAGAACTAGTCTGTGAGTCTATACGTAAAAACATCGATACGCATTTGAAAGATCTAAATGTTGTGAGAGTGATCTTCACCACTCCTCTTCCCCCGCCAGAATATATATTTTATCTGATGGGGCCCAAAAAGCCTCATTAAGAAATATGTGCCTCTTGCCTCTCCTAGAAGAAGCTTTTTCTGCATGTGGATAGACAAAAGAGATGGGAGAGAGTAAAGGAAGACAGTGACGTTCTGACGGAGTCTCATCTAACAGGTCCCGAGGACTTCCTTCAGAAGAGCAAGGATGCGCTGGAGAGCAATTACGTGTCAGAGCACCTCCACGAGTGGATCGATCTAATATTCGGCTACAAGCAGAAAGGAAGTGATGCCGTTGAGGCCCATAATGGTAAGTGAGGGCCTCAGAAATGTCATATAGCGTTTGATGAAAACACAAGCAAAAAGAGAAAAAAAAACACGGCCAGAGCAGCCCAAGCTCGTGCTTGGCAGAAGCATCTTCTGTCAGCAGAGGGCGGCCCCCAGCTCTATGGCCCCGGGTCAGGTACTGAGTAACAGAGGAGGAAGGACTTCTGCTAAAGAACCCCAACTTCGCCCCGATCCCCAGAGGTGTTTTTCTAAAGTCTTCCAATGTTAACATGTACTCTCCTCCCCACTCATCTATTTCAATTCAAACTCAATCAGAATATGGTAGAAGAGTGCCCCCCACCCCTCCTTCTTCTAAAGGGCCCCAGGGCTTCCTATTAATGGAGCAGAAAGAAACCAGCAGCAGCATGCCCTCCTCGGGCTCCTACTTACCTGCCGCCGGGCTGCCAGTGGTGTCAGCTGCTGAAGAGGAGCCAGCAGGTCAGGGCGGACAGGTGCAGGGCAATGGGGGTTGACTGGCGCTTCCCCTGGGGTTAGAGGTGCTCACCAGCAAACACCTGGAGATAAGAGGCTGTCTCACCTGCCAATTGGATTTCTGCTCAGCGAAAGATAACTTGGGTTGATATTTATTGCCGTTGGTTTTTATTAGTCTTTTCTTGCAAAGTGACCATGAGTTTCTTTGAAACCATGAGTTCAAAGTTGTTGAGCTTTATATAAGAGTCTGTGTGAAATGTCTATTATAACCAAACAGTACTACCCCTTTCAAGAGAGTTTTTCATCTTTTTTTCAGTATTTCATCCCCTGACCTATGAAGGAGGCGTAGACTTGAACAGGTACCTATACGTCTAGAAGGAGTTTCTACTTGAGTTACGAAAAACCTCTTTGTCTAAATGATGAATGCAGCTCTTTGATCATATGAAGGTGTGGAAGTTTTACAGTGAATTATATCTTGCTTTCCCCGTTAGGTAAGTCACCGAGCCTCAGAAAACTCTCTAAAGATCTGTGATGAGGCTTGGACTGTCCTGGCACAGAGTCGCTGTTCCTGTATGAGGATTAAATCTCTCTTCCGTTGAGCCGCATTGTTTGACATTTGTGCTCTTGGGGGACTCGAACCTCATGGTTCACTGCATTACTTGTGTTCTGTCCCAAAGCATCGAGGACCCTGACGAGAAAGTGGCCATGCTCACCCAAATCCTGGAGTTTGGCCAGACACCAAAACAGCTCTTTGTGACCCCACATCCTCGACGGATCACCCCAAAGTTGAAAACTGTCACCCAGACCTGCAGTCCTGATGATCCCACAGCAGATTCTCCAGGTGAGTGTGGAAGGAGAATAAACGGGAGCACCCGTGGCTTCTTTTTTCTGAGTCAGTTGTTCCTGAAGGTTCTGAAGAACAGGAGAGCCACGAACAGCTGCGTGGCCCAGGGGTGGTTGTGGTGGGACACCAGACGGCCGTCCTCCCATTCTCCTGAAAAACAGCTCCGACAAGCCTGTTTTTGTTATTGTTTCGTCTGTGTTTTAACTGCTGATTCTAAAGAAAATCAGGTTACTTTTCTTTCCCGGTGGTATTACTCTCATTCCATGAGACGTGGCAGTATTTTGTTGTTGCTGTTGTTTTTCTCCTTCACCTTTTCTGTGGTCTTCCAAGCCAGTGTTTGATGCTTAGCCCTTCACTTTCACACTGGCCGTCCCCGCCGTGCCGCTCCCAAGTCACCCTGGCTTCGCTCTCCCCTGCTCTCTCCCAGAAACAACTTCGCCATCCCTCACTCTCCTCCTCCTCCCTCACATACAGATCTTGAATTCAGGGTGCTTGGTTTCCTTCATTTGATTCATTTTCTTAGTCATTTGATGAACACACACAGAGTCTGTTGTGTGCCTGGCATGTGCTGGGTGCTAAAATGAACTTGACCCCATTGTGACATCTAGTATTTGGGGAAGGAGGAAAGAGTACTCCCCTTCAGCCAGTTACCTGTGTTTCACATTTCATATAGGATGGCCTCAGGCCCACAGGCTCCCAGGAGGAATCTGACACTATGTGGAACCCTGGGAGCAAAGTCCCTTGATTTCTTATCATCTACCCTCCTGTCTGTTCCAGGCACCCGGGGACCTCATAGGTGCCGAGAGTGGAGTGTACTCTCGGGCCGGAGGAACAGCTCGCAGGGGCCCGGGACCCCGTTTAGCTGGCCTTTCTTCTCTAAGAGATAATGGCCCACGGGGTTCAGTCATAAAGACCATGAGATTATCTTGTGATGCCTCTTAAACCCGTGCCCCGCTTAGTCACCAGGCTCATACCACTGTCTTGTGATCATACTAGGGAGCAATTGCCCGGCCCTTCAGATGACAGGAGGGATCGCTTCCCTCATCCTGGCCAGGACACTTGTAGCTTGGAATGCAAGTCTGCTTTCTCCCCCTTGTAACCAAAAAGAAACCGCAGCATTTCTAGGGAACAGTCAGGCTCTTGCAATGATTACTGACAAGGAAATAGTTACTCGGTCTTGTGTTTCCTGAAGTTCCTAAGGCCGGGGCTGAGTGAAAACTTCAAGAACGCTGGTAAGAGTATAAAAAGACTTCAGTCTTCAAAGATACTTTTCAGTCTTTCTCCCAAGGATTTTTATGTTATTTAGATTATACATTTTGTCATATTCCCTTGACAAACGTGGAGCTCCCTAGCACATTTCAGGGTAGTTATGTTTCAGTGGGGCACTGTGTTTCCTTGGTCATTTGGTTCTAATAGAAAATGTTGTGGCCCTCATGCTTGTTCTCTCCGGTGCTTGTTAACAATTCGGCTGACTCACCGGGCAGCAACTCAATGTAGTCTCTCCAGGTGAAGAGTCTTTTGAAGACCTGACCGAAGAAAGTAAAAGCCTGGCCTGGAATAACATCACCAAACTGCAGTTACAGGAGCAATATAAAATCCACAAAGAGTAAGAGCGCTCCTCTGCCGTCCTTGCCAAACCCGGGGTCTTGACCTGGAGTGACACTGTTTTAAGTGGAGTTAAGGGGGTGGGAACTCTCTTTCCGTGTTGTCTTGATGGGTTTTTCTCCCCGCACAATGTCTGTGGTGATCAGCCAGGTGAAGTCAACATGGCAAGGGGAAATTCGGCACAGAATGGATTTATGTCAGCCTTCCATGCTGTCATGTCTCCTGCTGGTCCTTCTGGAGCCCAGGAGGGGGTCTGCGGCCAGCAGGTAGTTCTGTGCCTCTCAAACTGGGGTACACAGCCCCTCAAGTCTTTGATGGGAGAAACATGGTAGATCTTCTCCAAGTGTTGAACTCACAGATATTGTAGGGGAAGATGTGTCCTTTTAAAAATTTACAACAAGTATGTGGAGAGGGAGAGAGATCAAAGGGCAAAGTTCACAGGAGTTTTAAAAATAATACCCATATTTTCAAAGAAAGGGCTTGCTGTCAGGCCCAGAGGGATTATGAGTGTTTAGACTTCCGCCGTTAAGGATATTCACACATTTTGGTAGGAAGGCTTGAGAAGCACAGAGCTCCCCTGAGCCTTCCTGTTATGGATGAGAAAACCCAGGCTCAGAGATGGGCCTTGGGGTCTGCTCGATGGCACAGATACCCTGACATATTGATACCACAGACACCATGGGTCACTGGTGGATCTGAATGTCCCAGTCCACTTCAGAGCCAAGGCTAGGGACCAGAGCACACCCTCCTTCCACGAAATACATAGTTCCACCTCATTCATTCTAACAGTGGCTTTCCTTTTCTCAGCGTCTCTAAGTGACCCACAGAAAGAGGCCCTATCCTCCCAGGCAGTGTAGACAGGAAGGAACCCGTAAAAGGAAATGGTAGCACCAGACAGAGTATCCTCACTGAACTGAGGCTCGGTAAATTCGATTCAGCAGCAAAGCAAGTGAAGTGCTTGTAAATAAAGGAGAGTTTCAGCAATTTGGGGGACAGTCAGATAAGGTAGAATTGAGGAGATGCCAATTCACGGCATCGGGAAGATGTTCGACTTTGCGGCAGCTAGGGAAGCCGAGAGGGGGAATGGTTTCCGGACACAGGTCTCACCGGAAACAAAATTTGAAGCTCCCAACTGATGATTTGGTTGTGGCAGGTGTAATGTGTGCAGGACAGATCCAGCAGACAGGCTGTGACAGAAATAAATACAGACACTTGGTAAAATGAAATCCAGGACTTGAAAGAGACGAGTGTCCCAGCTCATGGATGTTGGTAACTTATAAACCTCTGTCTTTAAACAGGGCAGTTACCGGAATAGCTGTCTCTTGTAACGGGTCTTCCGTGTTTACAACCTCACAAGGTGAGTTTTCCTGCCTGAACAGTGGTTTACGTGGAACCGCGAAGAAACCAGGTTTCTTGGCACTGAGTCAAGGATTGCACTTGGGTGTGCTGTCTCCACAGAAAGTGACTTTTGAGCAGTTTGTGGCATTTAGCAGAAAACATCACCGTAGTTTGCCAGAAACAATCATGAGATTCCATTGCCGACGAGGTTTTCAGAAATTTCAGGGACAGGGCGGGCACAAAGAGCTCACTCCCGGCTCCTTGCTAGGAGGGAGGCCTCAGAACAGCCGGGCAGCTGCAGGGTGTAGCCAGGGCGTCCCAGGGCACCATGCATGGGAGCATGGACAAGTGCACCTTTGCTGTTGGTGTTTCATTTGTGTCACGGGCTATGCATTTCAGGGCATTTGTTGTGGAATTTCACTGGAAATCCAAGGCACACATTGTTAATGTTCTACCTTATCAGATTTCTTAGTCATCCTGCTTAGGTTTTAAGACAATTTGCTCTGACAGTTAGTAGCTGGCTGTTTTGGAGGGGAATTTCCTTTAGCCTTATCGGAGGAAATTATGTGTTTCATTGATTAAGTCTGGAAATGGTGCCGTCCAACCAAACCCTCCCGGAGAAGTCAGGCTTACGGCTCTCAGGGTTGCTCACGGTGGTTCATTATCTGTAGCACGTCTTTCCTCACTCTCTCAGGGACGACCTCAGGATGCAAACAACAGAATTTTGCATAAAGCACAGATAATGGTTTTGCTGTCGGCCAAAGGAAGTGACATGCAGGACACACGCGGGGCCCCACTGGGGTCTCAGGTGCCCTGACAGAGGGAAGCACTCCGCCTTCTCCCAGGATCCTGTCCCCCAAGTGTGCCAGCACCGTCACACGAGACCGAATGCTGTATCATGAAAGCATTTTCTCACTAAAGCTTTATCGGCAAGCAGAGCCTGTGTTCGTAGCTGGATTTGTCCACCAGGGTTTAAGTCCCTCAGCCTCCTGTACTTGTATGACCTTGTAAACCATGAGTGGGGACGTTGGGGAGCATCGAGGCTTGAAACCCTGGATGCTCATTAAGCATGATATCCCTTCTTTGTAAATTTACCAAGTGAAGGGGAAAGAGGGTGTTTTTTTTTTTTTTTTTTTAAGTGAGAAGCCTTTGTTTTTTTCTCTTTGTTTCTTCTGTTAATAACATGTAGTACCTATGCATATCCTGATTATCACCCCCAAGGGACCTTCCTTGCTCATATACACGCGGTCTACGTTTGGCTGCGTGGGCACTCGGAGGGCTCATCAGCTGCGAGCCAGGCTCCAGCAGGCTCCCCTCTAGCATAGGCACAGAGTCATCTGTTTTGAGAACAGCATCCTCACATCCTAGGCTGACTTATGGCTTCCCGTAGGATCCCCCAAATTCATAAGCTGCAGTAAACTTTGTGGTGATGACTCAGAAATGCCTGCTAGAAAAGGCATTCTTCAGAGTCAGCAGCACGGTCAGGAAGAGACTCAGAGTTGAGTGTCACCCAGAGGGTAAAGTTCAGGTAATGCTGTGTTCACTCGCTGGATTTTGTTTCCAAGCTGAATGCTAGAGAGTGTTTCGGCTTGATGAAGTCTCAGGACCTGTGTATGTTGGTGTTGCAAAAATGAGGTCAAAATGTTAAATTTTACTATACCGAAGAAATTATTTCAAGCTCATTTTGACCATTCCATCATCATGTTGTGAGTTTACAAATTAGGAAATGTGTTACTTGTTTCAAATATGGGATGTTCAGAGTTCATTATCATTTTTGCAAGTCTTGGTTCCTAAGAGATTGCTTTTGTACACTTTTTCAAGCTTCTGTTAGGCAAGGACATTTTAATCCCTGCTTTATTATTCTTTAGGAAGTCAGTGGTTGCTTCATAAATGCTAATTCAGTTCAGGGGTAGCATACCATAACTGGGCAATTGGTTAAAAAAAATTTAAAAAATATATATATATATCTCCATGATTTTTGTTGTCTTTAAAATTGCTATTTTACTCCCCTTTAACTTTTTTTTTTTTTAAGATTTTCTTTATTTATTTGCAAGAGAGAGCATGAGCTGGGGGAGGGAGAGGGGGAGACAGAGAAGCAGGCTCCCCACTGAGCAGGGAGCCTAATGCGGGACTCAATCCCAGGACCCTGAGATCATGACCCGAGCCAAAGGTAGACGCTTAATTGACTGAGCCACCCAGGCGCTCCTTCTCTTTAACTTTGAGCTTCTATCAGTGACTAGGCCTGTTCTGGGTTCAGTCATGCTGAAATGTGAGCAGTGTGCTGGGCCTGGACTGGGTATGCGTTGGTTTCCTTGTCATGAGGTGACAGGTCACCAGATGGGGCCCCAGATCCTCTGGCCTCACCTCCTGCCCTGCTCCTGCTGCTTCTACTGTTGTTTATCCTCTGTAAGGGTCAGGAAATCTTTCTCATATGTCTGCCTTCTCATCATTAAACCAGATTCCACCTTGAAGATGTTCTCCAAGGAATCCAAAATGCTACAAAGAAGTATATCGTTTTCAAATATGGTGAGTTCGTTTTAATTTTAAACCAGTGATATGATGGAAATTCATGTAGCACTTTGTTTTATACACACATAATGGAATTTCGTTTCTCCCCAAGCAGTTGGGTTTTTCCTGTGTGATGTCTACAAGGTACCTCAGTGACATTACTTCTAAATTCAATTTAAACATTTTTCAGGGTGCTTCTTTTTCAGAATACAGTGATTTTGCTTATAGCCTAGAAAACTAGAAGTGCCAACCAGTAGAATTCCCCTTAGTAATTCTTTCCTTTTCTGGAACTGTCAAACTAAACATGTCTGTGTTTTTTAAATAATGTGTGCATTTCTGAGTGGATAGGACCCTGAATTCTAGAAAGCCAATTCTTCTGAAAAAACACATTTTATTGTTAATGTAAACCATCCGAATGGTTTTGAAAGTCCCTAAAGAATTTTGGAAGTTCTCCCTACCTGTGGAAGCCTGTAATCCAGAGAGGCTCCTTGAGAATAACATGCAGCCCACCCTCCCCTCACGATTTACCTGCATGAGGAGTTCGTCCATCCCAGGGCTGTGGGGGCCCTCCAAAACCCCCTGAACACCCACGGGCTAGATCCATGTGCCCTGGACACACTTACTTGTTTACATTTGGGAAGGAACCTAGCATCTGGAATTAGCCAGTTGAAAAAAAACACTTCCCAAATAACGAGGAAGGCCAGAATAAACAGAATTTAAGCATTAATTTTGGGGGGGAGCTTATGAGATAGTTTTAACATGTTAGGGATTTACTAATTATTGTATATAATTATGTCAAACCATTTGTATTTCAGGCTTTATCATCTTGTTTACTTTTGCCAGGAGATGCCACTGTCATAAGTTCTTCGTGGGATAATAACGTGTATGTATCTGAGTGTGCTCCTTGTGTAATTCCACACACGGCATGGCTGTCTTTGTGGACAGAAGGCAGGAAAAGACAGGTCTTCCATTGATGGGACACTGCATTGTTTTCGAAAAGGAACAGATATTAGATAAGGCTAGTACTGGCGGCTTTGACTGTGATTGTTTGAATCTAGTAATTTCTCCCACTGGACTCTGTTTTTCTGTTTTAACCTGAGGTGAAAACACAAATGAGCCAGACCTGGAGATTTCTAGTTTCAAAGTCAGATATTGAGTATTTTGGTGTAATAGCATTAGAATAGTATTTTGTAATTCTAGTGAGTCTTAGTGTAGAATTAAACAACATAATATTCCTTGAATATGTGTTTAGGAGTCTCCAAATTGAGCTGGAATGCTTTTTAATAGTTCTCCTTCTCGTTTCTGTTAGCTATTTTTACTCTATAGCATTTGCAAGACGCCAGGACACGTTAATGGGACATGACGATGCCGTTAGTAAGATCTGTTGGCATGACAACCGACTGTATTCAGCATCGTGGGACTCCACCGTGAAGGTCTGTATAGATTTTATAACTTAAAATGTTTGGATACTGCAAGTGTTTTAAACCGTTGTACACCTGTTTTTAGTGTGCTCCCTCACTTCACTCCTTTTCACAGAGCGTCAGTGATCTGTAAAGATACTGAATGTTATCGCCTCTGTTTTCCCAACATGTGTACTTCTCAATAGGAAGTTTTCCCGATTTCTGTACTGTGCGCTCAACTGGGGGTTGGAATGATGCAGAATTCACAAAACAGAGTTACAGAGAAATAAAGGTGACTTGTGAACAACACAGGTTTGAACTGCACAGTCTGCTTAGACATGGAGTTTTGCTGATAAACACATACAATACTGTAAATTTATGATTTTCTTAACTTTTTTTTCTCTAACTTACTTTACTATAAGACTACAGTATACAGTGCATGTAACACAAAATACATTGGTCAACTGTTTATGTTATTGTAAGACTCCCGGTCAACAGTGACATTTGCGGGGAGTCGAAGTTACATGTAGATTTTCAACTGCATCGAGTAGCGGGTAGGAGATCTTCCCCCCCACATATTGTTCAAGGGCCATCTGTATACAGTAACAGCCCCTCTTAAATCACACAGCCGGAACTAGCAGTTAATCTGTCAATCAGAAAATGTCAAGTTTAAGTGAGGACTCATGAAAAGGGAATGCATTTTATTTCAAGTCAAAACATATAAATGCGTCCATTCATCATTCTGATGATATGGGGCCATCCTTGCCCTCTTCTTTGGGACCTTACACAACTATCTTGCAAAGACCACACCAGTACTCATCATCCTCAGCTTCCAGTTTGCATTTATGTAAAACGAAATCAAGAACCTAAAACTTGTTAGAATTCCTTCAAGAGTTTTTCAGGATTTCCCCCATTCTTATCAGTTTTCTTGCCTACACCAAATTTTATTAAGTTTTTTTTTATTTTTAAATTTTTTTTTTTAATTTTAGTAAGTTTTTTGGTGACTTGCCTTTTTGGGTCTTCTCAAACCCTCAGTAGACACAACACTTTTACACTCATGTTTCCTCAGTTTGCACAAAAACCACAGAATACAACAGCAAGTACAGAGAGTAGAAACACACACAGGTGCAGCGGACACTCAGTGAGTGCTGTAATGGGAATAAAAACACGAGCGCTGCAGGAAAGGAACTGGAAGCATTTCACAGCTTTATTTTGTTGACGAGTACGTTAACTGGCAATTGGTTGGTCAAGAGTGCTTTTCTTGAATGTGTTAGACATGCTTTCGTTCTAAATGTTTGCAAATACCTTCTGCAATATATTCCACCTTAGGTGTGGTCTGGTGTTCCTGCAGAAATGACATGCACCAGGAGACAGCAGTTTGACATGCTGGCCGAGCTGGAGCACGACGTCAGCGTGAGTACCAGCCACAGCACTGCTCAAAAGCTGAGCCTGAGTCCCGGGGAGGGTGGCGGCAGTTGGTTTTACCTGTGTTTTTTTGGTTTTGTTTTTGTTTTTTCTTTTTCATTTTATTTTGCTTACTGGAGGAGAGCATGGGCTCTCCGTTCTTTTGACTTGACTCTTTGGGTTCCCAAGTCTGCTTTCTTTTTCCCCTCCAATTTGCCGTTTCCCTGAGAATTAACTACCGTCCCATCCGATTTCCAAAATCCCAATTTCTGAGCATGACACTGAATATTTGGATACCCTCAAACTATCTGGGGCATAGATTTTCGTGTTTTCTGATACAGACAGTAGACAGGGCCGTCTGTCCAGCATGATGGCCTCTGAGAGTCTTGGGGGGCACACACAGGCACACATGAGCCGGGAGAGCAACGCTCGTGCCGGCTGCACTGGGTCGGGTCCCCCTGCTGCATCTCCCACTAGAGCTGACAGTACTGCCCTTTCTCCGAGGTGCAAACTGATGCCTGACTTGCATGGTCGGCAGATGAGCTGAGGTTGAGAGATATTTATGTAGTCTGTAACTCCAGGTGGACATGCAAATACAACCTTGAAATCCACCCCCCCTTTTCCCAAATCCCTCACATAAGCATGGGTCCGCTGTGCTTCAGACCGCCTGGCATCATGGTACAGTTTATAACTCATGGAGGCATCATCCCGAAACGTGTCAATTTTAGACTACGTTCAAACAGCAAATGGGGCGCCTGGGTGGCTGCGTCAGTGAAGCATCTGACTCCTGATTCAGGTCCTGGCTCAGGTCATGATCTCATGGTTTGTGGGCTCAAGCCCCGTGCCCAGCTCCACAGTCAGTGGGGAGTTTACCTGAAAATTCTCTCCCTCTGCCGCTCCCCCCATGCACTCTTGCACCTGCTCTAAAATTAAAAAAATCTTAAAATCCAGCATTGCAGTTACCCTACCAATATTTCCTCTTATTCACTAGCATATGAAGAATTTCATTTTTAAATAATTCAATGGGCAATGTTGAAACACATCTGCAGTAGTCACATCAGTAACACCGTACAGTGGAGTTGAACCTTTATCGTGTCCCGATAGTGGAGTCAGCCTAGGGAAACCACTAATGACTGTGATTCTAAATGGAATACTTTGTGTTTTCTTCCTTAGGTAGATACAATTAGTCTAAATGCTGCAAGTACACTGTTGGTTTCAGGCACCAAAGAAGGCACAGTGAATATTTGGGACCTCACTACAGCCACCATATTGCATCAGATCCCGTGCCATTCAGGGACTGTATGTGATACTGCTTTTAGCCCAGGTAGTATGATCCTTTTTACTACGGATGATAACTGGGGGAATCAGAATTATTACTTTAAAATAGAGAAGAATGTAAAAAGAAAAACAGTCTGCCGATAAGTGTCGCCTGTATCTGAGGCTGTTTAAGGCACAGTAACATCTACTCGTGCCATGTGCACCCACAGAAAACCTGTAGTGGACATTGTTCTTAATTCGTCAGCTCCCCAGAGAAATTAAATTTATGCAAATGAACTCACACCAAAGGGTCATCAGCCCAGTGTCTTAGAAGCATTTCAAGGAGAGGAGAGTCATTGGTTAAGTACAGTTCGCTCAAGGAGCCCAAAAGTGAACGTTATGTCAGAGATAAAATGTCAGAATAATCTTCAACACACTTCTGAAGCCATTTTACCTTGTGTTACAGACAGTCGCCATGTCCTCAGCACAGGGGAAGATGGCTGTCTAAATGTCATAGATGTGCAGACAGGAATGCTCATCTCTTCTCTGACTTCGGACGAGACCCAGAGGTACATTTCCTGAGTTACTAGTGGAGGAAGACATGTACAAACAAGTTCATGATCCTGTCATGTGGGCTTGCTTTGGCAGGGTAATAGAGCCCCTCCTTCATTAGGACTGATCAGATAATCATTTTTAAATCATGCTTGCAGATGCTTTATCTGGGATGGAAATTCTGTTTTATCTGGAAGTCAGTCTGGTGAACTGCTTGTTTGGGACCTGCTCGGAGGAAAAATCAGTGAGAGAATACAGGGCCATGCAGGTAAGCAGTTAAGGAGCTGATTTCACCTTTCTTCCTAAAATGCTGAACTCAAACTGCTTTTCCCATCAGGAAGCATACTCTTCCCAGGCAGAAAACACACCATTTCCCTCCACACTGTCAGTGTTCCCCTCCAGCACCTTGGTTGGCCAGGTGGAGTCCTTTGGGACTGAGATTTATGTTGACGAGACATTAGATTCCAAAAGGGAAGTTTTTATGTTAACTTCCACATGGAGAATTAAAAACCACAGTAAAAGCTGGAATCATTGTTTTAAAAATACAGGCACAAAGTTTTAATGAAACCCCAAACAACACAAAAATTACAATGAGAACGATTTTCCTCCCACTACTGACCCCACCCCAACCCCACTGTTCTCCTCCCTGAATGATACGTGTCCTGGAGTTGTGCCCTCTTATTATTGAGAGGGTAGGTTATAGGCATATTAACTATTCTGCCCGTTTTTTTTTCCCACGTAGTATCTTGTAGAGATTCACTGCATTTGCTTACATTTGCATAGTTGCCTCCTGATCATCTGGAAGATTTTGTGGTTTTTAATTCTTTTAATAACTACAGTTCTATGTATCTATTTACTTTCTACTGTGACCAGTAACTGCCCCCCACCATTCAGTCCTTTGCCTCTGTCACTAAGTTATGTGGTTATTTCCTAACATTATAAAGTGATCTGTTTAGGTCATCCTCAACTTACTGGCTTTAAGCAACATTTATTTGACTCCTTCCTACAGAAATGGAATTAGCCAACTTCCACCAGCTCCTGCCTTCTCCTCTCATCCATGTCCTAACCACTGCAGTAGGAGTATGTTTGCATCCGTTATTTTAGCTTTATGTTTAAGTGGTTTTATTGCTCACAAGTTCCCTATACCAAGCAGTTATTTTTAATTTACATACCAATTACAGGATGAGAGATGACATAGTACTGGAGAGAACATTCTGGGGGGCGCCTGGGTCAACTTACCACCTAACCACAAGGTCTCTTTCTCTTAGGTGCTGTGACATGTATATGGATGAATGAACAGTGTAGCAGTGTCATCACGGGAGGGGAAGACAGACAAATTATGTTCTGGAAATTGCAGTATTAAGTGCCTTTCCTCTCTTGAATGTTAAGTTGAACTCTATTTAATGTATTTTTAAACCAGACTTTTAAATGAACTGGTGAATGTGCAATGATAGTAATTAGAAGTTTTACCACATGAGACATTTGTGGTTTTAAACTTCCTAAATCATGGCAACTTCATTGAAAGCCATTAGTTGCCATCCTCTAAGGCAGACAAAGATATGACAGTGTTCGGGAGAAAACATTACATTTAAAAGGTGGATGGTCATCCTAGTATGCTGATGGTCAGAAGGCAGGTTTGGATGGCAAAGAGAAGTAGCTAAGAGATACTAAACTAAAATGGGAAAACTTTCAGGAAACACTGAACAATTCTGAATTTTCCAAGAAAACGTGCAGTATTCTCTACTACTTCTGAATCACTCTATTTTGTCTTCCTAATCTAAGAATTGCTGCCCACTGGGTTTTTGGGTATGTGTTTTCTTGGAGTGGTTACTTTGTATAACCTACTGTCCTCAGATTCTAAGAACCTGGGGAATGATTAGCAATTAAGTTTACTGTGTATAGGAATGGTTTATTTCATTATAGCTATTAAATGCTCATCTTTTCTACATTAAAATATTTTTCTGTAATGAAAGCAGTTTTCATTTTCTTATTTAAATGATTACCAAGACTAGTAGTACCTTTTAAGAACTTCAAGTATTGTCCCTTCTAGAAAACCATAAAATGACATGAATGTCATTCATTCTTACATTTTTGGAACCATCCTCAGACTCAAATCTAGGTAATTAGGTAGGTAAACCGGGAACCCCTGTTTGGGATGCTTTTCGAAATTTCAACAAGGTAAGCTCTAAAGCCACACTACTGACCTCCTTTTATATTAGGACAATGTTTTTATTTTTTATTTATTTATTTATTTTTAAAGATTTTATTTATTTGATAGAGAGAGATCACAAGCAGGCAGAGAGGCAGGCAGAGAGAGAGGAGGAAGCAGGCTCCCTGCCGAGCAGAGAGCCCGATGCGGGGCTCGATCCCAGGACCCTGAGATCATGACCTGAGCCGAAGGCAGCGGCTTAACCCACTGAGCCACCCAGGCGCCCCTAGGACAATGTTTTTAAAGGCTGTAGGAGAGTTTTATCTAGTAGGCTGTATGATATGGGGGGAAATGACCCAGGGTAACAGTCTGCAAAGTCAGTTTTAAGTGTCATGGGATTCCTGACACACCTACTCTCTCGGCACAGACGGCTTTTCTCAGGGCCTCTGGATGCTCACTACTGCAGGAGACGATTCCCACAGGCCCAAGTTGTGAACTTCATGCGCCCGTTCTCTAAGTCATGCAAAAGTTTGGTGAAGGGCACTGACAGCTTTCAAATGATGCAACAGACTCAAAGCCCACTTTATTTATACATATTTAATTAAGATGAAATAGGCATAAACCATAAAGAAAAAAATCAGGATAAAGTGTCACTTCCATTTTGTAGGGAGGGGTCAGGAAATGGAACAGATTACCTGGGAAACATCCTAAGACCACCCCAAAGCAGTGAGGTTACAGAATGTTAAAGACAAAATTAGGTATTATTCCACTTAATCTACAAATGAATAAAGGGAGTCAAAACTTTATCCTATTTGGTATAAGAATTTTTACATTTAATATACAGTGAATCATTTCTCAGAAAGTAATATCAGTAAGTTTTAGAAGAAAGAAATTTCCATTACACAATTGACTAGAAAATCTCAAATGCAACTAAGCAGCTATGCTATAGCTCAGTATGTACCAATACATTGTTCTGGGCTAGTGTACATTTCAGTTTAACACAGAACTGCATTTTGGGTTTTAGAAAGGCAGCAATAGTTATATTTTGGCTTTTATTCTAGATGCTTAACACGGTTAAGGCGACAGTTGAAGCATATTAAGTAAAGGTAGTTACAATTAAATGATGATCAACACAATCTCTAGCAACCTACATACACTGTATAATGCTTACATGGAATGAAACCAGTGTACTTAATTGGTATTTTACACACACACACAGAACTAAAAAAACATCAAAAGCAGTCATTCTACATGTACTATGGTTACACATTAAAAATGCAATTATACCATAGAACTAAAGTAATATGAACAGCACTACTTGATATGTAAGATAAAGGTGATTGGTTCTAACACAGAGCTAAGCCTGTATCAGTCATTCTAATGATAATGGCTTGTAAAAGCATCGGGTTTCCAGAAGAGAAACTACTCAATGAAAATCAGTTAAAATCTGTCCAAAGTTTCACATCAGTAAAACCAGGATAAGGCTACAACAATCTTGAAGTGTGAATAAGATATCCAATCAAGACAGTAAGATTCCCAGCCATAATGTAAGATAGAAAGGTCTTCATGCAGCATATGCTCTCTGGCTCCTAGAAAGCTTCATGTGCATAATATAAAGTTAAGTTGCCCAAGAAGTAAACTGGAGTTCAGTGAAGTTTCCATTGTGCCATGACTTTTAAACCTCAGGAATGGTATGATCCATCAGGCTTTTCATAATGCTTGGTGCCATCCTATGAGAGAGTCACTTTATTAAACAGTGTGGTTTGGGTTTCTTTTTTCAAAAAGGCTATGCTAATCCAAAAAAATGCCCATTCAAATTCAGCACTTGCTAGCATCAAGTGGGACTGTGGGGAAAGGGAAGGGTTTTTGTTTTTGTTTTACATGAGTTCAGACCTAGGAGTGTCAGGGGAAATCTAGTCTCAGGGGAAATCCATCTGTTTGCAAATATAGCCAGTGTGAAACACCATCTGCACCTTCGCTAGAAAAGTAAGATAAGATACAAGTAAGACCTCCTATATTAAAGCTGATGACTAAAAACAAGGAAAATGACAACAATGTTATGAACTGGGAGGGACATGGTAAGGGGGAACCTGTCACTGTTTTAAGAGAACTTGAGAACAAGTAGTCTTGACTGTAACACTTCCCTTTTCTTTCTACCCAGAAACTGAAAAATTTTATTAAGGTATTATGTTTTTAATCTTTTAAATCTTATTTCCACAGGCAATATAGATTCTGAAAGAAGGATCTAAGTTGGCTTGGCAAAAACAGCTATGATAGAAGCCAGGATTTTAAAAGTTCTAGGGAAGGTAACAATACTTGCTGCCCCTCTCCTATTCCCCCACTCAGAGGTGTCCAAACCTCCTTTCCTGAGGCCCATCATAGCACCACACCCACATCCCTGCATGCCTCTACTTACCTCCTCAGATGCTTTCGGAATAAAAGCATTACTCCTAACATCCCACAGACAAGAATTCTCCAACATGAATCACCAGAATAGATTTCTACTGAGCAAAGAAGCTGTAGGCAGAGTGCAACTGCAGTCCCATTTTGCTGAACGCTAAAATGAAAGCCTGCCCACTTTTACTCATATACCTCTTTTCAACTAGAAAATGTCAACATTTCGGAAGTGTACGGTGAATTTTATTCAGTACTTGCAAAGTTGTGAGAGATCGTCCTTACCTACCAATTCCTCTGATTTAAATAAGTAACTTCAGATTTCTAGGTAAATACCATGTCATCCCTTAAGTAAAAGAACCCAAAGATTTGAGACTTAATATAAGCACTGTACCTTAACTCGGAAAACCGTAAGAATCTAACTGAAGTACTGTCTACTTACCGTTTAATAATATGTTCAAAGATAAAAGCAGGCATGATTGTAATAGTAACTACAGTCTCAGATGTTGACAGTATGTCTGCAATTTGAGAATCCTGTTGGAAACATGTAATAAAAATTATTAAGGCTTTATTTCAAAATATGAAAGAGTATGTTATTCTTGGTAAATATGTATGTCCTCTTACATCTTGCTAAGATCTCTAAAATCTGACCCTTGATATTTGTCATTTTTTCCAGTTTCTTTTACCAAGTTTAATTCTAGAGAATAACAATTTTATAGATGGAAACAAAATTGCTATGTGAACTGAGTAAATATTTTAGCTTAAAGAATCATCTTTTCATTACTTAAGATGAAATAATTTTCTGTACAATACTACCCCTCAATTAAATGGTGCAGTGTTAATCAAGTTTATGAAATGAACACATCTTAATGAAAACCTTTATACCTTAAAATAGGAATCTATAGAGGGAAAAAAAAAGGTACTAATACAAACAGAAACTACTACTCATTTTCTACCATTCCTGGGTTGAAAAAGCTGAGCAATCATTCATTCAGAATGTCACCAAAATCTTCAATGCCTACGTCTCTACAGAATTCTAGTTCAAGGGACTGCTAAGATCAGAGTCAAGCCCTTTGCTACAGGAATGTTAATTCCAAAGAGCCTTAAGTAATTCCTTTGGCCTGAGAGCACAGCCAGAGCCCCAGGTTCCCATCACCCATCTCCCCACTGAGTTTCTATTTTGGGGGTCAAGATGAAAATACCATTGAAACAGACAAATGGAAAAGACAGTTGCTAAAATAAAACTTCAGCACAAGACACCAGTTCTATTCCTTACCTTCAGCCCAATGACATTCTGCCCATTGACTTCACAGATGTTATGTTCTGTGAGAAGACCATTTCTGGCTGCAGAACTATCTTTCACTATGGATGTTATCTTTCCATTTTTAAAGATAAAGCCAACATGTCCAATACTATCCTTATGCATGGTAACTGTCCGTTCAAAGGGCCTGTAAACATAATGGATTAAATTAAAAATGTCCTTCTTCCTATTGGTCCAAGTTACTCTTTTAAAGTTTCCTTAGATATAAGGTAAATTCGGTGTTCATCTACAAAATGTTTACTAAAAATACCTACCATGTGTGAGGAACTGGAAACAAGGTTATATAAAACCAAATTTAACTGAGAAGAATAAAAATCCAAAAGCTAACTGTAACTTAACACTTATTACGGTGCAAGAAAATAAAGGCCCTTATTTCATGCACCTAAATGTTTAGGTTATAAACTAACTGCTAAATAAAATATTCTATCTTCCCACTTTGACAACTGGAGAGTCTATAGCCACCCAAAAAAGCCAGATTTGGTTTTTAGAACTCCTACACCACTTGGGAGTTGTGCAGGAACCCTGGCACTGTCTGTGTCCATCCTATGCCAGATGTTTAAGCAACAAACTGGGAAACAAGGCCAGAGATACCATCCTGTTAACTTTTCCAAGATTGGTTTTTTATGATCTAGAGAGACAGAAAGTAATGTCTTAGAGGATGAATTTCGTAAGCTCTGAAATAAGATCTATACAAAACCAGAATGCTATCCAAAAAAAAAAAAAAAAACAAAACAAACAAACAAAAAAAAACACCCACAAAAACTATGGGGTGCCTGGGTGGCTCAGTGGCTTAAAGCCTCTGCCTTCAGCTCAGGTCATGATCCTGGGGTCCTTGGATCAAGCCCCACATCGGGCTTTCTGCTCCACAGGGAGCCTGCTTCCTCCTCCTCCTCCTCTCTCTCTCCCTGCCTCTCTGCCTACTTGTGATCTCTGTCAAATAAATAAATAAAATCTTTAAAAAGAAAACTATGTAAGAAGAATCTGCAACACACAAATTGACATAAGACTGATCAGTAAGGTGATAATCTTCTGCATCAAAGTATTATATCCACAGAATCTTAAAAGCCCAAGAAAATGGAAAACTAGTCTTGAATCTCCATTTGAACTGTCTCGTCAACTTACCTGTCACGAACAGTCATAGTAATCTTCTCTCCAAAAGCCTGTTTGAGTACCTTGTGTGCTTTATCAGAGCTCCAGCCTGCACAGTTTTCCCCATTGATCTGGAGTACTTGGTCCCCAAATCTCAGACCAACCAATGAGGCTGGAGAATTTGCCTGGACCAGCTGAACAAATATGCCCTAGAGAATAATAAAATAACTTTGGTCACTTACCACTGTTATGATATGGTTTAAAAATGCTGGAAAGTTAGGAATCTACTCTAGTAAAGAGAGAGAGAAACTACATGAATATATGTTGTTACTCCCAAAAAGGAAACTGAAAATTTATCAAGACAGTGACCCCAAGAAATAAGGCAAAAATGTAGTATCTCACTAGTAATTCCAACCTCAAATCATGACCCACCACCCACCTGACCAACCTTAATCATCTCCTTCGTCTTGGAATAAAATGTCTAAGGAAAATAAAGTAGGACTGCCATAATAAATGTAAGCTTCTATGAGTCTGGTAGAATACAAAAGAGGTACTGGCACGTGGTTTTTGTTTAGGGGGAAAGTGAGTCTACGGTTAGAAATTTCATGAATTCTTTTAGTTTAAAAAATGATAATTTAGTGTAAGGTCATAACTCTCCTTACAACTGAAGGACTCCTTAACCCATTTGCTAATTAGATAAATAAGATTAGAGTTTATTTAACAGCCTAAAAAGGTGGGTACATTCAATACCACTTTTTCTTAGAAGGAATCCACTATGAAATATAGAAAACTCAAGTTTAGTCAATGAAGAACTATATCCACGTGGATATTTATCCTTCTATAAACTCCCAATCTCAGATGTTGAAGAAAATGTAAAAGTATAAAAGAAGAGTAAAGTTGGTAAAAAAAGAAAGCATCTACAAAGTTGGACCCTTTCTATCCTCCTAGGGTCAGACGTCCTATGTCTTATAGTTTACTTCAGAGTAGTACTGAAAACCAGAAGGCACCATGTAAAATGGTCAGAGCAATTGAGTTTTGGCCAAATGGAGAAATCCACTGCAGGGGTAACTGCATTGGAGCTAGGGGCCCATGAAGAGTGTCTTGTCTTTTAAGACAAAGGAAGGAACAGAGGAGAAATCCTGGCAGATGGGCAGCATATATTATTCACTGAAAAGGAAGGGAGAGCAGTAAAGTCAGGGCCATTGATGCCCTCAGCTCTCTGGGTAGGCAGTCTGGGTTGGGGCTTCCTGCTAAGATCAGCCTCAGCCATTTACCAGTGTGGGATACTCACTGTCATTTTCTGTGTGAAAAAGCTGGACGCACTGAGCTAACAAGACTTAAGATTAATAAGGAATCCATGAAGTAATACCTAAAACCACAAATCAGGATAAAGACTCAGCACATCCCTAACAATCCTAAATGCCTCCTAGGAGAATAACCCTATTTAATTTCTTCAGTATGGTGAGGTTAAGAGGGAGAGTAATTACAAAGGTAAAGGAACAGCTGCCCTAATTAGAAAATCACTTTTACTCAAAAAAAATGACCTATTAAATCAAAATGAAGGATGGAAATAATAAACCTGCAAACCCACTTCACAAGTTAAATGATCATTATTTAATTTAAAAATACACACCATTAATGGACACCAATTCTCACTGGTCAGTCTCTTAACATCATATACGATGCCCTATTTGGATACCATAATTGTAGAAACTGTGTTATAATACATGAAGACCAGTGAACTTCATTCCGGAAGACTCAAAAAAAATTCATTAAAGGTAATGAAGTACCAACCTGCCTCTTCACAATAAGGCATCTCCAAGTAGAAAATTTTAAGTTAGCAGATTTAAAATGATCTTGATTATAAGTTCAGTATTATAATTCATGAAAACATTCTCACTGTAAATTATTCTAACAGTGATCACTTAATATCTCAAGCTATTTGGACAAACTAAAATAGAATGAAAAATACTTACATTATCTATTGATTTAAGCCTGAGCCCAATTTTTCCATCTTGATCCTTACACAAAATGACTTCACGAATCCCTTGCTTAATTTCTGCTCTACGAATTCCAACATCATTACCAGTTACAGGAGCCACCATATAGTTCATACTGGAAGGTCTTGCTACCAACTGCTAATAAAAACACACACAATGTGTCAATACTTAGAAACATTTTAATTAACTCATACTCAGTTGTGGTTTCCCAAAAAGTAATCTGCATACTGTTACCCTCAGATAAAGTCTGATTTACCCAAAAAGGACCCTAGTTTTTATTTATTTTTTTTTAAAGATTTTATTTATTCATTTGAGAGAAAGAGAGCATGAGCAGGGGAGAGAGGCAGCAGCAGGGGAAAGCAGACTCCCTGCTGAGCAGAGAGCAGGTTGCAGGTGCTCAACCGTCTAAGCTACCCAGATAGATGCCCCTTATTTACTAATTCTTTTTTTTTTTTTTTAAAGATTTTATTTAGTTATTTGACAGATCACAAGTAGGCAGAGAGGCAGGCTGGAAGAGAGAAGAGGAAGCAGGCTCTCCGCGTAGCAGAGAGCCAGATGCGGGGCTCGATCCCAGGACCCTGGGATCATGACCTGAGCCGAAGGCAGAGGCTTTAACCCACTGAGCCACCCAGGTGCCCCCCTTATTTACTAATTCTTAAGGAAATTTATCACCTCCAATAGATTCAATGACTTACCTTTTGAATTCACTAGTATTTGCTTCATGTATACTTTGGCTTATCTCCACTCAAATGTATTATCCTCGAGCTTAAAGGCCTTATCATACTTCTGAAACTCACACATTTTCCAGAGGGTTCTTTTATATGTGGTCTGATCTTTATTAGCCATCTACTGACTTTCAGCATTTCTTTAAGAGGAGGAACCTTCTTACCTCACAGTGCCACTGTGAGAATTAAAACTGCATGTTTACAGGAGTGCTGACACACACAAGACAGGATAATACATTTCTCGTTCTCTGTAATGAACATTTATGGATTAACCAATTATATGCACAAACCAGAATGACCAAGAACAGCTATACAAGGGAAGCATGGCAGGTACCATACTGCCAATTTTTCAATTTTCTCAACTTTCTTGACCAAAACTGCTTTTTTAAGTGAACCCCTTTTCTCAACCAAAAAGATAGTGAGGGAAGAGCTAATCAAAGACTTCTTCACTGGAATCTGTCAAAAAAACCTCTGACCTACCTAAGAGCTGTGATGCTCAGAGCAGCAATAATAGGGAAAGAGGAACCTCAACTATATAATCACTACAGATGGCAAATTTTTGTTCAGAACTCATGGTAATTATGATAGCATATTCTAAAGCTGATAGTCTAACAGGAATAATGTACACACACAATTACTAGAAATCAGAACGCAATGACAGAAAGTATTACTTGTGAGATTACAAAGTTCAAAATAGAAATGACTACAGCTATCAGAAACAGAGGAAAAACAGGTAATGGGATAGAAACAGAAAAACTTTATTTAGCAAATGAATTATTTAGTTTAGGTGGAATACAGAACAAAGGGTTGAGGGGGCTTTGGAGTGGGTTTTACTTTTGGAAAATATTTTTTCCAGCAGTATTTTTTTTTTTAAGATTTTATTTATTTATTCGACAGACAGAGATCACAAGTAGGCAGAGAGGCAGGTGGAGAGAGAGGAGGAAGCAGGCTCCTTGCTGAGCAGAGAGCCCGATGCGGGGCTCGATCCCAGGACCCTGAGATCATGACCTGAGCCGAAGGCAGAGGCTTTAACCCACTGAGCCACCCAGGCGCCCCTCCAGCAGTATTTTTAAGTACCTGGCTTACTAGGTGTTCTTCCTTATTATGACCAACACCACATTACCACTGTCCCCTTTCCCCATGCAACTATTTCTGGTAAAGGCTACTAAAATAACCTAGATCATCTTCCTGATTCTCCACAGAGCAAGCACAGAAATCTTTAAAAAAGAAAAGAAAAAAGAAAAATCATTATGATCAGACCACTCTATCCCAATTCCTTACACCATGGTTTACAAGGCCAGAGAGCACCTGGTCCCCACTACCACTCCAATGCCATCTACTGCCATGTCCTGCCTTGTTTACTCTGCTAGTCACACACATCTAGTCTCCAGTCCACTAAGTTCATTTCTGCCTGAAAACCTTCAGGTTCTGTCTATACTGTACAGAATGTTTTCCCACCGGACATTCACATGCCTCATTCCCTCATTTCACTCAGTTCTCTATTCATATGTCAACCCCTCAGGGAGAACATATATGCTCCCTATATCGAAATATAACTCTAGCATTTTATTCACTTACTCTTCTTCCACTTGGTTCATGTCATAAGCACTGGTTTATTATTTGTCTACAATATGACTTTCACTAGTGTGTGTCCTGGGGAAGGGGGCACTGCTGTGGTTCACTACAGTATCTACCGCAACTGGCACAGTGCCGGGAATGTGTCGGTTCTTAAGCTACTGATTGTCATCTCTACTCATTTACAGTGCCGTGGGAGACAACACACTGAAAGGGGTTTTACCTTAAAGGATAAAAATAAATGCTTTGAATGAGCAACCAAATACATGATGCAGTTTCTTCCAAGGCCCAAATAAAAGGTATCAACCAAGGTGTGGCCATGGGAATGGTTCCTCTCACTGTTATATCTAAACACACACAAAACTTTTGCATCCTGTCCCGACAGGAGTGTGAAGGTCTTATTTAAGAGGGAGGAAGGCCTCCACTGGGGAACACGCTTCCCCTGAATTAGAAGAACATCACCTGAATGTTTTGGATTTTATATGCCACTGAAAAGGCAAGAGGAGCTTACTGAACGGGCTAGTGTGATTAATTCTAGTAACCAAGAAGAAACTGGGTCGCTACTAGATAATGGATTCTAGACTATATTTGGAATCCTGGAGGTTCTCTGAGGTGCCTTTTAGGTCTTCCATGTTCAACAGTAAAATTAATTAAAAACAGTAACAGACTTCTGCTTATAGTCGTAATGGAGCCAGGCTTACCCTCCTGCTATAAATAAAAATCTGGAAAAATAAAAGGCAAAAATTTTTGACCACTGGGTATTAGGCAAGGTAGGGCAGTAATCCCTGACAGAAAAGAAACGTGAGGTGAGCCCTTTCATCGCCTAGCCTTCTACCCAGACCACTATCTGGACTGGAACACAGAAGTACAAATCTCAAGCAGAGCATTATGCTCTTCTAAGCTGAAGAGACAAAAATCAAGAAGGATGAAGCAGCTAGTAAAACAGCAAGAATTTTCAGGGATGAGTCCCATAAAGGAGAGCGCTAAGCTATACAGAGAAAAAGCTCCAGAAATCTGTATACAGGTCTCCTGGAACCCTCTGCTAAATACTAATCTCTGTATCTATGAGGTAAAGCTCCAGAGGCCAGGCAAAGTACATGCAGGAAGCCATAAGCTGAACCTTCCTTGCAGATCACACAGGGTTGGGAGACATCCAAGGTCCTATCAGCAAAAGCGGTGTGCTCACTGAACACCCAGGGCCTTCAGCAGAGAACCCAAGGGGACACCCATCTTGAGTAATGGGGGTACGATAACCCTACAATAAAGGCAGCTTCAGACCTACCCTAACAACGTGTAAAATCAAGCCTCAGAAGGACCAAGATGATGTACATGTAACTTAACTGCTTGCCAGAACAAGTGCTGACACTCTTTAAAGACATAATCCAGCACCTAAAAATGTAAAATTCAGTGTCCTATTCTGATTTAAAAAGAATTGGTGGCATGTGAACAAACAGGAAAATGTAATCTACAATAAAGAGAAAAATCAGTTAACAAAATTCCGAAATAACAAATCAGAAAATTAGCAAACTGGGATTTTAAAACAGTTACTATAAATTTGCGCAGTATGCTCAAGGACTTAAAGCCAGATGAAACATCTAGGGAAGAAAAATACAGTAGGTGAAACGAAAAATTCACTATATAGAAACAGTTAATAGAACCAGCAACAAAATAAAAACTAAAGAAAAAGCAAGATGCTTAAGAAGGAGATTCTGACACTTTAAAATGGTTTAGGTCACCCCACGAGGTATTAAGAAAAGACCAGCTCGGGGCGGGGGGAGGAGTCAAGATGGCGGAGAAGTAGCAGGCTGAGACTACTTCAGGTAGCAGGAGATCAGCTAGATAGCTTATCTAAAGATTGCAAACCCCTACAAATCCAACGGGAGATCGAAGAGAAGAAGAACAGCAACTCTAGAAACAGAAAATCAACCACTTTCTGCAAGGTAGGACTGGCGGAGAAGTGAATCCAAAGCGACGGGAAGATAGACCGCGGGGGGAGGGGCCGGCTCCCGGCGAGCGGCGGAGCAACGGAGCAAAATCAGGACTTTTAAAAGTCTGTTCCGCGGAGGGACATCGCTCCAGAGGCTTAGCTGGGGTGAAGCCTACGTGGGGTCAGCGTAGCCTCAGGTCCCGCAGGGTCACAGAAGGATCGGGGGTGTCTGAGTGTCACAGAGCTTGCAGGTATTAGAACGGGGAAGGCGGCTACAGAGACAGAGCCGAGGAGTGAGCTCTAAGCTCGGGGTTACCTTGAACCGGTCGCAGGCTCGGTCAGCTCGGAGCACGGCCGGAGGCCAGGGTGACGGGAGTAATTGGGCGCTGTTCTCTGAGGACGCACTGAGGAGTGGGGCCCCGGGCTCTCGGCTCTACCAGGCCAGAGACTGGGAGGCCGCCATCTTCATCCCCACCCTCTGGAACTCTACGGAAAGCGCTCAGGGAACAAAAGCTCCCGAAAGGAAACCCGAGCGGATTACTCAGCCCGGCCCCGGGTAAGGGCAGTGCAACTCCGCCTGGGGCAAAGACACTTGAGAATCACTACAACGGGCCCCTCCCCCAGAAGATCAACAAGAAACCCAGCCAGGACCAAGTTCACCTACGAAGGAGTACAGTTTCAATACCAAGGAGAGCGGCGGAATTCCAGAGGAAGAGAAAGCAAAGCACGGAACTCATGGCTTTCTCCCCATGATTCTTTAGCCTTGCAGTTAATTTTTTTTTCTTTTTCAATTTTTTTCTCTTCTTCTGCTAAATTTTTTTACTTTTACCCTTTGCTTTTTTAACGTTTTTTAACTAGTTTATCTTATATATATATTTTTTCCTTTTTATATTTTTTCTTTATTGGTTTTCTTTATTTCTTCTTTTTTTTTTTCTTTCTGAACCTTTTTATCCCCTTTCTCCCCCCCCCACCACGATTTGGGATCTCTTCTGATTTGGCTAAAACATATTTTGCTGGGGCTGTTGCCACCCTTTTAGTATTTTACTTGCTCCTTCATATACTCTTATCTGGACAAAATGACAAGGCGGAAAAATTCACCGCAAAAAAAAGAACAAGAGGCAGTACCAAAGGCTAGGGACCTAATCAATACAGACATTGGTAATATGTCAGATCCAGAGTTCCGAATGACGATTCTCAAGGTTCTAGCCAGGCTCGAAAAAAGCATGGAAGATATTAGAGAAACCCTCTCGGGAGAGATAAAAGCCCTTTCTGGAGAAATAAAAGAACTAAAATTTAACCAAGTTGAAATCAAAAAAGCTATTAATGAGGTGCAATAAAAAATGGAAGCTCTGACTGCTAGGATAAATGAGGCAGAAGAAAGAATTAGCGATATAGAAGACCCAATGACACAGAATAAAGAAGCTGAGCAAAAGAGGGACAAACAGCTACTGGACCATGAGGGGAGAATTCGAGAGATAAGTGACACATAAGACGAAACAACATTATAATAATTGGGATGCCAGAAGAAGAGGAAACAGAGAGGGGAGCAGAAAGTATATTGGAGAGAATTATTGGAGAGAATTGCCCCAATATGGCAAAGGGAACAAGCATCAAAATCCAGGAGGTTCAGAGAACCCCCCTCAAAATCAATAAGAATAGGTCCACACCCCATCACCTAATAGTAAAATTTACAAGTCTTAGTGACAAAGAGAAAATCCTGAAAGCAGCCCAGGAAAAGAAGTCTGTAACATACAATGGTAAAAATATTAGATTGGCAGCAGACTTATCCACAGAGACCTGGCAGGCCAGAAAGAGCTGGCATGATATATTCAGAGCACTAAACGAGAAAAACATGCAGCCAAGAATACTATATCCAGCTAGGCTATCACTGAAAATAAAAGGAAGATTAAAAGCTTCCAGGACAAACAAAAACTGAAAGAATTTGCAAACACCATACCAGCTCTACAGGAAATATTGAAAGGGGTCCTCTAAGCAAAGAGAGACCCTAAAAGTAGTAGATCAGAAAGGAACAGAGACAATATACAATAACAGTCACCTGACAGGCAATACAATGGCACTAAATTCATATCTCTCAATAGTTACCCTGAATGTTAATGGGCTGAATGCCCCAATCAAAAGACACAAGGTATCAGAATGGATAAAAAAACGAAACCCATCTATATGTTGCCTACAAGAAACTCATTTTTTTTTTTTTTTAAGATTTTTATTTATTTGACAGAACACAAGCAGGCAGAGAGGCAGGCAGAGAGAGAGAGGGGAGGAAGCAGGCTGCTGCTGAGCAGAGAGCCCGATGCGGGGCTCAATCCCAGGACCTGGGATCATGACCTGAGCTGAAGGCAGAGGCTTTAACCCACTGAGCCACCCAGGCGCCCCAAGAAACTCATTTTAAACCCGAAGACACCTCCAGATTTAAAGTGAGGGGATGGAAAACAATTTACCATGCTAACAGACATCAAAAGAGAGCTGGGGTGGCAATCCTTATATCAGATCAATTAGATTTTAAGCCAAAGACTATAATAAGAGATGAGGAAGGACACTATACCATACTCAAAGGATCTGTCCAACAAGAAGATCTAACAATTTTAAATATCTATACCCCTAACATGGGAGCAGCCAACTATATAAATCAACTAAACAAAATCAAAGAAACACATCCACAATAATAATAGTAGGGGACTTTTACACTCCCCTCTCTGAAATGGACAGATCATCCAAGCAAAAGATCAACAAGGAAATAAAGGCCTTAAATGACACACTGGACCAGATGGACATCACAGATATATTCAGAACATGCCATCCCAAAGCAACAGAATACACATTCTTCTCTAGTGCACATGGAACATTCTCCAGAATAGATCACATCCTCGGTCCTAAATCAGGTCTCAACCGGTATCAAAAGATTGGGATCATTCCCTGCATATTTTCAGACCACAATGCTCTGAAGCTAGAACTCAATCACAAGAGGAAATTTGGAAAGAACCCAAATACATGGAGACTAAACAGCATCCTTCTAAAGAATGAATGGGTCAACCAGGAAATTAAAGAAGAATTGAAAAAATTCATGGAAACAAATGATAGTGAAAACACAACGGTTCAAAATCTGTGGGACACAACAAAGGCAGTCCTAAGAGGAAAATATATAGCAGTACAAGCCTTTCTCAAGAAACAAGAAAGGTCTCAGGTACACAACCTAACCCTACACCTAAAGGAGCTGGAGAAAGAACAAGAAAGAAACCCTAAATCCAGCAGGAGAAGAGAAATCATAAAGATCAGAACAGAAATCAATGAAATAGAAACCAAAAAAAACAATAGAACAAATCAACGAAACTAGGAGCTGGTTCTTTGAAAGAATTAATAAGATTGATGAACCCCTGGCCAGACTTATCAAAAAGAAAAGAAAAAGGACCCAAATAAATAAAATCATGAATTAAAGAGGAGAGATCACAACGAACACCAAAGAAATACAGACAATTATAAGAACATACTATGAGCAACTCTACGCCAACAAATTGGACAATCGGGAAGAAATGGATGCATTCCTAGAGACATATAAACTACCACCACTGAACCAGGAAGAAATAGAAAGCCTGAACAGACCCATAACCAGTAAGGAGATTCAAACAGTCATCAAAAATCTCCAAACAAACAAAAGCCCAGGGCCAGATGGCTTCCCGGGGGAATTCTACCAAACATTTAAAGAAGAACTAATTCCTATTCTCCTGAAACTCTTCCAAAAAATAGAAATGGAAGGAAAACTTCCAAACTCATTTTATGAGGCCAGCATCACCCTGATCCCAAAACCAGACAAGGATCCCATCAAGAAAGAAAACTACAGACCAATATCCTTGATGAACACGGATGCAAAAATTCTCACCAAAATACTAGCCAATAGGATTCAACAGTACATTAAAAGGATTATTCACCACGACCAAGTGGGATTTATTCCAAGGCTGCAAGTTTGGTTCAACATCCGCAAATCAATCAATGTGATACAACACATTAATAAAAGAAAGAACATGAACCATATGATACTCTCAATAGATGCTGAAAAAGCATTTGACAAAGTACAGCATCCCTTCCTGATCAAAACTCTTCAAAGTGTAGGGATAGAGGGCACATACCTCAATATTATCAAAGCCATCTATGAAAAACCCACCGCAAATATCATTCTCAATGGAGAAAAACTGAAAGCTTTTCCGCTAAGGTCAGGAACACGGCAGGGATGTCCGTTATCACCACTGCTATTCAACATAGTACTAGAAGTCCTAGCCTCAGCAGTCAGACAACAAAAGGAAATTAAAGGCATCCAAATCAGCAAAGAAGTAGTCAAACTATCACTCTTTGCAGATGATATGATACTCTATGTGGAAAACCCAAAAGACTCCACTCCAAAACTGCTAGAACTTGTACAGGAATTTAGTCAAGTGTCAGTATATAAAATCAATGCACAGAAATCAGCTGCATTTCTCTACACCAACAAGAAGACAGAACAAAGAGAAATTAAGGAGTCAATCCCATTTACAATTGCATCCAAAACTATAAGATACCTAGGAATAAACCTAACCAAAGAGACTAAAAATCTATACTCAGAAAACTATAAAGTACTCATGAAAGAAATTGAGGAAGACACAAAGAAATGGAAAAATGTTCCATGCTCCTGGACTGGAAGAATAAATATTCTGAAAATGTCTATGCTACCTAAAGCAATCTACACATTTAATGCAATTCCTATCAAAGTACCATCCATTTTTTCAAAGAAATGGAACAAATAATCCTAAAATTTATATTTATATAAATAGACTCAAAATGGATAAAGGACCTCAATGTGAGAAAGGAATCCATCAAAATCCTTGAGGAGAACACAGGCAGCAACCTCTTCGACCTCAGCCGTAGCAACATCTTCCTAGGAACATTGCCAAAGGCAAGGGAAGCAAGGGCAAAAATGAACTATTGGCATTTTATCAAGATCAAAAGCTTTTGCACAGCAAAGGAAACAGTTAACAAAACCAAAAGACAACTGACAGAATGGGAGAAGATATTTGCAAATGACATATCAGATAAAGGGCTAGTGTCCAAAATCTATAAAGAACTTAGCAAACTCAACACCCAAAGAACAAATAATCCAATCAAGAAATGGGCAGAAGACATGAACAGACATTTCTGCAAAGAAGACATCCAGATGGCCAACAGACACATGAAAAAGTGCTCCATATCACTCGGCATCAGGGAAATACAAATCAAAACCACCATGAGATATCACCTCACACCAGTCAGAATGGGTAAAATTAACAAGTCAGGAAATGACAGATGCTGGCGAGGATGAGGAGAAAGGGGAACCCTCCTACACTGTTGGTGGGAATGCAAGCTGGTGCAACCACTCTGGAAAACAGCATGGAGGTTCCTCAAAATGTTGAAAATAGAACTACCCTATGACCCAGCAATTGCACTGCTGGGTATTTACCCTAAAGATACAAACGTAGTGATCCGAAGGGGCATGTGCACCCGAATGTTTATAGCAGCAATGTCTACAATAGCCAAACTATGGAAAGAACCTAGATGTCCATCAACAGACGAATGGATAAAGAAGATGTGGTATATATACACAATGGAATACTATGCAGCCATCAAAAGAAATGAAATCTTGCCATTTGCGACGACGTGGATGGAACCAGAGGGTATCATGCTTAGCGAAATCAGTCAATCGGAGAAAGACAACTATCATATGATCTCCCTGATATGAGGGAAAGGAGATGCAACATGGGGGGTTAAGGGGGTAGGAGAAGAGTAAATGAAACAAGATGGGATCGGGAGGGAGACAAACCATAAGTGACTCTTAATCTCACAAAACAAACTGAGGGTTGATGGGGGGAGGGGGGTTGGGAGAGGGGAGGTGGGGTTATGGACATTGGGGAGGGTATGTGCTATGGTGAGTGCTGTGAAGTGTGTAAATCTGGTGATTCACAGACCTGTACCCCTGGGGATAAAAATACATTATATGTTTAGGAAAAAAAAAAAAAAAAAAAGAATGTATAATAGACAAAGGGAGTCATAATACTAACTACAGCCTCATGAACAGTTACCAAAATAAGAATCCCGGTAGCCATGACTACTTCTTTGATTGTACCTGTATATTTTCTGTAAGTAACAATATTTTTGTTCCTCCATACCTCCTTTGCTGTAAATACATGAATTTTTTATAGCAGTGAACTTTATACTTTGTCTTTACATCAAAAATATTCAGCTGAGGGGTGCCTGGGTGGCTCAGTGGTTAAAGCCTCTGCCTTCGGCTCAGGTCATGGTCCCGGGGTCCTGGGATCGAGCCTCACGTCGGGCTCTCTGCTCAGCAGGGAGCCTGCCTCCTCCTCTCTCTCTCTCTGCCTGCCTCTCTGCCTGCTTGTGTTCTGTCAAATAAATAAAAATCTTTAAAAAAAAAAAAATTCAGTTGAGAATGTGAATACTAAGGGGTAATTAATATTGCACAGTTACTGATACTACAGGCCACTGCCCAGAGATGGCTATGATAACTGGCACTGCCCCATCTTGGCATAAGGGTAGGAGTACTTCATTATAGCAGAGGTAATTGGCTTGGTTTTGTATACCCCTAGGTTAAAAATTACTTTTGTATTTCTAAGACATTATAAGCAAACAAAAGAAACAAAAACAAGAATACGCAACAGAAACCATGTGTGACCAACAAAGCTTAAAATGGTTACCATAAGGTCCCCCTTAACAGACAGTGGGCTGAAACCTCAATTTTACGAAGAACTGCATCTTTTAAAGGGAAACTATGCAGTTATTGCTGTCATTTGAACTTAAAAACTGTGTGGATACAGAGAGTAGTCAAAAGAATAGGCAGTGCTGTGTATTAAGCTACTTTTTGTCAGCTCCAAACCCACCTAGACTGTTGGGTGATGATGGGGCTTGTGCAAAAGATATGTGCAAATTACGTAATCCTTTGTCAGCAGATTTCTGGTTAGCATCCAGCACAGGAGGCTGGAAGGCTGGAGGAGGACAACTACCTTGTTCTTTCCTCTTTGTTTCCAGCCTATCAGCTCTGCCTGGGCCTCACCCTTAACCCTGATGGAAGCAGTTGATTCCATTCTCCAGCTTTTACTGGCACACTTCCAGAACCAACCTTGCTTGCAACCTCTCAGAGGTACCAGTACTGACAGCAGTGTCTACTCCTCCAAGGTGTGATGAGGCCCAGCTCCTAGGCCCTCCCCCCTTCCCCCAAGCTTTTAGGTTCTAAAAACTCCCAATTCTTCCCTGTGTCACTCCAGTCCTAGAAGGAGCAGCAACTTTTCTGCAATTACATCTGTCTTCCATGCCCGTGTTTTTTAATTCTTCAACCTTTTTGCCTAATTTCTTAAATTATTTCTGTTGACATACCTACTATCTACCAAATGGGCCCTGACTAATAAAGCAAGTTTTCAATAATATTTGGTAAGTAATACTAGGTACTGTATTAAGCACTGGGGTTATGGCAATGAGATAGCTATTGACCCTGACCTTCATGTTTTCATTATATTTATAATAAGTACTATAAAATGTCATGGCCTTCCAACAAGGAGGTTGTTAAAGAGATACATTATATTTTAAAGCCTAGAATTTGGGGGTCTTTTATAGGGAGCTTTAGACTTTGAAATGTTAAAAGATTATGAGCAAAAAAAAAAAGATATGACAGACCTATACTTCAGAAAGATTAACCTAGCAGCAGCTTAGTACTGTTTGCTGTAAGAAGTTACTAGAGAAAATTTAAGAGATGACTGTGATAATCTAGGTTAGAAGTATAGAAACCCAGAAGAGGGTTACAGTAGGACTGGAATGGATAAAGTGAATACAAGAAACATGGGGAGGACAGAATCACTAGGTCTTAGTAACTGACTAAATGCAGAAGACTAAGGAGAATGGACTAGTCCTAATAAATCTTTAACTCCTAATAAATTAGAAGAGTAGTAAAAGGTTAAAAGAAAGTAAATCATTAACAAGTGATATCCAGAAGGCAGTCTAAAATTAGAAAAGAGAGAGCAATGCTAAAGTTATAAATTTGTGAGTTAGTCATGAAGAGGAAAGCTTTTGTCTATGTCTAAAATATGATTTTATACAATTCAAAATTAAGTACAGTATACATACCCCCTGAGCTGGTGCTCCAGGGACCACGGCCATATTTGCACGGATTTCTTCTTCATTTAAACTCAGGCCCATGTACTGGGAGAGCTCCGGATACAATTTAGGATAGAGATCTAATATGAATGAATTAAAAATTAGAATATTTAAAATGAACACTGTTGTTATTATGGGCTTCTATTTGTGTTAAAAAATTACATTTATTTTATAAAAGCTAGAATGAATCTAAATAAGCAATTTGGAAAATCGTCTCCTTATCTCAGTAATGGTAATTAGAAATATGAAATACAGAAAGTTTAGTCAAGATGGAAGTAATTCTTCCAAATAAATTATCTTGCCTTTCTTTTTTCCTAAAATAAACCTATTTTGATTAGGAATTTCATAAGCATACCACTGATTCTCCACCTCAGATCTGACTAAAATGTTTATTGTCAAGTCAGCAACTTTACAACTCATTTAATAAATGCTGCTATGAAAGGATTCCTCTGAACTACAATAAAAAAAAAAATCAAGGCTTGTAAAAGTGTTTATATTTAGTATCTTACCATTTAAAAAAAAGTTAACCACATTCCAATGAAATCTTAGAAACAGTATATTTAAATATTAACAGTACTTAACTTAGTAGCACAGTTATGTACTATTTCCAAATGTTCTTTTTTACATGATTTGTGACTTAAAATGAATTTTCTAAAAGAATGTTATCAATAGTTATATCTGGCTACAAAATCCTATTTAATACTCTTTTTATATTAAGTCATATTATTTAGGGGCTCTGTCCTAAATCCCTATAAACTTAGAAGGAAAAGGAACCAACGAGAAGTATATGGAGACCTAATAAAGATTCCAGAATTTGGGAAGCTCCCCCAGAGGAGGTGATTGCAAACTTCAAAACCCACCCTCACCCCACAATGCTGGAGGACAGTTCAGAAGTTCAAGAGCAGTAGCATGGGGCACAGTTCACATTCACGGTTTCTTCATAAATCAATCAGTCTAAGTTAGGGACTTATGAGGGTTGGTATTTAACTGAATTCACTTAATTCTGATTAAGTTATAAAAACCTATCTTCATATTCATAGTTCACTTTCTTGATTAAAGGGTTTTTTTTTAAGTAAACATTTTTTTCTATTACTAGAACTTTTAACCACATATTTTATGCTGCAGGTTAAAAAAACCTTGGATTCCCTATTTCAGTAAAAGAAGACTTAAATATTTTCAGTTCAAGAATGAACCCAAAATATAAACCTACTTCCATCTTGAGAGATGGGAGCAGAAGCTTCAGACAAAATTGCTGGGTTGCCAGGATTTGCGGAAAAGGCAGTTTGAGCCTGAAAAAGAAAAGAAGAAAATTCTAACAATGCTATATATATATATATATATATATATACTTACTTAAAAGTCTTATATAATTTGTAAGTTAAGTTTAGTACTTTTTTTTTTAAAGATTTTATTTATTTATCTGACAGCCAGAGATCACAAGTGGACAGAGAGGCAAGCAGGGAGAGAGAGAAAGGGAAGCAGGCTCCCCGCTGAGCAGAGAGCCCAATGTAGGGCTACATCCTAGGACCCTGAGATCATGACCCGAGCTGAAGGCAGAGACCCAATCCACTGAGCCACCCAGGCGCCCCAAGTTTAGTACTTCTAAAAAGAAACTTAAACACTGAAGTCTTATTCAATTACGCTTAATTCCGGGGCGTTAGGGTGGCTCAGTCAGTTGAGCAACTGACTCCTGATTTCAGCTGAGGTCCTATCTCAGGGTCTAAGATCCAGTCCTGTATCTGTTCCCGCTCAGGGCAGAGTCTGCCTGAAGTCTTCTTTCTCCCTCTCCCTCTGCTCCTTCCCCCCAACTGCTTGAACTTGCTCTTTCTCTAAAATAAAGAAGTAAATTTTTTTTAAAAATTTAAACTATAGTTTAATTTTAAACACTTCAATATGTTTTTCAAAGAAAATCTGCAAATCTAAAGTACATTTCATATTCTAAATATTTTTAACACTATGGACATAAAATGTGACTAAGTCCCATATAGCCAATATTTCATAGTGCTGTTACAAATTAATAAATTAGTATTTTCAAAATGCACTGTGAAATATATAACTGTACATTTTATATTTTTCATTATTTTTTATTAACTAGTCTAATAATATTTTATTTGCATAAGGAAAAAGCTCTACCATATTCATACAAGTCACCTAAAATACATAAAAACACTAAAATTTAAGTACCTGCTAAGCTGCTAATATTTTGCCATTCTAGCATATCCTACTGAAATAATATTCATCTTCATTTTAGCAAAGAAGGGAATACACTATACTAAGTAAAAAAAAGTACGAAGTAGGGAAAATACCTTATTACTGACATAAAAGAATGATTAAAATAATGTAATTTGTAACTTTTAAACAAATTTCTCAAAATCGTCTTGCAATGTATATATTTATCAAAATGCTACTCATGAGGCGCCTGGGTGGCTCAGTGGGTAAAGCCTCTGCCTTCAGCCCGGGTCGTGGTCTCAGGGTCCTGGGATCGAGACCCTCATAAGGCTCTCAGCTCAGCAGGGAGCCTGCTTTTCCCTCTCTCTGCCTGCCTCTCTGGCTACTTGTGATCTCTCTCTGTCAAATAAATAAATAAAATCTTTAAAAATTTTTATTTATTTATTTGACAGAGAGATCACAAGTAGAGAGGCAGGCAGAGAGAAGGAAGAAGCAGGCCCCCTGCTGAGCAGAAAGCCCGATGTGGGGCTCGAGTCCAGGACCCTAAGATCATGACCCGAGCTGAAGGCAGAGGCTTAACCCACTGAGCCACCCAGGCACCCCAAATAAAATCTTTAAAAAAAAAAAAAAATGCTACTCATGCTCAAGTATGCCAGGAACTCCCCTCAGGCTGCCTTCATAGCCTATGTCACAGTAAGTATTCCAGGACAAAATCCTTTTTCCTATATGGATAGGTCTGACTTTCTAAAACAGCCATGTATCATTTAGAGACAAGATTGGTTGTATGGCCAATCTCCATTATCACTTTTTACTTAATAGGAAATATGTGGATCACATAATGAAGTTTATACTTACACCTTAGCCTAGCCCTGAAATTAATGACAAGAGTAGTCCCAAAGATGCCTGGAGTGATGTATGCTTAATTTAAGTAAGTACAGCCTATAAAAGCATTGGATTCTACTTCCCTCATTGGATTTTAAATGTTCTGATATGCTTGGTATTACATCATACTTAAGTATTTATTGTTTTACAATTTGTCACATTCTAAATTGAAATAAAATGCAATGAAAATCTCTGTAATTTTAAATAATAGTTTACAAACTCAAAGTACACTTTCACCAAATATCAACTAAAAGGAGCTAGGAGCCAGTAGATTACTTCTTGGATAATCTCTAAGGGAAAAAAAAAATAAAACAAAAAAACAAAAAAAACACTGTTCACTCAAAGGAAATAACTATCAAGCCATGAAAAAGACATGGAGGAAACTTCAATGCATATTATTAAGTGAAAGAAACCAATCTGAAAAGCCTGAATATAGTGTGATTCCAAATGTATGACATTTTGGAAAAGGCAAACTACAGAGAGAGTAAAAAGATCAGCAGTTGCCAGAGAGGAGTAAAGAGGGAGGGAAAAATAGACAAGAAATTTTAGGGCAGTATTCTCTCATAGACTTCTATATGAAACTACATTCTATACAGTACTACAAGTGTCTATATGTCATTACACATTTGTCAAAACACCACCAAGTATATAACACCAAGAGTGAACCCTAATGTCAACTATCGACTTTGAGTGGTAATAACATGTTAATGTATGTTAATCAACAGTAACAAATGCACCACTCAGGTGAGACTACTAAGAGTGGAGGAGGATGTACTGTGTGTGTATGTTGGGGGAGGGGCAATTAAGATGTAAAGTCTTTGTGCCTTCCATTCAATTGTGCTATGAACCTAAAACTGCTTTAAAAAATAGAATGTAGGGTGCCTGGTGGCTCAGTCATTAAGCATCTGCCTTTGGCTCAGGTCATGATCCTAGGGTCCTGTGATCGAGCCCCACCAGGCTCCCTGCTCAGCGGGAAGCCTGCTTCTCTCCCTCCCACTCCCCTTGCTTGTGTTCCCTCCCTTGCTGTGTGTCTCTGTCAAATAAATACATAAAATCTTTAAAAAAAAAAAATAAACAAATAAATAAATAACAATGTAGTGAGGCACCTGGATAATGCAGTGGGTTAAGTGCCTGACTCACTTTCATCTCAGGTTATACATGACCTCAGGGTTGTGAAATCGAGCCCTGAGTCCGGCTCTGCACTCAGTGTATAGTCTGCTTAAGATTCTCTCTCCCTCTACTTCTGCCTCTCCCCTGCTCACTCTCCTCTCTAGAATAAAAAAAACAATAAAATGTATTAATTTTTTGCGTGTCATCCTTGCGCAGGGGCCATGCTAATCTTCTCTGTATCGTTCCAATTTTAGTATATGTGCTGCCGAAGCGAGCACAAATGTATTAATTTTTTAAATTGTTCCTTTTTACATTGGTTATTTTCTATTCTTTCACTCGTTGCTTTTATTCTTGTACAACAATACTGAAATAAGAATACTATATACAGAAAGCTCTGTAATAGTCATATATTTATTATGTAATCTGTAGTAAAACAGAAAAGAAGATGGTACATCAAGGAATTAAAGACTATATGTCATTAAATGTAGCATATTATTTCAGACCTACATGGAATCTCAAAGTACTTAAAAAAAAAAAAAAAGGTAATGAGGTCCCCCAAGAAGCACACAGTTACTGCCAGAGCATGTGTGTGGAGCCATGCTCATGGTCTTAGGAGACTAGTAAAGACTGGGTCTCTGTTACATCACTGTTTCTTTTTAAGATTTTATTATTTAGTTGACAGAGAGAGAGAGACAGAGAGCAAGAGCGAGCACAAGCAGGGAGAGTGGCGGACAAAGGAAGAGGAAGAAGGAGGCTCCTCAGGGAGCCAGGAGCCCAATGCAGGGCTCAATCCCAGGAATCATAACCTGAGCTTAAGTCAGACGCTTAACAGACTGAGCCACCCAGGTGACACTACATCACTGTTTCTTAAAAGCTTATTTTATGGGCGCCTGGGTGGCTCAGTGGGTTAAGCCACTGCCTTTGGCTCAGGTCATGATCTCAAGATCCTGGGATCGAGTCCCGCATCAGGCTCTCTGCTCAGCAGGGAGCCTGCTTCCCCCTCTCTCTCTGCCTGACTCTGCCTACTTGTGATCTCTCTGTCAAATAAATAAATAAAATCTTTAAAAAAAAAAAAAAAAAAGCTTATTTTATACAGGTGTAACTACCACAGACTTCTGTTAAGGATTCATAACGGATAGAGATTCAGGGATTTTATGATGCTAAAAGCAACAGCCTAATGCCTTTGTAAAATAATTTACAAAATAGGCGAACTGCCAGTTCACTGCTGCAACTTTGCTGTGGTGTAACTGGGGCTCAATCCCAGGACCCTGAGATCACAACCTGAGCTGAAGGCAGATGCTTAATAGTTCAATTCTATAAAAACTAACAAAAAAGAATGAAAACAGATTAGTCATTTAGTCATTCATTCACATCTGTCTGCAAATCCTTATTTATTGCTCTGATGTCATACTGATAGCTTGTTATTCATGAAGGCAACATATTTTAGATAAAAGCTTTTTAAAAACAAAGTATGTGTGTTCAGATGAACTTTGTAGAAATAAAAACCCCATGAGAAAAATACTGACAAAATACTGAAGAAAGAATAGAGCATTTAAGGTAACTGAACAAACCCCTTAACACTGAAGCATCAAAGCCTTTACCAGAGGAACAGATTTCAGAGATTTTACAAACCACATTTTAATATCATCAGTGGATTTATGATGTAGAATATGTGTCCACCATGATCTCCCCCCATATTTACCCAATCACTGCTATATGTAACAATTCCACTATTATTGCTGGGGGTTTTCACCCTAGAAAGGCCAACATTTTGCCTGAAAGACACTTTTATACTTGACATTGCTTAAGACTTATCACAAGTTTGTAATAAATTTTTTATGCCCATTAAATAATTATTAAGAAGTAAATCTTTACTTAGAGTACACTAGGGCCAAGGCCCCAAGTAAAAGGATTCTCAGTGTAAACAGCTTTGAAGTATTACAAATTATCCCCAGCTAAACAGAATAAAAACTTACAAAACAGCCAGACTTGACCCCTATTCCTAAACTTTCTTAAGCAGAAGCACCTATTTTCAAAGCTAATACTTACTCTAAGGACTACAAAAAAATTTTTGACTTCATTAAATTAGAAATACTGTAATACTTAACATTTAGACATTAAGAGGATAAATACATGAACTGTCTGTTACTTACACCTAAAAAAATAAATTACTTCGTTTTCATTGTGCATTTATACTTCAAAGAGCATTTCTGTAATTTTTAACTTCAAAATAAAGGCAAAGAATTATTTTTAAAGATAGGTCCTATCTGAAAGAACAATGTACTAATTTTAAACAAAACTATCACCATCTAGAGAGTTGAAGTGTATTTTACCAACTCAAATATATGGTATTTAATTTAAATTTTAGTCTTAAAATCAATCTTTGTTGAAAGAGGTTAAGTACAGTTTTAAAGAAATAATATCCCAAGTCCATTAATTCAGTGACAAAAAAATATTAGTAACTTTTCTGTAATTTTAGTCTGCAATCAATGAACTGAAAAATGTATAAATGTAAAAATGGATACATCTGCTATTTAAGTTCTTTGCTTCACTTCATCTATAAGCACAATGTAGGACCCTGTATATTGAAGAAAAGTACATAAACAACTTGAACATACCTGAATAACTTTGTCTACCTTCAGGTCTTCAAGAGATGGGTACAGAGACATTTTTGCAGGATTTTTCTAAAGAAAAAAAAAAAAAAATCCTGTAATTCTAATTTCATTGAAAAAAAAGATTTTGTTTTTAAGATTTTATTTGTCAGAGAGCGCATGCACACAAACAGGGAGAGCTGCAGGCAGAGGGAGAAGCAGGCTCCCTGCTGAACAAGGAGCAAGATGTGGAAATGAATCCCAGGACCTTGGGTTCATGACCTGAACCCAAGACAGACGCTTAACCAACTGAGCCACCAAGGCATCCCTGAAATTTAAGGAATATGTGTAAAACAGCAAAACATATAAACATCTATAAATTTTTAACACAATAAGAAACACTTAATTGCAAAACACGGAAAAATATGAACATCTAGCCTATACTAAAAACTGATTACTGGTTACCAAACTACATCCCCCTTCCTTACTACTACTATCAAACTATATTCACTGAAGATCTTAAATTTCCTTCAAGGAAAAGTCCCTTAATTTCAAAAGTTTAAAAAATCAAATAGAACAGTTATGTGACTTGCCTAGCTTACACAAGTGCTTGGTAAATGAGAAAGCATTATATCCAAACAAAAACCTATAAGGGCTCCTAGACCATATCTATGAAATAAATACACACACACACACACACACACAGATATATTCTTATATATGTATTTAGAAAAAACAATATACACTAATCACTAACAGTAATTTTATCTTTAGGACACATTAATGATACAGATAATAAAGGACTGAGGAATAAGATGGAAATTATTACATTTTAAACATTTCTATACTGTTCAGTGTTTTCTAATGACCACTGGCTTTTGTAATAATGTAAGAATTTAAAACAAAGTTCTCTAAAAGTATCACAAGGATATGTATTTGAAAATTTTGAGATGAGTATCTGGTACTTTCTTTAAACCCAACAAAACAATATATACCAAAACTGGCATAGCATAGGTGTATCAGAGGTTCTTGAGCTGGCTATCAATTTATTACCTATCATCTCCAAATCCACGCATTACTGGGGCCTCTGCAAATGGAACAGGGCGTTTTAAATAATGCTCTGTCGCCAGCTAGCGGAGGCTGAACTTCGTCAGGGTAGGGAGCTGGAGATACACTGGAGGAGAAAAGGTTTTTCATTACAGTTTCCAGTATACCACTCCAGCCAGCCTCTTGAAGAACCTGCTTCTCTAGCACCTTGCTCCTGGCAGGAAGCAGCTTCTTAAGAACCCAACTCCTTCAGTCCACAAAACCAACACCAACCCCAGCACTGTTCAGCAGCTTCTCAGCATGCAAGGCATCTCCCCATGTGTAGCTTTCCCTAACACTCCCCTCATGTGCAGCAAGTTCCAAGGTGCAGCACCTTCCTGTAACTTCCACAAGCACTCCACAGGGAGATTTCCAGTAAATTTGGTTTTGAGAAACCAACTTCACTATCCACTGAGCAACAGCTGCACTCACCAACAAGGCCTGTGCTGTCAGGCATGGGAAGAGGGCAGCCTCTTCTTGGGGCACTCTAACTCACCCCTGAGGTTAGTAGATACTTATTAAATCTGCTCTTTCTGTATTCATTAAAGTTCTTTTTACCTACTTTACTTTCTACAATTCTTATTCCTTTAATCTTATTATAGTTAATAATACCATAAATTTTTTCACTGTTTAAATTACTATATGGCTTCTGTCTCTTGGCTGAATGCTGAGTAACAATACTTTTTAAAAAGTTTATGTACTTTGGGGCACCTGGGTGGCACAGTCAGTTAAGCATCCAACTCTTGGTTTTGGCTCAGGTCATGATCTCAGGGGTCTAGACATCAAGCCCCACATCAGCTCAGAGCTCAGTGCAGGATGCTTGAGATTCTCTCTGCCTCTCCCTCTGCCCCACCCCACCCCACACCCATGAGCCTGCTCACTCTCTTTAATAAATAAATCTTTAAGAACTCTTAAGAAATCTTAAGAAAAAAATCTTAAGGAAAAATGTATATACTTTGCACACCAAAAATTCACTTTTTTAAAGTATACAATTCTACAGTTTTAATAGATCTGCAGTTGTACAGCCATCCCTACCATCTAATATTAGAACATTTCTATTACCCTTCCCCCCAAAACTCCATGCCTATCCATTCTCCCCTCCCTCCAGCTCCAGACAACTAAAAATCTATTTTCTGCTTCTTGATTGCCTATTCTGGATATTTAATCAAGAATCACAGAATACGGGGCGCCTGGGTGGCTCAGTGGGTTAAAGCCTCTGCCTTCGGCTCAGGTCGTGATCCCAGGGTCCTGGGATCGAGCCCCACGTCGGGCTCCCTGCTCTGCAGGAAGCCTGCTTCCTCCCACCTCTCTCTCTGCCTGCCTCTCTGCCTACTTGTGATGTCTCTCTCTCTCTGTGTGTCAAATGAATAAAATCTTAAAAAGAAAAAAAAAGAATCACAGAATATGAGGACTTTCCTGTTTCTTTTTCACTTAACGTTAACACCTTCAAAGTTCATCCATGCTATAGCATGTACCAGTACTCCATTCCTTTTTATGACTGACAAACATTCCACACTATGGACATGCTACATTTTGGGTATCCATTTATCAGTCACTAACATTTTGGGTTTTCACACTTTTTGACTATTAAGGATAATGCTACTAATGATGCTAATGAGCATTTACATCCAAGTGTTTATGTAAACACATATATGTTTAATTCTCTTGGTATTCAGCTAAGAGTAGAGTTGCTGGGTCACATGGTAACTCTGTTTCACTTTTTGAGGAACTGCCAAACTGGGTTCCAAAGTAACTGTTCCACTTTACATTCCCACCAGCAGCATGTAAGGGAGAGTTCCAATTTCTCCGTATCTTTGCCAATACTTGCTATTATCTTTTTTATTACAGCCACCTTCCTGTGAAGCAGCATCCCACTGCAGTTTTGATTTGTATTTCTCTAATAGCCAATGATGTTCAGCACCTTTTCATCTGCTTATTGGCCATCTGTAGATCTTTGGAAAAATGTCAATTCAAATTAATTGTCTGAGTTACTAATTTTTCTTTTCTTTCTCTTCTTTTTCTTTCTTTCTTTCTTTTTTTTTTTTTTTTAATTTTCCTGGGCTAGACACTTGAATAAAAATGGCCCGATAAAGGGGTGCTTGGGTGTCTCAGTCAGTTAAGTGTCTGCTTTCCACTCAGGTCATGATCTCAGGGTCCTGGGTTAATTTCTCCCTCTCCCTGCCCACCCTACTCATGTTCTCACCCTGCCTTTCTCTCTCAAAGAAATAAAATAAACCTTTAAAAAAAAATGGCCTGATACAGTTTTTAAGGAGAACATAGGGCTTGTATCTGTGAATAAAATGCAAATTCATGAGAAAGCACAATAAGAAATTGTTTAATTCTATTAATCCAGGGAAACAAAATAAACTACCTTTTCTGTGTCTCAAAAAAATCATTAAGCTTCCTTCTTAAACATGTTTTATTTACATTTCCAATCATTTTATCGACATCATAAAATCATTTTAAATTCACTGGAATAAATGTTGACTTTTAATCTAGTACTATCACTATTTTTGGTTTCTACTTCTAGTTCTGCCACTGGCCACCTATAAGATCCCCTTTTCCTTATGAAAAAGGAACTGGATGAGTGGTAAATTTCAAAACTCAGAGAGCAGTTTTCTCAAACATTTTCCTCATAGAAGCTTTCCCTTAAACAAATATTAACCAAAATTGTCTGAACAACTCTTAGCTCACTCATTTCCCAGAAGTTACTTCATACTCACAAATACTCAAACTTAATCCCAGGAAAGAAATAGGCTTTTCAGACATTCTTTAAATAACAAATATAACCCCACCTTATGATAAGGATTCAGTTTCAGGTTTGCTCTAAGTATGTGACCTTAATTAACTCATCATTCTTCTAAAATATAAAGGATTTCTCAATGATTTTACTTCACAAACTATTTTTATGGCTTCATTTCACATCATTTCTTTCTAAGCATTACAATATTCTAGCCACAAACTACTTGCTATTTCCCACACTGGTTGAGTTCTTCTTTGCCCTGCATCTGCAAAAACTTGCTTTCTCTTCCTGGAATGTACTTCGAAGACTTCTCTCAAAATCTCAGTCAAGAGCCACTTCTGTAAGGATACCTCTAATGACCTCAGTCTAACATTGTTTCTCTCACTTCAGAAGTTTTACTCTGCCTTTTATTATATAGTGAGTTTCTCTGCTCTTGAGATCAAGGCCTTAATTTCTTATTTATCTAGCATGATTCCTTATTGTAAAAGAAGTCAAACGTTTGTTAAATTTTGACCAATATTATCAAAATAGCCGTAAACAAGATATATTCAAACATTCATTGAAAAGTTCAAATTTTTAAAATCTTTCATGTCTATATCTTTGAACACAAACTGTTCAAAGCTTTCAGGGAAAATAATAAATTTCTTGTATTATTTTTCTGAAGGGGTCCATTAACTTATATGAGTTAATCTTTAATCTAATGTCAAAAATAATTAGCCCTTTTTGAAGAACTACCAAACTACCTTTGAAAAATCCTTTCAAGTATGACTGGAATTTCAGAATGACCATTAATGAGACTTAAGGGGATTGTGAAAATAATTCTGTTACATCAGTATGTGAATTTCTCATTTTACTTTCACTTGAAACTCCTTTCCCATGCTATTGTTGTGCTGACTATAGAATTTTGTTTCTAGGCCTCTCCTTCAGCTAAGAACCAATAACAAGGTATAGATCCTACTGACCCTGAGATTAGTAGGCAAAATGTCTTGCCATCTACTCTACCAGCGTTTAGCACAACATTCCTAATAGCTTTGTTTCACTTGTTTAATTCCTGGAAAGAACTGGTATCTCTACTTACTCCTAGCCCAGGTTTGGCCCACTCTAAACTCTTTGCAACCTCACAGACTCTCAACTCTCTCCATGCATAATGAAAGGTCTCTGCACCCAATGCATCCCTAGGCCTTAGAAAATAGCCCCCAAGTTAGTTTCTACTAAGAGGTTTCTCAGGGCTTGGAATATTTACAGGGTTTCTTTAGAACATCTAAAAATAAAAAATACCTGACTATTTTCTGCCTCAGTATCAACTTTCCCATTTGAATCTCCATCTCCTCAAGGTAATGTCAGGGCAGCTTCTTTGGAGTCTTTATGTACATACAGACTAAAGGTTTCTGTAACTCAAATACCATATGTAATATTTTGGAACATCTAGTTAATTTGCTTTCCAGCTGCAACACTCTGGTTAATGAAGTAGGAAACATTAGGAAACATACTAGTAAAGTTTTCCAGATAATATCACCTAGAACGGCAATACATATAATTTTCTGAGTTGTTGATCTCACTCCCTCAATCAAACCAACTGCTACAACTAGTCTCCATTTTTTTTTTAATGACGAGTGATTAAGTTAAAATGGTATTTGTTTATTTATCCCAGCTGTTAAAAAAAAATCATAGGACGATGAAAACTCGGGACTGTAGAATCCGTGATCTTAAACTGTAGTTACAACACTCCTGGTACTCTAGCTTTTGTAGCTGCTGCCCAGAAGACAATCCTTGTTTGCCTGATTCTGGTGGCCAGCTTGGCTTAAATTCATCAATCCCATAACACTCTAACAAACAGAACAGCTGTTAATAGGCTATCTTCCCCACGGCACAAAGCAGACACAGCAGAATGAAATAAATTCCACCCCCCCCCCCAAGTCTTTCTATGAAAGAAGTTGATTAGCTTATCTTCCTTCAGAGCTGTAGCCTGAATATAGCCTTCTAATTAAACACACATCCAAGGGCTGACTACAATTGTCTCCAGAAACGGGGAGGCCAGTGGATGCCATCTAGGCATTCTCCTTTTGCCCCATATCAGGTCACTGGTGTCTCCAAGAAAGAAGCTGAAGTACAAGCTGCCCATAAGGCACATCCCCAGATAAACAGGCTTTAGTAGCCAGGAAGCCTGTATTCACAGGTTCAACACTTGACTATAAAACAACAACAACAACAAAAGTGAACTGGCTATCACCCTAGGGCACAAAACAGAATGAGCAGACAGAAATCTTCCCCTGAAAGAGGTATTCTGCATACTTTAAAAGTTGCTGCCTGGGCGCCTGGGTGGCTCGGTGGGTTAAGCCGCTGCCTTCGGCTCAGGTCATGATCTCGGGGTCCTGGGATCGAGTCCCGCATCGGGCTCTCTGCTCAGCGGAGAGCCTGCTTCCTCCTCTCTCTCTCTCTCTTTCTCTCTCTCTCTGCCTGCCTCTCTGCCTACTTGTGATCTCTCTCTGTGAAATAAATAAATAAATAAATAAAAAATAATAAAAAAAAAAAAATAAAAGTTGCTGCCTGAAGGTCTAGCTTCCAATCAGTCTGAATCTAGGACCTGAGATTCTCCCTTTTGGAACTTGGTTGGATCTCAGCATACCATCAACTACCAGGAGCAACTAAGAATAAAATAGGCTGCTTGGACAATTAAAAAAGTTTTGAGATACAACCAAGAACTGAGTTAAATGATGAGATCCATCTCTTCTATGGTCTGTGTCACTCAAGAGTAAGAAAGATGGTTTTTTAATCTAATCATTGAAATCAACAGAAAGTCAAGGAAAATGGAGAAACAAAGGAATATTCCAAGAGAACAAGATATAACTTCAGTAAAAGACCTTAATGAAATGAAGATAAACAATACACCTGACAACTCAAAATAACAGATATAGAGATGCTCACCTAGCTCAGGAGAACAATGGGTGAAAAAAGTGAAAATTTCAAGAGTACATATGAAAGTACCAAGTAGAAGTCAAAGAGCTAAAAAATACAATAACATAACTGAAAATACAACAGAAGGATTCAACAACAGGTTAAATTAAGTAGAACACAGAATTCATGAACTCAAAAACTGAGTAGTACAACTAATCCAATCAGAGCAGCAGCAACAACAATAACAACAACAACAAAGGATGGGTGAGGGAGTAAAGATAGCTTAAGAGACTAACAGGACATCAACAAAACCAACATTCCCATTATAAGGGTCCCAGAAGAAGGCAGAAAGGGGCAGAAGAACACTTACTTGAAAAAATAAATGGCTAAAACTTCCCTATCCTGAGAAAGGAAACAGATACAGAGATCCAGGAAGTCCAAAAAGTTCCAAATAAGATGAACCCAAAGAAACCCACATCAAAACACATTATAATGTCAAGTGTTTAAAAAGAGAGAGAGAATCTTAAAAGCAGAAGGAGAAAAAAAACAGGTTATGTACAAAGGAACCGCCATAAGACACTAAGCACACTTTTCAGCTGAAACTCTGCAGGCCAGAAGACGTGCCATGATATAAAGAAAAAAACTGCCACCAAGAATACTCTACTCGGTAAAACTCTCCTTAAGAACTGAAGGACTGGATACCTGGGTGGCTAAGTTGGTTAAGCAACTGCCTTCAGCTCAGGTCAAGATCCTGGAGTCCCATGATCGAGTCCGCCCGCAGTGGGGAGTCTGCTTCTCTCTCTGACCCTCTCCCCTTTCATGCACTCTCTCTCTCATTATCTCTTAAATAAATAAATAAAATCTTTAAAAAAAAAAAAATTTTTGAAGGAGAGATAAGTTTTCCAGACAAGCAAAAGCTAATGGGATTCATCACCACTAAATGTGTCTTACAAGGAACCGAAGGGTGCCAATTACAGGAAAATATAAGAAAGTATGAATCTCACTAGCAAAAATAAATATATTGTAAAATTCAGAATTATCTAGTACCATAAAGACGCAATCACTTACAAAGCTAGTTATGAATGCTAAAAAAAAAAAAGTAAAAATAACTAAGTATAATAATTTGCTAAGGAATATACAAAAGAAAAATAAGTGTGACATCAAAAATAAAATGTAGAGATGAGGATGCTCACTCTTGCCACTTTTACTCAATACAGTATTGGAAGTCCTAGCCAGAGCAATTAGGTAAGGAAAAAAAGGCATCAAAACTGGAAAGGAAGAAGTTGAAACTGTCTGTATTGTGGGGGATATATTACGTTTGGAAAGCCTAAAGACTCTATCAAAAAACTGAGCTAATATACAAGTTCAGTAGAATTATAGGATTAAAAAAAAACAATATATAAAAATCACCTTTTTCTACACACTAATAAGCTAAAAGAGAAATTAAGAAAAAAAATTCCATTTATAAATGCATCCAAAAAATAAGATATTTAGAATAAATAATCAAAGAGATGAAAGACCTGTAAACTAAAACCATAAAACAAGGATGAAAAAAACTGAAGACAATACAAATAAAAAGATATTCTATGCTCATGGATTGGAAGACTTAATATTGTTAAAAAGTACATGCTTCCCCAAGCAATCTATAGATTTAATACAATCTCTTTGTACAAAAATTCCAATAGCATTTTCAAAGGACTAAAATTTAAAAAATCCTAAAATTTTATCTTGAAAGAACAGGCTAGAAGCAGCACACTTCCAGATTTCAAATTACCTTATAAAGCTATAGTAATCAAAAGGGTGAGCTATTGGCATAAAAACAGACATACAGATCAATGGAACAAAAAAGCCAGAAATAAACCCACACATGTGTGGTCAATTAACTTATGACAAAGAAGCCAGGAATAATACAATGAAGAAAGTTGCTGGAAAAGCTGGGACAAACACATGCAAAACAATTAAACCGGACCAGTATCTTATACCATACACAAAAATCAACTCAAAATGGATTAAGGATTAGAACTTAGGCCTAAAAACCCCTAGGAAAAAAATACAGATGACAAGCTCCTTGACATTGGTCTTGGTGACGATTTTTTTTGGATGTAACACCAAAAGTAAATGCAGCAAAAGAAAAATAAACAAGTGGGGACTATGTCAAACTAAAAAAACCCTGCAGAGCAAAGAAAACAGTCAATAAACTAAAAGGCAACTTACAAAACAAGAAAAAATATTTCCAAATCATATATTTGATAAGGAGTTAATATCCAAAATAACTCAAGACAAAAAAAAAAACAAAAAATAAATGATTCAAAATTGGACAGAGGAGCCAAATAGACATTTTTCCAAACACCTACAGATGGCAAACGTGTATATGAAAAGATGCTCAACTCAACATCATTAATCATTAGGGAAATGTAAATCAAAATGAGAATGAGGGGGGCACCTGAGTGGCTCAGTGGGTTAAAGCCTCTGCCTTCGGCTCAGGTCATGATCCCAGGGTTCTGGGATCGAGCCCCGCATCAGGCTCTCTGCTCGGCGGGGAGCCTGCTTCCTCCTCTCTCTCTGCCTGCCTCTCTGCCCACTTGTGATCTCTGTCAAATAAATAAATAATTTTTTTTTAAATTAAAAAAAAAAAAAGATGGTCTTTAAAAAAAAAAAGAGAGAGAGAATGAGGTACACCAGCTATTAGAATGGCTATTATCAAAATGACAAGAAATAAGTGTTAGTGAAGATACGGAGAAAAAGGAACCCTTTTACACCACTGGTGGGAATGTAAATTGGTACAGCCACTGTGGAAAACAGCACAGAGGTTCCTCAAAAATTAAACAGAACCACGATATGATCCAGCAATTCCACTCTGAGGTATTTATCTGAAGGAAAAAAACACCAACTTAAAGATACCTGCATCTCCATGGTCCAGGCAGCACCATTTAAAATAGCCAAGCTGGAAGCAAGCTGTGTCCACAAATGGATGAATAGGTTAAAAAAAAAAAAAATAGTAGTATATATACACAACAGAATATTTTTCAGCCATAACAAAAGAAGAAATCTTACCATTCATCTATGGATGAATGGATAAAGAAAACCTGAGACTACACAAACACACACAATGGAATTTTAAGCCATTAAAAAAAAGGGGGGGTATCTTGCTATTTGTGACAATATGGGCAGACCTTAAAGGCATTATGCTATGTGAAATAAGTCAAAACAGTAACCATAAGACCTCATTTACATGTGAAATCTAAACAACAAAAAAACTCAATGACACTGGAGAATAGATTAGTGATTCCCAGAGATGGGAAGGAGGTGGGAAAGGAAAAAGATGGGCAAAACGGAGGAAGGGAGTCAAAAGGCACAAAACTTCCACTTATAAAATAAGTCAGTCTCGGAGATGTAATGTACAGGATGATGACTGGAGTTAATAGTGCTGTCCTATATATTTGAAAGTTGTTAAGAGAGTAAATCTTAGAAGTTTTCACCACAAGGAAAAAAACCGTGTGGTGACAGATGTTAACTAGACTTACTGTGATCATTTCACATTATGTACAAATATAGAATCACTATGTTGTATGCCTAAAACTAATATAATGGTTATAGCTCTATTACACCCGAATTTTAAAAATTTAAAAATATACTGGGGGGAGAAAAAAAAAAAAGCCAAGTCTTAGTCTCAGCTCTGCCACAACTACGTTTCTTTCTATCAACTTCACGGATGCTACAGTAAATCAACAAAGTACCTATTCTCTAAGTCAAAAAATTTAGAACACATTCTTCTTTAAATATCTGCCACTAGTGCTATGTTCCTGGAACTCTTCAATAGCAAAGGGTTTGAACGTTCTAGTCCCGTAAGTTACTTTCATAGGAAAGCAGCATATCAAATTATTCCCTTATTTAAACATAGCAGCAGCCTAATTAGCTTCAATACAGTACAAACATTTTTAATTATCACAAGAAACAACAAATGAACATCAGGAAAGTAACCTAAAGTACCTCCTTAATCCAAAAGGGACACATTCCAAGACTTAGCGGATATCTGAATTAGGGATAGTCCCGAAACTATATATACCAGGCTTTTTCCTACACATATACAACTATGATAAAGTTTAAATTACAACTAGGCACAGTAAGAAATTAGTAACAATAAAACATGCTACAAAAGTTCTATGAATGTGCTCCAATGTGTTCTCTCTCTCTCTCTAAAGATATTACTGTACTGTACCTGCCCTTCCTGTGATGATGTTAGATGATAAAATGGTGAGATGAAGTAAGGTGAATGACATAGGCATTGTGACCTAGTGTAGGCTACTACTGACCTTCTGATGATAGATCAGAAGGGAGGATCATCTGCATTCAGACAACTGGTGACTATGCAGATAAGGGGTGATACTATATTACTATATGATAGCAAATTAAAAATCATCTTAAGGCCCTAAAACAGCATTTCTTCAAATTTCAAGTCCATAAGGATAAACCAGAAATGCTAATAAAGATTATACAGTCCTAGCCCAAAAACTGAAACAGTTAAATCTAGACTAGGGTTCAGAAATCTGCCCTCAACCCTTTATATTTCATCAGGGTCCCCTGGATTCAATTTTAATTTCTAAGTTCCTTTTCTCAGAAGTTCTATTTAGTGACTTTTAGTCTTTTTTTTTAAAGATTTTATTTATTTATTTGACATAGAGAGAGAGATCACAAGTAGGCAGAGGCAGGCAGAGAGAGAGGGGGAAGCAGGCTCCCCGCCTAGCAGAGAGCATGATGTGGGGCTCGATCCCAGGACACTGGGATCACGACCCGAGCCAAAGGCAGAGGCTTTAACCCACTGAGCCACCCAGGCACCCCAGGTGACTTTTAGTCTTTCTTGGAGATCTTACAAAGAAAGAAAAGAAAGAAAAATCTTTAAATGTAGTAAAATCATTCCCTTTTAAATATCTTAAGGGTTCAACTGAACTTTTTTATAAATCTAAAATGTACTATGGGATTTTAGTGAAGTTGTATTCCTCTATGTTGAAACACCCTTCTATTTCAACAATCCATAAGTTATTATATCAGAATTCATCAGTTATTGCCAACTCGTCTAAAAAACTAAAAATAACAAAAAAAATAAGATCAGAGAATGATGCAATACAGAAATAATCACATTCTTTCATCCTTCAGTTTGTATTGCCCAAAGTACTGCATCCTCTTTCAAGAACATATAAACTCTGAAGACACTACATCCATGCTTGTTCTCTACAGAAGTGTTCCTTGAACACTTGGAATTTTTCACTTTCACCCATGATGGCAGAGAAAAGGAAACTGGAGGAAAACATTTATTGGACAAATCAGAAGACATGTAGCTATACCCTAGACTCTTATGATAATGACAGAATCAATTATATAAGCAATTCACAGGCCATGAATTTTCAGATCATGATGATATCCTAACTGAAATTTTTCCAAATTAAAAAATAAGTAAACAATACACTTGCAATTAATAAAAGACATAAAACTTTTCACTCAGTCATTCAAAAGGAAGAATTTTATGATACAGTATTTTGAAACAAGTCCCTTGATCCTGTTTTACTAATATATTACCTTCTTTTATTCTTTTATATTTGTAGACCAAAATTTACTTGATATGGCTTTTTTTTTTTTTAAGATTTTATTTATTTATTTGACAGAGAGAGAGATCACAAGTAGGCAGAGAGGCAGGCAGAGAGAGGGAAACAGGCTCCCTTGATATGGCTTTTAAGTGACCAAATGAAAGTTGGCCTTTAAGTAAGTATGACTGGAAAGAAACAGTAATATAGTGAAGTTTTTAAAACTCATCACATTGATTATTCTAATTGGTATTTACAATATAAAGTATAAATGAAAATACTCTGCAAATACAGAACAAAGAAGATGGTCATCCTCTCAATAAAATCATTAGCCATTAAAATTTGTAAAAGTGCTGCATTTTGACAATACAAGTACAAAAATCACCAGATGGTAACAGTAGAACTAGAGATGTATTTGAAATCTAGAATCAATATTGTATTTTGACAACCAAGTTCATGAAGGAGAACCATAAATAATGATTAGCTATAACAGAGACATATTTGAAACCTGGGAACAGTATCAGATGGACATGTGCTAATTTCCTGCATGACAACTGATGAACAATTAGTTGTACTCAAAAAGATGCTGCCCATTTCAGCCATATATACTTTCAAATCCAAGAAAATTTAGAATAAAAACATGGGTTTCTTGGCACACCAGAGTGGCTCAGTCTGTTAAACATCCAACTCTTGGGGCGCCTCAGTGGCTCAGTGGGTTAAAGCCTCTGCCTTCAGCCCAGGTCATGATCCCAGGGTCCTGGGATCAAGCCCCACATCGGGCTGTCTGCTCCTCAGGGAGCCTGCTTCATCTTCTCTCTCTCTCTCTGCCTGCCTCTCTGCCTACTTGTGATCTCTGTCTGTCAAATAAATAAATAAAAATCTTTAAAAAGAAAAAAAAAAAACATCCAACTCTTAATTTCAGCTCAGGTCATGACCTCAGGGTCATAATATCCACCCCTCATCAGGTTCCATGCTCAGCTCAGCATCTGCTTGAGATATTCGTTCTCCCTCTCCCTCTGCCCCCACCACCTGCTCATGCTCTCTAATAAAAACAAAAAAACAACAAAAACTCATGGGATTCTTGTGTTCCACAGTTATTAAAACTGTATTTCTTATAAAACTGTGCTTCAACTATCCCTTTACCCTCACTTCTGCAAATTTTTCTGAAGATAAAACTAAAATATAAAAAAGGAAGTGTCCACTGGGCTCAGATGGTAAATGGTGATGACCAAGTCTGAAAGTACACAGAGGATTAATTAAGCATCCTAAACGGTTCATAAATGATGTCAATAAACTCACTTTGATAAAGTCCTAACAGCCATCTACAATGACGATTCTCAAACTTGGCTAATCATCAGATCAGAATTACCTGGGCACTACTTAAAAATAGCTTCCCAGGCTGACACAGATTTCATCAAAGGACTTAAGAAATCTTTTAATAATTATCCAGGGAGATTCTCAAAAGCCATCGTGAAATGTGGCCATAGAAATCTACTGTTAAGTCGAATACTTTCTTCTTACCCATAAGGTTCCATTTCTGACCTACTGGACTGGCAAAAATCCAAAGTTTGACAAGACTCTCTACCAGTAAGGTTTTGAGAAACACTCATACATTACCCATGGAAGTGTACAATTTCCATATAGAGTAAGTTTGCAGTATCTATCAAAATTATAAGTACAGATACCCTCCAACCCTGCAATCCAGGTCTTCAGTCCATAAATATATATGCACATAAAAAGTGACGTATAGGGGCACCTGGGTGGCTCAGTGGGTTAAAGCCTCTGCCTTTGGCCCAGAGCATGATCCCAGGGTCCTGGGATCGAGCCCCACGTCTGGCTCTCTGTTCAGCGGGGAGCCTGCTTCTCTTCCTCTCTCTCTGCCTGCCTCTCTGCCTACTTGTGATTTCTGTCTGTCAAATAAATGAATAAAATCTTAAAAAAAAAAAAAAGTGACATATATAAAAGCTTATTCACTGAAGCATCAACTACAATAGCAAAAGACTTCAAACAAAGGAGGAAGTTCTACATACAATATTGAAAGGGATTTAACATATCATTACATGAAAAAACATAGCATGCTTTAGAGCAATATATAAACATGCTAACATTTGTGTTACAAGGAAGAGGGAGCTTAAAGATCTAGAAAAGAAAGTACAAACTAAACCTAAAGCTAGCAGAAGGAAATCATAAAGATCAGAATAGAGAAATGAACTAGAAAATGGGGGGGAGGGGATCAATGAATCCAAAAGTTGTTTCTTTGAAAAAAAAATCAACAAAATTGAGCTAGACCAAGACATAAAAAAGAAAACTCAAAATACTAAAGTTAGAAAATGGAAATATTCACAGATTCTACAAAAATAAACTAAAAGTACTCTGAATAATTTTACACCAAAATACTGGATAACTTAGATGAAATGGACAAATTCCAAGAAACATAAAACCTACCAAAACTAAATCACAAATAAATTAAGAATCTGAACATAGTGAGAAGACTGAATCAGTAATCAAAAATCTCCCAAATAAAAACCCTAAACCTTAAGCTTCATTGGTGAATTCTATTAAACATTAAAAAAAAAAAAATACCAATCCTTCTCAAAATTTGAGATAAAGTTGAAGGGAACACTTCCTAACTTATTCTATGAAGACAGCATTAACCTGGTATCAAAGACAGTCACTCCAAGAAAGAAAACTACAAACCAACATCCCTTATGAACACTGCAAAAATCCTCAAAATACTAGAAATCGAATTTGACAGCACACTGAAGTATTACACACATTTTAACAAGTGGGATTTGATCCTGGAATACAAGGATGGTTCAACATACAAAAAATTAATCAATGTGGGACACCTGGGTGGCTCAGTGGGCTAAGCTGCTGCCTTCGGCTCAGGTCATGATCCCAGGGTCCTGGGATCAAGTCCCACATCGGGATCCTTGCTCGGCAGGGACCCTGCTTCTCTCTCCGCCTCTGCCTGCCTCTCTGCCTGCTTGTGAGCTTGCTCGCGCGCGCGCTCTCTCTCTCTCTCTCTCTCTCTCTGACAAATAAATAAATAAATAAATAAAATCTTTAAAAAAAAAATTAATCAATGTAACAGACCACATCAACAAAACGAAGGGTAATAGAAAAACATATGATCATCTCAACTGATACAGAAAAAATATTTCATAAAATTCAGTAGTCTTTTACAATTAAAAAAAAAAAAGAAATTCAACAAAATAGGAATAGAAGAAAATTACATCTACATAATTTAGAGCCACATATGAAAAACTCACACCAAACATCATACTCAGTGGTAAGTGACTGTTTTTCCTCTAAGATCAGGAACAAGGCAAGGAAACCCACTTTCACCATTTCTATTCAACATAGTACTAGAAGTTCTAGCCAGAACTACTAGGCAAAAATAAGAAATAACAAGCATCCACACTGAAAATTAAGTAAAATGATCTGTGCAGATCATTTAATTTATATATCTAAGGTTTAGAAAGCTGTAAAGACTCCACAAAAAAAGCTGTTAGAACTAATAAATCCAGCAACGCTGCAGGGTACAGTCAATGAACAAAATCAGTTGATTTCTATATATGAAAAATAATCTGAAAATTGTTATTGTCTTACAACAGCATAAAAATAATACTTAAGAATTAACGCATTTGTTAATTTAATCAAGGAGGTAAAAGGCTTGTATAATGCAAACTGCAGAGGTACCTGTGTGGCTCAGTCAGTTAAGCATCCAATCTTGATTTTGGCTCAGGTCAGGATCTCAGGATCACAAGACTGAGCCCCAAGTCAGGCTCTGCACTCAGCAGGGAGTCTGCATGAGATTCTCTCCCTCTCCTTCTAACCCTTATCCTATTTGTGCTCACACTTGCTCTCTAAATAAATCTTAAAAAAAAAAAAAAAAAAGAAAGCTACAAAACACCGTTGAAAGAAATCAAAGAGGATATAAATAAAATGAAGCACACCCCACATTCATGGACTGGTAGACTTAATACTGTTAAAATGTCGGTATTATCCAAAGTGATCTCAAGATTCAATGGAATCCTTATGAAAATAACAATGACTTTTTTTCAGGAACAGAAAAACTCATCCTAAAATCCATATGAAATCTCTAAGAACTCAAATATCCAAAACAATCTTGAAAAAAACAAAAGTGGAAGGCTCATACTTTCTCATTTCAAAACTTACTATAAAACTACACTAATCAAAACAGTAGGATATTAGCATACTGCCATACAGATCAATGGAGAAGAATAGTAAGCCTAGAAATAAACCCTCACACACATGGTTAAATGATTTTTAACAAGAGTGACAAGACCATTCAATAAGTAAAAGCCTTTTCAACAAATGGCGCTGAGCAAACTGGACATCCATGTGCAAAAGCGTGAAAGTGGACCTTTACCTAACACTACAAAAATTAACTCAAAATGGTAAACGACCTAAACTTAAGACCCAAAACAATAAAAACTCTTAGAAGAAAACATAGGACAGAAGATTCATGACTTTGGATTTACCAGTGATTTCTCTGGACAGGATACCAAAGGTAAAGGTAACAAAAGAAAATCTAGACACAACGGACTTCATGAAAATTTTAAATTTTTGTACATGAAAAGACAGCATCAACAAAGCAAAAAAAGCAACCCACAGAATGGGAGAAAATATTTGCAAATCATATATCCAATAAGAGATTAATCCCTTAATATCTAGAGTAGTTAGAGAACTACTAAAACTCAACAAGAAAAAAATAATACTGGCAAAAAAAAACTGAATAGAAATTTCTCCAAAAAAGATACAAGAATGGCCATGAACACATGAAAATAGGCTCAAAATCATGAATCATTACAAAAATGCAAATCAAAACTAGGAGATACCACCTCACACCCCTCAGAATGGCTACTATCAAAAAAACAAAAACCAAGTATTGAAGGAAAATTAGTCAGATATATGCAAAAGAATGAAACTGGACCACTCTCTCACACCATACACAAAAAATAAATTCAAAATGAATTAAAGACCAAAATGTGAAACCTGAAACCATAAAAATCCTAGAAGAGAGCACAGGCAGTAATGACTCTTAACATGGGCTATAGCAACATTTTTCTAGGTAAGTCTCCTGAGACAAGAAAACCAAAAGCAAAATTAACTATTGGGACTCCATCAAAATAAAGTTTCTGCAAAGCAAAAGAAACTATTATCAAAACTAAAAGGCAACCTACTGAATGGGAAAAGAGATTTGCAAATGACATACCTGATAATGGGTTAGTATACAAAATACATAAAGAACTTAACTCAAAGCCCAAAGAACAAATAATCCAACTTTAAAATGGGCAAAAACAGACATTTCCACAAAAAACACATCCAGATGGTCAACAGACACATAAAAAAATGTTCAGCATCACTCTTCATCATGAAAATGCAAATCAAAACCACAATGAGATATCACTTCACAACTATCAGAATGGCTAAAATAAAAAACAGAAAAAAAAAAAAAAACAAGTGTTGGTCATGATGTGAGAAAAAGGAACCCTCTGCACTGCTGGCAGGAATGCGAACTGCTACAGCCACTTTGGAAAACAAAATGGAAGTTCCTAAAAAAATTAAAAATAGAACTACCCTATAATCCGGTAATTGCACTACTGGGTATTTACCCCCAAAGTACAAAACAATGAATTCAAAGAGATACATGCACCCCTGTGTTTATTGCAGCATTATTTACAATGGCCAAACTATGGAAGCAATCCATGTCTATCAATAGATTAATGAAGATACGGGATATACACACACAGAGGAATATCCAGCCATAAAAAGGAATGACCTCTTGCCATTTGCAACAACATGGATAAAGCTAGAGAGCAGGCTAAGCAAAATAAGTTAGAGAAAGACAAATACCACGATTTCACTCATATGTGGAATGTGGGATTTAAGAAACAAATGAGCAAAGGTGAGAAAAAGAGGTAAACCAAAAAACAGACTCTTTACTATAGAGAACAAACTGATGGTAACCAGAAGGGAAGTGGCTGGGCAATCAGTGAAACTGGTGATGGGGATTAAGGAATATATTTGTCCTAATGAGCAATGGGTGATATTCAGTATTGTTTATTCACTATAATGTACACCTGAAACTAATATGACACTATATGTTGACTATATTGGAATTTTTTTAAAAAGTATCAATTAGCAGGAATGTGAATAAATTGAAACCCTTGTGCACTGTTTATGGGAATATAAAATGGTACAGCCACTATAGAAAAGAGAATGGTGGATCCACCAAAAAAACCCAAAAACAAAAAAAAAAATTAATTATATGATCCATCATTCCACTTCTGGGTATACATCCAAAAGAATTAAGATCTATGTCTAAAGAGATATTTGGACACCCATGTTCATAGCAGCAATATACACAAAAGCTCCAACATGGAAGTAATGCAAGTGTCAATCTATAAATGAATGGACAAGCAAAATGTGGTATATACATACAATGGAACATTATTCAGCTTTAAAATGGAAGGAATTTCTGCAACATGCTGGGTGAATCTTGAAGACATTATGTTAAGTGAAATACACCAATCACAAAAAGACAAATACTGTATGATCCCACTTATATGAGGTACTTAGTCAAAATCATAAACATATAATGGTGATTACCAAGGGCTGGGGGAAGGAGAGAACAGGGAGTTCTTGTTTAATGGGTATAGAGCTTCCACTTTACAAAATGAAGAGGTTTTTAAGGACGGATGGTGGTAATGGTTGTACAACACCGTCAATGTATTTAAACTTCTGAACTGCATACTTAAAAATGGTTGAGATGATAAATTTTGCTATGTGTATTTTACCACAGTAAAAAAGAAAAGAGGAAGGGGGAGAATATATGTTTGCATAGGTATCAAATATCCCTGGATGGATACCTAAAAAACATAAAAGGGTTGACTCCTATAAGAAGGAACTGTGGTTGGCTGGAGGACCTTTAAAAGGAAGGAGACTACACGGCACACCTTTTTTATTGCTTACATTCCAAGCCGTGTTACTGTTTACTGCCTCAAAAATCAAATAAATGTACAAATTATGTTGGCAGCACTTGGAAAAAAAAAACTAATAAATGCTAATATAACTATTACTAGATGCAGGACATATTTTAAAGTTGTTCAGAGGAATTTTTTTTTTTTTTTTTTTTTTTTTTTTTTAAGAAAATCTTGCCATGGGGCGCCTGGGTGGCTCAGTGGGTTAGGCCGCTGCCTTCGGCTCAGTTCATGATCTCAGGGTCCTGGGATCGAACCCCGCGTCGGGCTCTCTGCTCAGCAGGGAGCCTGCTTCCTCCTCTCTCTCTCTGCCTGCCTCTCTGCCTACTTGTGATTTCTCTCTGTCAGATAAGTAAATAAAATCTTTAAAAAAAAAAAAAAAGAAAAGAAAATCTTGCCATTTACTACCTTAAAAAATACCTAAATCTGGCAAAGACAGGAAAAAAAAATAGCTGACTCATGTTTAATTTAAGGAATGGTTTTATTGAAGAGTACATTCAACTGCCAACTATTTGTAAATTCATCCTCTTCTGGTAAAGATTTTTGTATCCTTATAATGCTCAAAATAACTAAAACTTAATGCTGTCGAAATTAAATCTGGATTATAATGGACTATTTCCTGAACATTTTAAAGGACATTCCACTTAATTATTTTCATTCTATAGCACAAACCACTTGATCCGTAATATTTCTGTACCATTTAAAGGACAAAAATTTACAGAACTGAAGTGGAACAAAAAACTTTTTTCCTTTTCTTTCCTTCTTTATTATTATTATTATTTTTTTTACCATTTCCCTCAACCTCAAATAGAAAAAGTAAAGAATGGAAAATCTGTATTTTAATCACATACACTGAAGGTAAAGCTAACAGCCTGCAGCTGTTTTCAATGTAATTTTCCTTTTTAATCAATTGGTTTTTTTCTTTCAAACACGTAGATATTAAGAGTTTGGTAAACCAAGTACTTCTCAAGAAATGTAGTACATAAAGAAAAAAAAAATCACAATGTATGTGCTGCCGAAGCAAGCACAAGAAAAAAAAAATCACAATAAATACGTATGCAGATAATATATACAGACCAGATAACCTAGAAATTCCTTTCAAAACCTGGCACACTGGAAGGCTCCATAATTAAATAATTCCACTTCGGTGAAAAGGACAACTTTCCACATCCATATGCCTTCACTTTCCCATTATTACAAGGAAATCCTGAAATGAAAACTCTGAGTCATTACATCTCAAGGGATACTTCCTTCTGCACACACCCTGCTGGAACGTTTCTCCCGCTTCTCCAACTTCTCCAAGAATAGGCGCGCAGCGAACGACCTCTCCCAACCCCCTTCCAGAAAGTCAAGGCTTGGCCCACTCAACAGACACCTCCTTCCCCCCTCCAAATCCAGGGCGGTCCGACTAAGCCACCCAGGAAGGTGACTGGGTACAGTCCAAGGAACGCAGAGCACCGTGACGAGCCACAGCCAGCCGCTCTTCCTCCACCGGTCCCCAGCGATCCCAGCCGAGAGGAACAAAAACGCTCGAGACCGACCAGAACGAGGAGCCCGAGCTGAGGCGGCAGCTGACGGCGTCGCCGCGGGCCGGGCCGCAGCGCTGTCCCTTACCCCGCCAACCCCCCGCCGTCCCTCTCACCGCCCCCTCACCCTTCGCCCCAGTCCCGGGCGGGACCACGAAACGCAAGGGTCGCAAGCGGAGCTAGCGGCTCGCGCAAACTTTCGCCCCGGGCTCCGGAGGGCGCAAGGACGGGCGCGGAGACCACTGAGGAGCCGACGTCGCCGCCGCTTCCCGAAAACCGCTGAGACCCAGACGCTCTCCGCTAGGTGATCCGGGGATCCCTCGCCTCCGTCCCTAGTCCCCGCACCCGGGACATGGCCGGAACACCCCTCTCTCCCCACACCGTTGCTCACCTAGGCCACAAGGACCCGCTCACCGCCGTCGCCGCCCCGCCGCCTCCGGTAACTGGCACAGACTTCCGAGACCCGAAGAGAGAAGAGCAGCGCGCGCCCGAGGACCGCCCGCGAGGCGCGTCACGGTGCCGCCCCCGCCTTCCGCCCGCGCAGGCGCGCGGCTCCAGGTCAGGTGACCCAGTCCCTATGGTAACAGGCCGGAGGTACTGGGGGACGGGGGAAGGGCGTGGGCTGCTCCTGCTAGTGCTAGGGTTGGGGAAGGTAAAGTCGCCCACACGCTGCCCGAGGTTATGCTCCCCACCTTCTCCACCCTCCCCAGGGGTGGTATGGGAGGGCCGGTGCTACCTGCCCTCTGCTGTGTTCCCTGTGTGCTCAGGGTCGTTTGGTTCACATCACCTACAATACAAAGAAGAGTCCAGAGAACCTATCCTTTGGAGATTTCCTTCACACAGCCTTGGACTTCCACCACTTTACTCCTACTTATCTGGACCCTCTCACTTTACTTCTCCGCTCACAGGCTCAGAAACATTGCTTCCCCTAAACCTTCTCAACTCCTCCCCTCTTTGTTACAACTTTATTCTTCGGCTTTTATTACTCTTTGTCCAACTGAGCTAAAGTTCATTGGCTGTTCAAGGTTATGTATGGTGCTGCGCAAAAGCAGTAACCCATATCCTAAAGCAAACACTAAAAAGACAGATACAACATCCCTGTTAGCAACAGAGAAACTGAGGCACTAAATTACCCAAGCATTAACTTAGAAGCATTTTATTTCTATTTAGTGCCGTAACAATTTAATGTGGCAAAACTAATAAAAATCTGAGAATAAAAGAGATGACAAGTATGCAAGATGAAAACTCGCCCTCAGCGAGTTTATGGTCTAGCTGATAAAGTAGACATTTAAAAATAGACAGTAGATTGGTAAGGAAGAAATATGCCTGTTTTTTAAAAACAAACATGTGACATGATTATTTAGAAAATCCCAAAAGATTAACCAAAAAAACCCCTAAAACTAATAAACAATTATAGCAAAGTTGTAAGATAAGCTACTTGCTTATATTTTTCAGCAATGTACAATTGGAATTTGAAATTAAAGACACAATAATACTTATATTAGCACAAAAAAATGAAATACTTATGTATAAATCTAACACATGTACAAAATCTATATGGGAGAACTATAAAGTTTGGATGAAAGGAATCAGATACAAGTAAGTGGAAAGATATTCCATGTTTAAGAGTAGGAAGATTGAATATTGTCAGGCTGTCAGTTCTGGGTGCCTGGGTGGCTCAGTTGGTTAAGCGACTGCCTTCTGCTCAGGTCATGATTCTGGAGCCCAGAGATCAATTCCTGCATTGGGCTCCCTGCTCTGAGGGAATCTGTGTCTTTCTCTGACCCTCCCTGTATTGTGCTCTCTCTTTCAAATAATTAAATAAAAATCTTTAAAAAAAAAAAGAAAGAAAGAAAGAAAAAGGATGTCACTTCTTTCCAACTTGATAGATTTGACATAATCTCAATTAAAATCCCAGAAAGTTATTTTTTGGACATCAACAAGCTAATCCTACAGTCTTTATGGAAAGACAAAAGTCCCAGGAGAGCCAACCAATACTGAAGAAGGTAAACAAAGTCACAGGCCTGACAGTGCCCAATGTTAAAACTTACTGTAAAACTACAGTATTTGAAACAGTGTGGTATTATCAAAAGACTAGAAAAATAGATCATTGAAACAGAATACAGAGCCTAGAAATAGACTCACACAAATGTATTCAATGTTTGACAAACATGCTAGCAAAAAAAAAAAAGGTCTAAACATGGACTCTACACCTTTTGCAAAACTTAATTTGAAATGGGTCACTTAGGTGCCTGGGTGGTTCACTCAGCCAAGTGTTTGCCTTCAGCTCAGGTCATGAACCCAGAGTCCTTGGATTGAGCCCCACATTGGGCTCTCTGCTCTGTAGGGAGTCTCATTCTTCCTCATCCTCTGCCCCTCCTTCCGGCTTGTGTTCTCTCTCTCTGAAATAAATAAATACTGTCTTAAAAAAAAATGAAATGGCTCATTGACCTAAATTTAAAATGCAAAACTAAACTTCTGAAAGATAACATTGGAGAAAATCTAGGTGGCCTTGGGTTTAGTCATAGTTTTTAGATACAACAAAAACACAATCCATGAAAGAAAAAATTTGTAAGTTAGACTTCACTAAAATTTACAACCTCTGCTCTGTGAAAGACACTGTTTAGAAAAGGAAAAGACAAGCCACAAACTAGGAGAAAATATTTGCAAAATTCATATTTGATAAAGGGCTTGTATTCAAAATATTCAAAGAACACCAAAACCTCAACAATAGGAAAACTACCCAATTTAAAACTAGGCAAAAGAGGGTGCCTGGATGGCTCAGTGGGTTAAGCCTCTGCCTTCAGCTCAGGTCATGATCTTAGGGTCCTGGAATGGAGTCCCGCATCGGGCTCTCTGCTCAGTGGGGAGACTGCTTCCCCCTCTCTCTCTGCCTGCCTCTCTGCCTACTTGTGATTTCTCTCTCTGTGTGTCAAATAAATAAACAAAATCTTAAAAAACAAAACTGGGCAAAAGATCTGAAAAGACACCTCACTAAATAAGATACACAAATGACAAGTAAGTATATGAAAGGAGACTGAACAGCATAGGACATTAGAGAAATACAAATTAAAACAACAATGAAATACCACTACACACCTGGGAACAAGGCTAAAATCCAAAATACTGACAACACCAAATGCCATTGAGGATATGGAGCAACCAGAAAGCTTATTCATTGCCGGTAGGAATGTAAATGGTACAGCCATCTTAGAAGGTAATTTGGAAGTTCTTACACAGATCAACATAGTCTTGCCATATGAACCAGTTATCACGCTCATGGATATTTACTCAAATGAGTGGAAAACTTATGTCCATGCAAAACTCTGCACATAGCAGGGGTCCCTAGGTGACACAGTTGTTTAAGCTTCCGAATTGGTTTCTGCTCAGGTGGTAATCTCTGGATTGTGAAATCATGCCCCGAGGCGGGCCCCACACTGCGTGGAGTCTGCTTGGTATTCTCTCTCCCCCTCCCTCTGCCTCTCCTGCTCATGCTCTTTCTCAAGTAAATAGATAAATCTTTAAAAATAAACAAAAATCTGTACATGAATATTTATAGCTGCTTTATTCATAATTGCCCCAAACTGGAAGCAAACATATCATTCAATACGTGAATGGATAAGCAGTGGTACATCCATACTATGGAATAATATTCAGCAATAAAAAGAAACGAGCTATCAAGTCATGGAAGGACATGGAGGAAACTTAAATGCACATTGCTATGTGAAAGCAGTCTAAAAAAGCTACATATTATATGATTCTAACTATATGACATTATGGAAAAAGTAAAACTATAGAGGCAGTAAAAGATAGTTGCCAGACGTTCGGGGAATAAAGAGAAGGATAAGCAGGTGAAACACAGGGTGGTGAAGATATTTTGCATGATATCATAATGGTAGTCAATGATGTTAGCATTTGTCAAAAGCCATAACAGTATGTGGTGTGTGTACAGATAGTCTTTGTCCCCAGTTCCTGGATCAGAACTTCAGAAACCCTTTGATGCGGAGAGTATGTGTTGTGGTGGGCACTGTGTATTGTGTGAGACTGATGAATCACGACCTGTACCCCTGAAATAAATAATACATTATGTGTTAATAATTAAAAAAAAAGAGAGAAAGAGAGAAAGAAAGAAAGAAACCCTTTGAGTTTCAGGAGTGATAGGTGTTTCCTTGTTATGCTAATAAGGTGACTAATAGCTGGAGGGGAAAGAAGCCCTAGATAGCTTCATGATGGAGGCTGGTTGTCAGGAAGACCAAGCATTTGATCAGAGATGGGGTGCCTCGGTGGCTCAGTTGGTTAGGTGTCTGCTTTAGGCTCAGGTCATGATCCCGGGGTCCTAAGATCGAGTCCCATCCTGGGCTTCCTGCTCAACCAGGAGCTTACTGCTCCCCTTTCTTGTGTACTCTGTCTCTTTCTGTCAAATAAAAATCCTTAAAAAAAATTGATTAGAGAGTTGGTACTTTCAGCCTCGGTTCTTCCCCACTTTTAAGCAGGAGAGGGCACTGGAGACGGAGTTCATGCACAGGGTCCCAGGTAAAAGAAACAGGTCCTGTGCTCATGACTGAGAATCAGAATGGATTGGACTTCTCAACAGAAATGCCTGAAGCTGATGAACAGTGAAGCAATGCCTTCAAAGTTATAAGAGAAAGTGATTTCTAACGTGGAGGTCTACATCTGAGGTAGATGAGATCATTCAAATTGGACACAGGAAGACATTTTTATAAATACTGCAAAGAACCATAAAGGTTCTCTCTCATGCTCTTCCAGAAAATAAATGACAACCTAAATGTGCATTTGCTGCACAAAAATAAGAATACAACAAGGAAAAGAAAAAAATTTCCACAACACAGAGGCTTCAGCCTCAGAAAGGTGAAGATTGTTGAAGAACGTTGTTGAAGGGAATGTTGTTGTTGTTAAATGACAGCTAGGCAAGAGGCCCAGAAAGGAGCAATCCCACTTACAACTGGATAATAGAGGGCTCTAGGGGGACTGTCTCCAAGAAAAGTAGCATATTTGAACATAGGAAGAGATTCCTATTTCTCGGAGAGGGGAGGTGAATTTAATAAGGAATTAGAGTACAAAGCCGTGGGAAAAAATGAGGCAAATTGACCAAGAAAAGAAATGTAATCATATCACTTTACTTGACTCATCTTTGAATAATATTTATGTAGGCAGAGTAAGATCAACATATTATTTATTAGTTTAGACCCAAACCATGATCACAGGTTAGCCACAGATGCTAGCTAATGTTATTTTCCAGAACATGTCACTTTCTTTGGACTTTGAGTAGTCTGACACAAAAACAGACCCACAAATATGAATACACTCTAACAATTACCAAGGGAGAATATGCCTAACCAAAGATATTACTACATATTAAAATCTCTTTATATTCCATGCTATGCCTAAAGTACAGTATTCTTATTTTTTTTTAAATGCCTCTTAGGTCTCTTCCTGGTTTATAATGTTGTTTATAGTGAGGAGTAAAGATAAGAATGATTAAGATACATTTTTATTCAATTTTTAGAACGGACAACTTTGTTTTTTTAAGGCCCTTGAAATACTAATAATGCATAGTACTACCATAATTAACATTGTTGCTATTTCTAAAGATTTAATTTTACCATAAAGACCAAAAATAGCCAATCACTTGCCCGTCACTTGCTCTACCGAATTATGCAATTTCCTCTTCCTTTTTGAAATCCCAGCCACATGACAAACCACACTGCCCTAAACTCTTTGTAATGCTTGCTTCCATTCCGGAACACATTTCCTTCCTCAGGGTTTTACATCAACAAAATTACAAACAATGTTTTATTGAACAGTAAAACCACCACTTAAAACACACCTCAGCTGACTTTCCTGGAACAAATTTGTTTATGTACATTCTAGAAAATCTCACTTAAAAGAGAATATTTTCCTGAAAAACAAATATGTAAATTATATTTTGTTGATTCAGTCACTGTTTAAATGCACAAGGGATTCTCCCTATTTCAAAAGAACATTGAAAGTAAAGACACTTGTGGAAAAGTGAGTAATTATTTCTTAGTAAACTGTACTTTAAAAGTTTGGATTTAGTGTAACTGGTTGTTTTATAATAGAACATTCATGTGTAAATCTGAAGTCTCTGTTGTTAAATTACCATTTTCCCAAGTATTCACAATTTTACAAAGTTACTTTTCTTTAGGTTTTTAATTTTAATTCCAGTTAGTTAACATACAGTGTTATATCAGTTTCTGGTGAACAATACAGTGATTCAACACTTCTGTATATCACCCTGTGTTCATCTCAACAAGTACACTTCTTCATCCCCTTCGCCTAATTTACCCATCTCCGCAACTATTAGTTTGTTCTGTATAATAAACGTCTGTTTCTTGATTTGTCTCTCTCTCTTATTTTTTCCCTTTGCTCATTTGCTTTCTTTTGTTTCTTAAATTCCACATATGTGTGAAAACCTGTTATTTCTCTTTCTCTGACCGACTTACTTCACTAAGCATTATACTCTAGTTCCATCCATGTCTTTGCAAATGGCAAGATTTCATTCTTTTTTATGGCTGAATAATATTCCGTTGTATATATGCACCATATCTTCTTTATCCATTCATCAATCAACGGACACTTGGACTGCTTCCATATCTTAACTATTGTATATAATGCTGCTATAAACGTAGGGGTGCATGTATCCCTTTGAATTAGTGCTCTTGTGTTCTTTTACAAAGCTGTTTTTAAAGTTCCTTCATCATAGATTATTTTGCCATAGTGAAGTGATCATCAGTACTAAAAATTCTATCACAGTCATGATACACACCTTTCACAGGTAAAAAAAATATGGTTGGATGACATACCAATAAGTTAAACGTAACTTATAAATATACTGAAGTTAACTTAAAATTAACTTAAAGTATGGTATTTGACTTCCCTTTCAAAAATGTCTGTTGCATTCTGCTTCACTAAAAAATTTAAATTTTACCACATTAAGAGAGTCCTCCCCCCCACAAAATAAAATATTTTAGGGGGTTGCTGAAAATTTTCAAGCAAAACAAAAGTGAAATGTGACTTATAAAAGAAAGAGTTTCGGTTGTCATTTGGGTCCCTTGCATGTTTCAAGATTCTATTTTCTATATTCTTTCACTGACCATGATGAATAAGTCTTACAAGGAGTGAAATTTAAATATATTTTAATGCACTTGATACATAATTCTTATATAGAAAATATAAAGAACAGATCAATACTATACAATAATTTATGAGAGCACATTTGAAATAGCCATGTTGGTAAAAGGACAAAGCTCTTTTTCTACATCAGTGTCCGAAACAATCATTAAGGAACACTATAGTATTTTGAGTCCACTTCTATTTGAGTTAATTTTTAATAATATCTGGAATATTTAAGAGCATCTGGGTTCTATTAAGAACGCAAAATCATTGAAGTCACTAAGTGCATCCACATTCCACAGGAGATGGGCCACATTGACATTTGGGTTAGCCTGAGTTCCATCATTTATTAGTTGAGTGTTCTTCTATCACTCAGGACAGTACTCGTTCAGCATATTAAAAATTGTATTTGCTTTTAATGTAGAATAATGTGGAATTCTATCAGGGATTCCTCCCTACATTGTGAAAGCGCACACCCTTTAAAGGATGCCAGATGCTTTGTTCCAAGTTTGACGTGACCAAAATGTTCCAGATGTTCAGAATCAACCATATTAGTTGCATTTACATGGCCAGGAAAATGCATAATTTCTGAACTGTATTCATAAGGAAAATTACTATAGTTTCATTTAGTCTCTTGTGTGTGGATAATGAGGCAATTGTATTAATTTGACTTTTGGATGGCACCCTTATCCCTCAGCTCTTGTCATAGTCCTTACCATGTAATTTTACATGTAATCAGAAGTGATCTTGTCTTTGCTTTTCTTCCCAGTTGTTTCTTCTGTGTAATCATTACTTCATCTTATAGAAACTTCCTGAGGGCTGGGGCAATGCTTGAAATGGTCTTCGATGCTTGGGGAACAGAAGTTTTCCTATAATTCTAGAATTACTGTAGTTTTCTCTTCCTAGGATCCATATTGGTTTTCAGATTTTAACAACTCAGAGCTTAAGATTTCTGTAATAATTGGTGTCAATAGAATTTCAGCTGCCAGGCCAAAGAGTAAATTGAGACATTTTCTTGGCCTCCTTATGTAGGCATGTCCAGAAGTACCCCTGAACAATTTGTCACCTGGTTGCATTATTTACATTCTTACCACTCCAGCTGTTAAATTTTTAACATAAGTCTGGATTCCTTGTCACCAAAAATGCCTTCAACAAGGTTACACAGTGAAGTAACTAAAATCTACAAGATAAGGAGCAGATTGCCTGGACAATTAAAGGCAACTTGGGGCACATGGGTGGCTCAGTCAGTTCAAGGTCTGACTCAATTTCCACTTAGGTCGTGATCTCAGGATCATGGGATGGAGCCCCAAGACCAGTTCCACACTGAGCATGGAGTCTGCTTTAGATTCTCTCTCTCCTTACCCCTCTATGCCTCCACATCTCCATCCTTGCTTGTGCTTGTGTGCATGCATTCTCCCTCTCTCTCTCTAAAAAATTAAATAAATAAATAAATAAATAAAAGCAACAAAACAAGGCCAGAAACAGTATTTCATTATCTCACCTACATGTATATTTTTAATTATTTTATTTTGTTCATTCATGATAAGTGTACCCTTTAATCCCCATCATCTATTTCACCCATCTTCCCACCCCCCTCCCCTCTGGTAACCATTAGTCTGTTCTCTGTAGTTGAGAGTCTGTTTCTTGGTTTCTCTTTCTCTTTTTTTTGTCCCCTTTGTTTTTTTTTTGTTTTCTTTCTTAAATTCCACATGAGCGAAATCATATCGTATTTGTCTTTTTCAGTTGACTTATTTTATCAGCATTATGCTCTCTAGTTCTAGCCATGTCATTGCAAATGACAAGATTACATTTTTACAGTATTTATAAATATTTATAATATTCATATATATATATATATATGCATATATATATATATATCTCACATCTTCTTCATCCATTCCTCAATTGATGGACACTTGGGCTGCTTCCATAGTTTGGCTATTGTAAATAATGCTGCAATAAACATAGGGGTTGCATGTATCTCTTTGAATTCATGGTTTTGTATTTTTTTGGTAAATGCTTAGTAGAGCAGTTACTGGATCATAGGGTAGTTTTATTTTTAATTTTTTGAGGAATTACCATACTGTTCACCAGAGTGGTTGCACCAGTTTGCATTCCCACCAACAGTGCATTAGAGTTCCTATCTCTTCACATCCTCACTACACTTGTTTCTTGTAGTTTTGATTTAAGCCATTCTGATAGGTTTAAATGGTATCTCACTGTGATTTTCATTTTCTTTGCCCTGATGATGAGTGATTTTGAACATCTTTCTATGTGTCTGTTGGCCATCTGGAAGTCTTTGGAGAAATGTCTGTTCATGTCTTCTGCCCATTTTTAATTGGATTGCTTGTTTTTTGTATCTGAGTTGTATAAGTTCTTTATATATTTGGATACTAATCCTTTATTGCATTTGGATACTAATCCTTTATTGCATAAGTTATTTGCAAATATCTTCTTCCATTCAGTAGGTTGCCTTTAAGTTTTGTTGATTGTTTCTTTTGCTGTGCAGAAACCTTTTATTTTGATGTGGTCCCAATAGTTTACTCTTGCTTTCATTTCCTTTGCCTCAGAAGCATACCTAGAAAAATGTTGCTGTGGCCAATGTCAGAGCCATTACTGCTTGTGCTATCTTCTAGGATTTTTATGGTTTCAGGTCTCACGTATAAGTTTTTAATCCATTTTGAATTTATTTTTGTGTATGGTGTAAGAAAGTGGTCCAGTTTCATTCTTTTCCATGTAGCTGTCCAGTTTTCCCAACACCATATATTGAAGAGATTTCTTTACTCTTTGTATACTCATTCCTCCTTTGTAGAAGATTAACTGACAATATAATCGTGGTTTTATTTCTGGGTTTTCCTTTCTCTTCTATTGGCCTCTGTGTCTATTTTATGCCAGTGCCATATTGTTTTAATGTATATTTTTGTATTTGTATTATACCACTTGGTATTATAACTTGAAGACTGAAATTATAATGCCTCTAGCTCTGTTTTTCTTTTTCAAGATTGCTTTGGCTATTTAGGGTCTTTTGTGGTTCCATATAAATTTTAGGATTTTTCTAGTTCTGTGAAAATGCTGGTGGTATTTGATAGAGATTGCATTAAATGTGTAGATTGCTTTGGATAGTATAGCTATTTTAACCATATTTGTTCTTCTAGTCCACGAGCATGAAATGTCTTTCCATTTCATTGTAGCATCTTGAATTTCTTTCAAGATGTGTTTTATAGTTTTCAGAATACAAGTCTTTTGTGTCTTGGTTAAGTTTATATCTAGATATGGTATTATATTAGTATAATTATAAATAGGATTGTTTTCTTACTTTCACTTTCTTCTGGTTTATTATTAATATATAGGAATGCAACAGATTTCTGTACAATGACTGACAATTTACTGAATTCATTTATTAATTCTAATAGTTTTTTGGTGGAGTCTTTAGAGTTTTATGTACATAGTATCATGTCATCTGCAAATAATGAGAATTTTACTTCCTCCTTATCAATTTGCATGCCTTTTCTTTATGTTATGTAATTGCTATGGCTAGAACTTCAATACCCTGTTGAATAAAAGTGGTAAGAGTTTGAAGACTGAAACAATCCATTTTTATAGGAGGCCTTCAATTTTCCACTTTTCTTTCCCGTGTTCCATATAAATAGGGTATCAAAAGTCAGTTTCAACCCCTTCAGCCAACTTATTCTCCAAAGAGATTTCTGCTCCAAGATTATTGTCTGTATTCCATTTCTGGGTGAAGGTAAGCCCATAATTATAGATTTTATATTTGGTCTCTATGTTGCCTGACACTTTCCCTGTATTAGCATAAGCATGACCAGAAGTAGAAAATTCCACTCCACTACAAAAACTTGGTTCTCAGATCTATTTTGACCATTCTGATTCCATATCCTTTATTGAAGACATCCTTGGTGGCCTTTCCTAGATCACAGTAAGCTGGTGTATTACACATATCTTCAACCAGAGGGTCTGTCTCTGCTCCACCAGGGCAATGCTGAAGGTCTTCTTCAGTGATGTTGATATAGATTATTCTAGACCAACCATCTATGGCTGGGCTCTGTTAGCCTTTGAAGGTTAGCTTACTGGCTATCAGGTGAGTTTTGACATAGCCAAATCCAAACTATTACAGAATAATTTTGCCCTGGGTTACAAGGCTGCAGACTTCCAGCTGCACACTCATGTGAATGACGACGCTGAATCTGGAGGGTCTACCTAGCAGAAGATTAATGAGAAGATTGAAAGGTCAATAAAAATTGCTTGGACAGCCAGCAATAACAATACCCATTTTGACATTGCTGCTAAATTCAAGCTGGGCTGTAAAACTTCTCTGCTAGAGTAAATAATGCCAGCCTGATTGGACCGGATTATACTCAGGCCCTTCGACCAGGCGTCAGACTGATCCTATCAGCTTTAATCAAAGGAAAGAATTTCAGTGCAGGAGGTCACAAGTTTGGGTTGGGATTTGAACTAGAAGCTTAATGTGGTTTTGGGTAAGCATCTTATTCGTCCCTGGAGGTGAGGGGAACCCACCATGTTTGATCTTAAAATTCTTATGTGAAATTTCTAAAGTGTGAAATTTTTATTCTTCTAAAGAATTGTAATCCTCCCCACACTGAAGTCTACAGATCACAGATCCATCCTGAGTGAGGTACTTGAAGGCATGCCTAGAAGTTGTCATGTTTGTGCCACATTTCAGCTGAGTTCCACAGTGATACTTGAACCGTGTGCCTTAAGCAACAATGAAGTGTCATGTTACAAAGAAAAAGACCTGATCCTTCAGCAGGTCCACAGTACTTTCTCACGACCTTTCAATACATTGGTCTCTGTGCTGTAGTAGAATCTTTGGTTTCGCATCAGAGTGAAATAAGATAAACCAATCACATTTGGAACATTAAAAAAAAAAAGTGTTGAGAGTGGACATCCTTGTCTTGTTCCTGACCTTAGGGGAAATCTCTGTTATTCATCATTGAGTATGATGTTGGCTGTAGGGTTTTCATATAAGGCCTTTATTATATTGAGGTATGTTCCCTCTAGACCTACTTTGCAGAGGGTTTTTAATCATGAATATATATTGTACTTTATCATGCTTTTTCTACATCTACTGAACTGATCATACAATTTTTATCCTTTTTCTTGTTGACCGTGCTATATCATGTCAATTGATCTATAAGTATTGAACAACCTTGCATCCCTTAATTGTGGTATATGATTTTTTAAATGTATTGTTGGTTCCAGCTTGCTAATATTTTGTTCAGAATTTTTATGCCTGTATTCATGAGATACATTGACTTATAGTTCTCCCTTTTTTGTGTTATCTTTATCTGTTTTTGGTATCTGGGTGACACTGGCCTCATAGAATGAATTTGCGAGTTTTCCTTCCTCTTATATTTTTTGGAACAGTTTGAGAAGAATAGGTATTCACCTGCATGTATTTTAAAAGGTTGTTTCCCTATGAAGGCCCACCCTTTCGAGGGAGGCCTACATCACAATAAGCCTAATATCTGTCAAGAGGTATATAAGATAACCAAGGTATTTTTCAGGAGCAAGATCTGGGCTGGGCCTAGGAAATTGGGACAAGTAGGTATATATACTGTTGCTATTTGAAGCCAAAGGTCTGGATAAGGATACTCAGAAAGAGAAAGTGGATATCAGAACTTTACATCTCTGGAGAAGTGCAGGTATGGCACTTCCTGACCAGGGTTTTGAGAGGTAGAGAAGCCCTCTGAGCTATGCCACAGGCACAAAAGTATGAAGTATTCCATGTGCTTTGGACAAGTAAATCTCCTATTAAAAGTACAGGGTTGTTACTGGAACTCTGGAAATGTAACAGGATGACATCCATTTTTTTATTCTTCAGTCCTGATGGCCAGTGTAGGATGTGTGGTCAACACTGTACAATGGGAGCTGCAGGTACAGTCCTATCTCTTGTTTTTCAAATCAAGTTAGAACTCTCTGTCTATGGTCTTACAGCTAATTCTTCCCAGTGTCCTCAGTAGAGCTGCAAGACACCCTTAAGTGTTAGTTTTCCATATGCCCAAGCATATCCCCTCATTTGCATTTTCCAGGAACCCCATCTGAGCAATTTGTCTTCTGTCAGTTCCGGGGAGATTTTCTGGGAACCTTTCATCACTATTGCCCAAGACCTTTTCCCACTGCTCTCCTGTCCTGAGCCCCTGACTCCTGCATCCCACCACTCATGCTCTCATTCTGGAAGAGTATATCTCCTCATAGCCTCCTGAGAATAGGAGTAAAATGTTTAAGGCTTGACATTTTTCAAGACTTTTTTTCTAGATGATTCTAGAAAATGAAATTATAGAAGGTAGCAGGTGGGAAAGCCAACTGTGACCAAAGAATTGGCACTGAGATGCGAAAGAGAAATGTTGTATCAGTTATACTTTGTTCTAGAGTTATTCATACTGTTTTCCTAGCACAGCTAGTTTTTTTGTTAATAAAATCATGTATGCATTCCTTTAAAGCTTTGCATTCTACAAAAGCATGTGCTTAACAAAGGGCATATGGGATAAGTAAGGTTAGAGGCAGAACGCACTAACTGTCTAACAGGAGCGCTAACAAACACCATAAACATGTATTTGTTTAAAAAACATTTTATTCAACTATTTAGAGAAAGAGAGAGTCTGTGCATGTAAACATGGGGTGTGGCAGAGGGAGAGAGAGAGAGAGAGAATCTTAAGCCAACTCTGTGCTGAGCACAGAGCCCTGTGCTGGACTTGATCGCAAAACCCTGAGACCATTACCTGAGCTGAAACCAAGAGTCAGATGCTTAACAAGCTGAGCCACCTAGGTGCTCCTGGTTTTTTTTTGTTTTGTTTTGTGTTTTGTTTTGTTTTGTTTTGTTTTTAATGGTTTAGTTTGTCTCCACTAGCAGCTTGCCCTGTATAGACTTTAAATTTGGGTACTTACACTTTCTTCCTTGAAATATAGGAGCATTTGCTTCCAAGAAAGCAAATTTATCAAAATTAAAAATCTGATTTAGGACGATCCATCATTAAAAAAAAAATACAGAAGGAAGGCTCCTGGGTGGCTAACTCTGCTAAGCATCTGGCTTCTGCGGGGGTCATGATCTCGGGGTCCTGGGATCAAGCCCCACATCAGGTTCCCTGCTCAGCAGGGAGTCTGCTTCTTACTCTCCCTCTGCCTCTGTGCCCCACCCATGTTCTCTTGCTCTCTCTCTCTCTCTAATAAATAAATAAATAGTCTTTAAATTTTTTTTAAATATTTTATTTATTTGACAGAGATCACAAGTAGGCAGAGAGGCAGGCAGAGAGAGAGGAGGAAGCAGGCTCCCCTCAGAGAAGAGAGCCCAATGTGGGGCTTGATCCCAGGATCCTGGGATCATGACTTGAGCTGAAGGCAGAGGCTTTAACCCACTGAGCCACCCAGACACCCCCAAAATTTTAAAATACCGAAGGAAATATTGTTGCAAGTTCCTTACCTGTCTTCATAGCTTCAGGCAAATAGTTTCATGTAGGGAAATGTGTAGCAGTTATTGAAACCACTAGCCCTGTCCTTGCTTTCACTAAAGGAAGGTACCTCTGTAGATTTCTTTCTTAAGGCATTCATATATTGTCGCTGAAGCTTGCTCTTTAATTGTGGAGGAAGTTTGCTCCTGATTTCTTGGAAATCACATGCTGAGTAAAATTGTTTATGAACCAAAATGACGAGCATTATTACACTGACATCATTTCCCTACTTACCGACTGTCAGTGAGCTCATTTGTGTCGCCAAAACACGTGCGATGGCAAAATAGATTGGATGTTTTGTTCTTTGAAAGACTTGAGGGAATACACCACCCCTAGAATCTTAACACTGTTTTGTTTTGTTTTGTCTCTTCCCTATTTCCTCAATCTTCTCTCCATGTTTCTTTTCTTCTGTTCTCTACAAACTAGGAAAAACAGGCTTGCTTTAGTTGGGATTATGTCTGGTTGCATACAGAAAGCTAAAATAAAATGTCTTAAACCATATGGACATTTGTTTTTTCCTACATAAAAATAATCCAGAGGAAAATGATGCCAAATTCCTGCTCTGCTCTAGCTGTCACATTTACATTCCAAACACAGGAAAGAGGAAGAGCAGATGGACCAAAGGGCACAGTCCCCCTCCTTTTGTGGAGCCTTCTTAGAAACCTCAGAGAATACTTACATTATATCTCACTGGCCACATCTAATTGCAACAGAGTCTAAGAAATATCTTACAGCCAAGCTTACTTCCCAGGGTTCTGTTACTAAAGAAGAAGAGAGAAGGGATATTATAAGGCAATAAGCATTCTTTGCCACAGCATTACTTCAAAATAATTCATGTGTATGGAGTGTTTTCAATATGCCAGACACTGTGTCACTTGATTTCTACCATTAAAGATACACAACAGTCTGATGGGCAGAGTTAGTCATAAAAGTTCAAGGTAAGTCTGAGAACAAGGATCCAAGCACAATCAGGGGAGGAGGGTACCTTACCAAAGAGTACACACCTCAAACTTACTTAAACTTATATTTGTTTAACTTTTCTCTTTGTAATTGCCACTTGCTTCACAGTCAGCCCAGGACAGAAAAATCAGCTTGAAGCACATTTCTCTGATGTGGGGAGGGGCAAGAAGAGGTTAAGGAATTCAGAAACTTTTTGGAGGAAAGGAAGCTGTATTCTTTTCTTTTCTTTCCTTTTCTTTTCTTTTCCTTTCTTTTTTAAGATTTATTTATTTTTGAGAGGACAGAGAGCGGGGCTGCGTTGGGGAGGAGGTGGAGAGGCAGAGGAGAGGGAGAGAAGTCTTCAAGCAGACTCCCTGCTGAGTGCAGAGCCCTACATAAGGCCTGATTCCAGACCCTCAAGATCATGACCTCAGCCGAAATCAAGAGTTGGACGCTTAACTGACTAAACCACCCAAGCACCCCAAGGAAGCTCTATTCTAGTTTTTGCTCCCTCAGGTTTGAAGTTATTGGCATCTTCCAGAATCAACCAAGCTAGGTATGGGGAATGGGGCCCCTGAAATAGAATTACTGTAAAGGTGAGAGTGAGCCAGCTCTGACATTGAAGCAGAGAGAGAAGTGAAGAGATGGCCCATCTGGGTCTTGGTAGGCTGGATCGGGGAACCGGACCTGATCCAGCATCCAGAAGTCACCTGGTGCTTATCAAACACCTACACATCTGTCAGAGCATATTCCTTCTATATGTAAGCATTGGGTGCAGAAATGTCCGCACATAATCTGGAGATTTCCTTCCGCTGTGGACTCACAGCCAGGAGCTCCTGGTGGAGCAATGAGAGCAGAGAACCTAGCCAGTAGGTTCATGCTTTCTACCCAGCTCTCAGGAGGATTCATCCGGGCAGAGGGCCTTTCTTCTGCTTGCTTCTTCCTCCCTGCATCCCTGAACAGATTTCATCTTTCACCCAGTCCCAGTGACATTCCTGGGCTCTTTTGCCATTATGGTACCCAACACAGTCTTATAGCATAATTCCACTAAAGTGCAAGCTTCCACGGGTTCCCATTGTGAGGTAACTGGCCCCTGTCCATGGATTTGACTCCAGGGCAGGGAAGAAGAAACAGGTTTCTCTGGAGAGCTTTGGCTGGTTTGGCTGGGGCCACCCTACATTGGAGATAGCGTGGGGAAATAGGAAGCCCACACCTCCCCCACTCCAAAATTGCTGTTGCTGGGGAAAGATGCCAACTGTATTAGTTTCCTATTGCTGCTATGTAACAAAGTATAACAAACTTAGTGCCTAAAGACAGCACAAACATCTTACCTCACAGCTCTGGAAGTCAGAAGTCAAAAATGGGTTTTATGGGCTCAACTCAAGGTTTTGGCAGAGTTGTGTCCCTTCTGGAGGGTCACATGTAGAGTGCATTTCTTTGCTTTTTAGAAGCTGCCTGCATTCCTTGGCTCAAGTCCCTTCTTCCATCTTCAAACTTGGCTTCTTTATCACATCTACTTTTCTGACTGTAACCCTTTCCTATCTCATGATTACATTGGGCCCCTCCTGTTAATACTGTACGAATATTCCTCCCAATGTCATGTGATTCTTAGTCACAACTGCAGAGTCCTTTTTGCCATGTACGTGAACACTTCGCAAGTTCTGGGCATGAGTACAAAGACATCACAAGAAGGTCATCACTCTGTCTCCTGTAACACCCTTGCACGTATGGCTTCTATGAAAAGAGACTTCTTAGCTTTTCTGCTTTGGACACAGCTCACCAGAGCTTTATCTTTCTCAATGGGCAGGCCACGCTGCTGCTGTGAGCACAGAGAGGCAGGCCCTAGTTACACAGATTCTTCCCCTGGGACACTCAGAAACATCTAAGTAATGGATAGAGGTGCTGAGGTGGCTTCTTCCCTCACCGGAAAATAATACTGAAGAAAATTGTAGCACAAGAGACATGCAGAAGAGCTCTGGTTTTGAAGGCATGGACATTTCACAGCAACTCCAAGCTCAAGTAAGTAAACACAAGAAGTAAGAAAGTTGTTAGAATAGTTAGCAGAATTATCCATGGGTAGCTGGGTACAGAGCAGGTACACTTATTCTTCTCCCTGTCCTTCTTCCCATGTGGACAAAGGGCAGTTGTGGTCACCTCAACTGGTAGAATACTGAGTGTGGAAACTGGAGCGGATAAGCCAGACATCACTTCAGATAAGTGATTCCAGGAAAACCTGGAGAGCCCTCATAGATAAGCAAGCTAAGGGCATAGCCATACATTTTTCCTGAAGAATTGTTTGAGGATATATTCTAGTAAATTAAACAGTGACTCTAAAAATGAAGGATAGGAAGGGAGGAGATTGGAGGAATAGGGTAACTGGGTGATGAACATTAAGGAGGGCATGTGATGTAATGAGCACTGGGTATTACATAAGACTGGTGAATCAAGGACTTGTACCTCTGAAACCAATAATACATTATATGTTAATTTTTAAAAAAGGGGAAAAAAAGCCTCTCTGAGAGGCACCTGGCTGGTTCAGTCTGTAAAGCACATGACTCTTGATCTTCAGGTCATGAATTCAAGCCTCATGTTGGACCTACAGCTTACTTAAAATAAATAAATAAACAAATTTTTAAAAAAGAATAAAACTGCTATGCAGTTTAAAGTACAAAAATAAAATAAAATAAAAATGAGGTATATATATATGTGGGATGTGAAAAATAGTAATACTAGCAAAACATATAAAGTCTAATTATTGGTGTATAATGAATGGGAAAAGAGCCAAAACTTTAAAACAACAAATTGAAAATTATCTCCACATAGGAGATTCTGGGACATTAGAAGGAGAGAAATCAAATCATGTTCAATTTTTCTTACGTTTGAGAACATAAAAAGACACTAGATTCTACTAGAAGAATACAAATTAAATACATATATTAAAATGGGTATAAGCACTATTAATATTGAAATTATTTATGTATATATATTAGGTATTAGGAAGATATATGATATGTATCTATATCTCTTAGTAGATAGATGTAGCTATCAGTCTCTATATGTGTCACAAGACAGAATCAAAATTAAGTATAGAGAGGAAAGAAACTTTAATCCAACAAAGGTAAGAAGGGGAGAGGAAATAAGAAAGAGTGATAATTGGCAAATAAAGAGTAAGATAGGAATATAGGAGAAGGAAAAATAAACATGAAATAGTTTTATCCTATGAAAAGGTAGAAGCTCTCAAGGGTGCCTAGCTGGTTTAGTCCACAGAGCATATGACCCTTGATCTCAGGATTGTGAGTTTGAGGCCCATGTTGGGCATGGTGTCTACTTAGAAAAACAAAAAGGCAGAAGCTCTTATACTGTGGGAGATAAAAACAAATTCTGACTCTTTGATATTAAAGAAATCATACATTAAAAAGTGATTAGAAAGAATGGGAAAGATTTACAAGGTAAACATTAATATAAAGAAGATAAATGTAGCAATATAAAAACAAAAATAATTAGACTATATGGCAAAAGTCTTCATTGGTGAGAAAATCACAAACCTCTAATGTAGCTATCGATATGCCTTCAAATATATAGCAAGCAAAACTTGACAAAATGACAAGGAGAAAAATGAGAAATCCCCAACGAGAGTAGGAAAGTCAACTATAAGTCAGAAATAAAAATATCAAAATGGGAATAGTAAAAACTTAAAAATTTTAATGGAATATAAAAATTCTTAATAATAAAAGGATAAAGAGCCCTATACTTAACACATAAAAATATACACTTAATTATGAAATCCACAAGCAAAACTTACCAAAACTGATGATACATTAAGCCACGCTGAAAAATTTGAGTTCCCAAATCAGAATTCACGTAAGACCACATTCTCAACCATAATGCAGAAAATGTGGAAATGCACAACAAAAAAATAAAAAATAAAAAAAAAAATATATTCCTTCATTGGAAATTTTTAATCACCCCTTTAAATTACTTTTGGGCAGGGATGCCTGGGTGGCTCAGTGGATTAAATATCTGACTCTTGATTTCAGCTCAAGTAATGATCTTAGGGCTGTGAGATTGAGTCCCACTTCAGGCTCCACGCTGAGTATGGAGTTTGCTTGAGATTCTCTCTCTCTTTCTTCCCCTGTGTCTCTCCCACTGCTCGTGCTCTCTCTGAATGAATGAATGAACGAATGAATGAATAAGTAAAATCTATAAATTATTCTGGGACAAAGAAGTAATGGAAACAAGGGTTCTGAATTAGCTATCTTAGGGTATTATTTTTCCTCTATCAATTAATTGTTAAAAGTGAAACACATACCAGTATTGACAGTTACTAATCATTTTAAACAACATTGATAGGCTTGATTTAATCATTTATATGTGCATTGGAATCAAACTTTACTTGTTTTCTTAGTCTTTATAATTCTTATTTATATAAATTGGGGAAATAATTTGATAGCAGTCTACTGAACAAACCAGAATAAGGATTCACAACTCTTTATTGATGTAACAAAGATCTAGGTAAAAAAGGAGTATAATGTTGTCCAAATTAAGCCATAAAGTAGAGAGCTAATGGTCAAGTAATGTTGACAAAAGGGTATGCAGTAAATACAATGTAACCTAAGGTCCATCCATCTTTGAAGTTGATCCTTTAATTTTATTCTCCCTTTTCAGTACATTTTCCCTAATCCTGTTGCTCTTGATGAGAGCAGTTACTCTTCAGAGCTGGCATTCCTTGCACATATAGTATCCAAAATAAGTGACTTTTCCCTCTACTGACAAGTGGCATGACTTAAAACTGTCTGATATACACATATTTAGGGAAGACTGAATACATACCAGTGTCCTCTTGCAGAGTGGTCTCTATTCCAAGAACCAACCAAGGACTTCAATGATTAAAAATGCCTCGCAATACCTTTGGGTGGTAAATTGGGAAGATGCTGAGCTATATGGGAGCAAACCAAACTATAGAAAAGAGATCAAGCTCCTCTGTATAGTAACTGATGAGAGTAATCAATGTATTGAAACAAACAATAATTGGTGTCTATACAAAAGACTTTAAAGATTTTATTTGTGAATTTTTCTTGAGGGAGGGAGAGAGAGAGAGAGAGCGTGCACACAGGAGTGGTGGGAGGGACAGAGGAAGAAGATTCCTCGCAGAGCAAAGAACCTGGCAAGGGGCTTGATCCCAGAATCCTGGGATCATGACCCCAGCCGAAGGCAGATGCTCAACCAACTGAGCCACCCAGGTCCCCTACACATCAGGCTTTAAACAATCCCTAGAAAACTGCTGGGTAAATGGAGTGAGAAAGTATACTAGTATACTAGTATACTAGTATACTAGTATACTAGAATATACCCAACAATATTCAAGTATAAGTTCAATATTTCTATCTACAAGGCAAAATCTTCACTAGGTGCTCAAGTGATAAGATCTGTACAGAAATTATGACTTTTTGTGCCTTATATTTGTGTGACATAAAAGAAATACCATGTGGAGAGATTTCATTGCCTCCAAGTTAAAAGCCCTGTGGACTAGAGAAACATGCAGACTGGCATAAGAAAGCTTAGACAACCAGGAGCTCTGATCTGGCTGTAGGACTGGATGCAGGGTAGGAGAGGGGCAGGGATCCAGGTAGAGTCGGGGAGGAGATGTGGGCAGGGCCAGTGGGGGTCCCGTAGGGACTGTGGGAATTTGGGGGGCAGGGTTGTGGCTCACAATGCATGTGTTGGAGCCCTCAGTATTTAGCTATCCTTAGGGGTTATCTGACATAACACTTGGGCTCAACCAAAAGACATTGCAAACCAGGTACAGACAACCAGTGACATGATGAAACGCATTCAGATAAACTGGGAAGTAACGTTTTATAATGAGTCATGATATGCTAAATATGTATGTCATACAGGAAGCAGAGTTGGTAAAAGCAAGATAATTAATAAGAGATTTAAAAAAAAGTATGCTTCAGTTCTCAGGTATGACATCAGAGACCCATGGTATACAAAGATGTAAGTTCTGCCCAGAAGTTTTACATTCACAGAAGTACCAGTTTTCTATTTTTCTTCTAGCCAGATGTCAATCTTTAACTTATGCCAGTGATTCACATCATCCTTCTCTACGGTGCTAATCCTACAGGAGATTTCACTGGCTTGGTTTGGGAAGCCTAGTTGCTGTCACTGCAGCTTCTGAAAAATCTCTGCCTTGGTCTTTAGCCTAAGGGGCTATGGGTGCCATGTAGTACAACTACTCTTTGGGACAATACGAGACAGTTCTTACATTGGTTCCAAGAACAATGAATGTGGATTTAATGAAAGCAATTGATGTCATGATCAATACCACTTTGAAGGCCAGAGCCTGTGAGGCTATGGAAAGTATCTCCTTATTAGCCGAAGGAAAACAGAGTACCTCAAGAGGAGAATTTGATGTTTGGATTAAAACTTATGAGAGGGGCGCCTGGGAGGCTGAGTGGGTTAAAGCCTCTGCCTTTGGCTCGGGTCATGATCCCAGGGTCTTGGGATCAAGCCCCATATCGGGGGTCTCTGCTCAGCAGGGAGACTGCTTCCTCCTCTCTCTCTGCCTGCTTCTCTGCTTACTTGTGATCTCTGTCAAACAAATAAAATCTTTAAAAAATAAAAAATAAATAAAACTTATGAGAGCCAGAAATAACATCATTGGGTCCACTAGTTTAAATTTTGGATTATCTTTATCAGTTCAAAATAAAACAGTGTTATCTAATGCTGTATAATAAGTAAATGCAATATAAAGAAGCCATAAAGGTATTCATTAAACATGCCTAACAACATGGTAAACACATTGTCCAATTAGGAACCAGTTTAGAACTCATAATTGGTGATGTCTAAACAGCTGGGTGAAGGCACTCATACGTGACAGCCCCACCTCTGTATGCCATTATTTCCTGGTTTGATCTTGCAGCTGAGTCAGACAACTATCTCCACTTTGTCTTGGGTAATGGCCAGATACAAGGATTTATCATGCCCTAAATAGGCACCCATTGATTTCCAATCAGGAAGTATGGAAAGGTATGACACAAGGCAGTGCTCTCTACCTTGCACTAATTAAAGAAATTTCATTTCCCTCTCACCATTTTGATTTTCCATTCTTACTTTGTTTTCCCCTGAACATTTCCTCTCCTTTCACTTTTTTTTATTTTTATTTATTTATTTATTATTATTTTTTTAAATAAAGATTTTATTTATTTATTTGTCAGGGACAGAGGGAGAGAGAGCAAGCGAGCACAGGCGGACAGAGAGGCAGGCAGAGGCAGAGGGAGAAGCAGGTTCCCTGCTGAGCAAGGAGCCCGATGTGGGACTCGATCCCAGGACACTGGGATCATGACCTGAGCCGAAGGCAGCCACTTAAACAACTGAGCCACCCAGGCGTCCCCACTCTTTTTTTTTAAAGAGTTTATTTATTTATTTGAAGAGAGTGCAAGAGTAGGGGCAGAGAGAAGCAGACTCTCTGCTGAGCAGGGAGCCTGATGCAGACCCTGGATGGTGACATGAGCCTGAGGCAGATGCTTAACAGACTGAGACACCCAGGTACCCCTCCTTTCACTCTTTTAACAAATGTTGCCTGCCTTTTTTTGTGCCAACACTCTTAGACATTGGACTATAGTAGTAATTAAAGCACACAGAAATCATTGCCCAAAATATTAAAACTTTTTGAAGAAAATATAAAGGATATGTTATCTATATCTATAGATAGAGATATACCTTTATGACATTGGGATAGGATAGATTTATTTAATCAAGAGGCAAATAGCACAACATATTTTTTAAAAGCCTGAAAACTTTGGCCACATTAAAATAAAAGTAAAATATATTAAATAGTCTATTAGTTCTGTTTCTTTAGAGAACCCTAATATAGATGTTATAGGATTTCTTTTCGTTCAGTGCCCACAGTTCTTGATCACGCTGCTTTGGAGAATGAAGAGATAGACCAAACAGAGTGGGCAGCAAAGAAAGGTTTGAGTGATAATGAAGTGATAGTAGAAATCTCCCGAAGAGGGAGGGAACAAGAGTGGGTTGCCACCAGAGTTTCTAAGTCTAGGGATTGTTATGGGCTTGGCATGCTGTTTTAATCTGATTAACTTGTGTCTGTCATCCAATTGGGTTTTTGTCATCTGTCTGTTATGTGGGAAAGAGTGGGGGGGGTCTCCTTCCAGGGTCGTATAAAATCCTTTTAAGGGTGGTTTCTTTAGAACAGGGCGACCCTTGTCCCTACCTGCCTTTCTTCCCACTATCCTTCATCACAGATGTACCACAGTTTGTTTATTCATTCGCTCATTGAAGTATATTTTGATTGTTTGCAGTTTTTTACAATTATGAATAAAGCTTCTATAAACATTTGTTTGTAGGTTTCTGTGTATACATAAATTTTTAGCTTATTTGGGAAAACACCTGGGAGCATGGCTATTGGATTGTGTGGTAGCTTATATGTTGTAATCAATTGCCAAATGGTCTTCCAGAATGACTATACCATGTTGCATTCCCACCAGCAATTATTGAGGGTTCCTATTACTCTACATCACTGTCAGTATTTGGTGTTGTCAGTAGGAGCCAGTTTTTAATAGTGCCATAATGTGTGACAACAATATTTAAAAACTAGAATCTACTGGGGAACAGATGGGATTTCGTATTTGTCTCTTTGTGGTGTTTGGGAACAAGACTGATCCTTTTGGATTAAGTGGGTCCTTTGGGTTCTTCTGTCTTCTTGATGAGAAGAGCTTACAAGAAGGTATTAGATGTCCTAATTTAGACAGGTGGGTACTTAAGCGATTAGTTGGAGACAGAAAAGTGCCATTGGCATAATTGTACCTCAAGCAAGGGAAAGCAGTGGCATGTACTTGGAAAGATACTGTATCTAATCTCCGTAAAGTCTTCTTTAAGAGTCTAACTAAAACCTGAAGGCTTAGTCAGCTGACTGCCAAGTGAAACCATGGTTATCTTTCTTTTGCCTTCTGGCTCTCCACTTCCCACCTTTCTCTACCACTGTGAGACAGAAAGAAGTATAAATGTTTTATGTGACTCCAATTCTTAGCCGCTTATGACTATTTATACATACAGTTTCATCTGAGACCTTGGTGCTTTTGCTTAATGTTTTACAAGAATTTTAAACTGGGATTTTAAACTCCCTTTTCCACTTATTCAAAAGAACAACAGGAGGAAATTACTTTAGCAATGCTCTGTACTTTCAGATAAATAACATTTCCAACAAATTGAGTAAATTAATGATGACATTTAAATTTCAAGCTAAGATGGGGCGCCTGGGTGGCTCAGTGGGTTAAAGCCTCTGCTTTCGGCTCAGGTCATGATCCCAGGGTCCTGGGATCGAGCCCCACATCTGGCTCTCTGCTCAGCAGGGAGCCTGCTTCCTCCTCTCTCTCTCTGCCTGCCTCTCTGCCTACTGGTGATCTCTCTCTGTCAAATAAATAAATAAAATATTTTAAAAAAATTTCAAGCTAAGAATAGTCAGATTTGGGTGGTGGGGTAATGGGTATGCGGTGTTTCTTCATTGTTCTTGACATTTCTGCATATAAACTGTGTCTCTCCATGTACACTTGCCTAGGGATTCAGTAGGCCAGCAATAATAATAATAAAACAGTGTGTTCCTGGTTCACATTTCACCCTGTGATTATGGGTTTTCCTGTTCCATTCTGCAACACCATGAACCTCAGCTCCACACACACACACCTCAGATTCCTCCCATGTCTACCAATTCCATGTTCTAGGCACTAAATGGAACCTTTGGAAGAAACATTAATTATGTATCTGGAAATGAAAATAGAACATGTCCCAGGCAATGATTTACAAAAGTCCCAAGAGAGAGGGGCACTGTTGTCATTTGCCTTTAGCTTTTGTCCTGCTCCCATTTGGTCTTGCAAATATTTGGTTTCCATTTTGTCCCCTATGGAGGAGTATAAATTAGTCTGGTTCTCTGCCTGGGACCAAAAAGTCCGAAGATCTGTAGTCCCAAATTCTAAGGAGAGTTGATGATTTAAATTCCAGTCTGGGTCCTAAGGCAAGAAAAGTCTGATGTTCCAGCTTGAAGACCTCAGACAAAGTGAGTGAGTTCTCTGTGGCTCAGTCTTCTGTTCTATTCTGGCATCAGTGGATTAGATGAGGCCTGCCCACATTGGAAAAGGCCATCTGCTTTCTCAGTCTGTTGATTCAAATGTTATTCTTATCCAGAAACACTCTTACTGACATACCTAGAATAATATTTAATCTAACATCTGCCTACTATCCCTTCCCCAGCCTCCCTCCATGGCCCAGTCAAATTGACACAAAAAATTAACCATCACAACATCCATACAATGGAATATCATTCATGAGCTATTAGGTCATGCAAAGACACAGAGGAATCTTAAACATATATCGTAAGTGAAAGAAGCCAATCTTAAAAGGCTACATGCCTTTTAAGCTATTATTCCAACTCGATGACATTCTGGAAAAGGCAAAGATGTAGCGACAATAAAAAGGTCATGGTTGGAAGAGATTTGTCAGGGAGGAAGCAAAGAATGAATTGGTGGAGCCATGAAATTATTCTGTATGATGTTGTAATGGTGACTATATGACATTATACATTCATCAAAACTCATAGAACTATACACACAAGGGGTGAATCCCAATGTAAACCAAGGACTTTAGCTAATAATAATGTACCAATATTGGTTTATCAATTATAACAAATATACCACATCAATGCAAAATAATAATAGGGGAAACTCAGAGGGCATATAGGTGAACTCTTTGCTTTCTGTGCATTTTTTGGGTAAATCTGAAACTGTCTTAAAAATTGAAATCTATTAGTTAAAAAACAAACAAACAAGCAAACAAACTTTGTTGCATAGAGCCAGATGGATCCCCACTATGATATTGCTACTTGTCTGAATCCCTGTGCAGGGTGCAAGGTGTCTTAGACTTAATATTTTATTTCATGGCTTTAAAATTTTTTATATTCACACACTTAGTTATTTTTGCCAAAGCCTGGCTGCCTTATGTGGAGGCCTGGTTTCAGAGGACCTTTCTGCCTCAGTCAATATATTCTACCAGACTCAGCTCTTGACCCAAAATATCCAATTGAATCAGAGTTCCCAGTATGGAGTGTCCCATCTCTCATGGTGAGTTTTTATTTCTCATTAGCTGACATAGATGAATTTAAATCTCATCACAGTAGCTTCTACAAAAATAAGAAAAATCAATCCATCTTCAAGGAATAAAGAATTCAACAGATCTAGACTCAGAGATGATCAAGATGTTGGAACTGACAAGGAATCCAAAAGAATTATGATTAAAATGTTAAAATATTTAATGGAACAAATAGACAATGGGCATTAACAGATGGTTCTTATATTAGAAAGACAAAAACTATAAGACAGTCAAATGGAAATGCTAGAAATTAAAAAAAAAACCCATGAGATCAGAGATCAAGAATTTCTTCAATAAGCTTATTAACAGCTTAGAAACTGCAGAAGAAAGAATCCGTGTAGTTGAAAATAAGTCAGCTGAAATCATACAACTGAAACACAAAGAGGAAGAAGAAGGAGAAACAGGAAAAGGAGGAGGAGAGGAAGGGAACAACTTTGGGTTAATGAACTAATACACATGTAATTCGAGTCCCAGAAGAAAAGAGTGAAAGAGAGGTAAAAGAATATTTGAAGAGACAATGCTCGAAAATTTTCCAAAGTCTGAAAGAATACAAGCCACAATTTGTTAAAGAAAAAACAAACAAATGAACAAACAAACAAAAAAAAAACACCTTAAGAACATCATTGTCAAACTCCTAAGAACCAAAGTTAAGGAAATCGTTTTTTTTTAATTTCTTTTTTTATTTTATTTTTTAAAAAGATTTTCTTTATTTATTTGAGAGAGAGAGAGTGAGAAAGCATGAGAGGGAAGAAGGTCAGAGGGAGAAGCAGACTCCCCATGGAGCTGGGAGCCTGATGCAGGACTCCATCCTGGGCCTCTGGGATCATGACCTGAACTGAAGGCAATTGCTTAACCAGCTGAGCCATCCAGGGGCCCTCTATTTTTTTTTTTAATTAACATATAATGTGTTATTTGTCTCAGAGGAAAGTTAAAGAAATCTTAAAAACAATCAAGGGAAGGGGGCGCCTGGGTGGCTCAGTGGGTTAAGCCTTTGCCTTTGGCTCAGGTCATGATCTCAGGGTTCTGGAATCAAGCCCCACATTGGGCTTTCTCCTCAGTGGCGAGCCTGGTCCCCCCTCTCTCTCTGCCTGCTGCTCTGCCTACTTGTGATCTCTCTCTGTCAAATAAATAAATAAATAAAATCTTAAAAAAAAAAAACAAAAAACACAACCAATCAGGGGAGGAAAAGCATTATATATAGACCCAGTACCATAGCCTGGCAAAACACCCATTTGGTCAGTATGAGTCAACCGGAAGTTGTGACTGGCTACCTGACCCACTGCTGGGTTTCTCTTCTTTGTCCACATGCTTGAAAACAGGAAAACTCAAATGGATTTATCCTAGGATCCCTGGGTTTCGAGCTTCTCCAGAGTCCTGCTGTCACCAGCTAGACCCCAAGACCCGACCTTTACTGTCCACTTGCTTGTACTCACTAACCTTTGTCCCACGCTTTTTCTTAAGCTCTTCTTTCCAGCTTATCTCTAACACCACCCCTCAGGTGATAGCAACTGCCCTAACAAGACCTCCAGCAAGCCTAGACCACCCAGACCAGTTTGAGCTAAATTCCTGACTTGTGCCTCCACAGAGAGGCCCTGGAGTGATCTTTGGAATGATTGACAATTACCTTTACCTCATGATAATACTAAAATCTCCACCCAAGGAGGAGCACCAGGCCTCATTTGCATAATATAATGTATATGCAGGCATATTTCCTTGAAGGCACATGCATGACTTCTGCTCACCTCTACATATGATGACAGGACTTCTCTATCTAAATATGCATCCTAGGGGAGCCTGGGTGGCTCAGTCTGTTAAGCCGCTACCTTCGGCTCAGGTCATGATCTCAGAGTCCTGCTCAGCAGGGAGCCTGCTTCCTCCTCTCTCTCTGCCTGCCTCTCTGCCTGCTTGTGATCTCTCTCTGTCAAATAAATAAAAAAAGTCTTTAAAAATAAATAAATAAATAAATAAATATGCATCCTAGGGGCCCCTGGGTGGCTCAGTCAGTTAAGCTTCTGATTCTTGGTTTCAGCTCAGGTCATGAACTTGGGATTATGGGATCAATTTCCACATGGGGCTTGTGCTGAGCATGGAAACTGCTTAGGATTCTCTCTCCCATTCCCTCTGCTCCTCTACCCCTGGCTGTTGCACACGCAGACTTGTATGTGCTCTCTCTCAAAAAAAAAAAAAAATTAATTAGTTAAACAAAAATAAATATTTATCCTAAACCTGAACAAAAGAAATCCATTTACCCTCGCTTGGAGAGTCACACCTTTGGACGTTATTCCCCGTGATCTGCTTACTCGTTGCAGATAACTTTTCCTTTGTGTGACAGCTCACCTGGTATAGTTTCTGTGACTCACCAAAAGACTGAACTCACCTTGCTTCGGTTACATTGCCCCTTTGTGGTCTTATTGTTTTCTTTTGTAAATCCCAGGGCCTTGGCTTTTAACATCAAAATGGAGGCTTCCTTAAGTCCAGGTTTTGTTGGCTCCCAAATGTGAGGTGGGAGACTGGCTCTATTTCTATGGGTTGGATTTATATAGTACTTTCTAAGACGCTAGTCCCTGGTTCCATCAGTGAGAGTTACGGGTGCTTCCTCAGGTTTTCTTCACTGCAGAGGAAGTGTCTGTGTACATGGTTGTCCACTAGAGAGCGATATGAGCATTAACTTCTTTAAACGTGACACTGGGCCAGATCTCTAGCATAAATGCATTTGTATGCTAGAGAAAAAAAATAATGAACTCTTAAATAGCCAATGTTTAAATTATTTTCATATTACTTTCTGATTTGTACAATGGTTGCAACATGTTTAATATTTTCTAAAAATGCACATTAGGAGGAGAAAAATCAAGCAAATGTAAAAGTATTGCTAGAGACATACTAGAATGATATGAGGGTCAAAATGAAGAAATTATAATAATTATAAATCTCTATGCACCTAACAATAGGGTTGTAAAATATATGAAGCGAAACTGACAGAATTTAAGGGAGAAATAGACAATTCAGCAGTAATAGAGACTTCAGTACTTAACTTCCAATAATAAATAGATAAGAGGCCAAAAGGGAACTAGAAGACATGAACATTATAGACAAACTAAAGTCAACAGATGTATAAAGAACACCCACACAACAATAGCAGACAAAATCTTAAATACATGTGGAAAATTGTCTAGACAGATATACGTCAGACCACAAAATAAGTCTTAATAAATTTAAAAGATTGTTATCATGCAACATATATTCTCTAATCATGATGGAATGAAATTAGAATTCAATAACTGAAAGAAATTTGGGGGCTTCGCGAATGTGTACAAATTTAATAATGCACTTTTAAATAACCAATGGATCAAAGAAAAAAACACAAAGGAAAGCAGAAAATACTTTGAGATGAATGAAATTAAAAAGCAATATGCCAAGGAGTGCCTGGGTGGCTCAGTGGTTTAAAGCCTCTGCCTTTGGCTCAGGTCATGAACCCAGGGTCCTGGGATCGAGCCCCGCATCGGGCTCTCTGCTTAGCCTGCTTCCTCCTCTTGCTCTCCTGCCTACTTGTGATCTCTGTCTGTCAAATAAATAAATAAAACCTTAAAAAAAATGCAAAAAATTAACACACTAAAAGTAGTGCTTAGAAACTTTTAACTTCCTATTTTTAAAAAAAGGAAGATCTCAGGGCGCCTGGGTGGCTTAGTGGGTTAAAGCCTCTGCTTTCCGCTCAGGTCACAGTCTCAGGGTCCTGGGATCCAGCCCCACATCGGGCTGTCTGCTCAGCAGGGAGCCTGTTTCCTCCTCTCTCTCTGCCTGCCTCTCTGCCTACTTGTGATCTCTCTGTCAAATAAATAAATAAAATCTTTTTTTAAAAAAAGGGAGATCTCAAATTAATAACCTAAACTTCCACCTTAAGAACATAGAAAGGAAAGAGCAATATAAACATAAAGCAAGCAGCAGGAAGGAAATAATAAAAATCAGAGCAGAAATACATCAAATGGAGAATGGAAAAATAATATATACAATCAACAAAACCAAAAATCAGTTCTTTGAAAAGATTAATGAAATTGACAAAAAGAAGGGAGACTCAAATCACTAAAATGAAGAATACACAAGGGGTATTACTACCAATATTACAGAAACAAAAAGGAGGAAAGAAATAAGGGCTTGCTAAGTAAGAGCAATTATACACAAACAAATTCGATAACCCAGATGAAATGGATGCATTCCAGAAAAACACAGATTATCAAAGGTAACTCAAGAAGGAATAAAAAATCTAAATAGATCCACAACAAGAAAAAAGACTAACATGAAAAATTTTTTGAATTCCTACAATGAAAATCCCAAAACCAAACATCTTCACTGGTAAATTCTACCAAACATTTGAAGAAGAAATAATACAAACTTTTCACAAATTCTCCAAAAATTAGAAGAGGAGGGTCATTTTCCCAATATTGGATTCATCCTAGAATCCAATATTGTCTGATCCCAACAACGTCTAAAGATATTACGGGTAAAATAAACTGCAGACCAGCATCCTTTAAATACATAGACACAAAAGTCCTTAACAAAATACTAGCAAACTGAATACAGCAACATATAAAAAAGAATATACACCATTAACAAATGTGATTTATCCTAGGAATGCAAGGATGGTTCAACATGAAAATTAATGAAATATAAAATATTAATGCAATAAGGACAAAAATGACATGACTGTCTCAATAGATGCAGAAAAAGTATTTAACAAAAGTCTAACACACTTTCATGATAAAATCATTTTAAAAACCCTAGAAATAAAAAAAAAAAAACCCTAGAAATAAGACACTGTCTCAGTACAATAAAAAGTATCTATGGAAAACCACACCTAATGTCATACTTAACGGTGAAAGGCTAAAAGCTTTTCCTCAAAGATAAAGAACAAGACAAAGACATCTGCTCTTGCCACTTCTATTCAATGCTGTATAGGAAATTGTATGCAAGGTACTCGGGCAAGAAAAAGAAATAAGAGACAGACATATGTGAAAAGAAAACTACCTCTATTTTTTAAGGACACGATATTCTATATTGAAAATCCTAAAAAATCCATAAAAAATTTCTTAAAGCTAATAATCTCAGCAAAGTTATAGAATGCAAAATCAACATCCTCAAATTACTTTATTTCTATACCCTAGCAATGAATAATCTGTAAATGAAATTAAGAAACAACCTCTTGTACAATAGCACCAATAAGAATAAAATAACAAGAATAAATTTAACAACAACAAAAACGTATGAGATTTGTATACTAAACTATAAAACATCATCAAAAGAAATTAAGGACCTAAGTAAATGGGAAGACATCCTGTGTTCATGGACCAAAAGACTTAATATTGTTAAGATGATAATACTCTCTAAATTGATCTACAGAGTGACTGCAATCCCTATCAAAATCCCAGCTACACTTTTTTGGGCAGAAATTTATAACCTGGTTCTAAAATTCATATGGAAATGTAAGAGATCCAAAATATCCAAAACAAATATGAACAAAGGATTTGAATTCTCCAAGGAAGATTTCTAAAGGCCAATAATCACATAAAAAGATGCTCAACATCATTCATTTCTAAGGAAATGCAAATCAAACCATATGAGGTATTACTTCACACCCAATAGGATGGCTATACTTAAAAAAGACAGACTAATAGTAAGTGCTGACCAGGACATGGAAAAATTGGAATTCTCAGACATTGCTGTTGGGAATGTAAAATGGTGCAGCCATTTTGGAAACCAGTTTGGTAGTTCAAAAAGTTAAATACGGAGGTATCATATGACCGAGCAAATCCAATCCTAGCTTTAAACACAGGAAATTTCAAACATAAGTTCGCACAAAAACTTGAATATGAATGTTCATAGTAGTACTATTCATAACAAGTAAAAAGTGGGGAAAAAAATGGAAAAAGTCTCAGCTCCTGTCTTCTCTACCTCTGTATCTTCAGTACTTAACTAGTGCCTTGCACAAAATAGGTGCTGAGTTACTATGAATGAATGCATGAAATAATATTTTGTAAATGATCTGTTCATCTCTCCCTTGTTACCTAATAGCATCTTCTACATACTGAGTGTTCGAAACATGTTTGATGAATTCATTTTACATCTGAATGGATAGGTGGCATGCTTACTCTTTCCTAAATGTGTACTCAGGCACGTTCTGGTTGCAATGAACTTCTTCTGAGGTTCTGAGCTGTAGGTAAAGAATGCTGAGCTTCAATTCAGAAGAATCTGGGGTTCTCCTGGATTTGCCACTTAATAATTACAACAAACATTTTGGAGCTCAGATTGTGCCAAGCCCTGGGCTAAACATTATATGTACATTGCCTTATTTCACTTTGATATCTATATTATGAGTCATGCACTATAACCATCGCTATTTTACAGATAAGAAAGCAAAGACTTAGAGAGGAGAGCACCTTGTTCAAAGGTATATACTTAGTCAGTGGCAGTCAGAATGCAAACCTAGATTTAATTCCAGCTTCCACTCCAATATTTGAACTATTTCAAGCTATGCACCATTAGCCACTAAACCCTCATCCCCTCTACTTCCTCATCTTCTTCTTCTTCTTCTTTTTTTTTTAATATTTTCTTTATTTATTTGACAGAGAGAAAGAGCACAAGCAGAGGGAGAAGCAGGCAGAGGGAGAAGTAGGCTCCCGGCTGAGCAAGGGAGCCTGATGAGAGGCTCGACCCTGGGATCATGACCTGAGCTGAAGGCAGACGCTTAATGACTAAACCACCCAGGTGCCCCCCTCATCTTCGTTTTTAATGATTTATTTATTTATTTTAGAGAGAAAGAGAGAGAGCAAGCACATGTGAACATGCTCCCTTGGGGAGAAGGGCAGAGCGAAAGGGAGAGAGAATCTTAAGCAGATTCTCCATTGAGCACAGAGCCCAACACAGGGTTCAATCTCATGACTCTGAGATCATGATCTGAGCTGAAATTAGGAGTCAGATGCTTAACTGACTGAGTTACCCAGACGCCCCTTTCCTCATCTTTATTTTTGATATATTTTTAAAGATTTTATTTATTTATTTGACAGACAGAGATCACAAGTAGGCAGAGAGGCAGGCAGGGGGTGGGGGAAGCAGGTTCCCTGTTAAGCAGAGAGCCTGATGCGGGGCTTGATCCCAGGACCCTGAGATCATGACCTGAGCTGAAGGCAGAGGATTTAACCCACTGAGCCACCCAGGTGCCCCAATATTTTTATTTGAGAAAGAGAGAGTGAGCACAGGAGAGAGGTGGAGGGGAGAGGCAGAGGGATAGGGAGAATCCAGGGGCCCAGGTGACCCTTTTCTCATATTCAAAATAGTTAAAATACCTGCCATGCCCAACTGACCTGATTATTCAAGTAGAAAAGTATATGTCAGAAGCTTTTAAAAAGTAAAAATTTCAAAACTAATGTGAAAACATCATGAATCTCTGAGACAGGACTTAACACCTTCTTATTCTCTAGTCTTGTGAAATTGTATTTGTTCAATGGACACATGTGTATGTATTAGGCCCTTGCAACCTCAACACCATGTGTTTAAGATTCAAAACCGTGTTTGAGAATCAGATGTTCTATATCTGCCATAACATAATTGGGATTTTTATTTTCTAAAAAGAATAGATGATGTGTGTCAAATGTGAACAGATATGTTTCCTAAATGCTTATTGTAAAAGCCCCGAATTAATCATAACAAAATTTCACCATCTCGTTCCATTTTTATCTCCCACTGACTTGCCCTGAATTAGGAACCTGATGTGCATTCTTAGTCCATAGGAACAGCAATGCTCTTGAAAAAATGCAAAGCATTGCATTAATTGAAGCAATCTTGTCTGACTTGTAAATTCTGGAAAACAACTTATTGGACTCAACTGTTTGGCCACATTCATAGCTCATTTTATTTAAAGCAATCATACTGATGTGTAAGTTCTATGTAAATGATGTTTACTGCACTTAAATGTGTCATCAGTCTACAGAAGCTGGTAGTTCTAGTTGTTCTTTATTGCTTTCTGCTTGTCTAGTTTGAGTGTCCTTGTTTTGTATACATCTGTTCGTGGTGATGGGGTCTTGGACTCAGGCCCTCCAGTCTCTGAGGCTCAGAAGAAGGGTTTCTTTCACATCAGTGAGCATGTAGTCTATGCTACTCTCTAAAAGAGGAAATTGACAGGCAATGGGAGGATTAGAGCATTTAGATAAAACTCAATTATCCTGCTGGGCCGTCTGGCAAGGAGAACATCCTTCTTTGTGGACCGGGGCACTTACTCTTTCCCTTACTGCAGTGGAAGCCCCACAGGGTCAGGGTTCATGGCTGTCTCATTTACCACTGTGTCCCCAGTATTGCTGTAGTGCCTGACATAAGGAGTAGGTGCTCAGTGTGAGTGTGGGTGTGTATGGGTTTGTATGTGTGTGTGTGTGTGTGTGTGTGTGTGGAGTGTGAGTGTGTGATTGTGGAGAGAGAGAGAGAGAAGGGGAGCAAGAGAAAACAAATTTCACATTTTGACACATAGTGGAGAATAAACAAGTAAGAAAAGGACCTTCCACCTCAGCTAACATTTATTTAACACCTGATACTCTCTGAGCACCCTGAGATGTCCTAAAATCCATGCATGAAGATTGACACCCTTGCCCTTGTCTCACCAGGAAATCTTTTACGTATTTCCACGAAGCCTACTAATAGTTTTGACAGCTGTAACAAGCATCTATCCACAATCCCACTTATCAGATTAGAAGCATATTAGGGGTGTAATGGATCCCTATGTGGACATGTGACAGCAGTAAGAAGTGACATCCTTAGAAGGAACACATAAACCATATATTACAAGAAAAAAATAGGAATATTGATATTCAAGTCATTGCTTTCCCTCAGTCAACTGAAAGAAACTGTGTGTGAGTTTCCTGGGCTTTTGTTGTATAGAAGAGGAATAGTAAGTGAAGACGTTAAAGGGATAGATCAGGGTAAGGAAAATAGAGATAAATACTAACCAGGCTGTATTTGAAAGGAGTCTGTAGGGTTCTGAGACAAAACCTAAGGAAGTTTTCCCAGGGTTACAAACGTATTTCTCTTGCACCATTTGAAAATCTTTAATTTTGACATAATTATGGATTCACAGGAAGTTGCAAGATGATATTTAGAGATCCCATGTCCCCTTTCCTTTAGGTATTTTGTTTGTTTTCATTTGTTTGTTTGAGAGGTGACTCTAAAGGGTTAAATTGTTCAGATATTAGTTTGGTGCTTTCTCTAACTGTGATATCCTGCATTTAAAATTTAGCCTGCAGAGTCATAGAGAAAAACAGTAATTCAAAAAAAGCACATCATTCTAAATATATATATAATGCGCACAAAACCCTAAAAAAACCCGTTGATTGAGAAATCTATGTATTGCCATACAATGATATTAATAAGTATCATAAATCACAAAACACAAAAAGATTTGTGGCTCTGCTTAAGGAGGCAAAAAAACCCATGAGATTATTCTATGAATTCTATGGCCCAAATCTAGGAACAAACCAAATGTCTATCGGTAGGGAATCAGTTAACTGATTTAGTCAATGGGAGATTATACACACATTAAAAGTGAAGAGACATATACATACATAAAGAATCTCTCTCACACACACAGGAAATGTCCATAACGTGGCATTTATTTTTTAATGCTATAAAACAAAAAAAGTATCCAATATAATCCATCTCTATGTGTTTATGTGAGACTCACCAACTATATCCATGTTGTCAAATCCAAGTTTCTTTGTTATCTTTCTTGACCTCAAAGTAGCATGTGACGCAGTTCATTCTCAACTTCAAGTGATTCTCCTCTTGCTTCTTATGACACCACATTTTCTTGGGTTTCTTCCTGGTTCTTCCTTACCTATCTCCTCTTTTCCTGCTCTCTGACTGACCTCAATAATTGGAGTGTTTTGTGGCCTGGTGTTGGACTCTATTCTTTTCCTGGGCTTTATTTTCTCCCTTGGTGATCTTACAAGGTCTTTTGGCTTTAAATACCATCCCAAAACTGAAGACTCAAGATTTCTATTTCCAACCTGGTTTTTCTTGCCAGCTTCAAACTCTTTTATGTTCCAGGTCAACTTGACAACACACAGCAATCTACAGACTAAAGTTTGTATTTTGACCTGTTGCCTCCCAAAATCTGTCTCTCCTAACTCTAAAGCATCACTGTATCTGAACTAGTTCTTGTCTTTATACCTTAACCAAGTTTCCCCTTAGTGCCTCTGCTCTGATCTCTCTTACTTTCATTCTGGTTCTTAGACACACTAAGCTCATGCTTGACTCGGGACCTTTGCATGTGGTGTTCCCTCTCCCTAGAATTCTCTTCCTTCTGATTTTCACTTGATTAATCATTTCTTGTCATTCAGATCTTAAATGTCACCTCCTCAGGGAGCTCTTCCCTGAATACCATATCTAAAGTTGCTCTCATCCCCAGTACTCTCTACACCACATTTTGTTTTATTCATAACACATTTTAATATCTCTCTATTGAAATAAAGTCTCCATTTTAGTAGGAAATCCGTCCATTTTGTTAACACCCATAACCAGAATACTTTTGAAGATTTCTTGGCACAGAATAGACGCTCAAGTAATGTATATGAATACGCTGAAATTAAATTCAGAAGGATACATACCATATAGTTAACAGTTATTGCTTCTGAGTGAAGAGTAGTAGTGGAGGTTAATTATAAACTGACTTTCACTTTCTACCGAGATACGTTTCACTTTATCCTAAATGATTTGAAATGACATTGTGTTACTTTAACAATTAGACAAATTAATAAACATTTTCAATTAGCAAAAATGGTTGATAAAATTGTGATGCTTAAAATAAACTGTTTAATTGAAAGATGAACTTATGTGGGATACTTTCTTAAGAGTGTTAGGTAAGTAACGTGTTACTATATATAGTAAAATATCTATGATTTTGTAAAAGCTCTGAAACATGAAGCAGCAGAAACTTTTCACCCAGTTCTCTTTCCTTTGAACTTGACCGCCATATCTCTTGTTAATCATTTAAATTGATTTCTTCTTCAAAAGATAACAAGATCCAGCCACTAGCTTGACAATAACATATGCTTATTTTTCTTCAGATTATTATATTTTACATTGCTATTTGATATGTTCACCTTGAACGTTTTATGTTTTGTCCTTTTCATAAGCATGAAACTAAACTTGCAAAATTAGCTGTTGTTATCAGATCTGAATGTTAAGTCAGCATCTGTTTGAGACCTTCAACTTATCAAGTATTGCAGGTCTCTGATTGTTTTGGAACCTCTTCTGATACCTGTGGACTTAGTTCAAGGCCAGTTATTTTTTTTTTTCTAATAGGATGAACAAATGGTTAATTGTTTGCTTTGGTCACTCAAATAAATGTAGGATCTTACTTTATATAAGTCTAGCTAGAGTCTCTGTTCAGTGACATCCTTACCTTTCTAATCACAGACTCTCCTCCTCAGAAGTTTTGCATTAGATTTGCAAAATGATGACCATATCTTTGATCTGGGGGATTGTTGTAGCAGTGTGCTGTTGTTTATGGCTTATTCTTGGAATGAGGAGAAGGTAAGGAAAGTTTTATCTTTAAGCCACATTTTAGTTCATTCATTTAAAGTTCTTTTACCTTCATTGTTATATAATAAATCAGGTGTTCTGTACTTATGCTCACTAGCATTTTCTTCCTTTTTTTAACCAAAAGAACTTTACATTTAAAATATGATTTAAAAATTCGAAGTGGCATCTTATTACATCTAACAAAAGATTGAATGACAATGCTTCCCTTCTAGTATTGACATACGCATAGTCATGCAAAAATGTACAAACTTGTTAAACATAGGTGACAGAAATTTTATAAGAAAATTTTATTCTCTGTGTATGTTTCTGGGTGGATATAAAGAAGTCTGGGTTAGTAAGGATACAAGTGGTAAGTGGGATCTGCATTGGAAAAAGTTTCTTTCTAGCATGAGGATTAAATAGATGCTCTGACTAAATGCATGTTCTCTTCTCAGCTAGTTCTTGTGCACTGTATAGACTCAGCTAGGTTTGGACAAGAGCACAGAGCCTGCATTGGTCATTCTATTACCTTCTTCTCATTAATGATAATCAACTATGGTAAATTGGGCAACTACTAAATTTAGGTAACATCACTTCTATTTATATGTCATTTATTTATAATTGGTTCAAGAAGACAAGAAATACAAATAGGGTCACATACATAGCCATATTTATTTACCTTCTGATTGGCTCAAAGAATATTTTGGGGAGGGTTATGTCAGTGTTCTGTTATGTCAATCTCCAAAAGATAAAATTACCCACAGCATATCTTCAGCTATGTAGAATTCTATGTGTTGTCTCTTGTTTACAAGTTGGGGTGTGTGTGTGTGTGTGTGTGTGTGTGTGTGTGTGTGTGTATGCATGTGCTTTAAGGTATTTTAATTCAGGCCTGATGATTTCTAGTTTTAGTTAACCTTAGTTATCTTTGAACTGATAAAATGAACATAATTATTTTATGCTAAGTAGTTCTGTCAAGAGGGATATGAGCTTATGATGGAAAATTAATATTCTTTAATAAAAACACTTAAAATAGCATGAAAGACTGTGTGTCAACTATACTTCAATAAAAAAGAGACCACAAATAGCATGAAAGAGTGTTGAATCACAGTTGGTGATCCTGTCAATATTTATCTTACCTAATTTCATTTTAAAATAAACTAATTTCTCAAATGAGATTCTTCTTATCTTCAAGAATCATCACAGAATAATAGTATCTTGGGGCGCCTGGGTGGCTCAGTGGTTAAAGCCTCTGCCTTCGGCTCGGGTCATGATCCCAGGGTTCTGGGATCGAGCCCCGCATCGGGCTCTCTGCTCAGCAGGGAGCCTGCTTCCTCCTCTCTCTCTGCCTGCCTCTCTGCCTACTTGTGATCTCTGTCTGTCAAATAAATAAATAAAATATTAAAAAAAAGAATAATAGTATCTTTAAACTATGAAGATTTTGAAAACTTCACTTTCGCCATCTTCTCTGCAATTCAGTATTCTATATCTTTAAAGAAAACAATCAAATAAAACATTTTGAGAGACTCAGGCAAATGATGTTTAGGAAAAATATGAACACTGAAATGTAGCTTCATCTGTACTGAGAGACAGAATCTTGTTGGTCTTGTTGATCCTTTAACCTCATTACTGGAAAAAGTGACTATCAACACAGTGGACATACAATAAGTGTTCGTGGAATGCATGGATGGATGGATTTAGCAATCATTTTTACAAGCATATCATGTTACTAGGTTAATATAACCCATTATTTTAGTAGAAGAGCAGGGTTCCATCAACAAGAGAACTACCTATAACTGTAGAGTTTTGAAGTTTGAAGTCAGTAGTAAAAGTTTAAATCAGGTGTAAATTTAAAAAAATGCGTAAATTCCCATTCTCATCATATGTTTGTGTCTTACAGACAAATGGGTGAACCACCTCTGGAGAATGGGTTGATTCCGTACCTGGGATGTGCTCTGAAATTTGGTGCCAATCCTCTTGAGTTCCTGAGAGCAAATCAAAGGAAACATGGTCACGTTTTCACCTGCAGATTGATGGGAAATTATGTTCACTTCATCACAAATCCCTTGTCATACCAGAAGGTGTTGTGCCATGGAAAATACTTGGATTGGAAAAAGTTTCACTTCACTACTTCTGCAAAGGTAACCAGTTTCCCATTTATACAGCATTCTGCTTGTTTTCTATTTTTTAGTATGTCAGTCTATTTAGCCTTTTGATGTTCTTAGACTTAAAAATAGAGATACTGAAGAGAGTTACCCTTCCATGGAGATTCTTAGAAATACAATGTATCCAATTAGAACCTTTTGGTAATAATCGTTTCAAAAGTCAACATAGGTATAGATTTGTCATTTCTTAATCACCTGGAATGAAATAAAAATGAAATATTTTACTGAGCCAGATGGTGCTGTATCAGAAAGACAGGTACAAACTCCTTCGTGTCAGCCATGTCAGTTATCTATATAACTGACATGTTAGTTATCTCCGTGTCAGTTATCTACATAACTCCCAGAGCACATGTGGTGGAAAGTGATCACTGAACAATTGTTTTACCACACTTTTGCCACACAATTGTTTAATTTTGTTAAGCAAGTGACCAGATATTTTGGTATCGCTTAGCAAAAAATATAGAAGAGAACTGATGATTCAGACAAATACGGATTAATACCAAATTAACCTGCCAGTAGATTCAGTAGCATAAGAAAAATAAAAAATGGACAACTTGCATGGTTGAGGGACCTTTCCCTGAAGAGCTGGAATTTCAACTTGGTCTTCCAGGAAGGGTAGGATTTGGCCATTTATTTGGAAAGTGCTAGGAACTTGTATGTGCAAAGGCCAATTTCCCTCCTGCCCTGTTTTTAACAAGTAGAGAATTATGAAAGTATCTAATCTGTTTTTCAGCCATTTTCTAGTGCTGCATCTAGTTTAATCTCTTCTTTTCACACATTTCATTTGTCATCAGGCATTTGGGCACAGAAGCATTGACCCAAGTGATGGAAATACCACTGATAATATAAATAAAACTTTCATCAAAACCCTGCAGGGCGATGGCTTGAATTCCCTCACAGAAGCCATGATGGAAAACCTCCAACTTGTCATGAGACGTCCGCTGGTATCTAAATCAAAGATGTCTGCCTGGGTGACGGAAGGGATGTATTCCTTCTGCTACCAAGTGATGTTTGAAGCTGGGTATTTAACTCTCTTTGGCAAAGATCTTACAGGGCAAGATGCACAAAAAGGACTCATTCTGAATAACCTTGACCACTTCAAGGAATTTGACAAAATCTTTCCGGCTCTGGTAGCAGGCCTCCCTATTCATGTGTTCAAGACTGCACATCACGCTAGGGAAAAACTGGCAGAGGGCTTGAGGCATGAGAACCTCGGAAAGAGAGACCGTATCTCAGAACTGGTCAGGTTTCTGAATGACATGCTTTCCACCTTAGATGACATGGATAAGGCTAAGACACACCTTGCTATCCTCTGGGCGTCCCAAGCAAACACCATTCCGGCGACTTTCTGGAGCTTATTTCAAATGATTAGGTAACTAGCAATTTATCCATTTATTTCTTTATTTTAATTGAAAGTAGAAAAGCTACTATTTTAACTAAAAAAAAAAAAGAGTCATGGTACTTTATCATGCTATCGATCGAGAAGGTGACATTTACTTTATAAATGTTTAACAAGTATCAGTTCATCCAGTCCTCACAAAACTATAAGCAACAGTGCCTGGTACACACATCTTGGAAAGCAGAGACCTTTCCAGGGGGAAAGAATGCACTGTGTAGGGTCAGTTCGGGCCACCTGGGTGTGAAATCCCCAGGCTGTTCCCCATGACATGCCTACTTAAATTGATGAATTCTGTCTTCATAATCATAAAAATGTATTTAAGTGATTCTGGCTCATGGACAGAGAGAGAGCAGTGCCTATGCCTTAGTTGTTTGTGTATTAACAGTTTGTTTCCACCCCATTAATTCTGTCTTAGTGTTTCTTTGACCAACTGTGATAGCTACGGATCAATCCTACTGATTATTATTGATGGGCTTTGGCTCGATTTTACCTTTTAAATGGATGCAACAAAAACTCTGTATGCAACATTTACTTTACATAACATGATTGTGTTCCAAAGTGTTAGTCTTTTGGAAATTTGATGTTCAAATGGTTTATTGGATTATTTTGGTTAAATTGTGTGGTTAGTCTCACATGGAGACAAAATTACTACTCTGTAGCAATGGGAATGCCAAATTTCCAGTGACAGCTGATAGTTTTTATGTCTTTAATGTAACAAGTATTTAGGGGTGCAAGCATGGTTAAGCGCCTGACTCTAGATTTCTTTCCAGGTCATGATCTCAGGGTTGTGAGATCATATCAGGATCTGCCCTGAGCATGGAGCCTGCTCAAAATTCTTCCACTGCCCCTCTCTCCCACTCATGCATGCGTGATGTGTGCTCTATCTCTCTCTCTCAAAAAAAAAATTAGAAAAAATATCAGATATAAAAACCCAATACTAATCTGTCTCAAATGTTAAATGTCTTCCCAAGTTTTTACTTGAGAGACCTCCATCCAGAATAAATTCATATATTTTCAGTAAGGCTATGACATCAGTGTAATATTATAAACAGTAGCCCTTTTATGACAGTCACACATACACCTATCAGTCAACATTTCTGAGACTGAATTTACTGCAGTCATGTTATATAAATCCCTCCCCATGGCACTAAGAATCCAGTAAATTTCCGTGCACTAAAACGCACTAAACATTCATTTTACAAGTTAAAGTGCTAGAACAATATAAGAAAGGAAAAACTGTTGCTCTACATGAAATCATAGTATGGGTTTTAAGAGTAAATTTTGATATCCATTTGCAAGTAGCTAATACTTTATAATTGTTATCTCACATGCAATTTTCCTTCTCAATTGCTATGTATATGATGAATTTGACCATTTAATCCTTATTAGAATCATTTATTTATAAAATATGGCCAAAGTTTTACTTTTGTGTTGCAAAATCCTTTTTTTCCCCCAAAAATCTTTTAAGGCAACAATTCTTGCTGATATCCAAGGACTTAGACACAATTATAAAAGGAGTAAAAAGTAATTGGGAACGTCCCTTTCCCACCTTCTCTGGTATCTTGACCACCTAGTTAAAAGAAGGGGCAAACATCTATCCATTTGCTGATCTTTTGGAGTAGAAAACATTTGTTTTCTGTACATCTCTTCTTTTCTCCACTTTTGCTAGGAGCCCTGAAGCAATGAAAGCTGCTACTGAAGAAGTGAATAAAACACTAGAAAACGCTGGCCAGAAAATCAGCTTTGACGGCAGTCCTATTTGTTTGAATCAAATGCAACTGAATGACATGCCCGTGTTAGGTATGCTTACTACGTTACATTTCATTTACTGTGTCCCACAAATAGTAATCGTCAATATCTATTATGCACTTACCTGTAGGCATTAAGCTAAGTATTTCCTATGCGTTGTCCTGATTGGTCCTCACCACAATCCTATGACTGGTGACTAGTTTCTACAGAACAGATCAGGAAATTGACATAGAAAGGTTAAGTTCATACCTGGGATGGAATGGTGAAACCAGATACAGTGTTAATGTGGGCCTCCTGACCCTACCTTCTCAACTGTTTCTCTGCCCTGCCTTACTCTGTCTTCTTTATTATTATTATCCTTACCACGGATGTTATGATTAATGGGAGCATATTACTCATTTTCATGAAATAAAGGAGGAAAAAGTACCATCAAGTGCCATCAAGACACCACGATTTGCTGCATGGGTTGAGTGATGAGATAGATGGTTATTTTGCATTTCTTATTTTTGCATCTCTGTGTTTTACAGAAATACAAAAGTACTCTATTTTTATAGTGATGAAGAGTTTTCTTTTTGTTTTGCGACTTCTCTTTTGAGGAAAGAGCCCCGTGCATGTTAGAAGCAGCAGGTCTTAGTGGAAGGGACCATGAGGCCAGAAGCATATGTTCTACATTGGGTTCTGCCCACCACGGAAGACCCCAGACATGTCACTTCATTTTGGGAGGACTTGCTTTTCTCATTTGTAAAAGAAAGGGCTAACATGTTATGATTTTACACACGGCCATATGATGATTACATGACCGTTAAAATGTGAGAAGTTGGAAGGTCGGGCGAGACCCTCTCATTGGATCTGCTTATTTTAGCTATTTGCAGGGTTGTTCTTTTTGCCCCTTTACATCTTTACCAGACAGTAGGGCATTATCATACACCATCAGGGGGCATAATCATGAAAATGGGGTCTTGGAAACACTGAACTGAAGTGGCATTAAACATCTGGAAAAACATTTCTGTATGAAAATGATATCAGTATATTAAATCTCAGAAGCAATAAACTTTGAATAATTCACATAAAAGTGATTTACTGATTTCTCCAATTGTATTAGATGTCTAGTGTCATATAGAAATAAGATTATTTTTCCATAAAGTTATAAAAGTCTAGTTGTCATTGATGATCACAAAGATTATATGTTTATGAAATGGTTACTATAAACTCAGGTTGTCAGGTAAAAACGACTTTCAGACACAAGTGAATCACTGATTATGGCATAGTGGCAACAGAAAAAAAAAAAACGGGAAAGTTTTATCTGGCCAGCTTCCCCTAGTTCGTTCACAAGTTTGTTTTTGTGTCATAAGCTCTTAGCAGTATTTCAGACTCCGTTTTAGGAGGTCTTTAAATAATTGATTTGTTCTTCCTTTCCTCCTCCTCCTCATTTCGTTCTTTAAAAATATTTAGATAGCATCATTAAGGAGTCTCTGAGGCTTTCCAGTGCCTCCCTGAACATCCGGACTGCTAAAGAGGACTTCACTTTGCACCTCCAGGACAGTTCCTATAACATCCGCAAAGATGACATCATAGCTCTTTATCCGCAGTTGATGCATTTCGATCCAGAAATCTACCCAGACCCTTTGGTAAGTGATTGTTCATCAAAACTCAATATCCAGGTGATGTTCACCCAGATGGAAATAAAGAGGAAATTTACCAGGGCACCTGGGTGGCTCAGTCGCTTACACGTTGGACTCAGGTCATGATCTCACGGGTCATGAGATGGAGCCCCACATGTTGGGCTCTGTGCTCGGTTGGGAGTCTGCTTAAGATTATGTCACTCCCTCTCCCTCTGCACTTCCCCATCAAAGGCGTACTCTCTCTCTCTCTCTTTAATAAATAAATACATTTTTAAAATAATGAGGACATTTACTATTGCAGAATTGATTTTAATCACTGAAGCCGTAGGCATTGTCTTCTTTTTTTTTTTTAAAGATTTTATTTATTTATTTATTTGACAGAGAGAGAGATCACAAGTAGACAGAGAGGCAGGCAGAGAGAGAGAGAGAGAGAAGCAGGCTCCCTGCTGAGCAGAGAGCCCGATGCGGGACTCCATCTCAGGACCCTGAGATCATGACCTGAGCCGAAGGCAGCGGCTTAACCCACTGAGCCACCCAGGCGCCCCTAGGCATTGTCTTCTTACTTATGTCCAATATTCATAGATTTTGGAAAAATTGGATGATGGCCTGAACTTTACAATTTCTGATACTTGTCATCGCATCATCTCTGCTAGATTATGTGATACAATCATGATAATAAAGCTGCTGTCCTTCTTTTCCCTTAATAACTGCCTGCTCCCAAATGCAGGAAATTAGAGGCTAATATATGTCTCTTCTAGTTTCTAATCTGAACTCTTCCTTCTTGTTTTGCCCTAATGGAGGAAATAGTCCCCCAGGCAGGATGGAAGGTATAATAAAGCCTTTTATGTTCCCCTCAGTTCTTGTTAAACTCCTATTCCTTATTAATTTCTGAGTCGAAGTGGGGAATTTGCTAAATTGCCATTAGATTGGATTAAAAAGGAAAATTATTCTTTGGAGCATCCAGGTCAAGAAACAGATAAATTCCTTTAAAACTAGCTTATAGTTGTGTTCTCTTTGTATTTTTATTGCAGACCTTTAAATACGATCGATATCTTGACAAAAATGGGAAGACAAAGACCACCTTCTATAGTAACGGAATAAAGTTAAAGTATTACTACATGCCCTTTGGGTCAGGAGCGACAATTTGTCCGGGAAGAATATTTGCTGTCCAGGAAATCAAACAGTTTTTGATTCTGATGCTTTCCTATTTTGAACTGGAGCTTGTGGACAGCCAGGTTAAATGTCCCCCTTTGGACCAATCCCGTGCAGGCTTGGGTGTTTTACCACCATTAAATGATATTGAGTTTAAATATAAATTCAAACATTTGTGAACATATGGTTGGAAGCAGAGGACATGAGATGATATTACCAGCCTGCAGAACACCATCATGGACAGTCACCTTTGGCAATGGTGACACTGAGTCAGCGTGGTCCAGCTCCATACATGGATGCTTGCTTCTGAATCTAAACATTTTGGTGGCAGTTTCCAGATGCTATCTCAGACTGTGCTAGTGAAAAAAACCTTGTTTCTAGAAGCACAATGATATGTTTTCATTTGAATAAGTCAGTGAATGTTCATCTAGCCAGGCACTGAAATTATTTTCAGAGGAAAATGTCTTTTTTTTCCCCACAATGAAGATATTCCAATTGGCAAAAGGTTTTTTTTTTTTCCTAAGGAAACAGCTTTATTTTTATAAAAACAACCCAATAATTATGAAAAAGGTACAAATTCACGTTTTAGTGAAACCACATGATTTTTTGACTAGATATAGAATATATTTTTCTTTTCTTTTTTAGAACATAAACCTTGTATTGTCCAGCACCTGTGATAGTTTCATGCCTCTCTAAAGATAGCAGGAAGTTTAGAGCATTATTTTAAAGGAAAAGGGTGAGTAGGCATAGCCCGAAGTCCGTAACTAACTAAGCACATGGGAATGTGCTCTTAGTACAATCAAATCCACACCTGACATGCTCCCCATCACAGTCAAATGTAGATGTATATTATAAAAGATATATTAAATGATTTTATCATGCTTTTTAATCAAAAGAAAACATTTTTCAGCTTTCCCTGTAGGCAGTATTAGGGCTTTTAAAATTGTGACTTTGGTGTCCTGAAAATACTAAATACAGTTTTAATATTTTCTCGTCATGCTTTAATGTATTTTTGCTGGAAACTCTAATGTCTGTGTCAGGTTTCAACTATCTTATCTATATTTTCATTAGATTCCATACTAAACAGATTTTTTCAGAGAAGGTAGTTTTTCTGGTACTACGAGCCATGCATCAATGAAGAGAATGTAGCTCCTGTGATAGCTTTTAAAATGAAAACGATGAAAATTACCATTTGAAAGCCTTGGATATGAAACATACAAAGATTTCATTAAATATTGTGTTTTATTTAAATACATTTTATCTTTAAATGACTTGTAGTTGAAGGAAAAATAATTGAAGGCTAGATAGTAGTGTTTAACTACTGCTCACAACATTCCTTTGGTAAAATATTTTAAACTTTGGACTTACCATTTATGCCACTTTTATTGATACTTTTGTATGTATATATTCTTTTGAGAGAGAGAGAGAGCACATGCATGCATGGGAGTGTGGGGGAGGGGCAGAGAGGGAGGGAGAGAGAGAATCTCAAGCAGCCTCCATACCCAGTAAAGCTGGACCTGCGGCTTGATCTCATGACCCTGAGATCACAATCTGAGCTGAAATCAAGAGTCTGACTGTTGACTGAGCCACTCAGGTGCCTCTTATATATGTATTTATATGTAAATTATATTTTCCCTTTTCTCTTGTATACAAATACTGAGAAAATATTGTAACATTTAGATAATTTTGAAATGATTCACTTTTCAGAAATAAAAGTATGAATGTGTGTAATTTTAAGTTCTTAAATCATGAGAATGTTTAAAACATTCACCTAGTGACAAGCTGCAACAGTTTTGTTCATTAATCATGTCTTAGAAAAAGTAAAATAGTCATTCACTCAAAAATCTCCTTCATACTTCATACAAGCCATTGAAGATTTTTTAATCTGGCTATTCAATATTACTGTAGGTTATGTAGGTTATATAGGTTATTTTATATATTAAGAAAAGTAAACTTATTTAGATATAGTGCAAGATGAACGAAATTCTGTCTTATAACAAATTGTTTTCAACTAAATTTCTAATTGCAGTTCCCTAATATATTTGATAGCATAGTGGACGGGTCTATACATCTTTCTGCATCTTTTTTCTTATAGAGCAGGGGTCAGCGATTGGTCACGGCTGTGGGCCAGAGGTGCCTCTCCACCTGTGTTTTTTTTTTTTTTTTTTGATGGACTGAAATCTAAGAATGGTTTTTGCATCTTTAAAGGGTTGCAAGAAAATCAAAGATTATTTATTCATTTATTTGACAAAGAGAGAGAGAGATCACAAGTAGGCAGAGAGGCAGGCAGAGAGAGAGGAAGAAGCAGGTTCCCTGTCTAGCAGAGAGCCTGATGCGGGGCTTGATCACAGGACCCTGAGATCATGACCTGAGCCAAAGGCAGACGCTTAACCCACCGAGCCACCCAGGCTTCCCCCAGTTTTAAAAAAAATTTTTTGATTATTTATTTATTTATTTGACACAGAGAGAGAGAGAGAGAGAGAGAGAGATCACAAGTAGGTAGAGAGGCAGGCAGAGAGAGAAGAGGAGGTTGCAAGAAAATAAAAAAAAATATTTCATGACATATGAAAATTACATAAAATTCGGATTTTCCCCAACCACAAGTGAAGTTTTATGGGGATGTGGAGCCAATGCATTTTGTGATCGTGTCTGGGGCTGCTCTTGCAATGGAGTTGCAGAGCTGAATAGTTGCAACAGAGACCATGTGTTTGTAAAGCTTCAAATACATATTAGATTGTAAAGCCTAAAAGAGATATGTCAAAGGCTAAATGTATCCAAGGGTTACTGTGGTCCAGGTCCAAGCTTGAACACTTTCCTTGCACAATTTCTTTGGATCCTCGTAGGAGTTCTGTGGGGTGCTTGTTCCTATCACTCCTATATTACAGAGGAGAGAGAGGGAACTCCAGAAAGGTTAATGTCACTGCCCCAAGGTTATAGTGCTGGCAAGTGGCAGAGTATTGGAATCCAAGTTTTTCCTACTCCAGAGCCAGCAGTTTTTCACTTGGTGGCACGTCGAAGTGACAGTCTGTCTTTTTAAACTCAGGTCATGGAGGGTAAGCCACAGTAAACAAAATCCATGATGTCATTTCTGTCCTAAAACCTCCACTGTTTGGGAGCATCGCTTGGCCATACTCAGTGGATCCAGGGTTGCTAGGATGCTGGGGACCCCTCTTTGCCGACTCCAACTATGAGCCTGTGAGGAGCTGCTACTGTGTCATCACATTCAATGTCCCTATGTTAAAGCATGCTGTCCTGCATGCTGGAAGGCGTTCCTTTGCCTTGCCAATAGCTTAGACTTGCTCACTGCGGAGTCTCAGGCAGTTCCTCCCAGGATCAGTGTTAGATGTTTTCGAGTTGGTTGAAATTAAGGCTTCAGCCATCATCTCATTAGCAGGTAAGTGAATGCCAATGTCACACTCACCAGCCCTTCTCACATCACCTTAACTTATCCCAATTCGGAGACTTGGGCAGAGAAAGTGACACGAAGATAACAGCACTGATGTATCAGAGCATCGCAGACTATTCAGGTTCTTCTATTCTAAGCTCTCATTTTAGTTAGAAACTGGCTTCTGGTGAAAGCGAAGCCATTTTGTTAAAAAGGGTGCACAGCAAGGGATAGGGCAGGCTTGGGTCTGGAAATCTCCTGTTTGTACAGCAAATACTGTAGTCACTGAATTAACCAGTATACACTGAACATTAAGGACCTCAGTCTCCAAGCTAGAGGCTGTAGGTTCCATAGACTCCACAAAGTCCATTTCTTTATCTATAGAACTATACATAATAGAAAAATAGAAAAAAATTAGAATAGAAAATCATTTAAAATTAGAATAGAAAAATTAAAACATTCATAAACTTTAACATTACTATATTTTTATAAAATTCCCACCTTTATTTGAAAAAAAGTATACAGTGGGGCACCTGGGTGGCTCAATGTGTTAAGCGTCTGCCTTCAGCTCAGGTCATGATTCAAGGGTCCTGGAATCGAGCCCCACATTCGGCTCACTGCTCAGCGAGGAGCCTGCTGCTGCCCTTGCTCCCCCTGCTCTCTTTTTCTCTCTGAAATACATAAATAAAATCTTAAAAAAAGAAAAAAGTATACGATTTCTGGTATCCTCAACCCCATTTGCTAAGGAACCACGTTATCCAGCAATCTGCTGTCAAGTTAATTGGAAAATAGATGCCCCTTGGCATCTAGAAATGGCAGTTCTAGAACCAATTAACTCTGGATTAAAGAATGACAGTTTTAAGAATGGTGAGTTTGTATAAGTGAGTTTCTGAGAGATGGGAGAGCTTACAGGAGAAAAGATGATCTCCTCCCTGACGTGCTATTTTGCAAAATTTCAAGCACCGAGAAACAGGTTAGAGGAGCACAGAGACCACCCTCCACTTTCATCCAGATCCACCAATTGTTCACTTTGCCGCATTTGCCTTTTACCAAGAAAGCTGACTTTAAGAGTGATTTTAATTAGGCCTTTCATTTATAATTATTTTCCTTTAAAAAAATTTTTACTTACTTATTTGAGGGAGAGAGAGAGAGCATGAACAGGCAGAAGCAGCAGAGGGAGAGGAGGAAGCAGGCTCCCCACTGAGCAAGGAACCTGATGCGGGGCTCGATCCCAGGACTCTGGGATCATGACCTGAGCTGAAGGGAGATGCTTAACACACTGAACCACCCAGGTGCCCCTATAATTATTTTCCTTTCTAAGTTCCCAATTTGGTGTTTGATCTCTGGTTCCTCTGGACCTTTGGGGAGGAGAAAGGGACTAGGGAACCAGGCGGTCCCAGACGGGATTGATTCTCTTCCCCACTAGCGCCACATCTATATATAATCTTGTTTTCCTTTTCTGGAGGGAAAATTAGTGAAATTCACTTAAACTCCCCTGGAAACAGAAATTGCTTGTTTAAACATAAAAATATATACACATGGGAAAATGTGTAAGGAAACTATTTTTCTTCAGAAGTTTACTTAAGAGTGTGCTGGTGAGAATATGGTTGGGACAAGGTCCAGGTATTGACGTATTCGGTACTCCAAGTAATGTGCGTCTGTCCAGGGCTGTCCCTGAGGAGTGAGGGCACGTGTCCTGGGGGATGGGGGAGGCTCTGGCATGAATACAGGAGAATCGGGCAGACTCAGCAATCAGTTTCTCAGAAATACGGACATTAGTGCCTTTACTTTATCACTTCTTTGGAGTGATTCCAGGGAATGCCGGTTCCCCAGGAGGGTGACTATATTTTCTTCCCCTCTATAGCTCACCAAAGGTCTGAACTGATGTCTTGCACATAGTAGGAGGTCAAGTGTTTGAAGCCAGGGGTGAAGGGAATGAATGAGGTAAATGTGGATGGAGGTGCTTTGCTTGTGGGGTGGGGGTGGTGTCCCTGTTTTTCTTAGTCCAGACTCCACAAGCTAAATGCTTTGTTTGGCTGCTTTGCTAAGCAGACCTTTTTGCTTTTCTCTATTGATTTCTCACTCTATTAAAATATTGGGCAAGAGTTACACACAGAATTGACAACACATCTGGCCTGTGCTCAGGCCCAGATTGCGTGATAAGGCGGGTTCACTATTTGCTAAGATAAAGCGGAGGTGGAGAGGATCTCATCCCTGTGCACAGCTGAGCGGTCTGCACCTGGGTCTTAAAGACAGAGAGGTGGCCTGGTCAGCAGTGGCAGAGATAGGAAATGGAGCACAGGCTGCTGCTTTTTAGTGTGCATTAATGTCTTGTTTACCTTCTATTTATACTCTATTTTGTTATGTGTTGAAGTTTCAGAAATTCTCACCCTGCTGAGGGTCTAGGCCGATTTTTGGTTATAATCAGGCCTTTGAAGGGTGCCTCAGTGGGTTAATGGTCTGCCTTCGGTTCAGGTGAGGATCCCAGAGTCCTGGGATCCAGCCCCACATTGGGCTCTCCACTCGGCAGGGAGCCTGCTTCTTCCTCTCCCTCTGTGATCACTCTCGCTGTCACTATTTCTCAAATAAATAAATCAAATCTTGAAAAATAATAATCAGCCCTTTGCTTGTGGCACAATGAATTAACCATTCATTTCATAGTTTTCTAGTTCTGGAGGATGCAGTTGTAATGCCCACCACCTCTTAAGATTTCTGCTCAATTATAATTAGGTCAGGCTGCTTGTCTCATAAATAATTAAAGCTTGTTGCCAAAGAAATAGCATTGAAACATAGGACTTCTTTCAATCAAACAGGGTTCAATTCAACTCAATTTAGATAGTCCCAATTCATAAATAATATGTTCCAAAGATGCACTGTGAATAGAATATTTGGGACTCTGAACATATTTTATTGAAAAAAGCTATGTTATAAATGGGATTTAAATTCTCAGAGAAACAAACAAAAGCTAATTTCATCCATAATAACACATGGGTCATTCTGTTTTGAATAATTTTGCAATGCAAAAGGAAAGAGAGGGGGAAATGTTGAAATGTGAATATTTTAAATTGCAAACAGATGTCTTAGCAGAGGATGGGAGATGGAATATGAAGAATCTGAAGAGGTCATCTGGATACTTTCGAAGGAGGCGCTTTTCCAGGAGATCGTTTAGAATCACAGTCTCCAAGTTATGGATGTTGACTTACTTTATCGCTGAGGAAAACAAGAAACAGAAATTTATTTCTGATTTTACCTCAAAGCTTATCCATTTAATTTACTTCTGCTCATCTGTGTCACTAGTGGTAAGGATGCGGTGGGAGAAGAATCATGGAATGGAAAGAGGGATTTGAGAAAATGTGACGGGTCAGTGTATTTGTTCTCGAAGGTTGCCGTACAAAATACCACACACTGGGAGGTTGGCAGTCATAGATCAAGGTGTTGGCAGGTTTGGTTTCCCTCATGCCTCTCTCCCTGGCTTGCAGATGGCCATCACTACCCTTTGTCCTCCCATAGTCTTTCTTCTGTTAACACACATTGCTGGTGTCTCTTCCTCTTTTTCTAAAGAATGAGTCATGTTGGATTAGGGCTCCACCCATATGACCTCTTTTAACCCTAATTATCTCAAACTCCCATCTCCAAATAGTCACATTCTAAGGAACTGGGGGTAAGGGCCTCAAGATACAAATTTTGGGGTGGGGGACATAATTGAGTTCATACCAGAATGGAAAGTGAAAGAAAGCAAGAAATAAGTTAAAAAGAGTTGTATGTGGCCGATGTGACCAATGAACAAGGCAGGGCATACAGAGCAGTTGTTGGGAAGGATGGCTGGGAGCTTTGGCATGGAGACATGGAGTGGGGGACAGGGTTCCTGAATCACCCTGACCTGGCCTTCTGTACAAATGTGTGTGGGGGTGGGGTGGGGTGGGGAGGGCAATGACTAAGACACCTCAATTCTCATTCCCATGAATTTTACTTTTTCCTTAGTGGCCCAAAATACCAATGCCATCACGTACAGGTTCTGTAAAGACTTTTCTCCCATTTTGAACCCCGTGAACCAGAAGTTGTATGAGATAGCCGTGCAGCCCCCAGGGAGGGCATACTTCCCAGTACCCATTTCAGGCATGGCGCTCAGATAACAATGGCCATGGAATTCCTTCTCAGTGTGATCCAACACTAATTAAGGAGTTTCCACATTAACACTAGAAGGTCTTCCCGGTGTTCCGCATGGGAATTTCAGAATGGTTGTAACTCTTTCCTGTATGTCTCCCACTTTTTCCTATTCTAAATAGAGGAGTGTTTTCTTGCACTTCCTCTATGCCTACTTCACCCTGGTTCATCAGTCCAGGGTGTGTCCTTTTAGTTCACAGATGTTTAGATCAAAAGGAGGTATCTCCAACGTGATGGAGTCCATGTCAGAGACCCCAGACTTTCAGCTGGAAGTGGGTTTACAGTCCTCTAGGGAGCCTCCCTTGGGAAGGGGTCATGTGTTCTATGAATGAGAAGAACAAAAGAATTGTTAGAGGTGCTCAGAGGGTAGATTGTTGCAGAGACAATGCTATAGGTCTTAAAATTCCATCTCATCGTTCTCTTTCTAGACACATGGGATATTACCTGGTCTGGCTTCTGTTGTGGTGAAGTTGGGGCCAGGTGACTGGGTTAGCAGAAGGTTAACAGGATGAGGTCACTAGTGCTGTCAGTCACTCCCAGGCTGACTTTAAGGAAACTTCTTCAGGATTGGCCACTTCTCTTTTCCCTCGCTGTGGTGACTGCAGATCACACATTGGAGGCCAGTATGTGACGGACAAGGGCTGCTTGACTCGCCTTAGGTGTTGCATCAGTGAGAAATAAATGTACATTATTGTATATATGCCACCAAAACACGGGCATATCCCAGCCTTTTCTAATACTGAAAGCGCCTCACTGTTGTATGTTTTCCTCCTTATTTACTTCCTTTCCAACCTTCCTTGACATTTGCTTTCATAAAGACTTATCTTAAATTCCAACCGGTCCCATGTGCTAACTCATTCCAAATAGTCCCCCACATACCTTGTTTCCCAAAAGTTTACAGCAACTTCACAAAGTTCTATTCTGAGGCTTTGCTTCTCAGTTCTCAGATGAGGGTAGCTCTGTGCTCCACTCTAGCTCCCCTCAGAATCAAAGTCAAGGGAAGGGATGGTCAGCTGGGCAGGTGCCTTGGTAGGCAACCCATGAGGGCCAATGGAAAACACTGAAATGCAAAAAAGTGAAGAGAATTGTATTTACCAAAATTCCTCTAATCCTTTGATCAGCTCTTTGTGAAGGGAACAGGAATGAGACCCCCAAGCAGCACATTCCAGTAATGGCTGGTGTTAGGTCAATTGCTTTCTAGGGAAAGAGGTGTGCAACCCTGAGACGAGGAAAGAGGCTAAGAAGCACCAGCAACAACTCTTTCTCAGCCCTTTCTCCCATTCAGCGCTTAGCTCTCCTCTTAGAACATAGGTGACAGCTTGATGTGATCTGATCCTGACCCTTTCTGCTTTGTGATCCACTTACCCATTTGTTCAGTGCCCCAAGAGTAAGAAAGATGGCATAAATATCTTCACATAAGGAGGCCTCTCCCCACTCCCATCACCCAATGGATAAGCCGGTATTTGTGGGATTAGTAGGGTCACAGAACAAATCTTTGTCTCATCTGGTACCTCGTATTTACAGACGGGCCATGGGTCTTTTAGCAGCTAATTATAGCAAATATCATAACTACCGAGAGCCTATAGCATTCCTGCAATAAGATGGACCCCTGTTGAACTGCTGGACTAATCCAACATGATGTTAGCCTGACACATGAGAACAAGGCAAGGTGAAATTATGAAGTGAAGCTTATCTTTGGTGGTCCCCTCCTCATTTTCCTATGTCCATCTTTGACTCACGAATGAGTCAAGAGTTGCTGAGAATTCAGCCTGCCTGGACATGGTGCCGGGAATGGTAATTTACAGAGACGAAAGACCCAATCCTGCTTTCGAAGAGTTCAGAGTTGAGCTCAATTGTTTCAGAAGTCCAGACAGATCAAATTCCAACACTGCATATACCTAAGACTGGATTTAAAATAACATGATGCATTTTTTGAGGGGAGGAGCAAGTATTTAAAATGTAACTTCTAATTTCCAAGCGAACGGACCTCATCCTATATCAGAGGATTTCAAGTGGCAGATGGATGAGGCTGTCTTCCTAAGGCCCTGCAGTTGGGCCTGGAGACAAATGTCCTTTGGAGGCTGGCCCTGTTTCAGGGACACGAAAGTTGCCTCTTCTATTTGACTGCTCACTTACAAAACAAGCTTTTTGCTTTATTCATCAAAAAATTGTTTGCCCTTATCAACCCTCATGTGCCATATAAATCCTGTAAAGCAACCCTAGGCCCTCAGTGCTCCAAACTAACAACTTTCACCGGACGTCTTCCAATGCTGTCTCATGGTGTTTGAAATTTTGGCAGGAGATGTAGGGTCAACAGTTGCTTGCGAAGTATTCACCTTGGTTACTCTTGGTGAAATGATGTAACCGTTGCTCCATCTTTGGTACATCAGCCTTTTTTTTTTTTTTTTTTTTTTTTTTTTTTGTAAGTAGGCTCCACACTGGGCATGAACTTATGACCCTGAGATCAAGATCTGAGCTAAGATCAAGAGTCTAACACCTAACCGACTGAGCCACTCAGACAACCCTTGGTAAATCAGCTTTTGAATCTAAAGTCATTTGAGGGCAGTGGCAAGGCTGATGGGTAAGAATGTAAAAAACTGAAGCCCTGCCCCAACAAGGCATGGTTAACATGCATGTGCACACACATACAATTTAAGTAAACTTTTGCATCTTCTATTTAAAAAGAGCAAGGAAAAGGTATTTTCATAGAATGAACAATCTCCAGGCTTGATGGCAAACTAAACATGATCCAAGCCAAAGGACTTTGAGGATAAACAAAAGAACAACAAAACCAAACAGGTTAACTGGCCCCTTGGTACTCAAAGATGTTTCTAAGACCACATCAACTTATAAATACCACTGCCACGTAGGATTCCTCTATAAAATATGCTTGCTGCAAAGCATTAACATATTGATGTTGGGCTGATGTTCAGGTGTCCACCCACTAGGTAAGTGCCTTGCTCTTGCACAAGAGTATCAGTTGGCATAACCATGATTACTAAATGTTCTGGATGGTGGAGGGGCCCTCCTAGATATCCAACAAAATTGTGATGGTAAATCCTCAAAGGAGGGGATTCTCTCGTGATTATGGGGCAAAGACTAAAGGAACAGAGGCTGATAACTCATGGTTCATATACATCCTTGGCTTCTATTGATAAATATGTTAAAGAGTTTCTTAGCTCAAATTCATTTACAATATGTACAAATCAGATGGACAAGACCATCATAGTCCCTCACCATTTCTAAGCTAACCTGATAAATACAAAAAAATTTAGTGAACCTGAATGAAAATCATTTGATCATTTTGTAGGAATCTAGGGGAAAGTTTCAGGTCAGAATATGTTCATTGTACCAGATGAGAAAATTATAAATAGATATCCTGTACACAGACACACTCACAGATTCACACACACACACACACACGAAAAAGAGAAAAGAAAGTGGAAAAAAAAAAAAAAGACACTGAAAACACCAGATGGGAAAGGCAGACTGGGTTGCCCTATGGGTGATTCTTCCTACTACACAATCTCATGGAGCCTATACCATACAGAGTGATCACTCCTCAGTAACCAAAAGTTGTCCACATAATCCCAGTGAGTTAGGCATGACAAATGGGTTTCTTTGAGAGAGGAATTCAATATCAGGAAGCAGTGAAGAAATTTAGAATTTCAGAGTCTGTGATACATTAAAAAAAAAATCAATCATGAAGTTGTTACAGAAGTAATTCTGCTTAAATAGGAACAAAAAGACTTGCTTGGAATAAGCCATCAATACAAGCGCCACAAATAGCTAAGTGCTGCTGCTAACTACAGGCTTTATTAAGAAAGGCAAATTCTCTTTGTGTATTAAGGAGGACACATGTTGCATGGAGTACTGGGTGTTACGCACAAAAAATGAATCATGGAACACTACATCAAAACCTAATGATGTACTGTATGGTAACTAACATAATATAATAAAAAAATAAAAATTACAAAAGAAAGAAATACAAATTTTCATTGTAATATCTTGTATTATTTAAACAAAACAAAACAAAAAACCCCCCAGTATAGTATAGCGGTTGTATTGTTGCAATATAGCAAATTACCCCCAAACTTAGTAGCTTATGATAATATTAACTCACAGTTTCTACCAGCCAGGAGTCCAGACCTCTTAGTGGGGTACCTGTGGCTCAAGGTCTTCCCCAAGGTTGCAGTCATCTCAAGGTCAGACTGGGGCTGAAGAATCTGCTGCCAGGCTCACTCCCATAGCTGTTGGCAGATTTAGAAATTTGTATTCAGTTTATTCCTGTGGGCTTCTCTACAGGGCTCTTGCGTGCCATGGAGTCTGGCTTTCCCTGCATGAGTCACCCGAGAGAGCGAGAAGAAGTGCCTCAAATGGAACCTGCCATTGTTTTATATCCTAACCTCAGAAGTAATATCTCGTCACTTCTGTTGTTCTATTTATTAGAGGCAAGTCAAAATCTTCAGCTCCCACATGGGGGCCTGAAGGTCAGAAGGCAGGGATCACTGGGGCCATTTTAGGGGCTAAAACAGGGGCTAGCAGTCTGATTCTGGAACCAGGATACCTGCATTTGCTTCTCAGCTTTTCCACTTAACTAGCCTCATGATCTCGATCTCTCTGTGGCTCAATTTCCTTACCTTTGAAAAGGAGATAACAAAGCAGTCACCTCACAGAGGTGCCACGAGTCATCAGTGAGTACTTAAAGCACTGCACAGCAGCCCTAAATGAGCCTTATAGAAATCGTGATTATTATTACAAGAGATTGCTTAATGCTCCAGGTTTCAGAATATCATGGGGGATAAGAATGAGAACTTCCTGTACGGGTTTACATAGTAGGTAATATCTTTGTCATGTGCGTGATCCACAGAGGGGTAGTAGTGAAAGAAAACCAAAATGGCAGAACTATAAATGGCTGCCCAGAGAGAGCATGGCCAGCGTGCCACTCTCATGGTAGAGGACCGTGGATGGACAGCGAGATGTTGACGGGAGGAACTTAAAATCTCACCACGAAAGTCCCACAAGTTGAAATTCTCAGAACCCACAGAGCAGCAGCTTTGTCCTGTTTCTGATGGTCCTCTATCTCTACTCCTAAGAAGAGGATAGGGGATGGGGAACCTCTTGACTTTGCCCTTCAGAAAAAATATATTTGAGAACTGCCCAAGGTTACAGAATTCCAATAGAACTAAAGTCAAAGTAAACATATCTTTGCAAGTCATTATTGATTTTAGGGTACAGGTATGCCTCCCACCAGCCCTGAAAACCATGCAATTGCCAGCAAAGAAAACAGTCTTGTGATTGACCTGTGAGGCTGGAAAGTGTAGGAACAAGAGAAATCAGAGGTCAACCTCCAACTTCTTAATAAGGATCATCACATAAGACACAGAGGCACATCTCCTAGAATACATCTTTTTCAAGTCATAGCAGGAATGAGGATTCCAAAGAGGTTCCAACCCTTTACTCCAACCCCCCAACCCATGAGAATATCCAGGAGAATGGAATCACCTAGAAGTAATTACAATTAATGAAATTTAGTGACAGGAAGTGACAGGAATTCTATTAAGATTTTCATAGATCACATCTCTTGATTTATTACATCAGATTGAACTCTCCGGTGTCTAATTCCACCCAGTATTTTGAACTGGGACTACTACTAATGGTAAATGGATTGCCTGCTTACTATGGGTTAGATAGACACTGCACTGAGGGCTCTCACAGATTGCCTCACCTGTCTCTCTCGATTGCTGTATGAGGTTTATACTGTTATATCTTTTTTGTTGTTGTTGTTCTGGATGAGGACACTAAGATTGAGAGAAATTAAGTGACTCATGGCCAGGAATGATCTGTGCCCTGAAAGCCTTAGTGCAAAGCCCCAAACACCTGCTACTGTTGGCGAGAAGGGAAAGGCAGATGAAGTTTAGGAACAGCTGGTTGTGGGATGGGAGTGTGCTGAGGATGGATGATTAATTTTGGATGTTCCAGCAGGGCCAGATCACAACAGACCAGCACTCACATGCTAAGGATGTTGGGAAGCCACAAGCTACGTCTCAGCTCACTAGCCCTTAATTAGATGGCAAAGGAACGCTTTCTGAGGAAAGAAGGATCAGAGGCATGCCAGCTGACTTTGACAAAGCAGGTAAGGGGAGACAAGTGGAGCACCCCTTTTCCTGCTGTCCCAGCCCTCTGTGAGCAGAAGGAGGGAAGCAGGACAGGGGATGGTCATTGGGACAGAGGAATCAGACACATGGAGCTGTATCATCAGAGATACCGTGAAAAGATGACAACACACAGTGGCTCTGCTTGTGTTATGTTCTGGCTGAGAACATGGCAAAGTAAGGCTTGGTAACTGCAATAAAAACTCCCACTCAGAAAAAGAGGACACCAAGCAGCCATTGCTTCTCTACAAAGATGGAATCTTTCAGGGCAGGGGCTGTAAGGATTGTGTATCTGGTGGCGTGTATGCAGCCCCTCAAGAAGGCCTTGATCAGGTTCTCGGTGGAGAATCCCTTGTCCGTGTTCTCCAGGCCCTGGGATCCCCTCATGACAGGGTGTTCATCGTCCTCGTGGTTATATCTGAAGTGGGCTCTGGGGAGTCTGAGTTCCTCGAAGGCTGCTAAAGTCAGTGAGGAGCTGAAGGTTGTTCAGTTATGTCCTGAAGTGACTTTACTTCCTGCCATGTGGAGAAGGCCAGGATACAGAAAGAGAGAAGGATGAGGCTGGCAGACAAGAGAAAAGTAGATATTCAAGAGAGGTCTTGATGCCATTTGAATTCCTGGTCCAGCTGCTCCTGCAGCTCAGATACATGCTTCCCTTTCTACTCCTTAGATTTTCTTTAGATTCTCTGAGATGCCCCGAGGCCTTGGCAACCAAGAGTCTTCACTGATATAATCCTAGAATGAATCCAACCAGTGAGGTATTCCAACCAATGTCATAGACACTCAAGTTCTTTGGCCTGGACTAGAGTTCTAATAATTTTTGTCCCATTTTTATTAGATAACACCCATTAACATTACCAAGGCAAGAGCAAAAACAAACAAAAAAGCACCCTCTCAGAAAAACCCCCAATATTGTGGCTGACTTTTGAGCAGATGTATTTACTTAAGAGGGATAAGAAATGACAGTAAGTCATAATGCAATGGCTCTAGATACCCTGATCTTGCTCCAGAAGGTCAGGTAAATTTGTATCAATAATAAAAACATGCATAAAACATAGGTAGGTTAAACAAATGTGGTAGACACATATGATGGAATACCACTCAATTTTTAAAAGGAAGGAAATTCTGACACATGCTACAACACATATGAATCTCGAGGACATTATGCTAAGTGAAATGAGCCAGTCACGAGAAACAGATACTGTACAATCCCACTCACATGAGGTACTTCGAGAAGTCAAATTCAAATAGTGGCAGAAAAGAGAATTGTGGTTGCTAGGGACTGGGGGAGGGGGCCATAGGGAGTTGTTGTCTAAGGGATACAGAATTTTAGTTTTGTGACATGAAAAGAGTTCTGGAAATTGGTTGCCCAACAATATAAATGTACTTAACACTACTAACTGTGCACTTAAAAATGGTTAAGATGGTAAATTTTATTGTGTATTTTACCAAAATTACAAAAAAAAAAAATCAACTGGTGAGACAATGTTCTAGAGCATTGCTGTTGTTAGAAAACGAATACATTTTTTGATAGATTAGTCTAGATATTAGACTAGATGACCTTCTAACCTGGATGCTTAAAAATGTGATGATAGCTATTAGCTAGGCTGGTCATTTTTTATTTTTTCCCTTAACTTGGTACACATAGAAAAATTATTCTATTTTAGACACATGAGGGTAACTGGAAGGGCCTGCTTGAAGCTGGAAGTCATTGGTTGTGGAGTTGGGCTGAGGGCTCTAACTATTCCAGCACTCAGCCAGCTTTCCCAGTCCTGTCTGTCTCTGCACTCTAGTCACCTATTCATGGTACACCTGCTGGGCAGCTCCCATTTGCGGGGCCTGGTCACAGAACAATTACCTCTGTCAATGGCTAGATTCCAAAGGTGACAAATCAAGTTTGTGTAACCTGTAGCTCTGAAAAGATGGAGCAGTTCTGCACTGGTTGTTGTTGTTTTGTAGCCTGATGATTTTATCTGCAAAGCCTTGAACATCAAGGCAATGTCCTCAGATGCTACTCTAGACTGAAAATAAGAAGGCACCTTAGTTGCTTATTAAACTCAATAAAACACAACTACCAGACTCTGAGACATGATTTTTCACATTCAGTGTGACTGTTGGATACAAACATAAACATTAGTTCTTTTTGGAAGAATTTTTATTTCTTCTCCCTATCCAACCACCCACAATATTAATGAAATAACTTATCCTAACCTGAAGTGGGAATTTTCTGAAGCCACATTAACAAGGAAAGTGGATCCTTAAAATAGGGCATTCACATTGTGCTATGTTATTCCACATTATATTACATTAGGGTATGCTTACCTCCAAAACAAAGATACAATTTCTCTGTATCTTAGATCAAATCCTGCCTATGTTACTCTTCCAATCCATTATGGCTTTCTGAAATGTCATTTGAGGTAAAAAGGTTGGAGAGTGATGTTTCTGGAAAATGAACTTGTGGCCAACTAAAGATGATACTCTTCTCTTTGAGAGGTGGAGTCAGTTCCCCTCCCCTTGAGTCTGGGTGGGCCATGATTTGTTTGGCCAGAAGTGAAACTGGGTTATAAAATGCTGGGCTAGAAGCAGAGTTGCCCTCACAGAAAGCCTGCTTTCTGCATATAATAGGTTACATCCATCTACGAGCTTGGATATGCCCAAACAGTTCTAAGATAACTCATTCAAAGGAAAATTCAACTAATCCTTTTTTTAAAAAAAGATTTTATTTCTTTATTTGACAGACAGAGATCACAAGTAGGCAGAGAGAGGGGGGGGAAGCAGGTTCCCTGCTGAGCAGAGAGCTCGATGTGGGGCTCCATCCCAGGACCCTGAGATTATGACCTGTGCCGAAGGCATAGCCTTAACCCACTGAGCCACCCAGGCACCCCTCAAATAATTCTTAATTAAGGATATAAATGACTAACATGTTGTCTCTATATTTGGTTTCTCTCTTGCCATTCTGATCACAATCCTCAAGAAATCATCAAAACATTCCAAAGGTGGAAGAATCTTCAGGAGGACTGATCTACATTGATTTTCTATTTCGGGAGAAATCAGTAGGCTTCTAAGTCAGCATGTTATTATTATGGTTGAATGTCGACAGGAGCTTTGGAGATGACTCTAAGATCATGACAGTTATCAACAGAATAGCTTTATTTTTCATCGAATTCTACTTATTTAAAAAGTGCTAGACCCCTTAAGATGTAAACAAATTTTAGAAAAACTGAAAAGAATGATCCCTATTTCACAGAGAGTGGTCAGGAAAGCAAGAAAGTCCTCAAAACAATAGACAGCAGAGGCATAATCATTTCTTATGTTGTTTAGCACTTTAGAGGGATGAAGTGATTTGCCCAGTGTCCCACTGATGGCAAGTGGTGGAAAAAAGACAAGGCTGTGGGTTATAGTCATTTCCTTCCTCTAAGCCATGCTGTGTCTATATACCACATTGCTTCTACAGAAACCCATATGAGACATGAACATTTGAGAAATAGATAACTTTTTAACAGTTTTTTTAAAATTTAATTTTATTTATTTGACAGAGATCACAAGCAGACAGAGAGGCAGGCAAAGAGAGAGGAGGAAACAGGTTCCCTGCTGAGCAGGGAGCCCTGACGTGGGGCTTGATCCCAGGACTCTGGGATCATGACCTGAGCCGAAGGCAGAGGCTTAACCAACTGAGCCACCCAGGCGCCCCTGAGAAATAGATAACTTTAAATTTTAAACACGTAACCCAACAAGCTCATTGCCATGGTGTTAATCTACCAAAACTTAATTGAAAAACTGGTTCAAGCATCTGAAGGCACAGGACATGCTATTTTTGTTGGTTGCTTAATTGAAGTTCAAAGAAAGATAGCAAGAACTTTCTCCACACCCTAGCCTCCAGTTCACCTTGGGTTCACCTGATATTGGCCACACATTAGGTACTATGTGTTTAAAAAAATCTCTCTCAAAGGAGGACCCCAAAGGTGGTTCTATTGAGATGATATTATTTGAATTGAGATTATTTCCCTCTCCTTGTTTTGTTCACCTTGAAATGGCATACTTTTCAAAGCTTATAAATAATAGGCTTAAACAAAAGGGTAGTTAAACTCATAACTCTATCTCTTGAGACAAAGAATTAATAGAAGTAAAGCGTGCATTGTATATATATTAGAAAATTTGGAAATGGCAAGCATTTTGTCACTGAAGGGGTATAAAGCTTCCAAAGTCAACATAAGCCAGGGGTTATATACATAGCCTGTTCAACTCTGGACCCAATAGCCAAGATCAAGGCCATTTACTGATAAGAGTAGACCTTGAACAGTATTTATCAAGGTCTCTCTCTCTCTCTCTCCCTCTTTTTAAATCACTACAGCTATTTGGGAACATTGAAACCAAACTGCACTTGCACATAACCTTGACCCTGTGTGTTCTACTTCTTGTATTTATTTTGAGGTAGTTCCCTAGTCTTATGTCTATAAACTCTAGGTAAATGGCATTTAAAAAAAAAAAAAACAAAACCTGGGGTGCCTGGGTGGCTCAGTGGGTTAAGCCGCTGCCTTCGGCTCAGGTCATGATCCCAGGTCCTGGGTTCAAGCCCCACATCGGGCTTTCTGCTCAGCGGGGAGCCTGCTTCCTCCTCTCTCTCTGCCTGCCTCTCTGCCTACTTGTGATCTCTCTCTGTCAAATAAATAAATAAAATCTTAAAAAAAAAAAAACCTGATTCTGTAGCCATACTTTCATTAAGAACTCAAACCATTATGTAATGTATGGGGAAAATGCTATCTACAACTTCCAAGGAAAACAAATCCTATGGGATGAACTCCTCACCCTTTTCTACTAAGGACCTCAGTTGGCTTGGTGAAGGGGCCAAATATGTAATTAGACAAAGAAAAGAGGGAACTGGCTTTACCTGGAGAGAAAATTTGGAGTGGTAGGGAGCGCTAACTTCCTACCCAGGAGGAGAAAGCTGGCACGATGGCATAAGCCTGGAGGTGTAGCTGTAGCTCGGGACAAGAGGGCCAAAGAACCTAGGGATGGATGGTGTAGGACTTGCTGAGTGCTCGACTGAAATTGTTGCATTGTTGTGATATTTTTCTCCTCTCCCTCTGCAATCCTCTTTTATTCAAGTTGGCTGCCGAAGGAAAGGTTTGCATGCGGGGTTTTGTTTTTCCTGGGCTTTGGTTTTGGGTGAAGGTAGGGCGATGAAACCATGGAAAGTGTCCAAGTTCGACATCTGTGTCAATATTGTGTAGAATAGGAACCACTTATGAGGACCAGTGGGATGGTTCTTCATAAATCGAACTGATTAATTAGAAGTAAGGAGCTTAGAGTAAGTATGCTCAAGAAGATAAAACCAATGTGGAGAAATGTTGGGAAGGGGTTTTGACTTCCATAGGACATGAAATAGAAGTTAGAACCAATCTCATGTAGAAGTTAGAAGGATGGGAAATCACAGTTACTCCTGGTAGAAGGATTTTACGTGTGTCTCTTGCTTGCGCTCTCTTTCTCTCTCTGAGAGAGATACATAAGTATCTTTACATAACTTTTAATTATCTTACCCTTCGGAGGTACTATTCGCTTCTTTTTGATTTTACAAATGAAGATACTAGAGCTCTGAGTCTCTTTTCTGGGGCCACTTAGGACAAGCAAGAGTGCAAGGGATGAAGCTGAGACCTGACCCCTTGGGGATGGCGAGGGCACAGGGAACCAGAAGCACAATAACGTGCCCCCCCACCCCAATCAATAAACAGCTGACTTTCTTACACTGGAGGTAGAGAGGATCTCTGGTGGCTTGTGATCTAAACAGCTCAGTTTGTCATGTATTAGTGACTCTAACTATATACTGATCTATATATTCAGATCCCTAAAGAAACAAGTAGGAGCTTTTAAAGGAATGAACTGCCTTTACCATATCATCATTTTCATTTAATTTCTCAAAGTGGGTTCTTCATCAGAATTGGTTTTCTTGGGTGAATGTGCTCCAGAAAATAGAATGTTTCTGTTCTTTGCACAGAAATTGCAGGAACAGAAAAAATAAGTGTGATGAAAGAATGGGAAGGAATTCCTCCTCTGCAAATGAGGGACAGGTGGGAGAGGAGGGCAAGTAGCTGTAATCAAATGAGATAGTTAAATACATGGCTGGAAAAGCAAGCAAGCCAGTTATATGCAAATTAGGATCCATTCATCACAACCTCCAGAGACTGAAAAGTCTGAAAATTAGAGATCACAACAAGTATTTTGGATTTAGTTAAGAAAGGAGAGGTTGGGGCGCCTGGGTGGCTCAATCGGTTAAGTATCTGCCTTCAGCTCAGATCAAGATCCCAGGGTACTGGACTGGAGCCCCTTACTGGGCTCCTTGCTTGGAGGGGGGTCTGCTTTTCTCCCTCTGCTGCTCCCCCTGCTTGTGCTCTGTTTCTCTGTCAAATAAATACATAAAATCTAAAGAAAGAGAAAAAGAAAAGGAAGAAAGAAAGGAAGGAAGGGAGGAAGGAAGGAAGGAAGGAAAAAAGAAAGAAGAGGTTAAGGAAGACCTTATCATGGCTGCTTCTGATCATTAAAGGTAATAAAAGTCAGGGCCCACACTTGGGAGAGAATTGGAGAGTGGACAGCAAGGTAGTTCAAGGTTTACACAAAGGACACTTGATTCAGTTTCCCCTGAAGAGCAAGATAAAGGAGTCAGGAAGACAAGAGAAGTATAGGAATGTTCAAGGAGAAAAACTGTTCTCCCTTACATCTCTTTCATGGATAGAAAGAAACAGAATGAGAAACAGTGGGAGGGGGAGAAGGGGAGAGATTGAACAAATGGATGGGAATAAATCAGGCAGGACTATTTTAGGAAATAAACAGCTGAAGGACATTATGAAGAGTCAGTAAGAAAAAAGATATTGTCCTAAATGAACAGTCACCAAATGACACAGTGGCAGGGACTGTTGAATTCTTCAGTGACAAAAAGTCCTAAGAAGAGTGAGTGATTATGTAATCAGAGTACTCAGTGGTGCAGAGATAACAAAAGATAATTTCAGAGTCCTCACAGTGCAGAGGGAACAAAAGAATCTTGAGTGGAAATCAGAATGAAGTCAAGTGAAAGCTTACAACAAAGGAACAAAGAAGAGATTTTTGAAAATTTAGGATAGAAAAATAGATGAACCATCAGGAAGTTAATGGGGAAATTGCAGTAGATAGTTGTTAAACTATGCATCATCTCATCTCATATAATTGCCATTATAACATAACGAGGTAACTCAGGCATAGAGTTTGCATGCCTTGACCAGCTGGTAAATGGTGAAGCCGGGGATCAAACCAAAGCCTATACTCCACGACCATTACCATTTTTGTAATTAACAAGCATTAACATTTTGAATACCTTGTTATGGATTAAAAAGTTTTTTCTTCATAGCTAAAAATATTAATCATATTTCACAAAACTAATCATAATTTTCAATGTGCCCAGTCCATATTTCACAAGTTGCCCTCAAAATACCATCTAGAGTGGGTTTATCCAAATCAGAATCTACTCCAGTGCACATTCCCATAGCTGTATACTTTACCCCTTCTTTACTCTAGAAGAATCTCTTCTTTTCATGATATGGATCTGTCATGTAATACTTTTCATCTTCTAGATTTTTCTGATTCCTTTTTTTTTTGGACAAATTTTAACTTATTCTTTTATATATTTCCTGTTAAGTTAAAGTTACATATAAAGACTTGACAGATTCAAGTCAAATATTTTAGTTGAGAGTACACCATGTGTAGACATATATCTACGCCACAGCCACCCCATTAGAAGATGTGTAGTTCCTAGTTGTTCCACCACTGGGGGTGATAAGTTTGGTCAATGAATTAGGGTGATGATGGCCTTATTCTCCATTGTGCAATCATGGTTTCCCCCTTGTGATGAGAGTATATTTTTTGATGTGCCCTGGGCAAACAACATAGATCAATCATTCGATAATTTTAATATCAGCTGATAATCCTTGTCTGAGATAGTAATTTCATTCGGGACTTCAAATGGTGCAAAATTTTATATTTCTATCATTATCAACATTTATTAGCTGGCATTCTTCTGTAAAGTACAGCTTTCACTTATTGCTAGGACTACTGGTTATTAGAAATAAAGGTCTATGTGAAAGGCAGAGTAAAAGTGTAATGCTTCCCTTTACTTATCAGTTTTCAAACTGAGGAGTTGGTTTAATGGCTTCCTCAAATGGTGACAAAGAAGTTTTAATGGCTCATGTGGTAGTCATGAAGGACTTAGGAAATCTTTGTAGACCCAATGTCTTTTGGTTAACTAAAATCCCCCCCACCTTTTTTAAGATTTTGTTTATTTGACAGAAAGAGAGAGAGCACAAGCAGGAAGAGCTGCAGAGGGAGAGGGAGAAACAGACACAGGACTCAATCCCAGGACCCTGGGATCATGACCCAACCCAAAGGCAGATGCTTAACTGACTGAGCCACCCAGGTGTCCTCAGTTAACTAAAATCTTGATGCCGATTTGGTGTCAGTGGGAATCACATCAGCCCGGCTCTTAAATCCATTCGTCATTGAAAACTTCTTTATTTTTAGTCACAAGATACCCTGGACTCACCTTGTACTTCCCTTTCCTGAACCTGAAACCAGCCATTTCTTGAAGGGGGCTCTGGTGACTTTTTAGTGAGGAAAAATATTAGAGACTGAAATTTGGATAAGAGATGATAAGAAGTTTGTTGGTTTGTTTAGTATTTCCTAAGTAAATCCTGTGGTATTTCCTGTCATCCTATGGTAAATCATTTCTAATCTGACGTTGTTCTTATCATGAATTGTTCCACATCATTAAATATTCTACATTTAAAAAATGTTTTATGAAGACACCATCATTCTTGTTGACTAGATCTGTACAGTTAGACACTAACATACTTTTTTTAAAAAAGCTATTAAACTAGGAACACTGTATTGACATGTGAGATTATCTTTAACCTATTTGTTAACACTATACTTTACCAGCTGGTCTATAACTATTATTAGACTAAAAATGCTTTTAGTAAGAATTCTCAAATTCTTTTACCAGTAGGGTAGTGCCAGAAAGCCATTCCAAAAGGAAGAGGATAAACAACACAAGTTATATCTTCTATGGATTTACTACTGGTTTCCACTGAGTTGTATCATTTGACCATCTTTACCTCCATGATACCAACAAATGGTCAGCATGTTATGTTGGTCAGCACTTAATTCCATGGAAAGAATCAGAATTAAGAACTGGAGGACCACGTTCTAATCTCTGTTCCGGAGATAAGAATATTGGGACTTAGAGAGTTGGTGGTGGAGGCATGATGAGAAGTTTAGGACATCCAACTCTTACACAAATCCTCTCCATTTTAATTTTATAATTCTGCCACTTCTGTTTCTATTAGTGGGCTGGGTGATCATAAAATTGCACACACAATTCTGGAAGAACTGGTGACTGTAAGAATTGAAATTTAAGTAATCAGTTTTCAGTCAAGGAAAACGGGAGGGAATATGATGTGGGTAAAAGAAAAAAAAAAGGACAAACCTTGTAGGGCAATGCATTAAAATGGAAAATGCATTATCAAGGGAGCTAAGACACTTGGGGCATTTTAAATACTTTCCAGGGAGGATGGCCTATGGACATATGACAAACATGTTATACATCTGGGCACTATCACACTGAAAAAACCCCAACACCTATTATATGACATTATCAATATCAATATTTTTCATTTCATGTCATTACATTTCTGAAAATGTGAATTATATTTAGCCCTGTATTCCTTATGTATACTACAGGTCAGAAAAAGCAGTGCTACATGATATTGATGTCTGGGTAATTCCCAGTTCTTATTTTAATAAGTAAATTTTATATTCTTCTTTCACTTTATTTGAACAGCTAAGGGGGAAAGAATGTTGTAAATTTCTTCCCAGGGTCTATACACCCTCTGGTGGAGACAATAAGTAACCAAATTCCCACATACTGATGTAGTATTAACTTGTCAAGGGTACTATAAGATACTGTTTTAACAGCAGCACTTTGAAAACTGTGAAGATCAATGGGGACTGTGGCTTTAGAAATTTCTTGTTAGATGATGACATATGAAAAAAAATTCTTCACTCACTTTTCTACCTCACATGGCTCCTCCTCCACAGACATATGTATTGGTGGGTAGAAATGCATTTCTTCCATCTTCCATGCTGAGTTGTTTTGTAAGACTGGAGTCATTTTGTGAGAGTTAAATTGTAATCAACAATAGCATTTTTGATATTGTTAGTTGCTGCCAGGCAATGATAGGTGCTATAGTAATCTCAATTTTTTTCTTATGTAGAAGGTAATCATCTACCGGCACCCAATCCTCACCTTCCTGCCATGTTTTTTGTTGTTGTTTTTTTAGTACCTATGATTTTTAAAAGCCTGTATGAAGAACTTTTCAGATTTCTAGGTTTATCAACTTTTTGGCTTTCAAGATATTCTGGCTTACAGTTGAGTAAGGATACCAGTGTTCATTCACTAGATCAACATAAAAAAGAATTTGATATTCTTATCTTCAGTTAAAAAAAACAAACATATTCTTATAGTAATAGAGTCAGAGCCCTTCAAATACTCTGCTTTTCTGCCTTATGATTCTTTTTTTAAAGATTTTATTTATTTGTTTATTTGTCAGAGAGAGAGAGAGAGCACAAGCATAAGGGGGAGCATCAGGCAGAGGGAGAGGGAGAAGCAGGCTTTCTGCTGAGCAAGGAGCCTGACGCAGGACTCAATCCCAAGACCCTGGGATCAGGATCTGAGACAAAGGCAGATGCTTAACTGAGCCACCCAGGTGTCCCTATGCCTCACTGAATCTTGATGAATAAAATTGCTAGGGAGATAGTAAGCACTGAAAAAAAAGTATAACAAAACTTTGAACTGTATTTGAATATTCCACACAAAAACTTACATAGCACAAAAATTACCAAATCATCATAGATTAACATTTTATCTGAGGATGGTTTTGGTGGTGAAGTTAAGAGTTACCATATTTGCTGAGTATCTTTTAGAGTCTTACTTAACATGCTGAAAATTACTTCAAGTGCTGAATAGTTGCCACATTTGCTAAATATCCTTTAGAAAATGACTTAATCTTTTATTAGTCATCTATAAAATGAGTGTCCTGCTATCTCTGTCTCTACACTGTAGATGATTAGTAAGAAGTGAGAATAATGTTTGTTGCCGACACTGCTGGATATTGGAAATAGAAGCACACCAAGAGAAAGAGACACTCACTGGCTTCATCTGTGCTCACAGTGTGATCTTCCCAAGTCATTTTACTTCTTTCCCCATGATGACGATGGGGATAACATTGATTCTGCTTGTCTCCCACAGTGCTCATGAAGGTTTGCCCCAACTCGTCTTCCCTGCACTTGACTCTTCTCCCATTTGAGGATGGAGAACTTCTTGCTCCAAGGAAAGATCCCAGTAAGTCAGGAAGTTTAGGAAATAATATTTCAAAGTATGTGGAGAAAAAAGAGAAAACCTGACAAGAGAATGGCAAGAGAAATAAGAATGGAAGTGAAAGTCTGTGTGTTGGTTGGAAAACACACACCACCATTATTCCCCACCTCCCCATATATTTAATATGAGAATTTTTTTAGATGTTTTGGTAGACACTCTGAGTCAAAGTAAGCATTGACTATTGTTTATAAAGGAAGAACAATGAGGAAAAAACCCAAACATGCTTTTGCAATTAAATGCAGTTATTTGGGGGCGCCTGGGTGGCTCAGTGGGTTAAAGCCTCTGCCTTCACTCAGGTCATGATCCCAGGGTCCTGGGATCGAGCCCCGCATCAGGCTCTCTGCTTGGCAGGGAGCCTACTTCCTCCTCTCTCTCTACCTGCCTCTCTGCCTCCTTGTGATCTCTGTCTGTCAAATAAATAAATAAAATCTTTAAAAAAAATAAATGCAGTTATTTGAATAAAAATCTTAGCCTTGATTGGAGAACCATCCAGAAGTGGAATTAGGGGACATATCTGCAGGTATAAAATGAAAAACTTTAAGTCATAAACTTTACAACTTCTAAAAATGCAAACATCTTTCATAACTTTTTTCATTAATAGATTAAGGTAGATCATCTTATTTAAAATAATCATTTAGAGAAAGAAAAAATAAATACAGTTTGTGAATCATCTAGTGGTCCTTCACATCTGAGGAGATAAGATCAAATGAATATATGCCACACACCCACTGAGTTGTGTGTGTGACTTGGAATCAAATCTAGCCTCTTTGCTATTTTTATTACATCTAAAACAAAATGATTAAGATTCCTAGGGATACAATTCTATGTTACAAGTCATTTATTTCAAGGGCTGCACATAGAGAACCCTTGATCTCTTATAACTATGAGCTCTAGTGCCATTTTAAATGTCAAACATACTAAGATTTGTATTTATATTATGTTAAAAAATCTATGCCAATTAAATTACTAGGTACTTTAATATACATAAAATGGTGCAATTAAAGAATATCAAAATTAGAATTTTAAACATCATTTTCTCTCTGAAAAATAATTTCAAGAACATTGAAACTCATACATGTTTATTGATATACCTGTCTGTTTATAAAGGTTATTTGGAAATCTGTAACTCCAGGTCATTTCTGCTTTCTTTGCTTGCGTGGAAGATTGGGTAATGGGAGTTAATTTAGAGAACAAGAACAATATAAAGTGACTAATGAGAATTATCTTTGCAAGTTCAGCCAAATTGAGAGTCAAGCCAAAGTCAACAGTTCCTCAAACTAGTTTCATTTCAAAGGCACGAGGGATGTTTAAGTAAAGTCTCTTAATATCCTCTGACTTTCTGCAACTTTTCAGTTAACTAGTTTACATGTATTTAAGCATATTTCCAGTTGATTGATTAAATTTCATTTAAGTCAGCTTCCATCTTTGAGCTACCAGTATTAAAGTGACAAATGATGAGGTGTCACATTCTAAAATAAAACATTAATGGCTAAAATGTTTAAATAAATGATTTGAAAGTCATATGATTAAATAATAGTTACTATGAGGCTGGTGGTGTTTTATCTCTGATAGAAAGATAAAATCCATAAAGGAAATCATATTATAAACATCAGATCACGTGACAAGTAAGCAGCATACCTTTCTGAGTAATAGACTAGAACATAATGGGTCGATGGGTCTCTACCATGTCTCTAGAACAAAGTTCTTCCTTATCCTTCAATTTGTAGAATCACAACACCTACTACTGGGATTCAGACAATCTTGGGTGTTTTTCATAGTAGGGAGGGTATTCTTTCCCTCTCTTTACCCCAGTTCTACCATGGGAACTATCAGGACCATTCACTTATAGGGATAGGTGTTACCACTCCTGGAAATGAATCAGCTCTGCCTCCTGTAGAACACTTTTTCTTCTCCCGCCTTAAAACCCAAACAAGTATAAAAATGTTTTCTATCACCAGTATCAACCCTGTTAGCATTTTGGTATCTCTCAATTTTAAAATATTAATGCATACATTCTTCCAACATTCAGAGGGTCCCATTCTTTTTTTTTTTTTTTTAAAGATTTTATTTTTTTATTTGACAGACAGAGATCACAAGTAGACAGAGAGAGAGGGGGAAGCAGGCTCCCCGCTGAGCAGAGAGCCGACGCGGGGCTCGATCCCAGGACGCTGAGTTCATGACCCGAGTGAAGGCAGAGGCTTAACCCACTGAGCCACCCAGGTGCCTCCAGAGGGTCCCATTCTTAATTCACTGATTTATTAATAATTTATTAACCAACCAAGGATTCAGCAGTGGATAAGAAAATTCTCTGCTCTCACAAATGCACATTCTGAGGATCTGGGGTGTTAAAGTTAACTGATGGCTTTGGAGCCACAAAATGTAGGATGGCCCAGTGGCCTGGTCTGTCACAATCTGAAACCTTTATGGGAAGTAACTGTCAAGGAAACAACACATACCAATTCCAATGCTCCAGCTCAGCTTTAGCTTGCTTACCTCACCCTGGGAAGTAGGCCCTGCTAGCCTTATGAGGAAACCCTTGTACCTCTGGCAATCATGCACTTCCAAGTTGCCTCTTCTACCAGCTATAAAGCTTGCTCTTGCCCCAGATTCCTTGGCATCAGTGCTCCAGTGCTCGTGAGGCACTGTACTCCCCCAATCCCTGGATTGTCTTCCTTGGATAAAGGATGTCAAGTTGTTACTAAATAGCTTAACTTTCATCATTTGATAGGGGGAACAGGAAAGACTGTCTCCATGTTAGATGTTGACAAAAGTCAAACAAATTCACAAGAAAGTATCAGGCATTACTAACGTCGTAGTAAGCAGAGTAATGTGATGAAGAGACAAGGGCATGATTTTGGATTGAGGCCTCAAGAAAGTCCTCTCTGAAGTCACACTTACACTGAGGTCAGGGTGACAAACTAACAAAGGGACGTTGACCGTGAGTAACATGCTATCAAGATAGGATCTTGCTCTTGATAAGCCCTCAATAAATGTTCAACCCAAGTAATTATTATCTAAGCTATATAGTTCTTATTACAAATGAATCACACACATGCTTAATTAAAGAATATAAAGTCAGATTCATTTGAGTTGCCATAGAATACCTATGTACACAATGTTTCAAACAGTAACATCTACTTACAGTATGGACATTTATGTTTTCAAGGGGAAAAAAAGACCTAGCCCTTCATGTCATCATGTATTTTATTTTATTATTATTTTTTAAAGATTTTATTTATTTATTTGACAGAGAGAGATCACCAGTAGGCAGAGAGGCAGGCAGAGAGAGAGGAGGAAGCAGGCTCCCCAAAGAGCAGAGAGCCCGATGTGGGGCTCGATCCCAGGACTCTGGGATCATGACCTGAGCCGAAGGCAGAGGCTTTAACCCACTGAGCCACCCACGCGCTCCCATCGTGTATTTTATAATAGGCATATATAAACCATTGATTTGCACATGATTCTACTGTATTAATAAAACCAACTCACTCACCTCAGGGAATGTTAAATCTGACTGCACAGGATGAACATTTCTTTCTTTTTTTTTTTTTTAAGATTTTATTTGAGAGAGAGAACACAAGCAGAGTAGGGGCAGAGGGAGAAGCAGACTCCCCATTGAGCAGGAAGCCCAATGTAGGGCTCGATCCTGGGACTCCAGGATCATGACCTGAGTCGAAGGCAGATGCTTAACCAACTGAGCTGCCCAGAAACCCCGAATGTTTCTTTTTAAAAAAGGTGTTACTCCACCTTGCTTCCTTATACGCTCAGAAGCTCAGAGCTGGCTAAAAAATTCCCGGCTCTGGGAACAAGACCTCTGCTTGTACTCAACTACATTCATGCTTTCACTATCAAGCCTACCAATGTTCTATTTGTACTGTTTATAGTTGCTGCCTTTTAATCAACAGATTATGGTAGAAAACTAAAAATCATATTTTTTACCATTCCCGATCCTAGGGTTAAAAATGATAAAAACTGTTAACATTAGAAGAAACAAGCCTTTCCCACAAAGACAAAAATGAAGAACAAAGAGGGGAAGCTGTTAAATGTGGGAACAACATGGGACACTTCATAATTAACAATGTTCTAAAGAGTACACTGAAAGGTACACTACGTAGATAAGGGAAATATGAACCAAAAAGCAAATACAAAGGACACATACTCATTTTAAATACTGTTCTATTCCCAATCTTAAGACAAGAAAAGCCACTGTCTTAAATATGATTATGTTGCTACCCCTACTAATTTTTGTGTGCTATGTGGGGAGACACACACACACACACACACACTGTTATACATATGCACCAGGGCTCCTTTTATAAATCATTTCCTTGGAATTAAAAGACACTTTAACTTAAAATTGTACAGAAGATGACAAAAAGAATTTCTTAGTCTTTATGACAACGTTGGACACATACATGACATATTAATTTGTATCACTGAACGGGGACAAAAAACTCTTTAAGGGGAAAATAATGACGTACTTTACCAACTCATGTTGAGACAAGGTTTTCAGAAATCCACTGTGGCAAAAAATTAAGAAAAATTTGCACCTTTATTTTGGTGGAATTAAAAACAGCAAGAGTAACAGGAAATAGAGATAACATTGCTACAATTCAGTTCTTTTCAAAAAGATGCATCACAAGAAATTAAACCACAGCTAATGTTATTCATGCTTTAAAATAATCCATTAAGTCTTTCAAATAAAACTGCAAATCAAGGAAATTTTGAAAAGGATTTTCAATGACTTTCAGTGAACATGTTCTTTATTGGTAAAGCAGACACTTAAAACTTTTTGATTACATAGGTCATGCAAAACAATTGACCTCACACATGGTTGTCTACCTGCTCATTGTAACATAATCTTTTTGGGATGATTATAAATTTCATAAGTTACAGTGACTGCAATAGTAGAAAGAATTCAGGAAAATGACTCTAATGAAGCAAAACACTATGTAGTACATGTGAAAGTGTTATTCTGAATGTTTAATTCTCCCTCCTAATATAAATCTCTACATTCGAAGACTATCATATACAAAAATGGCAGTCGCTTTTGTATGTGAGTCTATAGGCACTCCATCTAAGTGATAAAAAGAAACTACAGGAGTAACATTTCAAATACTTTTACAGGGTATGGTTAATCCCGTCACCACATTTTGTTAATCCAAAATAGGGCAGTGCCCTTTTATTTAAAATGTTCATTTGTTTGAATAGTGTATTTCCTAAGGAAGATGATTTTGCTCCTATGAAAATGTTTATCCCTGGTAACATTTTAAACTGTTATTATTTATATAATCTCCAAGTTGTCAATTGGTGGAGAGGCGCATGGCTTCCTGTTATTAGGAATAATCTTCTCACTCTGCATTGTGACACTGAGAACAAGTTTCTCTGCCGTGGTGATTTCAACACTTCCATCCTGTGGGAGTTCTGAGAGCACTGCCAGTAGGAAAACCCCTACCACAGGTCAGTTCACCTCCTTGAAATAAGCAGATCCCCCAGAGAAAGTGAATTCCAAATCTCCTATTGGCACATTCAAGTCAAGTGGCAGTGAATAGGCATAGTAGACTTTCCCAGATACCTGGATATGGGGCGCTGCTGGAACAAACACCTAAAAATGAGAGGATAGCTTTGGGATGAGACCGTGGGTAGAGGTTGGAAGAGTTTTTAGGATGGCAGAAAGAGGCAGGATTGCCTTGAACACTGCTAGCACATCTATGGATGTTAATGCTAGTGAGGGCTGGAGGAAGAAAGGAGCATGGTAGAGAGCACCTAAATTGCCAGGGAGATTATGCAAATTGTCATAAACAGACTGTTAGAAGAAAATGGGATATTAAAGGTGCTGCCAACGAGGACCTGGTAGAAATGAGGACTTAGTCGGAAACGAGGAACGTGCTGTTGGAAAGTGAAGGAAGAGATTCTGGTTATATAGTGGCAAGAAGCTTAGCTGCAACGTGTCTGCAGTTGTGTGGAAAGCAAGTTGTAAGGGATAAACTTAAGACATTCGGTTGAAGAGACTTCTAAGCAAAGTGTGCAAGGTGAAGACTGGTTTCTTCTTGCTGGTTATAGTACAACGTGAGTAGAGATAGACAAATTGAGGAGAGAACTGTTAAATATAAAGAAAACAGGACTCAATGATTTGGAAATTCTTAGCCTATCCAAAGGACAAAAGACATTCCAATTAAGGGATTCGCTGTCAGTGAAGTCGTCTCTAGGGAGAGATGAAGGTACAGCTATACAACCTTTGGCTAACACCTGAGGAAGGCCTGAGTTTTCTGTCACACCACAGATCCTTGAAGAGACACAGGGTGTGACTCAAAGATCCTCCCAGCCTTTGCTGAAGAAGCCAAAAAGAGAGATGAGATTACCTATGAATGCTTTGCACCTGGGCCTCTGGTTTAAAAGCTGAATCCCCCTAATAGGCACACAAGATCCCCAAGTTTCTGGAGAATGTTAAACCAGCAGACCCTGCTATCTTAAATTGAAAAGGATGAAGATGGTTTGAAATGAAAGATAGCTGGACTTCCCACAATTCCATAGTTAAGAAACAAGCTGATAAAACTACTCAGCTGCGAACCACTGCCGCCTTTCATGAAAGAGGAAAGAGGACTCAGAAGATAGTGCTCTGGACCATAGAGATGTGACACCTAATGGAGTGTGCATAGCTCCTTTTCTCATTCCATTGTTTGAACAGGAATGTCTATAAACCCCATTCTATGCCTGTCCTACCATTATATTTGGGAGGAGATAACTGTTTTTCTAGTTTCACAGGTACAGAGATGGAGAGGAATTGTGTCCCAGGAATCATACTCAGACCCTCACTCATACTTGATTTAGATGATTTAAATGAAGTTTGGGACTTTTGAGCTGGTGAGATTCAGATAAGGTTTTGCACTTTGATGCTATAATGGGTTGACACTTTTGAGCACCTTTGAATGGGGTGACCTTATGTCAATCTTTGGGGCAAGAGTGGACTGTGGTAGTCAGAATGGCCTCCAAAATATTCATGTTCTAATCACCATACCTGTAAATTTGTGACCTTACACAGGAAAAAGATTTTGCCAATGTGATTAAGTTAAGCATTTTGAGATGAGATTTTTCTGGTAATTATCACAAGGGTCCTTGTAAGAATAAGGCAGGAGAAATACAGTAGGTAGTAAAATATGTAAGGACAGAAGCAGAGATTGGAGGGATGAGCTAGAGTGAAGAGATGAGAAGAGCCCTCGAAGAGGCAAGGAACGGAGTCACCCCTGGAGCCTCCAGAAACCTGTGATATGTCACTTTGCATAGTAAAAGGGACATTAAAGAGGCAGCTAAGGTTACTACAGACTTGATGACAGGCAGATAATCCGGAACTAATGGTGGGCCCAATCCAATCATGAGTCCTTAAAAGCAGAGAACTTTTCCTGGCTGTTGTCAATGAGATGTGATGACAGAGAAGGGTCAGAATGTAGTATTACTGGCTTTGAAGATGGGAAGGGCCACAGGCCAAGAAATGCAGGTGGCCCCTAGGAGCTGGAAACACGAGGAAATGATTCTCCCCTGGGGCCTCTCAGAGGGAATACAGCCTTGTCAATGCCTTATCTTAGCCAGTGAGACCCATGTTGGACATCCAACTTACAGAATTACAAAATAATAAATTTCTGCTATTTTAAGCCACTAAGTTTATAGTAATTTGTTACAGCAGCTACAGAAACCCCACCAGGTGTGGTGACCAAAGATGAAATGGTATCTGGGAGGAAGAAAAAGCTTTTCTATCATTCCTGATATAGCCTACTTCATATAGGAAATACCTGGCTTTGGCAGAAATGCAAATATTTTTGCTGGTAATTCTTTAGATCCAGTCTGGCTGACAGAATTTACATTTCTGAATTTGTACACTCATTTTGCCCTGGAGTAGAATACATTCTGGATTAAACACTTAGAACAGTGTTCAGTATAAATAGTGGGTCCCTTAGAAAAATGTGTTGAATAAATAAATGAATGTGATCAAGGCAGGCTCTGGGACAGATTGTAATTACTCTATTTTAAAGTGCTCTTTAATGGATGTTCTCAAGAACTGCTGACCTTTCTGTCCTTGTTTCTGGCTTATGATGGTCATAGTTCTATAAAATACAAGGCCAAACCGTATTTTTTGACACTAGTAATACAGCTAAATCAGTAAGTAAAAAGGACGCATACAATCTTAATAGGAGAAATAATTATATGATCATCATATTTCAGAATCAGAATATAGATACTTTTCGGCATATATCACAGAAAAAATTCCAATTTGATCAGAGGATTTCTTGATGGCTGTTGATCAATGCACCATCAAGAAACTTCAGTGCAAATTTTACCAAACACATTTATCAAAATGGGGTTCTGTTCATTTCCTCTGCAAACAAATGTTGTTACATTAACCCAGAGCACGTAACAAATTGGTTTGCCTGAATATTTACAAGTTAACGACATAAACCAGCCCTGCAACTAAAAATTCAAACATATTTATCTCAAAATCTATTCCTGGTTCAAATTCATCTAGACTAAGGCTGGAAGACAGGATAAGAATAAAACTGAAATTTATCTGTATAAATAATAAAAATAGTTTTGTTTTCTTAATGCTCTAAGTATTTTCCTTATTATTATGGCACATCATCTTTCCTACATGCTACTGCATGGATAGGAGCAGTATTATTTTAGTTGCTGGAGTATCACAGTGTTAAGAATATCTGCTTCTTGTAGTGTCAGGCTTTCATCTGTTAGCTCTTTATTTGGAAATGAAGTCACAAGAATAAAGTCAAGAGTCGCAAATTCAGGACGGGACTGTATAATAAAGTCCCGGACATCCAGGATCCTGAAGAAATAAGATAAAAATAATTTGTGATATGAAAGTTTTATTTTCATGTAAGCCTTTAGCTAACATTAGATGATAGTAATATAAGTCATAATTCTAATCCTTATTTAAATGTGTTGTAATTTTAAAAAATTTACATTATTTCAATGGATGGATTTATATTGGATTACAGATAAAATGTGAGCTTTAACTCTGGAGTGTAGCTTGTATTTACTTTTTCTGTAAACAGAGACAATCTTTAGGTGACTTATGCATAAAATAAATGTCAACAATGTTATTATGCTAAAAGTGCAGGTTCTACTTCTTTCAGAGTATAAAATATCTTAGCAGCAGGTGACCCAAAAAAAGGTACCCCAGAATGGCCTGTGTCAAGATCAGTCTGTAACTATGAAAGGTTTAAGTCATAGGGACAATTTTTAAAAATTATCCTTTTTTAAAGACCTTCACATATGCCTAGCAATTCAACTAAGATTATAAATACATCCTTTAAGGAAAAAATAAAATTGGTACATTATTAGTACAACAAATGTATAAATGAATGTTAAAATGACATTTTAAAAAGTTTGAGTACCTGACAAAAAAAAAATAAAGTACTTGACAATAGTACAATTATACTTTATCTACATTACAAATTTATATTGTGAAGAGTATGCTAAGATAGAAAACTCTAATCAGAATTATCATAATTCTTAAATGATTAAAGTCCAAATAAGGTTTCACTATATTTACCATATTAAGCCAAGCTGAATCCCACTTCACATGGTTTTAGCAACAGTGCAAAAGTGCAACTTTTAACAATCTTATTTTTGAATGATAACTGGATTTGCATTAGTATGTTCAAATGCTAAGTATTTCACACACCTATTATGCCTTTGAAGTATTTTTCTTCTCTCAAAAACTTAAGAAGTGTATGTAAAGAATTCCTCATTCTTCATTACTCACTCACATAGTTTTATAAAGATAAGTTACCGTGTGCGAAATCACAAACAAGCTTACCTGTGTGTACTATTGAATCTTTGTATCAAACGACTCCCATCTGCTAATCTGATTTGAATTTTTGTTGTTGGCACAGAATCATCAATAAGAACAACCGCATTAAGTATTGACTTATCTTCCTCTTCTGGGGATGAAGGTGTACTGACTATTTCAGGGGTAAGGCTAAGAAAGAAGAACTGAAGAATTAGAACACGAATCTGAATACATCAGATGCATACATATCTGAATACATAAGATGCAACAAACTGAAGATGGTGGAGTAACCACTGAAACCCATCTCTGATTCTAAAGTGTTCCTGCCTATGACTTCTGGACCAGGAAAAACATGGATTCCTTTGAGTCTCCCATACTTCTTCTAACTTCTTTGTTATATTAAAATTCTTTTGTTGCCTATGATTCTAGTTTAGCTTATCCAATCTCTTTCAAAAGCTTAACTTTGTATTCTTTCCTCCCTTATCCCTTTGAATTCCATGAAGCTGTTTAACACAACAATCTTTACTCAGAAATCTGAGCAACTCTGTCAATTAACTTTGACAAGTTAATGTCAAAGAATGACTATGAGTACAGGCAGACTTGGTTTCAAATCCCAGCTATGTCAACTGCATAAACTTGAGGAAGTAACTTAATCTCTCTGAATTCCAATTTTATCATGTATAAAATGGGGAGGGGAAATAATAAGATGTTATGTAGGTTTGTTATTATCAGTAAGTCCCACAGCGCCTACAACAATATTTCAACAGGTGCCAGCTATTTTTGTACATATCAACACTAAACTATTGGCTTAAACTTACCTAATATTACTTTAAAACATCTGATTTATGTAGTTACTGCTTTATAAAAGAAAAGTAATTTCTTTTTTTTTTTTTAAAGATTTTATTTATTTATTTGATAGAGAGAGATCACAAGTAGGCAGAGAGGCAGGCAGAGAGAGAGGAAGGGAAGCAGGCTTCCTGCTGAGCAGCGAGCCCGATGCGGGACTCGATCCCAGGACCCTGGGATCATGACCTGAGCTGAAGGCAGCGGCTTAACCCACTGAGCCACCCAGGCGCCCCAAGAGAAGTAATTTCTATGTGTTAGTGAGCAATGAAGTTTTATATATGGTGATAGATTTATTTATTTTTTAAAAGGTTTTATCTTAGAGAGTACGCACAAGTTGGGGAGTAAGGGAGGGACAGGCAGACTCTACAGTGAGCACAGAGTCCAACACAGGGCTCAATCCCAGGACCCTGAGATCACGACTTGAGCCAAAATCAAGAGTTGGACGCTTAACCAACTGAGCCAACCAGGTGCCCCTATGGTGACTAATTTATCATGAAACTTATTTGATAGGACATCTTATCATTGGAACTTGATTACTAATGACCTTAGCACCACTTTATCTTAATGACTTCTAATACTAGCAGAATGAACTGTAATTGTAAACTGAAAGTCAGTGTAAAAAAAAAAAATCCTTTTGGATTAAGAAACGAGAACAAATTAAAAACAAATTTGGCCAAATTCTTTATAGACATTTGTCAAATCTTAATCTTCTCTAAGTTACCTAAAGGGATTATTTAATAGTCTTAATGTCTATTTTTTCAAATACTGAGTTTCAGATAGCATCCTACAAATTATTTTCTTTCAAAAAACGTAAGAACATATTTATTAGCATATAAGTTCTAGGAGCATTCTTTGCTCATCTTGACTCTTATTCCCACCAAAGTTTCTCAAAATACACAGTAAGGTAGAAAAATTAACTTGTACTTATTGCTAACACTTCCCCTTTCTTTAGCTTTTTCTTAATACATATTTTAGAATCAACTTCAGAATATATATGATAAAAACATAAAAAAGAAAATGATGATTTGCAATCATTGATCAGGTAGTCTTAAGGAATTTTCTTTCGAGTTTGGAACTGAGGCCTTAAACCCTTGACCAGAAGATGATTCACTATGTCAAGGGTCTGTGTCCCTTACACAGGGAGAGGTACAAAAACCAAAGGGAAGGGACACTAAATGCAAAGGACTTTGATCTTCCTCTGCCTCACTGAAAACTAGGTGTATACATAATCATCACCACCACCACCATCATCATCATCACTACCACCATCACAGCCACCACTGTGTTTGTCAGTTCATTTAAATCATGGTATGAATGAGGGAATCGTGACTTAATAATTAACAGCAAGGATCCAGAAGCCTGATTCCAGGATTCTGACTCAGCCACTTGCTAGATGTGTGACCCTGCGCAAGTCACTTAACACAGAGTTTCTTCATCTGCAAAACAGACAACTTGGCAGCACAGTGGTAAAGATTAAGTTAATGAGGACATAGAAGCATTTCAAACGGTGCTTTTATATAGTTGAAACTTCCTCAAAGGCAGCTATTAGCCTTGTAATTCCTATCCTAACAACAACTAGGGAGGGAAAAGTTACCTCTATTAGATGAGATGAGCAGATGCGGTTTCTGTACTTTAATGGTTTCTATTTAAAACAGATTCTGACCAGATAAGCTTTCAAAATACAAAAAGAAAGTACCAAGTAAGGATACTAGGTAAGGAAAGCTCTTTTATGTGTTTCTTTATAAGATGTGTGTATGTCAAAATGAAATTATGTGGAATAATAACATTTGAGGACAGGAATGTATTTTCAAGATAGTTTAGGCCAACCATATCATTTTATAGGGAAACAACAGAGTCAGAGAGATTGAAAGACAGGCTCAGAGCCACAGAGATAGGCGGTTGAGCAAGTTGGTTAGCGAGCAATGTATAAAAACACATTTTAAAAAGTTACAATAACTTTACTATTTAGCCTTCAAAGTTATACCTGCTTACTACTTAAAACTTTCTCCTTATTCTCCTTTACTGATCAAAATACAATGACATTTTCAAAATACTGCTTGTATGTTTCAAGTATCATATTAAAAGAATTTTTAAAAAGAGGGAATTGATAAAACAAACTTTCTAGGCAGATTGGAGGACAGGACGTAGGGTGGTTGTAAGAAGAGTGAGTCCCTTGGTCAGGAAGATAAACATCTTCTAACTTAAGAGAGGGTAGTAAAGATGGATTTAATAAACTTCGAGGCTAAGAGGAATATATTGGAAAAGTAATTCCTATCAGGCTCCATTTTCTCAGGAAAGCTGGAAGCAAAAAATCTGCTGAGATGAGGGCAGGGAACATTTGGGATCAGCTCTTCGAGAGTGGGAGAGGCACAGTTCGCATTCTTAGCATGGGGTGTGAATATCCCCAACAGCACTGAACAGCACAGGGGCAGACAAATCCAATGGCTGAACAGTAAGGCAAGGGGCTGCAGAACTGCTGGGATAAGAAAATGAAGCAAATGCAAGAAGGAAGGGGTTGTTAGGCTTTAGAGAAGAGGACCCTTAAGGGTCCAGGGATCAAGATGAAGTCAAAACTCAGGCTTAGTGGCCAGAATGGGTGAGTGGCAAATGGAATCTTTTGGACTGCACAGTGTGAGAAACAGGAAGCAACTGTTCTTAAACAGAGACATTTGCTTCCTCTCGCGATCTGTATCATCATATGCACAAGCTCAAAAGCCTACAGCAACAGTCTACTTGTTAGCCCTGCTTATCAAAAATGATTCTGTAATTTTCTAAGTATGTTGGGCTCTATTCCAGCTCACTGAGCTAATTTTTATGCAGTTGTACCGTTTACTGTGCCACTGTACATTTGCAGTTTTGTCCCTATGATCTGCTTGTTCCTATGATACTACATGAAAGACCTGGGTAGAATTTTTATTGCATTTAGGTTTATCCCACAATTATCTATAATATTACAGAAAAAATTAAGTTAGTTTCTATCTGTGTAATGTTCTGTTTGCAATAAGATTGCCAGCTATGGAAGACAATGGAATTATTTCCACTTCTGTTCTGTTTGCTTCTTTTTAATTCTTTTTCTGTTCAGTAGTTGCCTGGAAATCTTGGTAAATGAGCCATTTCAGAAAGTTACTTTCTGGACACATGAAGGTTTTGTTAAGTGTTTTATGTGCTGGTTTTCCCTAACTTGAAGAAAGAGTTCGGCGGCTTACATATTCTGAAAACAACCAACTTCAGCACATTACTCTTGCTGCAATTACTTATGACAGACAGGCATGCTTATAGTTGTGATCTAAGATGCCTATTGTTCAGTCTCCATCAAGAACCTTTAACAATTTCCCCTTCTGAGCCCACGTAATCAGAAAGAGGCAGGATGGCACAATGGTAAAAAGCAGTGTGTGAGTCTGAATCCCACAAATAACTGCTGGCTAGTTGAGTCACCTAGGGCACAGTACTGCATTAGCGAATGAAGTCATCAAGGATCTCCATCCAGGAGTTGTGAAGATTAAGTGAGTTAGTGTATGTTTAAAGTACCTACAGGGGGGGGCACCTGGGTGGCTCAGTGGGTTAAGCCTCTGCCTTCGGCTCAGGTCATGATCTCAGGGTCCTGGGATCGAGCCCCGCATGGGGCTCTCTGCTCAGCAGGGAGCCTGCTTCCCCCCTTTCTCTCTGTCTGCCTCTCTGACTACTTGTGCTCTCTCTCTCTCTCTGTCAAATAAATAAATAAAATATTTAAAAAAAAAAAAAAAAGTACCTACAGGGCCAGGAATGTGGTAACTGCTACTGAAGTATTCGGTACTAATGTCATCACTAGATTTGCATATCTAATTCCATCAGCAAGGTCTTCAGGGTTCCTGTTTTAATTTTTACTTTCTAGGTTATTTTGCTTTTTTGATTCTCAAAGAAAAGTCACACTGAGCAAAGACAAGTATTTTTCTCACTTTAGGGTTTTACCTTCCAAGTTTTTGTCCTTCTCCACTAAAAGCCTTGAACCTCAACCTAGGTTTTATGTACTCTTGATCCTGATGGTCCTCCATATCCAAATTCACGTGGCCGCCATGAACAAGCCGCTGAAGCTCCAAGGGAATCTCTCTTTTAAAAAGGGGAAAAGATTTTAGTTAACGTAAAAAAAATTAATCTACACTATGGACATTACTATAATCAACGTGTGAGCTATACTGGAAAACAGCAACTTTTGCTTAAATTATAATATGAAAATTTCCATGATGATTGATTAGTCCCTATAGATATTTTCTTCTTCAAGTTGCATCAAATTATGATACCTCTAAATTTGCTTTCCTTTTTCAAAATTGCTTTGGCTATTTAGGGTCTTTCGTCATTCCATACAAATTCTAGGATTGTCTATTGTAGTTCTGTGAAAAATGCTGTTGGTATTTTGATAGGGACTGCCTGGTAGTACAGATATTTTCACAAAATTTGTTCTTCCAACCCATGAGCATAGAATGTCTTTCCATTTCTTTGTGTCATTTGAGGTATCACCTCATACCTGTCAGAATAGCTAAAATCAAAAACACAGGAGATAAGTGTTGATGAGGATGTGGAGAAAAAGGAACCCTCTTGCATTGTTGGTGGGAATGCAAACAGGTACAGTCATTGTAGAAAATAGTGCGGAGGTTCCTCAAAAAGTTAAAGTCACTACCTTATGATCCAGCAATTACACTCCTGGGTATTTACACAAAAAATACAAGAACACTAATGCAAAGAGATGACATGCATCCCTATATTTATAGCAGCATTATTTACAATAGCCAAAATATGGAAGCAGGCCAAGTGTCTGTTTGATGAATGGAAAAGATGTGCCACACACACACACACACACACACACACACACACACACACACAGACACAGAGGAATATTATTCAGCCACAAAAAAGAATGAAATCTTGCCATTTGCAATGACATGGATGGAACCAGAGTATAATACTAAGCAAAATAAGTCAGTCAGTCAAAGAAAGACAAGTACCATATGATTTCACTCATCTGTGGAATTTAAGAAACAAACGAGCAAAGGAAAAAAAAGAGAGACAAACCAAGAAACAGACTCTTAACTACAGAGAACAAACTCATGGTTATCTTAGGTAGATGGGTGTGGGGGAATGGGTTAAATAGGTGAGGGGATTAAGGACTGCCCTTGTCCATGAGCACTCAGGGATGCATAGAATCACTCAATCACTATATTGTATATCTGAAATGAATATAACACTGTATGTTAAGTATACTGGAATTAAAATTTTAAAAAAGTTGCATCACCTTATTCCTAGTGATTCTCACTATAGGGACTTTTTGCTGTCACAATGACCTTGGGAGGGCTTTTAACATTTAGAAAGCCAAATTGCAAGATAGCAATTTATACCTAAATAAGCACTAGAAAATTCCTATAAGGACATAATAGTTAATGCAGATATTTATTTCTAAACTCCGTGGAAGAAGTTTTGAAAATGGATTGGTGGTCTTTGATCGTTGTGTGATTCATGAGTGCTGCTGTCATTCAGGGTTGGGATCCAAATACAAGAAGCACTGCCACTGGGATTCATCTTGCCTAATAAAAAGTCTTGTCTTAGGTTCCATAGAACCACCGAATGCCCTGCTAGAGTTGTGCAAGGATGACACCAGTGCTGTAATGTCTGATTCTAAAATTTAAGGCTTAGAGTCTGTTTTCCAAAGAAGCAAAAAACCTTTTTTTGGTGGGGGGGCATTTTATTAATACACTATAAAATTTTCAGGAATACGTGTACCATATAAACTGAGAGAAGACTGCACTTTGTTTTGTTTGGAACATTATCAAGTCCCTGACTGCAACACCACCGACAGTAATTACGTTGCCAACCTCACATACCTCATTATTCTGTTTTTATGTTTGTCACATTTTCTTGAGAAATGCTAGACTGTACACAGGTGCAAACTATCTGATTACCTTTATTATGCTCTGGGTGTGGTCAGACCAAAGCATTTATAAACTGAAATACATACAATTTTATGATAAATTATTTTATTTCAATATATTTAAGATGAAATTTTTATCTTTTTTTGGGAAAATAATATGCATGGACAGATTATATTATCTACGAGTTCTTCGAGGACAGTGAAGATGGTGTTACTCAATATTTGTCTTAAGTACAGGACAGTGATTCTACAGTTGACAACCACTATCTGACGTCAATCATTTTTTCAAGGAGTCTTTTCAAAAATTGTTCTTGATCATAATTTATACTTCAGGATATAGTAAAAAAACAAAACAAAAACAAAACCTCTTTTAGGACACCAGGACTGCTTGGACACTGCCCACAAAGATTATGGCTTATTTTCATTTAAGAATAAATGAGTTTTGATCTACATTATAATACATCCATCATCAATACACTCTTGTCTTTTAACATCTTGAAATAAGCATCAATTTCAACAGTAATGTTGATCTTCCCTTAGCAGATGAACAAACACCTCCCTTAAACAGTCACTCCCAGCTCTTCCCAGTGACTGCAGGTTTCCAAGTCCACAACACCGACTTAAACTATTATTTCCTTATATTTACCACCACCACATACTGCCTCCTAGGACAGCTTCCCACCTTTCTCAAATGACGTCAGCATATTGCTTACAGCATTTCTTGCCATTTTTTGGTATCTTGACCTTATCTTTGTAGAATTCAAATCCAGATCTTATGCTGCTGCTTCACCTCCACTCCACTTGAGCTACTCTCCTTGGATATATGCATCACATGGAAAAGTCCCAGCTTCAGTTCCTGAATGGTGTCTAACCTTCTACTCCGGTCCCTTCACTGCTTCTTAAATCTCCAGTTCATCACCAACCTTCTGTTTGGTTGTATTTCTACTTAGGAATGATTGCATTGTCAGCCAGTGAAAGCATAATGCAGAAAAGCTTTTATAATCCTAACAAAATCACTTGACTTTTCATCCTCTAGCAAGAAGAGCTGAGCTATGATGTTCTTTCCATCGGTCAGAGCACTGTATATCTGGTTGACTTTCACAAATCCTAACTTCAAACTAACCTGAAATCTTCTGCCAGCAGTCATGCCACTTTAAAAGATTTCTAATATAATGTGCTGAATTTCAGGCACACACGCAATGAAAGGCATCTTGTTAACAGTGAGCAGGACAGTGGCTTAGTGGGGAGGCAGCTACAGGCTAATCAACTGTACTGATTTATTACATGAAGATGTTTCTTCTCAGAACGGACCATCGCTTGATCATATTTTGAAAGTGACCAGTGTCTACTGCCCCCTCCATCATATTAAGAACCAAAGACTTATGAATAGCAACATGTCCTTTAGATAATTAAAAATACCCTTCCCCCCAGCAATCACTTATAAAATATATTCCAGTATCTTAAGAAAAAAAGTCCCACCCTAAGTAACAAATAGAATACAAGTAATATATCTTACCCTCTTTTAACAGACTCCAGAAATTGAGCATTTGGTGGGTCATTATAAGGTCTCAGTTCTCCATCATCTAAACTGAAACCATTGCTCCACAGTTTAAGCAAAATCTGAACCTTTTGAAGATAGGAAAAAAGATAAAGAAATAAAAGAATCCACCTGCATCAAATAATTTTAAGCTTCAAATCTTATGTGGTATTTCACAACATATTCACAACATAAACCACTTACTTTATTTAAAATGCAGTGTTATTCATATTACTTTAGTTACTGTTAAAATAAAGATGCAAATGAAAGCAAGTGTATTTGCTCAGCAGATTTGTATGTGGCTTAACAAATCGACAATGGCTGAAATGCCAAAGCTAGATCCTGGCCATGATGTACAATTATTCTGGTTCATTGAGAAAAATGAAAGCAATGAGAGCATCCAGCTGCTACTCCACATCCATTTTTCTCTTTCAACTGTACCTATATTCTTTTCTGTTACACAGGGCATAAAAATTTATGTCAAGGGGTAAGCCAGAATTTCAGTGACCCCCTAAGGCTTAAGTAAACATGTTTAAATGAAATTATAATTCCAAATTTTAAAACGTAAAAACAAAGAATGACCTTAGGAGTTTCCTTGTTTACAACTCAGCGAATTCTCTAACAGTATACTACTTATAATAATTATTACTATATGTAAATAAAGCTCATTCTGACAGCGAATCATATATTCCTTCAACATATAGAAGATATTTACAATTTAAGTGCAAGGCACAACTGAGGTGCAAAATATAAAACTTGAGACTAAAGCTTACACATTAGTCATTTTAAAATCCATGTTTCCAAAAATAACAGAAAAATATATAGAGATTATATTTATATCACTAATTTTTAAATTTAAAAACAGTAATAACTAGAGGCAAATATCTAAAGCTTTTCATTTTGGTTACTGTACCTACATCTTGCAATTGATTTTCTCCATAGATGTATTCAGATCGCTTACAAAAGGAATTACCCAATCTGTATCCTCCACCTGTAAATGACTGAAATACACAGCAAATGAGTTCAAAATTCACTATGGTTTACAGGGCAAAATGTTATGATAATGTGTGATATATTTGAAAACCAGATCAACTACAATTAGCCAAACTAGCTTATACTTTCCAGGAAAATTTTATATTAAAATGAAGGTTTTATGTTACAGAGGGGTATACTTAAGGAAGAAACTATGTTTTTCCCCATAAAAACATTAGTGACTCAGAAGTTGAAATAATTTAGACCATTCTTAAATTAAAAAATACAGTCATATACCAAAATATATATTTTAAAGTATAAAGAGATTTTAAAAAGCTATCACTAATATTTTATGATGTTTTATCATAAAAATTATGTTTAAAATGTATTTCACAAAGTAAGTAACAGTTACACGTGTAAAGGAAGAATTTTGTAAATAGGTATAAAGTACCCTGAAGAAATATTCCATAACTATTTTATAAGCTGCTTTTATTCAACTGGAACAAACAACTATGACTGTACGTTTTGTTTTACTATACTGATCACAAGGTCTTCTATTTTTCAGGAAGGTACCTCATGAGGTAAAAATGCCATTCCTTTTAATCACCATGCATATCATAAATGAGCTTTTAATGACCATACTGCTTTCTTTTCTATAGACCAAATATATCAACTAAATATATCAATATGTCAATTCCACATTTTTCTTACAGAGTCGGAGAACCTGCAAGAATGCAAATTACCTTAGATTTAACAGAAAGAGAATTGTAAGCTGTTAGTCAGTAACAAGATGAAAACCAAAATTTATGTTTCATTAGAAGAGTGATTCTCAGCAATGGTTCGCAACAGTTGGAGGTCTGTTAACAATCACCAGACAGGCTTTTTCAAAAGACACATGCCTAGGCATACCAGAAACTAATGGAACCATAATACCAGAGGCTATATGGGTGATTATGTGATTATGATGCAGAAACCCGGGCTGAAAATGTTAATTTTAAGAATATTATGACAATTACACACAAAAAGACACTTGATGTCTTCATGTCTTCCTCAGTAAACCAGTACTATGTCAGTTGATAGTTATAAGAGCTGTATAAAAATGTATATAATTTTATGAAGGCACAAAAGCAATTCAATGGAGGAAGAAGAGCCTGTTCAAAAAATGGTGGTATAGCAAGTAGACACCCATAAATAGAAAAACAAACCTTGATGTAAACCTTATGTAAAATTAACTCAAAATGGATCACAAGTTTAAGTGTAAAATGTAAAACTATAAAACTTTTCTAGATAACAGGAGAAAACTTTGAGTTTAGATGTTTAGATGAAGAGTTCATAGGTAAGAGGCCAGAAGAACAATCCATAAGGAAGAAAAAAGATAAACTGGACCTTATCAAAATTAAAAACTTTTGTTCTGTGACAAACCCTGGTAAGAGGATGAAAAGACAAGCTACAATCTAGAAGAAAATATTTGTAATCCATATATTTGATAAAGGACTCAAAACTATTGAAATTATTGGGGCGCCTGGGTGGCTCAGTGGGTTAAGCCGCTGCCTTCGGCTCAGGTCATGATCTCAGGGTCCTGGGATCGAGCCCCGCATCGGGCTCTCTGCTCAGCAGGGAGCCTGCTTCCTCCTCTCTCTCTACCTGCCTCTCTGCCTGCTTGTGATCTCTCTCTGTCAAATAAATAAATAAATCTCTAAAAAAAAAAAAAAACTATTGAAATTATTATAAAGAATTCTCAAAACTCAACAGGAACAATCCAATTTGAAAATAGGCCAAAGTCATTTTACTGAAAGGGGTAAGAAAGATAATGGCAAATAAACACAAGAAAAGATGTTCAATATCACTAGACATTAGGAACATGCTAATTAACATCACTGGCCATTAGGAAAATGCAAATTAAAACCACAATGATTTATAACTACACACTTATCACAATAGCTAAAATTTAAAATAGTGACAATATCAAATGCTGGCAAGAATGGAGAAATTGGATCTGTCACTCGCTACAGAAAAGTGTTTGGCAGTTTCTAAGAAACCAACGTATACTTAGCAAATGACCCAGCAACTGGACTCTTGGGCATTTATCCCAGAGAAATGAAAACTAATATTCATACAAGAACCTGTATACAGTTGCTCACAGTGGCTTTATTTGTAAAAGTTCTAAACCGGAAACACCTCTAATATCCCTCAATAAGCAAATGGTTAAACCAATTGTGTGGTTCTCCATACCATGGAGTGCTATCAGGAGTACAAAGAATGAACTACTGAGACACTCAGTAATTCTAATGACCTCCAGGGCATTAAGCTGAGTGAAAAAAGCCAATCCCAAAGGTCACATACTATATAATTCCATTTGTATAACATTCTTAATATTACAAAATCACAGAGATAGAGAACAGATTAGGGTAGCAAGAGGTTAGAGATGATGGGGGAGAGGGCTGAGGGTGTGACTAAAATGGGGTACACCATGAAGGAGATCTTTGTGATGACAGAACTGCATCTTGATTGAGTTGACAATTATACAAATCTATGGATGTGAGAAAATAATAGAACTGTAAACATACACGGTATCAATGTCAAATCTTGGCTTTGATACTGTACTACAATTATGTTAATAACTGTTAGAGGAAACTGGGTGAAAAATACACAGGACCTGTGTTCTTTCTGCAATTTCACATGAATCTATAATTATTTAAAAAAAAAAAAAGGTAAACAGAAATGTTTCTCAGAGATGTAAAAAATTGCTGCAACTTTCAATCATTAATAGAAATGCTGTAATCTTATAAAAACAGAGTGAATGCTTAAAATAGACATTTATAGTTAGAAAAACAATGTCTGCAAATAATATAAAAATCCATAGAGAATACATCTATATATCTATATCTATATATATAAAATTTAGTTTTTAAATTTAGCACTTACCTTAGATTTGTTATCACCAGAGGCTCTTGTGGCTTCATTCAGAGGGACAGCCCCATGTTCTCTTGCCTCTTTGAAAAGTTCATTCACAATTTTCCCAGTTGAAGGTCGAACTACATGTAATCCACTGTATTCATGTTCACTTGAATAGAACCTTTAAACATTAAAGTTCATGAACAGAAACTTAGAAAACAAACATAACTCCTTTAAATTAAAAAGCTACAGAGTCTTAGGGAGTAACTTTATTTAAAAAGAGCCATATCGGGGTGCCTGGGTGGCTCAGTGGGTTAAAGCCTCTGCCTTCGGCTCAGGTCGTGATCCCAGGATCCTGGGATCGAGCCCCGCATCGGGCTCTCTGCTCAGCGGGGAGCCTGCTCCCCACTCTGTCTGCCTGCCTCTCTGCCCACTTGTGATCTCTGTCTGTCAAATAAATAAATAAAATCTTAAAAAAAAAAAAGAACCATATCTATGACTTCTGTGGAAATATTTAATTTTCAAAATGGGATTAAGGAACGGAATAGTAAATAGTTCATACACTTCCTCATGGAGTTTGTGGAAGTTATGGCAGTTAAGTTCAGCATTCCACATGAGAACTGGCTTGTCACTTCTTCCCTCCCCCTTCTGTAACTGCTTATCAAATGCATCTCTTGCACAATTTAGGCACTTTTGGTGTGGTGGTCAAAGCAGTACTGACAAGCAGAAATAAGTCTGTTCCCCTGAGGAATCCATATTCAGTAGCGACCTAGTTAGTGAAGAGCCACAATAGTGGGTTTATTCCCTAGAGATTTTTAGATTCAAATATTATAATTTCCCTATGTTAAAGGTAAATAATTTAGACCACAAACAATTTTTTTCAGTGTATTAGCTACACAGTGACTAATTTCTAGTCTGACTCCAACTTCCTAATGGTCTTAGGGAACATAAAAATTCACCTAATTTTTTTACATAAGATTTCATCTACTTTTATCTTTCAAGATTTTTTTCAGTTAAGAATATCAAAAAATAGGGATGCCTGGGTGGCTCAGTTGGTTGGACAACTGCCTTCGGCTCAGGTCATGATCCTGGAGTCCCAGGATCGAGTCCCGCATCGGGCTCCCAGCTCCATGGGGAGTCTGCTTCTCTCTCTGACCTTCTCCTCGCTCATGCTCTCTCTCACTGTCTCTCTCTCAAATAAATAAATAAAATCTTTAAAAAAAAAAAAAAGAATATCAAAAAATATAGCTAACAAAATATCAACATGGAGACTGCCAGAATAAGGTAACAATCAAAGCTCATATGTTTAATTACCCATACCCTCCAATCCAGTTCCAAATTTGCACTGAACTGTCTCACAAAACGAAGAGGGAAAATTGTATCAGCACCAGAAGACCAGGAATAGAGATCATCTTCAAGACTTTCTGCAAAATTAGTACATGCAAAACTGAACAGGAAAGAGGGAAAGGCAGGTAGCTCTCAATTCAGTGTAAGTAAAGAAACATCCACCTGGAGAACAAATCCACATGGAGACCAAATCCAACAGCAGAATCCTATGAACATTAAGACTAACTTGTAACTGCTGGGGGCAGGGGTGGGGTGGGCTGTTGTCCATCCTGCTAGTGTACTGGGCAAGTACAGAGGTCAGTTTACCCAACACAGGAGTCAGTGGAAGTCTTCCTGCCAAGCTTAGACTCAGAGGGTTTGGTGTAGCAAGCAAGGCCAAACAATACCATAGCTGCTTCTTAAGACAGCGGCAGTATGAGGAGGAGCTCTGATGGAAGACAGCTATGAGAAAGGGAAGAGGAAGAAGAAAGGAAAACAAAAGGAAAAGTTTCCTGCTGTAGCTCTTTCCCTCCCTGTCCCAGGTCTCTATTCTGGAAAGTACAACTATATAGTTCCTTTTTACATCAGCCATGGTTAGAGACCTTACAGGAAAAAAATCTGATGTGGGAAAAGATTTACCAGCTCCTTTATGGCCCATGATATTATTTCCTGTTTAAGAAATCTTTGCCTACCTGAAGGTCAGGGAGATGCTCTATTTTCTTCCAGAAGTTTTATTGTTTTCTTTTTATATTACATTTTATTGTTTTCCTTATTATATCTTGTTTTCCCATTTATATTTCCTTTTGTATTTGGGTACACAATCCATCCATTTCTCCTCTTTTATAATTAAGTACACATCTATCCTTGACCCTCGTTCTCTACATAAACTCCTCTGATCATCAAAACATTTGTGCACTCCCACATAGAACAACCTCCTCTGTGGATGACTCTCAGATACGTTTTTAGCACTCAGTGACTGATAGTCAGGTGCTTAATTAATTAATTAATTAGTTATTTCAAAGATTTATTTATTTTAGGGAGGGAGAGAAAGTGTGAGTGAGCAGGGGAAGAGCAGAGGGAGAGAGAGAGTCTCAAGCAAACTCCTTGCTGAATGTGGAGCTCAACGCTGGGCTGGATCTCGTGATCCTGAGATCATGACCTGAGCCAAACCAAGAGTCAGACCTGACTGGACCACCCAGACGCCCCATTGAGGGACTCGATTTAAAAGTACCCACTGAATCAAGTTCATCTCTCCAAAACTAAACCTGTATTACTGCCATAACCTTCCCATTAACAATCACACTTTTTCCTGCACACCAGATTAAGAACCTATAGGTCTCAATTTCTCATTCACTTGCTCTCTATATCCCATGTCATCAAGTTTCTAAAATAAATTCTTTGGGGGCGCCTGGGTAGCTCAGTGGATTAAAGCCTCTGCCTTCAGCTCAGGTCATGATCTCAGGGTCCTGTGATTGAGCCCCACATCGGGCTCTCTGCTCAGCAGGGAGCCTGCTTCCCTCCCCGCCGCCTGCCTCTCATCTCTGTCAAATAAATAAATAAAAAAAGAAACTATAAAAAAAAAAACAAAATAAATTCTTTGGAGGTGTCCCACACTGATTTCATCTTTCTCCTTCATTCCATTGACGCAATTTTAATCTAAAATTTTATCAGCACATTCTTTAGATTAACATAATTGTTTTCTTCTTAATTTCTCTCCTTATCTTGTTCTCCCCATTACTATTAATTTTGCACTGTATCACCAGTTCTATTTTTCTAAAAATTTATAATAATAGTAGTTAACACTTATCAAGGAGTAACTATGTGCTCATTTAATCCTCCTAACAATGGTATAATCCCTGATTTACAGATAAAACTGAAGCTTAGGCAATTTAAAAAAAATTGTCCATTGGCAAGACCTTATTAGAACAGAGAGAGAAAATAGTAGAACAGAGGTGTATCGGGGCACCTGGGCGGTTCAGTGGGTTGGGCCTCTGCCTTAGGCTCAGGTCGTGGTCCCAGGGTCCTAGGGTCGAGCCCTGCATCGGGCTCCCTGCTCAGTGGGAGGCCTGCTTCTCCTTCCCCTACTCCCCTTGCTTGTGCTCCCTCTCTCCCTATGTCTCTCTCTGTCAAATAAATAAATAAAATCTTAAAAAAAAAAAAAAGAACAGAGGTGTATCTATGTCTAGAATCAAAGGTTTTATCACTATATAGTTTTTATCACAAAATTTACATTTAAAAACACATAGTGGTGTTCCAGTGCCTTCTACACAAATACAACTCCTCTTGGCTTTCAAGGTTGTCCATAATGTGGCTGCATCTAGGACTGGCTACATAATTTGTGGGGCCCACTGCCAAATGAAAATGCATGTCAATTAATAAATTTTATTTTATTTTTAAAAGATTTATGTATTTTAGAGAGAGAGAGAAAGAGCAGGGGGAGCAACAGTGGGGGAGAGAGAGAAAGAGAATTTCAAGTAGGTTCTGCATTTAGCCCAGACTCCCAACAGGGGCTCAATCCCACAATCTTGATATCATGACTTGTGATGAATTCAAGAGCCTGTGGCTCAACTGACTGAGCCATCCAGGTATCTCTCAATTTAATAAATTTTAGATTATATAATAAGCTAAGAGCAAACAACAAAAAGGTGGGAAGAATGCTCTGGATTGAGATTCAAAACAGGTATAATCAAGAGGAATGCACAGCCCTTGGTTAGATACCAAATCCGAAAAAGGCTTAAAGACATATCTGACTACGGACTACATATTAAATGATTTTATGAAATCACTGTTCATTTTCTAAGGTGTAATATGTTATCAGGGCTACAAAGGTATGTGCTTCTTCTTAGGAGATGCAAGCTGAAGTATTTAAGGATGAAGTATTATGATGGCTGCAATTCGCATTCAAATAGTTGAGTAAAAGAGCACTTGCATGAATGTAATGTAACATGCTAACGACTGGTGAATACAGGTGAAGCATATATAGCATATATTCATTTTACTAATCTTTTGATTACCTATGGGTCTGAAAACAAAAAGTTTGGGAAAAAATTAATATTCTTTCTTCTCATTCAGGTCCAAAAAGGTATGTCATTTTTATCTCCCCTACAGAAAAAAGGAAGTGGAAAGTGACAAACAAAAAAGAAAGATGATTTCCAGTGAATTTTTAAATTTCTGGTAAAAATGATAGACTTTCTGTGAATATGACGTAATGGAAAAATTCGAAATTTCTCCCCAGTAAGGAGATTTGCAGTATTAAAAAGACATTAATAGGGTGCTGGGTGGCTCAGTTGGTTAAGCTACTGCCTTTGGCTCAAGTCATGATCCTGGAGTCCCAGGATCGAGTCCCAAATCAGGCTCCCAGCTCCATGGGGAGTCTGCTTTTCCCTCTGATCTTCCCTCTCACGCTCTCTCTCACTTTCTCTCACTCAAATAAATAAAATCTCAAAAAAAAAAAAAAAAAAGACATTAATGAAAATATTCCTAAAAACAAGAAAATTCATTGTAATAAAGTATACCTAGCTCTTGAATCCTCATTGCTGGCTCTCTTTCTAGTTCAGGGATTTTAACAGTAGCAAATACTATATAGAGATCACTTATTAGATGTGTCATCATTTAGTGAAAACAGACAGGTTCCTGAAGTTCTACATTCTTCTTCTTTTTTTTTTTTCCAGATTTTATTCATTTATTTGAGAGAGTGAGAGAGAGAGCCTGAGTCAGGGCGGGGGTTGGGGGATGGGCAGAGGAAGAGGGAGAAGCAGGCTCCCCACCAAGGAGGGAGATGGATGCGGGGCTCAACTCCAGGACCCTGGGATCATGAATTTAGCAAAGATAGAGGCTTAACCAACTGAATCACCCAGGTGCCCCGGGTTCTAGATTCTTAAATGGAGGGCAAAAGGCACATAGGGGCTCCGTGAGTGGGTTTTCAGAAACACAAATCCTTAAAAACAATTGATAAAATTGTGCATAAATGCTGTTTTGTGGGGAGAGGGGCTGTAGCTTTTGTCAGATCCTCAATGCATCCTATGACTCAAAAAGAACCACTGTGTCTAAGAAAAGTACTATTCAGTGTACGTGTCTTTATGATGTCTACCGAAGTATTAGGTATTTAAGATAACTTCTCTGTTTCTTTCTTTCTTCTTCTTCTTCTTTTTTTTTAAAGATCCTACTTATTTGTCAGAGAAAGAGAGCACAAGCAGGATGAGTGGCAGGGCAGAGAGAGAAGGAGGCTCCCCGCTGAGCAAATAGCCTGATGTGACACTCGAACCCAAGACCTGAGCCAAAGTCAGATGCTTAACTAAGCCACCCAGGCATCCCAACTTTTCCGTTTCTTTTAGCTTTCTGACTACTACCATTTTAGGAGTACTATCTAAATAATATTTATTTTAGAAATCATAGTTTTAAAGAAAATTCCCAAGACCATTTAAAATAATTTAGAATTGGTGAACTAAAAAGAAATACAGTGTTTACAACCAAAACAAAACTTACCTCTGAGGTGGTGTTCGTGGGCTTTTAAAGACTGTAGCTTTAGGTCTATCAGATTTGGAAGATTTGCATTTCACTTCATCTTCATATAATTCTGCCAAGGCCAACTATAAAACAACAAATTTGTTATAAAGTGTAACAGTAGGACTAAACTATTCTACAAAAGTAGAAATTATGACTAGAACATGTGATTGTGTAGTATAAATTTCTAATGAGAAATAAAGGGTGCTGTTTCAGATGACCCTCTTCCAAAATAAAACCAATGTATCTCTCACTTGATAAAATTAACCAAAATACTGGAATATATTGAAGTTACAATAACTGCCCAATTATTTTCAATTAATTATTTAACTGTTTCAAAAACTGTATTTGGTAACAGATCATTTTGAAAGTTGAGCCTACAATTTTCCTAGAATTAAAAAAAAAAATACTTGAAGATATTTCACACTAATGTCAGCCTGCTCTCATCAAATCTCATAAAAATTTTTTTCATTTAGCTGTTCAAGTTTTCAAAACCAAGCACATAAAATAATTTCAAAATTATTCTATTTAAAAGTCTACCTGACACATAAATTTCATCAAGTGCAGGAACATGAACTTTTAAAAATATAAGACAATGTGTTATATATATGGTTTATATAAGTTTTAGAAAGTAATATTACCAAATTATGCATTCTAAATATATGGCTGGGTACCTTTAAAATGAAATAAACACAATACAGTTCTTGAAATTGGACTTTTGAAAAGTCATTATATTTCAGCACTAAGTTATTTTGTTCTCTCTTGGACAACAATTCAAAAACTTCCCTCAATGCTCCCGTAATTGGCATGTTCATAATTTTCAGAAAATCTTTTGGGAAAAAAAAATAACAAAAAACAAAATCCCCCCTAATAAACAGATAAAGTGCTCCTTCTAGAATTTCAAGAGATATGAAAACTATATCCAGGGCTTCTTTGCTTAGAAGGAAAAGAAGAATTGGGACAAAGTCAATTCTTTGAAGATTGTATTAGACAACTTTTAAAACAACCACACATGAAAAACAAAAACAAAAGAATTAATTTTCCTCCCTAATTTTTACTCTCTATCCCATTCCCATACACCTCCATCAACTTTTCATATTTCTCACATGGCAATTTTGTTAGCTATCCTAATTATGAAAGTGCTTTGTAATCTAAAAGAACTGAATTAAAATCCTAACTTGGGCTCCTATGGTGAGCCTTGGACATGTTATTTAACTTCTCTGAGCCATGGTTCCCTCATCTTTAAATGTCTGTTTAAAATAATTATCTTAAAGTATCACTTTAAGGATCACAGAATGCATGTAAAGCACAAGGCAAGTGCTCTATTACTAGAAGAAATTAAAAAATGTTTAACAATGACTATTATCAGTGTTTCATTTGCCTCAAGATTTCCTTCTTCAGTGTTATCTACATATTATAGTCTCTTCCCCACCCTAACCCCTCGAAAATGAAACAAAACAAATGAGACGGAGACGGACATTCTGCCTGACTACCTGAGTCCAAAGTTTTCAGAAATTTTACCTCCCTGAAATCTGCTACAAACAGTATTCCTTTATGGAAGTTCCTCCTGAGCTGATTACTTCAGCTCTATGAATTACTTTTACGTGATGTCTAATCCCATCAATGGAAATGGTACCTATATTGCAAAGGCACTTCAGCCATCCTTCACAAAGCCTTTTCTAGTTTCCTTAAATAAATGATATTTCTTTCCTAACTCCTCATAGTATATGCTAGTCTATTATTAACATTTATATTAAACATTATATTATCATTGCTTATGTACTTTTCTCACTATTTTATCCCTCCTATTATAATTTAGATTTCCTAGATTGTTTCTAATATAATACTTCATGGATACTCAACAAATTCATGATGAGTTATGTAGGTAATAAATAAAGCTGCAGATTTTTAAAAATTTATTTGACAGCATGAGAGAGCATAAACACAGGGAAGGGGAGGAGCAGAGGGAGAAGGAGACTCTCAGCTGAACAGGGAACTGGACTGATGTGAGTCTTGGTTGAGCTGAAAGCATACACTTAACCAGCCGAGCCACCCAGGCGCCCCAGGCTGTAGATTTTAAAGCTGAGATTACATCTTCTGTATAGTTTTGTACCTTGTTTGTTTTTTGTTCAAGACTTGTACAAATCCTGTCAATCAACTAATTTTCTTCTGTAAAATAAATTAATAAAGCAAATAATGTGTTTTGATTATATGAAATATATATTAACAAAATATTAATATATATTCACAAATTAGGAATATGGAGAAAATTGTAATTGAGCAGGGAGTCCACCTACTTGAAAAGGTCTTAGTTATTAATGGTGCATTACTAAGACGAAAATGAATGATATTTAGAGGGAATTAATGCTGGGATTCATGATGTCCCTGCAGCATCATATGGTATAAGTTCATCAGTAAATATTACAAAGAAATTCAATTTATATTAGTTGACACAGCAAAGATACCACAGAAGAGGAAACGATTATTTAAACTGATCAAAATAAAGTACTGGTTAAAATGAACAGAACAACTAAATATTGGTCAAATAAAGAGACAAAAATATTAGTATTGTGAAGTAATGAATCACTGTGAATTATCAGGACAGTGGGTCCCTTAGGCTAAACTAGATTATGAAGCTATTTCGATTACGCAGAAGGAATAAAGTACGTAAGTACTGATAATATTTGCTCTAGAATTCGAAATGTGAAGAACATGAAAAGAAACCTGAAAGCAAAGTAACTGAGAAGGAGAAAATCAAGTATATAGCAAAAGATTAAAACTACCGGAATTCTCATTCCTAGAGTGACACCTGCCCAGAAGGTATTATACGGATTTTTAAAAAAATATAGAATAGCAACATCCGCGTCATCTGGGAACCTCTGAAAATGCAAATGCGCCAGACTCACCCCAGACCAAATGAATGAAGACTCAGGTAGGGCCCTGCAATCTGTGCTGCATCAAGCCTTTCAGATGATTCGGATGCACGCTAAAACTGACAACCAATACTGGGGACTACTGATGTCCAACAGGATTAGGATACTCATGGCAACTGTAACACAGTATCAGACATTCTTATTCTTTTCTCACTTACAGAATGCCACTGTTTACCTCACCCCATCCTAACCCTAATAAGTACTAAAGTCTATCACTAATTACCCACCAACTCCAACTTGTATGGAAATATAGAATTAAGAACAGAAATCTTTTCCTTTTGATATTATTCTGGAGGAAAACTGGGACAGAAACATACAACTAAATATGTTAACCAACTACTAAACCCTTGTGTATAGATGGACTGAGGGGAACCAGGAGAGAGAAAAGTCTCCGAAAACGTTCAGAAAGACTAGAGAACACTTAGGTTTTTAGGGTGATCACTGTCACTAACAATACCATCCTAAACCTTCCCATTGAATATTTCCCAATTTGGGGGGATGAAGCGAGCTACGATCTGCTCTTGGTTTGATATCCACAGGAGATCTGTGCAGTTTGTAAGTCAAAGGCTCACAGTGCTGGGAGGTTTTCTGGGAGACAACCATCCATGTTTCCTCCTGTGCTAAATGAGGAATGTCTCCTGATTTAGATGCCGAAAAACCCTACACTGCCTAGCAGCTAAGATATACATACTCAGGGCTATCTTTTGCTTGTTCCAATTAGTAATATATCTCCCTTTTCCTCTATAATACTGTGAATGACTGACTCTTAGAGCAAGCTGTCCAGATAGAAGTATTTACTGAAAAGTATACTTACACATGGCTAGATGAAACAGTAACAAGATAATCAAATAGTAATCACTATTCAAAAAACTAGTCAGGGAGAAGAATATTACTTATTTCAATTAAACCTAATCTATTTCTTTTAAACATACTTTATTTCTTCACACATCATCACTTTGGTTGTTTCCAGGCTTCTTAGCAAGTTCTTCAGATTCTTTTTAAATTCCAAAGGAAACATTACCAACACTTAAAGTATCTGATATCCAAATCACATCTGTAAGAAATTAGTTGTCTATCTACCAAACTAACTACCAGAAGTAGATAAGTAATTAAAAAAAAAATCCCCGGGGCACCTGGGTGGCTCAGTCAGTTAAAAGTCTGCCTTTAGCTCAGCTCATGATCCTGGGGTCCTGGGATTAAACCCCATAATGGGTTCCCTGGTCATCAGGGAGCCTGCTTCTCCTTCTTCCATTAAACCTGCTTGTGCTTTCTCTCTCTGTGTCAAATAAATAAATAAATAAATAAATAAATAAATAATCAATCTGGAAAAAAAAAATCTCTATCCTCTTTAACTGATGGTGAAGAGGAAGCATTCTTTCAAGGGACATCTACCAAAATAACTCCAACTATTAATCATATATTAATTTGCTGGATTAAGTCTGTAAATTTGCCAAGCATTAGGCAATCACTAGCTAAGCTGTTCTCATTTCTCACATTTAAAGAATAGAATGAAATTAGACAAAGGATATTAAGTTATATATTTGTAACAGAATGGGCTAACCAGTTTAAAGTTACAGTATTTTCCTCCTTTAAAGAAAAGGAACCAAATATTTACCAAGCAAGTACAGAGCCAGGACAATATGGGAGTGCCTGGGTACTTCATGGATATTTCATCCTTGACACCACCAAGATCACCCCTAGTTTACAAATAAAGACACTAGGATCAGAGAGGTTAAGACACTTCTCTTACATTCACAAGCCTACTAAGTGACAGAACCGAGATGCAAACAGAAGTTGGGTCTAACCAGAAACTCCATTTTTTCCCAACCTGCCATGTTCCCTCTTAGTGATGGTAGTCTTCCACAGAAAAGATGAGGCAGATGGTAGCTTCCTATTTCTTGAGTCTGTTTACTACTACTGAATTGACTTAAAAGCACTGGAATTATTCTGCATTCGATTCATCTTTTAACTGACACTGAGCTCTCTATTCTTTGAATTCTTCATTTTATGTACTGCTTAATTTGGCATTCAATCATACTCCACCTTAAGATGTTACGGTCAATATAGTCATATATTATTTCTGCAAAAAACAGATAGAAATGCCTTTACACTTCAATCCCCTTCCATAGTGTCCAGCACCAACTATAGATTTGATGTCCTATTCATCTCTGCACTCCTGGAGTTTAGCAGTATGTTGCATGGCAGGTGGTCAAATCTTGTTCAGAGAAGTAGAATTAAAGGTGTAACTGTAACAGAACTTTTCTACCAAGGCAGGTAGATTCGGTGTCATCTACTTTTAATTACACAGTTCCTTATGATTGTTTACTTGTTGATTTTATCAATGGTCTTATGAGACAGGAGAAAAAAGCCTCAATGAGCAAAGCAGTGTTAAGCATCTGAAAAAGCGAGATCTGCTGCATCTGTATTTAGCTCACTAATGTCACCATGAAATTTTATTTCGCTGTTTCTTCTGTGCAATGTTTCATAGACGGTAGCTTTGACAACTAGGCGTGCAGCCGTAGGATGGAATACTTTAGCTCACACTTTTAAAAGGGAAAAGCTATCTGATAAAAAGGAACCATTTTTATATAAAAGCAATCCAAACAGAAACAGCATACAAGACAAGAAAGAGCAAACCAGCACACATTATTGCTTATAAAGTGATCCTCATTTCTCACGGGCACGGTAAAGCTTTCTTCCACAGTAAGTCTCCTAAGGAAGTACCAACCAGTGAACCATTCAACTGACCCCAACACAATGCCATTCTAAACGGACAGTTGCTTCTTAAAATGCAAATCGGGTGGAGGGGGAATGAGACCCGGGCGACAGAGAGTTGGGAGGCACTTGTTTCCTCGAAAAGCACTGTTCGATGCACCGCCCAGAGACCTGCCATGCCGGAGTCACAATTCAGTGCCCAGGTGGGGTCTGGCAAGCGCTCAGCCGAGGCCAGCAGCGGACTCCGACACGCACCCCTCCGCGCAGTCACCCGCCGCCGCGCCCCGCCCTCGGCCGCTCACCGCACCTGCAGATCCCGCGCGCTCGGGGGCCGCGGCCCAGAAGACCTCTCCTGCTCCCCCGGTTCAGGGACGCCACCTTCCGCCATCTTTCACCGGCTCGCCGGCGCCTGCGCCGACGCATCCTCCGCGCCTTCCGGGGCCGGTTGCCTAGCAACCGCGGGAGGGGCGGTGCCTACGTTCCCCCACTGCCCCCCTTAAGGGGCGCGCGTCCCCGTCTTCCGGCGCCAACCGTCCAGTTTTGCATCTCTCTTTTCCTTAAAGGAAACTGGCTCAGAGAATTTCACCTCAGGGACTGTCTACGTAAACCTTGTGTTCTCTTTTCAGCACGCCTGAAGGCACTGTAGGCCGCTCTAGAGGGCAGCACAGACTTACAGGTTCTTATAACTCAACAATGAAAGCATCTTCTGGATGCATCGTCTGATACAAATTGCAAACTTATTTTTCTAGTCTTGGCCAAATTCTCTCATCTTACCTTCCAAAGACTGGGTGGTACGTCGCCGTCAGTGCGTGAACTGATGTTGAGGATGGAAAACATCGTTAAAGCTCTTTGTAATCAGAGCTGGAGACTGCTTAAGCCCTCTCCATTAATCTGAGATTTGTTTAAACTCCTGCCTTATTCCAGGCATTTTTATGTCTCTGGGATGTAAAGGTTGAAAGAGGTAGCCCTGGTCATTATAAAGCTCACAATCTAGTGGGGAAAAGAGAGATGTAAAAGATAATAAAATTCAATTTGCAAGAGAGCTTTGCATTAAATGTTATGAATGAGATGTGGGGTGTGAAAGAGGATATTCTTTTGGTGCCTGCTGGGTGCAGGATGCTAGGTGCATTCCTTGTGTGATCTCATCTATCTCCCTGTTAGTTAAGCATTGCTATTATCGTGTTATACCCAAGGAAATCAGATGATAAGTAACAGCTAGATTCACCTGTTGTGAATGGCAGTACCAGATACTAAGCCTGGCATTTGTTGTCCCAGTATTCTTTTAAATACAACTTTCTGCCCTAGAAATCCCTGGTTCTTCTTTAAGTCCCAAGACATTTTGGCTGACCTTAAAGGAAAAGTGTTTTCTTTTTTTTCTTTTCTTTTCTTCCTTCCTTTTTTTTTTTTTTTAACTGTTTTATTTATTTGTCAGCGAGAGAGAGAGAGAGAGAACACAAGCAAGGGAAGCAGGAGGCAGAGGGAGAAGCAAGTCCCTGCTGAGCAAGGAGCCTGATGTGGGACTCCAGCCCAGGACCTGGGAATCATGACCTGAGCTTCATGAAGCAGATGCTTGACCTACTGAGCCACCCAGGTGCCCCAGATAAATGTTTTCAGCAGACTTTGAACCAAAAGGGACCACAAGGAATGGCATTGGGCTGAGATACCATGTCCTTGTTGATGAAGTACTACGTGGTTGAAGCTTAGAAGAAATGACAAAAGATAACAATGGGTTGTAGGGTACAGACCTAGATAGGAGATGTAGGCTTAGGATAGATTCTGAAAGATCCTGCCTTAGTGAAGAGATTGAACATTACCTCTGAGCCAGGAATTCTCCAATGCTGCCGCACATCAGAGTGCACATTAGAACTCCCTCCTCACCCTCCCCACCTAACCCCAGAAATTCAGATTTAATTTGTATGGGGTAGAACTCAAGCTCATACTTTTTGTTTTAATTTTCTTTCATTTTTTTTTAAGATTATTTATTTATTTACGTGACAGATTGAGACAGAAGGAGAGAGAGAGCACGTGCACACAGGCAGGGGGAGAAGCAGAGGGAGAGGCAGGATTGATATGGGGCTTGATCCCAGGACTCTGGGATCATGACCTGAGCTACAGGCAGATGTTTAACTTACTGAACCGCTCACGTGCCCCAAGCTCGTATTTTTAAAGATCTTCCACAAGTAGACTTTGCTTCTAGCCATGACAGTGTATCTGGTACTAGACTTGTCTTCCCTCTCCCAACAATTAAAAAATTAGACAAAGTACATGAAACTATTGTTTTTGGATATTGAGTAACAGGAAGTACAGGTCTGTGATATCCCAAAGAAGGGAACTAAGCAAGATGAACTGTGTTTGCTCTGGCTTTCTGCCTGGAACGCTCACACAGTGCTGGTAGGAATGGAGAATAGCACAGCCCCTTTGGGAGATAGTTTCTTCTAAAGTTGAAGATTCGATTATAATACTTAGCATTTCCACTCCTAAGATTAACGCAAGAGGAATGAAAACATGCTTACAAAAATATTTGCACCCAAATGTTCATAGAAGCTTCATTCATAATAACCCCAAACAGGAGACAATCCAAATGTTCGTCAAAAAATGAATGGATAGCATTTTGATAAATGCACACAATGGAATACTACTCAACAGAAAAAAGGAAGCTATTATGGATTCACACACCATGGTTAAATCCCAAAGAATCTCAGGTAAAGAAGCCAGATGCAAAAGAGTAAATATTGTCTGATTCAATGTATATGAAATTCCAGCACAGACAAAACTAATCTTTATGGGTAGAAAGCTGGTAGTTGCTTAAAGTTGTCTCTTCAGGGAAGGATATGCTTGGGGAATTTATCAGGAAAAGGACATATGGGAGCTCTCTGAGATGATGGAAATGTTTTATATTTTGTGCTGATTTCACAGGTATATACATTTGTTAAAAACACACTGAACTATATATTAACAATAGGTATCTTTTGTTATGTGTAAATTATACATTTATAAAGTTGGTTGAAAAAAAAAATCATCCCAGATAATTCTTTTGTGCAGCCATGGTTGAGAACCACTGATCTAAGCCACCTGGAAGCCCTTAAAGGATCTGTGATTTAGAAAGATCACAGAGGCATCAGTGTATAGGATGGATCATTGTTAGGAAATTAGAAGGTTATTACAACATGGATATGTGATTAGACTAAAATTTTATCAGTAGCAGTGGGTACAGAGAGAAACAATAGTTGGTAGAGATATTAGGGTCAGACCCAATAGGTGCTGGAATCTACTGGAAAGGAGGAATAAAGAATGACATTCAGGGTTTTAGTTAGGTGGTTTGGTAAATGGCACTACCCTCAAGTCACTGGGTTAAAAGGGAGAAACGGACTTCAAAAGAAAGAAACAAATCTATTATGGACATTTTGAATTTGAAATTTATGTGAAACTCTAGGGCAAAAGGAATCATGGAGCAATTGCAAATGTGGGTAGTGGTGGAAATAGATTTGATGTTGACTATCAGAGATAGGAGAGTAGATGAGACTTCCAGCAGCAGTGTGAAATATGAGAAGGTATGAGGACTGACAGTACACAGAAAAGCCAACATTGAAGGATTTGATGGAGAAAGGAGAGCATTCAAAGTAGATCTAAGGAATCCTCAGACAGGTAGGATGAAGACAAAGAGATTGGAAAAACTAGCGATGAGAAGGTTTCAAGGTTTCAAGGAGAAGACCAATTCTTTCTATCTATCTGTCTAGAAGATAACCAAGTAAGATTAGGACCAGAAGGTATCCACTGGATTAAAGGAAGAGGAGACTGGTGTACCAAAGGTCACTACTAATTTCATACAGAGGAAAATCCATATTTTAGTAGCTTGAGAGTGGCAGCTAGGACAGTGAAACCCATGTTTTCAATGTACTTAAAGTCAATGATGTGCAAGAGGTGGCTTATACTGGCTTGTGAGAGCCCATTGTTACTTTTTCAGGAATTTTATAAGGAGTTATTAATCATAGCCATTATTAAAAAGGAAATTACATAAACCTACAATGAAATCATATGAGGAATCAATGTAATAAATACTGAAAAATCATCATTGCCTTATTATTTAAATACATTTTATTATTACCCATGCTGTTGAGGTTATTTACATCTCTTACATCCATATGGTAGAGATACGATGTTATGGCATGCTACTGCATACCTCTTCTGAACTCCATTTGCATTCATCCACAGCGTGTGGTAGCTTGAAATTTACCATGATGGCAGTATTTACACCTCAGAAATTGGCAATACCACAAATAAAAATTTGATTTATTGCTTTATTCAGTGTCTACTCTAGGTTTAAAAATGTGATGGAGATAATGTTTACAATTTGGTTAAGACTTAAAAGTTTCCTGTGTCCATAGCAGTTTTATTATGAAAAGAAAAAAAAGAAGAAAGAAAAGACTATTCTTGCAGTATTTGAAAATTATTAGCTGATTCAGAAAAGAAGTCACTCATGTCCTGTCATTGAGTTACTCCATGTGTTTGTGTTGTTTCCTATCTTGTTAATGTGAATAGAAGTAACAACTGACATTCACATGGTCACTTTGAAGTTTCCTCTCTTTTAGCTTGTGATGAAAATATGGTATCTCTTACCATTCTTCTCCAAATATGCTTATAAATACCTCACTACCCCTCCATTCCCTATTTTCTATTCTCTCTCTCTCTCTTTTAAAAGATTTTATTTATTTATTTGAGAAAGACAGAGACAGAGATGTTACAGAGAGCACAAGCAGGAGGAGAGGGAGAAGAAGACTCCCTGCTGAGCAGGAAGCTCCATTAGGGGCTCAATCCCAGGACCCTGGGATCATGACCTGGGGGGAAGGCAGATGCTTAATGGACTGAGCCACCCAGGTGCCCCTATTTTATAGTCTCGAAGTGGTTGAGGGGGTTTAAGAATCACGGCATTTATTCTATAGGATATAAAAATCCAGGAACTTCTCTCTCACACTTGCTTCCGCATATAATATGTATTGTTTTTTTGGGTGCTTAAACTGGAAACTTAATTTTATACCTTCTTATACTTAGTTTTTCTTTCCATTAGACTGTAAGATCATGGAGGCTACAGGCCTCTTTATCTCTAGTGCCTTAATGTAAAACTTGGAACAAAATATGAATCTTCATTTTATTTTTTTAATTTTTAAAAAGGTTTTATTTATTTATTTGCAAGAGCGTATGAGCAGGAGGGAAGTGTAGAGGCAGAGGGAGGAGCAGACTCCCCACTGAGCAGGGAGCCGGATGCAGGAGATCCTAGGACCCTGGCAAAGGCAGACACTAAAATGACTGAGCCACCCAGGCACCCAATATGTATCTTTAAAAAGTGTATAAATGAGTGAGTGAATGAAGGAAGGATGTAGGGATCCTTAACTCAGACTGAGGTTTGACTATCTCCAAAGGCCATTTTCCATTCATGAAAAGTCAAGAAATAACAAGATATATCAACAAAGATCATCATGTATGGATAGGAGAGACAGAATAAAATGCAGGCCTCTCTATCTTGGACTAATAAACTATATCCAACTGCAACTTAGCAACCTAAATGAAACATACACCTGTGTAATTTTACTCATCCTGGAACATAACTGAGGCCAAGATCTGAGGTCACTGTAGTATACAGCCCCTTAAAACATTTAATCTTGGCTTTTTAAAGTTTACAAGGGGCACCTGGGTGGCTCAGTTGGTTAAGCGGCTGCCTTTGGCTCAGGTCATGATCCCAGGGTCCTGGGATCCAGCCCTGCATTGGGCTCTCTGCTCAGTGGAGAGCCTGTTTCTCTCTCTCTCTCTCTCTCTCTGCCTGACGCTCTGCGTACTGTGCTCTTTCTCTCTGCCACATAAACAAATAAAATCTTTTTAAAAAAACTAAAGTTTACAAAATGCGCAACGTTTACAGTTGCTCTTTAAGCAATGGACAATGACCTTCTGTGTTAGTATTTGTCTTCATTCAACAGAATCAATTAAGGACCAGAGAAATAAGAAGAATTTCTTTGTATCACCTAGCTATTAGGTAGCAGATCTATGTTTTAAATTCAGGTCATTAGACTCAAAAGTATATGCGTTTCCTTTATACCATCTGTGTGTCTTCTGGGAGGTTTTTTGTTTTGTTTTGTTTGTTTGTTTGTTTTTGCAGATTGTTCTCTTACCGAAATAACCCCAGGGTACTTCTTGGCACTCTGCTTACCTACCATTCCTTTTGAGCTTCCCCTAACATTTTACCTTCTGTTCACCATCTAAATACTGGTGTTCCCTCAAGTTCTATCATCAGCTCTCTTACTTTCTTGGTGTATATGCTTTCACTATTCAATGTCACAGTCTCATATGTATGATACACAGAAAATCCTCATTATTTGCAGTAGTTATGTTCTATAACATTGCCAAGAACATGGGATTATTTCATTGCTCCTAGAGGAAACTCAAGATCAGGGTCCTGTAAGCTTCTGATTACATTTTCTTCAACCAATTGATACATAACCTTGTTTTCTGTTACTGTTAAAAGACACCTTATTTAATATATATTGTTGACTCTTTTATATCGAATTCACAGACAACAGCACCATAACTCATGCCTGAATGAAGCTCAGGCTAACTCACGTTATTTCTTCCATAAGGCAGATTATATAACCTTGTTGTACTTCTGAACTTGGACTTAGGAATAGCAGTTCTGCATTATGGTTGGGGTCCTTTTCAACAGCAAAATCACCGATAAAATGCACAAAAATGCAAAAAATGTGGCACTGAAGAGGCCATGCAAAAGACTTTTTTTTACAGTGTAAGAACTGAAACAAGAAGGCAGAGAATTGCCTTGTTTGTCCTCAGCTGGGAACATGCTCATTGGGCAGTTCAAATATTTTGCTTCTGTGTGCATGTCTGCCAATGACCACAAAAGCCCCATGTGTATCAATTTTTACTAAGTAGGTAAATTTACAAATATGGAAATGTGAATAGAGGATTGCCTATATTTAAACTTCTTATTTTTTATTTTATTTTATTTTATTTAAAGATTTTATTTATTTGACAGAGAGAGAGAGAGAGAGAGATCACAAGCAGGCAGAGAGGCAGGCAAGAGAGAGAGAGGGGAGGAAGCAGGCTCCCCGCCGAGCAGAGAGCCCAATGTGGGGCTCGATCCCAGGACCTGGGATCATGACCTGAGCTGAAGGCAGAGGCTTTAACCCACTGAGCCACCCAGGTGCCCCTATTTAAACTTTTTAAGTCTATTTTTCCAATATCTAATTCTTTGCATTATCTGAGACCTGCATTTCCAATTGTCAACTGTAATTTTCATTTGGAAGTCTCAAAAACATTGCATCTCAGACCAAAACCTCTCTTTTTTCCCTCTTTTAAAGATTCCTTACTATTTTAGCATTTACTATATCACCATTTAGCAAAAGCTACAAATGGGAGTCATTTTAATTCCTCTTTGTTTTACTCACACCATTTATTGTTTACCAAATCTTTTTATTTCACCTCCAGAATATCTTTTGAGCATGTCTTCTCCTTTTCACCCTTACTTCCATTGAAATGATTCAAATTTTTTCTTTTTATTGAGGGATAACTGACAAATAAAATTGTAAGATATTTAAAGTATACAATGTAATCATTTGATGTATGTATACATTGTGAACAGATTACCCACATTGGGTTAATTAACACACCCATTACCTCAGATATTTACATATATATATATATTTATATAAATGGCAAGAATGTTTAAGTTCTACTTTCTTAGCAAATTTTAATTATACAAATTTATCAACAGTAGTTAGTAAGTTATGCATTCAAGCCTCAGACCTTATTTATCTTATGGCTGTAAGTTTGTACCTTTTACCAATCTCTTTATTTTCCCCATGACAACCACTTTTCTACTCCCTGTTTCTAGGGAGTTTAACTTTTGTTTTTAGAGGCCACATATAAGTGATAACATGCAATATTGTCTTTATTTTATTTGGTACAATGCCCTCAAGGTCCATCCATGTTGTGAAGGGCAGAATTTCCTTCTCTTGTAAGAGTGAAGAAAGGTCTGTGAACGCCAAGACAAGACAGTAGAACTCATCCAATGAAAAGAATAAAAAGAAAAAAGAATGAAAAAGGGTGAAGATAGCATAAAGGAATTTTGGGACACCATCCTACTGATCAATATATGTATTATAAGGCCCCTTGAAGAATCATTATTTCTTTGAATAGGCCTATTTCCTTGACCAAAGCAAATTATCTTACCATGCCCAACTCAAAGAATTGGGGAAGCACAATCCTACAGTGTACTTTGAAAGACGAGAGCTAGAATCTCAGTGAGTAGCACTGACTAATTCAATGTGATTTACAAATTAAGAACAGGGGAGTATTAAGGATGTTTCCTGCACTGGTCCAAGCACTGAATAGTCTCTTTCATCTAACTCTAACATTGTGACAAAGATACTATAGAGCTGTTGGTTCTTCACCCTCCCAGAAACTTCCTAAATGAAATTTGAAACTAGCCACCATATGTAGAGGACAGGCAGAGACCAAAGAGAAGAGTCCCTCTAGGCAGTTTTAATAAAAAAAGGGAACTTACATAAAAGGCTTGTGCTGGACGGTAGCAAGAGGAGTGGATTCCAGCACCCACCATCCAAATCTTGGAAGTTTGTAAAAAGGCCTTAACTGGTTTCATGCAGGTGTTGTCAACACCATCATCATCTCAAGTCCGTGTCCTTGGAGCAGCCTCTGGGATCAGGAGAGGCAAGCAGAACTATTTCCCAGTATAGGGAATGGGTGAGGAGGAGCTGAGTGCCTGGGGGTCCTGCTCTCAGGTCAATTGGTGGTCACATTTTTTTTTTTTTTTTAAACTCCAGTGCAATTAACACACAGTGTTATATTCATTTCAGGTGTACAATATAGTGATTCAACACTTCCATATATTACTCAATGCTTTTCAAGATAAGCATATTCTTCTTAATTCCCTTCACCTATTTCATCCATCCTTCCACCCACCTCCCCTCTGGCAAACATCAGGTTGTTCTCTATAGCTCAGAGTTTGTTTTTTTTTTTTGTGTCTCTCTCTCCCTTTTGTCCCTTTGTTCATTTTGTTTTGTTTCTTGAATTCCACATATGAGTGAAATCATATGCTATTTGTCTTTCTCTGACTTATTTCACTTAGCCTTAGACTCTCTAGCTCCATCCATGTTGTTGCAAATGACAAGATTTTATTCTTTTTAAGTCTGAATAATATTCCATTTTGTATATATATATCAATGGACACAGGTTGCTTCCATAATTTGGCTATCGTAAATGATGCTGCAATAAATAAAGGAGAGCATATATCCCTTTGAATTAATGTTCTTGTATTCTTTGAGTGAATACCCAGGAGTGTGATTGCTGAATCATAGTATAGTTCCATTTTAATTTTTTGATGAGCCTCCATACTCTTTTCCAGCGTTGGCTGTGCCAGTTTGCATTCCCACCAACAGAGGAAGAGCATTATTTTTTTCTCCACATCCTAGCCGACACTTATTGTTTCTTGTGTTTTTCATTTTAGCCATTCTGGTAGGTGTGAGGTGATATCTCATTGTGGTTTGGATCTGGATTTCCCTCATGATGAATTATGTTGAGCATCATGAGCCTCATGTCCATTGGCCATCTGGTTGTCTTCTATGGAGAAATGTCTGTTCATGTCTTCTGCCCATTTTAAAATTGGATTATTTGTGTGTGTGTGTGTGTGTGTGTTGAGCTGTATAAGTTCTTCATATATTTTGGATACTAACCCTTTACTGGATGTATCACTTGCAAATATCTCCCAGTGGTCATGTTCTTTGGATGACCTCTCCTAACAGTAGTCAACTAGGAAATATAACTAAGAAAAAGATACTTAGTAAATTGGGGGTAATCATTACTGCAAGTTTCCCAGAAAACTGTTCTCTTTTACTTCTAAAAGCCCTGAGGTTTTCCCTTCATCACAGCAGTGAAAGATGTTAGAACTGTTCTCAGTTAGTGGTTTCAGGATTATGCAAACATTACGTCAGTCTTACATATGGACTTTGCAGTATCTATTTTGTCTGTTCAGAGGCATTTTCTCCACTTTTTGCTTACCTCCCTGTTCTCAGCTGTGTAACGTGTTACCATCTTTGTTTGTGAAGTGTTCAGACAGAGAAAATTGACCTTATAGAGTGAGCATAAGAATAAAGGAAGAGAAGGGGCGCCTGGGTGGCTCAGTGGGTTAGGCCGCTGCCTTCGGCTCAGGTCATGACCTCAGGGTCCTGGGATCGAGTCCCACATCGGGCTCTTTGCTCAGCAGGGAGTCTGCTTCCCTCTCTCTCTCTCTGCCTGCCTCTCCATCTACTTGTGATCTCTCTCTGCCAAATAAATAAATAAAATCTTTAAAAAAAATAATAAAGGAAGAGGAGCAGCCATCAAAATTGTAGCAGCATATTTCTATCCACCTATGACTAAAAACAGAGTTATTGAGTAAATGCACACAGGATTTAAATGCCTGGTTGAAACTAGGCAGGTAGCCTTCAATAAAGGAAGTCATTCTGATAGGACAAGATGACACAGAAAAGGATGACCCAGAGAGATCAGTGTCAGAATTGTGTAAGAACAGGGGAGGTCTCAGACCTTGGCCTTGACTGGTGGTTTATTGTCAGTCCTATTGACCAAGCCCCTGACATTTTAGCACCCCATGTGTAGTCCACCTACTGCAAGGGGGCCTTCAGTAGTGTGGAGACACTTTGGTGCCGAGTCATGGAAAGCAACACAAGGTCTGAAGTCACCCTGAACAGTCCCCTGGACAGTCACCTCTGTCAGCAAGCTACACATATGTCTTCATTTCCTGTGCTGGGAAAACACTGACTTAACAGCATTGCTTTTGACTCTTTCAACCACTTCAGCAGTATTGACTCAGAGGCCTTTGAGCATTATGGATTTCTGTAGCTCTCTAGCAAAGGACCAGGGTGGTAATGTTGGGTTCCTCCATTCAGCTGTCCCTTCAGACAGTCACCTCCGAACCCCCAATTACCCAGCAGATAGAATTCAGCATCTTCACCGTTTTCTGCAATAGGACCTACAAATCTGCTCTCCAGGGAAGGGTTCTGCATTTCAGATTGCTCCAAATGAACACTTTACTTAACATGTATTTTCTGTGGTCCCTACTTTTTACCATCTTTCACCATCCTCAGGGGGAGGATGGAATTTCTTTCTTCCCAATTCCCAAATGCAAACTCCCCATCCTTCATCAATCAGAACAAATATTTGGAAAATAATTATTAATGAGCAGTCTCTTGGGGTTCAATCTGCCACTCCAAAGTCTTACGGAGCTCTTTCTTTTTAACAAGGGCGCTGCAAATTCTGGTGAATACAATCAGCTTCATCTTCTTGGATTCATGCATTTTTGGTCATGCAACGATCTTTTGAGATTATATTCTGATTATTCTTGGCTTTATGAGATGTTTCTTGGCCTATGAAGAAGTGCTCCTGGGGTACCTAGGTGGCTCAGTTGGTTAAGTGACTGCCTTTGGCGCAGGTCATGATGCTGGAGTCCCAGAATCGAGTCCCGAATCAAAGTCCCTGCTCTGTGGGGAGTCTGCTTCTTCCTCTGACCTTCTCCCTCTCGTGCTCTCTCTTTGTTATTCTCTCCCTCTCAAATAAATAAATAAAATCTTTAAAAAGAAAAAAAAAGAGGTTCTCCTGCTTTAAAAAAAAAAATACCAAAAACCCAAACCAAAACAAGCACGTGCAATGTAAAAAATGTCCACTAGAGGGAGCACCAGCACACAAGCTTGCCTGTAATTTGAGACTCCCAATTGTGGCTTCATATTCCTCCCTATCTGGATTGAACTGAGAAGGTGAAATTTTCAGGGATACAGTGTTATATAAAATATACATTAAGAGAAGATTAAACATATTGCTGTGATTGTTATTCTATAGAAATGTAAAGCTGAATTTGGTGGGGAGAGAGAGTTGAATTGGTGATGTTAAATTTGCATTGTTTCCATTCATTGAAAAATAACCTGGGGAAAAAAGTTTAAAAACAATTATTTAGGAGGTTCCTTAAAAGATGAAGTGTAGAAATACCATATGACTCAATAATTCCATTACTGTTTACCCAAAGAAAATGAAAACACTAATTAAAAAAGACATATGTACTCCTGTGTTTATTACAGTGTTATTAACAAGAGTCAAGATATGGGGAAAAGATTTCTATATGTATGAAATATACATATATATGAATATTACTCAGCCATAAGAAAGGAATAGATCCTTTTTTTCTTCAGAAAGGATGAGATTTTGACATTTGCCACAACATGGATGGAACTAGACGGCATCCTAAGTGAATCAAGTCAGACAGAGAAAGACAAATACCATCTGATTTCACTCATATGTGGAATCTAAAAAAAATTTAAAAAAATCACAAATGAATAAACAAATAAACAAAAAACAGAAGAAGACCCATAAATACAAAGAACAAACTAGTGATTGTCAGAGAGGGTGGGGAAGGGGGAAGGGCAAAATGGGTGAAGAGGAGAGGGAGATACGGGCTTCCAGCTATGGAATGAATAAATCAACAAATCATAGGAATAAAAGGCACAGCATAGGGAATACAGTCAATGATATTGCAATAGAGTTATATGGTGACAGATGGTAGCTACACTTGTGAGCATAGCATAACGCAGAGGAGTTGAATCACTATGTCATATACTTGAAACTAGTGTGTCTGTTATACTCAAAGAAATTGAAAAAACTATTTAAAGCATCTAGGGTAACCAAATTTTATTAATTGATTTTATTGCAAACTTTAGCCAAGCTATTCTTTAAACCTTCATCTTTTTGTGGAAAGCACTCCCTCTAGAGATTTAACACCTATCCAGTGGTTTTTCTTTCCCATTGCCCCAAGCTCTTCCCAGCTCCTGCCCTTCACCTCTCTTCCTTGGCCATGACAAATACGTCAACTCACCGCTATCAGCAATTAGGACCAGAATTAGGGCAGTAAATGTGAAAAACAAGAATGCAATAAATAAAATTTCACCCTAAATTCCTATGACAACACCAAGGATCCTCCCAAACTAGAGAAGTAAATCTGATCTGAGTATGCATTTCGTAGAACCCCATAAATCATTCTTCATTCTTCATCACTGGGGAGCTCAGGGGTTAGTAATTACTTCATGCCATTATGCTAAGTGAAATAATCCAGAGAAAGACAAATACTGCATGGTATCATTTATATAAGGAATCTTAAAAAAAAAAAAAGTCAGACTCCTAGAAACAGAGAGTAGATGGTGGTTGCCAGGTGCTGGGGTAGAGGAAATGGACAGAAGGTATAAAAGGGTACAAACTGAGTTGCACGCTGAATAAGGTCTGAGGCTCTAATGCATTGCATGGTAATTGTAGTTGATAACAATACATTGCATAACTGAAATTTACTAGGAGAGTAGTTTTTAAGTGTCCTCTGCCTCCTTAAAGAGGAAAATATGGGAGGTGATGAGTGTGTTAACTTAATTGTGGGGATCCTTTCACTATATATATCACATACACTTAAAATATCTCACTTTTTTTGTCAATTACATCTCAATGAAGATTTAGAATCAAACGAAAATTCATGTCAGAAAACAAACTCTGAGAGTTCTGCACCTTAAGGATACCTGAATACCTTATAAACTAAAGAGAAGTGTAAGGAAATAACTATTTTTGTTTCAGGAGGTTCTTTCACTTTCCAAAAGGGTATTTTCTGTGCATCTTTTAAATAAAAGTGTTTTCTAGAATGTTTATACATGTATAGAATGTTTATAAACTTTGTGCAATTTTTTACGAATTTAAATGCTGCTAAAGCAGAGATACTGTGTAAATATTTTTGTATTATAAATATCATATTCCTGGGGCACCTGGGTGGCTCAGTGGGTTAAGCCGCTGCCTTCGGCTCAGGTCATGATCTCAGGGTCCTGGGATCGAGTCCCACATCAGGCTCTCTGCTCAGCAAGAAGCCTGCTTCCCTCTCTCTCTGTCTCTGCCTTCCTCTCCATCTACTTGTGATCTCTATCTGTCAAATAAATAAAATCTTTAAAAAAAAATAAATATCATATTCCTTTTGAGCCACTTATCTAGCTTTGTTCTAAGTCTGCATGAATACATCATGAATGTTAGATTGATGCGTCCTGAGCCCCATCCATCAAAATACTGAAGACCTGGAGGATACACATCTGCCCATACTCTACGTCCAAGACAATTTGGATCCTTAACCAAATGTGCTTCAGTTTGTTTTCGAAGGAGACCAGAAGGAGACCAACTTTACCTGCAGATAGATTAGAGTGGCTTGTCATTCAAGGAAGGCATTTACTGACTCTGATCCCAGAACAGAGGTCACTGGATTGACAGCTGTTGCCCAAGCTTGGCCTCTCTGGTTCTCTTTCTTGGGATAAGGAGTCGGATTCAGATCTGTAGGTTAGACTGCCCCAGGGCTGGAATTAAAACGTGCAAAGCATGGGGCAGCCATTTTCTGCCAGGGGGATAAGGAGTCAGGAGGAATGGCTGCGCAGAGAGAAATAAAAGAAAAAAAAAACCAGACCTCCACAGAGAAGCAGAGGTGACGAGGGCGCACCTTCTGGCTTTCTGATGTCTGTCACTGCCTGTCCTCTGACTGGCTAGTAACTTCCCATCTTCACGTCAGGACCTTTGCGTTTATCATGCTATCACGTTCTCACAGCCTTGTGAGGTAGACCGTATCATCCCCCCTGACACGGGCACCCACTAACAAACATGCTCAGAGCGGGTGAAAATCGTGGCCACGTTTGCCCAGCTGAAGAGACAAGTTTGACCGGAAGTCTCCTGGCGGCCGACACCCACGCTTTCTTCCGGCTCCTATATTCACACAGCGCGGCCCGTATTCCTCAAGTTATATTCACACAGCGCGGCCCGCGTTCCTCAAGTTATATTCACACAGCGCGGCCCGTGTTCCTCAAGTTATATTCACACAGCGCGGCCTGTATTCCTCAAGTTCAGCCGACTTCCCTGCAGCACAGCCGGGGTCCTGAGCGGATCTGAGAGGGGGCCAGAGCAGGAAATGGTGAAGGTGCAGGGGCCAGCGAAGGAAGGCCAGGGCCTGGGGGAGGTGAGAACACGCAGGGAGACCTGAGGAAAATGCTCTCCTATTTGATCCGTCTATTTTTTTCATTATGTATCAACCCTCCTTCTCCATAGGGGACATCCCAAGCATACCTCCCTGAGATAATTTCTGGGTCAGAAGAGTCACAGATGTCCCTCCAGGTTACTACTCCCTCAGCACGAGGGGACCTGGGGCCTCCAGATGGTCTCTTTTTCAAGGGTGCCTGACCAGGGTGGGGCCTGATACAGGCCCAGCAAAGAAGCACCAGGCCAGCTTGATGAAGGAGCAAGAAGGGCGGCATGGCGGCGTTCTGCTGTCTGTCTGTCTGCTTCTGTAGGCTGACCCCGAAATCTCCCGTGGGCATGGAGGGGGAGCTTGGCCGGAGCTGGCGTCCCAGATGCCCAAAGCACCTGATGCGGGACAAGGAGAGCAGATTGGGGGCTGGAATAGGCAAAGGCTTTTGGTTTGTGCAGGGATCCCCAATTTTTATCTCCATAACATTATTATGATTATTGTTAAATTTTGGACATAGGAGCTTCATTACCTGCTAGACCATCTAGACAGAAATATGTGGTAAATGGATGGAAACAAAAGTCACAAACTTAGGAGAGAGGCAGGCATGTTTAGGCCAGTTTAGGTGTAGACATTCACCAGACTGGACTGCTGTTGTTTTTTTAACAGTCAACATAAAACTTTTTGCCATGAGCAAAACAATATAATTGGCTTCCAGAACTGTCCAAATTATTTTTTTAAACACGATTTTATTTTTTTCACATTACTTTAGGTATCAGATTTTCTTTGGCAAATTTACCCCACATACCAGATTTTCATCTTAGAGCCTTGTTTATATTTACATAAATGATGTTCACCTGTACCTTTCTCTAATTCCTAATGGTTTAGAGCTTCTTTTTCAAATGTGTATCTTTTAAGTTGTCCTTCTTGAAGACATTTGGAGGAAAAATTATGAATGAAACACCTATACCTTCTTCTTCATTTCCGTTATAGGGTGGCATCTTACTGTCTAACCACAGTGGCCCATCAGCTGAGGGAAGCTGGATTTCTTGCTCTCCTCAGACACAGTTGGCTGCATGTCATAAAGCAACAGCTGGCTAAAGCTTCTCCACTTCCTTATTAGCAGCTGTAACCCGGTCACGGTCTGAGCCATATATTTTGACAAGTTTTAACCTCTGAAGAAGGTCTTCTTTTTTTTTTAACAAGTTCACCAATTTTGCCTTTTCTTCATTTAATCCTTGTTTGAGAAGATTCTCTTTTGCAAACTCCTTTTGGGGGCTGCTGCATGACCTAGTATCAAGTGACTGATATACACATGCATTAATATTCTTAAAGGTGTTTTTCAAATATGTCCTTTCATCAAATTCATCGTATGTTTAAAATTTTCTGGATATTCCAACAGTTTTCTCTGGTTGGAGATACTGCTTCCTCTGAAGAAGGCTAATCATTTTTCTCATCCTCTACTTGATGACATTTTGCCACACTGTAGCAGGAATTAGAGGAAGAACTTATTTTCCTGAGTTGTTCTCTAAGTGTTGCCCTCACAGGTGGTTTCCTTGAATAGTTTGTGTGAGGGGGAGGTGGATTGGCACAGGCTGTGGAGTGCTGGGGAAAGTGCTGAGTCTGATGGACTTTTCTATCTTGAAAATGAAATCTGGGTTTACCTCACGGAAAGAGAGCTCTACTGGATTCCACAGCCACTCCCTAGGTCCCTGCCCCATGCCAGGGATCCCAGGGGCAGGACCTCAAGTTTCCTGGCCTGCCATGACAAAGTACCACAAACTGGGTGACTTTAAAGTAACAGAAATACATTCTTTGACAATTCTGGAGGCCAGAAGTCTGAAGTCTAAGGTGTTCCGAGGGTTGGTTTCTTCTGCTGGCTGTGAGGAAGAACACATTTCCTGTCTCTCTCCCAGCTTCTGGTGATAGAATATTGTGAACCCTTGGCATTCCTTGGTCTGAGAATGCAACACTTCAACCCCTGCCTCTGTATTCACATCACATTCTTCTCTGCGTCCTTGGGCCTTTCTCTTTTCTGTCTCTTTTAAGGATATTATCATTGGATTTTGAGCCCACCCTGATTCAAGATGATCTTATCTTAAACCTTGCCTTGATTACATGTGCATTATTTCAAATCAGGTCATATGCCGAGCTTCTGGATGGACATGAATTTGGCGGGGGCACTATTCAACCCAGTACACTGCATATTTTATACAATTCTGCCTACTTGGGGCTGACATGCCTTTTTAGGACCATCCAAACCACTTTGAAGTTGACTGCTTTAGCAAGGCCCATGACTTTTTGCAAATGAAAGACCATTTAGGTTGTGAAATACTTGTTATGGAAGTGTTTGGTTAACTTGGAAATCCAGTCACATCACCAAAGAAGTTTTAACTTTACATTTATCAATGAAAGAAAAGAAGACGACATTCCTCTGAAAACATAGACTCTCAACTATGTTAAAATTTTCACATGGTTATAAAGTAACTAAAATTTTTTGTATTGTATTCTAATGAAAATAAAGTTTTTCATCAAACATGCCCATCAAGAGTTAGACTAAATCATTTCTTAAAAGCCTTGATCAAAAACTACATGTAGCCATTTCAAGAATGAAAATCATATACTAGAAGTTATAGTCATGATAACAGAGAAACACATTAGATATTTGAAAACAAATTTTGAAGCTTAAATTTAATATTTAATATTTTTCTAAATACTGGAAATTGTGTGTTTTTTTTAAGATTTTATTTATTTATTTGAGTGAGAGAGAGAGAAAGAGAGAGAGAGAAAGTGCACGAATGAGAGGAGAGACAGAGGGGGAGGGAAAGGGACAAGGAGACACCCTGATGAGCTCAGAGCCCAATGTGGGGCTCCATCTCAGGACCCTGAGATCATGATCTGAGCCAAAATCAGGAGTCAGGCACTTAACTGACTGAGCCACCAGCTGCCCCTACAATTCTGTATTTTTACACAGGTGGAATGATAATACACATATAATGCAAAAACTGGCTCTTTCTCTTTAAGTATAATGTTCAGTCTTCTTTTCTTATAAGTATGCACAGAACCATGTTGTTTAAAAAAATGGCTGAACAGTACTCCATATTGTATGGCTATGTCAATGTTCTCTAATTTATTGGTATCCTTTTAGAGCATTTAATTTTCAGATTTGTTTTGTTTTGCTATGAAGAATAATATGATGATGAATATTTGGGCAAAAATATCTGTAAAATAAATTCCTAGAGGCAGAACTGTGGTGTCAAAAGTGACGTGATTTACCCTTTAGATAGATATTGTGAAATTGCTAACAAACTTTAACACCAGTTTATTCTCTCCTGGTTTGAGAGGGAGCCTGTTTTCCTATATAGTTTCCAACAGTCTTTTAATTTGCAGTCTGAGAGTTGGAAAGTGCTATCTTCTTTTTTTTTAATTATGCATGAGAAAATAAAAGAGAGATAATGAAGAAACTAGATGCTTATCCTAAATAATTTGATCAGCAGTCATCTGTTGGAGAAAACCTAAGAACTCAGTAAAAATTTATTCTGAGGCAGTAGAAGAAAAATGGGAAATTGTGATAAACAATTTTGGTAGAAAAACCAACTTTGTTTTCACTTTAAGAGTGTTTTTAGCCTTTATTATAATGGACACTGACAATGAACATGGGGACTGTTGCCCTAGAAGACAAGTTATAGAACACGGATCATGGGACTGAGGACTTGTAGAAATGGAGTAGAGTCTTATATATAATTCATCTTATATTATCCTCTTATATAGAACTAGTAATGATTTTAGGCAGGTCATTAGCCCTTATGTGTCTATTTTCACATGTGTGTAAAGTAAGGGGTTAAGACTTCAGCATCTTAACAAACCTTATGAATCTAAGAAGGGTCTTAATTCAGTAAATATTACCATTTGATGAGGATTTCCAAAATGAAAATGTTCCAGTTCTAATTCTCCAGTAGGTGGTGATATCACAACACTCAAAACAGCAATTGATCTAACTGACTGCAATTCTCCTCTCAGAAGTAATTTCAGAAATATTCTTTGCCATTGAAGTAGAATTTTAGTTTTATACAAAAAGTACATTTATAAAATGTATTATGTTACATTTAATGTTATAGAAAAAGTGCATTTGTAAATTTTTTTAATGTTACATTTAATGTATTCACTTAGGGTATCAATGGATTGTTAATTTATTCCTTTAATGTGTATAGAAATAGAATTCCAAATACAGTTACTTCAGATGATGTGATTTGCTATCTGTCACAATTTCTGTATTTCAGTTAATTTTATAAATATTTTGGATTCAGTTAGTAGATTTACTTAATTAGAAGACTGAGGGGACACAGATTGAGCTTTGTATATCTTAATGAAACTTTAGGGGCATCCAGGTGGCTCAGTCAGTTCAGTGTTCGACTCTTGATTTTGGCTCAGGTCATGATCTCAGGGTCCTGAGATGGAGCCCCACATTGGGTTCTGGGCTAAGCGTGGAGCCTGCCTAAGATTCTCTCTCTCTCTCTCTCTTTTACTGCCCTTTCCCCCACTCACTCTCTAAATAAGTAAATAAAATCTTAAAAAAAACTTAAAAATATTTCATAAGAAGATAGTTAAAGGAAAGCCTCATATAAGGTCTCTGGATATCTAGTCAGAAAGAAAGTCAACTTCTGCTAATTGTATAATTATACAAGGATATCAACCAAAAACTTAGTTCACAGAATGGCAAGATTTTAATATATTCTTCAAAAAATCAATGGCACACTTACATAAATGACATGTGTTAGAAGATAAAATTAAAAAAGAAATAAATGTAATGACTTAGCAACAAAAGCCTTGCAAAAGTGGATAGTGATTTATCTTGGAACGTAAAATATATATTGATGGAATATGAGAAAATCTTAGTAGGAAAAATAAAGGAAGACACTCATAATTACGTAATTAAATACACTGCACATGAAAATACTATTCAAGGTAAACATAGATGAAATGTAAATAGATGGTAAGAGCCTATATGGAACATTTTACACAAATTGTCAAGTTAATAGTAAAAATGTGCAAAAACCAGAAAGTAAGTACATAAAATTTTTTAAGATACTAGTAATCAACTTACTCTATAAAATTTTCAGACATTTTGCAAAACATTTGTTAAAATTAAAAGGTAACTGGAGAACAATGTTAAATGTACATTAAAATAGAAAAAAATAAAAATGGGTAATTATACAAAGATGTTCTACTCCCCAAATATAGCATGTTTACAGGTCTTTTTAGCATATACAGAAAGGTATGTTAACATGAATTATTTCTACAAGAATTGATCCTGATGAATGTTATCAATGCATGACCAAGTACTAGTTCTTAATATGCAGAGAAGAAAATCTTAGAAATTTTTCTTTATCTTAAAAAACAAAACAAAACAAAAATGTAGGTTAGGAATAAAGAACCACAGAAAATATTTTTACATATTGTTTCCTTGGGAAGACATGTAATCTGATGTATAATTTTTAATATGTTATCTTTTTTTTTTTAAAGATTTTATTTATTTATTTGACAGAGAGAAATCACAAGTAGGCAGAGAGGCAGGCAGAGAGAGAGGAGGAAGCAGGCTCCCTGCTGAGCAGAAAGCCCGATGTGGGGCTCAAACCCAGGACCTGGGATCATGACCTGAGCCGAAGGCAGCGGCTTAACCCACTGAGCCACCCAGGCGCCCCCTGATGTATAATTTTTAAATAGGACAAAAAGTACTCTGAGTTGATTTAGGAGTATTTCCTGAAATGAAGGCTAGTGGATGAATTCAGAGCCTGCAAATTTCAATTTTCTTTTTTTTTAAGGAAAGAATGAATATATCTTAGCTATCAAAACACTTCCTGTCTGAACACAGGAACCGAATAGACTTGGGTAAGTGGTGTAAGTGGTATCTAAACTCTCATAATCTGGACTCAAGAACAAAGTGGATTAAGATAATAAGGGATACTTCTATATTATCACAGAATTAAGCAAAATTGAAAAGAAAAAGGAATCTAAGAAAACCAGCTGTCAATTTTGTCAAGTGCAGATTATGAAGGCACAAAAGTATTTTTCTGTCTCTAGGGCACACAGCTAGAGCACTTCTCCCAGCCTGCCTTCAAGGTAGGCGTAGCCATGTGTGTGCAAATGAGTTCAGTCTTCTAAACCAGACCCATAAAAACCTCCTGTGTGATCCCTCAAACTCTTCCTCTATTTCCCAGCCAAATGCAGAGGAAGGAATGGCCAATGGCTTCACAGCCCAGGTGATGGTAGAGCCAGATGGAAGGAGTCTGGGTGCCTTAGCTGATGTTTACCTGAAATGTTTGTATTCAGCTTTGTATGAACAAAAATTAAACTTCTACTACGAAATTTTGGAATTTGTATTACAGCAACTAGTGCTTATTCTAACTAATTCTAACTAATACATGATACTGGATTTTCTAACTAATACATGATACTGGATTTTAATTTCTATTTGAAATTTACATTCAAAAAAACTAGTTAGAGGGGCACCTGGGTGGCTCAGTGGGTTAAAGCTGCTGCCTTCGGCTCAGGTCATGATCCCAGGGTCCTGGGATCGAGCCCCACATCGGGCTCTCTGCTCAGCAGGGAGCCTGCTTCCCTTCCTTTCTCTCTGCCTGCCTCTCTGCCTACTTGTGATCTGTCTGTCAAATAAATAAATAAAATCTTTAAAAAAAAAAAACTAGTTAGAAAGTTTTTCTTATACTTCTTATATTTCATATAAGAAAAAAATCACATTTAATTAAGGTATACATAATATTTTATGTGCTAATTTCTTCACTTAACATTTCCACGAACTTGTATTTGTATACAAGGAATGCTGACATGCCAGCAATCTTTAACAGCATATTAGTATTTTAACTAATTAATGAATTTTTTTTATTAATTTTATTTTTTATAAACATATAATATATTTTTATCCCCAGGGGTACAGGTCTGTGAATCACCAGGTTTACACACTTCACAGCACTCACCATAGCACATACCCTCCCCAGTGTCCATAATCCCACCCCCCTCCCAACCCCCCTCCCCCCACCAACCCTCAGTTTGTTTTGTGAGATTAAGAGTCACTTATGGTTTGTCTCCCTCCCAATTCCATCTTGTTTCATTTACTCTTCTCCTACCCCCTTAACCCCCCATGTTGCATCTCCTATCCCTCATATCAGGGAGATCATATGATAGTTGTCTTTCTCCGATTGACTTATTTCGCTAAGCATGATACCCTCTAGTTCCATCCATGTCGTCGCAAATGGCAAGATTTCATTTCTTTTGATGGCTGCATAGTATTCCATTGTGTATATATACCACCTCTTCTTTATCCATTCATCTGTTGATGGACATCTAGGTTCTTTCCATAGTTTGGCTATTGTAGACATTGCTGCTATAAACATTCGGGTGCATGTGCCCCTTCGGATCACTACGTTTGTATCTTTAGGGTAAATACCCAGCAGTGCAATTGCAGGGTCATAGGGTAGTTCTATTTTCAACATTTTGAGGAACCTCCATGCTGTTTTCCAGAGTGGTTGCACCAGCTTGCATTCCCACCAACAGTGTAGGAGGGTTCCCCTTTCTCCGCATCCTCGCCAGCATCTGTCATTTCCTGACTTGTTAATTTTAGCCATTCTGACTGGTGTGAGGTGATATCTCATGGTGGTTTTGATTTGTATTTCCCTGATGCTGAGTGATGTGGAGCACTTTTTCATGTGTCTGCTGGCCATCTGGATGTCTTCTTTGCAGAAATGTCTGTTCATGTCCTCTGCCCATTTCTTGATTGGATTATTTGTTCTTTGGGTGTTGAGTTTGCTAAGTTCTTTATAGATTTTGGACACTAGCCCTTTATCTGATATGTCATTTGCAAATATCTTCTCCCATTCTGTCAGTTGTCTTTTGGTTTTGTTAACTGTTTCCTTTGCTGTGCAAAAGCTTTTGATCTTGATAAAATCCCAATAGTTCATTTTTGCCCTTGCTTCCCTTGCTTTTGGCGATGTTCCTAGGAAGATGTTGCTGCGGCTGAGGTCGAAGAGGTTGTTGCCTGTGTTCTCCTCAAGGATTTTGATGGATTCCTTTCTCACATTGAGATCCTTCATCCATTTTGAGTCTATTTTCGTGTGTGGTGTAAGGAAATGATCCAATTTCATTTTTCTGCATGTGGCTGTCCAATTTTCCCAACACCATTTATTGAAGAGGCTGTCTTTTTTCCATTGGATATTCTTTCCTGCTTTGTCGAAGATGAGTTGACCATAGAGTTGAGGGTCCATTTCTGGGCTCTCTATTCTGTTCCATTGATCTATGTGTCTGTTTTTGTGCCAGTACCATGCTGTCTTGATGATGACAGCTTTGTAATAGAGCTTGAAGTCTGGAATTGTGATGCCACCAACTTTGGCTTTCTTTTTCAATATTCCTTTGGCTATTCGAGGTCTTTTCTGGTTCCATATAAATTTTAGGCGTTGGTGGTATAGTGGTGAGCATAGCTGCCTTCCATATAAATTTTAGGATTATTTGTTCCATTTCTTTGAAAAAAATGGATGGTACTTTGATAGGAATTGCATTAAATGTGTAGATTGCTTTAGGTAGCATAGACATTTTCACAATATTTATTCTTCCAATCCAGGAGCATGGAACATTTTTCCATTTCTTTGTGTCTTCCTCAATTTCTTTCATGAGTACTTTATAGTTTTCTGTGTATAGATTCTTAGTCTCTTTGGTTAGGTTTATTCCTAGGTATCTCATAGTTTTGGGTGCAATTGTAAATGGGATGGACTCCTTAATTTCTCTTTCTTCTGTCTTGTTGTTGGTGTAGAGAAATGCAACTGATTTCTGTGCATTGATTTTATATCCTGACACTTGACTGAATTCCTGTACAAGTTCTAGCAGTTTTGGAGTGGAGTCTTTTGGGTTTTCCACATATAGTATCATATCATCTGCGAAGAGTGATAGTTTGACTTCTTCTTTGCCGATTTGGATGCCTTTAATTTCCTTTTGTTGTCTGATTGCTGAGGCTAGGACTTCTAGTACTATGTTGAATAGCAGTGGTGATAACGGACATCCCTGCCGTGTTCCTGACCTTAGCGGAAAAGCTTTCAGTTTTTCTCCATTGAGAATGATATTTGCAGTGGGTTTTTCATAGATGGCTTTGATAATATTGAGGTATGTGCCCTCTATCCCTACACTTTGAAGAGTTTTGATCAGGAAGGGATGCTGTACTTTGTCAAATGCTTTTTCAGCATCTATGGAGAGTATCATATGGTTCTTGTTCTTTCTTTTATTAATGTGTTGTATCACATTGATTGATTTGCGGATGTTGAACCAGCCTTGCAGCCCTGGAATAAATCCCACTTGGTCGTGGTGAATAACCCTTTTAATGTACTGTTGAATCCTATTGGCTAGTATTTTGGCGAGAATTTTTGCATCTGTGTTCATCAAGGATATTGGTCTGTAGTTCTCTTTTTTGATGGGATCCTTGTCTGGTTTTGGGATCAAGGTGATGCTGGTCTCATAAAATGAGTTTGGAAGTTTTCCTTCCATTTCTATTTTTTGGAACAGTTTCAGGAGAATAGGAATTAGTTCTTTTTTAAATGTTTGGTAGAATTCCCCCGGGAAGCCATCTGGCCCTGGGCTGTTGTTTGTTTGGAGATTTTTGATGACTGTTTCAATCTCCTTACTGCTTATGGGTCTGTTGAGGCTTTCTATTTCTTCCTGGTTCAGTTGTGGTAGTTTATATGTCTCTAAGAATGCATCCATTTCTTCCAGATTGTCAAATTTGTTGGCGTAGAGTTGCTCATATTATGTTCTTATAATTGTCTGTATTTCTTTGGTGTTTGTTGTGATCTCTCCTCTTTCATTCATGATTTTATTTATTTGGGTCCTCTCTCTTTTCTTTTTGATAAGTCTGGCCAGGGGTTTATCGATCTTATTAATTCTTTCAAAGAACCAGCTCCTAGTTTCGTTGATTTGTTCTATTGGTTTTTTGGTTTCTATTTCATTGATTTCTGCTCTGATCTTTATGATTTCTCTTCTCCTGCTGGGTTTAGGGTTTCTTTCTTATTCTTTCTCCAGCTCCTTTAGGTGTAGGGTTAGGTTGTGTACCTGAGACCTTTCTTGTTTCTTGAGAAAGGCTTGTACCGCTATATATTTTCCTCTCAGGACTGCCTTTGTTGTGTCCCACAGATTCTGAACCGTTGTGTTTTCATTATCATTTGTTTCCATGAATGTTTTCAATTCTTCTTTAATTTCCTGGTTGACCCATTCATTTTTTAGAAGGATGCTGTTTAGTCTCCATGTATTTGGGTTCTTTCCAAATTTCCTCTTGTGATTGAGTTCTAGCTTCAGAGCATTGTGGTCTGAAAATATGCAGGGAATGATTCCAATCTTTTGATACCAGTTGAGACCTGATTTAGGACCAAGAATGTGATCTATTCTGGAGAATGTTCCATGTGCACTAGAGAAGAATGTGTATTCTGTTGCTTTGGGATGAAATGTTCTGAATATATCTGTGATGTCCATCTGGTCCAATGTGTCATTTAAGGCCTTTATTTCCTTGTTGATCTTTTGCTTGGATGATCTGTCCATTTCAGTGAGGGGAGTGTTAATGTCCCCTTCTATTATTGTATTATTGTCAATATGTTTCTTTGATTTTGTTATTAATTGGTTTATATAGTTGGCTGCTCCCACATTAGGGGCATAGATATTTAAAATTGTTAGATCTTCTTGTTGGATAGTTCCTTTGAGTATGATATAGTGTCCTTCCTCATCTCTTATTGTAGTCTTTGGCTTAAAATCTAATTGATCTGATATAAGGATTGCCACTCCTGCTTTCTTCTGATGTCCATTAGCATGGTAAATTCTTTTCCACCCCCTCACTTTAAACCTGGAGGTGTCTTCAGGTGTAAGATGAGTTTCTTGTAGGCAACATATAGATGGGTTTTGTTTTTTATCCATTCTGATACCCTGTGTCTTTTGATTGGGGCATTTAGCCCATTAACATTCAGGGTAAGTATTGAGAGATATGAATTTAGTGCCATGGTATTGCCTGTAAGGTGACTGTTATTGTATATTGTCTCTGTTTCTTTCTGATCTACTACTTTGAGGGTCTCTCTTTGCTTAGAGGACCCCTTTCAATATTTCCTGTAGAGCTGGTTTGGTATTTGCAAATTCTTTCAGTTTTTGTTTGTCCTGGAAGCTTTTAATCTCTCCTTCTATTTTCAATGATAGCCTAGCTGGATATAGTATTCTTGGCTGCATGTTTTTCTCACTTAGTACTCTGAATATATCATGCCAGCTCTTTCTGGCCTGCCAGGTCTCTGTGGATAAGTCTGCTGCCAATCTAATATTTTTACCATTGTATGTTACAGACTTCTTTTCCTGGGCTGCTTTCAGGATCTTCTCTTTGTCACTAAGACTTGTAAAATTTTACTATTAGGTGACAGGGTGTGGACCTATTCTTATTGATCTTGAGGGGGGTTCTCTGAACCTCCTGGATTTTGATGCTTGTTCCCTTTGCCATATTGAGGAAATTCTCTCCAATAATTCTCTCCAATATACCTTCTGCTCCCCTCTCTGTTTCCTCTTCTTCTGGAATCCCAATTATTCTAATGTTGTTTCGTCTTATGGTGTCACTTATCTCTCGAATTCTCCCCTCGTGATCCAGTAGCTGTTTGTCCCTCTTTTGCTCAGCTTCTTTATTCTCTGTCATTTGGTCTTCTATATCGCTAATTCTTTCTTCTGCCTCATTTATCCTAGCAGTGAGAGCCTCCATTTTTGATTGCACCTCATTAATAGCTTTTTTGATTTCAACTTGGTTAGATTTTAGTTCTTTTATTTCTCCAGAAAGGGCTTTTATCTCTCCCGAGAGGGTTTCTCTAATATCTTCCATGCCTTTTTCGAGCCTGGCTAGAACCTTGAGAATCATCATTCTGAACTCTATATCTGACATATTACCAATGTCTGTATTGATTAGGTCCCTAGCCTTTGGTATTGCCTCTCGTTCTTTTTTTTGTGGTGAATTTTTCCGCTTTGTCATTTTGTCCAGATAAGAGTATATGAAGGAGCAAGTAAAATACTAAAAGGTTGGCAACAACCCCAGGAAAATATACTTTAGCCAAATCAGAAGAGATCCCAAATCGTGGTGGGGCGGGGAGAAATGGGATATAAAGAGGTTCAGAAAGAAAGAAAAAAAAAATTAAAAAAAGAAAACCAATAAAGAAAAAGTATAAAAAGGAAAAAAATATATATATATATTAGATAAACTTGCAGAAAGTGGTTGATTTTCTGTTTCTAGAGTTGTTGTTCTTCTTCTCTTCGATCTCCCGTTGGATTTGTAGGTGTTTGTAATCTTTAGATAAGTTATCTAGCTGATCACCCGCTACCTGAAGTAGTCTCAGCCTGCTACTTCTCCGCCATCTTGACTCCTCCCCCTAATTAATGAAGTTTGAGAGAGAGAGTGTGTAAACAAGAGGGTGGGGGTGGGCTGAGGGAGAGGGAGAGAGAGAAAATCTTTTTTTTTTTTTAAAGATTTTATTTATTTATTTGACAGAGAGAAATCACAAGTAGGCAGAGAGGCAGGCAGAGAGAGAGGAGGAAGCAGGCTCCCTGCTGAGCAGAAAGCCCGATGTGGGGCTCGAACCGAGGACCTGGGATCATGACCTGAGCCGAAGGCAGCGGCTTAACCCACTGAGCCACCCAGGCACCTTGAGAGAGAGAAAATCTTAAGCAGACTCCATGCCCAACTCAGAGCTGGACGTGGGGCTGGATCCCACGGCCCTGAGATCATGACGTACGCTGAAATCAAGAAGCAGACGCTTAACCAACTGAGCCACCCAGGCACCCCTAGTATTTTACATTGTTAATATTCTCTATTATTACTTATTCATTCTCATCTGTTTGGCATTAAGTTTCCAATTTTTCACCATAAGTTGTGCTGTTCAGTACCTCTGCACCAGTTGTTTTGGGGACTTTATTAAAAATGGAATTATCTTGTGTTCTGTGGTTCCTATATACTCTACAAATTCCTACAAATCACAGAGATGTGCAAAATTGTGCAATAAAAAATCATGACCCACAAAAGAAAAAATGGTAACTTAGACTTCATGGAAATTAAAAACTGTTCTGTGAAAGACACTGTTTAGAAAATGAAAAGACAAGCCAGATTTTGAGAAAACCTTTGCAAAACACACATTTGATAAAAATCTGGTATCCAAAATATACAAGGAGTTCTTAACACTCAATGGTAAGGAAAGAACCCAATTAAAAAAAAATGGGAAAAATCTGAAGAGACACCTTACCAAACAAGATATACAGATGGGAAGTAAGGATGTGAAAAGATGCTCCACATCATATGTCATTAAGGAATTGCAATTAAAAAAACGAGGTACTACTATACACCTATTACAATGCCTAAAATCCAAAACATTGACAACATACAATGCTGGTGAGGATGTGGAGAAACTGGAGCTCTCATTTATTGCTGGGAGGAATGCAAACTGTTACAGCCACTTTGAAGACAGTTTGGTAGTTTTTACAAAATTAAACATACTCTTAGTACGACGAAGCAGAACCTATGCTCCGTGAGTTAAAAAGTTAATTGCCCTTAAATGACTTGAAAACTTATGTCCACACAAAAACCAGCACACAAATAGTTATAGTAACTTCATTCATAATTGCCAAGCTTGGAAGCCACCAAGCTTTGGAAGTCTTGGAAGTCTTTCATAATAAATAAATAAATGATAAATAAACTATGGTACATCCAAACAGTGGGATATTATTCAGCAATAAAATGAAATAAACTACCTAGTCAACAAAAACACATGCTAGAATCTTAACTGTATTACTAAGGGACAGAAGTCAGTCTGGAGAAGCTCAATACTATATGATTGCAAGCATATGATATTTAGTAAAAAGCAAACCTATGGATAGTAAAAAGATTAGCAGTTGCCAGGTGTTAGTGGCATGGAGGGAACAAGTAGGTGGAGCATAGGGGATTTTTAGAGCAGTGGAACTATTGCACAAGATGCTGTAATGGTAGATACATGTTATTATACATTTGTCAGAATGCGAGGAATGTAGAACACAAAGACTGAAGTATGGATTTCCGTTAATCATGATGTATCAATATTGTCACCATCAATGGTAACAAATGTACCCCACTAGTATAAGATGTTAATAATAGAGGAAACTGTTTTGGGGAATTCTGTGCTTCCCAATCAATTTTTCTATACACATAAAACTGCTCTAAAAAATAAACTCTATTAATTAAAAAAAAAAAAACCCAGACCACAGGACAAAAATGGAGTTAAGGGCATGACACTCAAACACTTCATCAGTGACATAAATTGACCTGACACAGAGTGATCAGAGAAAAGATAATATTTTAAAAATACTTTAGTTAAGGGGAGCCTGGGTGGCTCAGTTGGTTAAGTGGCTGTCTTTGGCTCAGGTTATGATCCCAGCAGTCATGGAATCAAGCCCTGCATTGGGCTCCCTGCTCAGCAGGGAGTCTGCTTCTCCCTTTCCCGATTCCCCCCGCTTGTGTACTCTCTATCTCTGTCAAATAAATACATAGAATTGTTTAAAAAAATGATAAAAGAATAAAAATACTTCAGTTAAGGGCAAAATTTAAAAAAAAACCCTCAAATTGTCAGTGCTGGTGTGACTAAATAGAAACCGTCATAATTACTTATTGACTTATAGCTGCTCATCTTTATGAGTGATACAAATGCATAGGGCCTGTGGATGGGTGTGGTTCCTCTGAGGGGTGCATGGAGGCAGCTGGTACAGATCTGAGAGGTGTGTGTGTGTGTTTTGTGTATTCCAACCAGTTCAGCTGGATGCAATATTGCTAGTGTTTCTTGCAGACAAATTTGCACATAAGGAAATGGAAAATTTGCCTTATGCTCAAATTGTTCTCAAATTAATGAATTAATTAATTGTGCCAGAAAAAAAATCCAAAGCAAGCATTATCACAAAACTGAATGATACTCTAAGGCTTATTATAAACAGCAGTCTTCCACTTCACCATTTCTCCTTCACAAGTCTGTCCTCCAGAGCCACAGCTTTCAAATTTTTTTGTCTGTTTCTTCTTCCTCTCCTCCTCCTCCTCCCTCCTCTTCTTTAAGATTTTTATTTATTTATTTGTTAGAAAGTGCACAAGCAGGAGGAGCGGCAGGCAGAGGGAGAAGCAGGCTCCCTGCTGAGCAAGGAGACTGATACCAGATTCAATCCCAGGACCTAGGATTGTGACTTGAGCCAAAGGCAGACGCTTAACTGACTGAACCGCCCAGGCATCCTGATACACTCATTTTTTTGAATTATAGGAGTTCTTTACATATTCTGGAAAATTAATCTTTTTCTGCTAAACAACTTACAAATATTTTTTGTCAATTTGATGCTTGCCTTTTAACCTCGTTTATGGTGTTTGTTTTTTTTAGATTTATTTATTTTAGGGGTGCCTGGGTAGCTCAGTGGGTTAAAGCCTCTGCCCTCGGCTTGGGTCATGATCTCAGGGTCCTGGGATCAAGCCCCGCATCGGGCTCTCTGCTCAGCGGGGAGCCTGCTTCCCTTCCTCTCTCTCTCTGCCTGCCTCTCTGCCTACTTGTGATCTCTGTCAAATAATAAATAAAATCTTAAAAAAAAAAAGATTTATTTATTTTAGAGAGAGAAAGAGAAGAAAGAAATGTGAGCAGGGGAGGGGAGGGCATGGGGAAAGGGAGAGAAATTCTCAGACTCCCCACTGAACATGGAGCCCCATGAGGGGCTAGATCTCATTACCCTGAGATCACAACCTGAGCAGAAACCAAGAGTCAGACACTTAACTGACTGAGTCACCCAGGTGCCCTTGCTTTCCCGCAGGGTTTTGTCTTTCACATTGACTTGTATCATTTGTATTTATTATGATTGGTTTCATAGATGTGTAGTGGCAACTGAAATTTATTTTATATTTCTTTCCTAACTCCAATGGAATTGATATTTTTGTATCAGTTCTTTATATGATGGGAATATGAAACTTTTTTAAGTGATGTCAGTCTGGGAATTTCATTGCTTTCTTGTTAAAATATTTTAGTCGTGTCATTTTACAAATGTGTTTTTAATTTTTTTTCTGGCTTATCAGTAGTATAGTGTGTGTTTTACCCTTTAACTCATTTAGAATTTATTATGGTGTATGATGCTACATTTGCATCTTATTCTCCAGACATTTTGTTGCCAGTAATTTTGTTTTTTCCTCATTGGTCTTGCTTTATTTGTTTGTTTTTAGAATTATGTGCTGCTAGTTGTTGATGTCATCTGTTTTCCTAAGGTCCGAACTATTCTTGTAGAAATGGGTGCTTCTGTAGTTGCTACACTGGGATTCTCTTTCTATCCAGTTGCACTTTATTTCTTCGAGTATTATTTTAGTATTGCTAGCTTCATCTCCTTGTATTTCTATTATTTTCCTCTCTCAGTCTCTCCCTCACATTGCCACCAAGATGTGGCATCACTGTCTTGTGTCATTTAGCTGAAAGTCGATTGGGTTGTGCTAGTATATCTTAAGCAGTACTCTACTAACAAGAGTATCTTTACTCACTTCCTGGAAGGCAAACATTTTAATGAGCCCTTGTTGTTGTTACTGTTTTATATTTGATTTTTTTCAACTCAAATTTTGTTACTTTTATTATAATTTTTGTTAGATCTAGCCCAGAATAGGCATGGTGATGATTATTTCAAGATCTGTTCAGAAGTATCAACACTGTATGTTATTGAATGGGGTTTTCATGTGGCCCTTGCAAAAGTATGGGGGCGGGCACTGAGGTCATGTGAAGAGAGTACTGTATTAACTGACTTTTAAAGAATATTCACAATCAAAGAAGTCATCCAAGGGTCAATACTAGAATGTGAAGGATTAGTTCTGACTGACAAGGCTTGGGTCATTTCTATCTACCTTTTTGGGGGAAATATCTACTGAGCTGCCTGACCCCAAGTGATCCCTCAAAGCATAATATTGACTGTCTCTGTCACTTCTTGGTCATTACCTTCTGCCCCTTAGAGTTGTCATCTTTCTGTGTGTTGGTCTTTTTGGTCCAACTAAGTGATAAGCTCCGTGAAGGTGGGTCCGTCATAAGTGTCTTCTCCTACACGTCTTATGGGGCCTAGATCAGTTCTTCATATGAGGTGGGTGCTCAAAAACACTGATTGTTTGAAACTTAGTCAATAGCTTTTGACAGCAGAATTTCTTAACATAAAAATTTATCAGTTTATGTTCTCTCTCTCTCTCTCACACACACATACATGCACATACACACACACAAGCCTTAAGCCTTCTTGTTTTCCTGTCAGATATCTTTGCTGACACAGTCGATTTTGTGACTCCTTATTTTGGTAGATCATATGTGACGCAATATTGGTAACTGCCACCTAAAAGGAAATCTCAGAGGGTCATGAATAGCAACGCGGGCAGCTCTCAGGTCTCTTAACTATTTTCTGTTTTGCAGGATTATACTTTTAGGGATGCTTGTCTTCTCATAGCAAGACACACAGGAAGCTCAAAAATATATTTATACACATATTTCTCAGAAAATGTTTTGGCATATAGGATTACTGATTGGAAGCAGGCAACTCTACCGACTTCGAGAATATCCTGATTAGATGTCGTTATTTCCTCTGTGGCTTAAATAGCCTTATATTAATCTGAATTTGAAACCATCGGTTCCAACCTCTTTTTAAGTTGTTAGAAATTGCTAACCACTAGCTTAGTCACAAGAGTGAAGCTAAATTCGTCATTCATTTTTTGAGGTTGCAGAGTAAATGAAACTTCAGAAACAAAAGATCAATTTGGCTCATGTTGCACTCACTGACAGAAATTGCTCAACCCAGTGATATCAGCGAAATACACAGGTAATAAAGATGGTTAACTGAGGCTATAACTGAATGCATAACTTCACAGCAGAGAAAAACTTCACAGGTCAGACCAAGGCCATAAGCATGCAGAGCAGGGTTATGTTTATAGGGAGCCTCTATTCGCTGTTATTTAAAAAACAAAGATCTGTTTGCTTAAAAAAATCTTATTATTTAGCAAGGTCTTTGACATTATGAAAGCAAGATCTTATCACAACATCTCAAAGAAATAGATTTTTCCAAGACCACTCTTGTAAGGGAATTTTGTGACTTCATTGAGATCAACAGCCTGCACTAAGTGTGAAGTGTGTATTCTAATGGATTAAATCATTCTAAGTTCGATTAATAATTTTTAAGGTCTAATGCTATGGCTTTAAAACAGCTGTTCCATTTGACCAAAAAAAAAAAGAAAGACAGCAGTACTATTGTGAAGTGCTTCATATGTTTTAAATGAAGCAGGATTGTCTATTGTTTAGTAATTTATTCTTTTGATGGTGTTGAGAAAGGAGAAAGAGCTGCCTGCTTTGCTGCTTGAGAAACCTCAGGAAGCGCGGAGGAGATTATTGGTTCTTGGGTCTGGGCTCTTGCCAATTTACAGGGTCGACTGTGTTAAGCTTGAAATGCGAGCACTAAAAATGTTTTAATGGGAAGCATTAGAATGACCCCACTTTCATAAAACGCTCCTTCCTCTCCATTCTCCAGTAACAGACTGATCCCTTCAGGCTTCCTCTGGCCAGCTCTCACTGGCACCAGTGTAAAGCTTGCACAAAAGAGGCAGAAGGACTGGGATTCATTTAAATGGAGTCGTTTTGTACATATGTAAAAATTACATCCATTAATTTTGTGACTAAGATGGCTGTTGAGTGAAATAGTAGAGATATAAGAAGTAGGAATCGTGTGAGGCTGAGTTTTGGCATTCACAGAGGACTCAGCATCTGTTTAGACTCTATGACCAGCTTCATCTTGGTGGAGGGTTAGCCATGGAGCCGAGAGGGAAATGCTTTCATGTGGATGAACAGAAACAAAGGAAAACTCTAGGCACTAAGAAGTACTTTAAATTTTTATATAATGAGAGTGGTCTTGGATAGCTGGAGTGAATTGAAATAGAGGCTTGTACACAATTAAACAAGTTGGTTCAACACACGTCTCTTGAGTGCCTATCAGGAGATAGCACAGTGTTTGGTACTGGGGTCGAAGACCAATTAAACAGACTTCCTCTCCTAAGGAGCAGGGGATGAATGTCATCAGGACACCATCTTCCAGTTCTTACACAATCTTTCTTCAAATCTGTAATTCCAGATCACCCCTTGGACACACCTCTACGTATTTGTAGCAGTTTCTACACATTCATATTATGCGTTTTTCCATTCAGAACTGAATGAGTAAATGGCCACTTAAAGACAAAGGAGCATCTGATTGAAGTTTTATATGTTTTAATTTTCATGAGATGGTAATTTCACTCCAAAGATCTTTTCCTTAGTATCAACACTCTTATTTTCTCCACTGTCACCTATTTTTATACACTTTAATGCAAGATTCTAGCAATTGCATCCCAGACTGCTGACTGATCAAGGTGGTAATTGGGCAGAAGTGCATACTTTGCCTGAGACAGTCTGCACTGCACTGTAGAATATGTATGCATTTAGAAACTGACGTATGAGAACTCCCATGGGTGCCAAAAAAGCGTCCTAGACACCATGATATTTGATCACAAAAATTCTAGTTTTAGGAAAGGCTAGTAATTTGAAGTCAAGGGCTGCCTACAAACCAGATCATTTTAATTTGGTAGAACTTCCTAAGCTGGATGTTAGAAATGTACCTAACTCATGGGAATGGGGAAGGTTATTAGAAAAATAGTAAGATCCCTAATCCCAAAGAATTTAACATTTGAGCAACTTAATGGGTTGACAGGATAAAAGCAGATATGCACATAAAACCTGTCAATAAGCTAAAATCACCTGATAGTGAACTTTGTGAATTTCCCATTTGGCAGGAATTTGAAATTTTCAAATCTAGGGAAGCACTTGAAAATCCATCTTTCCTGGTACTTGTCATTTAGTTTGGTAGCTCCCAGACTTTTGAGTATGAGGACTGCCCAGCTGCTAGGGATGGTACCATCACTTTTCCGTTGGTGTAAGATGTAGTAGATTGGAGGGTTTTGTGTACTAGTCTTATGGCTCATCCATATGGATTGTGGCTCTGTGGGTAGGGTCTTGGTGGGGGAAGAAAGGCCTGACAGTGAGTATATTCTTCTACCCTATGTCTTGACTGTAAGTTTAAATTGGATTCACCCCAAATCCAAGAGTATGTAGACAAAACCATGATTCAGAGGGAGATAATTTAGGGTACAAGAATTAGCAGATATTATCTGGGGAGGGAATAAATGAAGAGGTCATTATAACGTATAGGATAAAACATCTCAAGGCAAGAATACTAAGTGTCCTTGGTTGTCGTGGAAGTTATCAATTCTTAAAGTTTCTAGAAGATTTGACATAAATATGACAAGGGAATAAGGGATTTCCCTTTTAGTAGGTTGTAAGTATGGTTAATCGTAACCTGTGCTGCCAGCTCTTCCTTCATCTCTCCCCTCTTGGGTTTCTGAGAAGGACCACTTATAAAAATTAGTGCTAATTCCTCTCTTCCTCCCTTCCATTCTTCCTTCTGTAAATACTTTTTGAGTGCCTACTGGCTCCAGAACTTCCAGCTAGGTACTCAGAATAAAGGGAAGGAAAAAGCAGAGTGAAAGGTATGCGTGGTCTAAATGTGAAAAATTCTAAAACTACAAAAAAAAAAAAAAACAGTTGTCTATCCCCCCATCTTTTGGATTTGGGAACTATTTCTTCAATAAACAACCATAAAAAACGCCTACATCAAAACCAAGAACTTCCATAGAGCAATGTAATAACAACAACAAGAACTGTTAGTTACTGACATACCTATCTATATACCCATATTGACACAACCAACAAGGTGGGTTCAATGACTGCTCATTTCATAGGTGAGAAATGTGAGATACATAGATGTTAAGTCACTTTCTTAAGGTCACATAGCTGGTATGCAACAAACACCATAAACGAGGTTAAAAGGCAAGCATCAAATTGACAAAAAATATTTGTAAGTTGTTTAGCAGAAAAAGATTAATTTTCCAGAATATGTAAAGAACTCCTATAATTCAGTAAGAAAAAGATTAGCCAATTTAAAGATGTGCAAAGCAATTTAGAGGCAAGGAAATGCACTTCATACACTGTCTAGTGGGAGTGCAAGCTAGACGAGCAACTTTGGTTGCATCTGGAAAAAATGCAAACGAACTTACTCTAATATTTAGCAGTTCTGTTCCAGAGAGTACACATCTAGTGTTGGGCTGGAAAATGTCAGTGATTTGCTTGTAAATGTTTCACTGGCTTTCTGTGGAGGGTTTGGTTTGTAGGTTTGCCATTTTTCGTGGTGTAAATGCTCTCACAATGGTCATATTCAGGTCATCAATGTCACATTACTTCAGGCAAAGCAGGAAAGGGATGTACTTCAGCTCTCATGGGTCACCAGAGCTGGGTCCAGCCACCCACTGTGAGACATTCTGGCTGAGCACAAGAGATAGGAGCAAGCATGTTCTCTGAAGATTGATGGTAGTGCTAAAAATGTAAAGCAAACTAAATATCAATCCATAGAGGAATGAGTTTATAAACCATTGTAAGTTACAGGAAGGTCATACTTCAGTTATAAGTGGACAACTGTTTCTGCATATATTCCTATGAACTGTATACATATTGATTTGTTCTCAAAACATAATGTGGAATGAGACACACAAATTACCCGACAATGTTATATCATTCTGTAATATAAAACACATAAAATAAGAGTAGATAATTTATATTATATATGGAATGAGAGGCTACATACCAAAATATAAAAATGGAATGGAAGCCTATATTTCAAAATTATACATGCCTTTTGGGTGTGGGGGGAAATAATGATATAGGGATAAGACGCGATGATGATTAAAGCTGTACTAGTAATATCTGTAATATTACTTCTTCTCTCATGGTCTTACTCACCTCTTTGAATTTGTGTGGAAAAACCCTAAAAAGATTCCTATTTCTTTAATCTACAACTTTGTTAGTTGAAGATGTATCATTCTTTTTTTTTAAAAAGATTTTATTTATCTATTTGACAGAGATCACAAGTAGGCAGAGAGGCAGGCAGAGAGAGAGAGAGAGAGAGGAGGAAGCAGGCTCCCCAACGAGGAGAGAGCCCGATGTAGGGCTCGATCCCAGGACCCTGGGATCATGACCTGAGCCGAAGGCAGAGGCTTTAACCCACTGAGCCACCCAGGCGCCCCGAAGATGTATCATTCTTAATAGCAGCTTTGCTAGAATCAAAGGAACATTATCAGGTTAAATACACCATTAATTATAAGACTTATCACAATTTAAAAAAGAGTAAAATGTTTATTCAGGCGTGCTCAACATGAAGGAATATGGTAATTCAGCTGACTGCTTTAGCAGCTGTCAGGCATAAAATTTCATTACTTTTTGATAAAGGATGATTTCAAAAAACAACACGGGAGTTGTTCATATATCAGGGGGTATATTAACCATTCAACATTTGAGATGAAGATCAATGATTGTTAAATATATTTTGTGTACACAGACCTGGGGTGACATGAAGATATATCACAGAGTCCTCCAGAAACTGCCAATCTTAACCACTTGGACTATAGGCAGCAAAACAGAAGGGGCCTCTAAGGGGCAAATTCCACATGCTTTGTTATAGGATGTGTGCCTCTTCCAATAAAACCGCACGCGAAGTAAGGGAGGAGATGGGAAACAGTATGGAGAAATGATGGCTGGTGACAGCCATGAGAAATGACAGCAGCTGAGAGACAGCACAGTAAATCCCAGCAGCCGGGGCCGTTTAGCACAAGGATAAATGATCCTCCATGTTGCCATGCACAAAATTGACTCACGTGTCTGTTTCTTGTTTACTTGCTTCACCTAGCATAGCACACTAGCCAGTGTTTTTAATGTTGCCCTCGAATCATCAAGAAAATGCAACTCTTGTTCCAGAATGCTCACAGATGCAAGATTTAGACATATTTTTCTAAAATCTTGACTTACTATGCAACGCTCTTGGAAAAAGCCAGGGAAAGGAGACATCATTTTATTTTAAAAGAGAGTTCATATCGAAACACAGTTTATCCCATTCTGAGACCTTCCAAGAAGTAGGCATTTTCTAAAACAAGTGATGTTATGTTGTCCCATAAAATTTCACTTTTTTCAAAGAATTTTCATCTTTGTCTTGTAGTACTCTTTTCAGGTAGGAGATGCTGGGAGGATCAGCCCCCAAATGATGAAATGCTGGGCGGTCATAAAAATCTTGAAATGGCTTGCCTGATGTCTACATGGAAAGTCACTGCAAGACATCCAGAATGTCTACACGGAAAGTCACTGCAAGATCCAGAGATGAAGTCCACATTTCCTGAAGACTAGCCACTTTTCTTCTTTCTATATTCTACGTCAAAAGGCAACAAAGCTATGCAGACTTCTTTTAGGGGAAGGAGGTCTGTTTGATGAAGTCCCAAAAATGTGTCAACAGGGTTTACCTTTATGTCAATATTTGGGAAGTTGATGCTGCTATAGAGAGCTCACAGGAAGAGGGTGCTTGTTGGTGAATGGACTCCTCTTTTTCTCTGGAAAAACTGAGAAGTTATCATGACATACAAATACAATATCCTGAGAAAAATTTTAAGAAATCTCCAATGTAATTAATCACTCAGCCTTTAGAGAGTCAAAATATGACCAGTATAGCATAAAAAGAAAGAAATGAAACTCTAGGAAGCCTGCAATTGGAAATTTCCTTCTTGGGAAGTATGGTAGATGTGGGATAGGATTGCTAGATTCCTAAATGGAACAGCTAGGACATATATTTCAAAATTATTCCTTGTTTGTCTAAATCTCAAATTTATCTGCTGTTGGGGTAGGCTTGCCAGAGAAAATACAGGATTCTCAAATAGAACACTTGGGACATTTACTTTGAAATTATTCCCTGTTCATCTAAAATTCAAATTTATCCAGCCATCTCCTACTGCTATTTGCCAAATCTGGCTATCTTAAGTTAGGGACTTACCCCTCTTCCTGCATCAACAAAAACACTAGCATGCTTAATTGGCAAAATAAAGAGGTTTGCGAGAGAAAACCCTGTTGTTCCCTGATGAAAAATGGTAGGAAATACAAAAACCACCTGTGTCTTCTTCTTCTTCATCCCAGGATGTAGAAAGTTCTTGTGTGCCAACTGAATTCTAGAAAACACTGGTTGTTGCTTGCTCTATGCTCCTTCCCTGCCCTGATATGTCCGAATTTCTCTTTGTTAATCATTCTACCTTTAATGAAATAACCTGTTCTTTTTGGATGTCTAAGAATCTTCCACAACCTTGTCAAACAGTGAAAGGTTTCAAATGTCAAAGTGTGTGAGATTGTCATTTGCTTTTCTTAGCAGAACAATAACAGCCATTCTGTCTTCCATAATACATGTGTAAATTTGCAATTATATATATATATGTGTATATATATATAGTGGTATATATATTTATATTTGTGTCTTCATATGCCCTTTACTCAGAATTATGTGTCAATATAAATTAGGAATATGTTCATCTTGAGGCATAAATTTACTTGGCAGTTACTACTATATGGCCAGCATTGGTGAGGTTTGGGGCCTGGAGACAACATAGGCACATTGCCTGCCATCATAGAATTTATAGTCTCCTGGACTGGGGTGGGGCAATTTACAAACTTTAATGTGTGATTAGTAAAATGATGGGGGAATCTGAGATGTTTTTGGTTCAAAAGCCATTTGGACTTTCCATATGATTAAAATTCATTTTTCAAGGATTTATTTTGACAAGTGTTAACGAGCGTTTAAACATTCATCCTTGGCACCTCTAGGAAGAATTATCTAACACAGGGCAGTGGGAATTCAAAGTACAAGATGCCATACAGCCATATAGGTGTCTTATCTGGGTGTTTTGTTTGAGCTGAAAATCATCTATCAGATTATTAATAAGATTATTATTATTTTTTAAATCATTTTTAATTTATTTTCAGCATAACAGTATTCATTGTTTTTGTACCACACCCAGTGCTCCATGCAGTCCGTGCCCTCTCTAATACCCACCACCTGGTTCCCCCAACCTCCCACCCCCCCACCTCTTCAAACCCTTCAGATTGTTTTTCAGAGTCCATAGTCTCTCATTGTTCACCTCCCCTTCCAATTTCCCACAAATACCTTCTCCTAACTCCCCATGTCCTCCATGGTATTTGTTATGCTCCACAAATAAGTGAAACCATATGATAATTGACTCTCTCTGCTTGATTTATTTCACTCAGCATAATCTCTTCCAGTCCCGTCCATGTTGCTACAAAAGTTGGGTATTCATCCTTTCTGATGGAGGCATAATACTCCATAGTGTATATGGACCACATCTTCCTTATCCATTCGTCCGTTGAAGGGCATCTTGTTTCTTTCCACAGTTTGGCGACCGTGGCCATTGCTGCTATAAACATTGGGGTACAGATGGCCCTTCTTTTCACTACATCTGTATCTTTGAGGTAAATACCCAGTAGTGCAATTGCAGGGTCATAGGGAAGTTCTATTTTTAATTTCTTGAGGAATCTCCACACTGTTCTCCAAAGAAGCTGCACCAACTTGCATTCCTACCAACAGTGTAAGAGGGTTCCCCTTTCTCCACATCCCCTCCAACACATGTTGTTTCCTGTCTTGCTCATTTTGACCATTCTAACTGGTGTAAGGTGGTATCTCAATGTGGTTTTAATTTGAATCTCCCTGATGGCTAGTGATGATGAACATTTTTTCATGTGTCTGATAGCCATTTGTATGTCTTCATTGGAGAATTTTTTAAGATTTTATTTATTTGTCAGAGAGAGAGAGAGAGAGAGCATAAGCAGGGGGAGCAGTGGGCAGAAGGAGAAGCAGGCTTTCCACTGAGCAGAGAAGCAGATGTGGGGCTCTATCTGAGGCTCCTGGGATCATGACCTGAGTGAAAGGCAGACACTTAAGTCACTGATCCACCCAAGTGTCCTTATTAATATAATTATTTTAGGAATTAAGACAAATATAGTGCCAAGTTACTTTTTTCTTTGTAATTTAGCAAAAGGAAAACAAAGCCAGAGATGAAAATCCAGTTAAAATTTTGAAGAAAGCAATTTTGTTAACAATGTTTAGTTAAGCTACAAGGCTCCAATGGTGAAGCGTATGTCTCCATGAATGTCTTAATGGGATAAAGAGACGCTTGAAAATTATAGGATGCTCATGGTATTTACACTGCTTGGTAGGCTTGACCTGCCTGGAGATGGTCCTCCCTCACAAGAGAGTGATCCCTTAGAGTGGAGAGGGCAGTAAGATTAAGGAATTTGTATATTGGCTCTAGAGTTAAGTAAAATATATCTGTAACCAAAATTCTGAATAGCGTTTGGTGTATTCATGAACAATTCCTTGGGAGTCCAGCTCACATTAGCATGTATAACTTTGAATCATTCTATCCAAGAATCCCTTTTCTTTTAATCAATAAAATAAGAGTTTGTCTGTGATTATTGAAAAACTGGGTCACATTACTGAATATACCTCCAATAGCTCCCTCCTTGTTGATCTGCTGGAGAGAAACTAGAGGTCTGCATGACTCATCATACCCAGAAATGTGTACTGAGGGCTGTAGCTTAGTTTTCATGTGACCTTGTTAGGCTGAAACTATTTTTAGCTCCTTTCCAATTATTATAAAGAATTATGTTGTCATTTCTGTACTAGAACCTTATAAAATGTGAAAATACCATTATAATAAAATGGATTTCTTTATTCCTTTTCCTAAACACACCATTCTAACAACAGAGCAATATTATCTTTGTGGCAGCTTTTAACTGCAAAAGTTGAGGAAGATCTGATTAACCGGAAAAATATTTTAGTATCTCGAAACTGAAAACTAGTAAAATCCTTTGATACAGACACGCACATGGGCACGTGCACATGCACACACATACACATTGTTTAATTGAAAAAAAGCTCATTACAGGAGATCACATTCTGCTGTGATGAAAAAGAGCCTATTTCTGAGTGTGAATATTAGAAATGTTCCATGAGGGCAGGCAGTTTTTGTCCATTTTGATCTCTGCTATATTCCCAGCATGTAGAACAGTGACTAGCCCATAAAAGGCTTTTAATAAATATTTGTTGAATGAAGATGAAAAGATGTATTTGAGAAAAGGAAAGGGAGGGTACATGGTCTTTCCTTCCTTCCCTTCCTTTTTCTATTTTGCATCTGTGTATTCAATAAGTATCAACTGAGTGACTATAGGAATTCAAATCCTAGCTCTAGGGATATAATGGTGAAGTAGACAAAGATCATCTCTGGCTGCTAGAACACCAACTAGTTTAAGTTGCTTTTTTTAAAAAAAGATTTTATTTATTTATTTGAGGGGGAGGGAGAGCGAATCTAAAGCAGACTCCACACTGAGCATGAAGCCCTCTGGGGGGCTCAATCCCATAACTCTGAGATCATGAACCTGAGGTCATGACTTGACCGGAGACCAAGAGTCAGATGCTTAACTGACTGAGCCATCCAGGCAACCCATAAATCACTTTGTTTATTAGACAGTTATGTGTCTACCAGATTTAGGTACCTGGCATTGATTGAGGGCACATAAATATGTCACAACACATGAATAGAGTGTCCACATTAAGGACCATTAAGTGGGCACTGCCAGCAACCACTATGTGGACAAGAACCAGGGAAATATTTAAGATTATCTAGGATTATTAATTAAATAAAATTTGCTGCAATTAGTGAACAAAAGAGTGTTTTCATGTTTGCAAAGATATTATAATAACTTCATTACATGGAACTTTTAATGCTTCCCAATGGAATTCATTGTCCTTAACTATTAATTGTTTCCTTGTTGTATTCTAGTCAGTTCTCATTTTGACCTTAATTCATCTGTCAGACCGCCTTCTCTTCTCCTCGAATTATAGGCCCTGTATGCCCAGAAGGTTCTATTAATTGTTTCCCGAATACACTTCACTAAATCTGCTCAAGTTTTATCGTGTAATGATTGTATGCAAAATAATATATGTAACATATGTATGTCTGTTTTGAAGTATAACAATCAAATGAACACTATGATTCTCCTTCTCTCCCCCAACTTTGGGCCAGTGCATTACCACTGTGTCTACCTGTGTGATGCTTTTTCATTCTTGCTTCTCAAGCTTTCGCTTGTGCCCTTTGTCCCTGTCTGGAATGCCTCCTGTGCTCCTCCATGTCCTTTCAAAATTTTGGTCAGGTCCTACTTCCTGCATGAATCTTTTTTTCACCGCAACCCAAAATTTCCCTTTTCTTGAGTTCTCACTGCCCCTGTGGGGTCATACTGCTCATAGGGCATTTCAATAATGCTGCCTTTTTCATATGGTGCCTCTTGTGTGCTTTGCCTGTCAACTGGATGGCAAGAGCACCATAGGTAAGGACATCTCCTATGATGTCCTTGCATTGCACTTAATAGATACTTAAGAATTGCCACTACCCTAGAAAATTCTGTTGTCAAGATGACGATGAAGTGGATAGAACAATGAGTGGGATCTCATAATCTGTGTTTAATTCTGGATCTCTGTTTCCTACTAAATGTGACCTTGGGCAGTGTAATTAATTTCTTTGTTAACTTCTTAATCATACACAGACACACACATGCACACATAATTTCATAGGGTTGTTGTGAAAATTAAAGAGATAAGGTGTCTGAAAATCCTGCAAGTATGTGTATATGCATATATGTGTGGATACACATGTGTGTATGAGTGTGTGTGTGTGTGTTTTAATGCTTGTTTATCTTAGGTAATATATCCAAGGAAGTCAAATGTATTATTACTTAGCAGTATATTCAAGATTTTATTAGCAACATAGAGAAATACTAGCTGTGATATATAGAATGGCCCTGAGCTCCTGGGCTCAATCATATCTTTATAATGTTTGAATTATGGATTAGATCTCATATTCTCTTAATCACCTTGGGGTGCTAGGGGTCTCCATTTCTGTTCAATCGAACCACATAATTTAAATAATTAATAAGCTGAGCAAATTGAATAGGAGGTCTGGTTCAGACAGTTGCAGTTTTCAATCAGGCAACCAAAAACAACAGGGACAGAATTTTAAGGAAGCATTGAGATTAAGCACCAATTATGAGAAACAGCATCTAAAGATAGATGACTCCCACACATTAATTATACAGAATGTCATTGCATTAAAAAATAAAATTTCTTTTAAAACAGCTGAAACAGACATTGTGTTTACCTACCCACAAGTGATCATTAATATCCTTCAACAATTTTCATTTGCATTTAAGAATCTTTGAGCTGAAACTATAGATTCTTCTTATTTGTTGCATCGGTTTTCAGATGAGGAAAGCCAGATCCAGACAGTTTCTGTGTTTTGTCTAATTAGCATTGATCTGATTAGTGCTGGAACTCTGCTCCTCTAAATCTGAGTCCTGGGTCCTTTTCATAAGATTCTGTTGCCTTAAATTATTATTGTTTTTTAGTAGAGTGATTTTCAGGTTTTTTGAAGTCATAGACTCTCTTTTGTAGATAGTCAATGTGTGAAGCACCTAAAAGTAACTTGCTGTACTGGGTGAGGTTTTACAGGTTAGAGACTCTCACACCCTCTTCTCCCACAGCTGGTGGCAACCAAAGATACTTCCACGTAAGCCACATAACCACAGAAAAGTTGTAGTCTTTCCTTTAATAGTAGCAGATATATATGCATATATTTAAGGACATATTGAAGTTTAAGGTTAATGGATAAAGGTAATTTTTTTCAATATCTTGGCAATTTTGGTCACGTAGGAATGTGAAAATTATTGACTGAAAACTAGATACAGAGAATTGGCATTGTATACGCTTTCTCCGTGCACTTATGTCAGTGCCTCTCTTTTTTAATTTAAACACTTCTAATGTTGGATTGGATTCTTGCGAGTTATGGCAAATTGGGTCCACAATAGAAATATTTTTGAAGAGCAATTGAAACTTTGAAGGAATATCTACAGTAATGGATGGGCTGGAAGGTTTATTTAATCTTCATTATACATTGCTACAATGCCCTTGCCACGAAATGAATTGTAACATTTTTATGCAGTTGAAAGTGCAGCCATTCACTTGCTGCTTGACAGAGCCATTTCTTAACGGGCTGCGCCTCTGTGCTATGTCAACTCCCTCTTTGTATCTGAAGCTATGGGGAGTTGGAAGTCAACAAAGTAAGTTACACACTTGCAGGGGGGACCAGCTATGCATAAAGCTCTAATCATTACAGGTCTTTGATTTGAAGCCTTGTACCCAGGTGCCTGGTAAAATGACAGAAGAAAGCAGGCAGTGTTACAAGAAGACAATGTTGCTATGCCAGTCTGTCACTGTTATTTCTCCTTTTATGTCCCTTTCAAATCTTTCTTTTGTTAAATAATCTAATCCTTACTTGGGATTCTATATCATGTTAACTGACAGGTTTATACTGTAATGCAGGAAAAAATAAAAACAACACTAGGCCATTTTAGAGGACAGAGGATGAAAATTACTCACAGAATATGTGGTTTTCAATTTACTTTTTCAATTTTGGAAAGCAGTGAGGATTCATGTTTTTATTCCTTCATTAAAAAAACATTTACTGAGTACCAAGTATGTACCATCAACTGAACTAAGCCTTGGGGGTTTGAAGATATATTTAGTGTGAACTTGTGGTAGAAAGGAGGAAGCACACATAATTAAAATACTGGCAATTTATCACAACTGGGGCTGTTGTGGAGCAGAAAGGACTTCTGGAACCTCAGCATGGTCTTGGGAAGAGAGAGAGTTTCAGACAGAAGCTGATCTTTGAATGGGGTCCTTTATTGTGAGAAGGGCTTTGCTGTAACCAAAGCTATGGCCAACATTCAAGGCTGGGAAGGAAGTACTATGCTGAGGGCTTGCAAAGTCCTTGAGGAGTAGCACAGTGACTTGATAAAGGGGTTGAGGACAGCTCCTTGGTGAATAGAAGCCGCAGGCACACTGACATGTTTGGGATTACAGAGTCAGGGTCTAAATGTGTGTCTAGGGGGTGGAATAAATGACCTGATATAATAAAAGTTATGGGAAACAACCCAATTGTCCATCAGTGGATGAATGGGTAAACAAAATATGGCATATACATACAATGGACTATTATTCTGTCTTAAACAGAAAGGAAATGCTAAAACATGTTACAGAATGGATCAACCATGAGGACATTATGTTAACAGAAATAAGCTCATCACAAAAGGACAAATATTATATGATTCCACTTATATGAGGTAATTAGAGTAGTCAAATTCATACACAGAAGGTAGAATGGTGGTTTTAAGGGGCTGGTGGGAGGATGTAATGGGGAGTTGTTAAAGGGTGCAGAGTTTCAGTTGGGAAAGATGAACAGGTTCTGGAGAAAGATGATGGTGATGGTAGTACAATATGAATGTACTTAATACCACAAAAAAATTAAAAATAGCTAAGATGGTAAATTTTATGTTATCTACATTTTACCATAATAAAAAATTCTTTTTTTTATAAAAAATTCTTTTGACCACTAAAACAAACTAAATTTTTATCACAGAGCTTAACTAGACATCTGCACTTGTGAGATTTACTCTGGGGGTTTAGGTGACTGCAGGTTCAATATGATGGTGATTAGATTGCCAGAAACAAGACAAATGTACATAAAGTTTCCTTTGTAGGCTAATTCTAGACAGTAATAGAAGGACAATTTCTGCTGTGTCCTGCATCATGAAATCATGTCTTGTGTATTGTGTTCAGTTCGGAATGTTATACTTTAAGAAGGATTTCAGGTATGAGAGGTTTTTTTTTAGTTTTTAGCTTTTAGTTTTAATTTTATTTTTAAAAGAAGAGCAACCAAGATTGGTTAAAGGCCTGAAAACTGACACTTTGGGGAGAGTTGAAGAAAAAATACCATTTAGGCTAGAAAATGGAAGCTTGGGAAGTTATGTGATTTTTTTTTTTTTTTGAAAAACATACAGCATTTGTTCATTCACTTTACAAGCATTTCTTTTTTTTTTTTAAGATTTATTTATTTATTTTAGAGAGAGAGGGAGCACAAGTGGGAGAAGAGACAGAAGGAGAGGGAGAGAGAGAATCTCAAGTCTACTCCATGCTGAGCACAGAGACCGATTCAGGGCTTGATTTCACTACCCTGAGATCATGACCTTGAGACCATGACCTCAGCTAAAATCAAGAGTCAGATGCTTAGCCGACTGAGCTACCCAGGCACACCTCTATAAGGGTTTCTTAAGCTTCTAATTTAAGCTGGGCACTGGGCTATGAGTTCAAGATTGAATGGTGAATAAGATACCTATTTTACCATGAGGATGTCAAATTCTAAAGGGGAGGCAGTGACAGATACATAGGAATGAGTATAAGTTTGGTATCTGCTTCTGAGAGCTGGCTTCAGAGAGGCCAGCTCCAGAACAAGAAGGAGGGGGAGGGAGAAGCTGTCCTTCCTGGGCTTTAAGGATGAGTAGGAATTTGCAAAGCAGAAGAAGCCATTTCAGAACAAAGGACAGTGATCCTTGAGTGGCCTGGAGAAGGAAGAGAATTTAGGAAGAAGGAAGAAGAATGCAGGCCATGAGGCTAGAAAGCAAAGTGAGTTGAATCCTGAGAGCTCCAAGGAACTGGACAGAAGTACCAAAGCAGAAAATGGCCTGACGAACCTCATCACTGCAAAAATACCAGGGAAGGATAGAGGCTCTTCAGAATCAGCAGAGCATGAATCCTTTCCTCATGTGGAGGAGAATATGAGTGTACAACAAAAGGTGGGTCTGGACCAACCAATGTGCACATAGGCAGGAAGATTGTGGTTAAGCAGAAGACAGAGTTTCCTAAGGATGAGTTGTCTGAAAAATAGGGTAAATTAAACATGTAAGTTTGCTGTTATTAGTGATATTCAAGCAGAGACAGAAAAATTTCTGTGTGTCCTAGATGGACTTAGTGATGGCAGAGAGCAGTGGTTCTCAGCCCTGATATCACAGCTGCTGAGCCCCACCCCAGAAGCTAGACAGAATCTCTGGAAAGGAGCCATAGTATGTACAATTTTTAAAAGGATTCAATTGTTTTTGTAATGTATGTAATTACCAGTCACTATGTCGTATACCTGAAACTAATATAATATTGTGTGTCGACTATGCTTCAATAAAAACACTGGTTTGATTTTAATTTGGGGGTAGGGTTGAAACACGAATTGGTAAACTATGAGTTTCATTTCTCCATTTTAGCAATGGTGTGGCCATAATAAAATAACCAAATAACTCTTTTGTAAGACGAATATCATGCTAGCTTGTGTACAGCATACGTTTAGGAGCTTCTCATCCTAACGTGTGGGTTTGGGAGGACAGATGTCGATGGATATGCAACATCTTGTGGAAGAGATCCCCAAAAGTGGAACCTTGTTGGCCAGCGAGCTCTGCACAGTGACTGAGTTGTGTTTCCTTGTTGTGCCTAGAGCTCCCCTTTCTGCTTTAGAAAGCATGGAATGACTTAAGAAGTTTGGATATTTTATTTGTGGGATAAAGTTTCAAAATTTAGCCCATTTTCTATCAAGATGCAAGGAAATTTCAAGCCTTTTGCTCTATCATATCACTTCAAACATCTCTTCTGACCCTGAACTTGTTTGTCTACTGTTGAGTCTTTTGTTCAAACATGAAGAAAACAGTGTAAAAGGTCCTACTAAAATAAATGACTATTGATCATTTCCTGTTATGTCATCCTCTAACTCTGCTAGAATAGACTGCTTTTATTCTTGTTCTATTTGATCTTTTTCTTTTATTTGAAAAAATAACAAAACAAACAAAGTCTTTTGAACTTTTGAAAGAAGGCATAGAAAAATAGAATCCTACTATGAGAAACCCAGCCAAACAGTGATAGAATTCATTCATCTGTCAGATATTTGTTGATCACCAAGTAAATGCCAGGCTTTTACTGAATTTTCCAAGTAAACTCAAGGGTGAATAAGTCCTAAGGCCTCACCACTTCACTTTAAGTGAGGATCTCCCCAGAAACAGCATCTGAAGTAAGGACTATGAGGAGATGCTGAATGTGTAGATGGTGAAGATATTTAAAAACAAGTATCATCTAAAGGGACATAGTGATAAACCTACAAAACAAACCCATGTTTTCAGTTAGTCACACAGATCATTAAAAAGGGGGGGGGTATGCTAGGGAATGGAGTGGGGACAACTTGAGTAGAGTTGGTCAGGATAGACTTCTATTCCAAATATGCTTGTCATGAATTTTCCCCAAGTAGGAATAAGAAACTCCCCCTTGCTCTGGTGGATGTTTGGTCCTGGGTAGATGTGGAGTCATACAAGTGCATAGCATCAGCTTTCTTGGGAAAGAATGAGGCTGTTCTAACATTCTTTCATTCCTTGGGGGGGGAAGTCTGCAGGAACTCTGGACCTTGTTCCCACGCTGTTCCTCCTGTGTCTGCTTCCCCCAAGTGTACAGGACATTTCTTACTGAAGCCCTTTTCCTATGGTTGCTCAGAGATGTTTTGTGATTTTCCAGCCCTCATTTTTTGTTTTGAACATGCTCTAGCCAGATAGAAAGTTACTTTTATTTCCCCTGTGTTCCAAGAATTTTATATGGACGTAATTTTTATTGGTGATAAAGTCATCCGAACTATAGACTGGAAATAATCATAGTGTTTCTATCAAACATTTTAGGGTTGTGCTAGACCTCTGGCTTTCTTGCTTTAGCACAGCAGGTTCTGATGTGTGGCACTGATTACCTGTAAAACCTGTCTATAATGATCATTTTCGGCCTCCAGGAATATGTCAGAATATTCAGTCTCTGTTTCAGCCCCGTGTGTTATAAGCCACTCTGCTCCCAAAGTTGGTATATGACTTATATACGCACCATCTTTTTCACAATGGCCACTACCTATGCATGCACATACAGACACACAGAGACACACACTCTCTCATGTAGGTATGTAGGTCATAGTACATATGTGGAATTATTTGCTTGACACATCTGTGCTTTCATTCCCAAACATCTCAGGGCTCCTTCCATCCCAACCCTTTGCCTTTTTCCTCATTGTAGTTTGTACTTGTTCTTACCCCTGATGCCTGAAGTCCCTCCCTCCCATCTGACAGTGTCTCACACTTACCCCTTATTTCAGCACCTCCTGGCTGCCGAGGAAAACTGCCTTCCTCTGGCAGAGATGGTGGGGGGTGAGTTCTAGATAAGGCTTCAGGAAATAAAATGACATAAGCAAAAGTGTGTGTTCCCCTGTTTTTAAAGACAATATCCAGGGGCACCTGGGTGGCTCAGTGGTTTAAGCCTCAGCTCAGGTCATGATCTCAGGGTCCTGGGATCGAGTCCCACGTCAGGGCGCTCTGCTCAGCAGGGAGCCTGCTTCCTCCTCTCTCTTTCTCTCTGCCTGCCTCTCTGCCTACTTGTGATCTCTGTCTGTCAAATGAATAAATAAAATCTTAAAAAAAAAGACAATATCCATACAATTTCCAAGTTTATAAAAGACAGATGAGGGAATTCTTCTTGAAAAGCATTTTTCACTTACAACAGAATTTATCATAGAATTCTCATGCAATTTACACACAATCTGATTAATAAGAATTTAACTTACATGAAACTTTTCCATAATACACTCTGTGAAATAGTACATTTATGTTATTATATCTTTTAAAATTCTTCATCATCATCGCCATCATCATCATTTAGGTTGAGTGGTGAATGATGTCTGCTTTAACATCAATAGTGTGGTTAAATCTATATTACACTAACAAGAAGGCTTGGCTATTTTTTGTTGTAAACTAAAGGAATTTTCTGTTCTCTCATATGAAGTGGAAAATTCTGGGATGAAGTGGAAGATTATATGCAGTAGTTTGCAGATTTTGGGGATAATTAATAAGAATAAAGTATCTTTTGGGATTAAAAGAAAAAAAAGATCCCAGGGGCACCTGGGTGGCTCAGTAATTAAGTGTCTGCCTTTGGCTCAGGTCATGATCCCAGGGTCCTGGGATTGAGCCCCACATTGGGCTCCTTGCTCAGCAGGGAGTCTGCTTCTCCCTCTCCTACTCCCTCGGCTTGTGTTCCCCCTCTCACTGTCTCTCTCTCTGTCAAATAAATAAATAAATAAATAAATAAATAAATAAAATCTTAAAAAAAAGAAAAAAAGATCCCCAACCAAAATGGCATATTCTTTGAGTTTCAAAGAACAGTGGTGGGGAAGTTTGTACTGATCTATCTACTTTTTTATTCAACATGCTTCTTTTTATTAGACTCTTGCAAGACAGCTCACTATTGTTTGGTAGTGTTATGGGTATCTACTCCCCCATAATACCCTTAATTACTATATACCTAAAATGTAGTATTATCTGAGATGATCGGAAAGTGCTTATGAGTGACATATTTAGACTCTACCTTACTGGTTTTTTTTTTAGTTGTTTCAGTTTTCAGGAACCCTTCTTGTTTCCTCAGAAGCTGAATTCACTGTGATTGGCTTCTCTTTTCATGAGCAAATAAAATGATCTGATGCTAAAATATAGCCACACATATTCACAAAAAAGTACATTACCTATGGATAACCCACGTGAACTGGTAACAAGTATGTGATCTCAAATTGCAGCCTATCTACCCTTGAGGCTAGGTTGCCGACGTACTTCCACCCTAGACGTTAGGATTTTTTTCCCCTCTGTCTTCTCCCAGGTCAAAACACCCTTGTGAAGTAGTCAGGCTTGGGTGGTACTCTAGGATCCGGACTGCTGGCTGCTTTCGGATGAGCATTGAGGTTCCACATCTGCCCCAGCAACATGTGTAGCTCTGTCAGCAGGAATCTTCTGGCTGTTTTAACTCAGCATCCTGGAAGCCGGACTTGCTCAGCATTACTGTCCTTCTCAGTTCGCTCAGTCTTTCCGAAACACCACACTGCTCCTGCTCCCTGTGGGCACCACATCTTGGAGTAAATGCCAGCTCAAACCTATCTTTAGGTAGCAGTCTTATCTGTCCTGCCTTCTGTTCACACTACAAGTGGCAAAATCCAGGACAACTTCCCTTAGGTTTTCCTTTCAGTTAGAAAAGGAAATGTGGAGAATCTGATCTAGCTCCGAAACATCTTCCCCCTAATCAGGCCAGAATTTGCTGTTTCCATGGCACTTAGCTATGCCATTGCTTTGAGCCAAGTTACTGTTACTTCTGCCTTCTCTCAAGAGAAAGCAGAGATTAGAATATCTTGATCTTTGATTTGTGATTTTAAAGTCCTTTGCTGATTGGACAATGTTTTTGTTTGCAAAATAGTGACCACTTAGACCCTCAAAAAAATATAAACAGTGCAGAAGAGAGAGCAGCTTTTAAAAGGAATACAAGTATATACATTTCTCTACAGTTGTATTATCGTGTTTCCCCCATGTCTTTCTCAATGCATGGCCCTCTTTTTAGCTAACTGGAAAGATCTTGCCCGTTAAAGGCCAACTTTGTTTTGTTCCTGTCCCTTAAATGATGTGTGTGCATCTTTTCATCCTTTCCTGTAGCATGAAAATGACAAATTCATTTTCCTGGGTACTGTTAACCCTTCTAACTATTAACTGGTCCCCATGCCTGAATCATCTTTGCATTAGTTATTTATGAAAAGCCTACAGCATGTTACATATTTGCAAGAGAGCTGGGGACCAATGTAAACAAGTCAGATTGGTCCTACTCATGGAGATCCTAGTTTTGCTCAGCACATTACTCTCCCAATATCACCCACCCTATACCTAGCATTTCCATTTCTTTTTTTTTAAATTTTATTTATTTTTTTGAGAGAAGAGAGAGACAGTGAGAGAGAGCATGAGCGAGGAGAAGGTCAGAGGGAGAAGCAGACTCCCCGTGGAGCCAGGAGCCCGATGCAGGACTCGATCCCGGGACTCCAGGATCATGACCTGAGCTGAAGGCAGTCGCTCAACCAACTGAGCCACCCAGGCGCCCAGCATTTCCATTTCTACTTCCTTTTTTAAGTCCTTCTCTTTTGCTTTAAATGTTTCCCCATTTAAGTTAAAAAAAGGGTTTTTTTTCAAACCTATTTCTAATGCCACAGTTCCTCTTCTTTCCCTCCTCTCTGCTCACTCTATTCTCCTCCAGTGGTTTTCAGAGACTTGCCTAGTCCAGTGCTAGATATTTTTTGGTGAAGCTTGCCTACTCCAAAGAATCAAAAATGAACCTGTTGCTGTGTTAATTCCTGAGCCCATCTTTGGAGGTTTCTGGTACAATATGTTTAGGTTGGGGCCAGGAGTTTCTAGTTTTGATAAACCACACAGAGGACTCTGAACATTGGCAAATTAGGTCACTCTGGGCTATGTGACTTGCAACCCTGATGATTCCCCACCTGTCTACTCTACCTAATGTGGATATTCCTTACAGTACTCTCCCAGCCTTGCTCTCCTCTTCTTTCCCACTCTCTTCCAGACAGACCACCTGGAATCCACCCAGATAGTAAGGCCCTGGCTTCATTTTCCAATCTCTGGTCCACATCCAGAACCTGAATCTTTTTTTTTTAAATTGTGTTATGTTAGTCACCATAAAATACATCATTAGTTTTTTTGATGCAGCATTCCAAGATTCATTGTTTATGTACAACACTGAGTGCTCCATGCAATACATGGCCTCCAGAACCTGAATCTTTCTAATTATTGTGTTTCCCAGACTTCACTTCTGCTTTTTCATCAACCTAGTGGATATTTCCTCCATTTTCCCCATAGTTCAAATTCAACATGTCTGAATGAATTCATCAATTACTTCGTCGTCAGACTGGCTTCTCTACTTGAGTCTCTATTTCTATTCATGCCTATCATTTTCTCATTCACCTGGGCTTCAAACTTCAGAGTCATTCTTGAGTCCTACCTGTTTCCCATCCCATGTCCCACTGGATTTTCTCATAGTGTCTCTTGTATTTCTCTATTTTACTGCAATTGTCTCTGTTAAGAGACATATCACAATGGCTTCCATTTCTGTCTGCCTCATCTCCTTGATTTCAGACCTTCTCCAGAGATTCAAATTTATCCCACACTGTCCTAATGCTCCATTTCACCAGGATGCCAACGTTCTAATTTAAAAGGAGAAAACTATCTGTCAAGGGGAATCTCATGCTGTGGCCAGCTAATTTGCTTCTCAAAGGCAAGCTAATGAGAAGCCAAATTGTAATCAGAAAGATGATTGTTGTATATGACATCAGAGCAGGGGAATTAATTACAGAATTGAGCTGTCTAATGATATGAAGAGAAGTTAGCTGGATACATTGGCCTCCATAAGAAAGAGAAATGTATTGTGCAGACTAGATATATCATGTCCTTGCACCAGGACACCCTCTTGAGGAATAGTGCTTGGCTGATCCCTTATGAAATGCCCCTGAAGACATTAGCACATCTTATTAGTTACCATCAATGTAGGTGGCCTGGGAGCTATCCTCTCATTTATAGATACCTTTACATATCTTTTCTCTGACACACTACACACTAATTATAAACTTAATTCCTGAGTGGTGGCTCAATGCTCTTTACTCCCAGGTTCTTGAAGGAAAATAGTATCCCAGTAGCCACGATTTATAAAGAATAGTAATATGATAACAGCAATAAAATTAGGAAGAAATTATACACAGTCTCACACCTTTTAATGATCATTATTAACATTTTGTACATCCCTTTCTATCTCAATATGCATTTTACATTATTACAATTCTGGTATAATATCCATAGATGATGCTATTCTCTCCATTCCAGGCTTTCCAGTAAAAAAACAGAAAAATAAAAACTGAGAGGCTAGAAAAGACTAAGAAAACAAAAACTGAAGAATAGGAAGGTTGATAAGGGCAGGTATAATGAAATAATAAACTAGAGAATAAAGAATACATTTTGCAAGGGAGATGTGATGGAAGAGGCTGGTAAACCCTTTCTACAAAAGTAATGATAAAACTGAATAGAATAGTCAAAAACATTTCTGGCTCTAAAACTTGACCACAAGCAAATAATAAATTGAGACACATTTATTGACAGATAAACTTCTGAATTTCAGGTATGAACAGTAAAATTCTGTGGTGTTCTTGTCCAGGGAGGTTGCCTATCCCTCACCCCTATCCCTACCTCTTTAGGTGTGGCAGCTCTACAAAAATGAAAAACAGCAGCTCTACTGTGGGGGCTGAGTTGATTTAGAGTAGGGGGGGGGAACCACATTCAGAGGCATTGCCAGTAAAAGTAATGATCTTGTAAAGATATGAACAGGGCTGATCTAAGATTACCCACCTGGTTGGGGGAAGAGTGGACTGATAGACTGTCTAGAAATTTAACAGGGAGATCTTAAAACTTGAAGAGCCATAGAAGTGAAGATAAGCTCTCCTCACCTCCTGGATGATTGTGAAGCTGCATTCATGTGCAGGAGTGACCAGAGAGAGGACAAGCTTTCCATACACAGATTGGAAGTCTATATGCATGCTTAGGAAAGATGTGAGAGGGCCTGGAAGAAAGTAGAAATCATCAGACTTGAAAATGACTGAACTTCAAATGTGTTTCCAAACATTGCATAGATCCATCTGCATGGGGTTGTACCTAATTGGCATCAGATGTTTGAGCACAGTCTTTCACCAATCATTAGCTGACTAGTAAGCCATGCAGATACATAGGCAAACCCTAGAAAGTCAGAGTAGGAAGTAAAAATAAGATTATAAAATTATAATAAAGATTATAAAAGATTATAAAGATTATAAAAAGATTTATAAAAATTATAAAAAATAACCAGAGACATCATGGGGGATACAGATATGGCAGATTTAGTCCAGAGAAAATTACTAAGAACAAACAAAACAAAACCAGACAAAAAAATTCCACTACCAACAACTCTCCTACACACACACACAAAATCAGAATCCAGGCCTATTACAATACATTATCTAAAATTCTCAGTATTCTACAAAATATTATGCAGTCATGCAGAGAAGCAGGGAAATGTGATCCCCACTGAGAGAAGAAGAAAGCTGGAATTATAACTTATAATGCTCATAGTAGGCCTAGATATTGTATTTAGCAGACCAAGATGTCAAAGCAGCTATTATAAATATGTTCTAAAGGAAACCATGTTTAAAGAATTAAAAGGAAATCTGACAATGACTCAACAAATATCAATAAAAATATCGATAAAATAGAAACTTTTAAAAAGAAACAAATGAAAGTACTGAAGTTAAAAAATAATTGAAATGAAAAAAATGCACTAAATAGATTCAACAGTAAAATTCATATGGCCAGAAGAAAGGATCACTGCTCTTGCAGACAGATCTATCAAATTTATCCAATTTAAAGAACAAAGAAAAGATAGAAGAAAAGTTAACAGATGCTCAGAGATAAGTAGAACAATATCAAACTTGCCAACCTATGCATAATGGGAGTGTCGGAGAAAACAGAGGAAGAGAGAATATTTGAAGAAATATGGCCAAAACATCCAAATTTGATGACAAATATCTAAGAGTTCAACAAATAATGAAGATAGACATGAACTTGCTTAACCTGATAAATGGAATATATTAAAAACATGGCTAATGATATATTTCATCATAAAAGACTAAATGTTTTTGTCTTAAAATCAAGAACAAGCCAGGACTTTAAATATCAACTTTTGTACCCAACATTGTGTTGGAGGTTCTAGGACATGTTAGTAAAAAGCAGAAAGAACAAAGAAAAGAAAGAGAGAAAAGGAGAGAGAAAAGAAGGGGGAGGGAAGAGAGAAGAGGGGAAGAGAAGGAAGGTTGAAAGGAAGGTCATCCAGGTTTGAAAGGAAGAAGTAAAACAGTTTTTATTTTTTTATTGTCAGATGACATTATCTTGTATGTAGAGGATCCTAAGGAATCAACAAAAATTACTAAAACTAATAAATGAGTTTAACAAGAGTACAGAATACGAGATCAATATACCAAAATCAATTTCAAAATACCAGCAACAAACAATCCAAAAATGAAATTAAAACAGTATCATTCACAATAGTACCAAGAAGAATAAATATTTAGGGGTAAATTGAACAAAAAGAAAAAGACCTGTACACTGAAGACTATAAAAACATTATTGAGAGAATCTAAAAAGATATAAATAAGTAGAGAAATATCCCATGTTTATGGATTGGAACAAATAGTTAAGATGTCAATTCTCCCCAAGTTGATCTACAGATTAAATAGAATCCTTATCAAATTCCCAGCAGATTTTTGGGAGAAATTGATAATATTATCCTAAAATTTATATGGAAATGAAAGGAACTAGAATTGCCAAGATTTTTTTTGTTTTATTTATTTATTTGACAGAGAGAGAGAGATCACAAGTAGGCAAAGAGGCAGAGAGAGAACGAGGAGAAAGCAGGCTCCCCGCTGAGCAGAGAGCCTGATGCGGGCTCGATCCCAGGACCTTGAGATCATGACCTGAGCTGAAGGCAGAGGCTTTAACCCACTGAGCAACCCAGGTGCCCAGCCAAGACATTTTTGAAAAATAAGAACAAAGAGCATCTACATTGTTAAACTTAAAAATTTATAATAAAGTCACAGAATCAATAGTGTGTGGAGTTTGCATAAAGATAAGTATGTAGAAATCCAATGGGAGATTGAAGAGAAGAAGAACAGCAATTCCAGAAACAGAAAATCAACCACTTTCTGCAAGGTAGGACTGGCGGAGAAGTGAATCCAAAGCGACGAGAAGATAGACCGCGGGGGGAGGGGCCGGCTCCCGGCGAGCGGCGGAGCAACGGAGCAAAATCAGGACTTTTAAAAGTCTGTTCCGCTGAGGGACATCGCTCCAGAGGCTTAACTGGGGTGAAGCCCAGGCGGGGTAAGCGCGGCCTCAGGTCCCGCAGGGTCGCAGAAGGATCGGGGGTGTCTCAGTGTCGCAGAGCTTACCGGTATTAGAATGGGGAAGCCGGCTGCAGAGACAGAGCCAAGGAGTGACTCTCAGCTCGGGGTTGCCTTGAACTGGTCGCAGGTTCGGTCAGCTCGGAGCGTGGCCGGAGGCCAGGGTGACGGGAGTCATTTGGCGCTGTTCTCTGAGGGCGCACTGAGGAGTGGGGCCCCGGGCTCTCGGCTCCTCCGGGCCGGAGACCGGGAGGCCGCCATCTTTATTCCCGTCCTCCGGACTCTACGGAAAGCGCTCAGGGAACAAAAGCTCCCGAAAGCGAACCCGAGCGGATGACTCAGCGCGGCCCCGGGTAAGGGCGGTGCAACTCCGCCTGGGGCAAAGACGCTTGAGAATCACTACAACGGGCCCCTCCCCCAGAAGATCTACGGGAAACCTAGCCAGGACCAAGTTCACCTACCAAGGAGAACGGCGGAATTCCAGAGGAGAAGAAAGCAAAGCACGGAACTCATGGCTTTCTCCCCATGATTTTTTAGCCTTGCAGTTAATTTAATTTTTTTTTCTTTTTCAATTTTTTTTTCTTTTTCTCTTCTTCTGCTAAATTTTTTTAACTTTTACCGTTTTCTTTTTTTAACGTTTTTTAAATAGTTTATCTAATATATATATATTTTTTCCTCTTTTTATATTTTTTCTTTATCGGCTTTCTTTTTTTTAATAGTTTTTTTTTTTCTTTCTTTCTGAACCCCTTTTTATCCCCTTTCTCCCCCCTCACAATTCAGGATCTCTTCTGATTTGGCTAAAGCATATTTTCCTGGGGTTGTTGCCACCCTTTTAGTATTTTACTTGCTCCTTCATAAACTCTTATCTGGACAAAATGACAAGGTGGAAAAATTCACAACAAAAAAAAGAACAAGAGGCAATACCAAAGGCTAGGGACCTAATCAATACAGACATTGGTAATATGTCAGATATAGAGTTCAGAATGACGATTCTCAAGGTTCTAGCCGGGCTTGAAAAAGGCATGGAAGATATTAAAGTAACCCTCTCGGGAGATATAAAAGCCCTTTCTGGAGAAATAAAAGAACTAAAATCTAACCAAGTTGAAATCAAAAAAGCTATTAATGAGGTGCAATCAAAAATGGAGGCTCTCACTGCTAGGATAAATGAGGCAGAAGAAAGAATTAGCGATATAGAAGACCAAATGACAGAGAATAAAGAAGCTGAGCAAAAGAGGGACAAACAGCTACTGGACCACGAGGGGAGAATTCGAGAGATAAGTGACACCATAAGACGAAACAACATTAGAATAATTGGGATTCCAGAAGAAGAGGAAACAGAGAGGGGAGCAGAAGGTATATTGGAGAGAATTATTGGAGAGAATTTCCCCAATATGGCAAAGGGAACAAGCATCAAAATCCAGGAGGTTCAGAGAACCCCCCTCAAAATCAATAAGAATAGGTCTACACCCCGTCACCTAATAGTAAAATTGACAAGTCTTAGTGACAAAGAAAAGATCCTGAAAGCAGCCCGGGAAAAGAAGTCTGTAACATACAATGGTAAAAATATTAGATTGGCAGCAGACTTATCCACAGAGACCTGGCAGGCCAGAAAGAGCTGGCATGATATATTCAGAGTACTAAATGAGAAAAACATGCAGCCAAGAATACTATATCCAGCTAGGCTATCATTGAAAATAGACGGAGAGATTAAAAGCTTCCAGGACAAACAAAAACTGAAAGAATTTGCAAATACCAAACCAGCTCTACAGGAAATATTGAAAGGGGTCCTCTAAGCAAAGAGAGACCCTCAAAGTAGTAGATCAGAAAGAAACAGAGACAATATACAATAACAGTCACCTTACAGGCAATACAATGGCACTAAATTCATATCTCTCAATACTTACCCTGAATGTTAATGGGCTAAATGCCCCAATCAAAAGACACAGGGTATTAGAATGGATAAAAAAACAAAAACCATCTATATGTTGCCTACAAGAAACTCATCTTACACCTGAAGACACCTCCAGGTTTAAAGTGAGGGGGTGGAAAAGAATTTACCATGCTAATGGACATCAGAAGAAAGCAGGAGTGGCAATCCTTATATCAGATCAATTAGATTTTAAGCCAAAGATTATAATAAGAGATGAGGAAGGACACTATATCATACTCAAAGGAACTGTCCAACAAGAAGATCTAATAATTATAAATATCTATGCCCCTAAAGTGGGAGCAGCCAACTATATAAACCAATTAATAACAAAATCAAAGAAACACATCGACAAGAATACAATAATAGTAGGGGATTTTAACACTCCCCTCACTGAAATGGACAGATCATCCAAGCAAAAGATCAACAAGGAAATCAAGGCCTTAAATGACACACTGGACCAGATGGACATCACAGATATATTCAGAACATTTCATCCCAAAGCAACAGAATACACATTCTTCTCTAGTACACATGGAACATTCTCCAGAATAGATCACATTCTTGGTCCTAAATCAAGTCTCAACTGGTATCAAAAGATTGGGATCATTCCCTGCATATTTTCAGACCACAATGCTCTAAAGCTAGAACTCAATCACAAGAGGAAATTTGGAAAGAACCCAAATACATGGAGACTAAACAGCATCCTTCTAAAGAATGAATGGGTCAACCAGGAAATCAAAGAAGAATTGAAAAAATTTATGGAAACAAATGATAATGAAAACACAACAGTTCAGAATCTGTGGGACACAACAAAGGCAGTCCTGAGAGGAAAATATATAGCGGTACAAGCCTTTCTCAAGAAACAAGAAAGGTCTCAGGTACACAACCTAACCCTACACCTAAAGGAGCTGGAGAAAGAACAAGAAAGAAACCCTAAACCCAGCAGGAGAAGAGAAATCATAAAGATCAGAGCAGAAATCAATGAAATAGAAACCAAAAAAACAATAGAACAAATCAACGAAACTAGGAGCTGGTTCTTTGAAAGAATTAATAAGATTGATAAACCCCTGGCCAGACTTATCAAAAAGAAAAGAGAGAGGACCCAAATAAATAAAATCATGAATGAAAGAGGAGAGATCACAACGAACACCAAAGAAATACAGACAATTATAAGAACATACTATGAGCAACTCTATGCCAACAAATTTGACAATCTGGAAGAAATGGATGCATTCCTAGAGACATATAAACTACCACAACTGAACCAGGAAGAAATAGAAAGCCTGAACAGACCCATAACCAGTAAGGAGATTGAAACAGTCATCAAAAATCTCCAAACAAACAACAGCCCAGGGCCAGACGGCTTCCCGGGGGAATTCTACCAAACGTTTAAAGAAGAACTAATTCCTATTCTCCTGAAACTGTTCCAAAAAATAGCAATAGAAGGAAAACTTCCAAACTCATTTTATGAGGCCAGCATCACCTTGATCCCAAAACCAGACAAGGATCCCAACAAAAAAGAGAACTACAGACCAATATCCTTGATGAACACAGATGCAAAAATTCTCGCCAAAATACTAGCCAATAGGATTCAACAGTACGTTAAAAGGATTATTCACCACCACCAAGTGGGATTTATTCCAGGGCTGCAAGGCTGGTTCAACATCCGCAAATCAATCAATGTGATACAACACATTAATAAAAGAAAGAACAAGAACCATATGATACTCTCCATAGATGCTGAAAAAGCATTTGACAAAGTACAGCATCCCTTCCTGATCAAAACTCTTCAAAGTGTAGGGATAGACGGCACATACCTCAATATTATCAAAGCCATCTATGAAAAACCCACCGCAAATATCATTCTCAATGGAGAAAAACTGAAAGCTTTTCCGCTAAGGTCAGGAACACGGCAGGGATGTCCGTTATCACCACTGCTATTCAACATAGTACTAGAAGTCCTAGCCTCAGCAATCAGACAACAAAAGGAAATTAAAGGCATCCAAATTGGCAAAGAAGAAGTCAAACTATCACTCTTCGCAGATGATATGATACTCTATGTGGAAAACCCAAAAGACTCCACTCCAAAACTGCTAGAACTTGTACAGGAATTCAGTCAAGTGTCAGGATATAAAATCAATGCACAGAAATCAGTTGCATTCCTCTACACCAACAACAAGACAGAAGAAAGAGAAATTAAGGAGTCCATCCCATTTACAATTGCACCCAAAACTATAAGATACCTAGGAATAAACCTAACCAAAGAGACTAAGAATCTATACTCAGAAAACTATAAAGTACTCATGAAAGAAATTGAGGAAGACACAAAGAAATGGAAAAATGTTCCATGCTCCTGGATTGGAAGAATAAATATTGTGAAAATGTCTATGCTACCTAAAGCAATCTACACATTTAATGCAATTCCTATCAAAGTACCATCCATTTTTTTCAAAGAAATGGAACAAATAATCCTAAAATTTATATGGAACCAGAAAAGACCTCGAATAGCCAAAGCAACATTGAAAAAGAAAGCCAAAGTTGGTAGCATCACAATTCCGGACTTCAAGCTCTATTACAAAGCTGTCATCATCAAGACAGCATGGTACTGGCACAAAAACAGACACATAGATCAATGGAACAGAATAGAGAGCCCAGAAATAGACCCTCAACTCTATGGTCAACTCATCTTCGACAAAGCAGGAAAGAATGTCCAATGGAACAAAGACAGCCTCTTCAATAAATGGTGTTGGGAAAATTGGACAGCCACATGCAGAAAAATGAAATTGGATCATTTCCTTACACCACACACGAAAATAGACTCAAAATGGATGAAGGATCTCAATGTGAGAAAGGAATCCATCAAAATCCTCGAGGAGAACACAGGCAGCAACCTCTTCGACGTCAGCCGCAGCAACATCTTCCTAGGAACATCACCAAAGGCAAGGGAAGCAAGGGCAAAAATGAACTTTTGGGATTTTATCAAGATCAAAAGCTTTTGCACAGCAAAGGAAACATTTAAAAAAACCAAAAGACTACTGACAGAATGGGAGAAGATATTTGCAAATGACATATCAGATAAAGGGCTAGTGTCCAAAATCTATAAAGAACTTAGCAAACTCAACACCCAAAGAACAAATAATCCAATCAAGAAATGGGCAGAGGACATGAACAGACATTTCTGCAAAGAAGACATCCAGATGGCCAACAGACACATGAAAAAGTGCTCCACATCACTCGGCATCAGGGAAATACAAATCAAAACCACCATGAGATATCACCTCACACCAGTCAGAATGGCTAAAATTAACAAGTCAGGAAATGACAGATGCTGGCGAGGATGCGGAGAAAGGGGAACCCTCCTACACTGTTGGTGGGAATGCAAGCTGGTGCAACCACTCTGGAAAACAGCATGGAGGTTCCTCAAAATGTTGAAAATAGAACTACCCTATGACCCAGCAATTGCACTGCTGGGTATTTACCCTAAAGATACAAGCGTAGTGATCCGAAGGGGCACATGCACCCGAATGTTTATAGCAGCAATGTCTACAATAGCCAAACTATGGAAAGAACCTAGATGTCCATCTACAGATGAATGGATAAAGAAGATGTGGTATATATACACAATGGAATACTATGCAGCCATCAAAAGAAATGAAATCTTGCCATTTGCAACGACGTGGATGGAACTAGAGGGTATCATGCTTAGCGAAATAAGTCAATCGGAGAAAGACAACTATCATATGATCTCCCTGATATGAGGGAGAGGAGATGCAACATGGGGGGTCGAGGGGGTAGGAGAAGAGTAAATGAAACAAGATGGGATTGGGAGGGAGACAAACCATAAGTGACTCTTAATTTCACAAAACAAACTGAGGGTTGATGGGGGGAGGGGGTTGGGAGAGGGGGTGGGGTTATGGATATCGGGGAGGGTATGTGCTATGGTGAGTGTTGTGAAGTGTGTAAACCTGGCGATTCGCAGACCTGTACCCCTGGGGATAAAAATATATGTTTATAAAGCTGTAAAAAAAAAAAAAAAAAAAAAAAGAAAGAAAGGATGAATCCCCAAGTTTTGTAGAACATGGACGGGACTGGAAGAGATTATGCTGAGTGAAATAAGTCAAGCAGAGAGAGTCAATTATCATATGGTTTCACTTATTTGTGGAGCATAACAAATAGCATGGAGGACAAGGGGAGATGGAGAGGAGAAGGGAGTTGAGGGAAATTGGAAGGGGAGGTGAACCATGAGAGACTATGGACTCTGAAAAACGATCTGAGAATTTTGAAGGGGTGGGGGGTGGGAGGTTGGGGGCACCAGGTGGTGGGTATTGTAGAGGGCACAGATTGCATGGAGCACTGGGTGTGGTGCAAAAATAATGAATACTGTTATGCTGAAAAAAATAAAAAAATTAAAAAAAGATAAGTATGTAAATCAGTAAAGCAGAATTCAGAGTCTAGAAATAAATTGTTACACTAATAGTCATTAAAATTCTATAATTAAACATTTTTACTTTGAGATCATTGTAGATTCACATATAGTTGTAATTCATAATACAGAAAGATCTCATGTATTCTTTACTCAATTTCCCCAAAGGTAATGTCTTGCAAAACTATAGTATAATATAGCCAGGATACTGACATTGATATAGTCAAGACAGAGAACATTTCCATCACCAAAAATTCCTCTTCCTTTTATAGTCCCACACAATTCTCTTCTCTACTCTCATTCTTGACCTATGGTAATGACTAGTCTCTTCTCCATTTCTATAACTTTGTCATTTCTAAAATGGTATATAAATGAAATCATATGTATTACATTCTGAAACTGGATTTTTTAGCTAGCATCATTTTCTGGAGGTTCATCTAAGTTGTTGAGTACATCAGTAGCTTTTTCTTTTTTATTCTATTGAATTTTTCTTTTTCTTTTTATTGTTGAGTAGTATTCGATGTATGTCTCTACCAGCAATTCGTGTAACCAAATCACCTGTTAAAGGTGATTTTGGATGTGTGTAAATTTTGGATGTGTCCATTTCTTGGTTATTTACAAAAAAGTTTGCTAAGAAGATTTGTATACAGTTTTTTTGTTTTGTTTTATTTTGCTTCTGTTTTTGAGAGAGAGAGACAGAGAGAGAGAGAGAGAGAGAGGACCAGTTGGGGGGAAGAGACAGAGAGAGAAGGAGAGACAATCTTACGTAGGCTTCCATGCCCAGCACAGCCCCATGTAGGGTTTGATCTCATGATCTTGAGATCATGACCTGAGCTGAAATTGAGTTGGATGCTTAACTGACTGTTCCACCCAGGCGTCCCAGTATACAAGTTTTTGAATGAACACAATTTTCATTTCTCTGGGATAAATGCCCCAATTGCTGAATTTATAGAAACCAGCAAACTACTTTCTGGATTAGCTGTACCATTTTACAATCCCACTAGCAACATAAAAGTAATCCAATTTTTCTGCATCTTTGCCAGTATTTGGTGTTATCACCACTTTTTTATTGTAGCCATTTTGAAAGGTATGTAATGACATTTCTTGATGGTTTTAATTTGGATTTTTCTACTGGTTCTTTTGATACATACTGTCTTAATTATTACAGCTGTATCCTAGGCCTTAATAATGGATAGTTACATTCCTCCCACTTCATTCTTTTTTCCCCCAAGGTTGTTCTAGTTATTCTAGTTCTAATCAATTGTTTTTTTGAGAAATGTGTAAAGATACTTCAATGAGGAAAGGATAGTATTTTCAACAAATGGATCTCTGACAACTGGAGATATATCTATCTATATCTCCATATATATATATATATATATATATGCCAAAAAGTGAACTTAGACACTTATCTCACATCACACACAAGTTTACTTAGTTGGATCCTAGACCTAAATGGGAGATCCAAAACTATAATTCCAGGAGCAAATATATGAGGAAGTCTTTATGGCCTTGGGTTAGGCAAAGATATCTTAGTTATATATCAAAGGCACAATCCATAAGCAAGAAAGACTTCATCAACAGTAAAAGCTTTTGCTCTTTAAAAGACCCCAGTTTAGGGGTGCTTGGGTTGCTCAGTGGGTTAAAGCCTCTTCCTTCAGCTGAGGTCATGATCCCAGGGTCCTGGGATTGAACCCCACATCAGGCTCTCAGCTCAGCAGGGAGCCAGATTCTCTTCCTCTCTCTCTGCCTGCCTCTCTGCCTACTTGTGATCTCTGTCTTAAATAAAAATCTTAAAAAAAAAATAAAAGACCCCAGTTTAGACAGCCTCTTCAAAAAATGATGTTGGGAAAATTGGACAGCCACATGCAGAAGAATGAAACTAGACCATTTCCTTATACCATATATGGATGAAAGACCTAAATATGAGACAGGAATCCATCAAAGTTCTTGAGGATAACATAGACAACAACCTCTGTGACCTTGGCTGCAGCAACTTCTTGCTGGACACGTCTCCAAAGGTAAGGGAAACAAAGGCAAAATGAGCTATTGGGACTTCAAGATAAAAACTTTTGCACAGCAAAGGAAACAGTCAACAAAACCAAAATACAACCTACAGAATTGGAGAAGATGTTTGCAAATGTCTTATTAGATAAAGGCTAGTATCCAAAATCTATAAAGAACTTATCAAACTCCATACCCCCCAAAAAAGTAATCTAATCAAGAAATGGGCAGAAAACATGAACAGACATTTCTCCAAAGAAGACATCCAAATGGCCAACATGAAAATATGTTCAACATGTGAAAAAAAATGCTCAACATCCCTCAGCATCAGGGAAATACAAATCCAAACCACAATGAGATAACCACCTTGCACCAGTCAGAATGGCTAAAATTAACAAGTCAGGAAATGACAGATGTTGGCGAGGACGCAGAGAAAGAGAAACCCTCTTATACCATTGGTAGGAATGTAAACTGGTGCAGCCACTTTGGAAAACAGTATGAAGGTTGCTCAAAAAGTTGAAAATAGAGCTACCCTAAAACCCATCAATTGAATTACTAGTTATCTACACAAAGACACAAATATAGTGATCTGGAGGGGCACCTGCATCCCAGTGTTTATAGCAGCAATGTCCACAAAGCCAAACTATGGAAAGATCCCAGATGTCCACCAATAGATGAATGGATAAAGATTATATATATATATATATATATATATATATATATATACACACATACACACACATACACACATAAATACAAATACACACACACATACACACACACTGGATGAACGGATAAAGATGATATATATATATATATATATATATATACACACACACACACATACACACACACATAAATACACACACACACACTGGAATACTACTCAGCCATCAAAAAAAGAGAAAATCTTGTCATTTTCAATGACATGGATGGAACTAGAGGGTATTGTGCTAAGCAAAATAATTCAATCAGCAAAAGACAATTATCATATGATCTCACATTTGGAATTTAAGAAAAAAAGCAGAGGATTAATAAGTAATCACCATTGTTTCACTCGACTTTTAGGAAAGACTGACTTGGAGGATGAAAAAGCCCAAGTTATTTCTGGACTCTTCCTATATCTCTCCAAGAATAAGTAGACACAGAGTTCTCTGGAGTAATAGTAGTTAGTGAGCTGGAATATTGGAGCTAGGCTGATACCAAAAGACATTTTTTCTTCCCCAAAGTGAGCTTTCAAAGTTGGTATTTGTTATACAGCCCAGCATGTCCTAAAATAGCTCACTGTCAGCTGCTGAAATACTGAAGAATCATCATGCCATCATACTTGTCCAAATTGTGATATGTGAATGATTTAATATGAATGATTATTTTTGCTTAAAGATCTCAAATTCTCTTATGATGAGCAACTAATATTCTTCAACTCGAATCACAATTGTTTACAAATTAACTACATCATATATCTATGTTTCATTTGCCTGAACAGTAATTGTGTAACTCTAAATGGAATGTGATGATTCTGTACCTGTATTAATTCAGAGTGTAGTTGTGTGATCATTAGTTTGGGCCCCTGAGATGGAATCATCAAAGTCTAGTCCTTAGCAAGAAATAATGCAATTTTTGTCTTTTCCAAGCATCTTTTGTATTCTACTGGTGATAAACTATATTCTGTTGGCAATAAATGATTACTCAACAGGACAAATGTAATATTTTCTCTTTGTAAGCATGAAATCCCAGTCTCTAAGACTGTTTAGTATACACCAGCCTTCAACATTTCCACAGTCATCCATGAGTGCTTATGTAATAATCAACTGAGCCCAATCACTTAAGGACAACTTTGTTGATGACCTTGTCAGTGACATTCTGTTTGTCACACAAGGTTTACAGACTCTTGGTCAGCACACAAGTGACAGAAAACACTCTGCCTCAGTGAATTCACTTCTTTGATTCACAGAGTTCACATTAGAGATTGAGTTGCCAAAATTGATATTCACTAGTATAGCAAATTATACCTCTGTGTCCCTGACTCATTTCTTCCCAAGGGGTATTGAGTGGTCACCTGTGGTTTAATTTGCAGGCGATCCCTCATTAGAATGACACAGCGTGTTCCTATACTTGAATTTTTAGCCTGATTTCAATCTCCAAGTGGCAGTCTTTTCACTTTTCCATGGCCATATCTATCTATCTATCATCTATCATCTATCTAGATCGATATATAGTATAAATAGATGTACTATATATATTATTTTTCTGCCTAGATAAATTTCCTTTTGTGAGGTACAAAGAAGAAAATCAAATAATCTTTCTTGGTATTGGGCTGTTAAAACCTTTTAATTATTATTGTGGATAGACTTATGCCCATCATCTTGGTATTTTGTTCTTTGAATTTTTCTCCCTAGTCTCATCTTCTTTTGGATTAATTCAGTGCTTGCAGTAATGGATTTTATTTCCTCTACTGATATATTAGCTATATCTCTCTAATTTATTTATTTATTTAAAGATTTATTTATTTGAGAGAGAGAGAGGCAGAGGGAGAGGGAGGCAAGCAGACTCCCCATTGAGCAGGGAGCCCAACATGGAACTTGATCTCAGGACCTCAATATCATGACCTGAGCTGAAATCCAGAGTCAGATGCTTAACTGACTAAGTCACCCAAGTGCCCCTCTTTCTTTTATTTATTTAAATGGTTGCTTTAAGGTTTACAATAAGCATCATTAACTTATTAACATCTAGCTTTGTATGTTATGTCATATATAATGTGATACATTATAATGCATTATACATTTTTTACCCATTGTATGTTTTTTGCTATTTTGTCATACATTATACTATTATATATTTTATATATCCCACTATATTGTTATTATTTAGTGATTCAATTATCTTTTAGAGAAATTGAAAGAAAAGAAAATTAATTTGTATTTACCCACATATTTACCATTTCCAGTGTTCTTCATTGTTTGTGTAGATCCTAAGTTCCTTTTGGTAACAATTCCACTCTTGTAGTCCAGCTCTGCTAGTGAGGAATTCTTTCAGGTATCTTATTCCTGAAATGTTCTTATTTTTTCTGGAGTTTTGATGGATAGTTTCACTGAACATTTAGATCTAGATTAGCAGGGGTTTATTTTCAAAGCACTGTGAAGATATGATTTTATTGTCTTCTGACTTTTGTGATTTTTGAAGACAAGCCCTGAACATTCTTATTTTTCTTTTTCTTATGGAAGCTATCTTTTTTTTTTTTCATCAGAACACTTTCAAGATTTTGTCTTTGTCCTTTGCATTCAGTACTTTGACAATAATGTGCCTAGGTATGTTGTTCTTTGTCTTTAACCTGCTTGGATTTCCCCAGCTTCTTAGATCTGAGAGTTTATGGGTTTTTGTTCTTGTTTTGTTTTTATTAAATATAGGTAATTTTTGACTCTTGTTTTCTTCAAGTATTTTTGTGCTCCATTTTCCCACTCTTGACTTTCTGGAACTCCAGCTGCATTTAGACTGCTTTATGTTGCCCCACTGGTCATGCACTGACATTTACTTTTCCTGATTTTCTTATCTCCAATCCTCATGTTGTAAAAATTCCATTGATTTATCTTTAAGTTTAAGCCCTATTTTTTTTGCTGCTAATAACCTGTCGTTAAATCCATATAGTCAGTTTTTCATTTCAGACATTGTATTTTTCAATTTTATAATTTCCATTTGATGTGTGTGTGTGTGTGTGTGTGTGTGTGTGTCCTTGCATTTGACCTTCCATTCTGTGGTAACTTGTGCCTAGTTGAAGAGTTTTGGATGGGAAACTATAAAGATGAATGATAAAATGAACAACCAGTTATTCTTTATATAATCAGTAAAACAATATAAATTCTTATATTCCAACATTTGATGTACATAAGTGTTCATTTTAACATTTGTTCTAAACAAGACTTAAGTTTAGAAAATATGGTTTGTGGGGCGCCTGGGTGGCTCAGTGGGTTAAAGCCTCTGCCTTCGGCTCAGGTCATGATCCCAGGGTCCTGCGATCGAGCCCCGCATCGGGCTCTCTGCTCAGCGGGAAGCCTGCTTCTCCCTCTCTCTCTTTGCCTGCCTCTCTGCCTACTTGTGATTTCTGTCTGTCAAATAAATAAATAAAATCTTTAAAAAAAAGAAAATATGGTTTGCAATTGGATCATAATAATTTAATGGCAAATAAAAGTGTGTATATTAAAATATGAGGTCTTCACTTATTCTATAGAAGAACAAAATGTCTCAGAGTAAATAGCCATGGTTGCCCTCCTCTTGTGAAGTCCTAACAATTAAATTTCTTCCCTTTGCTTTGCTCCTGATTCTTAGCAATTATATCCTGGAGGAGAGAGGAGGATGGGCAATCGCTCACCCTTGGGAAAATCAGAGGAATTGAACTTCCAAGACCGAGGTCAGAAATTTTGGGAAGTAAACATGTTTTAGTCTGCCCAAGTCCAACTCAATCTGGACTGTGTTCTAAAGGAAGATTTAAGAGAGATGTTTCTCAGCTTTAGGACAAGAGAAAAAGAGTCATGCGAAGTCACCCAGGATGGAAAACTGAGGCTTGAACCTGTGGCCTTTGCCATGTTGCTCACTGGTGTGTTGCAGGGGGAAGTATACAACTCCTTTTGGTCATATTTGTCTATCCATTTGATCTTTTTATAGTTTCCATTTCTCTGCTAATTTTCACCATCTGTACATTTATTCATCTTTCCCTACATCTGGATCATGACTGGCTCTCTTTCTTTGAATTTCTTTTTTCCTTTAATTATAAGCTGTGCATTCCTCCTTACTTAAATGTCTATTGTATTGATTATTGTTTTATACTTGTGATTTTTATTGTATATTGTACAGTGTGGATATGTTCTGTAGAGTCTGGATTACATTACTTACCTCTAAAGGGTATTGAGTTTTATTTTGGTAGCTATTTGAATTAATGGTGAGTCCTTATTGTCCTATGCGTCTTCTTTATATTCTTTATTAAGAGGATCTCCCAAAAGTTCATTTTCGCTTTTGTTTCCTTTGCCTTTGGAGACATGTCTTGAAAGAAGTTACTGTGGCTGATGTCGAAGAGGTTACTGCCTATGTTCTCCTCTAGGATTTTGATAGATTCCTGCCTCACGTTGAGGTCTTTTATCCATTTTGAGTTTATCTTTGTGTATGGTGTAAGAGAATGGTGGAGTTTCATTCTTCCACACATAGCTGTCCAATTTTTCTAGCACCATTTATTGAAGAGACTGTCTTTTTTCCACTGGATATTTTTTCCTGCTTTGTTGAAGATTATTTGACCAGAGAGTTAAGGGTCCATATCTGGGCTCTCTACTCTGTTCCACTGGTCTATGTATGTTTTTGTGCCAGTACCATGCTGTCTTGATGACCACAGCTTTGTAGTAAAGCTTGAAATCAGGCATGTGATGCCCTCAGTTCTGTTTTTCTTTTTCAACATTTCCTTAGCAATTCGGGGTCTCTTCTGGTTACGTTCAAATTTTAGGATTGTTTGTTCCAGCTCTTTGAAAAATGCTGTTGGAGGGTTTTTTTAAATTTATTTTTTATTGATTTATTTTTTATTTTCAGCATAACAGTATTCATTGTTTTTGCACCACACCCAGCGCTCCATGCAATCTGTGCCCTCTCTAATACCCACCACCTGGTTCCCCCAACCTCCCACCCCCTGCCCCTTCAAACCCCTCAGATTGTTTTTCAGAGTCCATAGTCTCTCATGGTTCACCTCCCCTGTTGGAGTTTTGATTAGGATTGCATTGAAAGTATAGATGGCTCTAGGAAGTATAGACATTTTAACAATGTTTATTCTTCTGATCCATGAGCATGGAATGCTCTTCCATTTTTGTGTCTTCTTCAATTTCTTTCATGAGCATTCTGTAGTTCCTCGAGTACAGATCCTTTACCTCTTTGGTTAGGTTTATTCCCAGGTATCTTAGGGTTCTTGGTGCTATAGTAAATGGAATCGATTCTCTTATTTCCTTTTCTATATTTTCATTGTTAATGTATAAGAAAGCAACTGATTTCTGTACATTGATTTTGTATCCTGCCACATTACTGAACTGCTGTGTGAGTTCTAGTAGCTTGGGTGTGGAGTCTTTTGGGATTTCCATATAAAGTATCATATCATCTGTGAAGAGAGAGAGTTGATTTCTTTGCCAATTTGAATACCTTTTATTTCTTTTTGTTGTCTGATTGCTGTTACTAGGACTTCTAGTACTATGTTGAATAACAGTGATGAGAGTGGACATACTTGTCATGTTCCTGATCTCAAAGGAAAGGCTGTCAGCTTTTCCCCATTGAGGATGATATTCGCTATGGGTTTTTCATAGATTTCATGAAGTTGAGGAATGTTCCCTCTATCCCTATACTTTGAAGAGTTTTAATCAGGAACAGATACTGTATCTGTCAAATGCTTTTTCTGCATCATTTGAGAGGACCATGTGGTTCTTCTCTCTTATTGATTTGTTCTATCACATTGATTGATTTGTGAATGTGAACCACCCTTGCATTCCATGGATAAATCCCACCTGGTCGGGACGCCTGGGTGGCTCAGTTGGTTAAGCGGCTGCCTTCGGCTCAGGTCATGATCCCAGCGTCCTGGGATCGAGTCCCACATCGGGCTCCTTGCTCAGCGGGGAGCCTGCTTCTCCCTCTGCCTCTGCCTACCACTCTGTCTGCCTGTGCTCATGCTCGCTCCCTCTCTCTCTCTAACAAATAAATAAATAAAATCTTTAAAAAAAAAAATCCCACCTGGTCATGGTGGATAATCTTTTTAATGTACTGTTGGATCCTGTTAGCTGGTATCTTGTTGAGACTCTTGGCATCCATATTCACCAGGGATATTTGTCTGATATTCTCCTTTTTGGTGGGGTCTTTGCCTGGTTTGGGATCAAGGTAATGCTGGATTCATAGAAAGAGTCTGAAAGTTTTCCTTCTGTTTCTATTTTTTGAAGCAGCTTCAGGAGAATAAGTATTATTTCTTCTTTGAATGATAGAATTATCCAGGGATTCCGTCAGGTCTTGGTTTCTTGTTTTTGGGGAGGTTTTTGATTACTGCTTCAATCTTGTTACTAGATATTGGTCTATTCAGGTTGTCAATATCTTCCTGATTCAGTTTTGGAAGTTTATAGGTTTCCAGGAATACATCCATTTTGTTTAGGTTGCTTAATGTATTGGCATATAACTATTGATAATAATTTCTGACGATTATTTCTATTTCCTTGGTGTTAGTCACAATCTCTCCCTTTTTGTTAATAATTTTATTAATTTGGGTCCTCTCTCTTTTCTTTTGGATTGGTTTGGCCCGTGGTTTATTGATTTTATTGATCCTTTCAAAAAACCAGCTTCTAGTTTCATGGATGTGTTCTACTGTATCTCTAGTTTCTATCTCATTGATCTCTGCTCCAATCTTGATTATTTCCCTTCTGGTGTGTGGGGTTGGCTTAATTTGTTTTGAACTTTGTCCTAAGGCACCTCTCTAATTCAAATGCATGTTTGCTCAGCGAGGAAATGCTACTCTGATTGGACAGGAGCCCCAGTGTTTCTCAGCACTCTGAACCTCTGAAGTCACCATACGGTCTCAGTCCCAAGGCACCTGAGCTTTGCTTCACCGCTATACCCTGAGATCCAAAGTACAGCCTTGGGCCCAGGACTCAAGGTTTCTGCAGATGTATGGAGTGACCCTTTGGGTTTTTCTAGTAACCTTCCCTGCAAATTCCAGCTGTCTCAGCAGTCTAGTATGTTCTGCTCATCTCAGCTCATTTAGACTAGGGTTTGCTTGGGTTCCACCTCTCTGCCCCAGAAGGAATTTGCCCCCAGGCAGAAAATTGGGTGATTCTGAAGCTTCTCTTGTGTGTTTTCCTTCTCTCAAGGATCACAGTTCTGTGCTGCCTGTTTTTCAATGCCCGAAAACAATTGCCTCATATATTTTGTCTAGCTTATGGTTATTATTGTGGGAGGGCAGATCTCCTAGTTTATCAAAAATGGAATTGGAAGTTCTATATTTAACTTTCATATTATGATTCCAGATTATCAAGGGTAAGCTTTAAATCTCAGCATGATTTATCCTGATGCCTTCTTCTCTGGGCCAATCCCTATTCATTGTGAATGTGCTCAGGATAGAAGAGCAAAGCACATCTTAATGTATTTTTTTCTAAGAGAAAACAGTTGATGAAAAAAATCTATATGATATTATAAATATTAAAGTCAAGTGTTAACTATTATTGTTTTGTTTTATTTCTTGATTCTTGTAAATAATTAAAAATTAATTATCTTATTGTAAATGTACTTTTCTATATCTGGCTTTTTATCAAATAACAATCTCTTCTTTTTATGTTTGATAATAAGACTTTGGTCATAAGGCAGTTTTAAATATCTGTTCACATAAGAATCTTCAAAGAGATGCTCTAAAACTAACAGTATGGTCTTGTCAGAAGACTGTTGATCAGAATTAACAAGCATCTTGGCTTACAAATTCAATATTTATTATAGATTTCAGCTTCTAGGCTTAGTGGTGGAATGTACTGGCTTCCTAGAGGGTCCAATCAAGCTTGTAACCAGATGTTCTGGTTAATTGTATCCTTTAGCATGTCTCAGAGAAAGAGGACGCTAAAACTTTATCCTCAAATTTATTTTTGTACCTTGCCAAATACCTAGGATGAAAAGTCAAATTTCATACAAATTCAGTGCATCAGTATATTGAATCAAACATGTTTTCATATCACTTGAATTGCAGATTTGCTGGACTTTTATTTTACTGCACTCTTTCTATTACGAAGCTTTTAGATCCATACTCTCCTTGGTTCATTTCTCATATACAGTTTTGGGTCAATTACAAGTCTGCCTCACTGCCTGCCTTGTTCTCTGCCAGCAAGATAAACACTGAACAGAGCCTTTTATCTTAGCGGGGCCTCTCCAGATACTGCATTAGAAAACTCTGCTCTCTTCAATGTATTATTTATGGGATTTTAAGTTTTTCTTTCACTTTGGGTGTGAACCCAAAACTTTCTTATGTAATGTAGCAGATGTGGTGATAAGTACAAGTGATTACCTGTCTTCCTGTGATCTTTGTCTGTGGCACTTCCTTTGGCTAATGGATTTCAGCTGAGCTATTTTCTGGCACTAACATTATGAACTTGGGGTTACAGGATATTGTGGCTGAGGACTATTTTAAATTCAGGAATGTTGAAGGGTGACGTACAACAGTGTTGGGCAGAGGATATTTATGGTGACAATGATCATAAATCCGTTTGCGACTGTATATCATTGCTCTACTTACCAAGATAACCTGACCACATTAGAATGCTAGATGCCCTCTGCTTTTGGTGAATTGTCTCTTAGACAGTTTCTTGAAGAGTACCCATCAACCACCTCCATCAGAATCATCCTGGGTGTTTGAGCCACACTAGACCTGTGTCAAGTGGTCAGGATTGAAGCCTGGAGCCTGCATTTTATTTATTTTTATTTTTTATTCTAAAGATTATTTGTTTATTTGAGAGGGAGAACAGAGCAAGAGAGAAAACATACACAAGTTGGGGGTGGTACAGAGGGAGAGCAGACTCCCCGCTAAACAGGGAGCCTGATGTGGGGTTTGATTCCAGGATCTGGGATTACACTGAGCTGAAGGCAGATGCTTAACTGACTGAGCCACCTAGGTGCCCCTGGATCTTACATTTTAAACATTTTACAAGCCGAGGTGGCTCTCAGGGACAGAAAAGTTTCAAACCACTTTCTTGATGAGATTTTTTAAAATTAACGTATAATATATTATTTGTTTCAGGAGTACAGGTCTGTGAATCATCAGTCTTACACAATTCACAGCACTCACCATAGCACATACCCTCCCCACTGTCCGTCACTCAGCCACACCATCCCTTCCACCTCCCTCCCTTCCAGCAACCCTCAGTTTGTTTCCTGAGATTAAGAGTCTCTTATGGTTTGTCTCTGTCTCTGGTTTCGTTTTGTTTCACTTTTTCCTCTCTTGATGAGAGATATTTTAAGATTTAAATTGGCAAAATATTGACTAATTAAATCTATGACCTGATAAGTTCGTATAGCAGATGATTTCACATAAATTTTGGTCTCAAATTTTGCACTTAATATATGTATTGCTGTGTTTATTGCAGTAAAGTTTTCTGTAGCCTGGAGGAAAGACCACTCCTCCACAGGGTGGGGAAAACCCACATTTCCTGTTTTGTCTGTATTGTCAATTTCAATTAACAGACACACCTTTTCCCAACTTTCTTAATGGGATATAGCAAAGTCACCCTTACATTTCAGGTTCTTCTTTTTAAGATCATCAGTTTTCTGAGCCAATTTATTTTACAGTTGTAGAAAGTGATTATGCAATTTTCTCACTCTGAAGTGGAACTGATGATGCCTCCTGAGATCCATGTAACTTTCTTCAGATGTTGTTGCTCATGTAAAAAGTATAATTGAATTCTTCAGAGGATGCTCTGATTCTCTGATATGACTAATCAAGAAATTGCTGGGCTGCCTGGGTGGCTCAGTAGGTGGAGCAGTGGACTCTTGGTTTCAGCTCAGGTCATGATCTCGGGGTCCTGTGTTGGCTCCACGCTTGGTGGGAAGTCTGCCTTAGGACACCCTTTCTCTCTGCCCATCTCACCCTGGCTCACGTTCATGCAGGTGTGCGCACTCTCTCTCTCTCTCTCTCTGTGTCTAGGATAAATGAATAAGTCTTTAAAAAAAAATGCTCGGGAAAAAAATATCTCTGGTTGCCTATTAGGCTTCATGCTGTTTCCTGGTTTATTTTTTAGGATGTGCAAGAGCAGAAGCTCAAAGTGGCTTCTCACCTTTAAACTGCTCTCCATGCTTTTCTTATTCCCACAATAATTTCTCACAGCAGCCAGAATTACTCTTAGAAACATAATTCCAATCATGTTACTTCCTTGCTCAAAATTTTCCAATGGCCTCCTCGAGTGGATGCTCTGTTGCGCTGCCCAAATGCTCCTCCCCAGGATTGAAATACTAATTTCCTAAGATGCTGGGATGGGTGGCAGCTGACAGCCCTCTGCTGGGTCTCTTTAAGAATTGCCCTGCTGAAGAGTGTTCCCTCATCCAGGCCCCCCTTATGGCCACCTGCATCCACTGATGGTTGATGCAGAAATATTGAGCCTGTGTTGTATTAGTCATTTTAGTTTCAGTGCTCCTAGTGGGATAGGCTACAACATGGCTCAACTTCCCCCTCCTCCAATCCTGCCTAAGATTCCTTCCCAGAAATATCCCGCCCATGCATTTCCACTTCGGCGTCTATCTCAGGGAACTCAACCTCCCACACTTTGCACTTGACTCAAAACCCATCCAAACTCCGTCCCAACAAAGCCATGTGCAGACCAGATCTGCCTGATGCCATCCTCCTCTCCCCACTCTGCCCTCTTTCGGCATTCCATTACAACCACTCAGACACTGCAGGTTTGTTCCTTCCTTGGGGTTTTTGCATTTCCCTCTGCCCAGAAAAGAATGGTCCCCCAGGATTCTGCGTGACCTGCTTCCTTCTCTCTCAGGCCTTTTCTGACCATCCTTCCTAAAGACAGTGTCCTCCTCACCCATCTGGCTCCTTTCTTGGCTTTACTTCACAGCAATTCTCAAGTCAACACTATATTGCATGTTTATTTGTTTCTTACACTTCTCCTACTTGAATTGAAGGCTGATGAAGTCAATGTCATGTACGGCTCAGGAGCAGTGCCTGACAAGTAACAACCACTCAAGAAATATTTTTAAATGGGTGGATGAATGAATAAATGAATGAATACATGAATGACCCACAACTGATCTCACCCACTCATACAGAAGAGTTGAGATAAGAATGTACATCTATTTTGTTCTGTCTCTTAATCTTTGTATCCAGTAGACATTTTCACATATTATTTTACGTGCATTTCTTAGCTCCCTCATGTATTGGGGCTGTGTGACCTGAGTTAAGTTATTTAACCTCCGTGCCTCAGTTTTCTTATCCATAAAAAGCACATAGCATGGGATTTGGAAAGATTAAAATGATTGGAACAGTGCTTGAAATGTGGCAACTACTTCATAGGTATTAACCTGCTGTTTTTAGAATTAATATTATATCCGTTGACGAGAAATTGAAATTTACATTAAATGCTAAAAATAGCCTATCATAAATAAATTTACTTACCTCATTGACTTCTGTTTGACCTTTCGGTTGCTTCCAAGTGGCTTCTTGATCATAAAATGCTGTAATAACATGGTTGGACATGACTTCTTAAAATATCTGTGATTATTTCCTTGGTCCACTGCTTATAGGTAGAATTGTGGCTTTAATTCTATTATGAGGGTGTGCTGCCTGTTGCAGCAAGTAGACTAAAAAATATGTGATGGCTCAAATAGAGTTTATTTCTTACTCAGCACTCAAAGCAGGTGTTGATTCTCTCTCTTCTGGTGGTACTGTGTTCCACCATCTTCAGGGCCTCCAGGGTTATCACAAAAGTCTGCTCCAGTCAGTAGAAGGAGAAATAAAGGATGGGGAAAGCACACCCTTTAAGCTGTGTGGCACAGAAATGATGCTACTCACACCTGCTTATGCTCCACTGGTGAGAGTGAGTCCCATGGCCTCACTTAGATGGTAGAGGGATGGGAAATGACCCTGGCTAACTTAGTCATTCCACCATAGGTGAAAAGACACATGAATATGTGGTGAACAGGTAGCCCTCTTAGCCATAGCTTATTTTTAACACCGTTCACAGATCATGCTAGAAAATCATGCAGAATGATTGTGTCCATGTACCTAATGAGTTGAAATTCATATTTCTCAAAGTAGAGGCAATGTAATGAAATAAATAATAATTGGTCCTTGTAATATTTCTTTGAGGTATTGCCCTCTCATTTGGAGAATAAAGGTGCCAAACAATTACATCTTTTTCTCTCTGAAGTTTCTGAAACAAATTGAGAAATACACCCAGAAATCAGTTGGTGAACATAATACAGGAAATCCCATGTGTTGAACAGAAACTGTGCTTGGGTCTGAAGTCAAAAAAGAGCTTTCAATAGTTGGCCCCTCTTTCCTGATCTGGACTGGAGGCTTGCTACTGGAAAGAGTTGTGTCTAAAGAACATGGTTTATAAGGGCACCTATCCAGTGCCCTGAAAGTGGTAGCAGATGTTGTAATCACCAAGTCTAGGAAAACAGAAGCAAAAAAAAAAAAAAAAAGGGCTTCCTGGTCTTCCCAAGGAGACCGATATTCTTTGTGCAGGTATATTTATTAGCTAGGAACAGAAGGGACTAATTAAGAAAGTTAACACTTTGAAGATAGCACAGTACCCAGAATAAAATCCACCAGACCAGGCCAGACATGGAGAGTGAATCTTGTGCTCAATTTCACTAGTCAGATAAATCAGTCCTCTTCCATTTGGAAAAACTTGTGAGAAGTAGAGAAAGAATGGATGTTTCCTTTATACCTCATGAATAAGCAGAGGTCCCAAGTCTATGGGCTGTGATGGGTGTTGATTATTTGTTCTACTCACATTAATCCTTCTAGTAGGTTCGAGTTTTCACAAAGGGAAAAGAAGCAAGGTTCAGACTCCATAGAAATAGCATATCTCACTTTTTCAAGTTGAATTATGGAGAACCCAGCCACATGGTCACCCATAACTGAAGAGAAGACTGAATAATATGGCCTGGCAATATGTTCAAAATAAGACAGACTTTGGTGGACATTCAACTGACTGCATAACACTAACTTGCATATTGTCCTTCTTCCTGAGCATTGATTAACTCTTCTGAAACTATCTTTAGTAAATACAAGAGTGGTGGAGTAGGAAGAAGAATCAAAGGACTGTTTTTTCTCTCTTTGGCTCTTAGGTAGTTTCCATACTGCTCCCAGTTGGTAATGATGTAAATCAGAGGATGCTGTTGCTACATCATGGCCCTGTATCATCTCCTAGAGTTAGAAGGCGAAGGTTGCATTCAATAGGTCTGCTAGCCCTTTCTCATTTTTCTTCCCCTTAGCCCACACAGATATGGCCTAGAAATGTCCAGTGCCTTGAGTCAATCCCCTCACACATAGGCTGTGGCATATTGGTTAGGAATAAAAATTCCTGGAGTAGCTGAGAAATGTGTCTATCTTCTAATGCACTTAAACAGATTCACTGATAGACAGATTTTTTTTTTAAATTTATTTATTCAACAGAGAGAGAGATCACAAGTGGGCAGAGAGGCAGGTAGAGAGAGAGGGGGAAGCAGGCTCCCCACCAAGCAGAGAGCCCGATGTGGGGCTCGATCCCAGAACCCTGGGATCATGACCTGAGCCGAAGGCAGAGGCTTTAACCCACTGAGCCACCCAGGTGCCCCCTAGACAGATATTTTTTATTAACATATAATGTATTATTTGCTCCAGGGGTACAGGTCTGTGAATCATTAGGCTTACACATTTCACAGCACTCACTCTAGCACATGCACTCCCCAATGTCCATAACCCAGACACCTTATCCCTACCCCCCAACCCCCCAGCATCACTCAGTTTGTTTTGTGAGATTAAGAGTCTCTTATGGTTTTTCTCCCTCCCAATCCCATCTTGTTTCATTTTTTTCCTTCTCTACTCCCCACAACTCCCTGGCCTGTCTCTCAAATTCCTCATATCAGAGAGATCATATGATAATTGTCTTTCTCTGATTGACTTATTTTACTTTGCACAATACCCTCTAGTTCCATCCACGTCATTGCAAACGGCAAGATTTCAGGTTTTTGATGGCTGCATAGTATTCCATTGTATATATATACCACCTCTTCTTTATCCATTCATCTGTTGATGGACATCTAGGTTCTTTCCATCGTTTGGTTATTGTGGACATTGGTGCTATAAACATTTGGGTACATGCATTCCTTCAGATCACTACATTTGTATGTGTAGGGTAAATACCCAATAATGCAATCCTGGGTCCTAGGGTAGCTCTATTTTCAACTTTTTGAGGAACCTCCATACTGTTTTCCAGAGTGGCTACACAAGCTTGCATTCCCACCAACAGTGTAGGAGGGTTCCCCTTTCTCCGCATCCTCACCAACATCTGATAGACGGATAATTTAAACAAAACCTTTGGTAGTTAAGAATTTCCAAGAATTATGGTGGGTAGTCATTGCCAACCAGAATTCTTGACATAGTCAGGGATTTACTGACAAATTTTACTTATTTTATTTTTTTAGAAATTTTATTTATTTGAGAGAGAGTGCATGCACACACAGGAGCGGGGAGGAAGAGGGAGAGGGAGAAAGAATCTGAAGCAGACTCTACACCGAGCACAGTGCCCCACTCGGGGCTTGATCCCATGACCGGCGTATCATGACCTGAGCCAAAACCAAGAGTTGAATGCTTAATGCACTGAGCCACCCAGATGTGCCTACTGATAAACTTTTAATCCAAAATATGATCCTGGCTCTCAAGTAACTTAGCAGTGAAATTAAAGTGAGTGGTTTATGAAAAATATGAGAAAAGAGACCATTTTAGAAATTACACAGTACATAATCTGCCCCTACCTGATGATCTTAAAGGAGGGTATTTTGCTCCTCCTTTATTCTTCAAACTTGGGAACAATAGCAATGAATAACTGCATGCCCTTCAGCATTTTAGCCACTTAAACAGATGTCTCGAAAGATAAGATTTTATTCTGGGCAGATGACAACTGAATGATATGCAGGCCTCAGGCCCAAGTTTAGTAGGATAGTCTAAAAATGTTGACAATATTTTAAACTGTGAAATAAACTTTTATCATTTTATTTGGAATCATACCCCATGCTTATTCCATATATCTCTGTTGTGAAAATAAAATATTTTATTTAGGTATAAAATTACTGTCTAAAACACAATTTCTTTTAAAAGCATAAATCAGCACACTTTTCAAAACTATCTAAAACTGTAATTCCTCTGGGACATTAAAAAATGCCTGTAGGTATGTTATCACTGAATGTCCTAACTCAAAACTCATGCTTTATTAGTAAGGACCAAATCCATCCTATTTCTGCTAGAGAATGGGTTGTGGTAAGCTCATTCACAGATGTTGCTGGTGAGAGCTGGATATCTTAGCTCATGCTGCTATAACAATACCATAGACCTGGGGCTTGAATGAAAGACATTTATTTCTTATATTTTGAGAGGCAAGGAAGTCTAAGATCAAGATACTGGCATATTTTGTTTCTGGAGAGAATCCTGTTCCTAGCTTGCAGATGGCTTCCTTCTTGCTGTATGTTCACATGGTAAGGAGAGAGAGAGAAGGAGGGAGGGAGGGAGAGAAGACATCTCTGGTATTTCCTCATAAAGGCTCTAATCTCATCATGAAGACCCATCTTCATGATCTCACCTAGACCTAATTACTACCCAAAGGCCCCATCTTCACATACTACTACATTTGGGGCTAAGGATTCAACGTAGGAATTTGGGGTGGGGAGATACAAACATTCAGTCTGTAATAGTAGGTTAACCGCATTTTGTATTGAGTCTTTGAGACTCTGGACCCAATCTAAAAGCCTGAGTCAGGCCTGGTGTAAGAGTCAGGGGCACAGGAAAGAAATGCAATCCCACGAAATCTCTGCTTCTCTTTAATTCTCAGAGATGATTGTTTTGTTCTAGCATTCAAAGCTAGAACAAGGCCATGTTAGAACATCAAGGAAGAGTGTCCAACAGCAAGAAGCAAACTAATGGAATATGTCAGAGGGTAGAATTTGAAGTGATAACTTAAGATAGCTTGGCAAATATCCATCCTAGAGTTTTCTAAATATTTAATGCTATTAGTGTTTGAAAGATGGTTTGTACATTTCCAAGAAAACTAAAATTTTTCTTGAGTAGTTATAATTACATTATCTTTAAATAACAGATGACAAATATTGAATCTTTTGTTCCATTATCCTGCATTACTTATTGATTTTTAGAAAATAGATCCCCATCGGGCTATTAAAAATTTGGACAATATCAGACACCTCTTCAACTAACTTTAGTAGTTTTTAAATATTAGCTTTATCTGTGTTATATGTTTATTCAGTTTTAAATCATTTTTGAGGTACTATTAATACACAAGAAATATGGGGATTTATATAACTTGAAGGGCATGGTATTATAAAAAGTGACTATATAATTTATTATCCAAACCAGGATGCTTTTGAGACTGATAAGGGATATACTAATGATATCAAGACAATAGACACATACTGAGATTATCCTGGTCAATAGGAGCATGGGTTGCACTTACTCTTTGTGTCAAATTACTTTGTCTACGTTTATGAAATGACTTAAATTGGTTTAAATCAGGAGTCTCCAAATTATATCCCACAGGTCCCATACAGCCTGATGCATAGCTTTGTAAATAAAGTTTTATTGGAACACAGCGACAACCACTTGTTGACATGTATTCTGTAATTTCTTTTGTTCTATTCAGCAGTGCTGAATCAGTATAGTGGAGGCTGCTTGACCCACAAGTCTACAATATTTATTAACTGGCCCTGTACAGAAAAAAACCCTGGGCTAGGTCATATGTAAGAGCTAATGTAGATCTAACATTTTGTGATTCCTTATTATTCTTGTTGCTTCAACTAACATATTTTTTGTTGAATAAAGAAAATGCTGCTCAGGCAATTTTAATTCACATTTTCTAGATTATGTCTTGATGAAAAGTATCTATTAGACCTTGACTCTGGAAGTGAACCTGGTGAGGGTTTGCTGATTTGTTTCTGGGGAGGTGTGGTAGAGGTCTACGGGAAGATCCCTGAGTAGCCCAGAGGAAGAAGAGGGGTCCTGGGTGGGTTGTGGGAAGTTCTCAGGATCCTGAAAAAAGATGATTCATCAAACATCTGGGGTGGGAAGGACCCCATTATCCCAAGAGCCCTGACACATTTTAAGGTTACCAGTATATCTGGCAGTCATTCATTAATTTTAGCCTCTTATAAGAACATCTAAATAGGGGCACCTGGCTGGCTCAGTGGGTTAAAGCCTCTGCCTTGGGCTCAGGTCATGATCCCAGGGTCCTGGGATGGAGCCCGCATCCTGCTCTCTGCTCAGCAGGGAGCCTGCCTCTTTCTCTCTCTCTCTGTCTACATGTGATCTCTCTCTGTCAAATAAATAAATAAAATAAAATAAAAAGAATATCTAAATAAAAAATCCCACATCATGCTCATTGATTTGAATCAAAGTTGTTTTTTTTTTTTTTGTCCTAAAGCTTCGTGTTTGAGTTACAATCTTTTAAATGAATTTGAATAATTGAATTCTGCTTTGAAGAACTTGAACAAAGTTTTAGAGGTAGGTTTTTGTATATATGTGAGGGAAGTGGATCATGTAGATCCTTGTGTAGACTTTGATTTTTCAATGAGTGAGATCCAAGCCACAGCAGGGGTTTGAGATATCTGACTTGTTTTTATTTTTTTTATTTTTTATTTTTTATTTTTTTTAGTCTTTTTTTTTTAAGATTATTTATTTATTTATTTGACAGAGAGAGAGAGAGAGAGAGAGATCACAAGTAGGTAGAGAGGCAGGCAGAGAGAGAGAGAGAGAGAGAGAGGAGGAAGCAGGCTCTCTGCCGAGCAGAGAGCCCGATGTGGGACTTGATCCCAGGACCCTGAGATCATGACCTGAGCCGAAGGCAGAGGCTCAACCCACTGAGCCACCCAGGCACCCCTGACTTATGTTTTTAAATGCTGAATACAGACAGCCATTATGTGGAGATCAGAATAAAGGAGTTTAATAGAATGAATATATAATGAATACATATTTATTCCAGTTTAGTCAGACTTCTGTATTTCAGGATATATGTATTTTAGGATGGGGTGAATGAACACACAAAAACAAGTCATCAGCATAAATGATATTTACAAGAATGGGACTAGAGGTTATGAAGGGAATAAGTACAGATAGAAGTCAGAGACCTAAGCCCTTGGGTATACTATGCTTAGAAGTTAGGGAGATGAGACAGAATCTGGAACGGAGACTAATGAAGAATGGCAGGCCAAGAAGGAGGAAAATCAAGTGTTGTGGATGCCAATGAATAATTAGTAGTAGGAAGAAGTAATCTGCAGCAAATGCTACTGATTGGTCAAGTAACATGAGCACTGGGAATTGACCACTGGATTTGATCAGCTAGAAGTCACTGGTGACACTGAAGAGCAGTTTCAGTGGCTTGGTTGGTTGAAAGCCTGATTGGTGTGTACTTAAGAGAGAACTGAAGAAGAATTTAAGTCCTTTGGTGTAGGCAACTCTTTCACTTCTCCAGCCAGAGACCACCAAGAATATATTGTAGCTGAGCAAGCTCGGTTTGTTGTTCATTACAGTGAGAGAGACCACACACTGTGGAGAATGGTGGGCATCTCAGCAAGATGTTTGGTAGTTTGGGGGAAGTTTTAAGTAACTGGATCTTTGGTCTGGATTGAAACTGTCTGGAAGAGAGATAATTCTACGATTGGCTATCTTAATAAAACTTTCCATCAGAGCAGGGCAACTAGAGTGTGGTCAAAGCTGTCATTAGGAAAGAAGTAGCAGTCACTTGCATTAGGAGAGGGTGGTGGTTTGTGGTTTGTACAATGACCTTGTTTTTGTCTGTTCTTAGATAAAATTATGAAGTGTTTTTATTTTTTTTGACTACTTTATCGTGGTCACAGTATGACCTTCTCTGATGTCAATGTTCTGTAAAGTTGTTTATCTTCAAAGGAAAAACACCAAGGTCTTGCTGTGAGTGATGTGTTATTAGTAGACCACCAATGAGGAAAGACTCAGAGCGAAGTAGTTTGCACAAGGTTTGAGTTTTGTAACCGAACGTTATTATTTGTGCTCCATCTCTTATTCATGAAACAAAAAAAATTAACATTTTTTTTTTTCTGTCTCAATTTTCCACCCCTGAGACTCCAGGTTTTGGTGGCTTAGTATTTACCTAGCACAGGTCACTGCAAGTTTCATAAACTCGGCATAAGATGGTAAGATGTGAAATCTCAGTAAAAGTCTATTGTAATGGAATAGTCTCATTAAGTTTATTTGACCATTGTAACAAATAGGTTATCCATTTCAAACTGATTAATAAGACACCTGGGAATATTTCCTTGAATATATCAAAGCCCAAAGTCTTCGTTTGTGTGTCTCTTCATGATTGTATTTCTTACTTGGGAGAGATGGGCTACTTTTCTGTATAATTGAGAAGTAAATGCCTTTAGGCCATGGGTTAGTACCTACTTGCAGTACTTAATTTTAGTGATATTGAATAGTTACTTTAAAAATCCTTCTTATTAAATTAACTGTTTGGTACCATTATTACATTAACAATTATTTTGGATAATAAGATTTTTATTTTCTTAATATATTTTTGTTTGTACACTTGGTGAGAGAATTCAAAAAGTATATTCAAAAAACAAAAATTAGTATAAATTTGCATAAAATTTGTCCCATGGGAAGTTTAATTTTATCTCTCACAGTTTAAATGATTTTTTTTTCTGCTGTTTTCAGTTGGATGAACCAAGAGTAGTTACCATAACAACTATGGTTATTACCGCTGAGATAAGTGGTCCTTTATTCCACCAACACATTTATCAACATGTTCATAGTACAGACATTAAAAATTCACAGCCTAGAAAGAAAGCCTCTGTCATAACTCCAGCCACCAGGACCCCTCTCTAGATACATTCATGATTATCAACTTCTTTTATATCATTCAGAGATAATCAATGCTTATACAAGCATGTACAAATGTATTCTTTTTACCTTACATTTACCTTACATTTTTACCTTTGCATTTTCTTTTTCACTTAACAATATATCTTGAGGATTGTTCCATTACAAAAATATATAAATAAAGCAATTTCATTCCTTTGACCAGTTAAAGTAGTATGTTTTATAGCTATGCAAAGGTTGTTTCAATAACCCATATTGTCAAATGTTTATTTTCAACCTTTTATTATTATAAATAACTTGTCATTGCACAACATTATATATGTCCAGTGTATCTGAGGGACAAATTTCCAGAGGTAAAATTTCTGGATCCAAAGTCATTGACACTTTAAATTTCAGTAGTTATTGCCAAATTTCTATGTATAGAAGTTGTACCAATTTCCAGAGTATTAGTGTTGTACATTGACACCTTACTAAACTTTATTTTTGTAATTATTTAAAAATTATTCTGAAGTATTTTTCAGTTTTACAACCAAATTATCTACATAATGACAATTTTATTTATTCTTTTCCAGTTTTATAGATCTTATTTGTTTTCTTTTTGATTGCTTTAGCCAATATCTACTAGCTCTGTTAAATAACAGAGGTGCTGCTGGAGTGAAGAAATGTATCTACTGTTCTCCACTAGACCTTTTACGATGTGGATGTGTATGCACAGTCATTTATTCATTTTAAGTAAATATACACTTATACTTCCCTTTAGATTTAAAAAATATTAAAAATGGATATTAATTTTTACAAAATATCTTCACAGCCAGCATCAATTGAAGTGATTTTTAAAAAAATTTATTTATTTGACAGAGAGAGACAGACAGAGAGAGGGCACAAGCAGTGGGAGCAGCAGAAGGGCTCAATCCCACGACCCTGGGTTCATGACCTGGGCTGAAGGCAGACACTTAACCGACTGAGCCACCTAGGCGCCCCAAGGTGGTTCCTAGTGTTAAACGAACCTTGTATTACTTGGATAAACCCTACTTAATCAGACACAATATTGTTTTAGAGTATGCTTGGATTCTTTTGGTTTAATATATACTTTTTAAAGATTTTATTTATTTATTTGAGAGAGAGAGAGAGCATGAGAGGGGAGAAGTTCAGAGGGAGAAGCACTCTCCCTGTGGAGCTGGAGCTGGGTGTGGGACTCGATCCTGAGACTCCTGGATCACGACCTGAGCTGAAGGCAATGGCTTAACCAACTGAGCCACCCAGGTGCCCAGTTAAATATATTTTATCAGTATCTTTTCATAAATATATTTTTAAATATTTTATTTATTTATCTGAAAGAGAGCACAAGCGGGGGTAGTGGTAGAGAAAGAGAGGAAGCAGACCCCAGCTGTCCAGGGAAACCTACATGGGGCTTGATGCTAAGCTCAATCCCAGGACCGTGGGATCATGACCTGGGAGGAAGACAACTGCTTAATTGACTGAGCCACCCAGTTGCCCCACATACATATTTTAAGTGAGGTTGATCTCTAGATTTCTTTTCCAGCATTGTCTCTTATGAATTTGGGTATTGAAGTTTAAGTAAAATATTTTCTTTAAAATAATGGGGAAAGTCCCCTTTATATTATATGCAGGAACAGTTTAAACTCACATTAGAATTATCTATATGGTTTGTATAATTCCCTTGTGAACACATCTGGACCCAATGCTTTTTGATGGTATCCTTTGACCATTGCCTTTATTCTTCTATGAAAAATAGTGAGTTTATATTTTTGTTATATTCTGAGATCAGTTGTAGTAAATTATGTTTTCCCAGAAAATTATCCTTTCTGGGATGTAGAGTTGTTTTCTGGTTTTGTAATTGACTTTGTCTTATTTTATTTTATTTCTTTTCAGTGTTCCGGAATTCATTGTTTATGCACCACACTCAGTGCTCCATGCAATATGTGCCCTCCATAATACCCACCACCAGGCTCACCCAACCTCCCACCTCCCTCCCTTCCCAAACCCTCAGTTTAATGTATTATCGTGTGTATTAAAATGAGTGAGGATTCTCTTTTCAATATATAAAAATATTTCTTTTCATATGTTGAAAAGAGAATTCCTTTCATTTAATATATGCATATGTGATCGACAGGATTATGTTAAGTTTTATATGTCTTTGATTTACATATCTGATAAAGATAAAATTAATGGAATTGAATAATTCCCACTGTGTTTCACCTGTTTTTCATGCTCTCTTTCTGTTTTATTAATGCTAAAGCTATGTTACCTAATGAATAGGGACTCCAAATCATTGTCAGGTCTTTGTTGTGGACTCCATCTTTTGTCAGTTTAAATAACATCTAAATTCAGCTCTTATGTGTCACTTTGGGGGACTTTCTGTTCTGCTCCTTCTGTGTTCTTCATCTTCCCCCCAATATGATAATCTCTTAGTTAACTACAGCTGTGTGAGAAATCTTTACATCTGGTAGGACAGTCCCCATTCTATGCCACTGGGCCAGTCATTCTTCAACATTTTCTTATCTCTTATTTGGTTCTTTGTTCTTTAATGTAACTTTTAGAAGCAAATTGTCATGTTCCAAGATGAGTGTTTTGGAATTTTTATTAGAATTGCATTGTAGGTAGGGGTGCCTGGGTGGTTCAGTTTTTAAGTATCTGACTTCGGCTCAGGTCATGGTCCCAGAATCCTGGAATCGAGCCCTACATTGGGCTCCCTGCCGAGCGGGAACCCTGCTTCTTCCTCTCCCAGTCTTCCTGCTTGTATTCCCTCTCTTGCTGTCTCTTTCTCTGTCAAATAAATAGATACAATCTTAAAAAAAAAAAAGAATTTCATTGTATCTGTGAATCATTTGGGGTACAGTTGTTATATTTACAATATTAAGTATTCTTGTCTGTGGATAAGAACATCTTTTCATTTGTTAAATCTTCTATAATTTCCTTCAGTAAAGTTTTGGAATTTTCTGTGAGTGGATCTACAACATCTTTTGTTAGATTTTTTTACTAGGTATTTTATAAATATTGCTGCTATAATAAATAGCATCTTTCCAAATCATACCTTCTAATTGTTGCTGATTAATGTGTAGAAATGCAATTGAGCTTTGTATACTGGCCTTACATCTTTCTGCTTTGCTAAAGTCTCTAAATATTTCTGATCAGTCATGCTATCTGCAAATAATTGCATTTTTATTCTCTTTCACTCTTTATGTCTTAAAATTTTTTTCTTGGCTTTTGGCACAATTAGATCATCTACTACCAGGTGACTAGGAGTGATGTTAGTGGACATGTCTGTTGTGTTCCTGATTTTAAGAGAATACTTATAATACTTTCTGAATCAAGATGATTATTCTAATGTATTTTTTAAAATTTTATTTATTTATTTGACAGAGAGTGATCACAAGTAGGCAGAGAGGCAGGCAGAGGGAGAGAGAGATGGGGAAGTAGCCTCCCCGCTGCACAGAGAGCCTGATGCGGGACTCGATCCCAGTATCCTGAGATCATGACCTGAGCTGAAGGTAGAGGCTCAACCCACTGAGCCACCCAGGTGCCCGTATTCTAATGTATTGTTATAGATGCACTTTATCAGGTTAAGAAGTTCCCTTCTATTTTGAGTTAATTAGCAATTTTAATTAAGAATCATTGTGAAATTAAAAATTTTTTTTAAGGATTTCATTTATTTATTTGAGAAAGAGAGAGCAGAGAGAGAGAGAAAGAGAGAGCATGGGTGAAGAGAGGGATAGAGGGAGAGGGAGAAGCAGACTCCCCACTGAACAGGGAGCCCAATGTTGTGCTGGATCCCAGGATGCTGAGATCATGACCTGAGCTGAAGGCAGATGCTTAACCAACTGAGCCACCCAGGAGCCCCTCACTGTTAACGTCTTCAATGCTTTTTCTGTGTCTACTTGAATCATCTCATTTACAAAAATGTGCTAATGTAGTGATTCTCTTCGATGGACAATGATGAACTTAATATATTTCAACTAATCTCTGTCTCTATGTCTTCTCTGCTACTGACTTTTAGTGGATTATCATTTTAAATACTTACTTTTGTGTTCTGGAATGTGCTTATGCTGCTTTTAGCTTATTTTTACATATCTCTTTTGAACCCAGATATCAAAGATGAAAAAATTAGTGTGCTTATGTTGCCTTCAATTTCCCTTCCTCATTATCTTCCCAAACATTTTTATTTCTATTTCTTCACCATCAGTCTCTGAATATTTACATTTTGTTCTGTAACAATAATCTTCCTACTTCCATATTTGGATAATATCTAAATTATATTAGAGTCATGCACATCCACTCCCTTTGCTATAGTTTCTCCTTTCAACTCTGGGTTAAATGAAATCCGTCCTCTAGTATTTTTTCAACTTTGAGGGGTATTCACTATACAAAGAATTGCACATATTTAATATATACATTTTGATGACTTTAGAACTATGCAAACACCTGAGATATCATCACCATAAACAGACACATGAAAAGTTATTCAGCATCACTAATTATCAGAAGAAAGCAAAGCAAAATCACAATGAGATAGCTCCTGTGCTCTATTTTTAAGAAGAGCTCTTGGGAAGTATGTTTCCTATTGCCTGTACACTTGATCAAATGTTTGGCTAGGTTTTAAAGTCTTGGCTTAACATTTTTTCTCACTAAGAACTTTGTTAGCACTTCTTTAACATCTTTTAGTGGTGAATATAATAAGGAAATCTGAGGCTGGCCTGAATTTTTGCAAATGAAACTTGATCTTTCTGCCTAGCTGATCAAAACATTTTTGAGTATGTGTCTCATTCTTTATTCTCAACATTGTATTTTGAAAACCTTTAAATCATAGGTAAATTTTAAGGATAGCACAATGACTATCCATATATCCTTTACCCAGGCTTACCAATTCTTTTTTTTTTTTAAGATTTTATTCATTTATTTGACAGAGAGAGAGAGAGAGAGAGATCACAAGCAGGCAGAGAGACAGACAGAGAGAGAGGAGGAAGCAGGCTCCCTGCCAAGCAAAGAGCCCGATGTGGGGCTCGATCCCATAACCTGAGATCATGATCCAAGCCAAAGGCAGAGGCTTTAACCCACTGAGCCACCCAGGCACCCCCCAATTCTTTTTTTTTTTTAAGACACATTTATTCAGCATCATGATCAGACTATTACATTTAGCAATCAACAGCATGGGTTCAAAAAAAAATCTACATTAAAACCTTTTGTTGGAATGCTTTACATTTTCCACAGAACAGAAACTAAAATAACCTGTTACACAATTAGTCACAAATACAGTCCTTGAGTTTTTTGCCCATACGAATGAGTATTGTCTAAAACATGTCTTCTTTGTAGCAGCTAGGCCCTGCCACCACTGTGCTTGGCTGAGTTCACAAATCTATTGTAACCTATAGCTTCCCTGTCACTTCTCTGGCTCTCCTCCTAAGCTTTGTTTCTTGGCAGTAATTAAAACCTTTTGCCACTTCTGTAGCTACTGCTGCTGCTGGACCCACCATAGGCACCTTGGCTTCGTGGTTTGGCGAAGTATTGGCCTTCACCACCATAGGGGCCAGGACTTCTGCCTCCAAAATTTCCTCCATTCATGGGTCCAAAATTTGAGGATTGATTGTTATAATTGCCAAAATCATTATAGCTTCTGGCACCTTCAAAGTTGCTTCCATCATTACCAAATCCATTATAGCCATCCCCCCACCACCCTATTCACCACCACCTCGACTGTCACCAAAGCCACCAGGACCACTGAAGTTCCCTCCATGACCAAAGTTGTCATTTCCACCAAAACCACCACCGAAGTTTCCAGAAGCACTTCGAACCTCTTTGGCTAGATGAAGCACTAGCCATCTCTTGCTTAGATAGGGCTTTCCTTACTTCACAGTCATGGCCATTCATAGTGTGGTATTTTTGAGTGACAATCTTGTCTACGGAGTCATGGTCATCAAATGTTACAAAAGCAAAATCTTTCTTTTTGCCACTGCCTCGGTCAGTCATGATCTTAGCCACTTCAATGTTCCCATACTGTTCAAAATAATCTCTTAGACGATGTTCTTTAGGGTCTTCTTTAATGTCACCAACAAAAATCTTTTTCACAGTAAAGTGGGCACCAGGTCTTTGAGAACTTTTCCTCGAGACAGCCTGCTTTAGTTCCACAACTCTTCCACCCACCTCGTGTGGCCTTGCATTCATGGCTGCCCCCACCTCCTCCACAGGGACACGTGTGACAAACCCAAAGCCTATGGAGCACTTGGTAGTTGGATCTCTCATTACCACACAGTCTGTAAGTTCCCCATTGCTCAAAATGGCCCCTCAGACTCTCATCAATCGTTTCAAAGCCCAAACCTCCAAAGAAGAGTTTCCGCAGCTGTTCAGGCTCCTGGGGGACTCTGACAGACATGATGGTGGTGGGAGGGGAGGCTTTAACAATGCTTACTCGGTAGTGTCATGGGCAGAAAGAAAAGCAGGCTTACTAATTCTTAATATTTTCCCACATTTGCTTTATTGTTGTTGCTATCTATCCATATACACACATTTTTTTGGTTGAACCATTTGAAAGAGAATTGAAGACATCATGAAACTATACCTGTAAGTACTTAAATAATGCCTATTAAGAAGGGCATTTTTAAATGATTTTATTTATTTATTTGACAAAGAGGGAGACAGTGAGAGAGAGAGCACAAGCAGGGGTGTAGGAAAGGGAGAAGCAGGCCTCACACTGAGAGAGGAACCCAAGGTGGGGCTCTATCCCAGGACCCTGGGATCATGACCTGAGCAGAAGGCAGACGCTTAAAGACTGAGCCACCCAGGTACCCCAGGAAGGGTATTTTCTACACAACCACAGCAACATTATTCTCGAAGATTTTTACATTAATTTAAAAATATTGTCAAATACACAAACTACTTTATTTGTAGGAATCTTTCAGGAAAACTATTTCACATGCTAACCCTGTAATTTAGCCTGATGGTTAGCAAATTCTTTTAAGACAATGATGTTTTATATTTTGAGCTCAATGGCTCTTCAAAAAGCCTGATCCTAGCTTTATCTTCTGATACATATCTACACAGAAGATGACACACGAGATTTCATGTAAATTCAAAGGGTACACAAACCCACTGAATCCATAGTTGACAATACCCCTGGGGATGGGGAAGTCTACAAACTCCAAATTAAGTTTTCTCAACATCTCATCTAAATTCTTTCCCTTCATGTATTTACCTTTTTAAGATCACAGTATTTAGAGAAGATGGGGAGAAATTGATCTTATATCCACCCACTTATTTTTTCTGTTTTAATTATGCTTCTTTCAAAGACTCTCCCCCTTCCCTCCTTCCCTCCCTCCCTTCTTCCCTTCCTTCCTTCCTTTTCTTTCCCTCTTTCTTTTTTCTTTTTCTTTTCTTCTCTTCCTTCTTTTCTTTCTTTCTTTCTTTCCCTCTTCTTTCTCTTTTCCTTCTAACTTCTTTCTTTGCTAATTGAGATATTACTGTATATAGTAAGATGCATGGGTATTATTTATAGTTTGTGAGTCTTGGCAAAGGTACATGTTAGCCAAACTAATAGTTTATTGAAGATATTCAGTGTGTCCACCATCCTACAAAATCTAGTCAAGCCCTCTCCTCTCCAGAGGCAACTGCTATATTGATTTCTATCCCTGTAAATTATTTTTTATTTACTTAAAATTTAATTTATATAAATAGAATAATGATGTATGAACTTTTTTTTTTTTTTTTTTTTTTTTTTTTGGTCTGGCTTCTTTTCCTTAACATAGATTCACTCATGTTGGGAATATTGGAAGGTTATTGTTTATTGTGGGGTAGTATTCAATTGTATGAATATAACACAATATATTTAACCATTCCCTTGATGAGATATTTGAGCTATTTATAGTATTTAGTTAATATGGAGCTTCATTTAAGTTCTTGGGTAAATCTTTTTTTTTTTTTTTTTTTGTAAATCTGTGTCTTCATTTTGGGAGAAACAAAAACTGGGAGTAGAATTAGTGAATCATAAGGTAGGTGTATATTTATGTAATCTACCTAAAATGCTGTCCAAATATTATTTACACATACCCCCAGCAGTGCATTAGTGTATTAGAAGCAGTGTATGCTTCTTTTTCAACAACTGGTATTGTAAACCTTCTAGTTTTAGCCAGTCTGATGAGTATGTGGTATTATTTTCCTTTGGTTAAAATTTACATTTCTTTTAGGACTAATAAAGTTGAATAAGCTTGCATGTGTTTATCATGCCTTTTTTTTTAAGATTTTATTTTTTTATCTGAGAGAAAGTGAGAAAATGAGAGAGAGACATACATACAGACAGACAGACAGAGAACATGAGCAGGGGAACAGCAGAAGGAACAAGGGAACAGCAGAAGGAATGGGAGAAACAGACTACCTGAAGAGCAGGGGGCCAGACATGGAGCTCAATCCTGGGACTCTTGGATCGTGACCACAGCTGAAGGCAAATGCTTAACCAACTGAGCCACCCAGGCACCCATTCACATCTATTCTTTTCTGAATTGTGTCTTCTTTTTGCCCATTTTACTGAGCTTTTTGTATTTTATGATTAATCTCTAAAAATTCTTTATTCTGGAGACTTGTTCTTTGTTTGATACTCAAATACATAAAAATGTATACACAGAGGGATCTCATTATTCATGGATTCCAGAATTTGCTAAAATGAATTTGCAATTTCAAGATCAATTCTCAGGGCTCTTCTGTGGTTTCTTATAAAAATGAGCAGAGCTGTGAAAATTTTGAGTGACCTGATGCATCTGTTCCCAGAAGAGGTCAAGGCATGCTCTGCTTTGTTGCTCCAGCTCATTCTATAAATAAGTGTCCTTTTTAAGCCTACTGAGTGCCAAGTTTTATGTTTTTGTTATCTGATTTGCTGATGATTTTGTTGTTTAAAATGGCCCCTAAGTGAAGTGTTGTCTGGTGTTCCAAAGTACAAGAATGGGGTGATGTACTTTATGGAGAAAATATGGGTGTTAATTAAGCCTCATTCAGGCAGGAGTTATGGTGAATCAATAATATATGCTATATTAAATAATGTCTTTAAAGAAAAATACACATGAAACAAGGTTATGTATTAGTCAGGTGATGAAAATATTGTGACCAAAGGCCTATAGGAACCTAACCCTGTATTTCCTCTAGGCACAATAGTTTAGTATTTGTTAATTTCATGATTTCATAGAATTTAACTATTGCAAATAGTGAGAATTGACTATATGTATCATGTATCTATCTACCTCTCTACCCATCTATCATCTAAATTTTCTCCCAGTCTGCAAACTGACTTTTCATTTTGTAACTGGTTATCCTTTGAGGAGCAAAATTTTTAAATTATATGAAGAAGCATCAATCATTTTTTAAAAAGATGTTACTTTTTGAAATCAATCTAAGAAATAAAATCTTTGTCCATTTTAACTTTTCAAAGATATTCTATTATATTTCTATCAAAGATCTTTACTTACTTTTTATGCTTTCATGTGCAACAAGCGTTAAGTTCATTTTTGTGTGCAGTGTGAGAAATGGGTCATGACTTGTATCCATATGGCTCTCTTGGTTCTTCAGTGTCATTTGTAGAAAACAGTTTTGTTTCTCCACTGAATTTCTTTGGTGCATTGTTGAAAAGCAGTTAACCATATCTGTGTGGGTTTATTTCTGAAGTCAGTTCTGCTCCCTTCATCAGTCTGTTTATAGTCTTGCAAATAGAGCATTGATATAATTATTCTGGTTTTAGAGTAAGTCTTGACATCAGTTTGTGTGATCCTTCCAACTATGGAGAGTTTTAGAAGGGGGGGGTGGTCGGGGGATGGGTAAGCCTGGTGATGGGTATTAAGGAGGGCACGGATTCCATGGAGCACTGGGTGTTAAATGCAAACAATGGATCATGGAACACTACATCAAAAACTAATGATGTAATGTATGGTGACTAAGATAACACAATAAAACAAACAACAACAAAAAAACCCCACCCCCCCAGAAAAAACTCCCCCCAAAACAACTTTGTTCTTCATTTGCAAGATTGTTGTGACTATTCTGTATCTTTCTCATTTCCATAGAAGTTTCAGTATCTGCTTGTCAGTTTCTAGAAAAATGTTTATTGGTATTTGGATTTGAGTTTCATTGAATCTAGAGATCAGTTTGAGAACAATTTGCATCTTTACCTTATTGATTCTTCCAACCTATGGTCATGGTATAACTCTCCCTTTTTTTCTCCATTATTAGAGGTATAAAATTTATACCTGCAATATTTAGTACAAAGATCTTTAACATCTTTTGTTAAACTTTTAACAAATACCTCTACCAATCAAGGAAAAGGTAAAATTAAGGAAAAAAATAACCAATGTTGAATGAAAAAGAGCCTCATTATAGATTCTCTATTCATTAAATAATTAAGAAAATATTATGAACAAATTAATGTTAATGAATTATTAGAAACATACAAGTTACTAAAATTGATACAAAAGGAAATTGACTATATAATACTGGGATTCTTAATAAAACAATTCATTCTGTAATTAAAAACAGTCTCAGAATGAAACTCTATACTCAGGGCATTGCTGGTGAATTCTATCAATTAGTAAATACATAATGTCAATCTTAAAACTTCTTTGAGAAGGGAGGAGTCAAGATGGCAGAAGAGTAACAGGCTGAAATGACATCAGGTAACAGGAGATCAGCTACATAGTTTATCAAACCATTCCAAACACCTACAAATCCAAGAGATTAAAGAGAAGAAGAGCAGCAATTCTAGAAACAGAAAATCAACCACTTTCTGAAAGGTAGGACCTGAGGAGAAGTGAATCCAAAGTCTCAGGAAGATAGATTGTGAGGGAAGGGACTGGCTCCCAGCAAGTGGCAGAGCAATGGAGCATAAAATCAGAACTTTTAAAAGTCTGCTCTACTGGGGCACCTGGGTGGCTCAGTGGGTTAAGCCTCTGCCTTCAGCTCAGGTCATGATCTCAGGGTTCTGGGATCGAGCCCCACATCGGGCTCTCTGCTCAGCAGTGAGCCTGTTTCCTCCTCTCTCTGCCTGCCTCTCTGCCTACTTGTGATCTCTCTCTCTCTCTCTGTCAAAAAAAAAAAAAAAAGAATATGTTTTAAAAAAAAAAAAGTCTGCTCCACTGAGGGACATTGCTCCAGAGGCTAAGCGGGGGTGGAGCCCTCATGGGAAAGTGTGGTCTCAGGTCCTGCAGGGTCACAGAAGGATTGGGGGTGTCTGAGTGTTGCAGAGCTCACAGGTATTAGAGCAGGGAATCCAGCTACAGAGACAGAGCTAAAGAGTGAGCTCTCAACTAGGGGTTACCTTAAACTGTGATCCGTGGCACAGACAGACCATTGCTCTATGAGCAGGGACCCCACCAGTGGCAGATCTGGGAAGACCCCCCTGGAAGAGTGGCAGGGATCTGCTGGGTTTGAAGACTCCAGGCAGGGCTTTGGCCAGAGACAGAGATGCTCGGTCACAGGCTGGGTGAACTTGGAGCCTGGCTGGAGGACAAGGAGACAGGAGTGATTGAGTGCTTTTCTCCAATGGCAAACTAAGGAGTGGGGCCCTGGCTCTCGGCTCCTCCAGGCTGGGATTGGGAGACAGCCATTTTCATTCCCATCCTCCAGAGCTCTACAGAAAGGGTTCAGGGAACAAAAACTCCTGAAAGCGAACACAAGCAGATTACTTAGCCTGGCCCCTGGCAAGGGCAGCGCAATTCCGCCTCAGGCAAAGACACTTGAGAATCACTACAACAGGCCCCTCCCCCAGAAGATTAGCAAGAAATCCAGCCAAGACCATGCTCACTTATCAAGGAGAACAGTGGAATTGCAGAGGAGGGGAAAGCAAAGCATGGAATTCATGGCTTTCTCCCCACGATACTTTAGTCTTGCAAGTTAATTAAATTTTTTTAATTTTATTTTTTTCTGATTCTAATTTTTTAAACTTTTACTCTTCCTCTTTTAACATTTTTTAACTAGTTTATCTTAACACCTTTAAAAAAAACTTTTGAACCTTCATTATTATAGTCATACTTTATCCTTCATTGTATCTAACTTTATTTTTTGTATACACATAGGGCTTTTTCTTCTAAAAAATTTTGGGATACAACTTCTTCTAATAGATCAAAATATATCTTAAATCTAGAACAGGGCTTTGTTCTAATCTCAAGCCTGAACAAATTCTCTCCACTTTCTTTTCCTTTCTTTTCCCGACCAACTTACCTTATCAACTCCTTTTTTAGAATTTTTAAAAAAATTTTCATCCTTACAGTGATATTCCATCCCTTCATAATGTTTACCTATATATATATATATCTATATATATATATATATAAAATTCGTTCTTTAAAATTTTGGGAAGTAGTTTCTTCTAAGAGACCAAAATACTCCCAAAACTAAGTGGGTGTCTCTGTTCTTTTCACCAGTCTGATAACATATTTTCATTTTCTTTTAATTTTTTTAAACTTCTTTTACCCCCTTTCTTCTCCCCACAATTTGGGATCAGTTCTGATTTGGTTAACACACATTTTTCTGGGGTCTTTGCCACCCTTTTCATTTTTTATTCTCTCATTATATATTCTTATCTAGATAAAATGACAAGGTGGAAAAAACTCACCACACACACACACACAAAGAACAAGAGGCAGTACCAAAGGCTAGGGACCTAATCAATATGGACGTTGGTAATATGTCAGATCTATAGTTCAGAATGATGATTCTCAAGGTGCTAGCTGGGCTTGAAAAAGGCATGGAAGATATTAAAGAAACTCTGTCTGGAGAAATAAAATCCCTTTCTGGAGAAATAAAGGAACTAAAATCTAACCAAGGTGAAATTAAAAAAACTATCAATGAGGTGCAGTAAAAAATGGAGGCTCTTACTGTTAGGATAATGAAGCAGAAGAGAGAATTAGAGATATAGAAGACCAAATGATGGAGAATAAAGAAGCTGAACAAAAGAGAGACAAGCAACTACAAGACCATGAGGGGAGATTTAGAGAGATAAGTGATACCATATGATGAAACAACATTAGAATAATTGGGATTCCAGAAGAAGAAGAAAGAGAGAGGGTGTCAGAAGGTATACTGGAACAAATTACTGTAGAAATTTCCCTAATATGGAAAGGGAACAAGCATCAAAATCCAGGAAGTGCAGAGAAGCCCCCTCAAAATCAACAAGAATAGGTCCACACCCCATCATCTAATAGTAAAATTTACAAATCTTAGTGACAAAGAGAAAGTTGTGAAAGCAGCCTGGGACAAGAAGTCTGTAACATACAATGGTAAAAATATTAGATTGGTAGCAGACTTACCACAGAGACCTGGCAGGCCAGAAAGAGCTGGTATGATATATTCAGAGCACTAAACAAGAAAAACATGCAGCCAAGAACACTAATTCAGCTAAGCTATCATTGAAAATAGAAGGAGAGATTAAAAGCTTCCAGGACAAACAAAACTAAAAGAATTTGTAAAACAACAACCAGCTCTACATGAAATATTGAAAGGGGTCCTCTAACAAAAGAGAGAGCCTAAAAGTAGTAGACCAGAAAGGAAACAGAGACAAAATACAGTAATAGTCACCTAATAGGCAATACAATGACACTAAATTCATATCTCTCAATACTTACCCTGAATGTTAATGGGTTAAATGCCCCCAATCAAAAGACACAGGGTATCAGAATGGATAAAAAAACAAAAATCCATCAATATGCTGCCTACAAGAAAACTCATTTTGGACCCAAAGACACCTCTAGATTTAAAGTGAGGGGATGGAAAACAATTTACCATGCTTAATAGACATCAAAAGAAAGCTGGGGTGGCAATCCTTATATCAGATCAATTAGGTTTTAAGCCAAAGACTATAATAAGATATGAGAAAGGACACTATATCATACTCAAAGGTTTGTCCAACAAGAAGATCTAACAATTTAAATATCTATGCCCCTAGCATGGGAGCATCAAACTACATAAACCAATTAATAACAAAATCAAAGAAACACATTGACAATAATACAGTAATAGTAGGGGACTTTAACACCCCCCTCACTGAAATGGACTGATCATCCAAGCAAAAGATCAACGAGGAAATAAAGGCCTCAAAAGACACACTGAGTCAGATGGACATCACAGATATATTCAGAACATTCCATCCCAAAATAACAGAATACACATTCTTCTCTTGTGCACATGGAACATTCTCCAGAATAGATTACATCCTGGGTCACAAATCAGATCTCAACCAGTACCAAAAGATTGGGATCATTCCCTGCATATTTTCAGACCACAATGATCTGAAGTTAGAACTTAATCACAAGAGGAAATTTGGAAACAACCCTAATACATGGATACTAAACAGCATCTTTCTAAAGAATGAATGGGTCAACCAGGAAATTAAAGAAGAATTGAAAAAATTCATGGAAACTAATGATAATGAAAATACAACGGTTCAAAATCTGTGGGACACAGCAAAGGCAGTCCTGAGAGGACAATATATAGTGATACAAGCCTTTCTCAAGAAACAAAAAGGTCTCAAATACACAACCTAACTCTCTACCTAGACGAACTGGAGAAAGAACAACAAAGAAAGCCTAAACCCAGCAGGAGAAGAGAAATCATAAAGATCAGAGCAGAAATCAATGAAATAGAAACCAAAAAAAAAAAAAAAACAATAGAACAAATCAACGAAACTAGGAGCTGGTTTTTTGAAAGAATTAATAAGATCGATAAACCCCTGGCCAGACTTATCAAAAAGAAAAGAGAAAGGACCCAAATAAATAAATCATGAATGAAAGAGGAGAGATCACAACGAACACCAAAGAAATAGAGACAATTATAAGAACATACTATAAGCAACTCTACGCCAACAAATTTGACAATCTGGAAGAAATGGATGCATTCCTAGAGACATATAAACTACCACAACTGAACCAGGAAGAAATAGAAAGCCTCAACAGACCCAATAAGCAGTAAGGAGATTGAAACACTCATCAAAATCTCCAAACAAACAAAAGCCAGGGCCAGATGCTTCCCGGGGGAATTCTACCAAACATTTAAAGAAGAACTAATTCCTATTCCCCCGAAACTGTTCCAAAAAATAGAAATGGAAGGAAAACTTCCAAACTCATTTTATGAGGCCAGCATCACCTTGATCCCAAAACTAGACAAGGATCCCATCAAAAAAGAGAACTACAGACCAATATCCTTGATGAACACAGATGCGAAAATTCTCGCCAAAATACTAGCCAATAGGATCCAACAGTACATTAAAAGGATTATTCACCACGACCAAGTGGGATTTATTCCAGGGCTGCAAGGTTGGTTTCAACATACGCAAATCAATCAATGTGATACAACACATTAATAAAAGGAAGAACAAGAACCATATGATACTCTCAATAGATGCTGAAAAAGCATTTGACAAGTACAGCATCCTTTCTTCATCAAACTCTTCAGAGTGTAGGGATAGAGGGCACATACCTCAATATCATCAAAGCCATCTATGAAAAACCCACTGTGAATGTCGTTTTCAATGGAGAAAAACTGAGAGCTTTCTTCTAACGTCAGGACACGGCAGAGATGTCCATTATCACCACTGCTATTCAACACAGTACCAGAAGTCCTAGCCTCAGCAATCAGACAACAAAAAGAAATTAAAGGCATCCAAATAGGCAAAGAAGAAGTCAAACTATCACTCTTTGCAGATGATATGATACTTTATGTGGAAAACCCAAAAGACTCCACTCCAATCTGCTAGAACTTGTACAGGAATTCAGTAACGTGCCAGGATATGAAATCAATGCACAGAAGTTAGTTGCATTTCTTTACACCAACACAAGACAGAAGAAAGAGAAATTACAAAGTCAACCCCATTTAAAATTACACCCCAAAACCATAAGATACCTAGGAATAAACCTAACCAAAGAGGCAAGGAAATGTGTACTCAGAAAACTATAAAGTACTTATGAAAGAAATTGAGGAAGACACAAAGAAATGGAAAAATGTTCCATGCTCATAGATTAGAAGAACAAATATTGTGAAAATGTCTATGCTACGTAAAGCAATCAACACATTTAATGCAATCCCTATCAAAATCCCATCAATTTTTTTCAAAGAAATGGAACAAATAATCCTAAAATTTATATGCAACCAGAAAAGACCTCGAATAACCAGAGGAATGGTTGGAAAAAAAAAATAGAAAGCCAAAGTTGGTGGCATCGTAATTCCAGACTTCAAGCTCTATTACAAAGCTGTCATCATCAAGACAGTATGGTATTGGCACAAAAACAGACACATAGATCAATAGAAACAGAATAGAAAGTCCAGAAACAGACCCTCAACTCTGTGGTCAACTAATCTTCAACAAGCAGGTAAGAAAGTCCAATGTAAAAAAGACAGTCTCTTCAACAAATGGTGTTGGGAAAAATTGGACATGCAGAAGAATGAAACTTGACCACTTCCTCACACCACATACAAAAACAGACTCAAAATGGGTGAAAGACCTCAATGTGAGAGAGGAATCCATCAAAATCCTTGAGGAGAACAATAGGCAGCAACCTCTTCGACCTCAGCCACAGCAACTTCTTCTAGAAACATCGCCAATGGCAATGGAAGCAAGGGCAAAAATGACCTATAGGGACTTCATCAAGATCAAAAGGTTTTGGCACAGCAAAGGAAACAGTTAACAAAACCAAAAGGACACTGACAGAATGGGAGAAGATATTTGCAAATGACATATCAGATAAAAGGGCTAGTGTCCAAAATCTATAAAGAAACTTAACAAACTCAACTACCAAAGACAAATAATCCAATCAAGAAATGAGCAGAAGACATGAACACCCATTTCTGCAAAAGAAGACATCCAGATGGCCAACAGACACATGGAAAAAGTGCTCCACATATCACTCGGCATCAGGGAAATACCAAATCAAACCACAATGGGATACCACCTCCACCCAGTCAGAATGGCTAAAATTAACAAGTCAGGAAATGACAGTTGCTGCCAAGGATGTCGAGGAAGGGGACCCTCCTACACTGTGTGTGGGAATGCAAGCTGGTGCAAACCACTCTGGAAAAACCAGCATGGAGCTTCCTCAAAAAGTCGTGTGAAAATAGAGCTACCCTATGCCCTAGGCAACTGCACTACTTGGATATTTACCCTGAAAGATACAAATGTATGTGCCCAAGTGCACCAAATGTTTATAGCAGCAATGTCACAATAATCAATGATGGAAAGAACCTAGAGGTCCATCACACAGATGAATGGATAAGAAGGAGTGGATTACACACACCCACCACAACACACACACACATGCACAATGGAATACTATGCAGCCATCAAAAGAAATTAACTCTTGCCATGTGTGATGATGTGGATGGAACTAGAGGGTATTATGCTTAGCAAAATAAGTCCAGTCAGAGAAAGACAACTGTCATATGATCTCCCTGATATGAGGAAGTTGAGAGGCAATGTGAGGGGCTCGGGGGGGTGGGGAAGGAAAGGAATAAAGAAACAAGATGGGATTGGGAGGGAGACAAACCATAAGAGACTCTTAATCTCACAAAACAAACTGAGGGTTGCTGGGGGGAGGGGATAGGGAGAGGGTGGTGTGGGTTGTGGGCATTGGGGAGGGTATGTGCTATAGTGAGTACTATGAAGTGGGTAAACCTGGCAATTCACAGACCTGTACCCCTGGGGCTAATAATACATTATATGTTAATAAAAAAATTTTAAAAAGTTATTTGAGGAAAATAGAAGAAAGAGCCCTTCCAACATATTTTATTAGGCCAGCATAACTCAGGTACTAAAATGGACAACACTGCAATAAAAAATTTAAAATATCAATATCATTGATGAGGAAAGATGGAAAATATTAATCAAAATAGAATCCACAACCTGCAAAAACAAAAATACATCAAAATCAAGTTGGATTCATCTTTTAAAAAGCAAGTTAATTTCATATTTAAATATAATATGCCATTATATACAAGAATAAAGAGAAAAATCACATATCAGTAGATGCAGAAAAAAACATTTGTTAAAATTTAATGTTCACTCATGATAAAATCCCTTAGAAAACTAGAAAAGAAGGGAGTTTCCTAATTCATATCTTCAGAAATATAACTTTTAAGTAGTACAAGTAGCATACACAATAGTGACATATTAACTGCTTTCTCTCTGAGACCAGGATGAACACAAATATTTTTTCTGCCTATCTTAAAAACATTGTATCAGAGGCTGTAATCAGTGCAGTAAATAAATTTTTTTAAAAATTAAGTTTGTTAGTTATTACTAACAAACTTAATTTTTAAAAAAATTTATTTATTAGAGAGAAAGAGAGAAAGGGAGAGTGAGAGGGAGAAGCTGACTCCCTGGTGAGCAGAGAGCCCAACTTGGGGGTCGATCTCAGGACTCTGAGACCATGATCCAAACTGAAGGTAGATGTTTAACCAACTGAGCCACTCAGGCACCCTTCTAACTAACTTAATGAAATAAAGGTATATGAAGAAATAACATGAAGAATGTTATGAAATAAAATAAAATGAAGAAATAACAATTATTTATTCACAGATTATATGATTATGTCCATGAAAGTTAAAAAGAATCTAAAGATAAATGATTGGAAGGGCACCTGGGTGGCTCAGTGGGTTAATCCTCTGCCTTCAGCTCAGGTCATGATCTCAGGGTACTGGGATTGAGCCCTGCATCAGGCTCTCTGCTTGGCGGGGAGCCTCCTTCTCCCTCTCTTTCTCTGCCTACTTGTGATCTCTCTCTCTTTCTCAAATAAATAAATAAAATCTTTAGAAAAAAATCATTGGAATTAATAGATAAATTAATAAGTTTCTGGATATAAGTTCAGTATTCAAAAATTAATTGCATTTCTGCATAATGGCAACACATGATAAAATAATATTTAAAGATTCAATTGCAGTAATATAGAATATCAAATACTTCAGACAAACTAACAAAATATGTACAACATCTTTATGTATAATTTTATTATTGAGAAAAGGAAAGAATACCTAATTTTTACAGTGTTCTACTTATGTATAAGACTCAATATTTTAAAGATGTCAATTTTTACCAAAATGATCTATGAGTCAAAGCAATTCCAATCATAATAACAATGGTGTGTGTGTGTGTGTGTGTGTGTTGTAACTTGATAAGCTGGTTCTAAACTTTATGTAGAAATGTATGGGGCCAAGAATAGTCTCATAGCTGAAGGAGAGCAAAATAGAAGGACTTTTCCTACTAGAAATCAAGAATTACTGAAAAGCCACAGTAGTTAGGATTGTGTGGCATCAGATCAGAGAGAGACTAACAGATCAGTGGAACAGAATACAGAGCCTCTACCAGTACTTCTACCAATCAAAGAAACTCACACATAACATAGACATTTGATTATGATCAGGAAGGATGCACAGTGCCTGATAGGCTTCTGAACATTCTAGAGACCGCAAACACCACACCTGGGAAAACTGTTCCAACTCATACACAGGGACCACAGGGCCTGCCAGCTCTGAGTGGAGCCAGAAAGCAAAAGGCTTTGGAGCAGGTCCCAGACCATAGGACATACAGCCATGCCACCTGGGTCATATGACCTAAGTCAACTTGACCTGCTATAGCAAAGTTGTCAGAGGAGGAAAAAGATGCTATGTGGCATTATGGCAATCCTCAATGAGAGAATCAGCACACAGAAGCCTTGAATGTTAGAGGAATGTATTACAGAATAATCATAGACCTTTCTATAAATAGCTCCAAGTATGCTACTGGATCCTGGTTGAGACAGAACTTGATCTTGGACAGCAATTGGCTGTATTCCCAGAAGCTGAAGAAGCAGGTAGCCCAGACCCCGTGTCATCAATCACTGCTACATCATTACCTCTTCCTTTGCTTACATCTGCTGCCCTATATAGGATCCCTTATGATGGAGAAAGGAAGGGCTTAAGCCTAGCTCATGGATGTATTGGGTCTAACTACCGATGCTATGTAAAACTAGATGGTGGCTGTATTGGCCTGTACCCAGAGATTACATTGAAAGGCTTTGATGAAAGAATACCCAAGGCAGGATATCCAACAAGGCATCTGGTTCTCTGTTTTGTGTGGACACAGTAGCTGGCTTTTCTATACATGTTACATAGATTATAGTTATAGCTTATGATATACATAGGGACCCATGAGCAGTGGCAAATTTCAGAAAAAAAGATTGGAAGATGGCAACTAATTTTGCTTTCTTTATACCAGTACACTCTTTTAAACTTTTTCTCTAATTATTTCATCACAGAGTTAACACAACTGAAAACTCTCTCCTACCTAAAATCATTTCTATTGAAAAAAAAAAAGATTTCAAGTTGTGTTCATAAGAATAATCTCAGATTACTGTCAAATTTGTTTTGAACCTGATTACTATAATTGTGACAAATAAGTATTGGTAAACCAAACTAATTTACATTTACCGCCTCATTGCATCAGATATTCATGGAGCTTTACAAATTTCCTGTGTTTGATAGCAAATAATGCATGTAATAAAAGTAGACTTTTTTTTAATCCCCCAAAGTCCTCTGGCTCATCTGTGTGGAGGCAGAGGATATCTCATTTATCTCTGAAACAAGGTAGCCTCATCAAAAGCCCTTGGGCAATCATAGACTACATGTCCTCAGATGGCTTTGTAAGCAGTGTGTCAGAAAATTTACTTACAAAACAGGAGCATTAAACTTTAGCTTATTATATAGCTTTAAGAAGCTCAACTTTAAAACAATTTTCTGTTCTTTAAAACAACATGTAGTGTTTCACATTTTTATAATAAACTACCACCTGTACTTGGATCTTTTAATTCATGAATACTAATGTCTGATATTTAATGCTTGTCTCAAGAACTTTTCTTGGTCTAGACCTGCACTGTCAAACATGGAACCCACTAGCAACACGTGACCTTGGAGCACCAGAAATGTAATTCACTGGACGAAATAGCAAGTCGATTTCAGTGACAAAGTAGAACAAATGCATAAAATACTTTGTCAAAAATATTTATTTCAATTACATGTGAATTGACACTGTTATTTATTTATTTGAGAGAGAGAGAGAGATAACAAAAGAAAGCACAAGCAGGGGATGGGGGAGAGGGAGAAGCAGATTCCCCACTGAGTAGGGAGCCCAGTGCAGGACTGATCCAGGACCCTGGGGCCGTGACCCGAGCCAAAGTCAGATGCTTAACCAAGTGAGCCACCCAGGGGCCCCGACACAATTTTTGATGTATTGGGTTAACTTAATCAGTATAAGCTCCTATAATTACTATGAATTTAGTGTAATATGCAAATATTTGCACATATGGTCTTTAAGTTGTAATACTGTTGTGTATTTCATTAAATGTCCTACCGTTATTAAGTATTCAAGTCTAATTTTTATACCAGTTTTGTTTGTGTCTTTACCCTTTGATCTACATGCTAGCCCCACCACTGTGTTAAGTGAGATGGGAAGACTGAGCAGAGGTCTGTGAATAGATTAACAACAGTGACAGCAAAAAGCAAAGTACGTACCTCTAACTCAACCCTAGTGAAAATAGAGAAACCTCAGTACTGCTCAGGCACCTATTCCAGAGAACTAGGACTCACCTTTTCCCTTCTCCACTCTCTAGCCAGCATTCCTACAATTCTGACTCTTAAATAACTCTCAAATCTGTTTCTGCATCCTCACGTAAATTGCTACTATCTTGGCAAAACCCCTTGTAATCTTTCCTGGAATTATTGCAGTATCCGTGGCTTGGGTCCCAAATTCCAATCCCCCTTGTCCTACTACTTATTTTTCAAATGTGGACCAACTGTTTTTTTTTTTCCCTAAAATGCAAATTTGTTCAACTCCTTTATTAAAATTCCAGTAAACATCCTGACTTCCCACATGATAAGTATACACTGCTTAAAAGCATTAAAGTTTTCCCTTCTGCCACTCCCTTACTATCCCCTCCACTGTCAGCCATGTGGGACTGATCTCCATTCCCCTAACCTGCTGTGTCTGCCTACCCCTTTCAACCTGTGCTCACAGATGTATTTGCCTGGGATGTCATCCCTGATCTGAATACTTTCCACCTGGCCAACTTCTACCATTCTGAAGGTATTATGGACTGAGTAGTGATACCACCAGCCCCATTCATATATGAACCCCTAACTCCCAAAGTAACTGTATTTGGAGATGAGCTTTTAGGAAGTAATGAGGTCATAAAGGTGGGGCCCTGACCCCATAGGATTAATGTCTTTATAAGAAGAGACACCAGAGTGCTCTTTCTCTCCCCATTGTGTGAGAACACAGTGAGAATGTGGCCGTTGGAAACCCAGGAACCAACTTTACTGGCATTCTGATATGAAACTCCCAGCCTCCAGAACTGGGAGAAATGAAATGACTATTGTTGAAGCCATTGGGTTATGCAGCCCGAGCTGACTGATACAGCAGGCTCTGCTCAAACCTCAGAGCCTGGAGAGCATGCTCCAGTATCCAAGGCTAAGTAGCTCTCGATGACATGGAATCCATGAACACATTCATCACGGCCCATCATTTCATTTTTCTATACTAGTTTTGTGAACTCCTCGAAGGCAAAGGAAGTCTTTTATTCATCTTTGTTTCAAAATCCCCAGTCTGTCATTTGTTTATTTTAATGTGGAGAGAGGTATGGAACAGAGATATTTGTTGGTTGATCATTTAGGAGTATTTTGTTTAAATCTTTCAAGGCAGCTAAAGAACACTTTGGGAAATGCATTTCATGAAGAACTCTCATAAGTAACTTCCAGCTTGAAGCCATCTGGGCAGAGGGAGTAACAGGGATCCTGAGCCAGCCAGCTGGCATAGTTGGGAGGTTGTTCCCTGCTTCTTAGGAAGGGTACCAGCCACCAACCACACTTAGTTAATGCTCATGACAGGTGGAGTTATCCCAGTGAGCCAGCTGTGTGAAAGGGATTTGCTCCTTTGTTCTGTGACCTCAGAAGCAAAAGATTAATGACAAGGGACTAACAAAGAATCTTCAGTCATTAAAACACCGTAATCCAGTCCCTCAGAGAAACACAAGATTGGGTCTTTCCGATGATCCCGTTTCTATACACACATCTAATGAAACAAACTTACTCAGTTTTCATACTTCCCCTTGCAAAAATAATGGGGCTGAGTGGTGTCAGACTTTTCTCATGCTTGACTAAGGCTGTATCATGTATTTCTCCCTTCAGATGACGTTTGTGAACTGAGTCAAGTTTTTGCTATTTCGTGAGAGCCTGGGCAGTAGAGACATGAGATTTTCCGTGTTCTTGAACCTTCGCTTCTATCTTCTTTGACTTTATCACATATCTTTCTTTTTCCATCTGTGGCTTACTTATTTGCTAGTTTCCCAGACATCCAGTATTAAATGAATTGTACAAATGAGACTTGGCAGATTTGGGGAGATTTCCGGAGTAGAGGGAACCCTCTGAGGGTTTACTGCTAAGTTACCTGCTATTGGGCTAAAAAGGCAGGTTGCCCATGAGATCATACAGGCTTGTGCACAGACAGTCCTGGGTTAGAATTCTGACTACCATTTGTTTGTTATGTGATCTTTGATAAGCTGCTTGACCTCTCTGAGCCTCAGAATCTGGAAACTGAAAACAATGGGGCTCATCTTGTAGTGTTGCAAAGACGAGAGACAGTAGGCACACAGTGTTTGGTGAAAGTGGGCCCTAGAGAGATGGGAACTCTTATTAGTGACGTCACTTATTAGCTCATGCCCTTGGAAGGCATTTACCTCTAGTGGCAAGGAAGAATTAAAATGACTGAGGCATATGGGCAATCTGGGACACAAAAAAACCCCAAGGAACCATTATTTTCATCTAGAGGAGTATCTAAATCATTCGTGATTTCCTTTTTTAATATCTCTAGGAATGGAAACTCTTAATACTTTGCAAGGAATTTTCTTCTAGTGTTTCATCATCATAATGGTTAAGAAGTTCCTTCTCATATGCAGCAGAAATTGGCAAGCTCATTTCCTCGGATTTAGAACCCAAGGGATAAGGAGAACAGCTGTTGAGGTTCTCAATCCAGAAAATCTTCACCATATCGAATCATCACTCCTTTCCTGTTTCCCCCTGAGTATGAATAGCCAAGGGCCTCAAACAGTTCCTGGTAGTCACTGGTCCCCATTGCTTTCTCATTTTTGATCCTTTCATATGAGGAGGGTTTACTTAATTCACATCTGGTTAAACATTTGTCTCTGTGCTCTTGGCAGAGTTGAATGATAACAGATTGTAAGGGAAGAATGTCTTCTCAAGGCTGCAGGAAAAGACAACTTATTTTGACGGTACACTAGCAAATCCCCTCTTTTATTAGAAAAGAGTTTCCTGTCATAATCAGGGGCTTTATGAAGGATTGTAGTATCTTCTGTGATGAATCATGATAAAACAACATGGTAGCTGAGAACATGTGTTCTGGAATTGTACAGACTTAGGTAGGAACCCCTGTTACTCCTCTTGCTATGTATGTGACCTTGTATGAATTACACAACCTCCCCAAGGCTCTGTTTTCTCCTCTCTAGAAAGGGAAAACTAACCTCCTGCGTTCCCGAGGTGATCCCCTCATTGTCAATACATCACCCTCTCTCAGATCCAGGCTCACCTTCTACAGATGCTCCACCTTAGGGGTCAGCATTCTTTTAAACATCTCTCCTTCACAGTGAGCTGGATGGTGGGCTTTCTTAGGGCCACGACCTTTAGGGACACAACAGGTTGAAGGGGGCTCCCTGCTGCACAGTGGGTCCCAGCATGATGAGGGAGAATCTGGTGGAGCTCTGCCCCCAGCCTCTTGCGTAGACCCTCCATCCAGCTGGCTGATCCCATGCTCTCTCAACATTCTGACCAGAGTCCTGAGGTCTCCTGCCCATGCTGACCCACAACTCGCTCTGCAGACCAGGTGCGGCTGGCCAGGCTACGCCTGTGGCTTCCCTCTGAGCCAGTGCTCTCTCTGCTGATCACCAGCACTCTGTGTGTACCCCAGAGGGCTATTTTTTGCTTGCCTAGTGACAGAGGCCCAGCTCTAGCTGGGACAAACTAGCAAACACCCCTGCTATCTGAGGAGCTGAGCTACTTCCACAATGAAGTCTGGGAAGACTTCCCAGCCTTGGGAAGGGGCCCTTTCAAGTCTGTCTTCTCTTTGGTTTCTCTCCTTCAGCCCTGGGTATAATACAGAGTGTCTTTGGGTCTTATAGTTACTCTTTTATCAGAATTTAATTATTATTTAAGTTAAACTTCTCTTGTTTAACTTACAATGTGGTTCCTCTCTGCTAATTGGACCCAGACTGATGGCACAGGAAACTGTCCCTCTCACATCTCTAGATGTGGGAGGTGTCATTAACATATGGTCCCATTGCTGTGCTCTGTTACACGACAGCGTCCTCACCAAGGCCACGTTTTCCACTGCCAATGACTAAGTGAGGCACAGACAGGAAGCCATATTTGTTCTTGGTTGATGTGGGCTCCTTGAATGTGGAACCTTGGCTCAGCGACTCTCCACAGACTTCCTTAAAAAGTGTGCTGTATTCTAAGACTTTTCCTACCCAACCTGCCCTCCCTCCCATTCTTTTCCAGCTTGGCCTGCATCTTGACCTTCCCAGCTCCTTTCCCATTCCCCTCAAATCTGTTTTCCCCTTAGATCTCTTACAGATCTAATTCCACCTCACTGTCTGCTCCTTGAAAGGCCAAAATAAACACAGTGACCATAGGGGTTAAATGAACTCATGGAGGTAAAGTGTGTAGTAGTGCTTGGAGATGTGTGTTGACCATGAGGCTGCCGAGGATGACAACAGTTAGCCAAAGTGTCAGAGCTCCTGCCTGTTGCTGTATCAATGCAGAGTAATATCTTGGTTTTCTCTGCTGAAGGGGCGATAATTATTGTTCTCCTCACCATTGTTCAGGTACACAGATGTGTCGTGTGGCGACCTCTTTGATGGGTGGTATTTCTAAAACTTTCCAGTCATCCCCTTTCTTTAGAACATTGTTTTTCTGAGCAATAAACACAGTGCTAGCAAAAACCCTGTTTAGCAATTTGGAATACTGTGTAAGGATCTCCGTGTTTATGAACATTTTATTCCAACAAATTGAAGAAAAATGCAGTAATGTGGTAAGACCTCAGCTTTTCATGTTGTCGGCCACTCGTTTCATCTCAGAAGCTTTTTGTAATTGTTGTTCCTCTGACTGAAACCTTGAAGAAGCAGCAGAAACTGATAGCAGGGTCTGATCATTTTAGGCTCCCGTGGTCCTAATCTGGCATCCCTGGGTGCTTAGGGATTAGTTTCTCTGTTTTTGTTTGTTTGTTTGTTTGTTTGTTTTTTGACAGATAAGAAAAACAATATTGGCTGTCCACAGTGTTTTTGATATTGACTAAAATAATTACTTGTTTTCCTGGTTGTAATTCAGAGGTAACAAGAATGAATCTTTCTTCATCTCTGGAAATAGTATCCTGATCTGCTCATCCTTTATGCAGATGATGGAGTGTTTGTCTTACCTTATGGAAGGCAAAATAGTCAACAAGACATCTGGGACAGTTGGCCTTATTCTGTTTAATGTGACTTTGATACATGACACTGGTTTATCATTCCCAAGACTTCCCCGCCTGTGGCTCTAAAACACTCTTCAAGGACCAGGCCGCTGAAGGATGTGCAGTCACTTTCCCTGCCTAATTCCAAAATGATTTGTTAGATTTCCAACTGCACAATATTTGGCATCTGGTGCTTTGGTGGCCCGCGTGGGTGTGATGTGTAGTGTGTTATGAGTAACTGGTGCCAGTTTTTGACTAAGGTACTGACTGCTAGAGATTTTACTGTAAGTGAACAAGGAAGAATTTCATAAGGTTTGGTTCTCCAGGGAGCCCAACGGGGTGCATTTGGGACTTTCCAAATTAATTCAAAGTCAGAGCCAGAGAATGTGGCTAAACATTTTGGCTCATTCAATCACAGCCTGTAGGTGCTGTGACTAGTAATATATATTCTGTAACCCCGATTCAAAGAGCAACAATTTAACCCCAGAAAGATAACCTGCATGGAGTGTGCTGTGGTACTTTATGGTAATTTATTCTTTCAGTTATATTCTTGTTGCAGCAGAAGAGATAATTTTGGTAATTGGGAATATTTCTAGACTTGTATGCTCAGCCACACACACCATTAACATAAATACTTCTTTTCACTCAGACCCTGGAAATAGTAGCTGTGATTAATATGCTCATCCATATGCTTTTTCATACCCTTTAAAAGCAAAAGATGATTTTAAAGAATTAAACATGGATTGGAATTCAGTTTGTAATCGCACTAACAAATGGCATTTTAAAGGATATAGCGGATAAACATTGTGCTAAACAGAAATGGCAGCTAAGAAATTGATTTCTTATGACAGAGAGAAGCTTTTTACCTCCTCATTTTCAATGGAATGGAAAGAGGATTCTAAAATATGCGATATAATCAGGCTCTTTCTTGTCTTTGGCTGAGAGCCAAAACTATAGTTTTACACTGTCATGCTTGGTTCTGTCAGTTCCCTGCTTTGCCCTTCCTCCCCCTGCCCCTGCCTCACTCACAGTGATTCTCTTGTCTCCTGGCAGAAATATGCTGGAGTTTGTAGGGACCACCCCCCTCCCCGGAGCCCCTATACTTTTACCGATGCTTCCAAGTCACTAAGAGAGCTAGGGCTCTCTTGGAAATTTAAACTATCCTCACTCAGCTACTCCCAACGGGAACTCAGTGGGTCGAGGAGAGGCTCAGAAATTCTCGAAGTGCCTCTTGAAAGCCCATGAATGGATTCATACTGACTCCTATTCAAATGGGTGAACCACATTTGAAAAAATGAATTAAAAGAGTCAATCAGCAATACATTTCTGAATGTATTCCTTCATGCTCCGGTAAGCCTTGTGTGCCAGTCTGATGTAAGTTGACTCATCTACACAATGCCCACTTCTAGGAAATTGTCTTCTATGAAGGGCAGTCAGTCTTGGAAAGGTTCAAATTCAAGGAGAAAAATGAATAATAAGCTACAGATAAGGCATTGGTTTAGAAGAGATATTATTTCTGTCATATTCTGACATGACAGTGGCAGCTGATTTAGGACAACAAAGAGCGGGAGAAGACAAGCCAGAATCTCACAATATCCAGTTTGAGCTGTGCACGTTCCACTCTGGTGTGCGAATGAGAGAGCCATCCCAGAGTCTGCTGAGAGGCCTTGACTACCTCTGCTCTCTGGTCTCGATCAGCTCATTGTCCCCTGTGGTCCTCATGTTATGACAGTCAGCAAATTTGTCATACTTGTCCAACCTCCGTTGTACCTGGCAGACTATAAGCCTTATGAAGGCAGGGCTCTGATTTGCTTATTGCTGGGTCCTCATAGCTAATGTGTCTGTGCCTATGAGTGCTCAGTCCATGCTGAATAAATGATATTAATACTGGGAGCAGAGACCAGTGGGCAGTGACCAGTGGAGAGGAAAATGGAAGGTCAGAGTAGAAGCAGGGCATGAGTCCCAGGCCAGGAGCACGGGAGGCAGGAGAGGGTAGGAGCAAGCCATCACAGTCATTGGGAAAGGGCTGCCCAAAGCATGGCCAGGAGACCCCAGCCTGGGGATAACTGGGACTGGAGACCAGGCCAGGGCCAGGACCCAGCTGATGGCAACAACATGATCCAAGATAATCCAAGTTAACGGGTAGGATTCAAAGAGGTCCAGTAGAGAGAGAACAAAGGATGTGGAGCCAAGATCCAGGCTCAGCTTGATGCTCTGCCTATAATAAAAACATGTACCTGGATCATGGGATGTTGGGGTGCTAATTATCAACAGGTGGCAGGAGTGATGACCTTGTGATCCCATTTTTTGGGTCCCAGTCCTGGCTCTGTCACTTAACAGTTACAAGCAGGTCAGTTAACCATGCTTCATCTCACACTGCTCCATGGAAAAATGGTTAGAATACAGATCTTACCAAATAAAATAATAGTTTATGCCTATTATCAAGGCTATGTGAACATTAGTAAGGAAAATTACATTATAAGAATATACTTTAAAGTATTCACCCCAGGGGGCACCTGGGTGGCTCAGTCCTTGAGTGTTCCACTCGGTTTCAGCTCAGGTCATGACCCCAAAGTCATGGGATTGAGCCCTGCTATGGGCTCGTGCTCAGTGGGGAGTCTGCTTGAGATTCCTTTTTCTCCCTCTGCCTCTGCCCCTCCCCCTTCTCTCTCTCTCTCTCTAATAAGTAAATATTTTAAATAAGTAAGTAATTTACCATGAGTCAACTCAATCATTCTCTTGCAGCCCCAAATGGGTCAGATATCAATTTTCGTTGGGTCCTCTTGGAAAAACTGCATTGACTCTTCTTTGCCTTCTCTCTTACCTTCAAGTGCAGGAATAGATCTTGGAAAGTATCCCCAGAGCCTGAAGGGGTAGAGAAGCAAGACTGAGGGAGGTGTCCATCTCAAGACCATATCCCCAAGGATTGGTGGAGAGGAGCCAGGGCACCCTGGGCAGGAGAGCCACCCTGCCCCTCCCCCAACCTCCCTGTCCCTCCCACCTCTGCTGTTCTTCCAAAAAGGAGGGATGTGTGTGTGTGTGTGTGCGTGTGTGTGTGCGTGTGCGTGTGTGCGCATGTGTGCACGCATGCACGCGTGTGTGTGTGTGTAGACACAAGACTCCCCCAGGGGTTAGGATTCATTGGCCCATTATTTGTTCACTCACTTATTCCACAAATATTTGTGAACCCTTGCTACATGCTCCACTGTTTGGTAAGCCCTGGGGAGACAGTTGAAAACCATCAGTTGGGCCTCAGCTTCAATCAGTAGGCAGACCCCAGATAGAACCTCACTCTCCAGTTGGTGGACTGCTACCTTCTCTTGAGGGACTCAGGCCGATTTGTGCTTATTTGTGGTTCTGATGAACTTGAATTCATCATCTCACGTTATTTCACAGAAGGCTTTCCTTCTCTCACGTATTTATATACATACCCTCTACCCTCCCTTTCCTTTCCAGTTTGTGCCCGGTTGCTTAAGGAAAATCTCTCCTTTCCATAACCTTAACTAAAGCTATAAACACACATGTATGGGTAATTATCCCTCTATATCAAAGGAGAGGAAATCCATATAAAATTAGGAAGGAAACAACTTTGTAATAGAACAGATTTTCATAATTTTTGCGCTAATCTGTTTCATTACTTCTGGTTAATTTCTTTCTATCACAAGAAACTGCCTTTAAGGTCATTGTTAACTATTTCAAATACAAATTTACTTGTTTAGGCTTCGTACTATTTTTGTTGTTGTTTCATTTAAAATACATAATATTTTGGCAACTCTAGGACTGCTCACGAGTTTTAGGGGTTCCTCTGAGGCTCCAAGCAGCATCATTTACTACTCTCGTTGAATAGAAAAATGTGTTTCAAATTTGAGAGGCATGCCAGTGGCAAGCAGGAGTTTTAGCTCATTAGAGAATAAATTGTAAAATGATTTGAAAATGTATGGATATAAATCTATATAAATCTATAAAATACTGGCACTTCCATGCTGTTTTAAAACAGATCTCTCTTTTATATATTAATTCTTCTGTTTTCACATTCTGTGGGCGCCATCGTCCTAACAGCTGGGGCAACAATAGTCGGCTCAGGACCTGCATAAGACCCTAGAATAGAAGTAAAAAAAAAAAAAAATCTCAGAATGCACTCTGCCAAAGAATGTCGCTAAAACCCTCCAAACAAAACAGCTGGCAGTGGGCTAGACTTTCTGAATTGATCCTGGATCCAACAAACCGAGGGGACACAGTTGTTGTTTAGCTTTTTTGTGTGTGTTCAGATATTTACGTATTCTATGGGTTTTGGAGAGTGTACGTTTTAAAATTCCTGAGTCTCGTATTGTACATCATGTATATTTTTTATGGAACAAGGCATTTAAAGCACGAGGGGATTTGAAACCAGGAAAGCTTATCTTCTGAAATTTTTGTCATTCCCTCTTTCCAGATGGATCCCTAAGTATTTGCCAGGAACAAGGCCTTTATTCACAACTTAGGATACAAATACATAGGGAACCATAACAATTGTTCACACTAAAACTATTTTCTGCAGTTACTAACGGAAAAAACAGAAAGGCTAGGAAAACACATATTCATCAAAATAGCAGATTTTTTTTCTTTGTGAGCTGTAATTAGTCCCCATGCCAATTTCTATTCTCTGAATTGTATACTAGTTGATAGGCATTTTAAATTTTTTTTTTTTTTTTTGGTGAGAGAAAAATGAATGTATTAAACTCATAGGCATACCCTGACCAGATTGCCAATTAGTTTCTCTGGAATACATCAGTAAATAACACAGTCTTTCTGAAAGAGGAGGTCCATTTTCTTAGAAACATTGACTTGGAAACATTAATGTCCACACTTCTCGCACCTTTGTATATTTTGGTATATGTTAGGCCTTGCAATGTCACTAGAGAAGAATAACCAGACCTTCTTTGAATACCATACACATACACTGCATGTTAATAGCTGTCATTGCAGGGTAAAACAAGAATTATTTCATTGCAGCAACCCCCTCCTACACACCGTTCCCCCTTTTTTCACGCCAGTAAAGTGGAATTTATAATTAATATGGAAATTTGATTCCATTTTAAAATAAAAACCATCAAGCACTTCCTATGTGCTAGACACTATCATAGGCAAGTAAGAAATAAACAGGGTAGAATTCCTGTCTCAGGAGCCCGTGGAAGAGTCCTGTAACCAATGGGAGCCTTCTGCCCTCCCTGAAGGGGACAGTGGCACCTACCACCTTTAGCTCACGGACACAGTACGGGGCTTTAGGCCCAGTGCTGCCAAATGTTCTGATTTTTTTTTTTTCCAAGAAACATAAAAAATGGGGTTTTAAAGTACAGCTATTGATTTCAAATATTGATTTTCAAAAAAGTTTAAAACCCTCTGCAGGACAACAATCCATATCTGTCCGAGAGATTAGGCTCACATCTGCTTTAAAAAATATTTAACTTTATAAAATAGTTAATACATGCGCTTAGCTAAAAATCCAAAAGGAACAAAGAGTTATAGAGTGAAAAGGAGTCTCCCTCCCAATCCCTTGGGGGTCTTACTGCCTTCCCAGAGGCATTCCCACACCAGTGTCCCCCAGACCTCACAGCTGTCTTCAGGCTGCATACATCTCTAAGCCTAGGCACACAGTCTTTCTGCGCACACCAATGGTGATACTGTATCCACACTCTTCACACTTCGCTTTTCTCACTAACCGCACTGTACATTATCACAATCGCTCCAAGCCAACTTATACAGAATTGCATTCTGTATCATTGTCCATCATCCGGAGGCATCCTATCATCTAACCGGTGCCTTGCTGACAGCGGTGTTGCCTGTCTTTGCAACTGCAAACCATGTTTCAAGGACTCATCTTTTTGCATATAATGTTATGCGAGTGAGTATATCTGCAACCTGCATTCTTAAATTCCTTCCAGCAGAAATTCTCAACCTGCCTGTATAGAGGAATCTCCCAGGGAGCTTAAAACTGCAAGTGGGTAGGTCCCTCCACAAAGATTCAGATTATTCCCTGGCCATCAGGAATTTTTAAAGGGCCCAGGTGATGCTAAAGTGTTGAGAAGACTGCCTTCCAGACTAGCCCAGGTCATGCATCCCCACAAAGGACAAGTGCTTCCCTGTCAGCAAGAGCCTACAGAGCTCCCATGTGTACATTTTGTCCACCCGAGCAGTAAAAATCCGTGTGTCATGGTAGTTCTAATTGCTTTTTTAAAAAAAATTCTACAAGAGCAGTTGAACAGGGGCGCCTGGGTGGCTCAGTTGGTTAAGCATCTGCCTGTAGCTCAGGTCATGATCCCAGGGTCTTGGGATCGAGTCCTATTTCCAGTTCCTTGCTCAGTGGTGAGTCTGCTTCTCCCTCTGACTGCTGCTCCCCCTGCTTGTGTGCTTGCGTTCTCTCTCTCTCTCTCTCTGACAAATAAGTAAATAAATAAATATACCTTTTTAAAAAAGAGCAGTTGAACACATTCTCATATTGGTATTAGCTTTTTTAGTGAACTGTATGAAAACACATTTTGCCCATTAATGATCATATTATTGGTCATTCTCCTTACATATTAAAGAAATTAGTTCTTTCCAGAATAACTTTTTAAAAAAAATTATTTCCTAACTTGTCATTGTCTTGACTTCGCTTATGGCATTTTTCTCTGTGAGGAATATTTTCATGTCACCAAATTTATCAAAAAAGTGTTGGCTTCTGAGTTTTGCATCACACTGAGAAAAATCCTCTTCATTCTGAGATTATGTTTTCAAAAAGAATATTTTATGGCTTCCTCCAGAATGTTAATGGTTTTATTTTTGACATTTAAAACTTTTATTCATCCGAATTCTGCACTTATTTTGGCATAAGTATGTGGTATGGCTCCAGCTTTGTTATTTTTTCCAGACGCTCAGATACCATAGAGGGAATAATCAATTCCCCCCAACACTTGAATCAAATTGTTGTTTTTATCATTTACTAAATCACCTTATGTATTTGAGTCTAATCCAGGACTTTTATTCCATTTCTCTGATCAATATACCTGTGCACTAGAACCATACTATGTTTTGTTAGATTATAGATTTGTAATATGTTATAATAAATGATGCCTTATTATTCTTACTCTTCAAAAATGCTCTCATTTTCTTATTTACTATTTTTCATTATTAACTTTAGAACAAGCTTTTCTCATTCCAAAATAATCCAGTTGTATTTTTACAAAGCATTTTGTGTAATTCACTTAATTTTGGGGGAATGGAGCACACATGATCTATGTCTTCCTAACTTTGACCCTCATTTCTGTTTTCTCCCTTATTCTGAAAATTCCAGCTCTAATTAGTAGACTTGAAGTTCCACAAACCAATCATGTTTACCTCTAAATCTTTCAATTAGTTGAAAGAATTGAAGGCAAGATCATGAAACACCTTCCCCTTTCCAGGCTTGCTACTGCCTGCTCTGGCTCTTCTTAGCTTGGACGCCATATCTTTTATCTTCTCAGAAGACTTTGCTGTTCTCCACGGACCAATTAACGCAAGGTATTGCAAATGTCTTTTTCCTGGTGTAAGGGAGGAGGGTCCCAATGTATGAAATGTTAGACTCAGGTGTGCAAAAATATCATAATTTTTTTTTTCTGTAACTGACCTCATCTTACTTTAAAACTTCCGTACCAGCTGTGAATGGAGAGGAAAACACGTTTAAGCTTGCTAGCTAATGTGCCACTTTTAATTTTAGAAAGTTTTGAGAGTATTTAATCAATGCAAAGCTCAAACTTCCTTCAGGGTTGTCTCTCAAGGTTCTTCCCTCATGGTCTTTTCCCCTGAGGCCATGTGAGTGAAGGAAGGGTTTATAGTGATCACAGAAGAGCTCTCGGCACAGAATGCTGCTCCTTCTGGGCATCCTGCAGTGGTGTCCACTGCGGTGTGGCCAGTGCCTTCTGCTAGTTTTGAACTTTGTGCCGGTGTGCCCTGCTGGCCATGACTCACAGACCCTCGGGTTGTGACGGTTCCTACACTCTGCAGCCTTCCCACCTAACCCAACACCTTTCCTGTGACTTCTGCTCCTCCTGTCTAGGATGGGCTTTTTATTGAGCCTACTGAGCCTGAGCCTACCTTTTTGCTCTGCCTGTTGGTCACAACACTCGGCTGAGGACAGGAACTGTCTCTTAAAATTTCACTCGGGGGATGCTAGGACTGGCTCTGGGTATCTCTGGATTCCCTTGAAACATCCAGGCTCCTTCACTCTGTGACCTTGGTCAGGTTAGTTCATTTCTATGCCTCTCTTTCCTCAGCTGTAAAACAGGGATGAAAATAGTACCTAAGTCATCATGCCATTCTGAAAAGCAAATACATGCACTCGATAAATACTTGCTATTTTGAAAATTATACTACTCTGCTTCCGCCTTGAAGATTACAGAACCTCACTTCCCAAGTGTTTATCGATTGATTTGGTATCTTTTTTTTTTTTAAGATTTTATTTATTTATTTGACACACAAAGAGAGAAATCACAAGTAGGCAGATAGGCTTCCTGCTGAGCAGAAAGCCAGATGCGGGACTCGATTTCAGGACCCTGAGATCATGACCTAAGCCGAAGGCAGAGGCTTAAACCACTGAGCCATCCAGGTGCCCTCATTGATTTGGTATCTTGACTGATATCTTACAGCAACTGAATAAGGTAGTTTTTTAATTCCTCCCATTATATTTAGATTAAAAAGTATATTTTTTGTACTTATACTAGAGACTTTTCATCTGGCTACAAAATTATTTAAAAAATAAACTTATGCAAAGGTGCCTGGTGGCTTAGTGTGTTAATGGCTCAATGTCTGGTTTTGGCTGAGGTCATGATTTCAGGGTAGTGAGATGGATCCTGCTTAAGATTCTCTCTTTCCCTCTTCTCTGCCTCTTGCCCCCAACTCCTGCACATATGCCCCTATGTGCTCTCTCTCTCTCTCTCAAAACAAACAAACAAACAAACAAACTTATGCAGAGTCCTCCACTTATGAATCTGATAGACTAAGGCCCTACTGGACAATTCCCTCCCTTGCAGAAAACCACCATGGAAGCAGGTCATAGGAAAAGAGACCTGATAGTGTTAAACAGCAAACTGAAGCCCAGACTAATGGGGAGTGTGCATGTGTTTCCAGGAAGGTGGATCTCTCTGGTCAAGTTTCCATTTCCATGGCTTTTAGTAGTCATGGGGATAAGTATGGTCTGCCTGGCTCACACAGCAGTGGCAGGGGTACTTTTCCTGAGAAACCATAGTGAAGCCAGGAAACTGAATGCAAGTAGGTGTAAGGAAAGGAAAGAGGTTAGAGGAGGGAATCCCCAGTGTCTGTCCAACAGTGTTTCTGAGTGTCCCCAGAAACATGCATGCATGAAAAAGACTCAAAACAGCTCAGCGAAAGACAAAAGATCTGAACTGAAACAGAACTGCTGTCCAAGCAACCATCTGCCCTTCAAGACAGCCAAGAAAACTCCCTCCTAAAACAAAGAAAATAACACTATCAGAGAAAAAAGTAGGTATCCAGGATCTGTTAACCTTCACAGAGTCTAAGATGCACTCAAAATTTTCCAATGTACAAAGATTCCCCCCAATGAAACACATTCGTAAGGAAAAGACAATGAATTGTGCCTGACCTGGAGATGAACAAGTTGCTGAAATGAACAGATAAAGATATTAAAGCAGCTATTATAACAACAGTCAATGAAGTAAGACAGAACGTGTTTTCAGTAATTGAGAATCTCAGCAGAAAAATGAGAAGTCTCCGCAGAGAAATAAAAACATTAAGTCAGAAGCAAATGGAAGCTAAAGACCTGAAAATTAGAATTATGAAAAAAATTCCCTGAACAAACTTAATAGTCAAAGAGATGGCAGAGGAAATAGTAAGTGAACTCAAAGACAGAGCAATAGAAATGACCAAAAATGAAAAATAAGAAAAACCAGATTTTGAAAAATAAATAATATCTTGTTAATTGGACAAAATAATCAAACATAATAAAAATCAAAAATAATAAAAAATCAAACATAATAAAATAACAAAAATAATCAAACACACAGAAATGCCTGTATGAAAAGGAGAAGAGAGAGAAAATGGGACAGGAAAAAAAATGAGGACATAATCGCTGAATACTTACTAAATTTGTTGAAAGATAAAAATGTTTAGGTACAATATGCTATACAAACAACAACCACAGTGAACAAAGAAAATCCAAGGTTAAGTCACACCATGGCACATTGTTAAAAGCCAAAGATAAGGAACAAATCTTGAACACTGACACATTGCATATAGAGAAACAGTGATGGTTAAATAGGTACCTTCTCATCAGAAATCCTTGAAGACAGAAAAGAATAGAATAACCTTCTGAAAATGCTGAAAGAAAAACAACTGTCAAACTAGAATTCTGTATTTATTGAAAATATCATTTAAGAATGAAGGCAACTGCCCAAAGCAGTGGTATATTCTCTTAGATTTCTCTGCAAAAACTTGCACCTGGGGCCAGAGCCAGATATTGTTTCAGGGATAATGATGAGGTGTTCTGGAACATTCTTGATGCTTTTCAATTCAATTGGACATTCTGCTTATTGGGATTGGCATGGATGAAGGATCAAATACAGCATTATCTTTAAAAAAGGGGCCATATATATAGATATAGGAAAAGATAAAAGAATGCAACAGATCTGCAATCAAAGACCTCATAGTGATAGCAATGGGAAATCACATGAAAGATTCATCAGTGGAGGAGGACGCATAACTGGATCAATAAGCAAAAGGAAAACGTCATTGCATGCTGAAATTCTCAGTGCAGGGTAAGCGGATTGAAAGTAAAAAGAAATGCTCAGATAAGATATGCTCTACTTAGGACATCCTCACTGTCTGTCTTGTGATTTTTTTCTTTTCTATTTGAGATGTAATATATAATATATAAATATGAAGTCTAAGAAAATGGCACTTCTCTGACCAGCACAGTGAGCACAAGAAGAGATAAATATTTGATGTTGAAGTATGAGGATAGAATCTTCATTTGGAGGAGGGGTGGGGAGGAGAGGGAAAAAAAAACTTATCATATAGGAAGAAAACATATACAAAGCACAATGTCACTTCAATTAAGCATTCTAACTCATTAAGAAGTTTAAAAAGTCTTTAAAGGCAAGACTTAAGATATCTACTTAATCTGTATTCTTTACACACAGTATTTTTCAAAAATGAGACCAAAGAAAAGACATTTTCAAATAAAATAAAATTAAGATAATTTGTCACCAGAAGACTTGCATTACAAAAAAGCTAAAGGACATTCTTTAGGTTAAAAGAAAATGACAGCAGATGGAAACTTGAATCCTCAGGAAAAAAAGAAGAGCACTGGAAATAATGACTATCTGGATGATACAAAACACTGTTTGGGTCCCCCTTTACTTCCAGTTTCTTTGCAAACAACTGAACTGTGTAAAGAAAAATATAATCTTTCTTGTAAGGTTTATAACATACATAGTTTAACAAAGATAACAACTATTATTGTAGTAGTAATAAGTGGACAATGAAAATTTAAGAGTGCCTATTACAATTCTTAGTGAAAACCCTGGAAAGGCTGCAAAGAAACACAGCAAAAGAGCAGAAATATTAAACTGGAATTATGAAAATATTCAAACAATCTAAAAAGCAGAAAAAGAGAAATAAGAGAACAAAAAAGCAGGGGAGACAAATAGATGCTTAAATAATAGACACAACTAAGCTATATTAATAATTATAATAAATGTTAATGGACTCAACATTCCAAAAGTTTGTCAGAATGGGTTATAAAACAAACAAAAACCAAACATTTTCTACGAGGATTCCATTTTAATATAAAGATGCAGAGATGGAAAAAGGATATGCAATGCAAACAAAAAGCATAAGGGTGCTTAAAGGTCTTCATTAATATCAAATAAAATAGATTTTAACAATATTGTGTTGCAAGAGATAAAGGCACTTAATGAAGATTAAAGGTCAATTCATCAGAAATATATAACAATTATAAATGTGTGTGCACCCAAAACATGCAGCAAATTCGATGAAATCGAGAGAAGAAACAGTCAATTCTACATCAGTTGGAGAATTAAACAGCTTTCTCTTAGAGATTGATAAAATTAGATGAAGTCCTCGAGGATTTTGATGGATTCCTTTCTCACATTGAGGTCCTTCATCCATTTTGAGTCTATTTTCGTGTGTGGTGTAAGGAAATGATCCAATTTCATTTTTCTGCATGTGGCTGTCCAATTTTCCCAACACCATTTATTGAAGAGGCTGTCTTTGTTCCATTGGACATTCTTTCCTGCTTTGTCGAAGATGAGTTGACCATAGAGTTGAGGGTCCATTTCTGGGCTTTCTATTCTGTTCCATTGATCTATGTGTCTGTTTTTGTGCCAGTACCATGCTGTCTTGATGATGACAGCTTTGTAATAGAGCTTGAAGTCCGGAATTGTGATGCCACCAACTTTGGCTTTCTTTTTCAATATTCCGCTGGCTATTCGAGGTCTTTTCTGGTTCCATATAAATTTTAGGATTATTTGTTCCATTTCTTTGAAAAAAATGGATGGTACTTTGATAGGAATTGCATTAAATGTGTAGATTGCTTTAGGTAGCATAGACATTTTCACAATATTTATTCTTCCAATCCAGGAGCATGGAACATTTTTCCATTTCTTTGTGTCTTCCTCAATTTCTTTCATGAGTACTTTATAGTTTTCTGAGTATAGATTCTTAGTCTCTTTGGTTAGGTTTATTCCTAGGTATCTTATAGTTTTGGGTGCAATTGTAAATGGGATGGACTCCTTAATTTCTCTTTCTTCTGTCTTGTTGTTGGTGTAGAGAAATGCAACTGATTTCTGTGCATTGATTTTATATCCTGACACTTTACTGAATTCCTGGACAAGTTCTAGCAGTTTTGGAGTGGAGTCTTTTGGGTTTTCCACATAGAGTATCATATCATCTGCGAAGAGTGATAGTTTGACTTCTTCTTTGCCGATTTGGATGCCTTTAATTTCCTTTTGTTGTCTGATTGCTGAGGCTAGGAATTCTAGTACTATGTTGAATAGTAGTGGTGATAACAGACATCCCTGCTGTGTTCCTGACCTTAGCGGAAAAGCTTTCAGTTTTTCTCCATTGAGAATGATATTTGCGGTGGGTTTTTCATAGATGGCTTTGATAATATTGAGGTATGTGCCCTCTATCCCTACACTTTGAAGAGTTTTGATCAGGAAGGGATGCTGTACTTTGTCAAATGCTTTTTCAGCATCTATGGAGAGTATCATATAGTTCTTGTTCTTTCTTTTATTAATGTGTTGTATCACATTGATTGATTTGCGGATGTTGAACCAGCCTTGCAGCCCTGGAATAAATCCCACTTGGTCGTGGTGAATAATCCTTTTAACGTACTGTTGAATCCTATTGGCTAGTATTTTGGCGAGAATTTTTGCATCTGTGTTCATAAAGGATATTGGTCTGTAGTTCTCTTTTTTGTTGGGATCCTTGTCTGGTTTTGGGATCAAGGTGATGCTGGCCTCATAAAATGAGTTTGGAAGTTTTCCTTCTATTTCTATTTTTTGGAACAGTTTCAGGAGAATAGGAATTAGTTCTTCTTTAAATGTTTGGTAGAATTCCCCCGGGAAGCCGTCTGGCCCTGGGCTGTTGTTTGTTTGGAGATTTTTGATGACTGTTTCAATCTCCTTACTGGTTATGGGTCTGTTCAGGCTTTCTATTTCTTCCTGGTTCAGTTGTGGTAGTTTATATGTCTCTAGGAATGCATCCATTTCTTCCAGATTGTCAAATTTGTTGGCATAGAGTTGCTCATAGTATGTTCTTATAATTGTCTGTATTTCTTTGGTGTTTGTTGTGATCAGGCAGCAACCTCTTCGACGTCAGCCGCAGCAACATCTTCCTAGGAACATCACCAAAGGCAAGGGAAGCAAGGGCAAAAATGAACTTTTGGGATTTCATCAAGATCAAAAGCTTTTGCACAGCAAACAGTGAACAAAACCAAAAGACAACTGACAGAATGGGAGAAGATATTTGCAAATGACATATCAGATAAAGGGCTAGTGTCCAAAATCTATAAAGAACTTAGCAAACTCAACACCCAAAGAACAAATAATCCAATCAAGAAATGGGCAGAGGACATGAACAGACATTTCTGCAAAGAAGACATCCAGATGGCCAACAGACACATGAAAAAGTGCTCCATATCACTCGGCATCAGGGAAATACAAATTAAAACCACCATGAGATATCACCTCACACCAGTCAGAATGGCTAAAATTAACAAGTCAGGAAATGACAGATGCTGGCGAGGATGCGGAGAAAGGGGAACCCTCCTACACTGTTGGTGGGAATGCAAGCTGGTGCAACCACTCTGGAAAACAGCATGGAGGTTCCTCAAAATGTTGAAAATAGAACCACCCTATGACCCTGCAATTGCACTGCTGGGTATTTACCCTAAAGATACAAACGTAGTGATCCGAAGGGGCACATGCACCCGAATGTTTATAGCAGCAATGTCTACAATAGCCAAACTATGGAAAGAACCTAGATGTCCATCTACAGACGAATGGATAAAGAAGATGTGGTCTATATACACAATGGAATACTATGCAGCCATCAAAAGAAATGAAATCTTGCCATTTGTGACGTCGTGGATGGAATTAGAGGGTATCATGCTTAGCGAAATAAGTCAATTGGAGAAAGACAACTATCATATGATCTCCCTGATATGAGGGAGAGGAGATGCAACATGGGGGGTTGAGGGGGTAGGAGAAGAGTAATTGAAACAAGATGGGATTGGGAGGGAGACAAACCATAAGTGACTCTTAATCTCACAAAACAAACTGAGGGTTGATGGGGGGAGGGGGTTGGGAGAGGGGGTGGGGTTATGGATATTGGGGAGGGTATGTGCTATGGTGAGTGTTGTGAAGTGTGTAAACCTGGCGATTCGCAGACCTGTACCCCTGGGGATAAAAATATATGTTTATAAAGCTGTAAAAAAAAAAAAGAAAGAAAGAAAGAAAGAAAGGATGAATACCCAAGTTTTGTAGAACATGGACGGGACTGGAAGAGATTATGCTGAGTGAAATAAGTCAAGCAGAGAGAGTCAATTATCATATGGTTATTTGTGGAGCATAACAAATAGCATGGAGGACAAGGGGAGATGGAGAGGAGAAGGGAGTTGAGGGAAATTGGAAGGGGAGGTGAACCATGAGAGACTATGGACTCTGAAAAACGATCTGAGAATTTTGAAGGGGTGGGGGGTGGGAGGTTGGGGGCACCAGGTGGTGGGTATTGTAGAGGGCACAGATTGCATGGAGCACTGGGTGTGGTGCAAAAATAATGAATACTGTTATGCTGAAAAAATAAAAAATTAAAAAAAAAATTAGATGAAGTCATCAGAGATGTAGAATATCCAAACAAGGTTATCAATCACTTTGATTTAAATGATACTTATGGCATACTACTCCACCACTGGCAGAATAAATATTTCACCTTCTTTTGAAATGCAGCTAGAGTTCACTAAGATTCACTAAGATTTTCTGACCCACAAAATAAGCCCTAGTGAATTTAAATAGATTTAAATCATATCAAGTAGGTTCGCTGAGCACAGTAGAATTAAATTAGAAATATTAAGATAAGGCAACTAGGAAAACCCAAAATATCCTGAAAATTAAATGACTGGATCAAAGAAAAATATCACAAGAGAAGTTAAGAAACACATAGAGCTAAAGTAGAACATAAAGGAAAAAAAAAACTGATAGCATTAAATGCCTATATTAGGAAGAAAAAGTCCCAAATAAATGATCAAAGTAAGCTTCTACCATAAGGGGAATGAATTTAACCCAGAACAAGCTAAAAAGAAGGAAATAATAAAGGTAAGCACTGGTATCAATAAAATAGAAAACAGAAAAATAGTAGCTAAAACTCTTCAAACTAAAAGCTAATGTTTGGAAAGACTAATGTAACAGATAAACCTCTAGCTGGATTCATTAGGGAAAAAGAAAGCAGACAAATTAGCAATAGTAGGAATAAAAACAAGGGAACCACTGAAGAACCTCTAGCTATTAAAAAAATAAGAAGGAAATTTTATGGACTTCATGCCAATGAATTAGACAACCTAGATGAAATGGATAAACTCCTTGAAAGACACAAATGACAAAAACCAGCACAAGAAGAGCAAGCAAACATGAGTACTGTTATCTCAATTTAAAAATTGACTTTATAATTAAAAAACAATTTCACAAAAATCTTTTCTCCTTGGCACACCACTGAAGTTCCTGGGGTTGTCATGGGCCATCTCCCTACCTCATGTTAACAGAACTGTAAGAACAAGCCATATCCAAACTTTTGTTTCTGCAGAGGTGTCCCTGATGCCAAGATCTGCATCTTTGACCTAGGGTGGAAGACAGCAAAAGTGGATGAGTGCCCATATGTGGTCATATGGTGTCAGATAAATATGAGCAGCTCTCCTCTAAACTTGCAGGCTGCAAGTATTTGTGCCAATAAGTACGTGGTGAAAAGCTGTAGAAAAGACGTTTTTCACATTCACCTCTTCCACGTCATCCATATCAACAAGATGTTGTCCTGTGCTGGGGTTGACGTGCTCTGAATAGGTATGCTATGTGGGGTGATTTTGAAAAGCCCCAAGGCACAGTGGCCAGATCCCACATCGACCTAGTCACCGTGTCCATCTGTACCAAGCTGCAGGACAAGAAGCGTGTAATTGGGGGTCTATACAGAGCCAAGTTCAAGTTCCCTGGACTTTTCAAGATCCAATTTTACTAAGTCTAATGTGGAGGAATTTGAAGACATCATGGTTGTAAAGTAGTTCATCCCAGATGGCTTGTGGGCCATCTACATGGCACCCCTAATTGTGGCCTCCTGGACAAATGGTGGGCTCTGCACTCATGAGAACCTCAGCACTGCCCCCTCCTTATTAATGCCCACCAATAAGTCCTAATTCCTGTTAAAAACCTCCAACAATTTTACAAATAAAATCCAGCTAATTTCACAGTTGAATCCTATCAAATATTTAAGGAAGACATTATATCAATCCTATATAAACTCTTTCAGAAAAACAGAAGGAAAGGAAACACTTCCTAATTCATTTTATGAAAGCAAGTTTTAACCTGATTCCAAAGCCAAAGATATCAAAGGGTGAGAACTATAGACTAATATCTCTCAGGAACATAAATGCAGAAATGTTTGATCAGATATTAGATTAGAAAATCAAATCCAGAAAAAAAAATGTGTGTGTGTGTGTGTGTATATATATATATATATATATACATATATATATATGGATGATACATCATGAACAAGTAGAATTTATCCTGGAAATGCAAGGCTTGTTCAATATTTAAACAATGTAAATCTACTATATTAATAGAATAAATATCAAAAATATAATTATTCCAATAGATATAGAAAAAGCATCTGATAAAATTTAACAGCAAAAATATGGACCAAACTAGAAATAGATATGAACTTCCTCAATATGTCTAAGGGCATGCAAAAAAAACCTACAACTAGTATACTTAGTGATGAAAGACTTAATGTTTTCAAGATTAAAAACATAGCAAATATTTTGATTTTCAACACTACTATTTAACATTGCACTGGAGATCCTGGCCAGTGCAGTAAAATAAGAAAAAGTAAAAAAAAAAAAAAAAAAAAAAAAAAAGCCTATAGATGAGAAAGGAAGCAGTAAAAATTTTCTTATTTGCAGAGTACAGGAATCTACAAAAAGGCTATTAGAACTAATAAGTGAATTTAGCAAGGTTGCAGGATACAAAGCCAATATATAAAAAGCAGTTGAAATTCTAGATATAACATCAATTAAAAATGAAATAATTTAAAAAAAACACTTCATTTCCAATAGCATCAAATGTATTTAGGAATATATTTAAAGAAAGACACACAAGGCCTTTATACAAAAACTAGAATTATTTGCATAGGGAAACTAAAATAGACCTTTATGGAAAGGTATACCAAGTTTATGGATCGGATTGGAAGGCTTGACATTGTTAAGGTAGTAATCTTCCCTAAGTAGACCTGTAGATTTGATGTAATTACAATCAAAATCTTAACTGGCTGCTTTTGAAACAGAATGACAAGATAATTCTAAATTTATATGGAAAGGAAAGAGACCCAGAATAGCCAAAATAATTTCAGTAAAGAAGAAAAAGTGAACTTAAACATTACCTAATTTAAGTCTTACTATAAACGTATAGTGATCAAGATAGTATGTTCAAGTGTACGGCTAGACATACAAATAAATGGGACAGAATAGAAAATCCCAAAATAAACTTTTGTGGTCAATTTAAAAATAATGCCAGATTCAATGAGAAAAAGATAATTTTGTTTTTCAAAAAAATGTTGCTTGAACGCCTGGATCTCTGTTTGGGGAAAAAAGTAATCTTTGATCACTGAATCAAACTACAAGCTCAAATTAACTCAGAATGTATCATCTAAATATAAGACCTAAATGATAAACCTTCAAAAACAAAACATAGGAAGAAATCTAGGTGGTATTATGTTAGACAAAGATTTCTTAAACAGGTATAAAAAGCCCAAACTATAACACACACAAAAATTGTAAAATGGACTTCATTAAGATGAAATCACTTTCTCTTTGAAAGATATAAATGAAGGGAAAAAGGCAAGCCACAGTCATATTCAGAAAAATAATTGTGAAACATAAGTTTGACAGGGGTTTATCCAGAATACATCAAGAATTCTTATAATTCAATAATAAGACTAATAATCCAATAGAAAATAGACCAAATATTTGAATAGACGCATTATAAAAGATGATATATCAATGGATATTTAAACACATAAGAATATGCTTAACATCATTAGTCATCAGAGAAATGAAACTTACAAAAATAGTGAGATACTACCATATACCCACTCGAGTAGCACAGGTTAAGAAGCCTAATAATACCAAGTATGGGTGAGGATGTGTAGCAAGTAGACTTCACACATTGCTGGTGGGAATGCAAAATAGGTTCACATGCTTTGGAAAACAATATGGAGGCATCTTATAAATTCAAACATAAATACGCTACCAACCCCACAACTCCACTTCTAGGCATTGCTTAAGAGAAATAAAAACATATGTTCACACAAAGACATGTATGTAAGTAAATAAGTTCAGAGCAGCATTATTCATAATAACAAAAACCTGGAAGCAGTCCAAATATTCAGCTAATGAATGGATAAGCAAAGTCTAGTATATCCAAATGTGGAACAACAAAAATACTAATACAAAAAACATGAACGGCTCTTGAAACCATTTTGCTAAGTGAGAAAAGTTAAACACAACAAACTACATAATGGATGATTCTATAAATATTAAATTCCAAAAACAACAAAGCTAAGGTGATTTCATGGGCTGGGTGGGAGAAGAGGGAATTAACTGACAAAGGACAAGACGAAAAGGTTTAGGTAGAGAGAAATGTTGTATAAGTGATTTTGGTGGTAGTTATGCAACTGTTTGAATTACAAATTTTATCAAAATACACATTTAAATGTGGTAAACTTTACCTCAATTTAAAAAAGAAAAGAAACGTAGACCTCTCATTTGGTAAAACAAAAAACAAGCAAAAATTTCTTTTGTTTACTCTATTTTCTACAGAAATTTCCATATCGAAAATGATTTGAATATGGAGTCTTGAATTTGGGCATGTTCTGTTCACTGGAACCCAAGTGATAGAGAATAGGTTCAAGCCCTAACTCTTCCTTCTAATTCCTGCAGTTTTTACTAATATCTATCTCCAGGCAAAAAGGAAAGATGAAAGAAGAAAATCTCATATTTGCTTGTGTACTTACATTTGTGATTTTGCCCCATTTCCACATGTACCATCTAATTCCATCATGCCTGTATGAGAAGCTACAATTCTGGTAGAAAAAAATGTCTTCTCCTCCAGCCACTCTTTTTCACAGGAAAATAACTATAGTTGTAAACAATTTGGGAAATCAAATAAAAGTACAAAATGATGCTTGTTTGCCACATGCAAAGACCTAGAAATTGAACCAGCTGTATGTGAAGTGTGGTGAAGTTTTCACATGTGTGATAAGGAAACCAGCACTTTATTCTTTTCTAACATATGGAGCATGTTCTTGCTGGTAGCTTGGTGCCTCTCTTTAAATACCAAAAAAAGCTGCTGGTCTGGATGACCAGCCCTGCCTATTATCTAGGTAACACCCCTTCTCCTCCTCTTGCTTCCTCCCTACAGAAAACTGACTTTGCTAAGGATATAGAAGCTTGCAGTTTAAATGCTCACCTCTCCAGATTCTTCTGCTGTTTTGGATAACAAGATATAAGTGAGACTACTTACATTTCAGTGGCAGTTGTAAACTCATTTTCTTGATAAATCAATGATCAAGTCAGATGACCCATGTCCTTCAGGAAGAGAAGCAGTTATCCTGTGGGCATGAGAATGAAAGCTATACCCTAAGAGTAGCCACAGTTTGAGGGATTTTGGAGCAGATTAAGAAAAAAGCTATGGCCACCTGTCACAGTGATGCACAACATGCCTGACTGAGCTGTGCTTGGATGGGGTTGCACAAGATGGGTTCACAACATGGGGCTGTCCAGAAGCTCACTGTGAGAAGGGGCCAGTACCCAGATGGGGTAGGAGGACAAGGAGACTCCCAGAGGAGATGAGGATGGGAGGGGGTTCTCATGTGCCCAGCTGATGTCCCCCAGCAGCTTGGTGGGGGAGTCTGTGGGTCAGAAAGCCCCCAAGGGTCGTAATAGCTAGAGGTCTTACAACCACAAGGCTCTATACATTCCATTGTTAGTAGATGTGAAGTGAGGCTTTGTGAAGTATGCAAAGCACGCAGGCTTGAAGTGGCTAACAATCTACTCATTTGGACAATCTTTAAAATAATTCCATGTGTAAAATTTTGAGATTGGTATTAGTAGTCTTTTTTTGTGTTGATGGGCCTCAACTGGCAGTGAAGGAATTAACAAGCCAGGGGCAGACACACAGAGGCTCTTTTCTACAAGAGAGTGATGAGGCAGGAGCTAGATGGGGCTGGGTCCAATGTAGTATTCTTAGGCAGTGCTCTTGGCCTTGGCTTGTGTACCTTTGCACTTATAGTTCCTTGAGTAAAAGAAAATCTGTTTGGTTGAATCAGTAGATTCAGGGTTCTGTATAATATATATGGCTCTGTTTTAGAAATCTCGTTAAGCCCTTTACATGTCCTATTCCATTTACTCCTTATAGCAATTCTATGCAGTAACTACTACTCTCATACCTTCAGGGGAAGAGACTGAGGCCCAGAGGCCTAAATGAACTTGTCCATAGTCTTACAGCTAATCTTAGTCTTTGGAGCCAGTATCTAGTTTACTGAAAATAAATGCAGGAAAGAATGTTGATAACAATATGTAGAAGTACAGAAAGCCACTGGGGAACATGATCCAGATATACTGATCCAGCTTCTTCAAAAAGCCAACAGCACAGTGAAAAAGAGAGGGAGAACTTTCTGGATTTAGAGACTCGAGGTGACTTGTAGTGTTGGCTAAGTTCGGTGAAACTGACAACAGCCCATCTCTACCACTGATCACATCTAAACACTGAACAGAATATAAAAAGCAGCTACATGAAGATCTTGAAAAATAAAAATCAGTGGACTAGGGACAAGAGTCAAAACCTGAATCATGATGCATGACATGGACAGCTTCCACTGTGTGGAACTCTGTTTCTGTGTAGGAGGCTAAACTCTGAGAAGTCTCTCTTTCTGGAGAGAGGACTAGGAAAGATAGCATGGAGCCAGAGATTGTAGGACAAATCCCAGATTGCAGAGAGCTGGAAAAGAGCACCCCTCCCCAATTCTGTGTATGAACTGATAAAAGTCCCGGGGTCTTCCGTGAGCTATATATGTGTCACAGACTAAGTACACATAGCGAAGTGTTTGAGAACTGAATTCCATATAAACCACTGCCCCAGTGCCAGAATAACCCTTGTTTGGTGTCTGCCCTGGGCCAGACATTTTACTAAAGAAAATATATAGTAGACAAATAAGTACATAGACGCATCCTCAACGTACTTAGTCCTTGGGGACATGCAAATTAAAACCACAAAGATGTAACTCTGCACCTCTCAGAATGAGTACAATAATCAACGGCGACAACACAAAATGCTGGCAACAGTGCTGTCACTAGAACATTCCTACACATCTGTTGGGAATACAAAATAACATAGGTACTTTGGAAAAATAGTTTGGCCATTTCTTACAAAGTTGAACATGATCTCACCTTATGATTCAACCCTTCTCGTAGGTATTCACCCAAGAGAGATTAAAATAGTCACATAAAACCTACATATGAACGTTTATAACAGCTTTATTTATAACTGCCCCCCCCACACTGGAAACAACCCAAGGTCTTTTAGCTAGTTCATGGATAAACAAGTTGTGGTATACATAAGCAATGGAATACTACCCAGTATTCTATGACAGACTAGCAAGACAAAATTATAGGGGTGGAGAATATATTGTCAATAGCTGTTGAAGAAATTTTCACTATGGTGGGGCAGACAAAGGGAATTTTGGGGTAGTGATGAAACTGTCAGTATCTTACGGTAGTGGTTACACAAATTGAGACATTTGTCTAAACTCATAAAACAGCACACAAAAATGGTGAATTTTACTGTAAATTATCCTTAATTTTTTACTGTAAATTCTATAAACTAAATAATTAAAAAAAAGACATGTAGCAATCAAATGTAACATGTAGACTTTTTTGAATGTGATGTGAAAAAAGACATTTTGAGATTTTTGTGGAAACATATGGAGTCCATGTTAAATGATATCAAGGAATTGTTGCTTTTGTGAGGGTCCTGTGGGCATTGTGATTGAGTGAAAAATATCCATATGTTTAAGAGATGCTTACAATAGCAGGGCATACAGCCATATATTGTACCATTCAATGTTGGTTATGTCCACAAGTTTTCAAAAATTTTAGCAAATCATCAAAACAAAAAACTGCTTGGTGTCAAAATAAGCAAAAATGAATTTTTTTAAAGTAGTGGATTTAAGAATCATACCTATTTTTAATTATGCTGAAGTCCTTATTCTTTCCCGCTATGCTCTACAGCTATCCTGTTCATCCCAACTTATTTGTTGCAACTTTCCTATTTCCATATATGAAATCGAAAATATGTAAATAATCTCAGAGTAACTACTGACATCATTCAGGTAATATGCAAAAACACAGCTTCATGAATTGCTTTAATATGCTGTCTTCTCCATTGAGAAGCTATTTCCCCCACCAACGGCCAGAAGAATACCATTAAAATGCCACTGGAATTTTTCTAAATAATGAAAAGCTGTCAGGAATTTGAAACACTCACTTCTTTTTTTAAATTTCATTTTTAAAATTTAAATTTAATTAATTACTATATAATGTATTATTAGTTTCAGAGGTAGAGGTCAGAGATTCATCAGTCTTATACCTAGTGCTCACTATATAACATGCCCTCTTTAATGTCTATCATCAGTTACTCCATTCCTCTATCTCCCCCTCCAGCAACCCTCAGTTTGTTTCCTATGATTAAGAGTCTCTTATGTTTTGTCTCCCTCTCTGATTTCATCTTGTTTTATTTTTCCCTCCCTTCCTCTACGATCCTCTGTTTTGTGAAACACTGACTTCTTACAAAGACCTTAGAAATTTCCCCATAGTTCCCCTTTATGGGAACTAATAGTTCTCTTCTATATCTCTTGATATATCTTAGTTAAAAAAAAATCACTTCAAAAATATTTCAGTGGGGTCAGATAGATGGTAGATACTTTGAAAATTATGAGACGGCATTACCTTAATTCATCTGAGGATGGCACACATGGAATGTGGAGGGCCGAGTGATACTCCAGTTCTCTTCTTGTGGTATCCTCACCACCATGCACCTGGCAGACTCTCGTAGTGCTCTCAAGTCATTGCATCACCAAGAGAAATACATTGGTGTACACATTTCAAGGTGAACCTAGAAGCTGCCCACGGTAGGACTATAGAGAGGCCATCTGGACCCACAGCAGAATAACCATCTGTTTGCACCTTGTTTGTTGCTTAGCCATTAAGATGAAATGTGGTCCAGGAAATACTGCTGTAATATAGCACAAAATAATATCTCATCATGGCCTTCTGCTTTGTGAGAGGGCCATTTTCCCTTATATGTTTTTTCCCTTACACATCTAAAATATATGTTTTTTATATAGTTATACACACACGCTTTCACTTATACATCAATCTAGATCAATTAAAAAATAAACATTTACTGAGCATTCACTATGGACCAAGCAAGGTTCTAGCACTTTGTATGTATTAACTCATTGCATTCATATGCATCTTACAGATAAGGCAGATTGCTTTAGGGACGCTGGTCTCTAAAGGTCATTCAGAATTGTATATGGAAATGTAAACTTGTATTACTGAAAATTACTCAATAGAACTGATAGGCTCCAAAAAAATATATTTAAGTGTTTAAAGCAAAATACTATCTGTTCTATAAATAATTTTCAACTCTTAAATACATCCACGTAATATGTCCTGGTATGGTGAACATTTGTTTTGCCCCCACACCAGCTTTCACCCTCATGTGGTCCTGTGGAAAATGACCCTAGCTTGGGCTGATAGTTAATGGGGCATCTGATTCAGGTTGGGCCAAAACACAGACATCTGATTTGTTCAGTGTCCTTCTTCAGGATTTCTGTAACCAGAAGTGGTAAAAGTGTTGGGGAAAAATGTGAGTCAAGAGCCAGAGACAACCATGTTTTTGCTACATGATGGAATTTAATCTTTGTTGGGAACAAACAAATGAAGCCAACACCCATTGGTGGGAGAGAGAACAGAAGTGTAGCTATATTAAGACTTTGTTTTCCATTGTTCTTGAAGCACAGGTATGTGTCTATATCATGACTTACTTATTCATCCTTTTCTTTAATCAATGGTCTCTTTCAGCAAATTCCCCCTTTTCACCAAATTATATTAAGCTGTTTCTGTCACTGGGCATTTATAGTAAATTGCATTATTGTTACAAACTTTCTCTTTTCCCCTTGAATAAAATAAGGATCCATACATACCCATTGCCATGTGATTTGCCTTCCACTTGGTAGGGGGTATATATCTCGGTATATATCTCTGCCTCATTGACTTTGGGTTTGGCCATGTGACCCATTTGATCCAGGTGTAACGTGAGAAGTGACAAGGTGGCAGTTTGAGCAGAATTTTTTAAGAGGTGGTGCATAATTTCACCATTACTCTTGAATTTCTTCCCACCACAATGTAAATGATGTGTATCAAATGGGACCACTTCTCTAGCCTGGCTCTTAGCATAAGCAGAGATGTAGAGCTGACCCATCATCTACCTGCTGCCTGCAACATAGACTCAAACCCACAGAGCTGCAGTCAACCAGCTCCTGATATGTAACCTGATTGACATATTGTTGTTCTTATAAGTCTCTCAGATTTTGAAGTTGTTACACAGCATTATCTCAGCAAGAGCTGACTGTCATGGGACTATTATAGTCTTGATCAATTTGTCTTACGCAAAAGTGCTTTTACAGGCTATAAGTCCTTGAGGATAGGCTTGTTACTATTGCTTATTTTGCAGTTGTGTGGAAACTGAGTCTTAAAGTGTATAAGCAACTTTCCCAAAGCTACTGAAAGAGGTGGAAATCAAATATAGTGACTCCAGAGCTCCTAAAAATTTTTATAATGCCTCAAGCCATATCACTTTTAAAATCTGCATACATAGCATATTTAGTTGCTATGTGCAGGGAAATATAACCTGACTAGGAATATATCTAAATTGGTGTACCTCATTATGAGATTCTAGTAAGTGACAATACTGCATAAATATGCAATACAAACATACATCCTTACGAGAATATACTATGTTGTGTAAGTGTAACTAGTTTTAAGAAATTCTGAAGAGTAAGATATTTAAAGTATGGAGAAGGTGAAGTAGGATATTTTTATTTGCAGTATTACATTCTTGCTCTCACTTTCAAATGGACACAGTGTGGGCTTTTTTTTTTTTTAGATAGAAAGCTCTCCAAGCATATTTAAAATGTTATACAGTTTACAAGTTTAGATTTGTATGCATTTTCCCCAAAATTATGTAAAAAATTATATTACATCTGTAACAGACTACATATCTGCAATAAATTATATTAACAAGGGGAGGTTTTATAGCAATTAACAAGTGCCTTTCAAAAATAATTGATGATTCAATAGCATTCCTAACTATTATTTTTGAAAGAGTTTTAGACATTTTAATGAGCGGTTTCAGGGGTAATTGTTACTGTGGTTATTTTTAGAAATATGGCAGAGTCTAAGTACCAATTTGTTCTGCTATCTACATATTTGCCTAATTTCTGTCAGTGATGAAATGTGTCTGTCCTCAAAGGAGTTGCCCCTTGGCAACATGTTGGGATTTCGTCCAGGAGAAGGAGAGAAAGGGGGAAACTGGTGCAGGACAGAACCTAGCTCTCTCCACGCCCACGCATCTATGTGCTTTGGAACAAAAGCACACCACGTCAGACAGCTTTTTATTGTGGGGAGCAAAGGGTGGAATATTTAGAATCCTCTTCCCTTAAAAATCTTGTCCCCAGAGTATTGATTCTTTTTTTTTTTTTTAAAGATTTTATTTATTTGTCAGAGAGAGAGAGGAGAGCGAGCGAGCAAGCGAGCACAGGCAGACAGAATGGCAGGCAGAGGCAGAGGGAGAAGCAGGCTCCTCGCCAAGCAAGGAGCCCGATGTGGGACTCGATCCCAGGACGCTGGGATCATGACCTGAGCCGAAGGCAGCTGCTTAACCAACTGAGCCACTCAGGCGTCCCGAGTATTGATTCTTTTTAAAGTGTTTCTGGTAAGACTGCCAGAGGCTCTCCTTTCAAGCAGTTCTTCCTCTCCCTCACAACAATCAGGTTTTTTTTAATGTACATATTTTACTTCCTATTGGTTGGGTTGATAACTTTTGACTGACCTTTCAAGTTCTTTGATCCAATAGGGATAACATCTTCACATATGTAAGACAAAGGTTAGGACTTGGTAATAAAATTGAACAAGTGAAGATCTTGAGGTGAGAATCAGAAGAGCTCTGCACATAAATCATAAGCTGGAAATGTTGGAGTTAGGAATATTGATTCTATCTATGTGTCTACTTATTTATCTATCTATGTATCTATATCTACCTACCTATGTCTTTATCTCAAGTGAAGATCTTGAGGTGAGAATCAGAAGAGCTCTGCACATAAATCATAAGCTGGAAATGTTGGAGTTAGGAATATTGATTCTATCTATGTGTCTACTTATTTATCTATCAACTATATCTATGTATCTATATCTACCTACCTATGTCTCTATCTCTATCTACCATCTTTCTCTCCCTTTCTCTCTCTCTTATATCTCTCTCAATCAATCTTTGCAGCTGGTGGAAGAGATATATCTGGGAAAGGCATTCATCTCAGATGGGTCTCTGCACAATCACTGTAACTTGTTGTGGTCTGTGATCAAACTTCAGGCAAACATTAAACAACAGAAATGACTGCAGACATGATTGCATGGTCTCTGTGGGTTGTAGAAACAGAATGAGACTGCTATTTGATTGAGGGCTGGGGGAATCTAGTTGTAATCACAAATGCAAACCGGAGCAGGTGAAAGATATTAGCAAAGCATGCGTGAATTTGAATACGATATAGTTGGGAGATGGAACTTAAGCATTAAAACAAAGCTTTCCTTATTCTTCCTGGCATCTCCATTTGGGTCACTTTAGAACTGTGCCAATTTTTCTCAATGGAGCTTTTTAAGATCACACAAGATTTCCAGTTCAAACAACAGAATAAGCACTTGTAATTTTCCATTTTTCAAGGTCATCTATAGAATGTATTTGGTTTTTCTTTTAGTTGAAGATGCTCTGTGTCTCTGTTATCTGATTTGCCCATTAATTAGTATTTGGAGTTGGGTTTTCACAGAAAAAATAAAAATTTTTGAAAAGATTGTGTTTATTATTAGTAATACATTGGAAATATGTTCAACATATATATTTAACATATATTGAACATATATTTCAAGTGGCAAATTTTTCAGATTTAGCCATAAGCTTGTTTTTCTAAAACAAGGGAAAATGCCATTATTGTCATATTTAAGCCCTAGCATTTTCTTTTTTTGTGTATATATCTTAAAAGAAACAAGATAATTATGTGTTTACTTTATTAGTTTGGAGCCTATTAAATTCTGTTTTTAATGTTTTCTAGAAGACTTTATTTGAATCCATATCAATCTATCCATATCTAACTAAGCTGTGGTCTCCCATATCTTTAGTCTTTCATTGACAATACATGGCTCCAGGAAAAGTGATGACTCATCAAATACATGGTATAACAGCTTAACTGAAGCTGACATAGAAAATATGCACGGATACTAGTTAGAGTACAGACAAGCTCATGCCTGTTCTATTAATGGGTGACATTTTAAACAATAGAGCTGTCAGACCCTACTGTGAATAAAGGGGTTTAATCATAGCAGGAATTAGTGCACACGACAGGTGATTATGTGTTGGAAACATGCCAGGACCATCTGTGATGCTTCACATTATTTGTAATCTCAGTAATTGCAGCTTTGGGGAAAAAATTATTTGGGATTGGAGAACCCAGGGTTGGGGGAAGAAATAAACAAAAACCACATACAACCCACTTATTTCAACAATAGAGGTCTCTACAAATGGGAAAAGTTCAACTCACATTATCAATTTAAGTCCATCCCCCTTCTCATCAATTCAACAACAAAGCGATATAATCATGGCTTTTTTTTTCCCCTTTCTCAAAGTCCAATTATAGTGCCTCCTTGCCAATAAAATAAGCCTGCTATCATCTACTTACTCAATTGAGATGAATTTCTTCTAAAATTATTTAGGCTACATTATGTGAAGCCACTCAGGAAAACATGAGGCCCAGCTGAAAAGGTATTTTCCCCTGTTGGATATTCTGCTATTTAGCTAAGCTATGATAAATATTTGATTACCTTCTGTTGAGGTTTATGAAAACAGATAATTCTTTGACCCTATACAATTTGTTGAGAATGATCCAATTGGAACCATGGTTTGGAGAATTCCAGACATAAGAGACTGGAAAGCAGAAAAGAAAAATGAAAAAAAATACCAGGAAAGATTCGCAGAGTTGTGAAACAAAATTGTAGTCTCATGTTCCAGTTAACCTACAGCAATGAGGAATCATGTAAAAACCAGATTTGTCTTAGCTGTTGACCTTTAATCTTATTGACTGCTTTTCAATGGAAATAATACCTGAAGTCTTTCTATTTTCTTCATACCCATGTCATTATCATTGCAAAATGCAATCTTGGTACCATAGTTTCCTTTACATATGTTTTGTTTTTTGGTAACTTTTTATTTTGTGATAGTTTCAAATTTTTGGACAGGTTGCAGGAATAGTGTTAGGAGCTTCCTTTTGTCAATTTCTCCAATTATTTACCTTTTGTCGCATTTGATTTATTATTCTCCCACTGTATGTTTGTTTATATTTGCATATTTTTCTGAGCCTTTGGTAATATGGAAACATCAAGGTTTTTTTGCTCCTAAATATTTCAAACTGTATTTCCCAAAAACAAGGATATTATCCTATAGAACCACAGTACAGTTATCAAAGTTGGGAAATTTAACACTGATACACTACTATTATCTGACCCACAGACAAAACTGTCAATTTTCCCAATAATGTTCTTTGTAGCTAATTTTATTTTCTCATGCAGGATGTAATCCAGGATTACAGATTATACTTTGTTGTTATGCTAATTCGTCTCTTTTATCCCCAAACAATCCCTCAGCCTTTTAAAAATCTTTATGGACATTGCCATTTTAAAGAAGAACAGACTTTTATTTTATAGACTCTTTCTCATTTTGGAGGTTGGTCTATTTCTTCATGATTAGATTAAATTCATATTGTCAGAGATCCCACAGAAGTGATGTGTCCTTCTGAGCACGTTCTATCACAGGGCATAGGAGTTTGGTTTGTCCCAATAATGATGGTATTAACTTTAATCCTTTAATTTAGAAAATGTAGTCCATGATTCTTCACCATAAAGTTATGATTTTTTCTCTACAATTAATAATCCGTGAAGAGATACTTGGACACTATGTACATATCTTGCTCCTCACCAACCTTTAGAGTTTTAGCATCCATTGATGATTTTCTAGCTACACCATTCCTTCTTCATTGGGTAGTTGGCATTCTACTGAAAGAAAAGTTGTTCCCATCTTTCCACTTATTTATGTTTATTCATTTATTTATGTTAGTATAGACACATAGAGTCCTATTTTCTTAACCCATTATTTGTTTGGATGTCCTGTATTTTCATTTGGGGTAAGTAGAAGCCCCTTCAAGCTAGCTGCTGTATCTTTTTGTTATGTTGCCATAATTTTGTACTTCCTGACTCTGTCAGTTAGGGCTCCACCAGAGAGACAGAACTACTAGGAAATGATAGATAGATAGATAGGTGATTTATTGCAAAGAATTGACTTATATGACTGCAGGGCTGCCTAGGCAAATCCGCAATCTGCAGAGACCCTGGGAAGACTTATGCAGGCTCTGAAACTGCAGCCCCCAGGAGAATTTCTTCCTTTGCAGGGAAACCTCAGTTTAGGTCTTAAAGGCCTCTTAACTAACTGGTTCAGGCCCATGCAGATTATCCTGAATAATCTCCTTTTAAAGTCAACTGGTTATAGATGTTAATCACATCTACAAAATACCTTCTCCACAAAACTTTGACTAATGTTTGGTTTTGTCGCTGGGGCTAGAGTCTGGCTTTTTTTTTACAGGGGGTTGAGTTGCAGAACTCCTCCAGTCTCGTCTTCTCCAAGGAAAGAATTCAGGCTAGAGCTTCTATAGAATTGAAGTAGCAAATTTTTTCTTCTTTTTATTGAGGAGAAGGTGATAGTACACTCCAGAGACAGAAGCAGTTTCACCCAAGGATGGATGGCAGCATGTTAAGTTCCTCATTGTGCCCTTGCACCAGGATTTATTTGGTCTCCTCTTTCCCATCTCATAGTTATAGTTCTACTCTTAGATTTGCCTTGGTTTCCTCCACTCCAAACCTTTGAGCAAGTTTGTATTAGTTGTCTTCCCTCAAGGCTTAAGCACAAGTTACTGGAGGTGGGGGGCCCCAAACTGCAGTGCAAATAGTATTAAAATGATATTATGATAGCCTCAAGGTTACTAACAGACAAGGCATGTCTTAAGTGCACATGTTCCAAAGTTGGAGCCTCCCCATAGAGTGTGTCTTCTGCTTATCAGTCTATGCTAAGTTACAAAAGGAGTTGGCCTAAGGGAGATGGAGGAGGAGAGGGAACTGTGGTCTCTAGAAGTTGTCCTTCTGTTATCCTCCTGCTTATGTCTAACTGTGGATTCTAACCAGTTGATACTCAAACCTGACCATGATACTTTGTATCTGACTCAAGCTCTTGCCATTTCATCCTGTTTCCCTGCCAATTGTGGAATCAAACCTTTCTCCTAGAAAGGCTGGCCTCTTTAAGTGGGTAATGGTATTTAGAAACCAAAATCTAGGGGCCAGGTGTGCTTATTACTTTGATAAGTAATTACAATTACTTACAGAAGAAAAAAAATAATACTGTCTTTCTGAGAAGACAGCTAGGAAGTATACATGTATATACATACATATACAGAGAGAGAGAATCAAGGAGGAGTGGGTGAGGAGAAGGGGATGGAGGAAAGGAAAAGAAAAAAATAAGACAACATTTTACATGAATTTAGGAGTAAAAGTTCCTACTGATACATCCAATTCCATTACAATAATAAAACACCAGAGGATAAGTTCTAGTCCTTGCCTTTTTATATTTGTAACTCTCTTCTTCAGTGGTGGGAAATGACTTCCATCATTTTATATAGTCACTCCTTTGCTCATTCCTATGATAAGCAGAAAGTAGTTTCCAAATTGCTCACGATACCCAGTGTGGAAAGCGAACTTACTAAGTAGAGTATAGTTTTTGTTTACTGGGCTTTCTTTAGCATAAAACTTATGTGTAATTATATACATGAATATTAAGTGCACAGTTTGATGAGTTTAATAAATGCATCCACCTGTAATACTCTATCGACAAATAGGACATTTCCATTACCTTAGAAAATTCTGTTGTGCTACTTTTAGGTGAATCTTCCCTTCCCAGAGCCAACATTGTTTTTTTATACTTATTTGAGAGAGAAAGAGGGCAAGTGGGTGGAGGGAGAGGGACAAGCAGACTCCATGCTGAGTGAGGCTGGATCCCACACCATGAGACCATGACCTGAGTCGAAATCAAGAGTTGGTGGCTTAGCTGACTGAGCTCCACAGAAGCCTCCCTGTCCCCCCGAGCCAACATTTTCCTGATATTTTTAGACACTGATGAGTTTTGTCTATTCTAGAACTTTCTATAAACAATATTATATAGTAGGTACTCTTTCATGTCAAGTTTCCTTCATTCATAGTTTTTTAGTTTTTTTGTGAGATTCAGCCTTGTTTTTCATTCATCCATTGAATTGTTCATTCCTATTTATTGTTAAGCAGCATTACATTGTATGATATACCACAAAGTGTTTACCCATGCTTCTGTGGATGAATATTTCCTGCTTGGAGTTATTACAAGTAAATGGCTATGAGCATTTTGAAAGAGATAAATATTTTCATTCCTTTAAGTAATACCTAGGACTGAAACTTCTAGTTGACAGGGCAGGTAAACATTTGACTTCATAATAAACTGCCAAATCTTTTTCCAGAATGGTTCTACCATTTTCTCAGCAAGGTATTTGAGTTCCAGGCACTGCACATCCTTACCAATATTTGGAGCTGTACTCAAGGGTTTTTGTTTTTAAAAATCTAGCCATTTTATGGTCACCTGAGTGGCTCAGTTGGTTAAGTGTCTGCCTTCTGCTCAGGTCATGATCCCAGGGTTCTGCAATTTAGCCCAGTGTTGGGCTCTCTGGTTAGACAGAGTCTGCTTCTCCCTCTCCCTCTGCCTGTTGCTCCACCTGCTTGTGATCACTCTCTCTGTAAAATAAATAAATAAAATCTCTTTTAAAAAACTTTGCCATTGAGACTCAGTTGTTAAGTGTCAGCCTTCAGCTCACGTCATGATCCTGCGATCCTGGGATTGAGCCCCGCATCGGGATCCCTGCTCAGCGGGAAGCCTGCTACTCTGTCTCCCACTCCCCCTGCTTGTATTCCCTCTCTCACTGTCTCTCTCTCTGTCAAATAAATAAATAAATAAAATCTTTAAAAAAAATTTAGCCATTTTAGTGGGTGGTAGTGGCATTAAATTTGCATTTCTTAGATGGTTACCAATGCCAAACTCTTCTTCATGTGTGTATTGGACTTTTGTATACATTCCATTTTAAAATGTCATTTGAAGATCTCTCTTCCCCTTACCTTATTTTTTGGAGTTGTCTTGTCATTACAAAGTGGTAAGAGTTCTTTAAATATTCTGGACATATATTTTATATACTTACATATAATATGTTATAAATTATAAATTATAAAAATTATACATTATATATATCTAATGCATAAACATATATAATATGTATATATGCAATACTTTTTCTAGTGTGACCTACATATTCATTTTCTTGACAGTACTTTTTGATAAGCAGAATTTTTTGGTTTGATGAAATACATTTTACCATTTTTTTCTTTTATGGAGAATGTTTTCTAGATCATAAGAAATTTTCCCCATCCCAAGTTTATGAAGATATTTCCCTATGTTTTCTTCCAGAAGTTTCTATAGAATTTTCGGTTTATTTTTAGTTCTATGATCCATCTTGAATTAATTTCAGCCAAGTTGTTCTATCACAATTTGTTGAAAAGACTTTCCTTTTTCTATTATATTAATTTGGTTCCTTGGTTAAAAAAATCACTTGATCTTATAAGAATGGGTCTATTCTATCAGTCTATTTATATTTTCAAAAGGTTTTACTTATTTATTTATTTGACAGAGAGAGAGAGAGAGAGAGTGAGTGAGTGCACAAGCAGGGGGAATGGTAGGCAGAGGGAGAGGCAGACTCCTTGCTGAGTAGGGAGGCTGATGTGGGGCTCTATCTCAGAACCCTGGGATGACCTGAGCTGAAGAAAGATGCTTAACTGACTGAGCCACTCAGGCACCCCTATATTAGTCTATTTATCAATCCTATATTGTCACCACACTATTAAGATTACTATAGTTTTATAATAACTCTTGAAATATGGTAGTGAAATCTTCCAAATATTTTCATTTTATTTCCCCAAGATTATTTGGCTATTTTATGTCCTGAACATTTCCATATAAATTTTGAAGTCAACTGTTAATTATCTACCAAAAATATTCTGTTGGGATTTTAGTTGAGTTTTCATTGACTCTATAGGTCAATTTTTGGAGAAGTAGTATTTAACAATATTAACTCATCCAATCTATGAGTATGGATTTGTTTGTTTCTCCATTGAATTCTGTCAATGTTTGCTTTGTGATTTATTAAACTCTTCAACTATTACACAAACTTTATAACCATTATGTCATTCTGGTGAATTAAGCTTGTCTCATTATGAACTGTCCCCCTTAATGTCTGGTAATAATTTTTGTATTGATGTCATTTTTCTTCTGGCATTAGCATAGCCACTCAGATTTCTTATGTTGTTACTTTTCATGGGATATCACTGTCTTTTTACTTCCAATCTATGCACTTACATATAGGTTGCCTTTACATTTAAGGTGTGATTAGGCTTCTTATTGGGAGTTTTTAATTCATTTATATTTAATAATTATTGATATGTTTGGATTTAGGTCTATACATTTTGCTATTCATTCCTCTTTGTCCCAACAGGTTTATGTTCATTTATTTTTCTTTTGCTGCCTTCTTTTCCTTTATTAAATACATTTTTTTAAAAAGATCTTATTTATTTATTTGACAGACAGAGATCACAAGTAGGCAGAGGCAGGCAGAGAGAGAGAGGAGGAAGCAGGCTCCCGCCAAGCAGAGAGCATGATGTGGGTCTCGATCCCAGGACCCTGAGATCATGACCTGAGCCGAAAGCGGAGGCTTTAACCCACTGAGCCACCCAGGCACCCCTATTAAATACTTTTTAGTGTTTCATTATAATTCCTGTATTGGCTTTGTAGCTATGCCTCTTTATAGTGTGTGTGTGTGTGTGTGTGTGTGTGTATGTGTGTCCTAGCAATTACAATATAGATACTTAATTTATTACTTAGGGCTAATATTGTATCCCTTCATGTAAAGTGTAAGGATCATGCATCAGTTATTATTCTCCATCCTAAGTGGTACTTTTGTTGTGTATCTTACATCAAATACATTAGAAATTCATGGTACAGTGTTAGCCCCTCTTTTATTTTTGCTTTAAACATTCTTATGGTTTTTAAATATACTTAAAAAGACATGAGGATGTACAGGGAATCACACATACTAAATGTGCATACATATATACATAGACAAAAAGAACAAGAGAAAGTCTTATGTATTTACCCATATGATTAGTACTTTGAACACCCTTTATCTCTCCCTATAGATCTTAGCTTTCATCTGTTGTCATTTCTCTTCCACGTGAAGAATATCTAGGTAGTATTTCTTGTAACAAATGTTTGCTGGTGTGTTATTAGTCAATCTCCACTGTCAACGTATAGTTGTTTATTTTTTAAAATATTTTGTCCAGGGATGCCTGGGTGGCTTAGTTGGTTGAGCTGCTGCCTTCAGCTCAGGTCATGATCCCGAGGTCCTGGGATTGAGTCCTGAATGAGACTCCTTGTCCTGCTGGGAGCCTGCTTCTCTCTCTGCCTCTGCCTGCCACTCTTCCTGCTTGTGCTCTCTCTCTGACAAATAAATAAATAAGTAAATAAATCTTAAAAATAAAATATTTTGTCCAGAGTTTATCATTGTTGTCTTCAGGGAGGTAAGTTCCATAAAAAGTTCTTTTCCATTACCAAAGTTGGAACTCCCAATATACAATTTTATTTATTTTTTTTAAAGATTTTTATTTATTTATTTGACAGAGAGAGATCGCAAGTAGGCAGAGAGGCAGGCAGAGAGAGAGGAAGGGAAGCAGACTTCCTGCTGAGCAGTGAGCCCGATGCGGGACTCGATCCCAGGACTCTGGGATCATGACCTGAGCCGAAGGCAGCGGCTTAACCCACTGAGCCACCCAGGCGCCCCCAATATACAATTTTAAAAGACATTTTGAAAGTTAAATATGTACACAATTACGTATGTAGATAAAAAAATATGTTATTATCTTTCAATGAGTGTCACCTATCTAATTGTTACAAGCTCTTTGAGGGCTGACTCTTGGTCTTCTAGCTCTTCATAGTCTTATTCTCTACCGATGATACTCAACAAAAACTTCATGATCATGAAGAATGCCTGTATTCTTCATTATATGATTAAAGAAGCCATGTGTAAACTTTTAGTTTTGTTGTCTTCTACATCTAAAAAGAGAGGTCTCAGCTCTGAAAATGTGTTCAGATTTTACTTAAGGGATTAGAGATTTCATAGCTTTAGTTTACAAGTCAGCAAACTGTAGACCATGGGCCAAATCTGGCCTGCTGCCCGTTTATGTATAGAAATTTTTATTGGAACACAGCCAAGCTCATTCTTTGATGTATTGTCAATGGCTGCTTTCACATTACCATGGCAGAATTGAGCAGTTGTAACAGAGACTATATGGTGGGTGAAGCTAAATGTATATAAGGTCCATCCTTTACAGAAAAAGTTTGCTGATCTCCACTCTAGATCAATGGGAAATAATCACCAGTACTTAAAGGAAGCCATTCGAAGTGCATGCTGCATTGTACATCAATATTTTAAGACGTGTCCTTTTTTTTTTGCGTCAGTATGATAGACAATAGACTCATTGTGGCAGGCAGAATAATGGCTCTCTAAAGTTCTCTGAGGCCTAATCCCTGGAACAGGTGAATATGTTACCTTACATGGCCAAAGGGCATCTGCTGACATGATGAAGAGGATTAAGGGTATGACCTTGCACTGGGGGAAACATTGTGGATTATTCAGATGAACCCAAAATAATCAGAAGACTCTTTAAAGCAAGAATCTTTACTGACTGCGAAGTGACAGTGGAAGAAAGACCCAAGATATGAAGGTTCTAGCATAAAAAAAGAAAAAGGGAGCCATGAGCCAAGGAAAGCAGATGTTTTGCAGAAACTGAAAAGGGCAAGGAAATGGATTTTCCATTTCTCTTAGAGAAAGATTCTCCATTCTCTCTTAAAGCCTCCTGAAAGGAACACAAACTTGCTGACACCTTGATTTTAGTCCAGGGAGACCCGTGTCAGACTTCTAACCCGCAGAACTATAAGATAATAACTTTTTGTTATTTTAAGCCACTAAGTGTATGTTGATTTATTATGGCAGTAATAAACAACTAATACATTCACATAATATAATGCATGGAGGAAAGAATTCATTTTATAATTACTGAAAAAATATATTACAAATTAAAAATATGTTAGCTAACCACAGAACTGAGAAGAGTATCTCTTGCTGAATCAGCTTCATTTTTGTAGCAACGCATTTAAAGCAGGTACTTTTGTATCTGTTTCTGCCATCTGTGATGTCTGTAATCATTAGAATAAAACTTCATGTGTGAAAGAAGGCAGTTCTAAGGGCTTTCATTGGGTTATGGTTGCCAGGGAAACCATTTTACTTGGTAATCAATATGTTCAGTATGTCTCTGTGGCTTTGTACTTAACTCCTAAAGATACCACTGCAGAGTGGGTCCATGGAAAATATTGAAAAGGAAAAAAGGAAAAGCTTGAAATAGTAACCTCAGTGAAAGCTATTCTGGATAACTTTTCCCAATTCTTAGGAAGCTGAAACAAAATTAAGCAAATGAATGGCTTTATTTGATTTTTGTGCAAATTGAATAGAATGGGATGTATTTTTCAATAGTAAATTGGCAGTGCTAAGTAAGGTCCTTGGGATTCTCTTGCAATGCCATGGAAGCAAAGGTACAGCTCAACCAGCAGCAAGCTAAGGCTTTCTTTTTAAAATTTCCCTTCCTTTCTCTGTGTCTGTCTCTGTCTCTTTCTTTTCCTCCCCTCCAACATTTCCCCCTGCCCTGAATAGCCTTTCAATTAAGAAATATGAAAAAAATGAAATGCACTTGTCATTTTTAAGGACTCTGGTCAGTACAGAGTATTAAATTCTATTCACTGCCACATAGAATCATAGACTGCTTTACACAGCCTAGAAAATGAAGCCCTAGAGAAGCAGAGTAATTTCCTATTACGTGGCACTAAAGAAAATAAAAGAAATGCTTAGGGAGGAACTCAGGGCACCAAGGGACCATTTCATATGTTACATTTTGAGGTTATTAAAGTAGTTTTGCAAAAAAAAGGAAAAGTTGACTCTTACGTGCTTGATCACAGCAAAGCAATTCTGTAGAAGCATAATAGAGTGACACCATGATTTTTATATGCAAACACTTGCCAAAAATTAGCAAAGGCCAGTTCTTGAGAAATAGTCTGTCTCAGATCCTGAGGGATATAACATTTGCACATCAGTGCAGTTGCTTTTCCTTTTTTGCCTGTAAATCATTTTGAAATACATTATCAGCATGATTAAATTTGAAATCATCTTGGTCAGAGAGATAGGCAGGCAAAAAGAAATGACAAAAAGTGATGAAATAATAAAAGAGCAAACATAAAAGAGATTTTTAAAATCCCTGTAAGAAAAGTGGAGAATTACAAGTGGATAAATGCTTGTATTAGTATCTATGTTTATCCAATTCAGTAAGAATTTTACTTTTACATTACTTTTTTTGAGCTCAATGAAATTTCTGAACCATTTGGTTATGAAGGAAGAAGAGCAGGTTAGATATATTGATCTAATTTCTTTTTCAAAGGACAACAGGTAATAAATGTAAAAGACTAAATCTACATTTGTACCTGGTCCTAAAATAATCCAAAAGGATGTCAGAAGCAGTGTAAATGGAGACACACTAGCAATAACATTTCTGCATTGCTTAAAAGGAAAGAATAAATACTGCTTCAAAAATATTATTTTTTAAAAGATACGTAGTTACCTAAAAGATATGTAATTATATGGATGCATAGTTTCTACATGACTACCCCCTGGGGTTTGTTCTTGAATCCCATATGACAAACACTGTCTTTTTATTGGTGTATTTAGACCATTCAGATTTAAAGTGATTATTGATTCTGATGAGAAGAGTGTCTCCCTCTCCTGTTTCTCTATAGGTAAAGTTGTTCTATTTTCCCTAGCTTCCTTCAAGTTTTTTTTTTTTCTTCCCCTCTGTCTTTGGTTTTCTGCAGTGTGAATATGATATGCCTAGATATAGACCTTTTGGTATTTATCCTTCTGGTTATCCTCTGAGCTTATTGATTTTTTAAATTTGTTGCCTATCATTAATTTTGTAAAATTCTCAGTAATTATTAGTTAAAATATTTTTTCTGCTGCATTTCCTCTTTCTTCTAATTCTGGTATTTCCATTGCATGTATGTTCTCCTTTTTAAACTGTACCACAGTAATTAGATGTCTTGTTCTGTTTTATTCATTTTTTTTTCTATTTTCATTTCAGTTCAGGAAATTTCTGTTGACCTAGCTTCAAGTAACTGAATCTTTCCTTGGCCTTGTCCATCTACTGACAAGCCCACCAAAGGCATTTTCATTAATTACAGTATTTTTGACTGGCAGAATTTCCTTTTGATTCTTTCTTAAAGTTCCATTTTCTCTGCTTATATAACTGTCTTATCTTGCATGTTGTCTACTTCTTTCATTAGAGCTCTTAACATATTGTTCACAGTTATTTTAAATTTCCAATGAGATAATTTCAGAATTTATGCCATATCTGAGTCTGGTTCTGATACGTGCTTTGCACATTCAGAGTGTGATTTCTTTCTGACATTTTAACCTGTCTTATGGTTTTTTGATGAAAGAGAGATGTGTTGTATTAGGTAATAGGAACTGTGGTAAATGGGACTTTAATGTTAATTTTAGGTTACTCTAGCTAGAAGTTGGGCCATGTTTAATGCTTTTTTGTCACTGTAAATTACTGTATTGATTTGTTGTCTCCCCTTTTACCTCTGGGCTTCCCTAAGCACTTGTCCTCCGATAGACTCTGTATCTTGCAGCTCTTCTGTTGTAATCCTCTGTTATCCTGAAGCCCTGTAATCTTGTGGGAAGATGTGGAGGAAGAGCAAAGTTCTATAATCTTATGATTAAATCTTAGATGTTTAGTGGACTTGTGTCTGTTGGTGAATACCTTCACAAGTGTTTCTTGAATGTTTAATTTTCCCTCCTTAGGTGAGACAGAAAGTCTAGCGAGGGCTGGAGTTGGTAGTTGTCTTTCAGCTTCTTAGTGAGATAAGGTACTGGGAAAGACTTTCCCCAGAAAAGTTGGCTTTCTTGTGGAGCCTCTTGACACTTCATGGTGATGACTCTTCTCCTCCCTCTCCTAGAGACTCCAAGGCTCCTTTCTGGGATGTTCACAGTGAGAACTTGGGGGAGAATCTTAGAGTTACAGCCTACCAAGTGGCTCATGCTCACACTCGTCCATACTTGGCCTCTGGTAGTTTGTGATAGACAGCATTAAAATTTTCTTACTAAGTGTGGCTCCAGGAACAGATGGCAGGTGTGACTCTCTGGATTCTGCTGTTTTTCTAGATCTCTGGGTAGGGGATTTGCTCTGCAACCTCAGTTCTCTGATGGGTCTGAGAAAAGTGATTCCTTTTCCATCTGTTTCACTTTTCTTATATTAACAGCAAGGGTGAGAGAAATGTCCAACCTTATTTCTTGTCAGAGCTGAAACCAGGAGTGGTTTCCTATCTATTTTGTCAAAACTAACCTGCAGTTTAACACTGCACTGTTGAGTGATGTTAAAAAGAAGAAAGAGATATTGCAAAGAAATTATAAGCAGATATTTTCTGTACCATTTTGGGGGACTTGGACTAACTCAAAAGTTATATTTTCCTATCTTCTTTAAGGAAACAGCCTACAAGATGAATTGAAAAAGGTACTGTTTGACATCTCCTCTTTTTTCTTTTCCTCTTTCCTTCTGTAATTTGTGCTTTTGGTCTTCGGTTCATTGGGGTTTAAACATAGAAAACTGACATTTTGCTGGATTTCTTTCTAGTATTCACAGATTACCAGAGGAGATAGGGAAGAAACAGAGGCCTCTGTTCCCACCACCATCTATTCTTTTCGTCTCTGTGATTGCCTCTAAGTAAACCCCTTTTTGCTGTAGATTGCCCGATCATGAATGCTGCCCGGAGTTCAGAGAATGCAATTTTCCATGGTCAGTTCTCCTTCACAGGAACTTTATTTTTGCCTGACTGCTTGTACAATTTCTACTTAAATATGGGTGGAAAATTTTGAACAGTGAACTAGTCAAAGACGGGCTGTACAGCTTTGAGAGCAAAGACCTCTAATCTGCACTTCTCATAATGAGATTTTCTTTGTGAGATGAAATTTCTGGTTTTTCCCAAAAGCCTCAATTTTCCATGCCAAAAAAAAAATAAATAAATAAAGGAGTCCAAAGAAATGTCATAGCTAAGGAAAAAGCCTCAGTCTGACACGGTTTTCCCTTATGTGATATAGTGTCACTTAATATTTCAACCCATTTCACATCTCAGATAAACAATATCTTGTCTTTCAATTTCCTCTCATTCTGTTCAATCTGGACTGGCCTTCTAAAACAGTGTTAGAGGATCTGGCTCATCCTGTATAAAATGAGTTGAAAGAAAACTGCTTATGGCTGAATTTGCCTTTGCCTATAGCAGAAATGTGAAATGTGAAAGGCTGTAATGGAATTAATTTTATGGGCATATATTGCTAAGAAACTTGATGCTGAAGTGCTTATCATTAGAAATTCTTTAGAAAGTGCATATCTATGAGGAAAAGGGCTTTTCCTTCACACAGCATTAAATAGAATTCGGTTCCCATTAACACTCTAAGGCTGCCAAAAGCACATTAAAAAATGAAAGTTCCTGGAGTGCACAACACTTCATATTTTCAAAGGCTTATCTGCATTAGGGTGCTTCAGAGTAGAGTCAGGCTAGGGGGACGCATTATGAAAAGGCTTAAGAGGTTAAAAATGTTTGAAGGTGATGAAAAGGGGGAGGGGCAAGGAAAAATGACTTAACAGGATGCTAGGATGATTCGTAAAGAAAATTTCAGAGGTGACTGTTTCCTTGGGGCAGAAGAACATATATAAATGATGAATATGGTGATATTAAGTATGAGTAACTAGACCCCTGATTTACATAGGACCTTCTTTATCCCATCATTGAAGGACCCCAGTCATTACCACACATCTACTTGGTGTTCCCTCTATAGGTGGTCGGGATGGTTTGTCTCCTGCCTGCAGCTGGGAAGTGAAATTCACCCTGTAGGTTTGCTGATCAATCCAGGTTTGGACTCTCATAGTTAAATTTGTTATAGCCCTGTGTGTCCTAATCAGTGGTTTGCAGGCAGCGCTGGTCTAAAATAAAGTTTCTACAAGTCCTTGAAAAAAAAAAGAGTTTTCATAAAGCCAAATTCATTTCATTTGAAAGAATGACCTCTAAATTGCACTTCCCACCTTTTCTGTTCTAGGAAACTCACTCTATTTTTTCTTATTTAGCAAAATTTAAAAATGTTGGCTCTAAATTTTTTTGAAATTTATTGTCCTGAAACCCTAAACGCTGTTTATTGGCCCTTAATCCCCAAATTGGAATATCCATACTGATTTGTTTGACAATCAGAAGTAACTAATGAAACACATAGAAGAAATACCCACAAGTATTAATATAGATAATTTTGTCCCTATTAATGTTTTGGAGGGCCTGCTCATTATTTGTTGGACTATGCTGCAGCTTCTGGCTGCTATATACTGAACACTTACCCTCTGCTAAGCATCAGATTAATTGTTTAACATGAATTATCCCATCTAAGCTTCACCACACCCTAGGAAGGGAATACAACAATTATCCTTGATTCATAGGTGAAGGAACTAAGCCATGTGACGTGTGGCTTCCCAAGGTTCCACAGGTTTAAGTGGAGAAACAGAATTCAAAAGCAGGAAAAATTAGGAACCTTCCACCTTAACTATAATATGGTTGTACCATTTGACCTTTTTATGAGGGAAATATTCAGAAGGTAAGATAACCATTAAACAATATGTTCATTTGAAATGTATCTTCCTGTTTTTATGAGTCTGTCAAATTCTGGCCATGGACTGAGTCAGAATAATAATAAAAAAGATAGCAGTCAATATTTATTTGCTCTTACCATCTGCCAGGTATTGTGATGATCATCACAAATAGATTATTTGATTTAATTCTCACAACAATATCATGGGATAGAAACCTTTATTATCTCCATTCTCAGATAAAGAAACTGAGGCTTTTGTCGAATAATTTTACCAAGATCCCAGTTAATAAAATGAGTGCACAACACCCTGTTTCAAAATCCAGTGCTATTTTCTTTTATCAATGCAGTTAGATAATTAATGCTCTAAAGCATTAATCTTTGGGCATGTGAGTAGAATAAGAAAAATGAATCAAGTATACTCTTTGAGGGAGCAGTTTGTTTGTAAATTTAAATTTTAAATGTTAAAATTATCATCTGAGTATCCTAAACTGACTCTTCTTCATTCCTTGGTTCATGTTTTGTTCTAAGTTTACATCCAAATTGTGCAAAGGCAGAGAGTCGTTCTTTACCTTACATGCTGTCTACAAGTATCCTCCTTGTCTATTTTATTTTCTAATTATAAAAGATATGAGACTTCACTAAATCCATGGATATTTGACTCAATTTCAATCTTGATCTTGAATATGGCAAAAATACCCCCAATGCTCCCCATATCCCATTATTCACACCTTTGTGTAACTCGTGCCCTTGAGTGAGGAGGACCTGTGACCTGTTTGTTCCTGAGCAAAAGCATATGGCTGAAGTGATAGGATTTCACTTCTCTGATTAAGTTATGTTATATGGCAATAGTCATGGGAGTTCCAACATGTATAAGACTGTCTTTCAGGCAGATGTTCTAGAAGGAGTCCCTTTCACTGGTCTTAAAGAAACACACTTTCATGAGGCAAGTGCCCATGTTGACAAAGCCCACGTGTCAAGGAACCACAAGTACTCTCAATATTGCTGGTGACTTCTACATAGCTAAAGGCAATTGTCAACCATCCTGGCCTCTCATTTACAGCAGACACCACAGATTATGCTCTCTTCCTTCAAAACGTTCATCATTTGGTACCCAGGACATGGCATGGGGCTGGTTTTCCTGTGTGCCCTTCTTTGGTCTGTGCTGGTTCCAATTCCTCTTCCTAAGGACAGAGAGATCAAGGGTGTTTCTTTCTTCTCACGTACTCTCTCCTTCTTTCCAATGACAACCAAATAGATATCTATAGCCCAGATCTTTCCCTTCTCTCCAGACATGCATATTCAACTGTTTACCCAACCTTTTTATTCGGCTGGCTCTTTGGCATCTTGAGCGGTTATCACCCCAACATTGCCTCTTGGTTAACTCTACTACCAACCTTGCAGTGGCTCCTGTCAAAATCTCTGGGGCCCTCTTTTCCTTCTCCCCCTGATATTTCACATCCTATTGAACTGTGCATCCTGTCGGTTCTTCCTTCCAAATACACTTGGAATCCAGTAATTTCTCGCTGATTCATGAGTGGGACCTAGAGCCATGCCATCTTCCCTTCACTTTTCACCTGGATCACTGCAGTAACTTCCTCACTGGTCTCCCTGCTGCAACTCTGGCCTCTGTCATACTCTTCACAACTTGCAGCCAGAGCGGTGCTGCTGTATCCTAAGTGAGGTCCTGACACTCCTCTGCTCAGAGCACTCCAGGGGCTTATCACCACCTTGTAGTTTTCTACGTGCAGGTCACCTGTCTGACTTCACCTCCTGATGTTCAGCCCCATCCCTCTCCATGCCTTCCCACCAGCACTTCCTCACAGCCATGAGTGCCTGCCCCTCCTTCACTTGTTCCTTCCTTCTGGAAGCTTCTTCCCCTAATAGCATCATTCCTTTAGGTCTTCCCTCAAACGTCACATTTCCAATGAGGTTTTTCCTGACCATTCTGTGTAAAATGCTAACTGTTCATGCCCAACTATCGGATACTTTTAAGGCACTTTCTTTGCTTTCTTTTTCTCCTTGGCACTTACCACTTTCTGATATGCTTCTGTTTTACTTATTTATTGTCTAGCACCCCACTAGAATGTAAGCTCCCTAGAGGCAGGAAATTGGGTTTCACTAGTGCAATGTGTGGAACATAATAATATCAAATAACTTAAATAAATGAGTATGTGAACATGAAACAGAGAAGATTAAAAATAGCATGAAATATTATAAACCGACAAAATACATTCATTGTGAATGGATAAGAATAGCCATTACAAAGGCCACTGGGGCGCCTGGGTGGCTCAGTGGGTTAAGCCGCTGCCTTCGGCTCAGGTCATGATCCCAGGTCCTGGGTTCGAGCCCCACATCAGGCTTTCTGCTCAGCAGGGAGCCTGCTTCCTCCTCTCTCTCTGCCTGCCTCTCTGCCTACTTGGGATTTCTCTCTGTCAAATAAATAAATAAAATCTTTAAAAAAAAAAAAAAAAAAAAAAACAAAGGCCACTGGGACCAAAGTATAATCACATAAACAACATGATGGTTACAAATAAGATTAATTGGGCTTACACTTTACATTAAGACCTTTTCCTTCCCACATGATGTAAAGCTTTCATGGTTATTATTTCATGTGTCTTCCAAATGTCTCTGGGAGGTGGGCCAGGAGTTTTATTTTTATTTCTTTTTTATAATTGTTGGAGCCCTAAAAATGCTTTTTGAATCATTCAGATCATGGCCTTGATTTTTCTCTTTGTTTTTGTAGTGGAGACAAGGCCAGTTGGTCCTTAGTATTTTGACAAATATTCTCATCAGGGACGAAGATGATGTGTATAACCTCCTGAGCAGATACTTTGATTCCTGTCTCAGTGGTCAAAGATGGTTTTCCCCTGCTGGGGGTAGGTGAGGGTGGGAGGGGTTTCCATAACACAGCACTGCATCCGCGGAAATCAGGCTGCTCTTCTCCACTGGGTAGAAAGTTGGTGGAAGTCTCTTTCTGGATAGAAACTAGCTTCAGTATCAGTTGAACACAAAGTCAAAGAGTACTCTCCATGGCATCTGAATGGGTACTGTGAGAGAGATACAGTATTGCCTCATTCTCATGAATATAGAATGATAAGAGAAGAAAACTAAAACAAAGGCATGCATTGCATGGTTCGAAGACATTTACATCTGTTCATTGTGCCAAGTGCTTGCAGTAGGAGGGGGGCTGACATACGTGACAAGGTGGCTGTACAGTCTCCAGGCCAGAGAAAACCAGTCTCAGCTTTAATACTGTCAAACAGCTTGGCTTTTCTGCGCATCTTCTCTGGCCTAAAATACCTAAGTGAACACATACAGACTGAAGTAAAATACAAATCATTTGATGTCAACTACGTTTTATCAGAAGACAATATATTTTCCCAGTCTGGCACACATTTTCTTTTGTATTTTTCTTTTTCAGGGACTAATGGGTTCATACCATTTGCTGGGTACAAAAGAATGAGGACAGGACACTCTACTTAGATTTTGACACATTCACTCACATTTTGAGGGTTTATAAGTAATTCTTCATTTTCCAATGCACCTTTAGTTTTTATATAGATACATAATATGGGTATACCTGGGTTGAGTGGAAGTGATTTAATGTTCTGGGACATTATGACATTTTACAAAGAAGACTGGGTAGTAAGACGTGGATTTTAAGCTCCTTTGGGGCAAGAAAGGTATCCAGTGCATGGCTGTCTCCGTCACTAAGCACAAAACAAATGCTCCATGTATATTTTCTGTGGAGTGTGAACTGTGTTGTGTCCCCTGTTGAGGGATGACAGTGAGGATGAGGACTTTGGGTGGCTCAGTCGATTAAGCATCTGTCTAGCTCAGGTCATTATCCCGGGGTCCTGGGCTCGAGTCCCACTTCGGGCTCCTTGCTCAGCATCTGCTTCTTCCTCTGATTGCTGCTCCCCCTCTCCTTGTGCTCTCGCTCTCTCTCTCTCTGACAAATAAATAAATAAAATCTTAAAAAAAAAAAAAAAGTGTGGAGCAAACTTGAGAAGAGATACAAAAGTCCAGGCGCACCAGCTGGCCTGCTCTCTAAGGAGCCCAACAGGCACTGGGAAGATTCAACCTAATGAAACTCCATTGCTACTTATGAGTGAAGGTACCAATTCCTGAGAAACTGAGTGGCACTGTCCTGGTCCTACTGTGTCCTTGTTGGCCAAGACAGCAGAGGAAATCAAAAGCTCAGTCAGTTTCCTTTGTTACCGGGAGATGTTTTTGGCATTGCAGGGGACTGCTGGCCTTACTGAGCTCCAAGATAAGCTTTATTCCGGGAATTGTGACTTTGTATGTTCCAGGTCACCAAAGGCACCTCTTCTCTCCATCATGTAGGAGTGGTTTATAGCCCTGGTCAGAGAGGCCTGATGTGTGACCTAATGGTTGTACTTGAAGCTTTGTCTGTGGAAAAGTAGGTTGAGAGGAAAGGAAACATACAGAATAGGACCAACAAATGCAGAAATGCCAGAGAGTGTGAATGAGTGTGTGTGTGTGTGTGTGTGTGTGTGTGTGTGTGTGTGTGTTTGACTGAGAGAATCAGATAAGCAGAGATGAAAACAGAGACATGTAATGCTTAAGATTTGTTTTCTTTTTTTCTTAAAAGATTTTAGTTAATTTTTTTACAGAGAGAGAGATAGAGAACGAGAGAGAGCACAAGCAGGGGGAGCAGCAGAGGGAGAGGGAGAAGCAGGATCCCCACTGAGCAGGGAGCCCCAAGCAGAGCTCGATCCCAGGACCCTGGGATCATGACGTGAGCCGAAGGCAGCTGCTTAACCGACTGAACCACCCAGGTGCCCTAATTTTTTTTTTTTTTAATAAACTCAACTGTTTTGGGTTCCTGCAACTCAGTAGTACGAAGAGAAGAAGTGGGACTCAGAAATGAAGCCACCGCCAGAGCTCTCAGGCTGCCACCACACACCAACCTGAGATACTCAATCCCTAGGAGTCCAGTCAACCAGCAGCACCATTGTACGTTTTTCAGGAGAAAAGATGGAGAAACAGGGGTGTCAGCTACTAGACTCACTGATCACCGCCATTATCCACTGTTTTCTTTTCCCCTTCACATTTTCATTCTCTCTGAACACTCGGCTGGAAAGAGCAGGCAACTGGCTATTTGTGTGTAAAAAGTTAAACAATGGGTCATCTGGTCACCCCTCGCACATAACCCAGTTTTCCACACAGCACGGTACTTATCACCAGGGGACACAATACAAATAAGCTCTTTGGAGTTTTCCATTTTATGAATAACTACTTAGAGAGCTTTTGCTATCAAGCATTTTTGGCAACCCTGGAGATATGTTTTATTATTCCTCCATGAGGAGACTGAAACTAGAGGAGGTGGGCTGTCTTGTCCAAAGCTCCACACTTGGTAACTGGAAGAACTGGACTATGACCCAGACAGTCTGGCTCCAGACGCCATGCACTCAGCCACCACTCTCAAGTGCCTCTCTGTCTTAGTAGCTTTTAAAACATTAGAAAGCATAACTTTTGAAAGTAAAACAACATTGGAACGTGTAAGGAACATGCCAATATTATTCCCCAACTGTTCTAAATTAACATATGACAATAGGTTGGTCTGTCTCTTTCCACATCATCTTTTACTCCATTTTTTCCCCCGCATGCACAAATGTATGGATTTTGTTTCTGTCTTTGATTATACAGAATGGGATGACAGGATAAACATTATATCACCACTTACCTTTTTCACTCAGCAGGATGCCTTGGACATGGCCTCAGGTCAAAAGTCATGGACCTAACTAACTCTTTTCCAAAGCTGAGTGACATTTCTTATGGGTAGAGATGTGCCATAAAATATTCAATCATTCTCCTAGGAGTATAAATTGAGGTTGTGTCTTGTTTCTTTTTTGGTTGTTTTTTGTTTTGTTTTGTTTTGTTTTGCTATTTTCTAACCACTGGAAACATTACTGCAAAAAATTCTTTGTACATGTATTCATAAGTGCTGGAATATTTGTTTCTATATAGGTAGTCCACACTTTGAAATTATTAGGTCAAATGGTATACAATTATTATGGTAAAATTTTAATAGGTATTGACAAATATAAGTAATTCAGTATCTATAATGTATAAAAATGTCTCTTGATCTTCATTTTCAATGCAACCAATTTCTTCTTTCAGTGAATGAATTGCTCTTGCTGGAATGTTTCAATTACAGAGGATTCTATGTCTTTAGAGTCTCAAGTTAATGAAAAAAATCTTACCTCCCACATGGGCCTAGTGGTTGATATCAATGGCACTTCCCAACCAAGCCACCCCAACTTAACAATCTTAATAAAATATGTGTCCATAACTTCTGGGAAGGCCCCCTGCCCTCCCTGCCTCAACAGGACTGTCCCCTCCTAAGACCCTCCATAGTAAAAATTCCAGATCTGCCCCTCCAACCCTGAAGATTTCCTTGAAATAGTGAGTCTGCCTATTTTAGTCTTCACACAACTTTCTTTTTTTTCTATTTCTGAACATAGCTGATAGAAGATTAATTCTAGCATATTCTCCAATATTGGTCTTGGGAAAAAGGAACTAGTAGATACGTTATAGTGGAAGAGTTTGGAGTATGAATTTTAATGAGGATAGAGAAACTACTATACAAACAACCTCCAACCTCAAAGACTTAACCAATAAATTTTACTTCTTACTCATGTCATTATCCAGTGCCCCTCAGTAGGCGATGGGGGAAGAGAGCTATGATGGGGGTGTTGTGCACCATGTAGTCCCCTCAGGATCCCTATTCCTTCTTCACCCCCTTCTAGGTTCTCTGTACTTGATCCATTTAGCCAGTGCAGTGGAGAAAATAAGGATTGGGAGTCAGAGGATCGTATGGATTAGGATTGGAAGTGGGGCATATCATGTTGCACTGGAGAAGAACCCATGGTCCATGGCTTACCTAACTGCAGAACCAGCCAGAATTGTATTCCAGCTGAGTGCCCAGAAAAAAAGGGTAAAGCATCACCTTGTACTTCATTTTCAACCATGATGAGAGCAAGAGTATTTGTGAGAAAAGAAAGAGGGTATGGTAATCAGTAAAGAAACCCCAAAATGGGATGCAAATTACCAATGACTGAAGACAACAAAGGAAATTGTTGTGTTGGCTGGCCAAGTGAACATGAAAGCGAAGGTGGGATGGGCAGCACTGGTGTTGAGTGAGGATCAAGATGAAAGCTCCTCATCTTGACTCCATCATGAGTTCTCTGGGCAAGTAGTTTCACTTCTCTGGGCCGCAATTTCTTCAGTGGGATATAAACTTGGAACAGAAATAGATACATGCTAAGATGTCTCACCATTGTTAATGGATTGACTGTAAAAATACATCCTCATTATCCATATAGGTTGTGGTATTATTGCCTTTTTGATGAAATTTAGATGCATATATTCCAAAGTTACAAACAACACTGAAGAGCTCAGTTTGCTATGTCTCCTTCTTGTCATTTGAAAATTTAAAATCCGTTAGTTCAACATTTAAAATGACACTGTCTTTTCAACTTAGATTGTCACTTTAATTTCTGATAATAATGCCTACACTTTACTGAGCATTAACTCTGAGCCAAGTCCCTTAGTTAGTATATACTTACAGTAACCACTGGAGGTAATAAGTGCCATTACCCCCGTCCTCAACATGAGGGACTTGGGAGGACAGATTGGCCTGACTTATTATGCCACAGAGCTGGAGTTAGGAAACACGTCTATGCCCTCTTTGACCCGCAAGGAGGTTTTTGTTTTGTTTTGTTTTAACATTTTATTGATTTATTTGAGAGAGAGAGAAAGAGAATATGAGCAGGGAGGAGGGTCAGAGGGAAAGGGAGCAGGGAGTCTGATGCGGGGTCAATCTCAGGACCCTGAGATGATGACCTGAGCCGAAGGCAGACGCCTCACTGGCTGAGCCACCCAGGCGCCCCTGACCTGCAGAGTTTCAACAGCTAACACAGAGTTATTCAAGATTCAGATTGGCCTTTCCGAGTATTGTATTTTCTCATGTGCATATTTATTGTTGTTTGTATTTCTCGTTAATATTTTTAAAATCTACAAATGTTGCTGTTCTTGAAGCTATTGTTTGTAGTTCTTTATCAAACTGCCTCACTCTTATTCATGCAATGTACTATTTCAATAAATTTCAGGCTTGCAAGTAATCCTACATAAGCATTACTTTAAATACAAATTTGGGAACCCTTTATAAAATCAGAACTGATTGTCTAAATGAAATTGGAAATGATTGTCTTAAGTCTGGCAGAAAAAAATTCTTGAAACAGGAATGTGGATTCCATTGCTTTACTTTTCCCAACCAAGTCATTTTCTTTTCTTTCTTTTTTTTTTTCCCCAGTGCTGGTTTATTTAGTCTAATATTTTCAGAGAAATAATAATCCTGAAGAAAATAGAAGCTGTTCTTCATATTTATGATTTGGGGGAAATATTCCCTATGTTCATTAAAGTTATTCTATAGGAAAACTGAAAATGTAGTTAAATATTTTCAATAACTATGAGGATGTTTGGTGCTTTTTTGAGGAGTCTGGTGGGTTTTCATGATCAACTAAATAGCTTTTATTTGCAAGCTTGGATAACAATATATTGGTGTTTTGAATACTGTTCAAACAGAATAGCCAATATATTAAGTCTGTCTAAGGAAGACACTTGTTCATAAATTACCACATATAAGAGGTAAATTTATAACTAATTTTCTGTGTAAAGAATTGTTCAGACTTTTTGAAATATTGATGTCCAAAAATATTCATTTTCTTCTCTGTAAAGATACCAGAGTAAATTACTCTATAAATATTGAATTACCCGGTTCTTTATTACACTTTTTGGTGAGTTTGCTTAAAATGTAAATATCATCTATGGGAATATGTATAGTTGACCTGTTTTATCACATCTGAAGTTCATTTTCTTAAACTTTCAGAAGTTGCAGATTTTATCAGGGTTCTGTTATATTTTCTATGGAAGTTTATAATCGGCCGTACCATAACATACATTATATCTTTCTTGAAACTAGGCAGAGTAAGGAAAGCTTAAATAGGAACTGTCATTCCTTTAGTGGAAATACAATTTTCAGAGTCTAATTAGTATCATTAGAATGTGGAGCTCGGATAAGCAGTACAGCCATTGTCCATTGTCATTACCCAAATTTGTTTTCCAGGTCATACATTCCTTTGGTTCAATCTCCTGCTTAACTGAAAAGGGACCCAGCCAAAGAGCTGTTTGTGGTATCTATTTTCAATGATCACAATCACACAAGCATAAAAAAGCGAAGACAAGAAACATTTCAACTATAATAGTGTCCCAAAAATGAGCTACTGAACTGTCATGTTCATTCATTACCTGGCATGAGATGTTCAAATTACTTTACCAACCTTTAAAATCAGTAAGGATCACATTGTTGAAGGGGGAAGAAAAAAAAAAAAAAAGAAAGCAGTGTTATAGGTTTTGTTTACCCCTTTGTTAAAAGTACTAATGTCAGCAACTTGTAACAGTTGGGAAAGAGATAATTAAAATTATGGAGGTTTGGGGGGAAACAAAACAGGTGAATTTCACAGGTGAAATTGCAGATTAATGGATATTTTCCCCCTCCCCCCAATGGTAAGATGCCTCCTTCCCAGACCTTAGGTCATCACTTTGCTGCTCTCAGGGGTCAGCTTGGCTTCAAGCTGTGGTCTGATGGGTATTTGTAAATACAGATTTAAAAACATCAATAAAGCTCCAGGCCTAGTATGAGGCACTATAAAACCTGGTACCACATATTAGAAGAAATCTGAAGGGCTTATAAGGATAACAAACATGTCTTCTTCCAAATTATTTGGGAGGTCTACATTTTTTATTGGAAAAAAATAGCACCCTTCTTCAACAAGAATCCTTGGTGAGAATCTTTCTAAATATAGCATTTTTCTTCAGAGCAGCTCAGAGTACCAACATATATATATATATATATATTTTTTTTTTTTCTAAGTAAGATTTAACTGAAAAAGAAAAATAATCAAGGGTAGAGTTTTGTTTGTTTATTCATTCTATGGTCCTGCTTCTCCCATTTCCATTCACCCACTTTGGGAATCTGTGCCTCCTCTTCCCACAACTCTAGGCTATAGAAGTTTAGAGAACTTAGTTCTCAGTGTTGGACTATTCCAGCAGAGAATACAGCAAGTGTCCCATTAATTATAAGTTTGCTGCTGCCTCATGGACACTAGACTCTCTGTGCCAAGGGACCAACAAGCAAGAAGATGATTCAGCTTTCTGGAGAGGACAGTTGGCGGTCAACAGGAGGAACGAGGAGGTAGGGCTACAGTTACACATAAAAGAGAGGAATACAGGGGCACCGGGGTGGCTCAGTGGGTTAAGCCTCTGCCTTCAGCTCAGGTCATGATCTCAGGGTCCTAGGATCGAGTCCTGCTTTGGGGTCTCTGCTCAGTGGGGAGTCTGCTTCCTCCTCTCTCTCTGCCTGCCTCTCTGCCTACTTGTGATCTCTGTCAAATAAATAAATAAATTATTTTAAAAAAAGGGAAAAGAAAGAGGAATACAGTGGTCATATGGGTGGTCCACTTGGGTGCCCTTTGACCCTCCCTTGGTCAATTTTTTTTTTAAAGATTTTATTTATTTACCTAACAGAGAGATCTCAAGTAGGCCGAGAGGCAGACTGGGGGTGGGTTGGGGGTGAGGGAAACAGGCTCCCTGCTGAGCAGAGAGCCTGATGTGGGTCTCGATCCCAGGACCCTGAGATCATGACCTGAGCTGAAGGCAGAAGCTTAACCCACTGAGTCACTCAGGTGCCCCTCCCTTGGTCAACTTTGATGACAAATGGATAGGCCACTGCTGGTGTATGCATGGCGACCCAGGAGCTTAGGCCTCTCAGAGATGAGAGTGTTAGTCATGCCATTAGGTAAGCCACCAAGGGCAGCAGAAATAGTGGGGGAAGTGAAGAGCTGTCTCAATATAGAGTGGAAGACAAAAGACAGTCAGTGTCCGGTGTAACCTTAAGACCTGCAGCTGTGTCAGAGGCTCTAGTTCATGGGGCCAACCATCCTCTTTCTCTTCTTCCCCAAAGAAGAGAGGCCCTCCCAAATCCTAAAGAAGGTACTCCCCAAGCTGGTAGGAAACAGTGGCTCAGGGCATGGGTTACAGTGGACATGAGGAGGCAGGACCCAGGTTTGACTTGGAGGAAGAACTTGTGGCCCAGTTTTCAGCACACAACCTCCAGCTTTCAACTCCTGAAGAGTTTGCCTCAGCTGCACAGTCCCTTCTCCCAAAGGCAGGCTTATCCAACAATTGATTGAGGCAAATGTGTAAAGGCTATGCCATTTCATCCTGAAATCAGACAACTCCCCTGGGGCATAGATGCTGCAGAGTTTCTCAAGAGGTAAGTTCAGGCTTTGCTCTGCCTGTATCCTGACTTGACTTTTCCTTCTGCCCAATTCTGCTTCCTTTCCCTCCTGTCCATGGGTGCTTGCTCCCAGTAGATATCCTGCATCTGTTTCCGGATAACAAAACCTGCAGCAACTGACTTCACCAGTGGCATTATCATATCAGAAATGGTTTCTAAAACCTCTTGTGAGGATTCTAATGTCAAATGGCACCTGATTAGCAGGCCCATTATAGACTCTCCAAACCTCCACTAAAATAATCGAACAGATGTGGCAAAGAATAGAAATGCCCAACACGGATGATCAAACTCTTATCACGTTAGGAAGTTTTACTCACTGTAAGCCCAACAAGACTGGATTTAAATATTGGGTTGGTACCATTGCAAACCAAGCCCAGTGTCCTGGGTTGGTGCAGCTGGGGCAGTAAAAAAGGTCTTGGCATGGATGCCCAGCCCACTGACGTCTCAGCCAATTTCTCACAATTATGGGATCAGGTAAATTAGCAAATTACCAAACAAGGATCTCACTAGGCCTCAGCTTACAGAATGCTAATGGCTAGTCTTCCTGCAGAATTTAGGGGAAGGTACACAGAGTGTGTCTTTGGGCCATAATAGAGGCTTATCAGGGGTTTGGGGTAGGAGTGGAATGTTGTCCCAGATCCCTTTAAAGATTGGATAATGCCCTTGACCGCTGCTGCACACATGCATACGCTCAACCAGATTTCCATAAAACTCACGTTCATCTGTGACTCTGCCAGGGATCCATGGATCTTTGCTTGAAGAACGCTTGCCGTAAGATTTGGTCATTGTCATGTGTAATTTCTCAATATTGATAAAGATATTGCTGAATTAGGCAATTATCTATTAGATGCTACTTTCCAGTTGATATTTTCCACCTCCCCCCCATCCTGGACTCAAATCCTGACTCTGCCATTGACTTGTGGCATTACCATGAACAAGTCGCTTAACCTCTCAGTTATATCAGTTTCCTCAGCTATAAAACAGAGTTAATAATAAGTCCTCCTTCATGGGAAGATTAAAAGGAAAAACAAGCCATACAGAGCTTAAAACAACAGCTCATAAGCTGTCCCAGGATGTTAGCCAATGTGGCTGGTGGTGGCATTAAGTAGCCTGCTGTTATTCCTTCTTTGTCCCCATGAAGAGTGAAATGCACTTTTTCATTCTTGTATATGCCATTTCATAGAGAAAAGGCAATTTTAAATTCCATACTTTGCTGCAATGTTCTACTATTCAGGATAACCTAGTAAATAGGACTTAGCTTCCCACAAACCCTAGGGAGGCGGATTCTGTGAGATCGTACATGCAATTCTCTACCTTCTTGACACAATACCAGAAAGCCCAGATATTTTGGACTTTACTTGCTGTGAAGCAAATTAAGTGATTTTGCAGAGTGACCTTGCAGGTCTTCTGAAAGCAAACTGAAGGTAGGAATTAGCCATTTACTAAAGTCCTCAAAGAGTGTACGAAGTGTTAGAAGGGATTTAAGTGGTGGCTTCTCTATTGAATACAACTTCTGAGAAAAAGAATCTTAAGAACTTAGACTTGTCCGTGGATTAACGTGGAATGAAGCTATGGTGATAGAGAAAATCTTTTGATTGAAGAAAACCAGAAAAATTCCAGTTGGTAAATGAAAAGTGGAGAGGCATTATAATGTTGATGAGATGTTCTTTGATTTTAATTGTTTATTTAGTTCTCCTTTCCCTAAAAGGGCAAAACTGTATATGGTTTATAGAGGAAAGTTTAGAAATAAAATGAGGGTTGTCAAGGTCTTTAAGATGATCCAAGAGTACACAGAAAGAAATGGCAACAAATACCATATCCATAGTTACCTCCTGAGGGAAATGGAAGAGACGAAATTGCTGTAACTGGATTTTTCCCAGAACATGCCAAAGTCCTTGCTTTTGCAAAACTGTTCATAAGTCATTAATCATAACTAATTACTGCATGTCTCTAGAAAACCAAAAGATCCTCTTCTGGTCATGGCCAAAATGAATTCCAAATGGCATAGAATACTTAATTTTCAATTTCCCACATGTCTATTATTGATCCAACACTGAATGTATCCAAAAATAAATTCCATTTACACAAATAGTGAGCATTATTTCACTCTAAAATGTTTTTTTCTCTTGGCATCAATGGCAAAACCATGCTCTCTTCAATTGTTCCCAATGGATCTCCTGGGACAGGAGGAATTAAAAACAGGATGGATCCTTAAGGAATGTTCTGGCACTAAAAGTCTGAGTGCCAGGAGCCATGGCAGGACCATAGCCAGAAAACACCACATTTCTACCTTCCAAAGTAGATGCTCTCTAAAGAGCAGCCTGGATGGTTTCTGAAGAGTTTTTCCTGCTTATCAGGTTCTCCAATGGGAGATGTTTATCCAATTCTAGAGACAAAGATATCCCATGGGGAATCTGGCTTCTCCCATTTATTTCATTCCCCTCACAAGAGACAAGGACTGGGTAGAAACAGAGATATTTTCACATTCTGCTTATAAGTCTGTGTACCCTGTAAAGGAATAACTTCTTTTTTTTTTTTAAGTCACGTACTTTAAATTTTTTATTGTCACATATTTTAAGCTTGCCCCCAAGTTTTTTGTTCTAGAAGGTGCCTACACTCTTAAGAACGGACATAAAATGAGTGACATGGAATGTTAAAGTGTGTATCTTAGAAAGGTCTACTATATTTTTTAGTAAGAGCAGTGTTGTTTTATTATAACTTGGAGAACCTTCTATAGTTAAGTTCATAATCACAAAATATTTTATAATCATGTTAATTAGTAATTCCTTTTCATGAGTTAATAAGCCACTTATCATCTGCATTTTGTACTTGCGCAAACAGCTTGTAGAACCAGAAATAGAAGTTGTGCCTTTGAGCTTTCTCTTGGAGGATTATTCCCCTAGGCAGGGATAGATAATCTCGGTGTGTCACATTTTGTCCAAGATCATTACAAAGCCCCTCCAAGAATGTTTCTTTATTCCCCAGACTGAATTCCCCCACGGATCCACCAGGGAGGCAGTGGTAAGAGAAAATTTCAAATATTGTACATTTATGCTTAAATATTATCTTCACAGGAGCCTGTTAAACTAAACATCATGGGGTTTCTGGCTGTTTTGAGCGTACTGCAAACAGCTGGACATCGCACAATGCCTTGGTTCAGGTCTCTTGCTAAACAAGAATTAGGTACGTGGGGCAGCCTTGCTGCACTGATTTATAAGGAGGCAGCGTGTCTTGTGAGGCCGGAAAACACCTCGCCTTGCAGTTTGAAAAGTGATGAAATGCTCTTCCTGCAGACAGGGTTGTGGATTGATGGAATATGCTGTCTGCGCTCGGCATATTGCCACAGAACGGGCAAAGCAGAGAAGATTTCTTCTCTCCATCCCAGACAGACAGATGTAATTTTCTCTTCCTTCCTGGTGTGTAGCCTAACTGCATCACGTCAGACCAGACCTCAGCCTTGGATGCCTCACAGCCAAGTGTCCCTTCGGTGTGAGGGCGACAAAGAGGACTTGGCTTCACTTCCCAAGTAAATGTCCATTGAGCCTCACCCGCAATCAAGTGGGAGGATGGCATTTTTGTGCCCCATCTTATTTAAATGAGCCTTAAAATCCTCAGCTGCTTTGCTAATATGGGTCAAGATATTGATTCCCTGAGTTTGGGCTGTGAGTGGCTTTTTATGAAAAGCATCGACTCAGCTGTTCAACTCAGCTGAACTACTTTGCATGCTCAGAATGTGTTGCTTTTGCTGCTGAGTAGTGAAAATCAAAGGGGATCTTTTAGTCATTGAAAGTCTATTCAGATTACTGTTGGGTTTGAGTTCCATGTTGCAGAGCTGGGAAAATAAAAAGAAAAGTGATTGCTTTCATCATCATGGGGTGCTTCTCCATGTTTTCCCACAACACGGACTCCTGTGCTGTCTTGAGAAGAGACTTTGCCATAGGTGATTTCATGATACGCTTTCAGGGATAGTGTTGACAAGCCTTTCCCTGCGTCACAGACCACCTTGTTTACCACCATGCTCCCCCCTCGAGAGAAAGGCAGCTCAGCCACGAAGATGAACAGCTGTGACTTTCTTTGGTTGTGTCTTTTTGATAATTCTAAAATTACTGATTAATCAGGAAGCAGAGATCTTGATAAACATGATTTTGCCATGTAAATAAACAAAACCCACCAAACCATTCACTTCTGGAATGCAGAGTGTAACTTCCTTTCGGTCAGAGATGGCTGGGTTGTATAAGAGTCAGTAATAGCATGGTGTCTGTACCACAGGGCTCCATAGTGTTTGTTTTTTTTTTTTTTTAAGATTTATTTATTTATTTATTTGACAGACAGAGATCACAAGTAGGCAGAGAAGCAGGCAGACAGAGAGGAGGAAGCAGGTTCCTCGCTGAGCAGAAAGCCCGATGCGGGGCTCGATCCCAGGACCCCGAGATCATGACCTGAGCTGAAGGCAGAGGCTTTAACCCACTGAGCCACTCAGGCACCCCTCCATAGTGTTTTTATATGGACATCACAGCCATGTTTTCAAATCATAGTCTTGAGACCAGTGGTATCCTCTGAGGAAACAGTAACCATTAACCATTCTTTGAGGATCAAGAGGGGACAATTCTTCCAAAATATTAAACGAGTCTATCCCGGCACTAGACAATATGCCTGACTAGATGACATCCAGGGGCTCTGGGAATTCATTCACCTCTCACTTGACTGAGCACTTGTGGCCCGAGGTCCTCCGTGACTTACCAATAATGTAAATAACCCTTCTGAGGTGTTGGAAGGACTTATTTGTTATTTCTTATTATGAGAATCGTGCTTGAACGCCAAAAGGTTTCCCACTCGTAGCTCCTAATGTGAGGTTTAGAAAAGTGCAATCTCAAAAATGTATATACATTTCAAAATCTAAACAGAAGTGATGGGCTTCAATGTTCAAACTTTGCATGGAGCCAGGTGGCTTGGCCTCACTTGGTTTAGGCATGCCTTCACTTTATGTGGAATAGAGCAGGTACTGCAACATTAGGATAATTGTTTTTAACAGACTATAATGGCCACACTATAGTTATCTATGTTGTACTCCAAATGGCTCTCTAGCTATTTATTGGGAACGGCCACACGACAGGTACTGGGGAAAGGGTTTCACCTACAGCACTGATTTCTTTCTTCTTCTTCTTTTCTTTTTTTTTTTTAGTTTGATTTTGTTTTTTTCAGTGTTCCAAGATTCATTGTTTATGCAGTCCTTGTCCAGTGTTTATCCAATTCTCTATACAATACGTACCCTCCTTAATACCCACCACCAGGCTCAACCATCCCCCACTCCCTTCTCCTCCCAAACCCTCAGTTTGTTTCTCAGAGTCTACAGTCTCTCATGGTTCGTGTCCCCCTCCGATTTCCCCCAATTCACTTTTCCTTGCCTTCCCCTATTGTCCTCTATGTTATTCCTTATGCTCCACAAGTAAATGAAACCATATGATAATTGACTCTCTCTGCTTGACTTACTTCACTCAGCATAACCTCCTCCAGTCCCAACTTTTTGTTGATACAAAAGTTGGGTATTCTTCCTTTCTGATAGAGGTGTAATACTGCATTGTATATATGGACCGCATCTTTATCCATTCGTCTGTTGAAGGTATCTTGGCTCTTTCCACAGTTTGGTTATTGTGGACAATGCTGCTATGAACATTGGAGTGAATGTTGCTCTTATCACTGCATCTGTATCTTTGGGGTAAATACATAGTAATGCACTTGCAGGGCTATAGGGTAGCTCTTTTTTAAATTTTTTGAGGAATCTCCACACTGTTTTCCAAAATATACAGCACTGACTTCAATTCTTGCAAAACTGTAGGAGTTAGATATTATTCTCTCCAATTTATAGAAAAAGAACTGAAGTTGCTTGTTTAAGCCCAAGTAGTAATAAGTGTACAGTCATGTTTTGAACAAAAATTGGTCCAATCCAAAGATGCGAGCCTTCATTTTGTGTTAAAACTGCACCATCTGATATGGGAGGTACATAACCAGTAATCACATGTGGCTACTGAACACCAGAAATGGGAAATGTGGCCAATCCAAGTTGAGAAGTGCAGTACCCACTGGATTCAAAGACAATATGAAAAAATATACAAAATATTCCAATGATTTTACATATTGATTAAATGTAGACATGATAGTACACTGGATTAAACAAAATATGTTATTAAAACTAATTTCACTTTTTTCTTTCTCGTGTGTGGCCTCTTGAAAAATTTAAAATACGTATATGCATCTCATTGTATTTCCAATGGACAGGGCTGTGCTAATCTGTGTTCCATTTTACAACTCTTTCAACTTTCACAAATAAACATAGTTTCAGATCTGAGAAATTCTTTTCTTTCTTCCAAACAAAACAAAAACAAAAATTCAAAATATTATTAAATTAAGATTAATTAAAGTTATTAAAAATAAAGAGTGAGAGACTAGTTTTACACATTCATCATTTATGAGGTGAAGAGGAAATATAATTTTGCCTTTAACATTCCTCTTTTAAGATTTTTAGTGTGATTATTTTCTGTTGCCTTAATTTTCTTCAAGTGTCCCCAGTTGGTTCATTTTCTTTGGTTGGTTTGTCTTGTTCGTTTGCTTGCTTGTTTTGGTTGGTTAAGCACCGAGGTATGGGGAAGGGGTTTTTCTGAGTATTTCTTTCAGGGTCTCCTTTGTAATCCATTGATTCACTTAAAAACATGCACAATCACATGAAGCCTTTCCAAAATGCTTGCAACACAGACCAGGAGCCACAAAGCAGAAAGCTCTTAGCACTGTACCAAATACTTAAAGTCTGCATTTCTCAACTTTTAGAAGCATGAAATTCAGAATATTATATTTTTCTTGCCATTTCCCACAGAAGCGTTTCTCTGGTGAATAGCATCATATGTGTGTGTAATAGCTAGAAACAGAGTTCTGATATTAAGTCACATAACAATCCCAGATGTTCTGTTCTTCTGTTCCCTCCCTGTTGGCCCTTTATGGCAGTCAGCAGAGGCTCTGTACCTCAAGACTGAATCTGAACCACCATTTCAAGGTATCTGCGAATGGCTTCTTCAAAAACTGTGGCCACTTTTTCAGATCAGATATACAGATATACATAGATAATTCAGTGTAAAAAATGACATAATCCTGAAACCTTTTTGAGACCCCAGGGAGACAGCCAAGAAAGATCAGTGGGACATACTTCGCTTATTTCTGAACTGGGCATTTTTCAGAAACAGCTTTAACCTGATTCTTAGAGAGAAAGCCCCTCCCTCTCCACCCCCCAGGATAAGGTCCAGCAAAGAGAACGTTAAACTCTCTTGATTCCAGACTGGTCACTGGTTTTAAGGTGCAAGGATTCGGGGTTTCTTTATTCTCGTGATGACTTAATTTTTTGGTGTACTTTTTATTGTTGTTGCTCCAATGATTTAATCTTGTTCCAGATTCAACAACAAAATTTGAATCCAAGACTCTTGTAACAACAGGTTTCCCAAGTTCCACAATGGATTATGTGCTTCTATCCTAAGTAATGTGGATGAAGCTACCAAATCTGTCCTATCACAAACCAAAACAAAACAGGCCCCATTTATTTGGGTCTGGTACAAAGGACCAAGTTACTATGTATCTCCCTAAGTCTATCCCTAGTAATCATCTATTTGGTAAATAGGAAAAACCATATATAGTAAATTATTAAATTAAATCATTTCTTTTAAGGTACTATACTGGGTATAATTTCTCTCTTTTGCATATTAATTTTTCATCACGGGGAGGCTGAAATAATGGTTCCACTGGTATAAGACAAGACTTTCATAAACATCTTGGAGTTTGCATTGATCCTTTGTTTTTTTTCCCCTAATTATTTCCCAAAGGGACAATAGAAACATAATATTTTCCTAGATGCAGTGCATAATAATCACAACCTTTGCTCCCCATTGGTGTTCAAGGAACACTGCTGTTTTTCTTCTCAAATAGGCTGGCGGATACAAAAAACCATTAGAGTGACTTTTCTGTCTTGGAATTTGGCAGGATGCTTTTGAATTCCACCAAAGAAAAAGTACTGCTCATACATTGAGCTGTTTCCTTGATTTGAGTCCTACAAAGTGGCCTCTTTCTTTACCTGATAAGTGTGTGTGTGTGTGTGTGTGTGTGTGTGTCTTTTTAGTCAAGCAATGAAGGAAAAGCTACCACTACATTTCATGAGGACATGCATCCCATGAAAGAGTTTATAACACTTTAATCAGGAGAATGCCAATATCCAAGAAACATGAAAACACAGTGTTACAATGAATGATATTTACGGTGCAGGCATGATGAAGAACCCACCTGGAAGATACACAGAGTTGAAAAGACACCATGATCTATGAAAATCAGGAGCAACCTTGTGTTGCACATGGACCAGAGAAAGATGATAAATTACCACTGAGTTTCTCACATTACTTTATGGAAGCTCCAAGATGTTCAGACCCACACAAATCTGCTTGCTCTGATCATGCGACTCTAAGAGATCCCACTAGAGAGTACCATTTTATTTTATTTTTAAGGATATTATTTATTTATCTGAGAGAACATAATTAGGGGGAACAGCAGAGGGAGAGGGAGAAGCAGGCTTCCCCCGGAGCAGGAACTCAACCTGGGGCTTGATGTCCAGACCCCAAGATCATGACCTGAGCCGGAGGCAGATGTTTACCCAACTGAGCCACCCAGGTGCCCCTGCAAAGTACCATTTTAAATATTAGCCCGAGTGGTTATAACTATACCCTCAATCTAGAGATCAGATAGCCTTTTGGGACTAAGGTGATGGACATTTCTCCTTCTTTTCTTCAGTTCTTTGTCTTCTCTCCTCATCTGATACTGAAGCAACTGGTGAAGGGAATAGAGGTAGAGAAGTTTTTTTGTTTTGTTTTGTTTTTTGTGTTTGTTTGTTTGTTTACCCCCCCAGGTATCTGCACTTTGCATTGTGATACAAAGAATTTTTATAGGTTTTACAGCAATATAATAATGTACTACAGTAAATAGTTATAACTATTAAATTACATGCCCTGATTTCAAGTGTGTATGTATTAAAATTATTCCATATAAGTGTGTATAGTTATAACACTTTCTCAATTCCTTCCCAAATATTAGAATTAATAAATACATTTTTAAGTTTGAAAACAATATAAAAGAAAAGTGATTTTTGAGAAAATCAGAAATATCAGCTCGTGGTTCTTAATTTTAGTAACTTTATTTAGAGACTGGATTCTCTCTCTCCATAAAGGTAGCAACTATTAGGATATCAAAAAGATAGACTTTAAAAAAGACATGATAACCTCAAAATTACCTTCATCATACTTCTAACTAGCATTTTCTTAATTAATAGTACAGCAGTGATACTATTTGGATGGAATGTAGCTGAAAGCTTAGGGGATGAAACCAGACTGTTGAAGTTTCAGGTCCTCATGCTGGTGGTTTCTTGCATGGTATGCGTCTTCTCTGTGCCTCAGGGTCCTCATTTGTTAAATGAGGATCATAACATTATGTATCTCATAGGGTTGTTGTGAAGATTGTCTTAATACATATTACAGTCTCAGAACATTGTGTGGCAGATGTGCTCAGAATATATTGGCTGTGGTTATTCATGAGCCTGGGTATAGAGCAGAAACCGTTGGAGACAAATTTAGTGGCAACTCAGCTGATAAAATTGGACACTAATACATCTGCAGTGTTCCAGTGTCCCTTGCTTCCACTAAAAAGCGCTCACCAAATATATATCCATGGACATGCCAAGTAGAGGATGGAGGCAAATATTGGAAAATGGAGGAAAGTAGAGGATGGAGGAAAACTTGGAAAAGTTGGGAGCATGAGTTACCCTGTAATACAGTATTCCTAATCAATTAAATATGGACCCATATTGATTATTGAATTGTGTACCAAAATAATATCAATGTTCTAGAAAATTTGGAAAAGTAGCAATTTATTTCTAAAACTCTTCATTTGGTCTGTCTCTAATATGACAGAAAGTAATTTTGCCCAAGAGATATGGTAATAATAATGGAAGACAAAAATTTTCATTGATTAATTTAGACAACAAATAAAAATCTGAAGGTAGTTACAGTAAAATTATAAAAGCTCTCCATTCATTGATATAAGAAAGAGTCTCTAAATCCCAGTTTAATTTTTCCTGTCATGTAGAATATCCAGCTGCAATAAAAAGAGGAAATTTTCCAGTCTCTGCTTTTGTGTACAAATCTGATACTGTTTTCTGCACCTTAAATGTCATCAATTAAGTCACTAGTCAATTAAATCACTATCCCCAGAGCAAAGGCATTTTGCCTTAAATTCAACAGAGCTTAAGGTTTAAAATAAGGAACTGCATATGTAATGATTAAATAAAAAATAGCAATTTATCACATTTTATTAAGAAAGATGACTAGGAAATGACTTCATATGAAAGACATTTTTCATTAACAGCAAAAATTATTTTCTAAATGAGATAGACTCCCATGCTCCATCTACAGAGGGAAATTTTAATTGTAAATGGTTAGGCATTTTATAGATTAACATTGTTTACAAGAAACAATGCTTTAGATTCTTCAGGATTTGGGATGATGGAAAAAAAATATTTAAACAGAATTGTCTCTGTATGCCCGTATAGGAAAGGAAGAATGAATTTAAGAACAAAAATACAGGTTTATTTTTGATGCCGTCTCAAGTAATACTCATGGCTGTCCCATGACAAACCATAGCTGGCTTGCTTCCCCAGCCCAAGCCCCGATTCAGCTTCATGACTCTTGACTTAGGGTGAAAGAGGAAGGTTCTGCTCTTCAGCCTTCTCCTTCCACATCCGGCTCCTTCCACCATATTGTCTGCCTTCCTGACGGCCTCATCATCAATATTCTGTCTTGCTTTGCAAGATTCCTCTCCTACTGACTAAATTTAATCTTTGTGAGTGCTAAATATTACTTAAACTAGACGAAAAACAAACAAAAAATACTTATCAAAATCTCTTTCTTTCACATTTTACTTCTTGACAACCCAGCTCTAATTTTGGCTGTATTTTGTCCCTACCCCTGAGTGTGATGAATTAAGTTTTCTGGAATGATCTCTCCAAGTTTCCTCTTCTGGGTTTTTACCCCTTCCCTTAGTTTCCAGTTTTTACTACTCTTTCTTTTTTAGAATATTTTTATTGACTCTTAACTTGTTTTGCAGCAAACTAAGTCCTACTGTCTTTACCATTTTTCTGTTTATCTCACTTCTTTTCTTACCTCCTTGTCTGTTCCACCAAACATTATTAGAAGTGTTTTATCTCTGAGACAGGACTGTTTTGTCAACACCATCCTTTGACCCAGACTGGAGGGATCCCTGCCCTGGACTCTGTGCTTGAGAGAGCCTCTCTTTGGCCTTCCTCTGGTAGTACCCTTCTCCATGGGGTGAGGAATCTGTGGCGGAGAAGGCAACATGCCAACTGAAATCTCATGTCCCCTTCTAGAACTTTAAAGTCACATTTAGGTAACTAGAACCCTGTAATTCCCTGCCCAACCCCATTTACGGGGCCTCCACAGACCTCTTCATAGAGCCCATGCTCCCAAAGGTAGATATAACCTACCAAGTACCCACAGTTTGGGCTCAGACATCCCCTTGTCTATGGAATGAGGTCAGAGTGAAAAGAAAAGAGACGCAGGGCTGCAGGCATCCAGGCTCTCCCACAGGGAAGCTCTCATTGCAGAGCTCCAAGGAACACAAAAATTCTAAATGTGACCTGGCCTTCCAGGTTACAAAGGACTAGTCAAAATAGAAGGCTAGAATGCATTTTATTTATTAATTTATTACCTTGATTTAGATTATCCAACTATTTAATCATATGGTATCTTGTCCTCCTATCCTGCAAAGTCTTACTTTCTCTTATTTCAGAGATCCCTTTTAAAAAATATTTTTGAGGAGAAAAATGAAAAAAAAATTATCTCTTTCTCTGCCCTTCCATGTTTTGCATCACAATAATCTCAGATGCCATTCTTCTTTACTTTGCCTCTTATTGCAATGCTCTGTGTCCATCATCCTTATTCTGGAAATAGTTTCTGATAGATTTGCATACACCAGGCCAGGGCTGCACTGAATCAGCTAATTTATATAATCTTTGAAGCTCAGGGTTGGACAACCAACAATACCTTTCCTTCTGGGCTTCTGATGACAGCCAGGTATATCTCCTCCTTTTGTTCCATGGAAAAATTATACAAAATTGTTGGCAATCAGAATGTGAAAATAAATACTGGTATTATTGTATTTTCTGACTTAGGAAATGCTAACACTCCTGATATGAACAGCAACTATTATAACTTAAGATGTATCAAGACCCAATGCTCCAGAAACTACATGAATAATTTGCTTTAGCTTTCAAGAAGTTTGCCCTTCTCTTCCTCTTTTACCAATTAGATCGCTCAATTCATACTTTGACTGGTAGCCATTATCCTTGGGACTAATAGACCAGATATATAGTATTTTAATTCCATATTTTACATAATTACAACCATTAATTTTTAAGACAAATGAAAATTGTCTTCACCCTGGTTTTCTTATGTGATTATCATAAAATCCCAAGAGATGTGGTCAATTTTGCTCTCATGTTTTTCCTCCAAATATCATAGACATGCATATATCTAAATTTGACATATGTTTGGAGATTTAAATCCCTGTAAATCTATTGTTTTGGTTTTATTCTTAACTCTAGGACCACATCTCTGGTAGCTGTGTTTCCAAGGATACTGGGATAACACAGGATTGACTCACAGACTCTTAGGAAGTTTGATTGATATTATGGTGTCTCTAGCACCTGGAAGTGCAGTTTGGACAAGTGGGAAGCTGAATATCTATGCTTGCATATGAAAGTCCTCCTCCTCATCAAGCACTTCACAGGCCTCTTCTAGGCTGATCACCTTTACAAGCAGAAGAATCCTCTGCCACCTCTACCGTACCTGATTGCACATGCTTGCCCTAGAAGTCCCTTCCTAACTTCCCCCTTTGAACTATATACATCTCATGACATTTAGCTCAATGGTGTCTTATGGGGCCTTTCCCATGTCTCATATCCTTTGATCAGTAGTGTAAGTGAGAATCCTCCACAGCCACTAGGAAAAAAGTAGGTCATCCTCAAATAGAAGGTGACAGGTTATCATCAGATGAGCTAGATGATAAAAAAAAAAAAGAGAGAGAGAATTTGAATCATACTGGACAAGAGTATGGAGTCATAGTAACTGAGAAGAAATTTTTTTTAGTTCTTGGCTCAGGCCACTCATGTGAAACCCCCAAAATATTTCCTATGATTTTTTAAAGACCTAGGTATAATTCATATACCATAATGTTCACCTTTTAAGAATGTACACTTCTGTGATTTTTTTAGTATATTCATAAAGTTGTGCAACAATCACCACTACCTAATTCTTTTTTTAAAGTGGTTAATTTAATTAAATTTAATTTTTAATTTTTTTTCTCACCATAGCAGATACCCTCCCCAATGTCCATCACCCAGCCACCCCATGCCTCTCATTTCCCTACCCTCTAGCAACCCTCAGTTTGCTTCTTGAGATTGAGTCTCTTATGGTTTCTCTCGCTCTCTGGTTTCATCTTGTTTCATTTTTGCCTCCCTTCCACTATGATCCTCTGTCTTGTTTCTCAAATTCCTCATATCAGTGAGGTCATATGATAATTTTCTTTCTCTGATTGACTTACTTCACTTAGCATAATATCCTCTAGTTCTATCCATGTTGTTGCAAATGGCAAGATTTCAGTTTTTTGATGGCTGCATAGTATTCCATTGTGTGTGTGTGTGTGTGTGTATACCCCATCTTCTTTATCCATTCATCTGTTGATGGACATCTAGGCTCTTTCCATAGTTTGGCTATTGTGGACACTGGTGCTATAAACATTTGGGTGCATGTGCTCCTTTGAATCCCTACATTTGTATCTTTAGGGTAAATACCCAGTAGTGTGATTGCTGGGCAAGAGGCTAGCTCTATTTTCAACGTTTTGAGGAATTTTCATATTATTTTCCAGAGTGGCTGCACCAGCTTGCATTCCCACCAACAGTGTAGGAGGGTTCCCCCTTCTCTGCATTCTCACCAGCACCTATTGTTTCCTGACTGGTTAATTTAAGCTGTTCCAACTGGTGTAAGATGGTATCTCATTGTGGTTTTGATTTGTATTTCCCTGATGTGAAGTGACGCTGAGCACTTTTTCATATGCCTGTTGACCATTTGGATGTCTTTTTTGCAGAAATATCTGTTCATGTCTTCTGCCCATTTCTTAATTGGATTATTTGTTCTTTGGGTGTTGAGTTTGATGAGTTCTTTATAGATTTTGGATGCTAGCCCTTTATCTGATATGTCATTTGCTAATATCTTCTCCCATTCTGTTGGTTGTCTTTTGGTTTTATTGAATCTTTTGCTATGCAAAAGATTTTTATCTTGATGAAGTTCCAATAGTTCATTTTCCCCCTTGCTTTCCTTGCCTTTAGTGATGTTTCTAGGAAGAAGTTGTTGTGGATGAGGTCGAAGAGGTTGACGCCTGTGTTGTCCTCAAGGATTTTGATGGATTCCTCTCTCACATTGAGGTCTTTCATCCATTTTGAGTCTGTTTTTGTATGTGGTGTAAGGAAATGGTCCAGTTTCATTCTTCTGCATGTCCAATTTTCCCAACACCATTTGTTGAAGAGACTGTCTTTTTTCCCATGGACATTCTTTCCTTCTTTGTCAAAGGTAGTTGACCATAGAGTTGAGGGTCTATGTCTGGGCTCTCTATTCTGTTCCATTGATCTGTGCGTCTGTTATTGTGCCAGTACCATACTGTCTTGATCATGACAGCTTTGTAATAGAGCTTGAAATCTGGAATGGTGATGCCACTGACTTGGACTTTCTTTTTCAACATTCCTCTGACTATTTGGGGTCTTTTCTGGTTGCATATAAATTTTAGGATTATTTGTTCCATTTCTTTGAAAAAAGTTGATGGTATTTTGATAGGGGTTACATTAAATGTGTAGATTGCTCTACGTAGCTTAGACATTTTCACAATATTTGTTCTTCTAGTCCATAAGCATGAAATGTTTTTCCGTTTTTTTCTTTTTTTTTTTAAGATTTTATTTATTTATTTGATGGACAGAGATCACAAGTAGGCAGAGAGGCAGGCAGAGAGAGAGAGAGGAGGAAGCAGGATCCCCGCTGAGCAGAGAGCGAAATGCAGGGATCAATCCCAGGACAGTGGGATCATGACCTGAGCTGAAGGCAGAGGCTTTAACCCACTGAGCCACACAAGTGCCCCTGCTTTTCCAATTCTTTGTGTCGTCTTCAATTTCTTTTATGAGTAGTCTACAGTTTTCTGAGTACAGATTCTTTGCCTTTTTGGTTAGGTTTATTCCTAGGTATCTTATGGTTTTGGGTGCAATTATAAATGGAGTCAACTCCTTAATTTCTCTTTCTTTGTCTTGTTGTTGATGTATAGAAATGCAACTGGTTTCTGTGCATTCATTTTATATCCTGACACTTTACTGAATTCCTGTATGATTTCTCACAGATTTGGAGTGGAGTCTTTTGGGTCTTCCACATAAAGTAACATATCATCTGCAAAGAGTGAGAGTTTGACTTCTTCTTTGCTGATTCAGATACGTTTAATTTCTTTTTGTTGTCTGATTGCTGAGGCTAGGACTTCTAGTACTATGTTGAATAGCAGTAGTGATAGTGGACATCCTTGCCATGTTTCTGGGCTTAGGGGAAAAGCACTCAGCTTTTCCCCATTTGAGAATGATATTCACTGTGTGTTTTTCATAGATGGCTTTTATGATATTGAGGTTTTTACCCTCTACCCCTACACTGTGAAGAGTTTTGATCAAGAAAGCATGCTGTACTTTGTCAAATGCGTTTTCTGCATCTATTGAGAGTTTTGTTTACATTTTCTTTTGTTTCCATGAATTTTTAAAATTCTTCTTTAATTTCCTGGTTGACCCATTCATTCTTTAGTAGGATGCTCTTTAGCTTCCATGTATTTGAGTTCATTCCAACTTTCCTCTTGTGATTGGGTTCTAGTTTCAAAGCATTGTGGTCTGAAAATATGCAGGGAAAGATCCCAATTTTTTGGTACTGGCTGAGACCTAATTTGTGACCCAGGATGGGATCTATTCTGGAGAATGTTCCATGTGCACTAGGGAAGAATGTGTATTCTGTTGCTTTGGGATGGAATCTTCTTAGTATATATCTGTCATTTCCATCTGGTCCAGTGTGTCATTTAAGCCTTTATCTCCTTGTTGATCTTTTGCTTAGATGATCTGAACATTTCAGTGAGGGGGTGTTAAAGTTGACAAAATAATAATACAATAATAGTAAATTATTGTATTTTTGTCAATGTATTTCTTTGATTTTTTTTTATTAACTGGTTTATATAATTGGCTGCTCCCATGCTAGGGACATAGTTATTTAAAATTGTTAGATCTTCTTGTTGGAGAGACTCTTTAAGTATGATGTAATGTCCTTCCTCATCTCTTACTATAGTCTTTGGCTTAAAATCTAATTTATCTGATATAAGGATTGCCACCCCAGCTTTCTTTTGATGTCCATTAGCATGGTAAATGGTTTTGCACCCCCTCACTTTAAATCTGGAGGTGTCTTTGGGTCTAAAATGAGTTTCTTGAAGACAGCATACCAGTGGGTTTGTTTTTTTTTTAATCCATTCTGTTATCCAATGTCTTTTGTTTGTTTGTTTTTTTTAAAGATTTATTTAATTTATTTATTTGACAGAGATCACAAGTCGGCGAGAGGCAGGCTGAGAGAGAGAAGGAAGCAGGCTCCTCACAGAGGAGAGAGCCCGATGTGGGGCTCGATCCCAGGACTCCGGGATCATGACCTGAGCTGAAGGCAGCAGCCCAATCCACTGAGCCACCCAGGCGCCCCTCCAATGTCTTTTGATTGGGACATTTAACCCATTTACATTCAGGGTAACTATTGATAGATATGAAGTTAGTGCCATTGTATTGCCTGTAAGGTGACCATTAATGTGTTATTGTCTCTGTTCCTTTCTGGTCTGTAACTTTTAGGATCTCTCTTTGCTTAGAGGAACACTTTCAATATTTCCTATAGAGCTGGTTTGGCATTTTCAAATTCTTTTAGTTTTTGTTTGTCCTGGAAGCTTTTTATCTCTCCTTTTATTTTCAGTGACAGCCTATCTGGATATAGTATTCTTGGCTGCATATTTTTTCTTATGTAGTGCTCTGAATATATCATGCCAGTCCTTCTTAGCCTGCCAGATCTGTGTGGATAGGTCTGCTGCCAAATAATATTTCTTCCATTGTAGGGTACACATCTCCTGTCCTGAGCTGCTTTCATGATTTTCCCTTTGTCTCTTAGACTTTAAGTTTTACTATTAGATGATGGGGTTTTGACATATTTTTGTTGATTTTGAGGAGGTTCTTTGTGCCTCCTGGATTTTGATGCTCGTTTCCTTCCCCATATTAGCGAAGTTCCCCTCTGTAATTTGCTCCAATACACCTTCTGCCCCCCACTCTCTTTCTTTTTCTTCTTCTGGGATCCCAATTATTCTAATATTGTTTTGTCTTATGGTACTTATCTTTTGAATTATCCCCTCATAATCCAGTAGTTGTTTATCTCTTTTTCTCAGCTTCTTTATTCTCCATCATTTGGTCTTCTGTATCACTAATTCTCTCTTCTGCCTCACTTATCCTAGCAGTAAGAGCCTCCATTTTTATTGTATATCATTAATAGCATTTTCTATTTCAACTTGGTTATATTTTAGGTCTTTTATTTCTCCAGAAAGGGATTCTCTAGTATCTTCTCTGCTTTTCTCAAGTCCAGCTAGCATCTTTATAATCGTCATTCTGAACTCTAGTTCTGACATCTTACCAATGTCCATATTGATTAGGTCCCCAGTAGTCAGTACTGCCTCTTGTTCTTTTTTTTTTTTTTAAAGATTTTATTTATTTATTTGACAGAGAGAGATCACAAGTAGGCAGAGAGGCAGGCAGAGAGAGAGGAAGGGAAGCAGGCTCCCTGCTGAGCAGAGAGCCCGACGTGGGACTCGATCCCAGGACCCTGAGATCATGACCTGAGCTGAAGGCAGTGGCTTAACCCACTGAGCCACCCAGGTGCCCCCTCTTGTTCTTTTTTTGAGGTGAGTTTTTCCACCTTGTTATTTTGTCCAGAGAAGAATATATGCATGAAAGAACAAAATGCTAAAAGGGTAACAAAGACGTCAGAAAAATATACACTAACCAAACCAGAAGAGACCCAAAACCGAGGAAAGAAGTTAAACAAACAAACAAAAAAGTGATTAGGCTGGTGAATAGAACAGAACCACAAACTTGATTTTGGGTGTATTTTGGTCTGTTAGAAGAAACTGCCTCCCAAAATTTTAAAGAAAGAAAGAAAGAAAGAAAGAAAGAAAGAAAGAGAGAGAGAAAGAAAGAAATGTATATATATAGAGAGAGAATAAGGGTAAACATAGTGAAGGGATGGAATATGACTGCAAAGATGAAAATTAACAAAGATTTTTAAAAAGGAATTAGTAAGATAAGAAGTTGGTTGAAAAAAGAAAAAAAGAGAGAATGTGATCAATCTGGAGACTAGAACAAAGGCATATTCTAGATTTAAGGTATATTTTGGTCTGTTAGAAGAAACTGTATCCCAAAATTTTAAAGAAAGAAAAACTTATATGGATACAAAAAAGAAGGTTAAATACAATGAAGGAATAGAATGACTATAGAAATGAAAATTAAATAAGATTTTAAGAGGTATTGATAAGATAAAATAGTTAAAATAGGTTAAGATAGGAAAGACTATCTTTTTTTAAATTTTTTTATTTTTTATAAACATATAATATATTTTCATCCCCAGGGGTACAGGTCTGTGAATCGCCAGCTTTACACACTTCACAGCACTCACCATAGCACATACCCTCCCCAATGTCCATAACCCCACCCCCCTCTCCCAACCCCCCTCCCCCCATCAACCCTCAGTTTGTTTTGTGAGATTAAGAGTCACTTATGGTTTGTCTCCCTCCCGATCCCATCTTGTTTCATTTACTCTTCTCCTACCCCCTTAACCCCCCATGTTGCATCTCCTCTCCCTCATATCAGGGAGATCATAGGATAGTTGTCTTTCTCCGAGTGACTTATTTCGCTAAGCATGATACCCTCTAGTTCCATCCACGTCATCGCAAATGGCAAGATTTCATTTCTTTTGATGGCTGCATAGTATTCCATTGTGTATATATACCACATCTTCTTTATCCATTCATCTGTTGATGGACATCTAGGTTCTTTCCATAGTTTGGCTATTGTAGACATTGCTGCTATAAATATTCGGGTGCACGTGCCTCTTCGGTCACTAGGTTTAAATCTTTAGGGTAAATACCCAGCAGTGCAATTGCTGGGTCATAGGGTAGTTCTATTTTCAACATTTTGAGGAACCCCCATGCTGTTTTCCAGAGTGGTTGTACCAGCTTGCATTCCCACCAACAGTGTAGGAGGGTTCCCCTTTCTCCACATCCTCGCCAGCATCTGTCATTTCCTGACTTGTTAATTTTAGCCATTCTGACTGGTGTGAAGTGATATCTCATTGTGGTTTTGATTTGTATTTCCCTGATGTTGAGTGATATGGAGCACTTTTTCATGTGTCTGTTGGCCATCTGGATGTCTTCTTTGCAGAAATGTCTGTTCATGTCCTTTGCCCATTTCTTGATTGGATTATTTGTTCTTTGGGTGTTGAGTTTGCTAAGTTCTTTATAGATTTTGGACACTAGCCCTTTATCTGATATGTCATTTGCAAATATCTTCTCCCATTCTGTCAGTTGTCTTTTGATTTTGTTCATTGTTTCCTTTGCTGTGCAAAAGCTTTTGGTCTTGATAAAATGCCAATAGTTCATTTTTGCCCTTGCTTCCCTTGCCTTTGGCGATGTTCTTAGGAAGAAGTTGCTGTGGCTGAGGTCGAAGAGGTTGCTGCCTGTGTTCTCCTCAAGGATTTTGATGGATTCCTTTCTCACATTGAGGTCCTTCATCCATTTTGAGTCTATTTTCCTATGTGGTGTAAGGAAATGATCCAATTTCATTTTTCTGCATGTGGCTGTCCAATTTTCCCAACACCATTTATTGAAGGGGCTGTCTTTTTTCCATTGGACATTCTTTCCCGCTTTGTCGAAGATTAGTTGACCATAGAGTTGAGGGTCTATTTCTGGGCTCTCTATTCTGTTCCATTGATCTATGTGTCTGTTTTTGTGCCAGTACCATGCTGTCTTGATGATGACAGCTTTGTAATAGAGCTTGAAGTCCGGAATTGTGATGCCACCAACTTTGGCTTTCTTTTTCAATATTCCTTTGGCTATTCGAGGTCTTTTCTGGTTCCATATAAATTTTAGGATTATTTGTTCCATTTCTTTGAAAAAAAAAAATGGATGGTACTTTGATAGGAATTGCATTAAATGTGTAGATTGCTTTAGGTAGCATAGACATTTTCACAATATTTATTCTTCCAATCCAGGAGCATGGAACATTTTTCCATTTCTTTGTGTCTTCCTCAGTTTCTTTCATGAGTACTTTATAGTTTTCTGAGTATAGATTCTTAGTCTCTTTGGTTAGGTTTATTCCTAGGTATCTCATAGTTTTGGGTGCAATTGTAAATGGGATGGACTCCTTAATTTCTCTTTTTTCTGTCTTGTTGTTGGTGTAGAGAAATACAACTGATTTCTGTGCATTGATTTTATATACTGACACTTGACTGAATTCCTGTACAAGTTCTAGCAGTTTTGGAGTGGAGTCTTCTGGGTTTTCCACATATAGTATCATATCATCTGCAAAGAGTGATAGTTTGACTTCTTCTTTGCCGATTTGGATGCCTTTAATTTCCTTTTGTTGTCTGATTGCTAAGGCTAGGACTTCTAGTACTATGTTGAATAGCAATGGTGATAACGGACATCCCTGCCGTGTTCCTGACCTTAGCAGAAAAGCTTTCAGTTTTTCTTCATTGAGAATGATATTTGCGGTGGGTTTTTCATAGATGGCTTTGATAATATTGAAGTATGTGCCCTCTATCCCTACACTTTGAAGAGTTTTGATCAGGAAGGGACACTGTACTTTGTCAAATGCTTTTTCAGCATCTATGGAGAGTACCATATGGTTCTTGTTCTTCCTTTTATTAATGTGTTGTATCACATTGATTGATTTGCGGATGTTGAACCAACCTTGCAGCCCTGGAATAAATCCCACTTGGTCGTGGTGAATAATCCTTTTAATGTACTGTTGGATCCTATTGGCTAGTATTTTGGCGAGAATTTTCGCATCTGTGTTCATCAAGGATATTGGTCTGTAGTTCTCTTTTTTGATGGGATCCTTGTCTAGTTTTGGGATCAAGGTGATGCTGGCCTCATAAAATGAGTTTGGAAGTTTTCCTTCCATTTCTATTTTTTGGAACAGTTTCGGGGGAATAGGAATTAGTTCTTCTTTAAATGTTTGGTAGTATTCCCCCGGGAAGCCATCTGGCCCTGGGCTTTTGTTTGTTTGGAGATTTTTGATGACTGTTTCAATCTCCTTACTGGTTATGGGTCTGTTGAGGCTTTCTATTTCTTCCTGGTTCAGTTGTGGTAGTTTATATGTCTCTAGGAATGCATCCATTTCTTCCAGATTGTCAAATTTGTTGGCGTAGAGTTGCTCATAGTATGTTCTTATAATTGTCTATATTTCTTTGGTGTTCGTTGTGATCTCTCCTCTTTCACTCATGATTTTATTTATTTGGGTCCTTTCTCTTTTCTTTTTGATAAGTCTGGCCAGGGGTTTATCGATCTTATTAATTCTTTCAAAAAACCAGCTCCTAGTTTCGTTGATTTGTTCTATTGTTTTTTTTTTTTGGTTTCTATTTCATTGATTTCTGCTCTGATCTTTATGATTTCTCTTCTCCTGGTGGGTTTAGGGTTTCTTTCTTGTTCTTTCTCCAGCTCCTTTAGGTGTAGGGTTAGGTTGTGTACCTGAGACCTTTCTTGTTTCTTGAGAAAGGCTTGTACTGCTATATATTTTCCTCTCAGGACTGCCTTTGTTGGGTCCCACAGATTCTGAACCGTTGTTTTTTTTTTTTTTTCCTAAAGATTTTATTTATTTATTTGACAGAGAGAGAGATCACAAGTAGACAGAGAGGCAGGCAGAGAGAGAGAGAGAGAGAGAGAGAGAGGGAAACAGGCTCCCTGCCGAGCAGAGAGCCCGATGCGGGACTCGATCCCAGGACCCTGAGATCATGACCTGAGCCGAAGGCAGCAGCTTAACCCACTGAGCCACCCAGGCGCCCCTGAACCGTTGTGTTTTCATTATCATTTGTTTCCATGAATTTTTTCAATTCTTCTTTAATTTCCTGGTTGAACCATTCATTCTTTAGAAGGATGCTGTTTAGTCTCCATGTATTTGGGTTCTTTCCAAATTTCCTCTTGTGATTGAGTTCTAGCTTCAGAGCATTGTGGTCTGAAAATATGCAGGGAATGATTCCAATCTTTTGATAACGGTTGAGACGTGATTTAGGACTGAGAATGTGATCTATTCTGGAGAATGTTCCATGTGCACTAGAGAAGAATGTGTATTCTGTTGCTTTGGGATGAAATGTTCTGAATATATCTGTGATGTCCATCTGGTCCAATGTGTCATTTAAGGCCTTTATTTCCTTGTTGATCTTTTGCTTGGATGATCTGTCCATTTCAGTGAGGGGAGTGTTAAAGTCCCCTACTATTACTGTATTATTGTCGATGTGTTTCATTGATTTTGTTATTAATTGGTTTATATAGTTGGCTGCTCCCACGTTAGGGGCATAGATATTTAAAATTGTTAGATCTTCTTGTTGGACAGTTCCTTTGAGTATGATATAGTGTCCTTCCTCATCTCTTATTATAGTCTTTGGCTTAAAATCCAATTGATTTGATATAAGGATCGCCACTCCTGCTTTCTTCTGATGTCCATTAGCATGGTAAATTCTTTTCCACCCCCTCACTTTAAATCTGGAGGTGTCTTCAGGTTTTAAGATGAGTTTCTTGTAGGCAACATATAGATGGGTTTTGTTTTTTTATCCATTCTGATACCCTGTGTCTTTTGATTGGGGCATTTAGCCCATTAACATTCAGGGTAACTATTGAGAGATATGAATTTAGTACCATTGTATTGCCTGTAAGGTGACTGTTATTGTACATTGTCTCTGTTTCTTTCTGATCTACTTTTAGGGTCTCTCTTTGCTTAGAGGACCCCTTTCAATATTTCCTGTAGAGCTGGTTTGGTGTTTGCAAATTCTTTCAGTTTTTGTTTGTCCTCGAAGCGTTAATCTCTCCTTCTATTTTCAATGATAGCCTAGCTGGATATAGTATTCTTGGCTGCATGTTTTTCTCGTTTAGTACTCTGAATCTATCATGCCAGCTCTTTCTGGCCTGCCAGGTCTCTGTGGATAAGTCTGTTGCCAATCTAATATTTTTACCATTGTATGTTACAGACTTCTTTTCCCGGGCTGCTTTCAGGATCTTCTCTTTGTCACTAAGACTTGTAAATTTTACTATTAGGTGACGGGGTGTGGACCTATTCTTATTGATTTTGAGGGGGGTTCTCTGAACCTCCTGGATTTTGATGCTTGTTCCCTTTGCCATATTGGGGAAATTCTCTCCAATAATTCTCTCCAATATACCTTCTGCTTCCCTCTCTCTTTCCTCTTCTTCTGGAATCCCAATTATTCTAATGTTGTTTCGTCTTATGGTGTCACTTATCTCTCGAATTCTCCCCTCATGGTCCAGTAGCTGTTCGTCCCTCTTTTGCTCAGCTTCTTTATTCTCTGTCATTTGGTCTTCTATATCACTAATTCTTTCTTCTGCCTCATTTATCCTAGCAGTCAGAGCCTCCATTTTTTGCACCTCATTAATAGCTTTTTTTATTTCAACTTGGTTAGATTTTAGTTCTTTTATTTCTCCAGAAAGGGCTTTTATATCTCCTGAGAGGGTTTCTCTAATATCTTCCATGCCTTTTTCGAGCCCGGCTAGAACCTTGAGAATCGTCATTCTGAACTCTAGATCTGACATATTACCAATGTCTGTATTGATTAGGTCCCTAGCCTTTGGTACTGCCTCTTGTTCTTTTTTTTGTGGTGAATTTTTCCGCCTTGTCATTTTGTCCAGATAAGAGTATATGAAGGAGCAAGTAAAATACTAAAAGGGTGGCAACAACCCCAGGAAAATATGCTTTAGCCAAATCAGAAGAGATCCTAAATCGTGAGGGGGGAGAAAGGGGATAAAAAGAGGTTCAGAAAGAAAAAAAAATTAAAAAAAGAAAACCAATAAAGAAAAAATATAAAAAGGATATATATATATATATATATATATATATATATATATATATTAGATAAACTAGTTAAAAAACGTTAAAAAAAGAAAAGGGTGAAAGTTAAAAAAATTTAGCAGAAGAAGAGAAAAAAAAATTGAAAAAAAAAAAAAATTAAATTAACTGCAAGGCTAAAGAATCATGGGGAGAAAGCCATGAGTTCCGTGCTTTGCTTTCTCCTCCTCTGGAATTCCGACGCTCTCCTTGGTATTGAAACTTCATTCCTTGGTAGGTGAACTTGGTCCTGGCTGGGTTTCTTGTTGATCTTCTGGGGGAGGGGCCTGTTGTAGTGATTCTCAAGTGTCTTTTCCCCAGGCAGAGTTGCACCGCCCTTACCCCGGCTGGTCTGAGTAATCCGCTTGGGTTTGCTTTCAGGAGCTTTTGTTCCCTGAGCGCTTTCCATAGAGTTCCGGAGGGCGGGAATGAAGATCGCGGCCTCCCGGTCTCCGGCCTGGAGGAGCCGAGAGCCCAGGGCCCCACTCCTCAGTGCGCCTTCAGAGAACAGCGCCCAGTTACTCCTGTCACCCTGCCTCCGGCCGCGCTCCGAGCTGACCGATCCTGCGACCGGTTCAAGGTAACCCCGAGCTTAGAGCTCACTCCTCGGCTCTGTCTCTGTAGCCAGCTTCCCTGTTCTAATACCTGTAAGCTCTGTGACACTCAGACACCCCCGATCCTTCTGTGACCCTGCGGGACCTGAGGCCACGCTGACCCTGCATGGGCTTCACCCCGGTCAAGCCTCTGGAGCGATGTCCCTCAGCGGAACAGACTTTTAAATGTCCTGATTTTATGCTCCGTTGCTCTGCCACTTGCCAGGAGCTGACCCCTCCCCCCACGGTCTATCTTCCCGTTGCTTTGGATTCACTTCTCCGCCAGTCCTACCTTGCAGAAAGTGGTTGATTTTCTGTTTCTAGAATTGCTGTTCTTCTTCTCTTCGATCTCCCGTTGGATTTGTAGGTGTTTGCAATCTTTAGATAAGCTATCTAGCTGATCTCCCGCTACCTGAAGTAGTCTCAGCCTGCTACTACTCCGCCATCTTGACTCCTCCTCCAGGAAAGACTATCTTAATAAGACTATCTTGATGAGATAAAATAGTTATGATAAGATAAAATAGTTAAAATAGGTTAAGATAGGAAAGACTACCTTAACCTATTTTAACTATTTTATCTTATCAATACCTTCAAAACATTCAAAAAAATAGAAAAAGAAAAGAAATAATGAAAATTTAAAAAATTAACTTTTAAAGAGTAAAGAATCATGGGAAAAAAGCTATGAATTCTATGCACTGTATTCCCCTAGCACTGTGTTTTGCAGTTCTCATTGATCAGTAAACTTTGTTTTGGCTGGATATTCTTGCTGATCTTCTGGGGGAGGGACCTGTTGCAGTGATCCTCAAATGTCTTTGCCCAAGGTGGCATTGCACTGCCCTTGCCAGGGGCCAGGATAAGTAATCTGCTTGGGTTTGCTCTCGGGAACTTTTGTTCCCTGAACACTTTCCATACAGCTTTAGAGGATGAGAATGAAAATGGGAGCCTCCCAGTGTCCAGCCTTGAAGGAGCCAAGAGTTTGTCTCCTCCCCCTTCAGGATGTCCTCAGAGAAAAGCAGTCAATCCTTCCTTGTCCCCTCCCCCTTCCGTGTGCCCTCAGAGAAAAGCAGTCAATCCCTCCTGTCTCCTTGGTCTCTGGCCACACTCCAGGCTCCCCCAGCCTATGACTGTGTGTTTCTCTCTCTCGTGCATGGCCCCATTTGGAGTCTCCAAACCCAGCTGATTTCTGCAGCGCACACCCATGCTGCTTCTTCCAGAGGAGGAAGGAGGGGTTCTCCCCAGATCTGCCACTAGTAGAGTCCCTGCTCGAAGAGCAGTGGCCCAACTATGCCTTGGATCATGGTTTAAGGTAACCCCGGGCTGAGAGCTCACTCCTCAGCTCAACTCTGTAGCCGGCTTTCCTGCTCTCACACCTGGGAGCTATGCCACATTCAGGCATCCCAGGTCTTTCTGTGACCCCACAGGTTCTGAGACCACACTGTCCCAGCAAGGGCTCCCCCCACCCCAAGCTTAGCCTCTGGAGTGAAGTCCCTCAGGGGAGCAGACTTCTAAAAGTTCCGATTTTGTGCTTCACTGGTCTATTGCTTGCTGGGAGCCAGCCCTTGCCCCCACGGTCTACCCTCCCATATATCATCTAGGATTCACTTCTCCACATGTCCTACCTTCCAGAAAGTGGTCACTTTTCTGTTTCTAGAATTGCTGCTGTTCTTCTCTTCAATCTCCTGTTGAGTTTGTAGGTGTTCAGAATGGTTTGATAACTATCTAGATGAATTCCTGGGACCAGATGAAATTTAGGTCTCCTACTCCTCTGCAATCTTGCTCGTTGCTCACCATTACCTAATTCTAAAAACTTTCATGAGTCCCCAAACAAACTCCATAACACAGTAGTCAGTAGTCAGTGCTTCATTCCCTTCTTACCTTAGCATTTGGCAACAACTAAATCTATATTCAGCATCTATGTATTTGCCTGTTATGGACATTTCATATAAATGGAATTATATAATATGTGACCTTTTGTATCTGGCTTCTTTCACTGAGCATAATGTTTTCAAAGTTCATTCATGTTGTAGCATAAATCAGTACTTCATTCTTTTTCAAATGGCTGAATAATATTGCATTATATAGTTATGCCGCTTTTGTTCATCCATTCATCAGCTGGATATTTTGGGTTCCTATATTATATCCTTTTTGGATATAATCAGTAAAGCTGTTCTTGAAGATTCATGCATAAGCATTTATGAGCACATATGTTTTCAATTCTTGTGGGCATTCACCTGGAAATTGAAATTGTTGTATAAAATGGTAAATCTATATTTAAGCATATGAGGAACTGCCTATTTTCTAAAGTGGCTTCACCATTTTATGTTCCATTTGTTACTGTTTTGTTTTTTAAAATTATAGCCAACCTAGTAAGTGTGAAGTGGTATCTCGTTATTGTTTTGATTGGCATTTCTCTAATGAGTAATGGACATCTTTTCATGTGCTTATTGGAAATCAATAAATCTTTGGGAATATGTTTATTCAGATTCAGTGCCCGTTTTTAAATAGTTTTCTTTTTATTAGGATTATAAAAATTCTTTATAAGTTCTAGATAGAAGGTCCTTATTGTACATATGATTTACAGACATCTTTTCCAATTCTGTGGATTATTTTTTACTCCCTGATTGTGTCCTTTGAAGCACAAACTTAAAAATTTTAATGAGGTTCAATTTATTTATTTTTTCCTTTGTTGCTTGTGCTTTGGCATTCTATGTATGAAACCATTTCCTAGTCTAAAGTCACAAAGATTTACATCCGTTTTCTTCCAAGTTTATGGTTTTAGCTGTTACATTTAGGTATTTGATTCATTTTGAATTAATTTTTGGTATGAAATTTTGGTATTGGTATGAAACAAGGTTCCAACTTTATGCTTTTGTATATGGATATCCAATTATACCAATAAAAACTTTACATTAAATTGTTTTGGCACCCTTCTTGAGAATAGATTCATCTTAAATATGACTCTCAATTTTATTCCAATGATCTATATCAGTATCTTATCCCAGTATCAAACTGTCTTGATTTAATGTAGCTTTATAGTAAGGTTTGAATATGGGAAATGTGAATCCTTCAAATTTGTGGGTGTTTTTTTTTAAGATTGTTTTTGCTTCTAGGTCCCTTACATTTCCTCTTACAGATTTTAGGAGAAACTTGCCAATTTTTCCCAAAAAAATCCAGATGAAATTTTAATCAGAATTGTGTTGAATCTATAGATCAATTTGGAGAATATTGCCTTAACAATGTTAACTCTTCCAATCCATGAACATGGGATACCTTCCCATTTCTTAAGAACTTCTTTAATTTCTTTCAATAAAATTTTTTTAGTTTTTAGTGTAATAGTGTTTCACGTCTTTTGTTAAATTAATTTCCAAGTATCTTATTGTTTTCAAAGTTATTGTTAATGGATATTTTAAAATTTTATTTTCAAATTGCTCATTGCAAGTATATAGAGATACAGTGGTGTGTTTTTTTGTAAATTAATCTTGTATCTTTCAAACTAGATAAACTTGTTTAATAGCTCTAATATGTTTTTGGGGGGTGATCCCTGAGATTTTTCTAAATACAAAATCAGTTCATTTGGAAATGGAGACACATTTGCTGCTATTCCTCCTCCTCCTCCTCCTCCTCCTCCTCCTCCTTCTTTTTCTCAAACTAGAAGCCTTTATTTCTTTTCCTTGACTAATTTTCCTGGCTAGAACTTCAAGTACAATATTAAAAAGATATGGTGACAGTAGGCATCCTTACCTTATTCCTGATTTTAGGGGAAGCTCTCAGTCATTCACCAGTAAGTGAGTTACCTGTGGGTTTCCCACAGATGCCCATTATCAGATTGAGAAAATTTTCTTTTTCAGAGTGTTTTTCTCATAAAGGGTGTTGGGTTTTGTCAAATGTTTTTTCTGCATCCATTGAGATGATCCTGTAGCTTCCCTTTATTCTGATAATATGATGTACTACATTGATTGGTTAACTCAATCTTCTTTTCCTGAGATAAATCTCAATTGGTTATAGTGTATTATCTTTTTCTTTTTTAATACATTGCTGTTCAAGTTGTTCATCTTTTGTTAAGGATTTTTGTGTTTATATCCATAAGTGACATTGGCTTGCAGTTTTCTTTTTATGCAAAATCTTTGCTTTTTCTATCAGGATAATATGGCCTCACAGAATGAGTTCCTTTCTCAGTGTTCCCTATTTTCTATTTTTGGGAAGGGTTTGCGAAGAATTGGTATTAATTCTTTAAAACATTTTATGGAATTTACCAGTGAAGCCATCTGATCCTAGGCTTTGTGTGTGTTTGTGTGTTTGTGTGTGTGCATGCGATAACATTTTAATTACTAATTCAATCTCTTATTACAGGTCAATTCATATTTTTAACTTTTTATTGAGTCAGTTTCTGTAGTTTGTATATTCCTAGGAATCTGTTCATTTCAAGCAGAGTTTCTAATTTGTTGGTATGAGGTTTCATAGTATTCCCTTAGAATTCTTTTATATCTATAAGGTCAGTAATGATGCTTCCTTCTTCCATTCCTAATATTTATAATTTGAATTTTCTCTCTTTTTTAGCATAGTAAGTCTAGCTAAAGGTTTGTCAATTTTGTTGATGTTTTCAAAGAATCAACTTTTGATTTCATTGATTCTATTCCTTTTTATTCTCTATATTATCTCCAGTCTATTATTTCCTTCCTTTTGTTAGCTTTGGGTTTACTTTGCTCTTCTCTTACTATTTCTTTCAGATGTAAAGTTATTGATTTGATATCTTTTTTTTTTAATGTGTGTGTTTACTGCTATAAATTTACTCTGAGCCCTACTTTCTCTGCATTCCATAAGATTTGGTGTGATGTGTTTTATTTTTATTGGTCTTTAAGTATTTTCTAATGTCCTTTAATATTTTTCTTTGACCTTTCAGTTGTGTAAGAGTGAATTGTTTAATATCCACATATTTGTGAATTCTAATTTTCATTATGTTATTGATTTCTAGTTTCACTCCACCATAGCCAGAGAATGTATTTCATGTGATTTCAATCTTTTAAACTTTGTTAAGACTTATTTTGTATCCTAATGTACAGTCTATACTGAAGAATGTTTCACATGCACTTGAGAAGAATATGAATCCTGCTGTTGTTGGGTGGAGTGTTCTATAGACATCTGTGAGTTCTGCTTGGTCTATATCATTGTCCAAGTCCTCTATTTCCTTACTGATCTTCTGTACAGTGCTTTTATTCAGTATTGAAAGTGGGACAGTGAAGTGTAGATTATAACCTGTTTGGTGCAGATCTCTTTGAATGATTATTCTTGGCTTTTATTGAGCTTTTTGGATGTATAAACTAATATTTTTCATTAAATGTGGAAAGTTTTATTTCTTCAAATATTCTTCTTGTCCTTTTCTCTCTTCTCTCTTCTTTTGGGACTCATATTATATATATGATTAGATGTTTGGTAGCATTTCACAGATCTTTGATTATTCTTCTTCAATCTTTTTCCTTTCCATTCCTCAAACTGGATAATCTTAATGAGTTATCTTCAAGTTTGTTTATTACTTCTGCCTGCAGAAATTTGCTATTGAGAGCTTCCAATAAAATTTTAATTTTAGTTATTATACTTTTCAACTACAGAATTTTTAGTTGGTTCTTTTCTGTAACTTCTACTTATTGATAGTCTCTGTTTAGCGATTTAAAGACTTCTATGTCCAATGTTCAGGATTCCTCATGGACAGTTTTTAATTAATTGATATTTTTTCTTGTGTATGACACATGCTTTTCTGTTTCTTTGCCAGTCCCATAGTTCTTTTTTGAAACTAGACATTTTGAAACTAGACTAATATAATGTGGAAACTCTGATAATCAGATTCTCTCTCCTTCTCAGGTTTGTTATTTTGACTGTTTGTGGTCGTTTATTTGCTTAATGACTTTTCTGAACCAATTCTGTAAAGTCCGCATTCTTTGTGTGGCCAGTGACACCTCTGATTGGTTAGCATATTGGTCAACTAATGATTAGAAAAAGATACCCTTTACTTCCTGAAACAACCAGTATTTCTATCTGTATTTGCTAAGAAGTTCCGCATGTGGTGAAGCATGCCTTCAACATTCAGCCAGGCAATTTGCAACTCTGTCTTGGTTTTCACTTCTTGCTTATGCAGAACCATAAACTTAACCCAAAGTGAGTGCTTTGGGCCTTCTCTTGTCTTTTCTGAGGCATGTGCACAACCCTGGGTGTACAAATAGCCTTATCTGAGCATGTGGCTTTCTAGATTCCCAGCAACATGTTGCAGCCTTCAAACGCTCCGTATGGACATCTCAACCCCTAGCTTTTCCTATTAATCATTTTGGTCAGGTTTTGTTTGCTCTAACTGTTATCTTTTATTGTAGGTAGCTACAATATTCAATTGCTTCTGATTATTTTCAACAAATGTCCATGGGAAAAAAGGTTGTTTGTATGGGGTGAGCTCTAAATAAGGTCAAATAAAGGGAATCTTGCAAGTGGGGTATTGCAGGAAAATACAACACAGGTTAGCTAATGTTAATTCTCCGGGGAAGGGTCTTAAAGGAGCTCCACCAGCTCCATTCTGCCTCCAAGCTGCCAGGTTGATGTTTCCATCATGATTTCTGACTATAAATGTTCAAGGTTTCTGTAGAGCTTGAGGGGAGAATTAGGATAGGAGAACTGGAAACACCACAGAGCTCACTATTCTTACAGAAATTTAGCTCTTTTCCTTGAACAAGTCCTCCCCAGGTGGCTGAAACTTTGGTTAATTTGCAGAGTTCAGAAAAAGTTGATTCTGATGATTTCTGCCATTGTTTTCATTGCTTTTATGGAGGAGAGAATTTTTGAAGGTCTTTACTCCACCATTTCTCTTGGTGTCCTCAGCTCCTTTGATTCTGATGGAAACAACATCAAATCTGGTCTTTCCTAAGAAAAGTCCCTTTTCCTCTTTTTAGTTAATTATGGTACTCCTTTAAGAAGTCTCCTTCTTGGGACACCTGGGTGGCTCATTCAGTTAAGCTGCTGCCTTCAGCTCAGGTCATGGTCCTAGGGTCCTGGGATCAAGTCCTGCATCGGGCTCCTTGTCCAGCAGGGAGCCTACTTCTCTCTCTGCCTCCGCCTGCCACTCTGCCTGCTTGTGCTCTCTCTCTGACAAATAAATAAATAAAATCTTAAAAAAAAAATCTTAAAAAAAAAAAAAAGAAGTCTCCTTCTTTTAAATATCTTAACAGTGTCTTAAAAAGCTTCTCCTTCCTTCATTGTTTCTTTTATTTTCTAAGTCATTTGAGGCCAGAGACACAAAACCACACCATACACCTTTGCATTCTCCTGTTATTTTTCTCCATAATACCCATTCACCTCTGGCCCCAATTTTGCATCTGTCTCTCCTCAGCCCCTGCCTTGTGTGTGCCGTTGGCTGGAGTTCACCATGCTCAGGCAGGAAATACTTCCAGATTGTGTATCTCTAAAATCCCGCAGGTCTCCAGCTGCTCCTGCAGTTTATACTTATTTCATTCTCCGTCTTCTGTGTTCATCTTAGCTGTTTCTCAAGGGCACAGGCTTTCCACACTGGAGTCTGCAGAGCTTGATATGTGGGGTGTGTGGGAATGGGGGAGGTTGGGAAAGGCCACCAGGGTGTATCTCCAAGCCCCAGTTACTCTGATAAGATCCGCTCAGCTCTTAAATCTGTTTTATTTGCTTAAATCTCCCTCTAAGACTTCCTTTAAACAAAGAGCTCCCTGATATGAAGGAAAGTTTGAAAATTAGTTCTCTAAGGAAAACAACCACATTGTTGCCACAGATGCAACTGATAGAATATAGAGCCTAAAAATATTAAAGGAAAACTCATCATTAAACAATCTCTATTTCATAGGGCAAACTTAAAACTGCCGGATTCTCTAGAATTCCATAATGAATGGCAAGCCTTTTTATTACATAGATGAGAAAACTAAAGCCCAGATAAGGGAAGTGACTTATCCCAAGGTGAAATAATGGTGCAGCTGGAACCAGGAGCCAAAGTCATAGTGGTTTGGCAGGGGTGGGTCTTTCTCAGTGTTCTCTGTGCATAGCAGTTTTCTTAGCCTTCCTGTAGTTCTTCTCATGTGAATGCATGATTCTCCTTCTCTCAGCCTCAAGCCCCCTCTCTCTTTACCTCATAGTAGGCATGCTATCCACCTCCTGTGCCTTTGGTTAGCCTCCTGTAGGCTTAGAAGATGGCTACAAAGCCTCTTAGAAAAAGTTGTTTCCTTTTTTTTTTTTTTGAAGATTTTTGTTTATTTACTTCAGAGACAGAGAGAGCGAGCACAAGTGGGGGGAGGGGCACAGAGAAGGACAGAAACAGATTCTCCACAAAGCAGGGAGCCCCTGGTCATGGGGCTCCATCCCAGGATCCCAGGATCCTGAGATCATGACCTGAGCTGAAGGCAGATGCTCAACCAACTGAGCCACACAGACCCCCATAAGTACTTATTTTCATCAACAGCATCTATTCTGACTGTTTCAATGTCTTTTAGTTCAGATCCCTAAGGCCAAATACTTATTTAGCTCAGACCAGCAGATGGATTAGCTATCTTCCTATACCCCTAGTCATTATCCACCTCTGGTCCACCTCTAGGCCAAGGGGATTGGGTAACCTGGTACAATCATGACCATCCAGACCTGCCTCTGCTCAGGGTCTTGAAGAAATTCAAAGAGTGGCAAGTAATCCAGATATTAATAATAAAGCATGTCTACTCTGGTAATCATTTTTAGTGTGGTTTTAGAGACCAATAAATATAGGATCCAGAGTTCTATAAGTCTATGAATGAACAAGTGATACAACTGGTCTATTGATGAATATTGTATTGTATTAGTTAAGGTTCTCCAGAGAAACAGAACTGACATACACACACACATACACACACAGGAGGAGATTTATCATAAGAAATTGGATCACACAGGTAGGGAGAATGGCATGTCAAAACCTGCAGTGTGGGCCCATATGCTTGGGACCCAGGAGAACTGATGGTGAATTTCCAGTTCATGGGCCAAAAGCATGGAGACCCAGGGGAGCCAATGGTGCAGATGAACTCTGAAGTCACTCTCCTGGAGAATTCCCTCTTACATGTGAAAGCTGGTCTTTTTGTTTTACTCAGGCCTTCAAAAGATTGCATGAGGTCCATCCACATTATGGAGAACAATTTACTTACTCAGAGTTCACTAACTTAAATGTTCATCTTACCCAACATACCCTCCAAGTTGGCATATAAAACTGACCATCACATGTACTTTTGGGGATCACACCCAAAACAACTCAAGTCGCACAGAGGAACATGATTCAGTAGTCTTCCTTGGGACTCATTCTAATTTACTTCTTCATTAGCTGCAATCATTCTTGCTTTTCCTTGACTACGTTTTATGACTTTCCCATGTCTAGTGCTTTTGTGGAGAGGAACCGGAACTGACATGAAGAGGATGGGGCTTAAGCAGAGGGAAGTGGTTGTGCCATCTTGATAGAATCTCCTTGATGAAAGGCTCCCTGGGGTTTCTGTTAGCTAAGCAGTGTCCTATTTTGACCAGTGGATAAGTGATTGCTTCAGAATGATTAAGTACATTCTGTCATGTTGGAAATTCCTTGATTGCTTCTTAACTTTTACATCAAGAAATAAAATGATAAGCAGACTTCCAGCTGCTGTGACTACATGAGGAGATGCCTTACTAGAGAATGCCTCTTTTTACTCTCTCTCATCTTTCTCTTGAAAAGCCAGACAACCTGTTTATCATCTCTGATATATCAGCCATATAAACAATGCCACAAGACCTAATTTATAGAAATGTGCTAGAGGCAAAGTGATTCGTGATCAACAAATCTTTTAAAGTGTGTGGGTCTATTATATAAGTGCAAAGCATCAATATGGCCTTGCAAAGAGATTATGAAATATCTAATTGGGGTCTTCATTGCCTAGAGGAAGAACAAATCCTATGTGAGAAAGTGCCTCTGTCTATACATCAACCATAAAGGTAAGCATTCTAACATTATGTTGTAAACGCCACATACTGTAAGCCTAGAAAGGATACACCCATCTTGATATCATAACCACAGGTATCAAACCAGTAATGATGAGGGATATTGCCCCTCCCATTTCTATAGGTCCCATGAGGATCTCTTTCTTTTTAGAGCTATAAATAATTTATTAAATGTAAATATATAAATAACTTAGTTGCCACTGTTCTTTAAAAATGGCACAATTTTCAAGATACCACCTGCATCTTAGGACTCCAAGATAGAGCAACCTGCTTTTTTTCCATCTCACGATGCTAAAGGGCATCAGTATATTTTAAATTATATTGAGGAAAATATAATATGGAATGCATTTTTGATGTTATATCTTATCCAGTGACTAATAACTAGTGAAACAGTGCCACTATTTTCAAGCAGTGTTGGATAGTGCAGAGGAGAAAAGTGAAAAACTAAAGTCTGCTAAGACAGTTATTCTGTTTGTCCAATAGAGCAGTGTGGGTTCAATTTAAGCAGGTGGATGTGATAAAACCACAGGCACCACAGTCCAATAGAGACACAAACAGGTGGCCAACTGTATATAATATCATTTTCCACCTTGGCTTTTGACAGTCTTTTTAAGTTAGACCCTAACTTTGGCATTTCTAATATTGCTTCCAAAATTGCTTTTATGCCATGTTCATGTATTGGATGATGAGGAAGCATTTTTGAAAATAAATTACAAGTAGGTTAAAAAAATACCTACCTTAAAGAAGTTAGAATCACATTAAGACCAGTAGAACTCTCCCCTCCTTTTTTTTTTTTCCCTAAATTGCTTCAGGTTATTCAACTCTGTAACGTTAGCCAAGTTATGTTTTAGAAGTGTGAGCCTGTTGCCCTCTTTCCACTGTGGGTAGACATGGCTTCAGGGCACCAAGAATATGGCTAGTAAGCATTCTTCCCCAACCCCCTGTCTCATGATAGCTCTTGAATATAAAGCAATAAGTTTTGGATTCAGTTCAGTAATTTGTGGTGCTTGTACAGCGAGACCTGAGGTAGATGCACACTGAGGGAAACAGGTCTTGCTCCTCACCCGTAAGGAATTCCCCGTCTGGTGTCAGAGAAGGTCCACCTATGAATATTTACCACATGACTTGCTATGTGCAGGGGCGCCTGGATGGCTGTCTGATAAGCATCTGCCTTTGGTTCAGGTCATGATCCCAGGGTCCTGAGTTCAAGTCTCATGAGGGGCTCCCTGCTCAGCGGGGAGTCTGCTTCTCTCTCCCTCTGCCCCTTCCCCTGCTTGTGCTCTCTCTCACTCTTGCTCTTGCTCTCAAATAAATAAATAAAGTATTTTTTTTTAAAACGACAGATGTAAGCAGAGAAGGCACCTAAGAACAACATAGATTAAAATTATAAAGGACCTAGTGAAGCAGTCAATTCTGAGTTTGTGTGTTTCACAACTCAGGCCATTAGTGATCATGATATCAATTCCATAGGTTGTAACCAACATTTTTTTTTAAAGTAAAGAAAAAATAATGTAGCTGTGGGCTTGCCTCACCAACAACCCCCACAACCCCCCCAAGCTGAAGAACAGCCACATCGGGCCAGAGGTCTGCTCTCTGGCTCCAGCTAAGAGACAGCTGAAAGCGGCTCCTGTCAGAGGGCTTCATCCAGGGTACAGAGAGCGCTGGAATTACAAGACATTTTAGGAGCTTCCTGGGAGACTGGGAACAAATACCCCCCAGAGAGGTGCACCTGGCACTTTTTAGAAAGCCAGAGCCGCCTCTGCATGGGCTCCCAGATGGTCCTGCTGAGCTGTCAACATGGACTCAGCATGGATCAGCCCCAAAGACACACGGAGTGCCAGCCACAACACCTTCCAGCACCTGCTCCAGCTGCCAGCCCGGGCTCTCAGCTCACAGACCACAGCCGCTGCTCCACAGGGCGCAGGGACACTGCAGGGAACTTGACAGGTGTGGGGTATACCTGCCACAGTGTGTGGGGGCCTCCGGGTTAACCCCATGAGAAAGGCCACTGTGTTCCGTTTGACCCAGAAGTTCCGGCATCCCCTGCCTTGGGATCAGGCGGATGGCTCAGGACCCCTGCCCTGTCCTGGACACCTCCCTGAGAAGCACCTCCCACTCCTCCATCCACCCCTTGGAAATAATTACTAGATACTCAAATAGACTGCTTAATCCTGGATAAAGAAATAAATAAAAAATAAATTAGAAAACTTTTGCCTCCAGTATCACCTTCCTGGGATCCATCCATCCTCCACCAGCGATCTGAGGTGCAAATGTGATGCTCACTTTCCTGATGAATGCCCTTGGGGGTCTCCCCAGCCTGAGTGATCAAGTCTGCAGTCTCCTTGCAGCTCCTCCCCTTCTCTTACTTCTCAGCCTCAGGGCCTGTTACTCACCTCCTTTGTCCTGATTCTCTTGCCCAACCAGCACCAGACATATTTGCAATTCCTCCCTCCAGGAATGTTCCCTTGCTCTTAGGGATATCCTAACCACCTTACAAGACCCAGTTCAGGAGTCTTTGCCTTTGTGAAGCCTTTCTTTCCCTTCTCTTTTATTTTTTTAAATTTTCTTTTATTTATTTTTATTATGTTACTTTAGTCACCTTACAGTACATCATTAGATTTTGATGTAGAGTTCCATGGTTCATTATCTGCATATAACACCCAGTGCTCATTACAACAAGTGCCCTCCTTAATACCCATCACGATATTACCCCATCCCCCCACCCCCTCCCTTCTGAAACCCTCAGATTATTTCTCAGAGTCCATAGTCTGTCATGGTTCATCTCCCTCTCTGATTTCTTCCTCTTCAGATTTCCCCCCATTGCCTTATGGTCCTCTGTGCTATTGGTTATGTTCCACATATGAGTAAAGCCATATGATAATTATCTTTCTCTGCTTGCCTTATTTCACTTAGTATAATCCCCTCCTGTTCCATCCATGCTGATGCAAATAGTGGGTATTTATCTTTTCTGATGGCTGAGTAATATTCCATTGTATATAGGAATCACATCTTCTTTCTCCATTCACCTGTTGAAGGACATCTAGGCTCCTTCCATAACTTGCCTCTTGTGGACATTGCTGCTATGAACATTGGGGCTCATGTGCCCCTTCTTTTCACGACATCTGTATCTTTGGAGTAAATACCCAGTAGTGAAGCCTTTCTTGACCTTCCAAGCAAAGTGATCTCTACCTCCTCTGCGCCCCCATGGTAGCTTACTTGTACCTTTCCATTGCAGTAGAAGTAAGTGTAGTATCTGGAAATTATTTATGTATCCACCCCCACATGTGCCAGTCCTTTGAGCACCTTGAGAGTGAAAGAAATATTTTATTCATTTTTATCTGTCTGTCCTATAGAGAGTACTAAAAAGGAAACTTGTGAGGAGAAACAAATGAATGACTCTCTTTGCTTTGTCAGAACAATTAATCTAGTGACATGTAACTATTTATGTACAAAATTCACTGCACTTTAAGTATCTTGAGAGCAGAGACCATACATTAAATATGCAGTTAACCCTTGAACAACGTGGGTTTGAACTGCATCGGTCAACTTATACGCATATGTTTTCTGATAAATATAGTGCAATACAGTAAATGTGTTTTCTCTTATGATTTTCTTAATAACATTGTCTTTTCTCTAGCTTACTTTATTGTAAGAATACATCATTCAGTATATGTAACATACAAGATACATGTTAATAAACTGTTACGGTATCATTAAGGCTCCTGGTTAATGGTAGGCTAATAGCAGGTACCTTTTGGGGGAGTCAAAAGTTATCCTGGGATTTTTAACTGTGTTGGTGGGGCATCAGTACTCCTAACTCCTGCATTATTCAGGGTCAACAATATTTATCTGCTTAGCAAATCAGATGAATGAATAAGCAAATAGATGAGCTAATTTATAATATTTACCAATTTTACATTTGTAATGGCCATTAAATTTTCCTAATGAGAAGACGGACATCATAAATATTGCATTACTTGTTAGAGGTGTATCAAGAATATCATGTGGTAGATACCAAGTAAGATGATCTTGCTAAAATAATAATAACCCTTTTTTTCCCCTCCCATAGAATATTAACAAAAGATGATCTGGAAGAAATATGGTACTAGATACACAGGAAGTAACCAGCAAATGAATTAAAGTAGACTTCAGAGTGCACGTCCTCTTGCAAAATGACTTCTATTTGGCCATGCCATCACTCACAGGCTTTGGGGAGAGATCTGAGTCCTGGGAGGGCAGCCCATCTTGCTGCTCAAGGCAATTGATGAAGGAAACATCTAAAACACTAGATGCCCCTGATTTGAGAGAAGCTTCCAGAGCACCACTTGCTTTTTGGTAAGAAACTTCCTTCTTTCCTTCTGCTCACCAAGACTCAGCCCCAGAACATTAGAAGGTGCCTCTAAAACTCCAAGGCTCCTATTTTCATATGGTTCCTACCCAATGAGTGTGTCATCTCTCACAATAAGATGTCAACCAGCCAACAGTCTAACTTCTCTCTTTCCAGTTCATCTTCATCAGTGTCCCTTTTCCAGGAGTATTCACTAACCCCTTGACATCCAAGTCATTTGCAATTTATCACATCCTCCTGCCTCCACTCCAGACACCACCCAGCCTAGAGTCCATCACTACAATCAGTCCCTTGCATGCACTCTCAACTCCCTAAACAAGGGGACAGTAAACTAAAGTCCTCAGGCCAAATCAGGTCTCTGTTTTTTAAAAATACTGTTTAACTGGAACACAACCAGGGGTACCTATGTGGCTCAGTCAGTTAAACATCTGTCTGCCTTTGGCTCAGGTCATGATCCTAGAGTCCTGGGATCAAGCCCTGCATTGGGCTCCTTGCTTGGCAGGGAGCCTGTTTCTCCCTCTCCCTCTGCCTGCCACTCCCCCTGCTTGTGCTCTCTCCCTCTATGTTAAATAATAAATAAAATATTTAAAAAAATAATAATAACTGAAAAAAAAATAACTGGGACACAACCACACCCATTAGTTTATGGCCCATAAAGCCAGCTTAAAATATTTACTGTCCAACCCGTTACAAGAAAGTTTTTCTAATCCATGCCCAACACTGTCCATCATATTTACTCGGAATGAATCAAGTTCTGCATCTGCCATATCCCACCTGAAAGCAGCAGGATGGGCTGAGCAAAAGCCCTGCCCTAAGATGGACATGCTCACTGTAAATCGAAGGCCATATTTTTCAAGTAATTCTTCAACACTGCTCAAAAATTTCACCTTAATTCCCTCCCTAATCAATGAATGATTCCTCTCTCTGAGAGGACTATTTCACATCTGTTTTCTAAAAATGTCAATCATCTCTTTCCTCTTCACACTCTTAGGTGATGACCTTCCTTCTCATTTCACTTAAAAAAAAAAAAAAAACTGTTAGGAAAAAAAAATACCCTGGCTACCTTCCATCAAATCTACCAACCTATTGACATCTTTGTCAGTTTTCTCTGTGTGCCCTCTCACAATGCTTAACCCCTCTACATGAGGTCAACCACTTGATGTGTGTTTGAATCTCAGCTACTCAAGAACTTTAATCCTGTAATCATTTCCTCTCCTTCATGTTTCTCATCAGTTACATTTTCTCTCTTAGATCAGGACTGTCAACGCACATACTACAATTCCCATAAAAATAAAAATGTTCTTCCAAGAATCCCCATTCCCTTCAGCCTCAGCCATACTTACCTGTTGCCTTGTAGCCATACAGCTAGAGACAGTTGTCTCTATGGACTCTCTCCACATCTTTATCTCGAACTTTCTTTTCAACCCACCTCACTCAGCCTTTACCCATGCCTCCAGACTGAAAACATAATTGTTAAGGCTACAGGGTCATTGTACTCATTGTACTCAGTTTCTTGGGAGACTATGACAGAGGGATCATTCTTTTGATCCCTGAAACACCTTCTTCATTTGGTTTTTGGAGCACCATATCCTTCCCGTGTTCTACCATCCTCCCCATGCCTCCTCAGCCTCTATTGTTGGCTTTACCTCTCCTCAACTGCTGAATTGTGAAGGTCTTAGAGCCCAGTGCCCAGTCCTTAGATTTCTTCTTTATCTACGCTCATCTCCTAGAGGGTCTTACTATTCAGTCCCCATTCTTACCAAATTTATTTCTCCAACCCTGACTACTTCTCTAAACTCTACATTGACTCCTCTATAGGCACCTCAGTCTTAACAAGGCCATAATGAAGACACTCCCAAAATATGCTCCTTCTTGTGTTCCCTGTTTCCATAACTTATAACTCCATTCTTCCAGTTATAATCCTACAATTATCCTTATCCCCACTGTTCATCCCTCCTTTAACATCCAGTCCATCAATAAATCTTAGCAGCTCTTCCTCTGAAATGTATCCAAGTCTGACATCCTCTTGCCACTTCAGTCTCTATCTCTTGGTAAGTCTCAGCCATCATCTCCTGTCTGGTCCTCTTTGCTTCTACTCTTGCCCCTGATTTCTCCCTCTCCTCCCCCTCCCCTACATTTGGTTTTTCCCATAGCCATCAGAATGATTTTATTTTAAATATAAATCTGTTATGACATTTCTCTGCTGTCAACTTTCCCGTGGCTTTCCTGATGAATTTCCCGATGAAATTTTGAATTTCCTGATGAAAATTCCCGATGAATTTTCCTCAGAGATACATTCTGTTGCTTTCTGAGTTGAAAAACATATTCTAGAAGAGAATCCAAATCTAGAAGAGAATCCAAACTCTTTCACATAATCCAGAATGCCACCCATGATTTCACTTTGGTCAGGCTCTCTGATCTCCTCTTGAAGTTGGCCATGATCGACCCATCTTGCCTTCATCAGGATTCCTTTTACATCAAGGTCTTTCCTGTCTCAAGGCTTTTGCATTTCTTATTCCTTTGGGTTGGAATGCCCCTCCTTAGGCCCTTCATGTGGTTCACTACCTTATCTTTGTCAATATCGATTCTGTGTTCAGATGTCACTTCCTCAGAGAAATCTTTTCTGACCCCCTATCTCTCTTCTTCTGGGTCAACCTTCACCCACCTCTTCTGCTTTGTTTTTCTTCAAGGTGTGCATCACTGTGGCCATGGTGTTACATGTTTATTTTGTATTGTCTAGATTGTCCCCTAGAACATAAACCCTTTTGGTGACTTTGTCTAATCACTACTGCAACCTGGGGTCTAGAATAGTGCCTAACACATAGTAGGCTTATAGTAAGTATTTTTTGAATAAGTAAATAAAAGTGTTTCTATCTAATTTCATGTCCTTGTAATCATTATAAGGGGGAGAATGACTTCTGCAAACTTAAAGTAAAAATCGACAGGGGAGGGAAGAATTCTACTCTGTGAAACACCAAAATGCAGTTGAAAAATGACTTGTTGCTCTATTAAAGTTCCATTAAATCTCTACAGTTAACTCTTATTTTGGCTTCTGCATTGAAGTCCTGATGGTGCAGTAGAAGAGATCCCTTTCTTGATTAGGTTTGTAGATACCAGAGGACTTGACTAGGACTGTAATAGAAAGAAAAACAGAGGATGGTTAGAGATTAAAGGAACTGACCCACATCACATAAAGCAGAAGGGAGAATGGTGGTCCCTGAGGATGGGTTTGGCTACCATAGGGGAGACTTAATTTCATTAATTATCCTAGGTCTTTGTGGTAACCACATTTGACAACAGTCTGTTTCTTATGCAAGAACACATATTTTCTCTCAAACATCCATGGAGGGGGAGAAAGGCTTCATAGAACTGTTAACTCCTATCAAGTTCTAATTCATGGAGGTGATGCAAGCAGGCTAGGTTCAAGGACCCTGAAGGGGTCCCACAGGACCAGCCAGGTCCTTGGTTTTGTGCAGGATGGAAATAAAACCCAAGTAGGAGAAAGTGCAAGCAGAGTTTATTGAACAGTGTGAGTGACACACACAGCATAGCAGACAGTGCTTGGGAGACTCGGAAAGGAAAGAGGAATGAGTCTCCCCATTGCTTGGGGTTAGCATTTTATACTGAAAAGGAGATCAGGATCCATACTTCTTCAGGAATCCAGGGTAGGGTGAATCAAAGGTGAGTGATAGGTGAATAGTAGGTGTTATTGTGTAAATCACCCAGGGTAGGGGTACTGATACCAGTATCTGCCGAGGATTGTTTGAAGCTAACATCCTAGAACGTGTTTGGGATCCAGCTCTTCTTAGATGTTGTCAGGTGTTTGGGGGTCTAGGACAAAGCTCAGAGAATACTTAACTTCCTTGCTTCCCCCTTGGAGTGGTTTATTTAGAAGCAAAATACAGAACATGTGCAAACAGGGCTTAACAGAAAAACAGCAGAGATGGAGACTTTTTAAAATGGAGTCCCTTCAGCTTCCCTACCTCAGAGCTGGATTTCCCTTCATTCGAAGTCCCTCAGGTCAGACTTTGCCCTACATAGACCAGAAGTTCTTAATCTCTTCATCTATTTCTGATAAACACGTAATTACATTTAACCCAAAAAAGTAAGCCCATAGTTTCAATAATTTGAGTCTTTTGATAAATACTCAATGAGCTATAACAAAGAAAAAAATGACATATTCAGAAGAGGAAAAAAAAAAAACTAACAGTCTAAAGCAAAACACATGTTAATTATGCACATTCCAGAATCTACTCTCAAAATATAGTTGAAAAACCAGCAGATGCATTTGGTGATCTCATATTTCTATACTCCAGGCTGCCCTTTGCATCATTTTCCTGCATAGATATTTTTCACAATCATGATCCTGGTATACTAACAATGTCACCACATCTACATTCTCGGTGACACAGAGACAACCAGTATAAGGCTAATAGGAAATGAACAGCAGTTGTGATTTTATCCCAAAAGGAAAGAAGATATGTTTATAATTTCCCCATGGGAAATCAGATCTATTTCTCTGCATAGCTTGACAAGATGATGGTATGTCTTTTCCCTTTCTATTAACATAATATCAAAATAATGGTAACTCAGAATTAAATAAACAGGAATAGATTTCTAATGCCAATCAAAATGCCTGCCAATCTCACTCCTACTGTCAATTGTGTGGAACTCAGGTTTATTACTAAAAGTATTTATAATTTTCTTTCCTTGTTGTCTAAATCAAAAAGTGATTTAAGAGAAAAGGAAAAAAATGCCAGGCTACAAAAGTATCATATTTCATTTGAAGAATTATCTTCTTCTTTTTTAAAATCTTTTAAAGATTCATTTATTTTTAGAGAGGGAGAGTGTGTGCTTGAGTGCAAGAACAGAGCTGGGACAGAGGGAGAGGGAGAGAGAAAGTCTCTGGCAGACTCCGTGCTGAGGGCAGAGCACTAGACAGGGCTCAATCCCTCCATCCTGAGAACATGATCCAAGCCAAAATCAAGAATCAGAAGCTTAATTGACCGAGCTACCCAGGGATCCCGGAAGAATTATCTTCTACTCTTTTCCTCAACTGTTCCCATCCAACCAACCCCCGCCGCCCTCCGCCACCATTTTTAGCTGGAAAGTTACCTATGAGATTGGTGATGTGTTACTTACATTTATCTAAAAATGTGAGCATAAATCTATTTGTGCAAAAATTATTTTTAAATCAAATTTCCAGACTCAGAAACCTCCTGTTTCATTTGCGGTGGTAGCCTCAGATGAATTTTCCTCAGAGATACATTCTGTTGCTTTCTGAGTTGAAAAACATATTCTAGATGACTAATGTTTCAGTGCTATTTTCCCCTTAGCAACATAAAATGGACTTTACAATAGAAGGAGCCTGATTTACTGACAACAGCTCTCTCTCAGTGGGGGGTGGGGGCATTGCCAAGCGCCTCCATATGCTCTGTATTTAGGACGCTCCTTCTAGGAGGCTTTTATCAAAACAATGAGTAAAGCAGTGACACTCCTGGGAGAGTTACAGGGTAAAGAGAAAAATTGTGAGTTGGTGCCCAAGGCTGGCCTGGGGTTCCTATTAAGACGTCTGTGAATTCTTTAGTCAAACACTTCCTTCATCCTGGAAAGGTGGCCATATTGTCTGTGATGAGTGTGGAGCTGCAATTTTAAAATGGAGAGGATAGAGGCTTAGCCTACATATGTACATTACGCACTGGACATTTATTCTGTGGGCGCAGAAGAAGATTGACAAGACCCTATGTTCCTAGATCCCATACAGAACGGGCACAAAGTGAAGGGAGAGAAATGGGGTTGGTCACACACCTTCAGATATGTGTGTCTGTCTACTTCTATTACCTATCTAGCACCTATTTATCTATTAAAGAGAGTACATACCCCTAAGATTTATTTATTATAGAAACGTCTTTGGAGAAGGCACTACCTAAAAAACAAAACAAAACATCTCCACTCAAGGCTTGCACTGAGCCTGTCTCTATGTAATTAGCAAATGATTTTCTTGCTTAAGATTTGGCCAAACACTTTTTTGCTCTAATGCAAAAATACTTTTGGAAGAAGAGATAAAGTTTTAGTTATTCTCTGTGTTCAACTTGTTCTCCTTTTTTTACTGTGTTCTTCCATAAGACACTTTCAGGAAGTGTTATAAAAGATAGGAGGGTCTCCAAACTTCAGTCAGTCCATAGTGAATGGTGGGGCATTAGCTCTAGCTAAGGCTTAAGTTAAATGGTACAGTAAGACCCTCTGAACTTCATATGTGACTTTCTTCATATGGGTATCTCCTTGAAACACAGTTATTCAGGAAGATTTCGAAGAGTCACTAGAATTATGCCTTCCTATTGGATTCCATACATCCAGAGAAACGTGGAGCCTACCAACTACAAATAATGGCTAACATTTTATGTTAAATTGCATCTTTTTCTTAAATAATACTACATCTTAGGTAGCTCATGTAAATCACTTTTCTTCTTGATCAACTGAATTTAATATGCTGTAAGCCTGTATGTTAATTTATTAATTAAAATGCACTGCTTACGCACAGTGGTCTTTTGTAAGCCTCTTAGAACAGGCAGAAGGGGGAGAAATGAAATCAAACTTTTCAGTTATTGTTAGGTTATCCAATCTTATAAAAGAGTGTCAGGGATGCCTGGGTGGCTCAGTGAGTTAAGCCTCTCCCTTCAGCTCAGGTCATGATCTCAGGGTCCTGGGATCGAGCCCCACATCAGGCTCTCTGCTCAGCAGGGAACCTGCTTCCCCCTCTCTCTGCCTACTTGTGATCTCTCTCTCTCTGTTAAATAAATAAATAAAATATTAAAAAAAAAAAAGAGTGTCAGTGAAATCTACACCAGCACACAAAAGCAACAAATTAAAGGAGCCACTGTGAGGTTAAAATAAAAATCAGCTGATTAGCTGATTCAAGGATTAGCAACTCCTTGAAATTCTATGTTAGCAAATGCAGATGGTCTTGGCTTTGTTTTCCTGGGGAGGGGGGCAAGTTACTGGGGCCACAGCTATTTAAATCTGAGTTACATCCCACCCACGATGAGAAAAATTAAATATAAGTTTATTTAACTCTGGCACATAAACATGTCAAAGCAAAACTACTGTGGTTAAAAAGACATTAATTTAGGCTTTATAAGTAAGCTGTCTCTGTTAGCATGTTTTTATCAAGGAAAAAATCGTCGAAGGGATAAAGCAGTAAATACAAATGTAAAAATAATACAAAGAATGTCAAAAGAGCCCATCTAATCTATGAGTGGACACTTAATTGAGGAAGAAGCCAGTTCTCAGAAAATTGAGAGTTGTTGTCTACGATCCAGGAATATAGAATACAATGTGTATTTTCTAACACAGAGTAGTGCCCAGGCTAAGATTCTGGTTTTTGTTGTGAATATATGTGAACGTATACTGGAGTGCAAATATTTCAGAGAAATAGTTACAAAATGCTTCATAACTTTTTTTTTGAACGCTTTGTTATAAAACATTTCAGTTAAAGTGAATGGTCTGACAGTTCATAAACAGTTGCTTTTTTGTCATGAGTGCTAACATGCTGCTGTCACTGTTGAGAATTTACTTCTAGAAAGGAGTCCTATAGAAGCATTAACAGTCTACTATAATCTGCAATTAATAATTCACCTGGTCACTGGTTTGTGTTCAAGTTAACATGTGCAATCCCCTTAATTAATTTTTTTCTCTAAGATTTTATTTATTTATTTAAGAAAGAGTGTCCACATTGAGCTGGGGGGTGGAGAGGTTGGAGAAGAAGCAGACTCCCCACAGAGTAGAGAGCTGGATATAGGACTCCATCCCAGAGTCCTGGGATCATGACCTGAGCCAAAGGCAGACATATAACTGACTGAGCTACCTAGGCACTCCCCTTAAATAATTCTTATCATAAAATACAGAGTTGAAGTGGTAAAGTAATTATCTATATAGATATTGAACAACCAGTTCTTGAGATTGAGGGTTGAATGTTGCCCTGTTTTGTAATGTTTACCTATATTCTGTTAATATGCCCATTGTGACCGATTTCAAGCTACCAACTAGACATCAACAAATTGCAGCATTGGGGGGGTAGATGTATAAGTAACCCCCATCCATGGTATTTCTACCAAATAGGTACAAAAAGAAGCAAAAAATCCTCAAGAGCATAGAGTACAATGCAATAAAATAATTAGAAACTATTGAGTTTCAAGTGTTTATACCTTTTTGTATAATAAAATAACATAATCTTGTATAATATATTATGCAATTTTTAAGAATGGCTCTATTTAAATCAATTATCATATGGTTTCACTTATTTGTGGAGCATAACAAATAGCATGGAGGACAAGGGGAGATGGAGAGGAGAAGGGAGTTGAGGGAAATTGGAAGGGGAGGTGAACCATGAGAGACTATGGACTCTGAAAAACGATCTGAGAATTTTGAAGGGGTGGGGGGTGGGAGGTTGGGGGCACCAGGTGGTGGGTATTGTAGAGGGCATGGATTGCATGGAGCACTGGGTGTGGTGCAAAAATAATGAATACTGTTATGCTGAAAAAAAAATAAAAAAATTTTTAAAAATTAAAAAAAAAAAGAAAAAAAAAAAAAAGAATGGCTCTATTTAAAAATGGGCTTGAAAAATTCCTGAAAATTTAACAATGGATTCCTGTGATTTAGCATGAGCAGTCATGGTAAGACTTTCCAAACTAAGTAATATTTTCCAAAAAAAAATTTCATTTTCAGAGGATGAAAATTTAGAAGGCCTTTGGTTAGCATCTAGATGAGTACTTGCTACACATCCCATTTCATTTACCATCCCCTTCACATTTTTTTAGGCATCTTCCAATACACATTTTCAGTGGATGGGATGCAATGAGGAAATAAATGTTTCCTGTGAGCCAACACATTATTGTTGATCCCTGACATTCTGTTTTCACAGTCCCTCCTCTTCAGGTTTTTTCCTCTCTTGTGAAGAGCATGTCCTATCACACCATGCTTTTCCATTTGTCCCATCCCATACTTGCCACAGTCCACAGTGCTGCCCTAACTTCTCACACAGGAATTCACCCCTTCCAACCCTGGACATGGTCTTGAAAACAGAGATTGCAGAAGCACTGTAACTTACCTACCTTCTCTTCCATTTGATTTTTTCTGTGGCAAAATGGTGACTCCAAGATGGGCTTCTAAAGATTAACTGGGACATTTATTTAACTTTTGCTTGGCCAAAGCCTCTTATACAGCTTTGGAAAACTTCCCAGGATGTAATCTAAGATCAATGTCTCCCAAAGCACAATTTAATGACATATTTCATGGAGTAGAATTAATAATTTTATATTATTCTAGAAAGCCAACTATTCAGATGATGTGGATAGTTATAACTAAGAGTCACCATCCATTCTGGGTTGCCTGAGGTATTTCCAATTTATGTTTACTGTCCTGGTGTAGGTATTACTAGTGTCCAATGCACTCTGGTTTGGATGATTTTGATGATAGTTTGGATGATAGGAGTCCTGGTTTGGATGATGAAGTATATGGTCATCCTTTCCTTAACCCAACCATGGTTTCTTGTTCTAACTCCTGACTCAACTAGATACCTCAAAAGACCTTGAAAATCAGTTCATCCCAATCTTAGCCCAAATTCTGCTCTACAAACCTACACTTGCAGGCTGCTATTTGTGTTATTGATATCTCTAATTTATCAAATTATTGAGATCTTCAAAAAAATTTCCCCTTCTTTTCCATATAAAACGATTTATCAACTTCTATCAACTTTCCATAGATTTTTAAACTGAACCCAACTCAACTGCTCGATCCTCATTCCCACTGCCACCGACAAGCTTAGGTTTTCTCCCTTGGGTTGCTGAAAATGTTTTCTAACTGCCCTCATTATTTTGTTTTTCCAATTCATCCTATATAGTCTCACCAGAAACTGTGTGAAATCTGTGAGGGAAAGAACCATCCAAAGGTCCCTTTGTGTTGCCATATTTAGAAGGCACCTGGCACAGTTTAATAACTGTTATTTGTTAAATAAAAGAACTAATAAACACATGTTAAAGTACCCTTCCTAAACCAGTCACTTATGCCAAGGGCCTATTTAAAAATATTCTTTCAATATCCTCCCTCTATCGCCCATAGCAAGTCCTTCTTTCTCTGCATCCAAGAGCCTTCATGCCTTGGCACATTCTCCCTCCACTGTGTCTGATCATATAGGCTCTTGTGCCAAGGGTCTTGCCATAGAAAAGTGGGAGCACTGGGAACACACCCTTCCAAGTATTGTTCTGTGCTCATCCGCCTTCATATCCTTGGTCCTGCCATTACCAAGACACCAATCATCTTCTTCCTTAACTGTCCCCAGTCTATCTTCCAAGGGTGTGATAAATCACTAAGTAAAAGGACTGATCATTGCAGCAAGAATTTAATGTGATGCAAATCGTGGTGATGGCTCCTCAGGTTTGCTAAAGGCACGTGTCTGTTTCCATAGGTAATCAATTGTACCTTTGGTGGGGGAAAACCAGTGCTTTTACAAATAATGCATTTCATGTTTCTAAAGTGAAACTAGATAAAAAATATGACACCCAAAGAGATGATTTAAGATGATTTATTTTATTCACACTATCCCAGTTTACAGTAGCTTTTAGTCTTAAGATGAATATAAAATACTCCACATGATGTATTTTATGTATTTTTTATGGTTCCATCACTACATTTCTTTCTCTGGTAACTTTATAATAGATGCAATAAAAAAAGTCATCAGCAAAACATAAAGTTAATATTTGAAAGTAAGTCTTCTAATATTTGAAGATAGGACAACATCCAAGGGGCCTTTCGTGTCTGACTTTTTTGACTCATGAGCCTAGATAATAAAGAAGTAGAAACAAATAACAATTTAAACAAGTGAAATAATAGCAAATATAGAATTGCTTTATTTGTATAGTTAAATCATACCCTTTAGAGTTATTTAAGGAAAATTAAGTAAACAATTTTAGTTCCATTTATAATTACTTAGTAGACTTTGAGAGACAGATTGTATTCCCAATATTTTTTCTGTGACTTCTTTCATAAAAATAGGGATTTTAATAATTCCACAAGTAAGTATAAATCTGAACTTTGAAGGGGTCAATTGTAGTTCAGGATTTGGAAGATAAAATGTTTAAATGAGCCTTAAGCTTAGTATAACACATGTGTTGCTTCTATCCTTTTTGCAATAATACCTCAGAGCAATAAAACCAGCTGTGTAAATGAAAAATTCAAATTAGATATGTTTAGAAGAGCCACTAGTACCAAGGAATCCATTTGAAGATCTATTCTAGTCCTTCTGTTATTGAATACAAGCAAATAAACTGTCACTAAAATTTCATGAGTACCTGAATCAGGACATTTCTGATTTATGACAAAAACTAATGTAACCCAAATGTTACTCCCTAGCAGAGCTAAAAGGGATCAGAATACAAGATAGAGATAGATAACAGATAGATAGACAGGTAAGTAGTTAGATGATAGATGATAGAGATAAATAATGGGTTTATGTCTAATATTATGAATATACAAATGTTATCCTGAGAAATAGAGTAAATGACCAAGAATTTAAAAATCATATATTTGTTTATTGCCCATACAAACCAATATATTTTGACAGTTCATTTATAATGGGCCTAAGTCTAGTAGTAATTGTGTACTAGCTAAATTGTGAGTTTTATTCATCAATTCTACTAAATAACCTGACTACAGCAAGTAAAGCCACAGTTAATTTAAGGTTAGTACTGTGATTACAAAATGATGTCATTTTCCTGTGAAACATAGTTTTGAGAGATTAGTTCATCTTCCTATCTTTGAGAAAGTCTGTATACAAATCACTCCTTAGAAGTAGATGACTTGTCTTGATAAACGTGTGGGTTATATGAATGTGGCCATTTGTCAGAATTGGCTCTAGTGAAGCAGAATCCATTTTCAGCTCACACAAATACATACAGAGTTAATCCAGGAGGAACCTCAGGTATTTCCTCTCTGTCAGCATCCTTGGAGGCCTCAGGTATGAGCTAAAGGAAGTGACATACTTCTGGATCTTACTTGTGCTCTCTCCACCTGCCTTGAGAGGATCCCCCACTGTGTACCATCTCCATAGCACAACCAATTGCTTCCTGGCCAGCCCTAGCTTGTGACAGACCCCAGCCTGTGGTGGCCAGACTGATCACACTGTCACTGGATATCCCACTGTCAATTACTCCATCTCTACTAGGGCCCAGGAGCATGTGGGAGTCGATGTTCAGTTTCCTGCTGTGGAAAGCAAGTCCTCAGTCCAGAACTCTAGGGATCTGGGCTATACCTCTTTAATTAGTGACTGCCACACAAAGAATTCCCTAGCACTGGCGGGGTCGGCGGGGCCATGCAGCATGAATGGCAGGACTTAGACCTGCAGCAGTACCTTCTGTTGTTTTGGGTTTTCCCCCAAAACAGGAAGCCTTTGGAGTCATTTGATAAATGGTTGGAGGAGTGGTGGTCCCAATTATATGTTGCCTACAAATCTAAGTGATACAAGATGTGTTATCTGTGTTTTATCATAAAAGGGTTGACCTGCCTTGCCCAGACCATTTGGCCCCTTAAAATTTTACAATGCAGCAGGCCATTCTATATTTGTAAGGTTAATCTCCTACTCTATGGCACTCTTTCACTTATTAGGACACCCCAAGTATGTGTCCTTTCCTGCGGACCATGATCCATTAGCACACTGCCATCAATACAGGGGACGAATACCTTGTTCTGTAGAAAGTCAGAGCATCAAGGTCCCTGGAAACCTTAACTTTAAAAAAAAAAATTTTTTTTTAAGATTTGTTTATTTATTTTAGAGAGAAAGAGAGAGCACGTGAGTGGGAGGGAGGGGCAGAGGGGAAGAGAGAATCCCAAGACTCTGCCCTTAGTGCAGAGCCTGATGCAGGACTTGATCTCACAACACATGAGATCATGACCTGAGCCAAAACCAAGAGTCTGATGCTTAACTGAGCCACCTAGGTGCCCCATAAACCTTAAACTTTTTTTTTAAAGATTTTATTTATTTATTTGACAGATAGAGATCACAAGTAGGCAGAGAGGCAGGCAGAGAAGGGGGAGGGGGGAAGCAGGCTCTCAGCTGAGCAGAGAGCCTGACTCGGGGCTCCATCCCAGGACCCTGAGACCACCACCTGAACTGAAAGTAGAAGCTTAACCCACTGAGCCACCCAGGCACGCCAACCTTAAACTTTTTTAAAGCATTATGTAGACCAAACAGAAAAGAGTTTATGACAGCTGCTGGATATAGTCCTATGTCTTTCTTTTTCACCTGGCTTTATTCAAAAGTATTTTCTCATGCCACTTAATATTCTTTTAAAAGTAACTCTTGAATGGCTGTATATTATTATGTCATATTGCTATATGATAATCATATCATATATTTCATATTGCTATATGAAACTATTCTCTAATTATTAGATATTTAAATTTCAGTAAATGTTGTTATAAAAATAGTACTGTGATAAAAAATAATCTTGCATATAACTCCATTTTCATCTTTATTTCCTGAAAAGAAATCCCTAGACATGGAATTACTACTAGAGTGTAGTGAATTCATACTGACCAACTGTTCTCCAGAAATGGTGTACTAATTTATATTCCACCGGCTGTGTTTAGAGTGCTCATTCCTCACATTCTGGCCAGCACTGATATTGGTATCTTTCTTAACTTTTGCAATTTCTGATTATTATTGTTCTAATAGAGTTGACCCTTGAACAATGGGGCTAGAGGTGCTAACCCTCTGCAGTTGGAATTCTATGTATAACTTTTGACTCCCTCAAAACTTAATAGCCTACTGCTCACTGAAAGTTTTACTGATAACATAGTTGATTAACACATTTTTTTTTATGTTATGCCTATTAGGTACTGTATTCTTATGATAAAGTAAGCTAAAGAAAATCTTAAGTGTAAGAAAGAGAAAATGCATTTATAGTACCATATTGTATTTATTGAGGAAAAAATGTGCATATCAGTGGATTTGCACAGTTCAAGGGTCAATTCTACATTATTTTGATTAGGTTGAATATTTTATGTGCTTATTGGAAATGCTTATTTCCTATTTTTTTCCCTAAACTTCCCAGAGAAGGAGATAGTGTAATTGCCTTCTGTATTATTCCATGTTCTCATAGTTATTAAATCTTTCTCATCTTTAATTTGATGTCATTCGTTACCCATTCAGTTTAAGACTCCAACCATGTTTTTGCCAGAATGAGAATTACTCCCTTTGATTTAACCAAATACTCAAAATACTCATTCGATAACTACTGTGTAAACTCTTTTATTGTCCAGTTCCTGTAGGATGCGTGCCTTCACCTCTCTTCTTCCTTATGGCGGTGCTTCTTATGGGTGCTTTCCATTTTGAGGTCCCTTGGGGTTCATGGCTGATCATTCTGGGATGTGAGATTTATAAACAGTAATCCTGGCTCTTTTCATTTGAAGATTAAATGCAGATGCAGACCAATGCTTAACTAACCAAATTTTAGCTATTTCTTTGCTCTTCTCTAAACTCTCTCAGAGGTTTTACTGTTCAGTTTTTACTCTTGAGTTGCAGAAATGAAAATGGAATGGATGCTACATGTAACAATATGGATGAATCTCACATAGCGTTAAGTGAAGGAAGTCGGTAACAAAATTTTACATATTATATTTACAAGTGGTTCCATTGACTCGAAGTTCAAGAGCAGGCAAACTAATCTACAGTGATAGCGGAAAACTACCATTTAGCCTTGGCTGGGGAAATATTGGCTGGAAGACCCTTGAGACCCTTTTGGGATGTCTTGTCATTTGATTTGGGGGAGGGGTTCACTCATGGTATATAAGCATATTAAAATACGTCAGTTAAGAATTGTGCACTATATGTGAAGTGTGTAAACCTGGCGATTCGCAGACCTGTACCCCTGGGAATAAAAATATATGTTTATAAAAAATAAAATTAAAAAAAAATGGCAGAAAAGAATTGTGCACTATACTGGATATATGATGTACCTCAATAAAATTTTAAATGAAAGGGTATAGTGTGCTCTGAGTCTTCTGTTAAGTGAGTAGTAAGCAATTTATTTATCTACTTTTCCCTGAATGTCTCTGCAACTAAATAATCTTAAACCTCTTTTGTAAGACTTTTATTCTGATGTTATTATCTGCTTCCAAATGATATTTAAGAAAATCATTTCTAACTAGAAACGTTAGAAGTTACCAAAATAAAGGCTTATATAGTAAATTCTTGTAATTTTTTCCCCATAAAGCTAGTTTTTTTCCTGCAAATTTCATATATCTTTACCCACTTCTTAGGTTAGTTAAGCATCAGTAATTCTTAATATGGAAATGTCACAGAAATGCACTTTAATATTAATTATACTAGATGCTAATACAATTAACTAGGTTTGTAACCTCACCAAGAAATTTGTAAAGTTGCCTCAAGATATTGGAAAAGCAAGACAGAATCTTCAGATCACTATGTCTACCTGATTAATGGCTTTTAAGAACTTTCTGAAAAATGTTTCTTATCTACTACCATATGTAGTTTTCGCCCACTCTCAAAAAATAAATGGGAATAATATTTTGTTTAGATCTTATTTATTTTGCCAAGCAAGAAACTAATGCATAATAATTCTTTTGTCAGAAACAGGGGAACCTGGCTGGCTTGGTGGAGCATGTGACTCTTGATCTCAGGGTTGTAGGTTTGAGCCTCACAATGGGTGTGGAGATTACTTAAAAATAAAAATCTTAAAAAAAAAAAAAGAAATGGAATTTAGCTCCTACAGTACAGCTGACCCACCAGAAAAGCTGCACATTTAAAATATAAGAAATAGGGGCGCCTGGGTGGCTCAGTGGGTTAAGCTGCTGCCTTCGGCTCAGGTCATGATCTCAGGGTCCTGGGATCGAGCCCTGCATCGGGCTCTCTGCTCAGCAGGGTGCTTCCTCCTCTCTCTCTACCTGCCTCTCTGCCTGCTTGTGATCTCTCTCTGTCAAATAAATAAATAAAATCTTTAAAAAAAATAAAAATAAAATATAAGAAATATTTTGAAAGAACCATTTTGAAATGATCACTTACATGAAATCACATGAAGCTCCAAGGACCATATGTCTGATTACCATTGGATGGAGCCAACACATCAAAATATCTAATTGATATTTTCCAAGGAACTGTAGATTATTATTACATATTCTACCTGAATTGTTCCCATGAACAAATCTCAACAATCATTTGGGAAAACTTGATTTTGTTTTCTTCTAGGAAAGACTTGGAACTGGTCAATTTTAAAGTGCTTACAATGGGACCTGTTATGAGGTATTATACACCAGGTATTAAGCAGTGGGATATCGTTTCATGAATACCTTGAATAACTAGTTTATATGTCTAAGAATGCAACTTTCCCTCTATAGCCTTCATTAAGTCCCAAATTAATCTATAATAATAAATTAAGTCCCAAATAAATCTATAAAATAATCTATAATCTATAATCTATAAATCTATAAATAAGTCCCAAATTAATCTATAAATTATAAATTAATCTATAAATTCCCTCTATAGCCTTCATTAAGTCCCAAATTAATCTACTGAGACCTCACCTCTCAGTAGAATTCTAATCAGAATCCCTTAAGAGAGTTTTGGAAATTGGAACAGAATTCCAAAATTTAACTAAAATAATACAGGCCCAAGAAGTGAAGCATCTTTAGAAAAAAAAATGTTAAGACAGGAGTGTGCCTACCAGATATTGAAACACAAACTTGTAATTACCAACTACCATTTCCTGAATATCTCCTATGGTCGTCTGGCTGCTAAACCACACCACCAGTGACCACTATGAGTCCCAACAGATGACACATCTTGGGTGGACCACCTGGTCACCTGGCGATGGATGGATGTGCTTTTCGTGGAGGAGCAGCAATTTGTCCCCAGTGGAATATACACAGGTATTCTATATTTGAAGTTACTTTCATGCCCCAAATCACTTATCATTGATTTGCTAAAGACTTTATTTTCTATCATGGTATCCCTGACAACATTATTTTGACCAAGGAATTTACATCAGTGGATGTAAGGTGATTGTTAATGTTCATGTGACTTACCAGTCTTACTGTATATCCCAGGACCCAGAAGTACGTTATTGATAGAGTGACCATACATCTTGCTGTGCCTAAGATGGCCTTGATTTATGCCTTATTGTTCCCAAATAATTATTCAAAGTGCTCCCTTTGCTCTCAAAATTCTTATTGACATTTCAATTACAGCTCTAACTGGAAAACCACCCTTGTAAGTTTGTGGTGCTATCCTTTAGGATTCAATATTAAGTCTGAACCCACCTCCGTATATGGTGCTGTTCTTTCTCTAAATAGAACACTATCATCCAAGGATCATTGGATATAAGGATGAGTGTATCTCTCACTATTATACTTAATGATCCTCTTGCATAATTTTTTTGCTTCCCATCCCTAAGATGTGGACTTTGCTGGCTGGAGGTTATCGTTCAAGGGATATGGATTAGTTATCTACTGCTGTAGAAAAAGAATTCACTCCAACACTTAATGGCTTAAAATGGTAATCATCATTTATTATCTATCATGAAGACTTTGGGTAAAACATGTGGATGTATTTGACTAAATGATTCTTGTTTGAGATTTCCCATGAGGTTGTAGGCAGATGGTAGGTGGGACTGGGGTCCAAGGCTTCTTCTTCATTTAGTCCAGTGCCTGGACCAGGTGACTAGAACAGCTGGGGACCAGAACAGCTGGAGCTCATTGAGTACCTCACTATGTAGTCTCTTCCTACGATCGCTCCAGCATAGCAACTTTAGGGTAATTCAAAGTTCCAGAGTACATGGAAAGAGGGAGAGTGAGGTAGGGAAGAAGGGGTGGGTGTGGGAAGAGAGAGAAAGACAGAAGGAGGGAGAGAGAGAAAAACATTATGTTGGTTAAGGCAATTACAAGGATTTTGCCAAGTTTAAGGGGAGGGGACATAGACCTCACCTCTCAGTGCAGGAGTGTTAATAATAATACATTGGAAGATGAGCATGTGTAATGAAACAGATATTGATGTAGCAATGAAGTACAGTCTACTATAGGACACAATACTTGTTCCGCTGAATGAAAAACTGAGACTCAGTGTCAACCTGTGGGCTTGCAGTCACTGTAGTCCCACAGCGTCCTATGCATAGAAGCACCCCATGATTGGTTTAATGCTCTGCTGTTGTCATCTTGAAATTCTTTTTTTTTTTAAGATTTTATTTATTTATTTGACAGAGAGAGAGAGATGGCAACAGAGGGAACCCAACCAGGGGGGATGGGAGAGGGAAAAGCAGACTTCCTGCTGAGCAGGGAGCCCGATGTGGGGCTCAATCCCAGGACCCTGGGATCATGACCTGAGCCAAAGGCAGGTGCTTAATAACTGAGCCACCCAGGTACCCCATCTTGAAATTCTTAATACATATTTAACAAGAGATTCACATTTCATTTCACAAACAGCTTTGCAAGTTATGTAGCTGGTCACGCTGAAATTGCTACCTGTACTTCAGGCTTTTCATTCACTGGAAAAACAGGTAAGAAAATAGGGTTATGGTTCACTGGGATGATTAACTCTATGGAAAATCAGATTGCTAATAAACTACAGAAGTATTTAGGACATCAACTGGTACATGAAAAACTAAAAGAAGCCTATAAAAGAAGTACTACCAAGGGAACACAGCCTCTAGATACAAAAATTTTCATCATTCCATAAAATGCTGGCTGAAGGCAAAAGGACTGGGTAGAGGAAGAGGCAAGACATAATTACCAAATAAAGCTTGGGGACTAGTTGCAGAAACGGGACTTGCCATGTAATTGCATTTTATTCCTTGTATTTTCATGCATATATTTATTAACCACTATTGTTCTTTCTTCTTTTATCTTTGTGTGTGTGTTAGTGGTTGTTGACTATACTATGTAGTCCTTGGGCTACAGGGTAAAAAGAAAGAATTACAAAGAACTAAGGAAGGAATGGACATAGTTTTGACATTTTGAATCATGATGCCTGCAGTAATTAAAGAATTTGGATTGATCATCTTTGGGGAATTGGTGAGCATATTTTCAGGTGTGAGACCATTAACTGCATTATATGTTGCATTATAATTGAACAGTGTGTGTGTGTGTGTGTGTGTGTGTGTGTGTACATGTCATTGTGTCTGTCTTAAAAAGTGATTTGTACTGGAAATTTGCCTTCTTTTCAGGCCATGTAGCATCTATGAAGAATTATATTGGGGCAATTCCTTATTTTATGGAGCAAAACTTGGCTTCCATTTTAAAAGCTGAAAATACCAGATCCTTCTTTTCCTGGCTTTCTTGCTGCTAACGTGTATGCACATAACATAGGCATTCACCAGTCATGTATTGAAATGAAAGTAGGTGATGTAAAAAATTGATTCTAGTGGTGGATTGCATGGGTGGCAATAGCTGTATTCATAGTTTCAATCTTTGGTATCATTTTGAGTACTGTTTTGAGTACAGTGAGCTTCAGTCCTGACTCTCTAGCCTTTTAGGTGAGCTCCTCAATATCGTTTTCCTAAGTTCCTTTTCTGTTAATTTTAGCCAGAGATAAGTTTTATTGTTTGCAAATGAGAACCTTAACTAAAACATACAAAAAAGATTATCATAAAACTTTAAGAGTAATTGGGAATTAAAAAAAAAGTACAACATAATCCCATTTTTAAGGATGGGGAAGCGAAATACTCATAGCAAAAATATTGGGTAGAATACACAAAAATTCAAACAGTAACTATTTCTGGTTTGTGGGACTATAGGAAGTTCTTCTCTCTCTTTCCCTTATTCCTCCTCCTCTTCTTTTTCTTCTCATTATCTTTCATTCTCTGTTATTCCCTCTTTTCTTATTTTCTTTTCTTCTTAAAACATCTTTTCTGGTGTTTACTTTACTGCATATAGGACAATTATTTGAAATGCCTTAAATGATTCTTAAAACATGATTCTTAATGATTCCTAAAACATTCTTAAAATCTATAAAACACTTATAGATTTTAACAACTTATAAAAATGGAAAGGAACTTAGAAATTAAATACTCCAGCATCTTCACTCATCCAGGACAAGATACTGAGGTCCTGTAATGTTACTAACTCAAGGTCACACATCCAAGTTCAAGGTAGAGATAGCTCTAGAACATGGATCTTCACTCATTCAACAAATGTGGATGTGTCAGGCACTGTTCTAGGCATTGGTGATAGAGTAATGAATGAGATAAAGTCACCCTTATCCTGAAGCTTAAATTCTAGTGGGAAAGACAAACAATAACCAGGAAAAGTGAAAAATAATATGGTTTTAAGTAGTGATAAATGTTACAAGCAAAACAAAAAACTCAATAGGAAGTGATCAGGTGAGTAGATAGGAAGGTTAGAGGAGATTCTCTGTAGAGTTTACCCTTCAGCTGAAATCTAACCAGTGAGAATGAGGTAGACTGGGGGGATTTGGGAAAAGCATTGCAGGAATAATGAACAGTCAGTGTGAGGCACTGACGTAGACATGAGTTTCACACAGTCAAAGAACAGAGAAGGTCAATGCAATAGGAGCATTGGGACAGGATGGGAAATGTGCCATGACATGTGATCAGAGAAGTAGAAAGGGACCCGAACACTTAGAACTGTATGTGCTATGGTTAATTTTTTTTATAACAAGTTCGAGCCACTGGAAGTTTTATTGCAAGACAGTATGATCTAAGGGGTGCCTGGGTGGCTGGTAGTTTAAGCATCTGCCTTCAGCTAAGGTCTGGATCTCAAGGTGCTGGGATGGAGCCCCACATCGGGCTTCCTATTCAGCATGGAGTTTGCTTCTCCCTCTGCCTCTCCTTCACCCAATCCCCTCACCACTCTGTCCTTCAAATAAATAAGTAAAAATTAAAAAAAAAAAAAGACAGTGTTATCTAAGACAAAAATTAAGCAGAAAGAGTTAAGTTAGCTTTCTGGATTTTACCAAAATCCCCAGGAGGGCTTGTTAAAACACAGGCTTCTGGGCCACTCCCCCAAAATTTCTGATTCAGTACTTCAGAATTTGTATTTCACAATTTCCCAGATGATGCAGATGCTGCCTGTCCAGGGACCACACTTTGAGAACCACAGGTCTGGTGCCATATTCTTGGTGACAGATGGTAATGTCTTAGATAAGGGTGGTACCTGTGGGGTGAAAAGCAGTAAGGAAATTGGGGATACACTGTGACAAAGCCAATAGGACTGACTTAGTCATCTAAAGTGGGGGTAGTGGAATGGCTTGATCTTCAAGGGGACAACGATGCCAATCACCAAGATGGGGGAGACTGAGGGGTGAAGAGAGAGGGTGAGAAGTGAAATCATTGACTAGGTGGTCTTTTGTTGTTATGTATCTCATTTTGGGTTTCAAGTTATACAGGGAGAGATCACAAGCAGAGAGTGAGCCTTGTAAGTCTACAACTCAGGTGTGAGGCTGGAGCTGAAGACACAAGCATGTGCCATCAGCATACTGATGAGACTGAATGAGAATATAGAAAAAATAAAGCAGAGTAGAAAAATGGGCTCTGAAGCATTCCACCCTTTTTAAAGTTTTGGCAAAAGAGGCAAAGGAAACAGAGAGAGTTGTCAGCATAGCAAGAGGGAAAGCAGGAGAAGATGGAGCCATGACAGCGGAGGAGGGGAAGGATGTCCAAGGAGGAAACAAGTGAATGCAGGTAGGCTGCGATGCCCACTTCACCTGGCAACATGGGGGTCCTGGGCAACCCCGACATGGGGAATTTCAGTGACCTGAGAGCATCAGAGGTTGATTGCAGTGAGTTAAGAAGTGAACAGGACATGAGAGAGCAGAAGCAGAGAATGTGGACAAATCCTCAGAGACGTTTGGCTTTGAATGGACAGAGAAAAAGGAGACAGGGTAGCTGGAGGAGACTATGGATTGATCCAGGGAAGGGGGCTTGTTTGTCTGGGGGGGGCTTTTAACTTCAGGGATCCCACATCACGATTAAGGACAGACAGGCAAGACCACACAGAAGGGAGCATCTGAGGCTGTCCACAAGGGATTGATTCTGTGGGGACTGAGTCTTTGGGCCTTGGGAGAAGTTGCCCAGGACTGTAGCTGGGAGGGAGCAGAGGGCAGTAGGACAGAGGTTTCCTGCTCCCCAGAGCAGGAGACATGGGGCTTCTTTCTTCCTCCTGCCACCCCCGAAAGAGTCACCAAGTACCATAGCACATTAATTAATTGCCATATCTTTGCCAAATAATTTGGGAAGCCACAGGGATTTGTTAGGAGGTAGAAGAGAGAAGGGAATAGTAGATCCCTGAGGAAAGGTGGTAAAGCCAATGAGTCTTGGACATGTCCAGGGAGTTTTGGAACCATGAGGCAAACTTGGTTTAATATACAATAATATAAGAACATTTTGACTGATGAGTGACATAGTGAAAATGTCCCATGAGTGGCACAGAAGAAAATAAGTTGCCTTTATAATGTATGGTATATAAATAATCAGGGTAGAAGGGGTTGGCATGAAATGTTTTACATCCTCCCTCCTGAGAACAAATCATCTTTTAAAGAGGCTCTGTCGTGCCTTATTTTTTTAAAAAAAATCTTCCATGATTTGTGACTTCATTAGTTAATCTAACTACAGAATCTAAACCCCTAGTCAAGGTTGTAAGAATTATGTGTTTTAATTTAAAACATCCAAATACTTAATTTGGTATTCAAAATGAACCAAGTGGCCTGGGATTCAGATGTTTTAATAAGTTCCAAGTTTTTATACTACTAGCCATCTGCTCAAGCAGCAGACAAATTGAAAGCCCAGTAATATAGATATATCAAATATTCATGGAGATGAACTAGAAATACGTTCTTCAGGAAAAACCCATTTCCACTTCAAGATGTGCTACTACACACAAGTCTACTGCATTGTGTTCTTAGGGTTAGGACTGCTAAGGATACTTCACATGGTAATGACTTTGTTTCAGATGTAACCTACATAGGCTGGTGCTTTTGCCTGATCTGCTCAAAATAGTCTATCCTCCCTCTGTGGGAAGCCACTAGGAGCAAAGAGGCATTTAGAGCTAAATGTAATTTTTATTCATGAGCTCGCTCACTCTTTCTCATTCTCTTGCTTTCGATGTGTCTGGGTGTGGTAGGTTCAGGGAGGTGCAGCACTGCTAAGCACTCAGAAGTCTGGATGTTTGTTTAAACCTTTTGCACTGTACAAATCTGGCCAGAATCTTCTGAGTGTGCAGCATTTCTTGGAAATTTGCTAGTAGTACCTCTAGTTTTCTTTTTGACTGGCAGTCCAGGGCCAATTGTCGATCTTGTGGCATTTTGTCGCTTCTTCTCTGAGTCCAGGCAGCTAGATACCAATGCAGGTACTGAGTGAACATCCACATTTTGAGAGAGAAAGAAAGGGCTGCATTTTTGGCATTGCCTTTATGTAACATCAAAGGATGCCCCAGGATAAAGAGCCAGCTATGGCTGTTTCAGATTGGAGACACTGAATAGTTACCAAATTTGAGGAACATTCTGCCTCTAGGTTGTAAATTTCAGTACTGATAACTTTAACCCTTTTTTTTTTAAATTTAAAAAAAGATTTTATTTATTTGAGAAAGAGAGAGAGCACACATGTAGCAGCAGGGGTAGGGGCAGGGAGAGGGAAGAGCAGAGACTCTGTGCTGAGCATGACACAGGGCTTGATCTGACAAGATCCTGACATGACACAGGGCTTGATCCCATGACCCTGAGATCATGACCTGAGCATGACACAGGGCTTGATCCCATGACCCTGAGATCATGACCTGAGCCAAAATCAAGAGTCGGCCGCCCAACTGACTGAGACACTCAGGTGCCCCAACTTTAGTCCTTTAGATAAAAAGCCTTTTTTTTTAGCTCATAGACCTCACTTTATATTAACCTAATTTATTTTTGGTATTCATTCATCTAGATTATGTTAATTTACAGGTCAGTGCTAGGTGCTGGCTGAGGCACTGGGGATCCACTCGTGGATAAGCTTGCAGGAATAACTACTCAGGAAGGGGCTTCTCTAGGAGGACACTTTCCTCCTCGCGTCCACTGAGTCAGTACCTTTTTCTATGCCCCCATGACACCAGATACATTATTCAGCAAATATTTCTTAAACCTGTTGTTAGTCAGGTACTGCTACAAAATGAACAATCACGACTATAAGCCCTCATACATACAACATCAAGCATTTATTCTCATCTGCCCATTCAGTGGGTGTCACCTGATAGAGGTGTCTCGGCTGAGTTCGGTTCTCAACTCTGACATAGGACCAGGTCTACTCCATTCATTCTTTGTCTGCCTTAGACCACTGGAAACCCAAGAATCTCCTGATAGCATAGGCAGGAGCACAAGAGGGGCACGTGGAAATGTGATGCTCTTGTGGTCAAAGCTGGCACGCTGACCCATTCTGCTAGCCACACAAGTCACCTGGCTATATGCACCATCAGGAGTGTGGGGTGTACGCATCTTTCTTAGAGTCTGGTTGGGGAGGGAGGGAATGAATGTTTGCTCAACAGTCATCAGCTCTATCCCAAGCACCTGCTATGTACCAAGCGTCTATCATTTAACAGGCAAATACAGTGTGGCTGATTAAAGGCAACATAAGTAGGGGTTACGATTTTGGATCCTGGGGCCACCTGGGAGGCTCAGTCAGATAAGCATCTGGCTTCAGTTCAGGTCATGATCTCAGGATCCTTGGATGGAGCCCTGAATTACCGGGTTCCCCCCTGAGCAGGGAGTCTACATCTCCCTCTCCCTCTGTCCCTCCTCTCTCCCAGCTAGTGCTCTTTTTCTCTCTCTCTCAAATAAATAAATAAAATCTTTAAAAAACTAAAAGAATCTGGATCCTGAAGTCAGGCAATCTGTGAATTTTGGTTTTTCCATTTATTAAATCTATGATCTCACACAAGATTTTGTATCCTCTCTGGGCCTCAATTTCTACATCGGTAAGCTGAAAGTGACAACAATGTAGCTGTCCCACAGGCTTCTGGTGGGGATTGAATAGACAATGCATGCAAAGCTTTAAATTTAAAGGCTGACACTGTATAAATGCTCAATAAATGGACACTAGCATCCTTAATACCAGGCATCCCAAATAACCAAGAAGAGCATCCTTGCTTTGGAGGTGCAGGGGAGAAAACTAAAGTAAGCTTAGTTTAGCATCTATCCCACTAGGTCACGTGAGTCCATTGATGCATCTGCTTTGCCAAGAGCACCATAAGCTCCTCAAGGACAATCTTTCTGCCTCCACTCTAGCTGCTGGCACAGGCTGGCACTCCATGCATGTTCATGATGAACCAATAAAATCCAGTCCCCTCCCCACCGTGCTTGCCATAGCCCTGCTGTTAAAGCTACCCACAGTGAAGGATCGTTTTGGTTTTTATTTGTTGTTTTCATTTCCAGTCTGTCGCAGAATGGTATTTTTTGTCTCTACTCTGTTTGGTGAGATGGGTCCCTTGGTCATAGGCTCACATGTCTTGGCCATGTCAAATTGCCATAAAAGTTTCTGTCTCTTCTTTTTTTAAATATTTTATTTATTTTTATTTATTTGTCAGAGAAAGAGAGCACAAGCAGGGGAAGCTGCAGGTAAGAGCAGGCAGAGGGAGAGGTGGACTCTCCACTGAGCAGGGAGCCCGGTGTGGGACTCGATCCTAGGACCCTGGGATCATGACCTGAGCTGAAGGCAGATGCTTAACCCACTGAGCCATCCAGGAGTCCCTGCCATAAGTTTCTAAATGTTTACTCATGATTTCTGCCCTGATCTCTCTGTGAAGTAGTAACAGTCATTCTGCGCACCAGCACCAGTTCCCTGACCCTCCCACCCCCTAGGAATAGTGTTGCTGTTACTGTTTGTGAGCTTCCTCATTAAACAGTCGGATGGAGAATCCTTGCAGAGTAAAGCATGTGCATAAGCAGACATGCCCTTTCTGCGATCCTTCCAGAAACTGAGAGCCAAGGGGCAAGACCATCATTTATCTTGTCAGCGCTTCTCTCTCAGATAATTCATCCTTGCTTCTTCTCCACAGCTTGGTTTTCCTACAAGACCACAGCAGAAGCCACTGCAGAGGCAGGTATGTGAGTGGCGGGGGGGCAGGTGACTCCAAAGAATTTAGTTCAGGGATTTCTGAGAATGATTCAGGCTCTGACACCCTTCCAATGCGGGACTATCACCGGCAGGGAAAGACCGTGGCCTCTGCCAGAAACGTGTGAGGATTTTCTCAGAGGTGCCCACGACTGTCAATAACATTTGCTGAGAACTCAGACAAGAGCTAATGCCTGAGCATCGAGTATTTATGGGCTGTTTCCCTCCTGGCTACTTCTGGATTCTCAAGTAGCCCTACTGCATAACCTAAGTGGATCTTGCCAGCTGTGACTTGAGCGTTGGCTCCTTCTACCTAGTCTAGGCACGGAGTGTATCCAAGCCTCCCGAGGAATGAAGAGCTTTGGGCTTGGAATGGGTATCTGAAACCTGCAGGCCAAATCCCTCCCTTCTGCATCTCATTTACTGCCCTCAAAGGCCCAAATGACCTGAGCTGGAGCTGCTCTGATCTACGGTGGGGGGAGGGTGGCACAGCATTTTGGTCCCCCCAACCTCTAGGAGCTAGTGGAGGGGTGTGAAGTTGGGCCATCCCCCCTCTTGTGCTACCTACTTCCAAGGTGAGCAGTCTTCCCCATCAGACTGGATGTGCCTTTACCCTCCAATACCCCAAAGTCTCTCTGAACACCCCCCCCCTTATCTGCCTATTGTTGTGGGATGCTCCTTGACCCACACAGATCTGACAGTTCAGGGGGGCTCTTCTGCTCTCCCTCCTCCAATCTTCTACCCCCTATTTCTAGAGCCTCATCACTATGCAAGACAGGGATAATGTCAGTGGGGAGGAGGCATGGGGAAGGTTTTGGAGTATAACCAGGGGTATATCTGAGAAAGGTGACTAGGTTTCCTGGGGACAGGGGAGAGACCAACCTTGTCTAGTGGATGAGAAGTATTTTTCACTGCACAGTATTTAAAAAGAGAATAAAAAAAAATTAAAAAAAAATAAAAAGAGAATTTAGAGAGACCCTGAGATTCTTCCAACTCACTGTCCTTCAAGTAGCCATTGAAATCAGAGGTTTCATTTCTGGGGCCCTGGTCTGGGCTCCAGCTCTCTCTCAGCTGACTGTTGGCTACTGGGGACATTCCAAACATTCCATGGTTCCTCCAGCTAGCAGCATTTAAGCAAACAAGCAAACAAAAAACTACAGCATCAAACTTCTGCTAAAAAAAAAACAATCCTCCTGATGAAATCCTAAAAACCTACAACATAGACTTCAGATTCGTTAACTCTAAAGCTACCCTTGCCACCTTGTTGCCCTCTCCTGATATGCACAGACCCTTTAGGCAAGTGAGCTGAACAATACCCATGGCTCTTTGTACAGGACTGTACTTCTCTCCCTGTGTTTGCACGTAGGGCTCTTTCCTTCTATCTCCACATGCACAGTCTACTAATCTTTTATCCCCTTATTCACGTTCCACTTTAAACCTCCCTTGGTATCCCAGAGTATCATGCCTTGCACATACTAGTCCACATTAAATACCTCTGGAATGAAGACATTAAAGTGAAAACTCCTTCCTTTTCTTTGTGGGGGGCAGTGTTCTTTTTGTGCTTCAGTCAAGCCAATGAATACTTACGGTTTCTAACCTCTAGAGGAGTATTACATAATGAGGATTTGTTTGATGGAGATGTGGCTTTGGAAATTATGGTTCAACCAAATGATTAAATGAATGAGTGAATGAACAAATGAATGATGGATGGATGGATGGATGAATGAATGAATGGATGGTTCTGACCTGTTGTCAGGGTGTTAGAAGTTTTGCTTCATTTTCTATTACATCTGGAAGGTTTTCCTAAGAGCGTACAATTTCCCCTTTCTTTCTTCCTGTCTCAAATCTAAGATACTGTACTCATTGTGTCAAAATATCTGACTCTGAAGGAAATTACCTCTCTTAAAACATGCATAGCAAGTTTCCAAGTCATAGTGCAAATGAATAGTTGCTAAATCTATGTATCAAAAGTCTAGAGTAAAAGGTCTACTTCCCAAAATCATAGATGATATAAGAACCATCTTTTACAGAAAAGGAAGCAGGGGTGCAGAGGAAACCCCCCATCCCTGCCGTGTTCCCATAGATGGTGGCCATGGTGGGACTAGACCCACACCTACAGACTCCCTCTCCATGAGCTCACCACTAGGCTCCCTCCCATAGTTGGAGCCACTCACTCATCTTTTGTGTGGATTTGAGGCCCTGGGAGAGATAGCAGGACATGGATGGAAGACTAAGGCTGGAGCTGGGACTCTGGACTCACTCTAAATATGGGACTCTGACACCTTCTAGTGCTAATTATTGGCCAAGTCATCTAATGCCCTGCGGGTGCTTCCTTGTTAGTGTTATGGGGTGGGTCTTATCTATAATCTCTGGTGTTGTCATGAGAACCAAGGAAAAGACTTTCTGCTCCTTCCACGTGGACTCTACGGAGGTGATGCTCAGTCCTTTTGGTGCATCACACCAGGAATCACATGATGTTGGTTGGTCACAGCATTGGTGATGTTACTTGGAGCCATTGGTTAAGTTGGTATCTACTAGGTTTCTCTACTATAAGGTAGAAAAATTAAAATTTTTCCTTTTAATTAGCCAGTAGTTTGTGGGGATATTTTTTGAGGCTATGTAAATATCCTTGTTCTTCATCAAACACATATCTAGAAGTTTTGGCATGCACTGATGACTCTTGACTGAATCGATTATTGCTCTGTTGGTGGTAACATGGTGAAATCCTAATTCCGTAATTTCTTCCACATTCATTAGCTGCCTAAACAGAAAGCTGATAATATTAACAATGAATAACACAAAGACTGCATCAAGGGATTTACATAGGCTTTTAAAAACTCCATCAATAAATACTCATGACCCGGGAACTGTGGTTAAGCACTGGGGGTACGTCAGACAACAAGACATCATGTCCCTCTCTCCATGGTGCTTAATGTGTAATACCAAACATACGATAATCAACACAAGAGCAAATAACTAAAAGTAGGCAAAATCTGCAAAAAGGGCCATGGGATCATATGACCAGCATGTCAGGGAAAGCTATTTAATCTCCATAAGTGGTGTTGAAAAAGAAACAGAGAAGGAGATGGCATTTGATAGTGAGGGCATTAGAGGAAGAAAAGTGAAGTCAGGCGGGACCCTCATGGGCAGGGGCTGGGACCCCAGCACTCCTCCCAGCCACCCCACTCCGCTGGTACTCTGACAGAACTGAAAGCCAGTATGTTTGAATTCCCCTTGCCATGAGGGAACAACCATTGGTCAGCAAGTCTCAAGGGAGACATTGCTTGACCTCCAGCCTCTTGTTTCACACAGGCCCAGTTAGAAAGATGCACTTGTGTCTTGGAGAGAGAAAAAAGAAAGCTCTCCCTAAAAGTATTGGGTTAGACCTCAATATCCCAGATTTTACTCCAGAAAAACAGGCCCTGAGATAATGTTCTAGACTAAGGATGTACAGTCAAAATCTTACCTGGGTGGCCATGCAGAAAGGACTCCCATACTTCTCTCTCAAGGATGCTGCTAGAAGAAAGTGTGATTACATTTGAAGAGTGTTTAGTGCCTGCACAAGATGTGCAGGTTCTCATTATTATTTTATTTCTTTCTCATTTACAGAGTATATTTTGGTGATTATTATTAATATGGCACAACATACCAACAATTAATATAATATAGTATGGCCTAATATAGGGTGCCACATAAATAAAGCATTGCATTATAATATACATACATATATATATATAAAACACATTTTATACATTATACATTTTATAATATATATATATGAAAGACTTATTTATTTGTTTTAGAGGGAGGAGGGGAGAGGGCAGAGGGAGAGAGAATCCTCAAGCAGACTCTCCGCTGAGCACAGAGCCCGATGCTGGGCTCAATCCCAGGACCCTGAGATCATGTCCTGAGCCGAAGTCAAGAGTGGGCCACTTAACCAACCAAGCCGCCCAGGTGCCCCCACATAATATATTTTATTTCAATGTAATATTCACTAAGATAGTTTTCTGACACAATTTTACATCATATAGAAAGAAAACTAACATGGTTTTTTACCTCTGTTTTATTATCAAAAAAGAGTTTTAAGATCCAAGCTTGAACTTAAGTTCAGATACTGATTTTTAAAGACTGGCAATTATAAAACTTGAAGAGTCACTTTGCCCCTCACTGCTTATGGTTATAGCTGGACTTTTTCACAAAAGCCTGAAAACTTGTCCTTGTCATCCCTTCTTGAAGAGCCTGGGACTGAGAGAGGTTAAGCAGGGTCATTAGGCTCTGTGTGGGTCAGGGGCAAGACAAAGCCCATATTTATTGGCTGTGTACCACTAACACTCCCTTCCACAATAAATCCATGTGACCGTGAAAGACACCTGACCCCATACGAACAGTGCATTACACATTTCCAAGCTGAGGTGACAGAGTATTTCTGAAGTCATTGGAGTTGTATGGTATTACCATAAAGACATATGCTTTTCAATAAGTTGGCTAGAGCTCATACATCTAAATGAGGCTTTCCTGTGGAGCAGTTATTGTGGGAAAGGATACACACATGCTCACAGAGGTGCCATTTCTTAAAATACTCTGGAGCTCTGTTTTTGGAATAGCTGTATAATACTTTTTTTTAACTACATAAGAATGATCAATGCCTCGTCTACTCTATGATTGTCTCTTATCCTAAAATAAAAGTAAACTTCGATCACTCTTATTCTCCTTGTGTTGTTTCCCCAAATGTATCCAATCTCTAAATATCAAGATAATCTAACCAACGTGAAACATATCACACTTCAGGTTTGTGGATCCAGGTTCAAGTTCACACACCGAGGAGGACATGCCCTTTCCCCAGACGAGGGCTAAAGAGAGGTGCTGGGTAGCTGAGCTTTGATTCTCCTGTAGAAGGAAGAATCAGAGTAGTACCTCTTGGGACAAACACCCAGCCTATGTGATCATCACACCTGGCACTTACTGAAGCTCGAAAGCCTAGCAAGTCTCTGATCCAAGACTGAATGTAAGTCTGACACCAGGCTGTGCAGAACTCCTTCTGAGTTTCCTCAAACTGTAGTAGGAGTCATATACCTGGGGTAGGGCCCCTAAGAGGGACTTTGTCTCCAGCTGTAAGGAGCCTCATTGATCCCAGAGTGCTTTGCAAATATGAGCTTTTCATGGGAGCTGGGAAGGGTTGGAAAAGCTGCGTTGTGCTACACCATTTTCTGCATGCATTACCCCATTCACTATTCTAATAGCTTATCATGCTTATTAGGAGTCAATCGTAGTGCTAGGTCTTGGAATTATAATAGTAACAGCCCGGTCTGTGTGTTTCCATGCAATGGAGTGGTAGTCAAGAATTAGCAACATCTTTACCTATGTGTATAGTGAGAATGATGGAGAAATAATCCCTTCTTTCCTTGTTATCTTATTAGATTTTCTATAACTATGACATATTAATTGCAAAATAGGAACATGCAAATTTATGTTTCAGTGTCCCTTATTTCAGAGGGCTGTTTGCACCCTGGTGGAGGGAGTCCCTGACTTGGGTGGTGGTTGAATGGTGCCCTTGGGTCCAGACCTTTTTTTTTTTTTTTTTTTTTTTTTTTTGAGACAGTGAGAGAGCACAAGCAGTGGGGAGAGGCGAGGTAGAGGGAGAGGGAGAGGGAGAAGTAGGCTACTCACTGAGCAGGGAGCCCAACATGGGACTTGATCCCAAGACCCCAGGATCATGAGCCAAAGGCAGACGCTTAACCAACTGAGCCACCTAGGCGCCCCCGGTAGATACCATTCTTAACAATCCATTGATGGGTTCCCTCTGGTTTTACTCCAGCGCTCTCATGAAGACTTCTAGTGGGCACAGTCTCCAAGGAGAGCATGAGTCCTGGAAACTGGCTCAAACTAACCCTGTGCAAATATTCCCTGTCTTTAAACTAACAGACTCTGTCAAAGACACCATACATAGGGCATTCGTCAGGACTCTTTGTGTTGAAAATGACGGAAAACCCAACTGAAACTAATGCAGAAAAGTGGAGGGGCGGAGGGGAGGGATTTTTGTGGATTTTTTTTTTTTTTTTTTTTTGGCTACAGAACTTACCATCAGATGTGCATGGCTGACGAGTGGCCCCTATCTTGGTTTAGCATCACTCTCCGTGGAGACCCCCAGTGGCTCCCGGGTCACCCCTTACTGGCTTGTTGGCTTGTTCTAGTGGACCCCCCTGTCCCCTCCCCCACTTTCTCACTGGGAGGACTTCTGATTGTCCCTGTGGCCTGAGACTTGGAACACTCTATAACTGGCCCTTCCTGGATCACAGGCCAACCCTCCACTGAGAGATGGATGCATGAGGGGAAGTGGTGGCTGTGGGGAGGAGTGGCACAAGTGTCTTCAGGGAAGGAGTGGAGAGAGAGAGTGAAGGTCAAGCAGAGTGAAGGTCAAACCAGCAATGCCCACAAGTGTCTTCAGGGAAGGAGTGGAGAGTGAAGAGTGAAGGTCAAACAGAGTGAAGGTCAAGCAGAGTGAAGGTCAAACCAGCAATTCCCACAGGCATGACCTCTGAGGACAGTGGCACCCAGAGGAATATCTGAGATCAGTGTAGGTTATTTACCGTCGACCACGTAGAATTCCCTCCTAGTCAATGACACCGAAACCATGAGTGAGAACAGGACAGCAGTGTGCCGGCCTGTCTCCATACCTCCTTTCTACCAGAGTCCAGGACTCGGTGCCTGGCAGCCTGGAGGTCTCTGCGGGTGGGCTGCGCTGTTCTCTGCATCCACTCAGGGCCGACGCACTGGGGCCATCAGACCGAATCAGAGATGTGAGCGCTTGACAGAATTTCTAGGTATTCGTTTGGCAGGAGAAGAGTTGTTAGAGGTAACTTACCCTGAGTGCTCACAAATCAAACTACCGCCACCCAAATCTAGGTGAGGAGTCTTACTTGAACTGGTTAGACAGTTAGAACGGGTTAGTTCTGGGAGTGTCCTTGGCTTGCCCCCTGCTCCCTTATTTCTGCCCCTCAGTTATTTTCTTGGGTGGATGATGCTGTTCCCTTCTTCGGCCATCTCACGCTCTGAACAGTTGAACGGACTTTGCCCTGTTCCGGGGGAAGTGCCCGTGTTGCCTCCCCAGCTCTGCATCCCCAGAGTATAAGATCTCCTTTTGCAGATTGACAAACTGCAGTCATTTAAAAGAAATGCCATCTCACACAGAGGTCAGTGTTGGTGGAGTTTTAACGAGCTCTGCTGAGCACCCGGGTGCTCGGTGGAGAGACAGGGCCATTGTTTTTGCTGGTCTGTGACTGACTGGGGGCAGGAGAGGGGACGGTGCCCCGTGGGGCTGTCTTTGCAGCTGGCATGCGTGCGTGTTCCTGCCTTGAGCACTGTCTGCAGCAACATCTACTTTATCTGCAAGGTCTCAGGGTGGCGATGAGATCAGTGTGCTTAAAATACTGGCTCAGTTAGATTAAGAATCATCCAACAAAACCCACGTTGCAGAATCCTGTCCCCTCTATTCACATTTTCAAATCCTGAAATTATAGAGTACAACTTCTCTAATAAAAGTATGAATACCCACACACGCACAGACAGCTGTAGAAAGCTTTCACACAGAAAAGCCTTTCAGCTCCACACTTTTAAGTCTTTCAAAGACTTCACTTTCCAGGAGCATCTAGAACATCATTTAATCCTGTATGATGGTCTTGTAGCTCCTTAGCCTTTCTGGGCCAGTGGTGGGAGGGAGCTATACAACTCAATCATCTCAGACAAGCCCATCAAATAAGGTTGTTTTCACTCAGTCCCCATTCTTGGTCACTTTTCCAGCAAACTGCCTGTTTTAATTTCAAGTTCAGTGCTATCATACAGTTCTGCACAACTGAGCCCTGAATTACTGCGAGGAGATAGAACAACTCATCTACTAGGTACAGTGTGTAGTGTAGTTCCCAGCCCATGGAAGGCTGTCGTACATCATAAGTTCTACCAAAAAACCTTATCTCCAAAAGTCAAGTTCACAACAATATACAGCACTTAGGAAAACTTCTCTCTCTCTGGCTTCTCTCCCTCTCTCCTACCCCAAGTTCACTAAAGTTCCTATTACAGTAACAGTGCAGCACAATGAAAAACCCAATTGCTTTGAAGGATATTGGACTCAGGCATTCACAAAGAAAGGAATAGCAATGTTCAATTCAGAGCGGAGATTGTCCACCTAGGGTTTTAATTAACTGCCCATGTCTACACGTCTCAACTTCCCATTTGAATAAAAACAATTTTTAGAACTACAGTTGATTTTACAGATAAACCAAACCCAGAAAGTTTTACAAAATAAATTCAAGTGGGAGTTAATTCTGGGCAGTGTGTATGCAAAGTGGATTTTCCCAAATGAAACCACAGTGTGAACATTTAGATGGGTGGGTTTTCCTATTGCTTTCTCAGTGGGAAAAGTTAAATAGACTAATGTGAGATTTAAACATGTTTAAACAACAATTAAAACAACACTGGAAGACACGCCACAGAGCCATATGTGATTTATTGCCAAATGTTCTCTATGATGAATAATGGTCATACACATATGCCGAAGGGAGGCGAGAAGATCAGGTACGTGGTGTGGCAGGATGGCAAGGCTTAGAAAGGAGGTAGTTTGATTTGGGGTCCACAGGAGTTTTGCTAGAAGCTGTGGAGGGGGAGGACAATGATGCACCCGGGAGTGGGAGTTGTGTCCTCTCCACTACTAACTTGTCAGACTTCCTTTTGTGTTCCACAAAACCCTGGACTAGCCTGACAGCAGTGGTAATTCTTATGTAAATGAATGAAAGAGAGTTTCCCATGGCTAATTGTTTTCTAAAGTTGGAGCTCCCTAGAAGTGACAATACCTTCAGAAATTCATGAAATGAAAGAGAACTGGGAGAAAGAGGGGAGAAACCAGACCCCACCCTGTGCTACTGTGTACACAAATTTTTCCCTTTCAAAAGAATAACTCTTTCCTCTTGAGGAGGAGGCAACAGTGTCTTCATTTTACAAACCAGGAAGGGAAGGCTCAGCAAGTCTGAGTGAGTTGCTGAAGGTTTCTGGCCAGAAGAGAAGGCACTGGTAGTTGAATCCTCAGTTACCAAAACAGAATGGGGAGGTGGGGAGGGTCTGGCACTTTGCAGAGCAGATAGGAGAGTGTGAGAAGCTGCCCCTGGCTGGGCCAAGGCCACTGAAGTTTCAAGTTCCCAGAGATGCCTCTGCTTGGCTCCAGTCAAGGTGACTAGTTTTTCTGTCTCTAGGAACCTCCACCCGGTGAGTATTTGCTGGTCTGCACTCTTCTGTTGGTTTCTATTGTCTTGGTTCTCCAGCTGGGGCTAGGGGATAACACAGTCTCCAACTCACCACTGAAACTGAAATCTGAGCTCAAGTTGGCTGACCAGCTTGTACAGATACTATATATATGTATTATATATGCATACATAGAATATGAAGGTATATTATAGATGTATACATAGTATATATGTTATATATGCATATATATCTACATCGAGTTATATATGTGTATATATATATACACACACATGTCTTACTTTATTACAAAGATATAAAAATGGTGTTTCTTTGAAATCATGTATTATTTGGTATGATTTACTTTCTATTACAGAAATGTTATTAATTAAAGAAAACAGAAATAAGACGAGCAAGTGGTGGCAATTGGTGGTAATTAAAGTCGGACTAAGCAAACAAATAAATACTCTGTGTCAGGAGAACATAATCTTTCCCCATGCTCTGTCCGTTGTCTGACACAGCAGCTCTCCATAGACCCGCCCTTCTCTTTCCTGGATGTGGGTCGATGCACTGGGGACGCAGCTGGTGATGAAGGTGGGTTATGAGACTGCCCGCCCCCATCTGGCCATCAGCTTGTTTCTGCGATCTTGAGGGAACCAAGTTCCTCTCAAAGTGGTTCCAGACTCAAATACAGTTTAGGAACCACTACGCACTAAAACTGCCTCTCGGAATGGAAATGTACCCATGGAGATTCCATAGAATAGCAGAGGTTTTGTTTTAACCTGGAGGGTCCCCTACATGGCATTTGACCCATACAACGTTTTTCTCTCTTAGACACTCATTACTAAGTAGCTAACAGGCTCTTTGCTTCTCGTCAGCCCTATTGGTCCTGCCTGAATTGCTTTTCCTAATATCTGTAGGGTTCCTCCCTCACTTGCTTCAGTTACTTCTCAAGTGATAACCCAAGTAAGACCACTGCTTATCACTCAGCCCTGTTTTTGTTTTAAAGAATTTATCTCTTTATGTATTTATTTACTTACTTATTTTAGAGAGCATGAGCAAGAACAGGAGGGGCAGAGAAAGAGAGAAAGAATCTCAAGCAGACTCCATGCTGAGGGTGGGGCCTGACTCGGGGTTCAATCCCAGGACCCTGAGATCGTGACCTGAGCTGAAACTAAGAGTCAGACGCTTGACCGACTGTGCCCCGCAGGAGTCCCAGCACTTAGCCCTGTTTTATTTTATTTTTTTTCCCCCTAAGCTTGTGTCACTGTCTCATATTCTGTATATCTGCTTGTTTAGCTTATCTACTGTGTGGTCCCACAAAAAGACCAGAGCTTCTTGGGGGGTGGGGTGGGAAGGGGCAGTGATGTTCTGCCTGGTGGGGTCACTGCGTCACCCCTAGTCTTCCATCAGAGCCTGCCATGGGGCAGCCACTCTCGGAAGGGAAATGAGATGGAAGAGGCAGTAGGTGGGCGGACAAAGAGAACACGTAGTTGGAAACCTGTGAAGGGACAGCACCCTGCTGAGCCTTTCTAATCTCTCCCTTCAGATTAGGACTCCTAAAGGGATCTCTTTAGGAGTCTTGGGTTTCCTCTTACCCTGTATTCATTCAGCAGACTTGAAGCACCTACATCCCACACATACCAGACAGTTAACAAGGCAGTGGCTACACTGCAGTGGGGAGTCCCCGCCTTCAGGGGAGTGTCCCTCCGCCTGGCACCCATATGAACAGAAAGAGGAAAGGCAAACACAACTATGTCACCTTCTTAGCTGTAGTTTTGTCTTCTCACAAGGCAAGATGTTTGCTCTCCAATGTCTTCTGTTCCCCTTAACATGAATGTGTGGAGAAGCAATTAAATCACCAGGAGAAGAGGATTAAGAGTCCATATATGTTGAAGAAGAGAAGATGCTTTACATTTTCTTTCCAGTTTGAAATTTGGCCTTCCTACCTGCCAGGCTACGTATTGGGTCAGATTCCCCTGAAGTCCCCCTCCCCCAACTCACCAGGATTTTAATTTAAAAAATAACGGTAGTGTCATTTGACACTCTGCACACTTGTCTGGAATAAATTCTTTAAGAAAGAATACAAATACATAATCATTTAAGAGCAGAAAGCACAAAAATCCATTTCGACCATTAAACCGGATTTAAAAGGCATCAGGTAGTGAATTAAAGGCTGACAACCAAACCTTGGAACCCGAAATGCTATCCCAAGCTCAACTCGCAGATTCTTTAAACCAGAGAATTCTCAGCACACGGAAGCAGACCCATAAACTCAGAGCAAGGAGTCTGGGAGGAGTGGGTTGTTTTTTTTATCCAATGCTTACACACGGAGATGCTCTGAGGAATTTGAAACATGGACAAAACACAGCAAGCCTTTGTTCAGACCACATGGAATCATCTTCTCGCAGCCACAGACCTTAGCCCCATGTTCCTGGCACCACGTGCAGCTGTCTAGTCATTGCAAGCAAACAGGAAGAGCCTTTGGTGAAGCCCGTGAAGTTCCTAAATAAATGTGTCCACGTTTACTTTCCGAAATAAAATGCTCAGTAGTTCAAGTCCTTAAAATGGTTGAGAAGCCGGTGGGGAAATGACGTGTCTGCCTGAAACATTTGGAGAGCTCGGCCGTCAGCGGCCGAGAGGCACAGAAGTAACTCCCCTGACTGCTGTTCTCCATCTAATATGAAAGAAGAAAACCAAAATCTTGGGGGGGGGGCGGAGATCAGAACAGATTAAGAATGCCTCGAAATCCTCGAAAGCTTCAAACTTATTTACGCTTATGAAGGCGAAACATGATCCCCCCAACATGTTAGGAGGCAGTGCCATGAAGCGCTCTCCCTCCCCGTTTTCCTTTTCCCCGTCGATCTTCCATATGTTCTCAATTACCAGCCACCGCAGTTTCATTCCATTGAGAGAGCAATTGCATTCAAGCATGGCTTACCTTTTTTTTTTTTTTTTAATTCCCCACTTAGCAGAATTTTCAAAGAAGGGGATGGTGAGCCCGTGGTTGAGAGAAGTCATTGTGCCCAGAAAGGCTAAAATGGAAGGTGTTTCTGAACCCTATTTGCCTTGAGACAGTCTGCCAGGAGCGTTTCAATGGCTTATACCCAATAGAGCTACCTTGAGTATATGTTTTCATATAAAAGGCAAACTGGTATTTTGGCAAGAAAATGGGGTATGTTATTCGTTGACCTTTGAGAAAAAGTCAAGATAGAGATCATGTATTCTTAGATCGTCACCTCCCTCCCCTCCAGGCCATCCCAAGGAGAGGTCCTCACTGCTTTTGGCTATGTATGGTATGGAGTGAGTAGGAGACTTCCACTTCTTTTTAAGGTCATTGTGCAATGAGTGACAAATTCTTGCTTATAAAATCCTTTTATGCAGAGAGGTTCATATTGTGGACTCCCGTGACCTTAAATGTGCTGTTTCCTCCATTTTCCAAAAACAAATACTAGGACAAGAAACTTAGATGCCAACCCCAGTTCTCACTTGTAGAATGACAGTGTCACAGTTAAAGACAGGAGGGGTAGAAGGACAACTTGATGAGGGGATTGCAAAACCCTGAGGTGGAATTAGGTTTGGATTCATCCATTTGTTCTGAAGGTATATATTATTCAGCCCCTCCCCCCATGCCAGGCACTGAACCAGGTAAGGGGGGTAAAATGGTGCCCACGATAGACAATAACTTAATGAATAGGAGATTTCAGATTGCCCTAAGCACCAGGAAGGAAATCAGCAAGGGATAGAGATTAACGCTAGGAATCGTCTTTACATAGAGGGGCAGGAAGGGGATATGGCAACGCCAGTGAAATCTGAGAGGGGCAGTCTGCAGTGTGAGGGACAGACTGTCAAGAGGAAAAGGGTCTGTGAAGGAGGCCAGCACGATCCTGGATCCTGGAGCTGGGGGTGAGAGGAGCTTGTGCTGTTCACAAACACTAGTGGGAACAGAGAGAATGGGGAGCCTCGGTGTTGGGGACTAGGGTTGTGAGGAGATCACCGCCTCAAGAGAGGCATTTTTAAATTTTGTCATCACCACCGTGGAAAACCACTAGAAGGGTTTAAAGCAGCAGAATGATACAATGTGCTATTGGTTTTGCAAAGGTCACTTTGGGTTGCTTGATGGGAGTGAGTTGAGGGGAGAGCAGAGTGGAGGACCCACTCAGAGGCTATGGCAGTGGTCCAGGGGAAGGTCCCAGAGGCCAGTATGCCTTGGGCAAAGGAAGTGAGGCGAGGTCACAACGTGATGCCACTCTCCCTGCGTTTATCAGAGCTGGCATGTGGTCTCTCCTGTGTTTTTCACTTCCGAAAGTAAGATCCCAAGGACTAGCGCTTGTATTTATGATTCCAGAATGTATCAAAAACATTTTCCATATCTGACAACTATAGCATTCTCCCTGTTTTCCAGTTAGTGACCTTGAAAGTTGATTAACTGTGAACTTAGGAAGTCTGGAATTTTAACCTGCCAAATAACCATTTGCAGGGTACTGGTTAAAACGGCACATTCCTGGGCCCACTCCTTATGCTTCTGACTCAGGATTGTCTAGAAGGGAGCTCAGAAATTTGCTGTGTTGAGAATCTCAAGGAATTCAAATATAGTGTTTCAGGGGCACATTTTGGGAAAATATGCAGTAGAGCTGGCCCTTTGATCCTGCCTCTTGCTGGAATCCTTGTAGCTTTCTAAGTTTTATTGGTTAGTTTTCAACTGAAGCAATAGTCTGGAAGGGCCAGGTTGTGCTGCAGGACAAAATAATGTCCCAAATCGCAGTGGCTTACAAGGACAGGATTCATCCCCTGTGGCTTACATACCCATTCTGTGTTAGGGGTGGAGGGCTCTGTTCCCCATTGTCCTCATTCAGGACCCTAATGACAACTCCACCTTCGGGAACTTTGCTGGCTACGTTTGAAGGAAGAGAACATGGGGAGCCCGGGACTGGCTCCACCCTACTCTAACACAGTCACATCCTTTCATTGGCCACACCTAACACTTTGAGGTGTGAACACGCATCCTCTGGTGAGCTGGAAGGAGAAGCAAACGGATATTACAACCAATGGCAATGTCTGCACCAGAGAATACAGGAGACAAAGAATGAAGCCTATAAAAATGGCCCCTAAGCTCTCGAGGAATATGGGGCATCTATGGACAGTGGAGTTACTAAAATAACGTGAGCATAGTACTAAGTATTTCCAATATTAGAGAAATTCCTTCATCTCTGTTAAGTATTTTTATATCTGCCATGGTTAAATTGAAAAATAGTTAATGCATATTAATAGAAAATCTAATTAAAGTTTCTTTAAATATCTGCTAGTTTTTGAGGACAAGGAACACTGCACGGAGTAATATCTGTTAACTATATCACGTGATGTTCGTGGTCGCGAGCCCCCGTTCCCTGATGCTGGTCCTTTGCAAGTGTGGTGGGGCACCCATGTCTCTGTTCCAGCTCCATGGGCCGAGTCACCTGCTCTACACACCTGAATCCCCTCCCCTGCTTCACTTCTCTGCACCTGTTTCCTCCTCTGTAAGATACGACAGAGGGAGAATTGATTGCTAATGTCTCAGCTTCAGTTCTGATGTGATCAAATATGAGAAGCAGGTTTGAGTCCCTCACTGTGGGGAAGAACCGCAATGCAGTATCTGCAGCTGTGTTCTCAGCTTCTGGGGAATACACCTTACCTACCTTACCGTGATACACCTTACCTACCACAAAGGAGCGAAAATGGCTCCCACCTTCTTAGATGCTAAAAATGCATTAAGGAATGAGTCTTAGCATGTGCTTTACAAACACGGGTTTGCGTGTTCACTCCTGCCACTTACTGGATGTGTGCCTTTGAGAAGTTGCCCAATTCTCAGATCTCTCATCGACAAAATGGATTCTAACTCACTTGTGAAGTTCCTGTGAGAATAAAATGAGATGATGTGATGAAGGGCTTAGCATCACATCTAAGATACACTTGTTAGTTTGTTTACAGATTGTTTCACGAATGTGGAATGAATAAAATGCCCAATTAGTGAATGACTATTTCATTGTTATCATCATCAGTTCTGTGTGTTGTGTGAGCTTGGTCACATTTGATCCTGTCAGCTTCCGACAACCTGTCATGTTTCTGGAGATTCCTTCCATTCAGAAAAGAATCTTTTTGCAGACTTCATTTCTCTCTCCAACTAGAACTCTCTCACTGCTGGTACATAAAATGCTAAGTCAGGGAAGTATTTGGTCCCCATCAAGACTTGCCTGCCATCCTGCTTACCATGACAACATGAAACCCAGTCTTCTCTGAATTTTTGTTAATCTCGCATCTCATTCTAATGTTCCAAAAACAGCTCTCAGGGCCACCACAGCCCTGAGGCCAAGGGAACACACATACCACATGACGTTCCTTCTGTTTTACCAGTGAGGGAATGAGGCAAAGTTTTAGTCAGTTATCGGAGGAGGAGGTTCCTAAAGGCTGTTGAGGCCCATCTCCCTCTGGCTTTTCCTTCTGCTGGGTTTCTGCCAAAGCAAGGGAGTGTGAGCTGAATATATGAGAGAAATCCTCCACGATGGTGCCTTGTGCAGAGCGAACAACACCGCCACCAAGCCTGTGGGCCTTCAGGAGACAGCTCTAGGAAGCCATGTGGAAGCCAGTGGAACTCTTGGTCATCTCACAGAGCTAAGTGGACAAGGCAGGTTTCAGATTCTCAAAATTGTGGTGAGATTCACCATCCTTTTTGAGTTAAGAATCTATCCAGCTCCTCTGGAACATCCTTAACCTTGTTATTCCTTCCCCAGTGCATCTTCTGGGCAAAACACACCATGTCCCTCCTCAAGGACAGCAGAAGAGAGTGATGCTGATTCACTAAATTGCTAAAATGTGCTTTCTGACTGTTGAATTATGGGCAGACATTTATCTCTGTTTACCCTTCTGAAAGTCCTTGGTCAAAAAAGACAGGATGTACCTCAACATCACAGTGCACTCAAAACTGAAGGAATGTTCTTCTAACAACAGCCTTGTCTCTGGACTAAGCAGGCTCTGGGTTACTCATCATGGAACAGCTGAAGTCTTTTTCTAAATTTTATTGGTGACCATTTTGGTAAGAGTGAAACTGTTGAGATTCTGTGTTTGAGACAGGTTTGTACACACTGGCCGCAGATGAAATTAATAAGATGAATTTAAGAGCACTTTGGTTTTAAAATACAAGACACTTTAGTCTGCCTTTCTCTGTCTTGAGCTGGGCTGTGGTGGTGGGGCGGGGCAGGGGGTGGACAGAACTGGAGTCGCAGTGTTGAGTTCAAGCCCCATTCTGCCTCTTACTTCCTATGGGATCTTGGTTAAGGGGCTTCACCTCCACGGAACTGAGGTTCTTCATCTGTAAAATGGGATTCAGTAACTACCACCCCCCACCCCCAGGTTGGTTTGATAACACTTACTGAGTAACTACCACAGGACTTAAAAGTGATAGGTTAAAAAAAAAATCCAGTTGACACTTATGAAGCATCTACCAGATGCTCTGGGCTGCTGTGCTGTGACCCTGGGTTCACAGTTCACCTTAGAATCATTGGAGATTTATGGATTATTAGGATAGTTTTTTTAAAATAAATTGTTTTGAGGAAGGTATACTTTTTAACCATTTACACACAAGCCCTGTTTAAACTAGCAAATGCTGGGCCCATGGACAGTACACAAATTACTAGGTGATGGGAAAAGGCAACACAGAAATACAAAAATCTCACCAGTTGATCCTTGTGTTGGGTCTTGAAAGAACAGGGGTGTGCAAGGTCAGGAGGAAGGAAAAAGCATTCCTCACAGAATGAAAAATTACTGAAACTCAGCAGTAGTGGTGATTTTAAAACCTGTCCATAAATTCTTATTCTTTCCTTTAAAAGATGAGGTCTCTCTTCTCCATGAATGTGGGCTGTATGTAGTGATATGTTTTTGAGGATTTGAACACAGTGGAGGTGTGTGGTGTGACTTCAGCTATTGGATCACAAAAGGCTCTGTGGCTTCCTCATTGCTTTTTCTCTTGGGCCAACTCCCTTTAGAGGAAGCCAGATGCCATGTTGTAAGGACTCTCACTACTATCAAGTGATTCATCTTGGAATTTCAGATTCTCCAGCCAGAGTCAAGCCTTCAGAGGGTGCAGCCCCAACTGACATTTTGTCTGGAGCCTAACGACATTACCTTGTGCCAGAACCATCTAACTACGCCAGTATAGGAGTGGCTGACTCCTAATCCACAGAAAGGGAGATAATATATATTTATTGTTTTAAGTTGCTGAGCTTTGGGAAATTTGTTTTGCAGCAGCAGATCACTAACACAGTGGCAAAAAGATCCCAATGGAAACTTCCTCTGCTTGGAGCCTGGGGGCGTGGGGACAGAGAAAATGGGGTCTGAAAGGTAAATGCCCAACATTCTCTGATAAGAAATTAAGATTTATCCTCTCAGCAACATATTCAAGCTGGAGGATGTCTTTACATAGAGGAGTGATATGATCAGAGTCTTTGGCATGAAATGGGATGGGAAGGGAGATTGGCTGGGGGCCGAGGGGACTCCAGTTAGCGGGTTACAGGAACAATCATTCAGGTATGAAGATGAAAGCCTGAATTAAGACAATGGCAGAGAGGGTGGATATTGGGAGGACTGTCTTAAGATTTGGCAGTTTTCAGAAACAACCAGTATTTAGAGCCGTCTTGTGAAATCACACTCCACTCTGCATCGTGTAGGGGTAAAAGTGTGCTGAACTACATGACAACTCTGTATTCCTACCAACATCATCATGATCATCACACACACACACACACACACACACACACACACGAGATAATTTTCAAGCACGCACAGAATCAGCACTTTGTAAAAAGGACTTCACAATTAGGAAATGTCTCACTCTTAGGATTTAATATTAAGCCTTTCAAACAGTGCTTTATAGAAACTCTAATTTCACGAACAAAAAAATAATAAGCTCCTCCTTCTATAAAGGGAACCAAAAGGCTCACATTTGTCCAATGCACAAATAAGGCCACAGAGGATTAGACTGAATTTTGGTGGGACACAGATTAAATGTGATTTTGAAATGTTGAAATCTTCAGCAGAATCCATGACTAAAACAGCAGACAGTGGGGGTGCCTGGGTGGCTCAGTCGTCAAGCGCCAGCCTTCAATTCAGGTCATGATCCCAGGGTCCTAGGATAGAGCCCTGCATCAGGCTCCTTGCTTGGCGGGGAGCCTGCTTCTCCCTCTCCCACTCCCTCTGCTTGTGTTCCCTCTCTCACTGTTGTCTCTGCCAAATAAATAAGTAAAATCTTTAAAAAAAATAAAACAGCAGACAGTAATATTAAATTAGCTAAGAAGTGCTCGCCCCCCAGAAAACTGGTGTCCTTAGAAAAATGACATCTATTTTTGGTATTTCAATAGCCCTAGAAAGAGATGCATATAAATGCTAAGCCATGAATATTTCAAATGGCCACATTTCTGCCCTAATGGTGAGGGGAGGATATTTATGTGTGTGTGTGTGTGTGTGTGTGTGTGTGTGTGTGTGTGTGTATGCGTATATATATATATATATACACACACATATATATATATTTTCGAACTAAATGAAAGAAACCTATTTTCATTCTATAATCTTGAATGCACTGTGTCATCACCACTGAAAGCTACATCTCCAGAAGTTTCTCCTGGAAAGTAGCATTCTAGTGGAACAGATAATTAATCAGAGAACTAGAAAGAATTCCAAACCAGCAGAGAGAAAGTAAAGCAACCACATTTGATTTCCAGAAGGAAAAAGTTGCAAATAGTAGTAGTTGGGAATTTTATCATATCTGCTTCTGAAAACTGCTTCTTAAACAATGCTTTCTTTTACATTTACACAGTATATGGAACTTTTGAAGCAATGTTAATCTTCAGATAACTTGATCCAATAGATACTTGAATACTCAGCGTCCTAACAAGAGGAGATAAGATCTGTCCACTAAGAGGAATGCTATTTCTCTTAAAGGAAGCAACTATATTCCTTGAGGCAAAGGCTGTGTTGTTGACCACAGTGGTCCTGTGCCAACCGTGAGGCCCCAAAAGGGGGCCACTTACCAAACGACCTGTTGCAAGAGGAATGAACAAACAAGTGGACAAATGTATGAACACGTTTAATGCTAATGACTCTGGACTTGTACAAATAACATTCAAAGGTAGGTCTCCGCTGTAAGAACTCATAAATATTTACAACCGAAAGTCTTGCGGAAGATGTGAAAAATTCTGATGTTTAAGAAAAGGTAAAAATAACGCAAGTGTGAACTAAGTAAAGAAGAGGTGGCATATTTTAGGAAGCTTGACAAAACTCTTTTAGCAAAAGCACACTGCCTATCGCTGTTCAGAATAACTGTGATATGGCGAAAGTAACTTAATGAAAACATGTTCCTTCGAAGCTACTAAAAACCTGCTTCTGGCTCACAGTCCAAAGTTAAACTTTTCGTGCAGGAGCAAAGACAAGGACAAAGAGAAATCACCACCGTTAGTGCCTGCACCAGAGCTATTTATTAGCATAACTTTTTCTTTTTTCTTAAAGATTTCGTAACAACTGAAGTATGTACAAAGTCTTACAGCATTTACACCATAAAAAGTTTCCCATTAGCTGATGAAGTGTAAGGTAGTGCCGCTGAGAACTTCAGAGCATGAGTACAGAGCAATGAAGCAGACTGCTACACGTTTTTACCTCTCCGCCACCACACACCACAACTGTCAGCTGGTCCACAGCTAACGATCCACCTGCAAGACAGGTTACTGGGGAAAACGGGAACGAGTCGATTATGCAGCACTAGAGACCAAGGGGTGGAAAAGCTACATGGCATCATGTTTCTACAGTTTCCTAGAGCTGTAACAAAGGTCCACAGCCTGGGAGAATAACATATGCAAGACAACACAATCGCACTGCTCAGATAATGGTTCGGTTACTAAAGGTATTCACTTTTGAATGGGAGGCTCTATACCGATATGGCTGGTATTTCCATTTGTGTTCATGTCTTCAGATAGCTCACACCTGCACAAGCCCCACTCCCCACTCCCAAATAAATCAACAGCACAGGGGGGGAAGGAGAGAGGCAAGAGAGTCAGCACAGAATATTAGTTCTTGATCAAAAAACAAACAAGTTTTTTTTTTTTTTTAAGACATTTAGTATCAGCTTTAGGATGGTCATTCCCATCATAAGATTAATAGTAGAAATTTCGGAATCAATCCCAAATCAGAACAACATCAACAAAAACCCCCAACCCCCAAACTCCTAGATTTAATCACCTTCATTGTTTCTGATTGTCTTTCCTTGGGGTATTACACAGAAGCACCAACATTTACACACTTAATTGGACACAAAACGTAGCACTGTTGCCCTAACCACTACTTTAGTAAGTGGCAGGAGAATTCCAATACGCAAATGATTAACATCAGGCTCACCACTTTCTTCCTCAGAAAACCCAGCCTGGTTCTCTAGCTTAGGTCAGTCACTGTATCTGTTTGGTAGCAGATCCCATGGATTTTCCCCACTGTTTCGGGCTCACATGTAGGCAAATTGGCTTTTTATTTCAAAAAGATTCTACTCTCAACTTAAAAGCCAGTTGATAAAACCTTTAATTAAGACACAAGAGCGTGGGATATAAAAACACAAGAACCACATAAATATCGAAGAAGTTGTATACCATTTTTCGTGTAAACAGTTTTGCTTAAGATTGAAGCCCTAACCGGATTCTGGCCTGAAACTCTTGGCAGATGACGTTGTGTTCAGTCAGGCTCTGCAGCGATGGTTGACGTGGAAGCCAGGTCAGTCCCCATGTTGACAGGCATGCAACTTGGAAACATTGCACAACGAGCAACACAAAGAGAGTGGAGAAGCTCACAACACTTCAAGGAGACCTCACAACCTTCACGACTGCGGATGTACAGAGACCCACCCCTCCCTCCTCTGCACGCACTTGGTCTTACACGTGAGAGACCTTCTGTGACTCTCTAGCTTGTTTGATGCTATACAACCACTTGATGATCCTAGCATTTCTTTCGATGGCAGAAATGCCATATGGCACCCGGTCATTGGCACTGTCATCATTTCTAAGGTCACTGTTACTGTCCTGAGACTGTTCGCAGTCTGAGCTGATCATGCTTGCGCTACGGAAGTTGAGGGATATGATGTCGGAATTAGCCCTTGCAAAGTTTTCCATTCCAAGGTTTTCCAGCTCTTCGGGGTCCAGTCCGCAGTAGTTGAAGAACCTCTCCACGTCCGCGTCCACGCGGAAATACCTGTCACTCAAGTCCGACTTAGACCGCTGGAGCGAGGGTCTTCGGCTGACGCTGCAGGCCGGTTCCACCGGTTCGGCTTCCGGAGACTTCACGGTGGCCATGGCCGCGACCTTGGGTTTGGGAGGCAGGGGAGGGGCGGAGCTACTGCAGGGGATCGCTTTTAGAGGCTTCACACTGGTCACTTTGCGGATGTCCGAGGAGCTGTGGGAGACGTGGAGGAAGGATTCGGTCGACTGCTCCAGCAGCCTCCTGCCCACGTGGGAGCCGCCCTCCTGCGGGCTGCCGCGGCCCTGCGTGGGGTACACCTTCAGGGACTCGGCGAAGGAGTGCCGGTGCAGGTCGGTGGAGTCTGGCCGGTGGGGCGGCCAGTTCCGGGAGCTGTGCTTGTGCCCCGAGCCCGAGCTGGAGCCTTCGGAGCTGTTGATGATGTTTTTCAGGATCTCGAGCTTCAGGTTCTCCCTCTGCACGCCGCTCTCGGTCTTGGCGTGGCTGCCGAACACCCGGAGCGTGGGGCTGCCCAGGGCGCGCTTGGCGGCCGGGCACACCGGGGGCTTGGCCAGCACGGCCGGCTTCACGGGCTCCTGCTTGGCGTTGATGACCTCCTGACTCTTCACATACTTGGCCTTGTCCGCTTCCAGCCTCTCCACGGCGCTAAGTCTTTTGGGGTTGGGCTCGGCCTGCCTGCGAAAGTAGTCCGGCCCTTTGTTGAGGATGCGCAGGGGGACCGCCGAGGTGAAGGTGCCCGCGGGGCTGACCGGCTTCACCATGCTACCTGTCTGTAGGGTCTCCGTGGGCATGGTGGGTGGTCTCTCCCCGGCAGCCGTGTTGGATTCTGGTCTGGGCGCCTCCGGATACGCTGAATAGACACATGTACACGAAGCACAAAGGGCAGCGGACGGAGCCTGGAATCTGGGTGTCAGCAGCAGCAGCAGAGGCGCCTCATCTCACAGCTCATTAACTGCCACCGGGCCCCTGATTCACTTTCCCCCTTTCCGAAAGGCCACAAGCCACAAGTTCCTTTAATCTGCTTAGCTGCCTCCTTTCTTCTCCCCGAAGGATGTGGGAGTCTCCTCCAGGTCTTTGTGCTCAACTGCAGGCAGAGCTGAAACACACAACAACCAACCGCGGGTTAGGATGGGCGAGTGACATCACGGCTGTAGCAACAGAGAAACCCCGCGGCGCCCCCGCCTCCGCCGGCCTCCCGGCTCTGGGCCGCTTCTGGGCGGCGATCCCGGGGTTCCGGAGCGAGGACCGCCCGCGCCCGGCGTCCCAGCCTGCGCCCTGGCGCCCGCAGTCGGACGCGGGTGCTGGGGGACAGAGAGGGGCCGAGCTTTCCCACGCGTGGGCTCTTGTGGCCGCCTCCCCGTTGGTGAGATCCGCCCCCTAATCACGCCTGGCTGGCATTCCTTGTATCAAACCCAGGAAATCCTGGCTGAATGTGGAAATGCGGGTTTGGCAGAGCCGCGTTCCCAGTTCACTGAACGCCCCTGGGTTCCTAGGAATCCGGCATCTGCTTCAGTCTCTGGCAGCGGTGAATTAGAATACGTCTCTTTCTCAACGAAGCAAAACTTCTGATTTCTTACTACCCAATCTCTCGATAACATCTAAAACGAGCACTTCTTTAATTCTTCAAAAACTGAAAATACTGGGGCGCCTGAGTGGCTCAGTGGGTTAGAGCCTCTGCCTTCCGCTCAGGTCATGATCCCAGGGTCCTGGGATCGAGCCCCGCATCGGGCTTTCTGCTTAGTGGGGAACCTGCTTCCTCCTCTCCCTCCTGCCTGCCTCTCTGACTACTTGTGATCTCTATCAAATTAAAAAAACAAAACAAAACAAAAAAAACCTGAAAATACTGGCAAGAAAAGGGATTGGCAGCAAAGATGAAAAAAAAATTTAAAAAGCATGTTTCGGTTATCTTACTTTTGCCAACTAATATATTTGAAAACATTTTCTCCTGAAAACGGAGACAAATGTATGACCTCCTGTTAACTACAAGCTTATTTTTTAATTAAACAAGAAAACTAGAAAAACCTCTAGATTAACCTTGTAACTAGATAATTTGATTATAAGTGCTCCATGATTTTTCACACTTAATGAGCAGAAAACAAAAGTGTCTCTGTGGTGTGTAGGTCCCTCAATCCCCTAGGGAACTCAGAACACAATCTTAAAGAGGTCAGTCACACCTAAATATGTTAGGTTAGAGAAAACTGGCATAATAGTTAACTATTCATGTACTTATTATTTATGGCTTTCTGAACAATTTGACCACCCTCTCCCCCAACCAAAACCACTATAAGGAAACATTTATCAGTACTCCCAACAGAAATCTACAGGCCGTCTTTCTACTTAGTACACAATGTATGTAGCGGTTTTCTAAGAACAACTCCGCTCTCTGCCTGTTCCTGCTGGCAGAGAACATTTTTGAATGCATCAGCATCCCAAACTGGGTACAGACTTTTTCGGCGTCTTTGGCTATAATTAGGAATATTAAGGATCATGTATTCAACTAACATCAAAAAACTAACTTGCAAAATAAATAGAGTGGTATTACTATAAAATCATCTGCTCTCATGGTAAAAAAATAAAGTGTCTATTAAGAACGAGCGTGGAGGTGGGGGAAGGGAAGCCTGATTGTTCTCCCTTACCATCTTTTTTTTTTTTTTTAAGATTTTTATTTATTTATCTGACAGACAGAGATCACAAGTAGGCAGAGAGGCAGGCAGAGAGAGAGAGAGGAGGAAGCAGGCTCCCTGCTTGAGCAGAGAGCCAGATGTGGGGCTCGATCCCAGGACTCTGAGATCATGACCTGAGCCGAAGGCAGAGGATTTAACCCACTGAGCCACCCAGGCGCCCCTCCCTTACCATCTTTTAAAAACTTAATCTCCAAATACACTCACTGCCATGTTTTGTAAAGAGATAATTTCGATAATCTGCAAAAGGATTTGTTCTAATAAAAATATTTTCCGATGCGAGACTTGAGAAGCCCCAAGGCAATTCCTACATAATGACTTCCTTTAATTGTGCAGTTCTGTTATGATACTTCAATTTAGTTGAAAGAGCCACCTCCTCCCCCTTCTCATGAAGATTAAATGAGATGGCTTCTTTGAACAAATTCTGAATGAAGGGGCGCCTGGGTGGCTCAGTGGGTTAAGCCTCTGCCTTCGGCTCAGGTCATGATCTCAGATTCCAGGGATCGAGCCCCACATTAGGCTCCATGCTCAGCAGGGAGCCTACTTCCCCCCCTCTCTCTCTGCCTGCCTCTCTGCCTTCCTGTGATCTCTGTCTGTCAAATAAATAAATAAAATCTTAAAAAAATAAAATCAATAATATTAAAAAAAAAAAAATTCTGAATGAAATGCCAGAGGGGAGCGGCAATTTCTCTGCGGAGCCTTCTGTGTTTCTTCATCTACCACCCTAGGGTCCACCTGATGGAAGGTGAACTGGAGCCCCTTTCCCTGTGGAGCTCAGAAGCAGAACAGGTAGCAGAACCTGGGCTCAGAGGCAACCCCACCGGATCTTTCCAGGTGCTTGAGAGAGGGTTGCCCCACCCACCACATCCCCACTCCTGCCAGGCCACATTTCTCCCCAGTAAGTGAACGAGTATAACATCTCCAGCTCCAGCTTCACATCTGGGGCTTCCAAATGTGTCCGCAGTTGGGACAGTGGCAGTACATTTGGGGGCAGAGTGAAGGACAGGACTGAGAATTACGCCCATCGGCTCTGTGTTAAAGACCAAAGCAAACTTTCTGCAAGGCAAGTGGGAAGGTGGTCTGGGTAGGTGACAGAGCTCATACCTCTTATCCTGGGGCCTCCTCCCTTCATCTGGGATATGAGGTGCTTGATTGAGATTCCCAAGATCCTCTCTCCCTCTAAATCATGGGGTTCTGAGAAGCTAAGAATGAATGAACTATCTCCAATTTCAAAATGGCACCTGGGACTATTGGCCTACGACTGGACCATGGTTCCTGCATTTACTGTTCTTAGGAAAATATTCTCTGAATGATGAGTTGTCCTGATTATCCTTTTGTGAACTAGCCTTAAAGCCCATGCCCCTGCATGACTGTCTTCCCTTGTAATTCCATATACGAGGAGCAGAAGCCCAAATATCTATGCTGTCACGGACCCAAACTCTCCAGCATGCCCTGTCATGGCAGGCTCTGAGACCTTTGTAACACTAAGTAAGAATCGTTACTCTCAACGCACAAGACTGACGGACACCAGTCTGTTTACCAGGGCTCACGCCTCAGGAAGCTCACTGGGCTGCTTTCACACTGATTTCTTCCTGGAAAAAAGGGCGAGAAAATGGGTAAACGGAGGCAGACGCCCTCAGGAGGGCTCCTGCAGGCAAGCCTGTCTGCTCCAAGCCATCTAACCTTAGGAAGCAGTTTCTAGAACAAAACCGGTGTCGAAGGATTATGTAAGAAAGGCACTGATTGTAACCACTTTCCACTTCATTTCCTTTTTGTTCCGCCCCCCCCTTCTTTCCTCTGTCATGCCCAATTGCCCTAGTAATTTTCAACACACTGATATTTACACAGCACCACGTTCAGAGTTTAAAAAGCTTTAATTTGAACTCTTCGGAGAGGACAAGAAAAACATCTTCCTGGAAGAATTGAAAGCAGAAGACAATGCTATAGGAACAGGTTGGGTGTTGGAGGATCTGGTGTAGCCAACAAATTATGCCTACCTCAAACATAATGAAGGTGGCTTAGGCTGCTTCTTCTTCTAATACTTATCTAATCATATAATCCCTAACTTCTGTTCTTGTACTTTTCATTGCTTCAACAGTGTGGGCTGGGACAGAGCTGTATATTCCCAGAGTTCTGTAAGGTATATGGTCTCGATGAGGACCACATTTGGTGAAAAGATGGGTCAAATGGTAGATGACACACTTGGGGCTACATCTCAACATCATTTTGTGACAACCACGAACTGTGCTCAGGGAACACTGTGGCACACGACCCTCTGCTGACGCAGCCCTGCCACTGGTCCCCAACACCTGGGCAGACCCCTCAGGGGCGGCCAGGAGAGACTGCTGTTGCCTCATCCTGTTCCAGGAAAGCAAAATTAGACCTCAGCTGCACAGGACTGCATGCACCACAGTCATTACACAGTCCTGCTTGAGTGCTGACTTCGGGCTAAGAAGAGGGAACATAAGCCGGACGGAGAGAGAAACGTCCACTTGCAAACTATTTTGCTATATTCGACCTTGCTGAATATTCATTGGAACATTTCATGAAAGTCTAGAATGAACTGGGGAATAAAGCTTGGCAGAGCCAAGGTACCAAATGGTCAGCTGAAGCAGAGCACGCATGAACTCCACTGCGCTCTGGCCACGTTATCTGGTGTGGCAGTGGGATACCAGCCAGGGACAGAGGGCTCAGAAACAAATGGTGACTCCCACTCACTGTAGCAGTGTTTCTGAAACTTGAAGGTGCTGGTGGCTGCCTGGGGATGTCCTTGAAATGGAGAATCCTGAAGTAGATTTGGGGTGGGGCCCGAGCTTCTGCATTTCTCAAAGATCCCAGGTGATGCCCAGGAAGCTGGTCCAGCCTTTGACTGTCCAGAGCAAAGGGAAGGAAGCCCGCCGCTGTACTAGCAAGCAATAGGTTGGAACGGAAATGCCTCTACACACTTTATGTGAAAAATGCTTAAAGGCAAAGGTCCTGGAATCTGGGTACCACGCACTGCAGTGCCTCTGAGGTGGGGCTGATCAAGGGCGACTGTGGCCTGTGTGAGGGGCCACCGGCTAAGGGCTGCCATGGGGACTGCTGTTCACTGTTGAAGCAGCAAATCCAGATCTCTGCAGAAACTCTTACGATTTTAAAATTCAATTTGTGAAACACTGGGGGCCAAGTGCTTCTGGTAAGTAAAAAGAAAGAGATAGTTAATGCTTAATTGGTCTTTAAATTTTAAGTAGCAAGAAAGCACTGCAGTTAGAGCAAGGACCCTGGGATTGAACACAGTCCCAGATCCACCTACAGAAGTTTCTTAAATATGTGAAGACTGGCCATTTCCCAGGTGCCTTCCGGCACGGAAAAGGTGGTAATGTTGCTGTCAAGGGGGAGTTTAATTCCATTTCCAATCACCAAACAGCTCAGTGTGGTGACCTTATCTATGAAAATTGAATGTGTTGAATTCGGTGAGCTTGAAAACATCCTGGTTCGAACATTCTTGGAGGCAAGTAAGAAAAGAAGCAGTTTACCTTTGAGGTTAATAAGGATTCTTGAAGAACTGATCTTTCTAATTTCCTCACGTGTCTGATCACAGAACACTGACAATACGTATACAATTGTGCCATGTCGCTTTCTGACTTTTTTGTAATAGTATTCGTGCTACTGACTTTAAGGCATCAAATTCCAACTTGCTGGGGGGGGGGGCACTCTCACAGCTGTTCTTGGATATTCCCGTTTAAGGACAGACAAGCATCCATGTCAGTGAAGTAAAAAACACACAGTTTCATAGGACAATGTTACCTTTGAATTCTTAACAAATATAAGAGAAATGCACTCACAATGTAGGAGTGCTCACTGAATGATGGGCTGTGTTCAATCAGTTAGTACCTGTTGATGGAGCAACTAGGTGTCAGGTGTAAAGAAAGAGGAAGTCATGATAACTTAGGGGAAAAAAAAGACTCAAAATGCATATGATGAATATGAATTGAATAATGCTGGTGACAAATGTGGCAGGACTGTCCCAAAAGACTTCCCCACAAACCACTTCTCAGTAGTCAGTCATATGAAGGGCAATGAGGATCTGGAATAAAGGCACGTCCATCCATTCTCAAAGCAGCTGTCTATTGAGTTCATGGTACAATTGAGAAACATCAAAGACAGCCAGTGGCTGGTCCGGTGTGCTAAGGGGACAGTGATCAGAGACCCACTGCAGGTGGCAAGGGCAGATGGACTCCAGGTTTTAGGCAGAGTGTGGGGAGCAAACAGAAGGAATGAAGCATCAGTGACATGGTCAGATCTGTATTTTTAAGAAATCCCCTGCTGGCAGAGAATGGGTAGCTAGAGAGGGGAGCCAGAGGGGCTTCGACAGGAGCCAGTCAGAACTGTCTGGGGGTGGGAGAGAGCAGCAGGGCTCAGAGGAGCTGACTTTGGGTCTGGATCCTGGCTCAGCCCCATAAAGCTGAGTAGCCTTGGGCCTCAACTTTTCCATCTCCAAAATGGGAATAATAATAGTACCCACTTCTTTCCGGGATTTGAGAAGATTCAGTAGGGGCAAAGGCACTTTTTGTTCAAATAACAATTATGAGGAGGGGGTCTCTGGGGATGCAGAGAAGCATGGACAATTTCAAGAGATGCTGACGAGGTGCACTGGGCTGAATTTGCAGACGCACCAGGTGTGGAGGATGAGGGAGCATACTGAGGATGACTCTGGGCTTCTGGTAGGACTACTGAGAAGTGGTTTATGGGTAAGTACACTCTCTCTTCCATTGCTTGCTCTTCTGCATGCCAGGCCTGAGCCAAACCCAGCTCTAGCGGCCCCTACAAACCAGCCCAGTGCATCACACATCGGTCCTGACCTCCAACGCTGGTGATTTCTGAACCAGCAGGGTGTCACAAAATTTGTCACCTCCTTAATAGGTATCGCACATAGTTAATAATACCGTGGTTATCACAAAAAGATTATATTTAGAAGCAAAAGGCATTCAAAAATAATGCTTAGTTCTGGGGGCTAAAGGAAGCAATGCCATTCCCCTTGGAAGACACTGATTTATCAATTTTAGTGAATATACCATGTTTTCAACATCTTCCCTTCCGAGTACAGACTCCTTTGTATTGGTTTCTTTCACGCTGCTAAAATAATTGTAAAAAATACAATGCAAAAGTAGAGGAGCATATCGAAAGTGGAAAAGTAAATGGGGATGTCGCAAAAGTATGTTTCCAAAAATGGACTGAATTTGCACACTAGTGACTGAACAGAAACTAAGAAATCAGAGGGCCAACCATCTGGAAGCATTAAGTCAAAACCACTGCCCTTTCAGGACCTGTACTTTTTCAATTACTGAATGACGTGCCTCGTTCTTTCTTATCATCTGGTGAATCCCGCTCGTCTATAATTCTGATGGCTGAATCTTCTCTTTTTTGACCTTAGCGTGACCATCAGCATCAGCTCCAAGTTGTAAGTGAAATAATCTGGCCATTCACGCTATCACTTTGAATACTCTTGGAAGCCAGGGGCTTTTCCTTTGACTTTTTAAAAAAAATATTTTATTTACTTATTTGAGAGAGAGAGAGCGCACAAGCAGGGGGAGCAGGAGAGGGAGAAGCAGGCTCCCCGCTGAGCACAGACCCCGATGCAGGACTGGATCCCAGGACCCTGAGCTCATGACCTGAGCTGAAGGTGGACGCTTAACTGACTGAGCCTCCCAGGTGCCCCTAGGGGCTTTTCCTCATAACGTTTCAACTTCTGATTCCAGTATCCTCATCATTTTTCAGCTTATTTTTTCAGTTGGCTAGAGGAGGTCTTCATATGTTATTTAGTAACAATCTCCGCCCTAGGTTTCCATTACTTTGTTTCAATTTTCCACATGTTAGGTAAACCACTCCCACACTTTCTCAGCACCTCCTTTAAGTCCTGTTTCTCCTGAAATGTGCATTCTACACAATGGTAGGATAGAAACAGATGTTGGAATGAGGGCACATATGTGGGAGAGGCCAACTCTTCACTTAAAACAACTACCCAGATATGGATCAAGAACTGATGTCTATCTCACTAGCTCTCATATAATGTGCTGGGGCACACTGGTGGAGCAGCAGGAAACTTGTGCCTGCGTTTTGATAAATGTGAGAAAATTATTCTGACAACCCAGGAGGCCCTGTGTTATGGAAATATCCTCCAGGTGGCGCTGTGAGCCGAGCAAGACCAGAGGGAAGCGTAGAGGGGTGCAATTTGTTACCCACAGTGTTGCCTCATGTCAAGTTGGCAAACAAAGACCAGAATGGGAGACAACTTAGCCATAGGAGTCTCAGCTCTCTGCTCAGGACTGTGATGTAGGAGGCTATGTCTGTGTACCCTGATCTCAGACAGATGAGAGGAAGCTGTGTTTCCATGCGTACAGGGATGGGAGCTACCTAGGTCCACGTTCGTACTTGGGAAAAGGTGGTCTGGGGTTATGGTAAAAGGAATTCCCCCAAAGATTCACCCCCAACAGAAGCCAGCCACCTTGCACCAAGGGAAAGGCTGTGAGCGCCCCCTGGAGTGGCTGGAGGGGGTATGGCTGCCCCCAGGCAACCCAAAAACTCCCAGCAAGAGCCAGCTATGAAATCCCCCATGCCCAGGGCCAAGGAGAGGAACCCTGTCCTCTTCCCCATAACACTCTGCATGCCCTGCACATTCGCACACCCTCACAGGACCTACAGGGAGAGGTCAGAGGTGATACCTAATCATGAGTGGGAAAGGAACTGGAGAAAGGAAGGAGAGGAAAAACCCACAGTGTTTATTATAAAGTCTCCTCCTCCACAGTAATTCCTCCTCCTCCCCTTCCAAGCCAACACAGGCCTGATTTGGAAGAGGCAGAAGCTCATTTAAACCAGATGAGAGGTTGGTGTTTGGGTTGTGACAAATGCTGGCCTGGGCTCTTTTATCCTGAAACTGATCTGAGAACTTTCAATTATTTAAGACTAACTGAAGAGGCTATGGGTCCCATCTGAGATTTCATCGCAGCGATGGAAAGGAAAACTTGGCTAGGTGAGTTCTCAGGGCACGGGGAAAAAGTACACACACTTCCGGTTTAACCCTCATGAATCCAGGGCAAAAGACAAAAGGGCTCCACATAATATCGTTCAGGTTTTCTCTCTGCCCTTGGACTCGCTGTCCCTCCTCAGTTCAGAGCCCAGGTTCCAGGTCAAGGTCTGCTGTGCTTACTCCACAGCGGGGTCTGCGACCCCAGGAAATTACTCAAGCTCAGTGTACCTCAATTTCCTCATCTATGGATAATGATTCCTACGCTTCCTAGAGCTGATGTGGGAATTCTGTGAGGGAATACACTGAAAAGTGCTCAGCGTGGAACTCGGCACCAAGTTTGCTCAATAAATGTGAGCGGTTATTAAATTTCGTCCCCAGTGTCCACAACTTGGCACTGATAATCACCATCATTAGATTTCAAGCTTTATGGTAACTGAATGATCTTTTGTCTTAAAATGATTCCATTACTCTCCAGCGATAGTGTGTGTGTTTGTGTGTGTGTGTGTGTGTGTGTGCTATTTCTGTCAAAGTGGATGGACTATGCAGTTTCTGTCTGAAAGGTCATTTGCGTGACCCCATTTTTATTTGAGTTACAGAGAAAATATGTGGTTTCGAATTTCAAAGCAAACAGTTATGTGAGTGAACTAGGCTAGAGTAAATAATAAAGCCATTATTAAAAATGAAATCAAACCTAAAATTGGTAGGAGAAAAATAGTAGGTCAAATCTCAATCTATGATGGATTCTTTAATGTCATTCTCAAGGTCATTTAGAAAACATATTCACATGCTTCATTTTCAGTTTGAAGTCAATCCATTATTTAAGAATGTTATGGGTTTCTTTGAAAATGTCTTTCTCCTACTTAAGACAATTTAAAGGAAACAGCGGATCAGAGGGGAAAAAAAAAATCACATTTCTGGTTCAACATTCTTTTTTGGCCAAAGGTAAAGGAAATGTTGCTATAAGAGGGCCACCAACTTGTTCCAATGTGGGGAAGCTCTGCCTGATTTCACCGGAGATCACAGAAATCAAGGCTGTGTGTGTAGCCAGTGCCAAAAATCACTGGCCAATATAACTGCTTGCTTAATGAAAATAACTACAAATAATTAAAAAGCAGGGCTACTAGAATTCCTAATGAAAATCCAATAGGACTGCCTGTCTTCTCCAAACAAACATAAAATGATACCACTTTCGGATCACTTTTATTCTCTTTATTCTGTCACTTTTATTCTCTCTAGTGAGAATTTTATGTGGCTTTACGTTCAGCTGCGAGAATGTGGGAGGCCAAGGCCAAATTCTAAATGAATGTTGAATTCAAGGGACCACTGTCCTTTTTTACAGTCTAGGGCACTCAAATCACAGGCCTTAGAAGCCTTGCTAGTTCACGTCAGTCTCAGTGTTAGGTGGGTCCCCTAGTTAGAGACCAGGAACCTAATGATCTTGCAGGGGCTCAACGATATCACAGATTATGAACTCTGAGAGCTACGTGTGTTGTTCATGGAGATACTGCTAAGAGTGCCACCGTATCCAACCCCATGATTACCCCCGAAATGCTGTCTGAGCCCCTGTATAAGAGGAGAGGGTAAGTACTTGTGCCTCGCCTCTTAGAGAACTGACCGGAATCCGGGCCTGTGTGGATCTGGGGACCCTGTGCCCCATTCTCCACCAAAATCCATTCTCAGTAAATGCATTTTACATACTACTTTTCCCTTTAGCTGTGTAAACTTGTACTCTACGGCAACCACAGCACATACATACAACAACAAAGATTAAGGGTGACAGTACAGAGCGATCCTTCATTTCTGAAAACATTTTTAATTTCTAGGGATCAGCCTTGGGGTAAAAGGATATTTACTCTGAAATATACTTCACAACGTGTTAAAATAAATTTGTGAAACATTTTTCAACCTGAAGGGAGAAAAAGCAAAGCAGCATTTTTTTTTTTTTGACAGTAGATCAAGATCACTGTAAATGTATTAGTTAAATTCCTAGATATTAAGTTTAATAATTAACCTGTTAATCACGACCATTTCTTGGTAAGCACATATGATGTCCTCAGGACTGCACTAATGCATTTTATAGGTTTTTATTTTTTAAAAATTATTTATTTGAAGGAGAGCACGAATGAGCTCGAGCAGAAAGGAGGCACAGAGGGAGAGGGAGAAGCAGGCCCCTCACTGAGCAGGCCCAGTGTGGGGCTTGACCCCAGGACCCTGAGATCATGACCTGAGTCAAAGGCAGACACTCAACACACTGAGCCACCCAGGTGCCCGAGGTTTTAAAATTCAATCTTGCCAATGTCCCTAAAGGAAGCGTTATTCTCCCCAGGTTTCAGATGAAGAGACTGATGTCCAGACAGTGAAAGCTAAGGTACTCAGCTACTGGAGAGCTGCAGGCTCCACACCCAGGCCTGTATCAGTACACCTAGGCCCACCTCACTGAGTCACACCGTCACTCCGGTGTTCTTAAAAAGATACGGGTGATGCAGTTTACGTGTTTTATATTTGAGTAATATGGCTAAGGACCCACGCTAATTATATTTTAGTTCTAAACTCTACCCTTGGTTATTTACTGTTTAGCAAATGGCTATTTACTACTTACGGTTTACCTTCCTAATTTTTTGTGAAATCAAATAACCATGCTATTTGCTAACAGCTTAAATACAGAAGTAGAGAAGGTGGAGTGGTTATAAATTGGGTTCCATTAATTTCATTTTCTTTCTGGATACCGCTGACTGCAGAGCTATCGAAGTTACCTGAACTTGGATGGAAATAATGAGAAATAAATTAGAAAGAACAATGAGCAACATAAGACAGAGATTTCATACTATCTTACGACCCAGAGCATCGGAGAGTAGGGATCACACGCTTTTGATTGCTATTTCTAGAAAAGCCACCAGCCATGAACATAGTAGGCTATAATAAAATACTAAGCACCCAGCAGAAGATCTAGCACATCATTTTATATTGTAAAGACTCAATGAAGATGTCAGATGAAAAGCTCTGAAAGTGAAACTGGGAAGAAACTTTACACATTTGAAACTACACTCAAAGTGCCTCCTTCTGATTGGAGACTCTGAGGCAACAGCCCGCCAATGCACAGAAACTGTTCATTCACAACTTAACGAACACATCAGCACTGAACTGTGCTTAGAACGCCAATGTGATGCAAAGGGAAATTAATACAAGGTAGAATTTTAAAGCACAACCAGTAGCTTCACTTCAAACAAATAGTGTGGATCTCATTTGCCAAGCAGCACTTAGAATTACTGTTTCTTGAATAGTTCGTATACGGCAGTTGTTAGAACAACTAGTTCTCTGCCTCAAGTGTACTCAGAAGCAATAACCGTAGTTTTTTCATTTTCAAAGTACGATACCTCAGTAGATCGATGTCTAGTTTCGCAGCACACAGTTTAATCTCTAGCACTTACCCATCTTAGACCAATCATTTTCCAACCGAGAATGGCACAAGGTAAGGCTTCACCACAATTTGCACTTGAAGTATTATTTTTGGGTCCAGGTGACAAGGAGCTCAGGAATGACTAATACGTTCATTCAACTTGCCCAGGCCCGTTCCAGCTCTGCATCTGAGCTCGCTGGAACTGGAGCAGGCAGGCGGCTCTGCTAGGCATTTTGGAAGCAAGCTGCCATTAGGAGGGACGGAGAGATCCTGGTGACAAACATACATCTTGGGGAGCGGGGGCGGCACAGCCCTCTCCCGCCTGTCCATCCTCAACTGCCACCAGGACCCCCTCTTCCGGGCCACACTCCCTGATGGTACCTCTTGCAGGGACCCTGTCTGACATGTGTTCAATTCAGGATGGGTCTCCGCCTCAGTATAAACAACAAAAAGCTAAAACTATCCGAAGGCTTTGCTTCCTTCCCCATCTCCATGCTCCTGCTACCCAAACAAAGAAAACAAACACACAGCTGTGCACTTAAGAGGCTCTCTAAGGATTACGGTAATCGCAAATCCATAGTAAAAGTAATCTGATAAAAACTTGTAAAAACTACAGACACTGCAGGATGGACAAAACGTGTCTGTCATAAGCTCTGAACGCTCGCCTTCATGATCCACTCACACACAAGGCACTTTTTTTTTTTTTTACTACTTCCCTTCATGCTTTCACTTTAGAATGATGCTATCTGCCCCTATCTTGATTAATTTTAAGCTTCTCACTCCTGTTTACTAAAGAAAAATGACTCATTCAAAGTGATAAAAGGGAGTAGACTTTTCGAAAATCGTTTTTCTTCCCCCCTCAGTCTCTAGCAGTTTTTGTTTGTTTGGCGAGAAATGGAGTTTTCCATTATTTTTTAACAAGAATTATCTTGCTCGTGCCAAAACGTGGTTGTTGAGATTTAGTGTTTCATGATCTCTCAAGCTTTTGATTGTAGGCACAATCGCTAAGTCTAAGACGAGAAATAGAGCAGTAACCATTTGTGGAGGTGGGGTGCTACCTTTCCTCTGCCAGACCTCAGGCTAGGTGGGATGGATACCTTATATTTTATCAGCCTTGCCTAACAGGTATCATTTGTTCCACTTAGCAGATGGGAAAACTGAGGCTCAGAACGTGGAAGGGACTTGCCTGAAGCTGGCCAGCTTGTTGTCAACCTCAGGTCTGGCTATATTCTCACCCTGTGCCCTTGCACTGCTCTAAAAGTCATGGAAACATCCATCCCTGGAAGGAGGGACGAGGGGCTGGTTTGGATGTGAGCCAGAAAGGAAGGGAGGAAAGAACACAGCAGGCGCCCTCCTCACCACCTCCAAACCATCCGATGCCAGGTTTCAGGCTGCTTTCATAACAAAACCTCCTTCCTGCTGCAGTGGCAGAAACTGTGTCCCCCGCTGTCGGAGAAACCGCAGAGAGCCATGCTAGGTTGTGCCAGAGGGATGAAACAGTGAGGGGGGATGAGAGGAGGAAGGATGTTCTGAAAACTCGGCAAGATGGCCTTCATAAAATATGAAAAATAGGCCCAATAAATCCAGTCTGTGGCTGTGACAATAAAAACTCGGTCTGGGAAGGTTCTCTGAGGGGATCTCAAAATTTCACTTCGCCCTCCTCGGTGGAAAATAATTATGCCAATATCTTCCTAAGGAAATCAGAATGTCTTCTTAACGCAGGAAAAATAACAAGCTAGTCATCAGGTGATGCAGTAACAACCCGACTCTGTCTTGACGAAGCTTGAGCCCATCTCTGGGCTTGCCTGTAGAAGGCATGAGTCCTTCAGACCATGGAGACCCACTTGCTATGACAATGACAACGTCCTACAACCTCCCTGCCCTCAAGGGAGCAGCCCCCTAAAGGGGCATGTTTAAGCAAGTTCATGTACACAGAAGGTCTAGAAGGTAGGAAGCACCAGCAGCCTCGTGGTTCATTCAGAAAATGTTTACTGAGCATCTACTGTAGATCAGGCAATGAAGAAAATGAATCACATTTATGGCGCTGGTATACCTGCTGATAAGTAAGAGGAATAAAGAAAATACATAGTCTGATGAGTACAGCTGCTAACAAGAAAAAGAGAACAAGGAAGTGGCACGGTGGAAACTACCTGCCGACTTCAGTAGAAAGAGCTCGGGAAAGTGCTAGGGAGAGAAGGGAAGAAAGATGAGACTGAGTGTTGGCGCCTTATTCCAGGAGCTTTGAGAAGAGGTGATGGCTAGAGGGGAAGTGGGATCAAGAGAGTTTTTTGTTTGTTTGTTTGTTTACCTCTTTAAGATGGTAGAAATGACAGCACACGTGTATGCTGACAGAAATGATACAGCAGAAAGAGAAACATGAGCATGAGGCAGGAGAGAGACTTCACACAAAAATGCTGAGAACAGGGGCACAAAACCCAGACTACAAACATTAACACAGGCACTGAGTAATGGCTTAGAGGAGTCAGAGGTTGTCTGGGGCATCTTGTAACTGGCCTGTGACCCTGGAGGAGACCTTTCTGAATTATGATGGCTCTAAAGGAATGGCAGGGGGGAGAGACGCTGAGGGTCCAGGTGGAGGTTATGGACCCCCCTCAGAGACCATGGGTGGGCATGGGGCAGATGCTGCAAGATGGAACACCGGTGTTGTTGCTGCGGGAATGTTCCTTGACTCCAGTGAGTCAGCAGCTACCTTCTGGCACAGATAACAGACTGCCACAGAGGCAAAACCTACAAGTGACAAGAAGCGACAACTCTCCCTTTGCTGCTTCTTTGGCCAAAAGCAGATCCTCTGATCAATTACAATTTTATCTCCTACAAGACAGAGGAAGAACATATCGCTTCCCCGGATTTGAAGGTTACCAATGGGAAATCAGAGACCCCAGGGAGAAACAGCTCAGAATTCACCGCATGTATAATAACAATGGCAGGAAGTCAATCACTAGACAAATACCAACTAAAGCCAACCCTGCACCAGCCACCTATGTAGGTGCTGGACATACTGAGGAGTGTGTGGCATTCACAACATTCCAGGGCACAGACTGCACAACTCAGAGAAAAGGCAGAGAGATATGATGGCTGGGTTCTAAGGAAGAACAGCAGGGGGGTAGAGCTAAAGACGGAAAAGTCAGAGTCTAACTCGTAACCATTCCAGTGGTGAGTGGGGGAAAGTCGTCTGAGAGACACCGATTACAGAGGTCCAGATGGGCTAAGTAAACAAGGAGGAAAGAGGGGCTCATGGGGCTGCATCCTCCAGGTTCTGGGGTTCCTACCCTGCCCCTGGCTCCACCCTTTACTGCAGCATCTTCCTGGCCTCCTTGTTCCTGACCTGTGCCATGCAGATGACAGTAGGATCTACGTTAGCGCAGGGGGCAATCCGCCTTAGCCACCGTTCTTTATAAGGACCCGGAGAAACACTACTATCCGAGGAAGAACAGAGACTGCAGAGGCGATCTGCAGACTGAAGGAAGAATTCTTGAACAGTTAAAAGTATCCTGCACTGGAACTAAGTCCTTTGTAAAGAGTGAGCTTTTCCTCCCAGGAAGGATTTGTGCAAGACACAGACTTACCAACTGTCTAAGAAATTTTAGAGGGGATTCATGCAGTGGGAAGGAGGGTGTGGCAGGTGAATGGCAAGTGCTTTTTTAACGAGTCTGTTTCTCTGAAACGTTTCTCATTGCGTAGATTTAATCTATGTTCAGAGCAAGAAGACAGGAACATGAGGGCAGAGAAAACACAAAGAAGACAAAGTCAGCAGAAACATTTGAGGACAAACTGTCCTAAGTCATTAAGCACTGAAAGAATAATTGAATAGACTATATTAAAAATATATATATTTTAAATATTTAAATATTTAAAATATATATATATATATATTTTCCCCCCCCTTTTGAGAGGGAGAGAGAGAACTCTCTCAAGCAGACCCCCACTGACTGCACAGCCTGACAGGAGGCTGGACCTCACAACCGGGATCATGACCTGAGCTAAAATCAAAGGTCAGATGTTAACCAACGGAGCCACCCAGGTGCCCCAAGAAAGTGGCAAGAATATTTCTGATACTCAGTTTAAGTCTTCCAAGAAACAGTGAAGAAGAAGAAGGTATGGATGAAGAGGCCTGGATGAAAGAGAGGAAGGAAGAGGGAGCTGGACATATTGTCAACCATGGCTACAGAGACCCAGTGGGGCCTTGTCAGTGGACCACCTTTCTTCCCACACTGTACTAGTGGTTCTGGATCTGTGCCGTAGTTGGTGTCTCACATTCTTTATGACCCAGAAATTCTAGTACCTTTTACACGGCGTGTTTCCATATACGGACTGTGTAGAATCCTTCAAGCAGCGTACAGGCTCTGAAGATGCCTTGTGAGTTTATGGGCTGACCCTGGAAATCACATGGAGGAGCCACGTCTTGGGTTAAGGAATGATTACAGGGGCAAGAAAGGCGCTGATGACACCAGGAGGTCAGAGGTAGCCTCCAATGTGCTCAAGAGATGGGGCGTTGACACTGGTGCACAGGCTGACGGTGTTACGTTTGCATGCAGAGTATCAGATCATTTTTGAGATCATGTCATTCCAGATTCTTTAGAAAATGTTTATCCACAACTGCGATTTAGAAATGGGAGTCATTAAATCCTGCAGTCAGGACTTTGCATGCCTGCAATGGGAGGCCGCTGGCTCTGAACTGAGAGATATCACTAGGAACCACGGGATGCGATGCCTACATCTCCAAAATTAACATTTTGATTCATGTAACTTCCCCCTCCATTAGCACGGAGGGAATCTAACTCTTCTGTGATATTCTTTTTTCTTTATTGATTTCTAGAGAGAGAGCACTGGATTTTTCTCTTTTGTTTAATAACTTTAAAGACAGATGGAGGCTTTTAAATGCTCACCTGTTTTACTACTGAGGCTCTCTCGATTTCTCCAATTGTTGTTTCTGGAGCACAAGGAGGTTAGAGCTTTCTTGTGGATACAAGTATGTCTGGAAAAATATTTCTATAAATGAAGCCAAAATATATATGTAAAGGCAAAATGACTCCTTTTGTGAAGCTACAACTGACCATTAAATTGAAATTTATCTTAGGGTGAAAGAGGAGAAAAGAAAGTATATACAAAAAGCTATTGTCTGTCTCAGAAGAAAGTATCTCAGTAATCCATTTCCAGTTTTTGGACAAAGAACTACTCAATATTCAACTTCTCATTTTTTAATGTCAGCTTTTTCAAATATTCTGATAAATACTATAAAGTGACCTACTTCCCCTGACACCTATGAAAAGTAACGTGTCATTCCAAAATCCATTTCCACTTGCAGGGCAAAAGACAACACTTCCATAGCCATCCTTCTCTGACAGATGGGAAAGCTCTTCAGCTAAACCCCTTCCCTCCCCCCAAAAAAGTTATTCTAGTTGTAGCTGGACAATTTACTATAATCCTTGGGTCCAACTCTCTAGCTAGAACTGGAATGTTATGGTATACTGGGAATATTAGAAAATATAGCCTTGCATGGGGGTAATGCCTCCTTGGTGGCTCAGTCGGTTAAACATCTGACTCTTGATTTGGGCTTAGATCGTGATCTCAGGGTTGGGAGATCGAGCCCAGAGTCGGGCTCTGTGCTGAGCATGGAGCCTGCTTCAGATTCTCTCTCTCCCTCTGCCCTACTCTCCTGGCTCACGTCCTCTCTCTCTCTCTCTCTTAAAACAAACAAACAAACAAACAAAACAGCCTTGTAGGAAACCAGGTAGCAAAAAGATATAAGGATTATGGTGATTTTTAAGAAGTAGGGTTATCTGAATAAGATGTTGGTCTGAGTCCCTTACAATACTGAGGAAGACAGCAAGACCTCTGACTGCAGGGCAGACTCTGGACTCAAGTTGGTGTATGTTTCAATCCTGCTTCTGTACAGTCTGGTCCTGTGACTTTGGGTGAGTAAATTCCCTCCATGCACTTCTGCTTTTCTGTCATAGAGATGACAAGAGCACCTTCCTCCCAGTGTGGACATGAAGGATATGGTGGGCACTCAGGATGGCAGCACGAGGCATGGCACTCAGAAGCTACTGCCTTCAAGCTTTACAGGAAAAGTGTTATTATTGACTGAAAGTATTTTTTTTTTTTTAAGATTTATTTATTTGAGAGAGAAAGGGTGCATGCAGGCATGTGAGTGAGGGAAGAACGAGAAAATCTCAAATAGACTCCCCGCAGAGCACGTTGCCCAACAAGGGGCTCAATCCCACCGCCCTGAGATCATAACCTGAGCCAAACCAAGAGCCGGATGGATAGCCGACTGAGCCACCCAGGCGTCCCTTTAATTTGAAGTATTAAAAAAAATACTTGGTAGTGTTGGAAAATCATTTCCCTGGTCAAACCATCATTTTTAAAATGTGGAAATTCTAGATGTCCTTGTTAAAAAAAAAGTGCATGAAAATGGAAACTGTATTTATAAAAAATCTTTCTGGGATTTTGAGAGGCATTAAATCTGCTTAGAAATTTGGGGATAATTGACATCTTTACTAAACTGAATTTTTCAGTTTATTCATATGATATGTCTCTCCTTTTATTTATATCATCCCAGATTTCGTTGTCAGAGTTTTACAGTTTTCAGAATATAAGGCCTATATGTACTTTGTTAGCTTTACCCTTAAGTATTTTGGTTTTTTAGCCATTTTAGATAATAGTGGATTTTTAATTTTCTATGCACTCATTATTGCATTCATTTTTAGTATACAGAAATGTAATTAACTTCTATATGTTGATCTTATACCCTGCAACCTTGCTGAATCTGTTTTTTAGATTTTTTTATTTTAATTTTTGATATTTTCAGAGTAGACAATTATGTCAGACAATATAGACAACAAAGAAGAAGCAGGTAGAAGCAAAGTAGTTTAAATGCAACTTTGTGCAAGACGGGAAACGTACCAAGCAAAACCTTGTATCAGTTAGATGCAAACACACACAAGATTCTTTTAAAACTTACATGGAAAGACAAAGGAACTATAGGAGGTAAAACAATTTTGAAAAAGAATGTAGTGAGAGGAATCACTCTCCTTATTTTTAGGATTTATCAAATAACAAAATAATAAAGTCTGTGTGATACTGCAGAGGGACAGACATACAGATCAATGGAACGGAACGAGAACCCAAATATAGTGCAAATATCCCTCACACACAAGTACGGTCAGCTGATTTTTTTTTTAAAGATTTTTTTATTTATTTGACAGACAGAGATCACAAGTAGGCAGAGAGGCAGGCAGAGAGAGAGAGGGGAAAGCAGGCTCCCTGCTGAGCAGAGAGCCCGATGTGGGGCTTGATCCCAGGACCCCGGGATCATGACCTGAGCCGAAGGCAGAGGCTTTAACCCACTGAGCCACCCAGGCGCCCCCGGTCAGCTGATTTTGACAAAGATTCCACAGTGACTCAATGAAGGAAGGATGGTCTTTTCAACAAATGATGCTGAAGCAACCGGACATCTATAGGCCAAAATACGAATCTGGACCCAAACTTCCTATCTTATGCAGAAATTCAGAAAGGATCATAGACTTACTTGGAAGACATAAAGCTAGAGAATTTTAAGGACATAATAGAGGTGAAAATCTTTGGGATTCTGGGGTTTGGTGAAAGGTTCTTAGATAGGACAACACAAGTATGATCCAAAAAAGAAAATAATGGATAAATTGGACTTACCAAAATTAAAAAATTTCTGCTCTGTAAAAGACCCGGTTATAGGGATTAAAAGATAAGCTACAGACTCAAAATACTTGAAAAATATGTATCTGACAAAGGACTCCTATCTAGAACATATAAATAACTCGAAACTCAACTTTAAAAAAAAACCAGACAGTTCAACTGGAAAATGTGCAAAAGATATGAAGAAGCATTTCAACAAAGAGGGCATATGAAGGGCAGACAAACATGTGAAAAAGATGTTCCACATCCCTGACCACTAAGACGACAGAGTTCCCTCTATACACCTGTTACAGCCACTAAGATAAAAACGTGGTATCACCAAGATCATGCTGGTAAGTCTGCAGAGAAACTGGATCACCGTATGCAACGAGTGGGAATATTACGTGGTAGAGACGCTCTGGAAAACAGTTGACAGTTTTTTTGGTTTTTTTTTTAGCTAAGTGTAAACTTACATAGAACCCAGGAATTGTACTTCTGGGCATTTATTCCAGGGAAATGAAAACCAAATCCACATAAGACTTATCCATACTTGTTCACAGTAGCTTAATTTGTAATAGTCAAAAACTTGAAAAATGCCCCTTAGTGGGTGAATGGTTAATTAAACTTCAGTGTATCCATAACGTGGAATGCTAGTCAGAAATCACAAAGAACTACTGATTCATGCAACAAATTGGATGGATCTCAAAGGCATTACATTGAGCGAAAAAAGCCAATATCCAAAAGTCACATACTAAATGATTCCATTTATATGACATTGTCAGTTACGTAACTGCAGAGATGGAGAACACATACATGGTCGTCAGGGGTTAGGGAGGGGTGCATGCGTGTGCCTGTGTGTGTGTGTGTGTGTGTGTGTGTGTTTAAGGGAGTATGGAAAGGGAGACCTTTGTGATACAGAACAGTATCTTGATTGTGGTGGTTATGTGAAACTACACACGTGATAAAGTAAAATATGTATGTCATTACACATACACATTGTCATGATGTCCATTTCCTGGCTTTGATACTGCACTATAATTATATGACACAACCATGGTGGGGGAGGAGGGTGCTGGGAGGGCATTTCTGTTATCTTTGTAAATTTCTATTAATCTATAATTTCAGAATAAAAAGTGGGGGAAAAAAGCCTGCTCAGGATGTGGGGGGAACACCCACTCTGTTCCCTAAATAAATGAACAATTACTATTTTAAAAAGAACACAGATTAAAAAAATAACAGGTTAAACTATAACAGAAATGAACATGTTTATCAGATTAGGAGACATTTTCTATGAAGAAATAAGCTTTAACATTTCCCATATTTTAAATACTGAAAAAACAACCTCAGACTCAAATTTTGGCCTCAAAAGCATTAAGATGGGACTGTGTTTTCTAAGCTGAGATTCTAAAATGAAACTTTGCTTTGGAAAAAAAAAGTACCTCTTCCTTTTTACAGTTCAGATTCTGGCATTGAAATATGTTATTAAAATAGTACTGAAAACAATAAGGCATTAACATATGAACTTACTCATGCTTGGGAAGATACCAAGTTGGAAGTGTATGAGTTTAGAAGTAAAATAAAATAAAATAAAATAATACATTCATAGTGTTCTTTGAAATTGTTTCTCAAAACTATTTTCAAGGAAAAATTCCATCTAATTCATATGGAACAATTCTAGATTTTCAATGATTTCCTACTCCAGATTGAAGTGCTTTAAACTTATTTTAACAACAAATTAAAAAAGAAAAAAAATTAGCATCAAAGAAAAAGGATTTGGGGCAGAACTGACTTCTTGGTCTACCAAACTTAAAAGGAATGAATCATTTTTTTTTCTTTCTAAATTCCCCAGTTCCTATATAACTGACTTAGAAGAACAGGATTTGGTCATCTCATATATGACATTTCCTAAGTGTTCCTCATTCATTCTCTATTTTAAATGACCATTCTAACAGAGATGTGTGTTAAAGTAAGAGGCAAAGCTTTAAAAACACGTGCTTTGCAAATTTAAGTTCTGTTAAATATGGAAAGCTGTTCTAGAATTGGTGATGCAAAAAAAAGCAATTTTCCTACCCTCTGGCATATCTCAAAACATACCAGACCAGTTGAGGGTGTCTTCCCCTTCTTGCCTTCGCCTACCTTTACACGCATCACTAGGGTGCAGGCTATTATTTCTGAGACTGAAAGAGCGCAAGCAAAGATCATGAACAAAGTTAGGTGTGCAGCATAATATGGAATCCCAATTCCTACATCTAGCTAATCTATGAGATGTGTTTGGCTTTGGGAATGCAACTTTTTTGGTAGATAGTGCAACCCAAGAAGGAATCCATTAGAACTTTTCTGAGCAATGGTCCATTATGCTTTGCTATCAAGAAAACGGAGGATTTCACAGTAGATTTTATCATCAGAAGAGATGTAAGAGACCCATCTGGTCCAATTCACTTTATTTCAGGATGACTGAGTATCCTAATTCACCTAGTACTAAAGGTTCTGCCAGTATATGGATGGTCTCTAATCTGCAGGTTAGGCTCTAATCAAGCCTATTAATAGACCTAGTGGCCAAGAAGATGTTCCTTGGGAACCCTATCTTCCCTTTAAGAGCTGAATATTTCCATTATTATCTTCTGTATATCGACACTCTTCTTAAATAACAGGGATCCTCTCTCCAGAATAAGATGTGAAAAAAGATAAAAGAGAGATAAAGTAAGGCAGATTAGCAGAGCATATAAAATTAAAGAGACCTTTTTCCTACATGGATATCATAACCTCCTCAAGAATCAGAAGAACACATTTTCTATAAAAATAGAACAAAACTGAATCTCTGTCACAAACACTATTAATTAACTTAGAAATCTGCTTTTATTCTGTCTTCCAAAGCAAGTCTGTATAGCAAGAAATGGTGTGGCGGAGTCTACGATCAGGACAGCTATGGAAACAAGTCTGGCGCAGCTGACAAGTTCTCTCTCAACAGATCTTTAAAAAGCACAAGTCATGTTAATTAAATAATTTATAATTAGTATCAGTGTATAAAATCTTTACCCTGTCATGTTGATATGTTACAGAATTTAGCATTTTCTGCACAATGGTTTCTAAAGATGGAAGCATCATATGGAGAATATAGCTAGCAACTGCTATAATTTGAATAATGTGAAATATATATATAAAGAAAGTGGAGAAGAAATCCCAAATGTTACTTTTGGTTCAAGATGGCAGCCTGACTTCTTTTACCTCCTTTCATTCCCCATATCTTGTTAAAATGAGTATAAAGGGGTGCCCGGGTGGCTCAGTGGGTTAAAGCCTCTGCCTTCAGCTCAGGTCATGATCTCAGGGTCCTGGGATTGAGCCCCGCATCGGGCTCTCTACTCAGTGGCGAGCCTGCTTCCCCCTCTCTCTCTGCCTGCCTCTCTGCCTACTTGTGATCTCTGTCTGTCAAATAAATAAAAACAATCTTAAAAATAAATAAATAAATAAAATGAGTATAAAATAATAAAAATGGCAAAAAGAGCAAGAGAGACCCAAAGCAGAGGGTTGAGTAGAAGCTAACCCAACAGGACAGTGGAAATGGCATCTAAGTGTGCTGGAAGATCCCAGTGATAAGCGAGTGAATTTTCTTGGCAACATCCCTAAAGAGGCAAGACCCTGGCGCAGGACAGGCCTGGAGGGGGGGGTGGGGTGTGTGGCTAGAAAGCAAGCTGAAAATACAGATTCTGTGAAACTCCAAACACAATACCGGGGGGGTCCTTGAGCTCCCCCCTCATGACGGGGAATGGAGGCAAGACCCCACTGCACCTCGGTGAGCCCCCACAGGACTGACTGACAGTGAAGGTGACAAGTGGTGGGGCGTTTGTCTCACTTCTTCTGCCAAGCTGTCCATGCCAGCAGCCAGATACAGGATGCTTTCTGGGAAGGACTGTTTTTTCCCTTGGAAGAAACTCATCAGCCTAGGGGTGTGTGTGTGTGTGTGTGTGTGTGTGTGTGCGTGTGCACACGCGTGCACTGGGGCAGAGGGAAAGGCACGCCTCGGGAAATTTAGGGGTTCCAATCTGGAGAAAGCTGGATTAGGACGGGATTCAATACAGTACATTCTGCCATCCACAGGTCTTACTTTCTCACCCTGAGATCCTGATCAGATTCTCATTAACTCCCTTTTAAGTGGTAATGGGCAGCCAAGCCTTCAACATGAAAGCCAGAGACCTGAATAATCAAACAGAAAAAAGGAACCTGGAGGAAAACAAGGTATTCAAAGGACATCTGAAGAAAATTCAAAAGGCCTAGGAAATTGTCTAGAGAAATAAGTAAAGCTATTGCAGCCCTAATATAAAAACCAAACGCTCCTAAAAAAAAAAATAAAAAAAAAAAAAAATAAGAGTTGGAAATTAAATATTTAACCGAAGTAAAGATTCCATAGGAGGATTTGAAGGAACATCAAGCAACTCTCCCAGAAGGTAGAGCAAAAAAAACCAAACAACAAAGTTAGGAAATAGCTATGAAGAAAGTGATAAAAATGAGATGCTCTATCCAGGTCTAGTAATATTACTAAATCTAGTAATAAACATTTTAGGCAAAGAGAATAGAGGTTAAGGCAGGGAGAAACTAAGAAATAATTCTTAAAAAAATTAAAAAAAAATTAGTCATGGAGGGACACAGGCATCTGGAGCCAGGAAGAGCAGTTCAAAGAACAAAGAATGAAGGAAAGAATAAAGAAACAAATAATCCACAGTAAGTCACATGACTGTGAAATCTCAGAACTCAGGATAAATAGAAAATCTTTTTTAAAAAGCTTCACGAGAAAAGCAGAACACATATAGGAACCAGAATGGCACCGTACTTCTTCAAAGCATTCCAGTAAACAGTGGTGCCATGTCTTCAAAATTGAGGGAAAATGCTCGTTTAACCTACAGTCATATGCCCAGGCCATCCTTCTTCAAGCACAGAGAGAATAAAGACACGTTTTAGGCATGCAGGGATTCAAAAGTACACCTCCCAGGAAAACTTTATTTACGGAACTCATAGAGGATGTGCTTTGTCAGATGGGAGAATAAACCTAGAAAGGAAAGACACAGGAATCCAAGAAAAGGAAAGATCTCCCAACCCTTACTCCCCTCAACCCCCCCCCCCCCCCCGCCGCCCCCTCCGCCAAGGGCCAAGGGAGGTTCTAGCATTGTGTTGAGAAGTCAAGGCCACTGCAGCTGTGGGGTAGCTTAGAGAGTAAATGGCCTGGAAATGACCCTGGGGGATAAAGAGCCACAGGAAGGAGGCATGTTTGAGTATCTGTGAAATGTTATTCAAAGGCATATGGCAGAAACGTTGGAACATTTGGGAAAAAATGGACTCTAGGTATATCAGGAAAGAAGGCGTTAAGGCAAAAGGAGGCCACAAGTAACTATGAAACAGGACAGTTTTCTAAAAGAAAGGAGGTAGGCTTCTAGTACATGAACTACATGGGATGGGTAGCTATACACTGTTTATAATCAAATTAACTTACAAATAAACTATGAGGACTCCAACCTTAATATAGTTGTCTGGTGTCTGGCATATTCCCAGGGCAATTCTTAAAAAAAAGAAACAATGAAAAATGAGTTTAAATCATTACTGCATCACATCTGCATATAGCCCAGATTAAATTTTTTACAATTAAAATTTAAATTTAAAAATTAATTAAAATTAAAATTAAATTTAAAAATTTAATTTTTTACATTTTAAGATTTTCAATATGGAGCATTCTCAGATGGATGTGTGGAGTCCGGGACCCTGATATTGACTGAAATCCAAACCACCTTTCCTTAGTTGGCAGAACCCTACCAGACTTCTCAGACCCACATCACAATAAACGGAAGGTTTTGCTGCACTGTTATAACATCCGTGGGATGACTGAAGCGGCCATGCACGCACATGGTCAAAGGAGATCACTGATCTTCCGGTTTGCAGGAGCAAAGGTTTGAGGGATGGAAGGAGCAAAGGGTAAGGGAGGAGAGAAGCCTGTTTCTCAGAGGCCTCCAAAGCAGCTTCCCTCCGAGCATCCCCTAACCTAGTGCTTCTCAGGGAGGGACACTCTGAATCACTAACCCTTGAACTCCCCCGCCATGTGGACGCTGTCCGGACAGGCGAGAGGTGTGTCTGTTGAACAAAGTTCACAGCGGATTCTGAGTCCAGACACCTCTCTGGGATTGTCAGTCACTGCCCCCTCTTCCCGCAGTCTCATAGCTCGGTTACATCCATTCTTGTTTCCTCACCGTGGGAACTTCATGGATCCCAGAGGCATCTTCTTAAAACGCGAGATTGTTTATAACATGGCTCTGGGGTAGATAAATCCAAACCTCAACAGTCTGGGCGAGGTATTCCCTCCCCCTGAGTTCCCGAGCAGCTCGTTCGATGTGGATTATCTTTATCTACAGCAATGGGGCCGCCACGCTGGGATGGGATCCAGAAGTCTATAAGCCAGTATTCTAATACAAAAATAAACTACAGAGAAAAGAAGTTCACCTGTTGAAATACAAGAGGTACTCCCTGAGGTACACTTCCTGGAATGTCTCCTGGTTAGATAATAGTCATCAGTGGGGTTGTTCTCTCATTCCTACAACCCCCATCACTCTTCACTATTAAGCAGTTGTTAGGGCATTCTACACAAGAATAGTCAGATCAGGAAGACCAGAAGGGAAACGCCCAGAAAAAGTGATTTCCCAAAGCAATCTCAATAAGAAAGCAATGTGGCATGTACAGGGTGTGCATAATGATAAATATTTATGAGCAAATGCATTTTGTCTATCTTCTTTAAATATGCTCAGGCCATGTGCATTTCCTCAGCCCTCGTTCAATCAGAAATCATATGCCCTTTGGAAGGTGCCCTTGGAGTCACTGAGTACAAGACACAGGGCCGGGAGACAGGATGTTTTGCTCACTTGTTCAGTGACCGTAGGAATAGTGACTGAAAGTATGAACTTGGACTTCAGACGGAAGCTGGCTTCACTCTGGGCTCTCCTGCTTACTGGAGGCACGTCCCTGATGCAGATTATGGCTTTCTTGACAGTAAAGGTATGAGACGTATCACCTATCCTACCAGATGGTCATGGTTAAGGACATAACACGTACAAAGCACTTAGAACCCTGCCAGGCACCGCGAGCACCAAAGGGCAAACTGGTCACAGCCAGGAGCCACTCTCCTTGCACGGGGCAGCCTGCGAAGAGGTACCGTCAAGAGAACGTCTGAGAAAACAGGTCAGCGGGAGGAATTAAAGCCATCAGAGTTGTCGAATGCATGTTAAGGCGATTGCTGCAGAAAGACTACAAGGACCCTCAAGAAAAGTAAAATATGTATTTCTCAAAATATATATTTCTCAAAACCTTGCCAACGAGAAGCTGGTTATTTGGAGTATTAGATCTTCTATCCCAAAGAGAAATTTAAAAACCACCATTTCCCCAACCCAGATGAGGAGAAAACTAAGACAAAAGAGAGCACGCATACAAACTTTCTTCAGAGATGCTACCTGATTTTTACTTGTTCCATCCTGAATTTCAGTTCAGACATCCTGAGATAGTGGGCATGGGGATGGGCACTTACCAGAGTTTCTTTGGCTACCAGAGGGATACTGTTATCTTCCTCGTTCAGAGGAATCATGGATAATACTAATTCTGAATGTTTAAAGTAATATATAGGAACAATGTCGGCCCACAATGTTAAAATGAGAATCTAAAAATGAGATTATAAGGCTGGAAGCACAAATATGGTGAATGGTTTGTAGCTGTATCATCATTACTACTATTACATGTTTTAGAGTAGAAAACGTAAAAAGTTTTCTGCAGTCCATGCCAAATTAACACCTGAAGTTGTACCTGTAAAAAAGAGGTACTTTGCTAACTATACTTGTAAGGTTCAGAGAGGAATTTTTGGAATTTTTAACCTAAGTGGCATGGAAGGTGTTCACAACAGAAGCAGCTACAGATCCTGTTGTTTTGCAGCTGAAAATCCAAGTGTGCTGAGTAAAGGCATCCCCCTTAGATCTGTCTCTAACGAAGCATCCTACCATGGCCATCCTCTCCCCTCCCCGAGAACCCTCTGCTTAGAAGTCACCATTGGTACGAAGCTTTCCATTAGCCATTTAGCTAAACTTCCCCGCACTGATCTGACACAGCACTCCGACCTGACATTTGGTCTCCACCGTGTCCTGCAATAATACATGACCGGTTTTGGAATAGGAAACGTTTGAAATCTGAATGCCCTGGAATGTGTGGCTCGTTTCCCTTTTCATGGTCAGTAAGACACCAGAGCTTTCTGGCTCTTAAGATGTGAATGATGCTTGCTTGCTTCTTGACTGGAGAAGCAGAGATTGGCATTTCAGGGACAGTATGTGGTCCTTCATCAATTTTATGAAAAGTGATGTCATGGAACAAGGAAAGAGAAAAGGAATATATCAAATTAAGTCTCTTGGGATTATGAAAATGGCATTATTATCAATATGGAGATTGATGGTAACTGGGTAAACATTTTTTTCTTTTTATTTAAGGTTAATGACATTTGTTCACATAGGATATATCTTTTCCATATCTAAGGATCTCACTCTAGAATCTTTCGGATACTTTTTTGGAGGTCAAGAGATTTCACGGGATTGCATAAGTGTTTATAGAGATAGATATACTTTTTGATTTAGATTTTTATTTTTAATTATTTTTAAATCTTTCATTTATTTATTTGGGAGAGACAGAGAGAGAATGAGTGGGAAGAGAGTGGGCAGGAGCAAATCCCAAGCTTACTCCATGCTCAGTGCGGAGCCCTATGCCAGGCTTGATCCCACGACTCCAAGATCATGACCTGAGTCAAAATCAAGAGTCAGATGCTTAACCGACTTAGCCACCCAGGTACCCCTTGATTTAAAGTTTTAAAATGCTGTCTCATATTTAATCTTTTTTTTTTTTTTTTTCTAAAGAAACAGGCGACGTAAGTACCTAGTAAGTCTAATGCAGATTAAATAAGGAAATTGTAAAAATGCCTTTCGGTTACACACTATGTTTATTGGTATACATATTCATGAGGCGCCTCATAAATAGTAGTAATGACTACAGAGGTGACTCCAAGATGGTGCTTACGTGCACCAGAACTGTTCAAGGTGCTCAATGAATATGAACAGATGCCCTCCTACGGCAGTTAAGAGGGCCTCTGCCTATCCTTTACTTTACAACTGAAGAACCTGAGGCCCTAACGTGTTACCATGTCCAATAGTTTGCTCAAGGATGTGCCGCCTGGCCCCAGCCAGGAAGACATGGGGGCCAGAATGCAAACAAGGCAATCTGGCTCCACACCACATGCCTCTGAGGATCACAATGGGCCAACAAAGAAATGGCGGTGCTGAGAGGCTAAGCCCCTCCCCCCAGCCCCCCCTCCCCCATCAACTCGCCCCCAACCCCAGATATCTGCCATCCCCTACTTTGACAATCATTCTATGGCTCTGGCCTCTGCAGCTTTCCCCTTTTCTAAGTTTTCTCTGGCTCTTTTCCTGAATGTTGGTTCAGGGTTCGTCCCACTGGGGAGGAAACTCGAACAAACTCCTCTTTGTTCTCGTATCTATGTCCAGCTGCCACCAAGAAAGCACTGCCCGGAATCCTATCAGCTCTTCTCATGTAGCTCAGCTTGCCTTCTGCTTTATTAGACTCACAGAAACCACTTCACTTAGGTTCCCTAATTGGTTTACCTGCTATCGATTTTTTTTTCTTGCTTAAGGGATTCTGGATAGGACTAGCACAAAAAAATGCTGTGAAATAAACCTGCCACTAAAGAGACTCTTTGCTTTAAGCCATCCCATGGAGTCCTCAGACATGTGCTTTCTGGCCTCCTCACTCAGTTTTCTTTAGGTCTTGAGGGAACTGCTACGCTTACACTCCCAGAGGCAGCCCCCAAATGTCGTGTGCATTGGACTAAGGGGAAGCTTGAAATGGTTTGCAGTTAACAAACCATTCCGAACACTCTACAGGGTCTTATAACCCCCAGCATCCAGAACCCAGAATTACAAACTTGAAATGGAAGAAATTTTGGACAGGAACAAATGAAGTAATTTACCTGTCTTCTCCTTATCTCCTAATAGGCTAAATATTCATTGATCTTCATCTCTGGGTTGACTGTCACGATACATCCAAATGTCAGTGTGTGTAAGGAAGAGGGCTCCCAAGACCTTCAGAATAGGCTTTTATCCTACTGATGGGTTACTGAACATTAAAAGTCTCAAGGCAATGATCTGGTCTGAATTTTAGGGTTGGCGTATTTGCATGTTCAACAGATATGGTAGCTCCTTCCACATTCAGGCAATGTTCTCTATGTCAGACTCACTGACTCTTCAGCCTCACTGAAGAAGGGGCCTCTAAGCAGAGTTCGGAAGGAGGTGAGAGGGTGATCACAGACATGGTGTGGAAAGACCAGTGCAGAGGTCTGGAGGCACACATGTTGTGGGGGGCAAGGGTGGAAGGAGGTGGACCACCTAAGGGGCATGACCTTGACATGCTGTGGGATTTATAAATACCACGACTACCTCCACAGGGGCATAGGGGCCACTGTTGTGCTGAGCCCAGAAGTGAGGATCTGGACCCATGAGTTAGCTGGGGCTCTTTGGAATAGATTGTAGGGCCCAGAATGGAAGCAAGGATCAATGAAGAGACCACTTCAATGATCCCAGGGGTCTGGACCTCAATAACAGCAGTGTGAGAACTTTCTCATTTCCAGAAAATGAGAACAGTCATTTTCTGGAAATATATTGAAGGTGGAGCCCAGAGGATGGTCTTAAATTTATTTACTTGCTGTCTGTCTCCATGCTAGTATTAAGTTGCACTGGAGCAGCCTTGGTCTGTTTTGCCCTCTGCATCTCCAGAGCCCAGAACAGTACCTGGCACATAGGAGTCTGCAAATATCTGCTGAATAAGTCAATGAACTTGCTAGAGTTTGAAGCGCCCCTCAAGAGGCTAAACTGGGATTCCAATCCAGGGATTTCACACTCCCAAGTTCTAGTTCATAATCACTATGCTATTCTGCTTCTACTAACAGAACTTTTTACCAGGAATTTAAAAAAAAACTTTTCCCCCCACTCTAAGTTATACTCAGAGTAATGAGTATAACTCAACATTTGAATAAGGCACACTCTATCACTAGCCACCTGTGCACAGTATTGACATCTGGAAGCTAAGGGTCAGAAACAAGGGAAAAGTCCCAAAAAGCTCCTACATACTCTGACGTGATCTTAGCACAGCCCTGGTTAGTGTGTGTGTGTGCATGTGTGTGCGTGTGTGTGTGTGTGTGTGTGTGTAATTTACTCTTCGGTAAAGGTACTATATTAATAGCACTCTATAGCTACACAAAAGACATATGAGGGAAATTCCTTCTTGCAGTTCTAAAGAAAATGGAAAACAAGCCCGGGAAGCAATCTGCAGGAAACTGAATGGGGTGGGGCATCGGGGTGGGCACAGGTAGGTGAACAGTGGAATATTTTTAAAATATGGTGTTAGTCAAGATGAGTCACAGATTCTGAGGAAAACGGATTTTCCTAGAACTTACAGTGATCCAACTACAAATTAAAACAACAACAAAGTCTGCAAGAGAGGAACAGGTAATCTGAGAGCACTCAGCTCCCCTAGAGGTCTGACGCCAGTGAAGACAATTGCTCCTGCTGCCCTTATTCAGAGGACTGCACATGTCCAGTCTGGAGAGGCGCCTGGTGGGTTGAGATACTGCCTCTACCTAACTTGCTAAATATCCTTTGGTAAGATACTTGAATTCTCTGTGTCTCAAACTCCTCCTCTGTCAAAAGAGATAAAATATTACCCATCTCCTAGAATTATGTCAGGATTAACTCTATTAATACAGACAAAACATTTTTTATTTATTTAAAAAGATTTTATTTATTCATTTGACAGAGAGAGAGAGAGAAACAGAGAGAGCACAGGAGGGGAAGAAGGAGAAGCAGATTCCCCACTGAGCTGGGAGCCCGGCACTCGATCCCAGGACCTAGAGATCAAGACCTGAGCTGAAGGCAGATGCTTAAATGTCTGAGCCATCCAGACACCCTCACGCGAAAGATTTATAACAGTGTCTGGCTCGCATTGATAAGTAGCCCTTACTAAAAACTGGTTACTCACCTAGGGGGTTCATCTTTCACATCGGTACCAGAAAAGGCACTTAAAGCACACGCCTGTCCCCCCCACCTGCCTCTTTGCCAACTCATCCAGGTAACTAAAAAGGGTGTTTGAGTCCAGAAGGAAGAGCCTGGTGTCCTGTGCCTGGAGTTCAAAAGAGATGAACTTGGGAGTCTCATGATCAAGAATGTCAAGTCATGGGCAGCTGGGTGGCTCAGTTGGCTAAGTGACTGCCTTCAACTCATGTCATGATCCTGGAGTCCCAGGATCGAGTCCCATCATCAGGCTCCCTGCTCAAACGGGAGTCTGCTTCTCCCTCTCACCTTCCACCTCTCATGCTCTCTTCTCTTTCTCATTCTCTCTCTCTCAAACAAATAAATAAAATCTAAAAAAAAAGAATGTCAAGTCACTGAGGTCAGTGTGAGGCTGGCTGTGACAGTGGACGTCACAGGGACTGAGAATGAACACAGGTGGAGAGAATACTGATTAGTATTATTCATAATTACAGCTTTCAAAGAAAGTTCTGAGAATCCATGGAAATATTTAATTGATTACTGTGGCATGAATTTTTAATAATTACAAAATACAATAACAAATAATTATGCTTATAATAATGAATAAATAATTATGAAATACAAATTTGTTTGACCTAAGAAACAGCAATCCTGATTCTAGGAATAATTCTCTCAGACTGATAGAGCCTCTTTTCATGGACAGTGGACAAGTCACAGACGGACCCTTTGAGGACTTCTGATTCCATCTCATATCATAGCGATAATCTGGGAGAGTAGTGTCTCCCTCTACAAATATTAGCCTTTGAGTTATTAGTGAGTCTTTCCCTTCTTAAGGGACAAGGCATGCTCATTAAAGACCCAGAGGGCAGGCGAGAGCAAACTTATTAAGTTTGCAGATGACATTAATGGTAGGCCAGGATGTGAGTTACTTTAAAACACAGAATACCGAACTAAAGGGACAAGGGGCTGTGAGCGCACATGAGCCTTTTAAAAAAACGATGAAGAAGTCACTTACACTCACCTCTGCCATTTATCATCGGTGCTTACTGAGTTTGAGCCAAGACATGAATCCAAAGCAATTGCGTGCACGGACACCTATGAAATGCCATTAAAGACCTGTACCCAGGAGACCCCCCCTTTATTAATGACTCACCTCCCATCAGAGATTTGTTTCCTTCTTCTGCAGGAAACTGGAAGATCCCTTAAAACCATAAAGCCCGATATTTCCTATGGGAATGTTCTTGGGAAGACATAGCCAGAAATGGTTTCCAGGTTTCATGACAATCAGCACTCATCTAGAACAAGGCTGGATCTGGTCAGGGCTGCATAACTACGAGGTGGGGCCACAAACTCACCGGAGGGACCCAGGGACCAGGCCCAGCCCTCAGCAGCACACTCCACAGCAGAGGGGAGTCACAACCAGGGGATTTCCACTGCAGGATGAGCGGGGGGCTGTTACTAGCTCAACCAACAAACGCTCAAGGTACAGATTAGGCTCCTCAGACTTTGGAAGTCCAGCTTTTGACAAGGATATATTCATGATGTTTAAGCAAAAACAAATTAGAACTTATTTGTAGAAATTTCTCTGTAAACTGTCAATAAGAAGATACTGATTTTAACTGAAACCTAGTTACGATTTTAAATAGTCCTAGAAACAACTCAAGAGAGATTTGCTTTTTACCAATGGTCTTTGCTTTACATGTCACTGATCCGAACTATGAGGTATCTGGATATCCGAGGGTGAATTTGTTTCCTTATTTCAGTTAAATGAGACACAGAAAGTGCCTAGCACACTGTCCAGCATAACTGTGTGCTCGGTGAAGGAGAAACTGTGGCCTTAATCCCTCACTCCTTCCCACTGTGGGCGAATGAGGGGCCTGCTCACAAGTGGGGAGACCGGGAAATCAGGAGCTATGTCTTTGTACTAACTCACCGCATGTCTATGTAAGGATCCAAACAGTTTGCTTAAAGGAGCATTTGTGATGGACTCCTTTAAAAGAACCTTACTTACCTGCACATCTGTTTATTGATCATTCCTGGTTATTACCTAACTACCCAGAAACACTGCCTGGAGAGGTCGGCTCTCTTAGGTTTCTGGTGTTCCTCATGGAACTACGTCATTAGTTCTAATGGTCTTATCATTAGATTATTCGTGTGTCCAGAAATTTCCTAACCCCTTCACAATTCCTGCCCCTAAATCTACTGAGTTCAAAACACAGATAATTTTTTTAAAAATCTGCATTAAATGTAAGCCAGTAAGGCACTGAATGGACAGCGAAGGGGTGAGGGGCATATTTTTGTCCATGACACTGAGACAGCCCTTTACTGAGCACAGCCTTATTTTTTAAACTTATGGGTAGATGGGGGTTGGGTCTGGTACAAAATGAACATGTGCATTTAGAACGTTGCTTTGTGCTGGCCAAAAGAGATTCACAGAATTGTAAATAAATACAAAACCTAACATTATTTTCATAAAGATTAATTAATTCACATTATTCAGAAGTCCAATATTTTTTTAAAACGTAAAATATACGAACTGTTATAATCAAGTAACAGTATTCAATCAAATATGTTTTATACAATTAGGAAATCACGCTATCTTCTGGAAAGTGGTGTTCTAAAATAACACTTTAAAGACTTTATATATGACCTGCCATAACCTGGAATCTAATTTCCTGTGGCATTTTTTATAGCTATTTAAAGAGTAAGAGTTTATTTGAGGAGTTTTAAAGAGTTTAATTGAGGAATAATCACCATCAGTGTTTTCCCTTTCTGTGTCACTCAGAGTGTTTCGGACAATTTTATGTATTGTTCAAGTGACACCTTCAAATGCCTAATATGTAATTGACTTTCTGTGGAAATGTTCTCAAAAACTGAAAAAAGGCCCCTCAAAATCTGTGCTTTAATCTGATTTTTCTAACCCCTGTTGGTCTGCATTTGAAATAAAAAAGAAAGTGTAATACTTGGCCAATAACATGGTCAAGTTTTGAAGTAATTTTTTTCTAAGAGAAAAAGAATCTTTAGGGGCTCTGATTTAGAGAAAAGGAAAAAAAATGACAGGAAAGATAATGCTACCAGGTCAAATATACTCAAAATACCATTACCTTTACTTAAAACAGAATTAACTTTTCATTCCATATAATCAGGGTAACGTTTCCAACCATTACCACTTTTTGAGCCATTTCATGAGTCACTGGTTCTCCAGAGAAACATTTAAGTTTTAACCATCTTAACATTTCCCTTCTTTTTTCTCTACTAATTAAAATGCATAATCATGTAAAAAATGAACTAACATAGATTTCTTTTTCCTTTTTCTAATCACAGCAGTTAGTAGTACTTTCTGGTTAGGACAAATAGACTTGTGAGTCCATTTCCTCCTGTAAACAAGTGGGTATGACATTATAATCACCTGCCTTGTAGGGTTTCTTTCTTTTTTTTTTTTTTTTAAAGATTTTATTTATTTATTTGACAGAGAGAGAGCACAAGCAGGCAGAGAGGCAGGCAGAGAGAGAGGAGGAAGCAGGCTCACTGCTGAGCAGAGAGCCCGATGCGGGGCTCGATCCCAGGACCCTGAGATCATGACCTGAGCCGAAGGCAGCGGCTTAACCCACTGAGCCACCCAGGCGCCCCATCTTGTAGGGTTTCTTGAATAAATCATTCTAGGCAGCCCAAATGTGAAGAGTGGGTATGATGTACAGCAAGTTTAATTCCTGCTAGCCCCGCATCACAGATAGTTTTTTTTCCTTTTCCTTTCCTTTTTAAGATTTATTTATTTACTTATTTGTCAGAGAGAGAGAGAGAGATAGAAAGAGAGAGCACACAAGCAGGGGAAGAGGCAGGCAGAGGCACAGGGAGAGGGAGAAGCAGGCTCCCCACTGAGCAAGGAACCCAATGTGGGACTTGATCCCAGGACCCAGGGATCATGACCTGAGCTAAAAGCAGATGCTTAACTGACTGAGCCAGCCAGGCACCCATCACAGATGACTTCTGTCCAATGAACGCCACAGCTCAGTTTTTCATGGGCTTCTGTCCCTGGTGTGGTGCAGCTGATAGCAATGGAAGGGAAAGAATCGTCGGAATAAACAAGGATGCACAATGTTCCAAATTTTCTATTTGGCCCTGTCTCCAAGCCTCGCACTACGGCCTTTGAGAAAGTAAACTGAGTAAGTCCATAGACTGTTCTCTCCAGGCGTGACTCACGTCCATATTACACTGGTTGCAAAGAAGGGCAGATTAATGACTCGAGGGCACCAGGGTGTTGTTTAGTTGAAGGGTCACCGATCACAGCAGGTGGGACTACACCAGCTCAAATGGCCACTCTGGCAGTTCTACAACCTTCTGCTTTTCTGATGGTGGCGGCATGCCTGCCGACCCCTCTGGATTCTTCATCAGCAACCCGGGCACCTCACCACTGTCCAGGATCGTTGACCTTGTTTCCCTGCCTATCCTTCCACTGTTGGTAGTGGAGGACACATTTGGGCTGGAATATAAGGGATTCTACACCAGCTTGGCTCCCTAAATTGCCTTTACGTGCCACCTGGCCAGTAACCAGAAAAGGGGTCCATGCAGGATTAGTACTGTGGAGAATGCAATTGTCACTTTCCAGTACGCTTACTAGAAACAGCTACCGTGGCTTTGCTCGAGGCCAGGAGGTAAGTTTAGCCCTAGACTCGCACCATGGCCAAACAGGTACAGCAGAAAAAACAGTCCTGCCAATATTATGTGAATTTTATAAAACTGGATTTTGCTTTTATCTATTTAAAAAATTTTTTTAAAGATTTTATTAATTTATTTGGCAGAGAGAAACAGTGAGAGAGGGAACACAAGCAAGGGGAGTAGGAGAGGGAGAAACAGGCTCCCCACTGAGCACGGAGCCTGATGCAGGGCTCGATCCCAAGACCCTGGGATCATGACCTGAGCTGAAGGCAGACGCTTAAGGACTGAGCCACCCAGGCACCTCTGTTTTTTAAATTTTTAAAAAAAAGATTTTATTTGAGAAAGAGAGAGGGAAGGCGACTGGGTGGCTCAGTGGGTTAAAGCCTCTGCCTTTGGCTCAGGTCATGATCCCAGGGTCCTCGGATCGAGCCCCGCATCGGGCTCTCTGCTCAGCGGGGAGCCTGCTGTCTCCTCTCTCTCTCTCTCTGCCTGCCTCTCTGCCTACTTGTGGTCTCTGTCTGTCAAATAAATAAATAAAATCTTAAAAAAAAAAAAAAAAGAAAGAAAGAGAGAGGGGGAGAGTGAGAGAGAGGCAGCCAGAGGGAGAGGGAGAAGCAGGGTCCCCGCTGAGCAGGGAGCCCAACGTGGGGCTCAATCCCAGGACCGGAGCCGAAGGCAGACACTTAACCACTGAAGCACCCAGGTGCCTCTAAAATTGGATTTTACTCTTTAATCTTACTTGGTAGCTTCTTGGGAGTTTGTTCAAACTTTCATCGATTCACTCATTTGGTCCTCCAGTAAAATTTCTTTATGGAAAGAGGGCCAAAGCCAAGCAAGGTGCTGGATGTTTAGGGTGGTGGTAGAAGTGACAAGCAGGTAAGACAGAGGACTATGAAGTCTAGCGGGGAAGATAAACATGAAGCCGGTGCATGTGTGATGTGCTGTACAAGAGGACAAGCGTTCTAATACAAATTCTGCTATTTACTGGCAACTTCCTTGAGCAAGGCAGCTGTTCCTTCATCCATTAGAGTCTGTAAGACGGCTGAAGGTGGCCGATGGGTGGCTCGACATCTCGCATGTCAGTGCCTTGGTGCATAACAGGCACCCCCAAAACAGGACTATCATGGTGGTCAAGAATAAATTCCTTCTGGAAGAAGAAGGACTGAAGGTGAAGAAGTAATGAAACTCTTGAGAAAGGCGGGACAGACTTCTTTAACACTCTCTGGGGTTCACAGAGTGACAGAGTGGGAGAGGGGAGGGACTTCTGCCTGAGGAGGGGGAGGAAGGGGAGCTGGAGCATGTAGGGCTGTAGTGAAGGGGGCTGTCCCCCCGGCCATCAGCAGCGGCAGGCTACCGTCGGGAGGCCTGGGCCATGATGCCCAGCTCCCCTGAGGAAGAGACACCTCTGGCCGGGAGGCCAAGCACTGAATTCCAAGTCACCTGTTTTCCTAACAGGAGCTAGGAAGCCTCCCATGGGATTCAAGCCAAAGGAGAGACTTCCTGTCAGGTTTTAGACCAAGTCTAAAGTGAAGGCCTGTCCTTCAGGAGCTCCGGGCAGCCTTCTGTGGGCCTACAATGACTCTGAAGATCTCCCCTGCACCCGTGCTGCCCTAGGTCTGTGTGCTCTTCATTTTCCTATTCCTGAAATTGCCCTTTTTTCCTGGATGGAAGTAAAAAAAATAAAATAACTAGACTCTGAGAACTAGCAAAGATCTTCAAAATCACCATTTCTGACTCCCCCCTCCCCCCTTCTTCACTATGTCTGTCACCTCCTCATCGTTCCTCATGGGAATCTCTGGCTCAGGTTCAGGAAACAATGCTTTGGAGCAAAACATTTTCCCTTTATAGAGCTGATGAATAGGATAAAATAAATCGCATGAAAAACTATATGTTGATTCATGTGTATTATGAGGTCAGATTCCGAAAAGAACAAAAGCAGTCGCTTTCCTTGCTACATGCCTGCTAAGGAGGTTACTTTAGTAAGAACAGGAAAAACAGTACAGAAAGTCCCATCTTTCCACTATCAGAGTTATCTGCGCTCTGTTAAAATCAGCTTCACTCCCTGAACCTGATTAAAACGATCACCGAAAGCACAAACATTCCCCGTACAAGGCTTTTCATTACTGTATGTGACCAAGCATGCTATCAGCGTGAGGCCCCATGGGGACCAGCAGGGCGACACCAGCATGCTGGTGGCACTGGGGACAGTCTCCAAAATTATAATCAAGGTTCCTTTCTATTAGACACACCAGAGCACAAGACGTTCGAGATAACCCAGAGGCCGTGATTATTATTCATTATACTAACATCTTTCAAAACCAACCGATTCGGAGGTTTTAAATGGTAAGTAATTATTATGAGGTTGAAGGATACAAGACGGTTTTAATTATTTTAGAGCTCTTCAAATCAAAACAGTCTGCACCCATAGGACAAGATACACAATGAATCCCCTCAGCTTGTTGACTTAAGCTAGCAAACAAGATTACATTTCTCACCCCTGAAGAGGCTACAGATATGAATGGTGACTCTAGTAATCACTAAAGAACTGTCACTAAACCTTGCTATGTATAATGCAGTGATCAGGCTGTGGGCCTATGAAACATACCAGCAGGGCCTTCTTTTATGAAGAAAACAAAGGAACCATTAACTTTCACAGGGCAAAAATATTTCACTAAAAGCACCGCAAAAACAGGAGTCTTTAAATATTTAATTTCCGGACTTTTTGAAAATTAAAAATAGCCAATATATGACAGTCAGGGAAGTTCTATGATCGATAAGGCATCTGTTACTAGATGAACAGCCTTTAAAAGGCTATAAATAAGAGGAGAAGGAAGCATTTTCCTTTTAAAAGGAAAATAATGACAGTATTAAAGAGGATGTGTGAACTGATTTTTCAGTAATAGAAAATCCAAATGGCAACAGGATTTGTTTTGACTCTTTTTGACTACAGATGGGCCCTGCTTTGCAAGGTGATGCCTAGGAAAAGAACCACGTAAGCTGAAACCATGCAATAGGTACCTACTAAGCCATGACAAAAATGATGAAGGTTCTGTGGCCTTTAAACTTTTTTGTCAAAACCTTAAAGCTCTCTTATTGTCGGTTATAAATGTGTAGTGAAAAGAACACTCTAATTTAAAACACTATAATCGACAACATAAACACATCGAGCATTTTTAATTTCTTATGAGAACTGAGCAAAAGTAGGTCAAATGATTGATGCTTGCATTCTCCATCTCACCCTACAGGGAGGAGGCAAGCATTTTTTTCTACATTTTGGTGAACTGTCACATTCCTCTTCCAACAGTTAATCCTTTATGCTTTCAGTGCCACGAGGATGCCCGAAAACCCCTGCAACGTGAAGTCTTTGATGGCGTCACTTCCTGTGGAACACCCTCATCCTTCTGGGCACAATGGCTTTCTCACCCATGAGATAAACATCCTTCACTCAGCTCCTCTGGCATCTCTGGAGTCTCTTGAATGACACAAGGTTGACGTTCCCCAGAGAGCCATTTCCTCTGTTTACCTTCGATTCCAATCTCATTGCTGTGCGGCACTTCCATCTTGGTTGGCCAATTCCCTTTCTGAGTATCCATTTTTATAAAATGTTGCGAGTTATTATTGGGAGGCAAGGGGGAGATGCAGCTACACATCCGGCTCTGGGTGAACTGGACATGAGAGGGGCAGTGACCCATCACTGATGGCCTCTGAAAGAAGCGACATGACTGCTCATTCATCATGATGAGAAACTACTGCTTATATGGAGTGATCTGTGGATTGAAGAGCTAACTATGACGTCTCCACTTAATGCAGTGACAGTTAATGTACTATGGTAACTGAAATCGGAACCGTGGTGTTGGGTTTTATTAACTAAACTGTGGGACTGAAATTCATGTAGACTGGAACCAGGTAAAGGAAAGAGAAATGATTGGGGAGAATATAAAACCACTAGACATTTTTGTCCTAACTCCATGGCCTATAACTATTTCCTATTTGTTTACATAAGTGCAACAACCAAATTCCCCAGCTTTGTACACACATTCAGAGTTGAAATGACACCTGAAAATTGGAAAAAATGAAACATTTTGAAAAATAATTCAACCATCCTTTTTAATGCAATGAAAACTGGCCCATCCTTCCCTGGCCCCATCTTGTTTCATTTTTTTCCTCCCTAACCCCCATGACCCCATAAGTCAATCAGAGAAAGATAATTATCATATGATCTCTCCAATATGAGGATAGTGAGAGGCAGGGTTGGGGGCCATGGAGAGTAGGGAGGGAAAAAATGAAACAAGACGGGATCGGGAGGGAGACAAACCATCAGAAACTCTTAATCTCACGAAACAAACTAAGGGTTGCCGGGGGTTGGGGCGGTAGGGATAGGGTAGCTGGGTTATGGACATTGGGGAGGATATGTGCTATTGTTAGTGCTGTGAAATGTGTAAGACTGATGATTCACAGACCTGAACCCCTGGGGCAAATAATATATGTTAATAAAAAAAATTTCGGAAAAAAAAAAATGGGACCATCAAAATAATAACAAAGTAACACTGTATCCTAAGTACTTTATATCCAAGCTCTCGTTTCAGGCATACAACTAAAGAAACAGAGGCTTCTAGAAGTTAACTAACTTGTCAAGATCACCCCCCTCCCTATTAGGTGGCAGAGCTATAATGAAATCCAGGTGGTTATAGCTCCTGAACTTGTTCTTCAACCTTAGGCAACATGGAGCCCAAAGCAATTTTAGGAGAATGGCAAACATCTTTGAAACTATGCCCTCCCCCATACAAGAAACACCAACGTCCCAGAGCACCTAGTTCCACTGCTAGGCACAGCTGTTGGGCTGGAGATTTGATGGTTACCCATCTGAGGAAGCTCTCCTCTCTCAGGAAAGGCAAGAAGAAACTGCTAGTGTAGAAATCCACTGCCTAATAAATGTCAGTAATATGAAGGGGCTGACTGACAGTTACTCAGTTAAAATGCAACCTGTATTCCCAGGAGAAGATAGACTTTGGTTTTTTCCACTAATAAAGTGCTCTTCTATCCTTTAAGAAATCACCGCGCCATGTCATCTGAGAAACTTTTTGGAATTAACTTCATACAGTGTGCTTTTTATTTTGATTGGCTGTATTGGCATGTAAAAACATAATTTCAAGTATTTAAAGAACAGTGAAAAAGGCAATCAATTGCGAATTTTTGAAAATATGTAATAATAATGTAAAAACAATCAGTAGAAAAACTGTGGGGAGTAATTATTGCAAAAGCAATTAAATACCCCATTACAGCATAGAAGGCTGCAAGCAAGTTACTGCAGGTTGACTTTTAACAGTTAGAATCAATTCTACGTTATAAAAAAGCCTATAGTCTTTTAATCTAGTCTCACTCTGCCCTGTGGTCTTCCCTTCCCCAGGTGCAAAGAGAATGAGGAAGAAAATGGTCTGTATATAAAAAGATACGTTTATATTTCCTTTTTATTTGTAGTTACAACAGAGGATTTTTCTACTCTGTCTGAGGACCCAGCCTGCTCTCCCATGTTCTGCAATCTTCTTTATTAGATTTCCTTAATATCCACCACATGCTCATGAGATCAAGAAGGTTTTGCTGCCATTCTGGGGGAAAAACAGGTGGGACTATAATGTCCCAATCTAAACCACACGATTCCGTATCACACTTCCAAGAAATATCTTAGCCCATCAATTGTGTTTCTCGAGTTGACAGGTGAACCTCAAGAGACTAGTCTTGGGAAAAATCAAAGCAAGGAATCAAAGTCTGCTGGGAGGCAAAGGTTGAGGAGCAAGCTGCAGAGTCACAGCAGCTCTGTCTTTATCCTTTATCTGTTCATTTTGCAAATAATGTACTGAGTAGGCTGAGGAAGAAGACTGGCGCTGGGTGACAGGCAGCGAGTCACAGAATGACAGGGTTCCAGCCCCGACAAAGTGTGCTCTAGCTGGCCAACACAACCAGTCGACTACATTGGAATGTGAAACACAGTCCATGAGAATTATGAACAGAGCACTAGCGGAGCTTCAAGGAAAGGCTGGTAAGTGCCAAGCAAGGAGACAGAATGTGCTGGGGAAATAAAACTATTATGACTCACTTTTGTACCTTATGTCTCCTGGAAAGAGTCAAAGTAGTGGAAATGATGGGAACATGGGGCTACTGCACCTGTGCGGTTTATTATCAAGACTGATATGGGTCACGGGTATTTACTTCTAGAAATACATGTCCCACTCTACATATTGCAATAACTAGGTCAGCTGCATAAACCTCTCTCTGGGTCCCCTTACAAAATTTAATTAATTTTGAGAACTGAAACTTACCTTCAACAAAATAAGAAATTTTTAAAAATTAAGGTTTAAGACCCTTATGGACATATTCAACCCTTTTATTGCTTTGAAGAGCTGCTTCGCTCAGTAGGTCTTTTTTTGTTTTTTTGTTTTTTTTTTGTTTTTAAAGATTTTTTATTTATTTATTTGACAGACAGAAATCACAAGCAGGCAGAGAGGCAGGCAGAGAGAGAGGAAGGGAAACAGGCTCCCTGCTGAGCAGAGAGCCCGATGCGGGGCTCGATCCCAGGACCCTGGGATCATGACCCGAGCCGAAGGCAGAGGCTTTAACCCACTGAGCCACCCAGGCGCCCCTCAATAGGTCTTTTTGTTATAAGCACTGCACTGCATAATACTGCACACAGGAAGATGATGACAGACTTCTCTAAACCACAAGTCCAATCATGTCACTCTTTTCTTGAATCTCTTTAATGATTTTGAAGTTTCCAGCCAGAATGACCAATGTCCATCCTGGGTAATGGCATGGCTGAGGTATATGAGGAGTCGTAGGTACAAGAAGGCAGTGGGCTCATGTGCAGCTAAGATGAGGACCCCCCCTTGGAGGCTGAAATACATCGTGACAGTCTTGGCGGAAATCAACTCGTTTATGCAACGTGTATAATTAGCTTTATAGTAGTACTTGCCAAGATAAATTCCTTGCCATAACTAGAATCCATGGATTCTGGTTTAAAGTAGCTTACTACGTCTAAAAAAATATTCTTGAACAGCTGACTTAGATATAATCTGAACCAAGAGTTAGACATGAGAATGACATCTTTTATCAGAGATCAAATTATATAAACAATGGAAAGCCCCCCTAGAATGAAAATCGAATTATACAATAAGAAATTGGTACACGGTGAATAAGTAATCTCCTAATTTTGGGCTCTGAAACGGAAGTAAAGTGGTTTTGGGGAATATCCATTCGTTGCTCCGTGTCATTTCTCCCAGTTCTGTCAATCAGTGCTCTTCTTTCTGTAACTGAGGCAGGGTGACTCACTCCGAATGCCACTGACGAGTGGCAAAGTTGTTTGCAATCTGGGTCTCTTAACATCCTGGCTCTGCTCTCATGTAAACACATTCTTGGAAAGTGTTGGTGAAGAAATTAGCATTGTTGAATGAAAGGAAGAGTAAGAAGTGATGACCCCCAAAATAATCAGAAGTAGCATTAATACTGGAGACTTTGTTTCCTTTGACATTTTAGAGGTAGGACCTGAGCATCATTTAAATAGAATAAATACAAGCTGGTGAAAGGGATAGCTAGCTCCATCCAGCAACTGCTTCAGTGTCTCCCTTCGGGCTTGACGCCTGTGACATGGGACTCCCAACGGACAGTTTCTTCTGCCTCATGGCTGGAGGTCACAGACCTGTAGCTTCAAGGAAATGGGTACCAAGAATGACAAACGATGGTGAGCCAATAGATGCCATCTGCCCTTAGACCCTGGTGCTCGTACTGGCCAGTGTCTTAAATCCACCATAATTAAATCACAAGCAGGAAAAATAATTAGATTTTGGAGGAAGTCAGTTTTTCTCGACTGGAAATCAATACAGCTCTAATCAATAAAATACTGTGGTTTATTCTGACTAAATATTCATCTGATCATGGTTATTTTTGGGTTAAAATGAAATTATCATTTGACAAAAAGGTGACAAAGATGTTTAAAGATTTGTTTTGGAAGTGACAACTGGCAAACATTTAGACACAATGAATTTACTCTTCAAACGAGCTGAAGCTTGGATGATGAGATATAACTGGACGCTCCAAGTATGCGACAATCGGAGTGCCTGGTGGAGCTGGCCGCGGCATAAATGCGCAAGACTTCATCTGGTAAGAGCACCCGCACCAACTGGGTTTGGTTTCTCCTGCGGTCCCAACACAAGGTCCACCGGTTGTAAATCACCAAACAGACCTGAGCTATAAAGCGAGTTTTACTATAATGATAGGAGTTATGGGTTGAATTCCATCCCTCTAAAACTTACACATAGAAGTCCCACCTACTCCTCAGTAACAAAAAGATGTGACCTTGCTTGGGAAGTTTGCCGATGTCATTAGTTAAGAGGAGGTGATACTGAAGGATGGTGGGCCCTAATGCAGTGACTCGTGTCCCTTTGACAAGGAGAAATCTGGACACAGATTTTCACTGTGTGAAAATATAGGCAGAGCTCGGGGTGATGCTTCTACAAGCCGACGAATACCAAAGACTGCCACCAGAACGTCGGGGAGAGGCAGGGAGCAAGGAATGAAGCCTGGACACCCTGATTCAGACTTCCCCTATTTCCAGGACGGAGAAGCAAAACCTTCCTGCTGTTGAAGCCACTCAGGCTACGGAACTTTGTTACCGCGTCGGTAGCAAGCTCAGACCATCTGTGAAATGTATTCAATTGAGAATGGGGCCAAAATATCACCCCCTTGCATGCTGCTTTCTGAAGGACCCCATCCACCTTCAGAACGCATCTTATGGTAATAACTTCATATACCCAAAATTGTATCAATGATTATTTTTTTCAAAGTATAAGGGGAAGCACCAAATGAAACCTAGGGAGTGGCATTTCCATATTTATAGCTTGTAAATGTCTATGTGCTAGATATTATAAAGAACTAGAAGCACAGAATTTCTAATCCCTGACTTCCAAAAGATATCCTCGAATTGACGATATAAGAGAAAAGAAATGGACAAGGAGCAGGGATTAGGGCCAGGAAAAGTTTAGCGGACAGTATTTTTTTTTTTTTCCTAAGATTTTATTTACTTACTTGTCAGAGAGAGAGAGCACAAGCAGGGGGAATGGCAGGCAGAGGGAGAAGCAGGCTCCCTGATGAGCAGGGAGCCCGATGTAGGACTCGATCCCAGGATCCACTGAGCCACCCAAGGCATCCCAAGTTTGGTAGACAGTATTGACAGAGCACTCCAGAGAAGCAAAAGCATGGACAAATTCACAAACTGTGACTGGGACAGCAGAACAAAAGGGTGATGTTTCTGAATATTTGGCAACTGGGTACTGGGAAAGAAAAATGAAGACAAGGATAGAAATCAATGAAAATTTTCAAAAATGAAAAGTGAGGCACATAAAACACAGCCTTCATTAGGTACACCTATGTGTAAGGCCATAAGCTACCTGGGAGAAAAGAAAATATGCAGTAAGAAAGACCATAAGAGGGGCGCCTGGGTGGCTCAGTGGGTTAAGCCGCTGCCTTCGGCTCAGGTCATGATCTCAGGGTCCTGGGATCGAGTCCCGCGTCGGGCTCTTTGCTTGGCAGGGAGCCTGCTTCCCTCTCTCCCTCTCTGCCTGCCTCTTTGTCTACTTGTGGTCTCTCTCTGTCAAATAAATAAATAAATAAATAAATAAATAAATAAATAAAAAGAAAGACCATAAGAAACACGTAAGAAGTAGACGAGATTTCCTCTGAAAGTGAACAACAGTATGGTTGGATAAATAGGCATGTGTGTGCCTATGTACAGTATTCACATTTATATCTACTTAAACATCTTTTTTTAAAAAGATTTTATTTATTTATTTGACAGACAGAGATCACAAGTAGGCAGAGAGGCAGGCAGAGAGAGAGAGGGGGAAGCAGGCTTCCTACTGAGCAGAGAGCCCAATGGGGGGCTCAATCCCAGGACCCTGAGATCATGACCCGAGCTGAAGGCAGAGGCTTAACCCACTGAGCCATCCAGACGCCCCTCCATTTAAACATCTTAACAACACATATAGAAATATATTGAAATTAATGTGTTACATGGGAAGACTAACTATGCCCAGTGAGACCAGAGGATCAAACCTGAATTACAAGCAAGAACAACCAGAATGAATAAACAAACTTACTTTCTTCAAAGTCTGTAAAATAGATTTAAATACTGAAAACGACTCATGTTCAAATTTTTAAACCTAATTATCCTTTTTCAAAAACCACACATAAATATTTAACATATTGCGATTAATTACTATATAACTTTGAGATTTCTGTATATTCCTTTAGAAGCTTTCCCCACTTTTAGACGAAGAAATTAGCAGGAATATAGGCGCCGCACCCAAAATCTACTGTTAAGGGGGAAAAAGTGAACAGTTACTCATCCTGTCTGTGCAGGGACAGTAGGCTTGGTAAATACAGCATGTCTCCATAAGGAAGTTGAGGTTTAAAAGACAAAAATAGTACATAAACAGCAAAGTATGACTAAATAAAATTATGTTCTCCCAGATGACTCCACCGCCAAAACTATGATGGGGGAGAAAAGGTTCAGTGGCAATTGAAATTCGGTCTACTAGCAGTGGTTACTACACTTACATGAAGTACTATTATTAATAACAGCAAATGCAGGGTGCCTGGGTGGCTCAGTCCGTTAAGTGTCTGCCTTCAGCTCAGGTCATGATCCCCGGGGTCCTGGGATGGAGTCCCCCATCGGGCTCCCTGCTCAGTGGGGAGCCCGCTTCTCCCTCTCTCCCTCTACCTGCTCATGCTCTCTCATAAATAAAATCTTTATTAAAAAAATAATAATAGCAAATGCACTACTCTTCAGATGAGCAGTCTATCTGTAATTTGAAATGAATGCTCTTCTTTAAATAATTATATATATTCAAATGCCAGATATATGAATTTTAGAATGATTTTTTTAGTACTAGTATAGAGTTAATGTTCCTGGAACTAGCCAGAAGGGTTTAGAAACTAGTAAGCACGTTTCCATGGCAACAGGCCGCTCTGCCAAGGAGAGATCAGTTCACACATTCCCTATAACCCAGCGACCACAGGAGGAGGAGATCTGCATTTCAGGTTTTCAGGATCACCGTCAACTATGATTTTTGCTAGTGTATTTATTTTTATTAGAATGCACATGGCGGGCACCTGGGTGGCTCAGTGGGTTAAGCCTCTGCCTTCGGCTCAGGTCGTGATCTCAGGGTCCTGGGATCAAGGGTCCTGGAATCGAGCCCCGCATCAGGCTCTCTGCTCAGCAGGAAGCCTGCTTCCTCCTCTCTCTGCATGCCTCTCTGCCTACTAGTGATCTCTGTCTGTCAAATAAATAAATAAAATCTTAAAAAAAAAAAAGATCTTGTATCAATTGTTGTGTCAGGAACAGACTAGGGATGCTCTCAGGCTTCCAAAGAGCTTATTCAGCAAGGAGCCTGCTTCCCCCTCTCTCTCTGCCTACTTGTGACCTCTGACTCTCTGTCAAATAAATAAATAAAATCTTAAAAAAAAAAAAAAAAGAATGCACATGGCAATAATGTTGGTAAGTTACCTGAGCATCACGTTTTTCTCAACTCTTCAAGGTGTCAGTGACCATTGGGAATGTGCTCTGAGGGAGGCATGGTGGTGATCAAGTCACGCACAGATTTCACTTTAATTCATGCTGTGGCCTGATGTGGAATCCTGATGGAGGAGGGGCTGAGCCCCAAAGCTAGACACGTATAACACCCTTCATGTACATCAAGCAGAGCAGATGGCTTCTGTTCTGAACACAGCTGGACAATGGAGTTGGGACAAATGACCAAGGGATTATCAGAAGGATCAGGCAGAGCATGGTTTCTGTAAAGACAGAGGCTTATGCCCCAACTGGAAACAAGAAGCACAGAAGATGCTCCATAACCCAGAAATGAGCAGACACTAATCCCTAAATTGGGGCATCTCCATTAGGTTTCAAATAGAATTTGGGTTGGAGAGATGAGCATAAAAATGCCCTTCTCTTTTGTCTTACAATGCTCGACTTCTGGGGTGGTTTTAACTTCTGGCCCATTACAGAGATTGTACAATGATTCACTAGACTGGTGAAGGCAAGGCCACACCTGGGACACAATTGGGCCACATCTGGACCACATCTGCAAGGCACAGCCGGGCCACACCTGTAAGGCACAACTGACCCCAAGGATGGAACTTGTGTGATTTAGTTTCCTCATCTGTACCAAAGGGATGTTGGAAGGATGAAGTGAGAAAACTCCAGGGAAATGCTTAAAAGGGGGCAAAGCACACAAGCATCCCAGAAATGTCCTCTGCTCTATATTATTACTGTGGATTAGTATTGTTACTCTTAAAAATGAGGCAGTGTCCTTCACGAGGCCTCGCGGGGAAGACCTCAGGGCAACCGTTATAAATGATGAGATGAAAACACTGAGCTTCTCAAAGGAACTCTCCAAAAGAGTATACAGACACCTTAGCCTTTATTTTGAATAAAACTAATTCATTGAAGATCAGCTCCTGAATCTTGCTAATGTATGACGCATTTGGGGAGAAGTGCAAAGATCATACTTCAGATGTATAAGTAATAAAATTTTCTAGAAGATGCCATCATGGCAAAATTATGTTTTTAGAATAAAAACTAGTTTTGGTGCCATTTTACTTCTATGAAATGCTTTCTTTGAAAATATGATTACCTGATCTAAAAATAAACAAGGACTACGTGAACTTTTACCACAAATAAGTAGCTTAGACGTAAAACTTAGCAGTGCACAAATATTATACCTATTTCTCAAATTCTCCGTATCAAATCATTACAACGTTAGGATATTTATGGTTTCCTCCCACCCGGTGAATGTGTTTTCAAACTGTCATAATTATTTTGTCTTTATTTTGCTCATAATCCATTTATCATACCAAACAGAATAACTGCAAGGTAAAACCATGCTAATCAGGAAAAAATAAATAAATAAAAATGACCAGGGAACGAAATGTATTTTGGGCAGTAGAAGGTAATGGCTTTGGGCTCAGATTCTATTATGTTTTTTTGTGGAAAGCAAAACTCATAAAACTAAGGCACCCACAAATAGATCAATTCATGAAACTGAATTACTGTGAATTTAAGGCACCACGTTTTAAGCACTACACTGAGGGAAGCAGCAGTCAAAATAGAAGCAGTAAACATTGAAACAGATCCCCAGTCAAAATGATGGAGTTGACAGAGATCTGGAATGTTCTCAGAACTGCAGAGATTATAGCTTAGCCAAGGATGACCTTCAAGGGACAAAATGCTTTATGAGCTCCGTACACTAAAGTTCACTGATTCACGTGGGTGATGCACAAAGGCAGCAAATGATAGACAGTATTAAGACCAGAGAGTTGATGTGAAATAAAACCACTCATCTGTGAAGGTTTTATTTTAGCTTCTCCCTGCCCTTTGTTGGACCGTTTGATTGTCATCCTAAAACTTCGATGCTTTATTGCAGAGTTTTCACCACTGCTAAAGGAATATTCATGGTGCGCGCTCTGATCCTGTCAAAAGGCAGTATTTATGTACATAGGAATATAAAACTTTTGTAACAAGGAAGAATGTCGCAGATTTACAAGGGATCAAATTTACAAGGCAGCAAGTTGAGGTGCATGGGTTTCATCTTGTAAACCCTCTGATCAAAAAAGGAGCATGAAAAGCAGAAAAATCTGTCCTTGATGGTTTTCAGATAAAATATGACTTCCCCTTGGAAGGTGGTCGTAACTCTTGTCCCCCCGCCCAGCCCCACACTCAGGATCGGACTGCGCCAAGCAGAAGGTGTAACTCGAAAGCAGTGCTCAGTGTTCTTGGAACTTTCACACAAATTCTAGTGCATCCAATCAAGTGATGATCAGAAACCTTCCTGAAGTTTGGAAAATGGGGAAAGTATAATGTGGTTTATTAAACTACGTGTTCATGGCATCCTATCAAAGCAGCATATACAATCCCTCTATTCGGACCTCCTCCAGGAAGGAAGAGGATACAGACAAGGGATTATGGAAAGAAAAAAGAAACGTCTCATTGAATTCAGAATTTAACTACAAAATATGGAGAATTCCATCCCGAAATGTCATTTTATTATAGGAGTTCTAAACTAGATATGTGACTTGAAAACATCTGGGCCATGATGGAACTGGGAATTCATCAAGTCAGTAAAACAGTGAAGATAGCTATGGAGTGACTGGTTAAATGGGGGAAATTCACCGTTGTGTACAAACTCACTGAATATATGTAGGCACATAGTAAAATGAGATTTAATGGAAAAACCGAAGGATGTGATTATCCTTTAAAATTATGAAATTACTTATAATCCTTGCATACTATCACAAGTACAAAGTAAGTAAATTTTTGATACTCTGTGCATTGCTTAAAATACATACTGTAATAAAATTTATTTTTTCATCTAACTTCACCTTAGCAAACATTTACTGGGGCCCTCCCATGAGCCAGGTGCTATTCTAACCATGAGGGATACAAAACCACTAAGGATACAAAAATGACTGGTATCTGTGTTGTCATTGAAAAGATCAGATTTTTTTTTTAAGGATTTTATTTATTTGACAAAGACAGTGAGAAAGCACAAGCCGGCGGAGCAGCAGATGGAGAGGGAGAAGCAGGCTCCCCACTGAGCAGGGAGCCCGATGGGGGACTCCATCCCAGGACCCCGGGGATCATGACCTGAGCCGAAGGCAGACACTTAACGGACTGAGCCACCCAGGTGCCCAGGAGATCAGATTAGAGAGGAAAAGAGAAACCAATGGATTTGAAAGGATGGATCTCAGTGCAGAAGGGAAAGTGTAGGAGAGGCCATGAGACCACCTGAGGGGAGCATGTAGTAAATCACGGAGTCTAGGGTAATGAAGCCATTCTGGAAGGAATGCATGTAAGCAGACTCCTGAAACTGAGTGCCAGGCCAGGAACAGTCTAAACCCAAGATCAAGGGCGTTGAGAACCTGCTATTATAGAGGCTAGGTATCCTTTCACAATCCTACAGGGAAATTGTCGTGGTGGCAGGGGCACAGACAGAGAAGAGGTAAACAGACTATCATGGGGAATCTTGTATCTGAAGTGAAGGGGCCTAAAGTTGACCTTGTAAGTGATGGGAGTCAGCAAATGGTGGTGAGCAGGGAGCAACCTCACACTTTAAATCACCTGTGCCCTTCGAAGTATGCAGGTAGACCTGAGCAGGCAAGGAGAACATCAAAACTTTAGAGGAGGTGGGAGTAGGGCTTTAAGTGGGTATCTGGTGTTGAGCTAGCTAGCTATTAGGGAGTCTTACTTCTGGGGAGCTCTTTTGGCCTTACCCAACAGAAACATCTTTGGAAAGCTGCAAATTAATTTGGTAAGCCAACTCCTAATTTCCCATTGACAACTTACCCATGTTGATATTAATTTCATTGATTTTTAAGTTGGTACTGGGCCCTGAAGGGTATAGAGCTTAGGATGTAATAAGAACTTTGACATTCATTAGTCTTCAGAGCATTTTTTTAGTGACAGAAATTGTCTCTAAAGTAAAGGTTATGTGGAACATCCATGTATAAAACACATGGACACACAGTGGTTTGGGCAGAAGCAGAGCCTCCAATCTCGATGTCCCATCAGCCTGGAAACCTCTGTACTCCAGGACCTATACTGAAAACCAGTGATGAAATGCAATTCATTCATTCTACTGATGAGCAAATGAGGTCCCCTTGGCAGAGGTCTTTTTTCAGAGTTATGATATAGAGGGAGACAGAGAGGTGTATATGCTGGCTTTCCCAGAGATGAGCCATGCTATTCTGAGATGTCACTTTTCTCCTGTGCTTCTGTTGTCTTAGGTGACAATGCCCCCCCACCCCCATCCCAAGGCTGATGAATTTATAAAATCTGTAGGTCTGTTGCGGGGGGGAGCAAATTTCCAGCTTCAAGTCAGAGAACTGGCAGCAAAGCCCAGTGACCTGAGTCCCAGATGGCCAGGTGACCCTTCCAAGTCCCCAGCCTCTCCCCCCACCCTACCCCTGATGAGGACAGAAACGGAGAACATGGGTATCCCTGAAGCCGCTATTGAGTAAACAGCCTGAAGTGGAACTCTTGTTGGCATCTACTGCAAGTTTTCTGGTTCAGAGAATCCTTTCGTAAACCTCATCTGCCCAAAGAATATGGTTTCTAAATAGGAAGGAAACATTTTAGCTCCAAAGTCTGAGGAACATCTGGCGGATAGGCTATGACTGACACCCTTCGGTAAGGTGTATGAGAAGGCTGCACCTGTAGACAGACAAACATGGGCTTGTAACTTGCCTCCTGATTACCTGCTTCTGCCAACAACTACCTGTTAGGAAAATTAAGGGAGGTGATTGAAGCACATAAATGCTTTCCCACCGTGACAGGCCCCTGCAGAGGGCCCAGGAAATCCCAAGTCAAACACAGCTTCACCACCTTCTGCTTGTGCCACAACATTTAAGTTACTATGTATGCTATGGAATTTCTGGTCCGTCAACACTGCAGCATCTTCAAAGTGCCTGGGTGGCTCAGTCAGTTAAGCGTCTGCCTTCGGTTCAGGTCCCAATCCCAGGGTCCTGGAATCGAGTCTTGCATTGGGCTCCCTGCTCAGGGGAGAGCCTGCTTCTCCCTCTCCTGTTCCCCTTGCTTATGTTCTCTTTTCCTCCCTGTCAAATAAATAAATAAAATCTTGAAACCCCCCCTCCCCCAAACCCCAAAAAGCACTGCACTGTCTTCACCGGGAAACATATCAGTATGAACACATACTCTAAGAATATCGCCAGCCATTACCGACCAGTGTGGAAACTGGAAATCCATGAAGGCAGTTTGTAAAGTATTTTTACACATCATAGCAATAAGGCACACGTTTACAACAGAGGTAACATTCACTACAAAATATCCTAAGATAGTGCACAGTGGTCTTACATATGTATGACACTAAGTGCCAAATGAGGTGGCTACTTCTTACTTTAAAACATAAGAATGTTTCAGATAGCACTTCAAAACCAGGTTCCAGTAGTCTTAAAAATATGAGATCAATTGGATGCAGAAGTCTAATAATCATAAGTGGTTTGAAATATAGATTAATACATGATGTCATGACAAATAAAGGATAATGAGAAACCCCCAAGGGATGCAGAGATGGCATAAAATGTCTTCAAGGAATTTCTTCACTTTTTTTTTTTTTTTTTTTAAGATTTTATTTGTTTGACAAAGTTGGAGAGAGAGAGAGTGTACAAGCAGGGCAGGGCAGCAGAGGCAGAGGGAGAAGCAGTCTCTTCACTGAGCAGGAAGCCCTATGCGGGCCTCAGTCTCAGGACCCTGGGATCATGACCTAAGCCGAAGACAGATGCTTAACCGACTGAGCCACCCAGGTGCCCCTTAACCTTCTTTTTCTTAGAGAAGGACTTAAAGTAACATATTCATAGGACTCTTCCTAATTGCACTTTAGCATATCTTAATGGAGTGCTTAGTGACCAAAGTATGTTAAGAATTAGAGAGATGCTTCCAAAGGCTCCAAATGAGGCCATTTGCTTTGGTCTGGCACTCTTGGAGACTAGCTCAGAACAGCTGGAGCGTCAGTTATGAAGATGTGAGCACAGTACACAGCTGATGAACAACAGGGTGGTGGGTAATGTCTCATCTGCAACCAGATGAGAGTTTCAAGGACTGCAGGAAGGAATAATCAGCTACACGAAGGCAGAATGCAGCATGTTACATAACAGGGACCAAGTCCCGGGGGAGATTCAAAATGGAGAAATACACATCGGTGGGGGAGAAGATGAATATGGTCTTCAAAGGCCTTATGCATAAACATACCAGGTATAGTCTGAGATAATTTATTTATGTTCTCTAAAAACTTGTCAAGTAAAACCTTCTTAGGCCCAGTTCAACAAACGCCTGCATCTTTCTGGTTCAAAACAAGCCAATGGTCAAAATCTTAAATCTATAAGGGTATCAGCTTTCTAAGATCTCCTGGATGATTAAACGGTATGAAAGAAATTTTTTTTTAAAAAGTGGGTCTTTTTTTTTCTTTCTTTCTTAAAAAGTACAGCATGAAATGAACTACAAATGAAACTCTTGGAGGATAAAAGGAAATGAAGCCCTGCCTTCCCCCCTTATTTTTGCTGTCTGCTTCCAGGTTTGGAGCAGGGAGACAGAGCCTAAGGCAGAAGCTCGAAAAGGCAGTGGGACTGGGGAAGACAGTCACATATCGATCCTGACTCTGTCTGGCCAGGGATGACCACGCTGACAACCCCTGCAAGACGGAGTGCAGAAGGAGGTCTGGGGAATGCAGGATGGGAGCTAGCACCTTGTGCTACGCTTAGGATCGCACACTACTGGGTGGGGATATTTACCATGATTCCCGCAATGACGTATAAAAACCCCACTGGCATCTCAGTGGAACCTCTTTGGAATGTAATCCACATTAACCGGTGAAGAGAACAGTTCTGCAGCCCGCTCTCTACCTGGGAGATGGAGAGCAGCAGGGTATAAAAGGTGTTAAGCTTTTCCGTGAAAAGTCGTGTTAAAATGAGATTCCAAGTCCGCTGCCAACTGGATGGAAGGCAAGCATGAGACCCTTATCAAACCACTTAAACCTGAAACTGACACTATTTAAGGCCAACTGCCATTAAAATGATGCTTGAAAACTGTGTGTTTGTCTCTTCAGTGGGGAGTGTACCCCATCGATACGTTGCACTCTCTCCTTTGACTCCGCCACTCTATGAGAAGAATGTCAGCCATCGAGGCCTTGCTCCCAAGCACACCTCCCAGAAACACACCTGGAAGCTTCAGAGGACACAGGGAATAGACTGTTGGTTGGCATTCATAGATTGCTCTGATCTATGAGAAGAGACCAAAGATGTAGTACTGGAATCTTTTTCCTATGTCATGGATCTGACCTACCCACGAATTAACCACACTCTTCTTGTATGGAACCAGAGCTTCTGTTCTGCCTACATACATGTATTTTTTAAATGGAAGAAATGAATGGATTAACACAGAGAACGCGAAGCTGGGGTGAGTGTGAACAGTGGGCATAGCTGTGCTCATTCCTTATTTTTCATCAGTGCTGATATGTGCTTTTGGAGGTGGGACCTCCCTCAAGTTGCAAATTAAGGCAATTACTGAACTTGGAGCCAAATACTAACAACTGAGTTTCTGAATGTTGATCATGAGTCCCTAGGGAATGCTGAATTTGTGCTAAAGAACAGACTTGTATCTCAACTAAATTTTGTGAACAGAATCATATTTAAATGCATTTGAGGAGTCCAGACTTAAAGAGCTTTTCGATAAAGCTATTTATGCCTTGATTACTCCCCACTTGGACTAGTTTAAAGTTGGAGTTCAAGTTCTTCTAATTCTATACCAAAATGTTCAACTATAACCCACCACAAATAATTTAAATTTTCCTCCCACCCCCTTCACTTTTTCTGACTTCACTTCCTCCTTCCTTTTTCCACAAGTAGACGGTGTCTTTCTCTTTCAGAGAAATGATACCACCAGTCCTGTTGACCCCTGGTGCTGCTGTGTCTTGTACCTGTAAAGGCTGCCATCAGCGTTTGTAAAAAGGCAGATGAGAAACCTACCATTACTTTCCTCTTTAGGTGTAGAGAAAGCCCTTCAGTCCTGTTAAAGTCTACAAACTGCTCTACAAATAAAGTATAAATAAAGACTCTATAAAGTCTACAAATCCTCTATAGTTTGCTAGATTCTATGCTGGATTCTAAAGACACAGAGTACACATGTTATTCCTACCCCCCAATCACGTATAACGTGCTAGGGAGAGGCAGAGGGAACTTAACTGTGACAGAAACCAGACAATGTGTAAGTACACCCTATGGACTCAGGGACTGCAGAGAGCCCAGGATACGCACTCACCATCATCAGGGACTAGGAGTACGGGCAATGCCAATTCTGAACAAATGAAGATTTAGGAGAAAGTGAGGTCTTCACACGGCAGAGGAAACCCAAACTGGGCCTCATATATGGGTGGGATTCCGATCGAGTTTATACTCATGCTTCCTGCTGTCAGTGGGTCTGTTTTCCTTCCAGGGGTCCTTCCAGAGGAGATGCTGTGTTTTTCTCTCGACTGTGTTTTTTTTAAGTCTACTTAGATGTCACTCTACTCTGGAGACCTTAAGAACTGGCAATAGCTTTCCAATCTGGGCTATTGAATGAAATCGTTACTTTCACCAAGGGCATGCCGCGCTGGTAAAGAACTTCACGTTTCTTCAGGAAGTTAATCAGTCCCTAGAACTGTTCAGACAACTGCAGAACATCTGCAAGTCTTTTTTAAGATTTCAGCCCAGCCCATGCTCCCTGAGGGCAGGCACCAGAGGGATGCTCCTACATCACTGCTGGGAGTTTGTCCTTTAAGTAAAGATGCAGTAAGATGCAATTTTTACAGTAAGATGCAATTTTAAAATAAACTTATCATATAATTTGACAATCATATAAATGCTTAAAGCAAAGGATAATTTTAAGACTACCTATAAAGGAGGGGAGCCTGGGTGGCTCAGTTGGTTAAGCGACTGCCTTCAGCTCAGGTCACGATCCTGGAGTCCCGGGATCGAGTCCCGCATCAGGCTCTCAGCTCCACGGGGAGTCTGCTTCTCCCTCTGACCTTCTCCTCGCTCATGCTCTCTCTCACTGTCTCTCTCTTCTCTCAAATAAACAAATAAAATGTTAAAAAAAAAAAAAAGACTACCTATGAAGGTACATGGATATATACTAAATTGTGAAGAAATGGCTTGAATGAATTTGTTGAATAAATGAGTGAATGGTAGAGATTCTTGGATTTTGCTCAAAAAAGGTGTTTTTTTTTTTTAAATAAAGGAAAAGGTAACTTTTGAAATGGGCCTCAAAGGAACTCATGGACTCTGAGGATGAGCCACTGGTAGGAGGACGGGGCAGGAAGCGGAGCCCACAGTCTGATGAGCCAGGTGTGTCAGGAACACGAGAAGGGTGAAGGAGGCTGACTCTGGATGAGAGTGGGGAGGTCAGCTGAGAGGTGGCTTCAACTGAAGGGCTCTGGACTTTAAATCTGATCGATAGGTACCTGGGAGAAAACACGGTTTGGGAGCAAGGAGGTAACAAGATGAACAGAGTGTTTCTAAAAGAATTTTCTGCTTGCTAAATGGACTGAGAGCAGAGACCAGAGGCAGGCTGACTGCTGTAATAAGGCTAAGTCATCCCCGAGCTGCCTGGTGTTGAAGAGATGGTGACGCCAGCGTACAAGCCCTGAGGAAAAGCGAGCAGGGCTTGAGGCGCCTGAGTATGCATGGTAAGAGCCAGCGGTCCCTCAGTGGGGCTTCCTGCCAGAGGAAGCTCCTCCCGTTGACTGTCCCGGCAAAAACTGGATCTCTCTGTCTGAGGATGCTGCTGAGCTGCGCTCTGCTTTAAATGTGCCCTTCAGAGAGACCCACGAGACTCAAGCAAGAGCAAGAGGTAAATTTCAAGGTAACGCCAGACCAGGGCTTTGTGAAGCTAAAGAGCAGGTACGTGCAAGAACTACCCAAAGGCCACATGCAGGGACCAACTTCATCTCAGGTGTCTCAGTCTGTTAGGGCTGCTATACCAAAAAGCCACAGACTGGGTGGTTTATAGATAATAAACATTTCTTTCTCACAGTTCTGGAGGCTGGAAGTCCAAGATCAAGGTGCCAGCATGACTGGTTCTGGTAAAGGCCCTCTTCTGGACTGCAGGCTTCTTACGGTGTCCTTACATGGCAGAAAGGGCAAGGGATCTCTCTGGAGCTTCTCTAACCAAGGTACCGTCCCATCACTCGGGCTCCCCCCTAATGACCTAAGTACCTCCCAAAGGCCCCATGAACTAACACCATCACAACGGCCATTTAGGATTTCAACATATGAATCGGGTGGGGGACACATTCAGACCACAGCACCAGGCTATGGAGGAGAACGACCAGTATGGGGATGATACTCCAGTGTTCACTAGTCACTCAGTCCTGATGGGCCTCCACCTCTCTAAACTTCTCTGAGTAGTCAGGATGCACAAACGCTTTCTCAATTTACACCTAATGATGGAGCAGACACTCAACACGTTGGAGAAGAAAGAGTAAGGTCTTGATAGTCTAGCTTTTCACCCATCACAGTTGCAATCACTCTGTAGGTATCTTTCTCTCTCTAATGGGTGTGCTCTTACGGTTCGTTTCTCTCATTATTTGACTTTTTGGACCTCATCCCTTCTCTAATTAATTGGATACTGCCCATAGTTTCTAAGGAACTGCTCTGATAGTCCACCAGACATCCATGTTTTCTTGTGACTTTCCCATTGTCCAGTCACCCTCAATTACCCTTCTCATTCCATTCATGACCCCATCACAATAAAGAAATCAACTAGTAAGAAAAGAAGACCTGGGGGTAGACTTGGGCTGTTTTGTTTGTTTTTTTTTTTTTAAAGATTTTTTATTTATTTATTTGACAGAGATCCCAAGTATGCAGAGAGGCAGGCAGAGACAGAGAGGAGGAAGCAGGCGCCCTGCTGAGCAGAGAGCCCGATGTGAGGCTCGATCTCAGGACCCTGAGATCATGACCTGAGCTGAAGGCAGAGACTTAACCCACTGAGCCACCCAGGTGCCCCTAAACTTGGGTTTTATACCCAGTGCATCGGTTGCCTTTTGTTATCAGATTGAACTCTTCAATTCTTGTATCCTCATCCACACAATGAAAATTCTAATGCCTTCTCTGCAGGGCAAGCGTGCGGACTACAGATGAAGCATATGATGCCGGTAGCACAGCGCTCCCAAGGCAAGCTTTCCACAGACTATGGGCTTAACTCTTCCACCGCTCCTTGTAGAAAAGCGGTGACTACACTGACAATGAACTGGATCTATTCTGTAAGAGCCATTAATAATTAACAATGAAAAACTAGATACACACACAGTAACTTACGGAATTTCTTTCATTTGATTAGAAAATCGCATTTTAAAATATGCCAAATTGGGCGCCTGGGTGGCTCAGTGGGTTAAGCTGCTGCCTTCGGCTCAGGTCATGATCTCAGGGTCCTGGGATCGAGTCCCACATCGGGCTCTCTGCTCAGCAGGAAGCCTGCTTCCCTCTCTCTCTCTCTCTCTGCCTGCCTCTCCGTCTACTTGTGATCTCTCTCTGTCAAATAAATAAATAAAATCTTAAAAAAAAATAAAATAAAATATGCCAAATAACTTAATTGGCAATTTAACACTTTAAATTGCAATCCCTAATGGCCTCTTGAACTTCACGATAAACATGTATTAAATCTTCAAAAATAGAACGATACTTTCTGAGGAGAGGAATATTTTGTTTTAGAGAGGAGACTATCCTTACGTCTATCCTTAAAGAAGCCTGGATGATTTTTGTGAAGAAGGAGAATAAAACAAGTAAAAATCCCAGCTATTTTTGCCAGAGAATGCTCCTCTTCTCCTCTTTTTTAAAAAGCAGCGAGCGAGGTGGAAACCTGGCTCCATTGGGCTGCGAGGTGGCTCTCATTACAGTGGTTGGGCTTCTCTGGCTCCGGGGAGAACTTGCTCAAGGTCAGCTGAGCCGGCTTCTGAGGAGGCACACCTGACTACCCGTGGAACCTGAGCTCTGAGTCATATTTGCTTGGCAAAGAGCTGATCTGGGAAAAAAGGCAAAAGTCAGAGATGCTGGGCCTGAAAGGTAGATGAGTCACAGACAAGGAACAAATCTTTCGTTATGGAGGACCAGATCTGGGAAACGCAGAAAATGGAAAAAAAGCTGTTTGGGGAAAACTAGCTCATATTTTTTGGTCAGGACCATTTAACCCGCAGAAAAGGGCATGCAAAGGTTGTTTCTGCTCCCAGCAATTTCTTAAGTACCTAGCACTTACACTATAAAAGAAGAAAAAGATCTGTCCCAGAGAAGTTTTGAAAAAGGAAACTTTCCAGGAGAAACTGACTTGATCAGTGACTTAAGTTTGACTCAGATAACAAGAAACTAAAAACAAAGGTGAACATTGTAACTTATTCCCTGAAATTGCAATCACGTGGATAATGCACAGAAATCAGTGTTTGTATATTCTTATTAAAAAATGACTCACTGGGCCTCTGGGTGGCTTCATCGGTTAAGCGTCTGCCTTTGGCTCAGGTCATGATCCCAGAGTCCGGGCCCCCTGCTTGGTGGGGAGTCTGCTTCTCCCTCTCCCTCTGCCTGCTGCTCCCCACCCATGCATGTATGCTCTCTCTCTCTCTCTCTCTCTCTCAAATAAACAAAATCTTAAAAAAATGACTCACATATACAACATATAGGAGGTTTTATATTCCAGGTTGAAAAAACTCAAAAGTTTAACCAAAGGAGCATTACAAGTCCACCTTATGCCTTTCTTTTCTCAATTTCCTTAAACAAGGAACCATGGTTTTAAAAGACACACCCTGTACTCTAAAAACAAAGTAATCTTAAATGTAGGTATTGAGAAGTAGTGAAAAACATTAATGACAATATTCGTACATTTGCCTTCTTAAGGCTGCTTATCTATCTAAGGTAAGAGCTCAGAAAAGAAGAAAACTTAATGAACTTTAAATGCAAAAATCGCCAAAAACAGTTGAAAAACATTTGGATAGTAAGACAAAAACTATGCTTTTGAATAAATGAAACAAGATAGGATCGGGAGGGAGACAAACCATAAGAGACTCTTAATCTCACAAAACAAACTGAGGGTTGCAGGGGGGGGGGGTAGGAAGAGGGTGGTGGGGTTATGGACATTGGGGAAGGCATGTGCTATTGTGAGTGCTGTGAAGTGTGTAAATTTGGCGATTCACAGACCTGAACCCCTGGGGCTAATAATACATTATATGTTAAGAAAAATTTAAAAATAAAAAAAAAAACTATGCTTTTCACAGTGATCTTTACATAGCTTTTTTTTTTTTAAAGATTTTATTTATTTGTCAGAGAGAGAGAGAGAGCGAGAGTAAGTACAAGCAGATAGAGTGGCAGGCAGAGGCAGGGGGAGAAGCAGGCTCCCTGCTGAGCAAGGAGCCCGATGTGGGACTCGATCCCAGGACGCTGGGATCATGACCTGAGCCGAAGGCAGCGGCTTAACCCACTGAGCCACCCAGGCATCCCTTTACATAGCTTTTTAAATAAATGCTTCCATCTTATTTACAAGAAAACCGACACACAACTGAAATCAACTTGCACACAGTGACCTGACTTTATTTGAGAATGAGATACAAGGCCAAGAATTAGTGTCTCCAGTCCAGGTGACAGTGCACTACTGAGTCACGTGGCTGAGTCCTTTCTAATCTCCCCAGTGCAGGACCTAGCTAAATAAGAATATTGACAAATATTGACAAACTCCAGACGGTTATGCCTGTGAAGGTAACCAACTGTTTTCTCCAAAATTTGTCTGGGAGGGGGGAAGAAGGGTCCTCTATCTCTCCCGTGCCTACGTCGTACCGGGCACTCTATAGCTATGCCCCTAGCCTTCGGCAGATCTCTACTAGCTTGTTGGTATTCTCAGTTGGTATGTGGGAAACTGAGGCTCAGAAAGTAAAGTCCATTCGCAGGCTGGTGAACAGTGGAGCTAAGGTTATACTCATGTCGCCCCAACCCCTCTGCCCTTTTTTGCCCATCCGGGCGGCCAATTCACCTGCCAGCAGGAGCCAGTGGGTGAACATTGGTGAGTGTAACCATCACACATGGCTGTGTGTGGGAGAGCAGGGGTGCTGGGAATCATAAGGGAGACCAACAGGCCCATTTGCTGGGGGACTTCTCCTGCTTTTAGCACATGTCACAGATAACTCCTCACTTGTGGGCAGATGGGGATAGGTGGGCTCCTAGAATGAGGCAGAGTGGAGCACACAGAATGCTGGAGGCATTCTCCATTAAATCTGCCTGTGCTCAGGGGCAGCTCTGCAATCTCAGACCTGGGGATGGGAGATGAGGAGCTCCCTCCAGCCAACAGGAGCCCAGGGCTTTCATTTTATAACTTTGGAAATCTGGGATCAGAAGATAAGGTCTTAACAGTGATGAGTGAAGGATTTCAGGGTTTATCACTGAGGGTCATTGCTGGCTTATTCTGTAATGCCCCTCTGTCCATGGACTGCAGGAAATCTACCTGGTCTAGGCTGGTTCTTACCTGTCAATCTAAATTGGATTCTGAGGTTCCTGAAGAGTGGTAACATCTGTCCAACAAGGTCACGCATTAGGCAGTTATAATAAATTATATAAAGCATTACATATTCTATAGACAATGGCCCATTACATAGGGATGCTGGAAAAGAGGCTCAAGGAAGGCTATTAATCAAATCAAAGCATGTGGTCGCTCGGGAATATGGTGCTAAGGTTAAGACAGTGTCCTCATGAGAGCTGCTCTTTACCACTCCGTAGTCACTGTAGACATCAGTCACTTGGAGAGCCGTCTCCAACTTCCTAAACATCCCCAATGTCCTCATTTGGTGATACTGAACTCCCAACCTCTCTGAAAAAAGGAGGAACCATCTGGACCTTGACCACTGTTCATCCACTTCCTTGGCTCCTTCATGAGAAGATGGGTCTGGTTCTAGGATGTCTCTGTGTTCTCCATCAGCTCTGGAGACGGGAAGGAATCCTGGGGTGTTACGGATGTGGGGCAATGTCCCCAGCAGGACCTTCCACGGAGCAGGCACATTCCCAGGGCTATTTGGCTCTCTGACAACACGTGCCCCCTACTCTCAGTCTGTCCCTTGGCTGGCACTTAGGTACTTCCCTCTTGACATGACCTCCTTTGGCGGGCCATCCCGCAAAACTCTCTCTCCCCAAACTCCCAGGGCGCTCTTTGCTGGCCCTATACCATTTGACATGTCAGAAAAAAACATTTAATTCCCCAACCACAGACAGTGTATTTCTCATTAAAGTGCAAAGATGTTCACTTTTTAATATTGTCTTCAAATCCAAATATCTGATCAGTATGATTGATAAATATGACATGGCCTTTGAAAAAACCATAATTATTAAAGCAAATATGTAAAAGACCTATCACGGAAACCCTTGCAAAAGCACAAGTCAATCATGCTGACTGTTATTTTAGTCCGGGCAGAGACCTCGAAGACAGGGACTTTTTTTTTTTTTTTTTTTTTTGCCAGACAGCAAAATATCTGAAACCTCAGCCTCTCAGCCTCTTTGTCTTAATGTCATAATGGCACAGGTTTTCAGAGAGAATCGATACCTTCTGCTCAGAATGGGTCAAAATAAAGTGACGTACTTACTTGAGAGAGGGATGAGTATTATGGACCGGAGCCAGGTGTCACAGAGGGTCTGTTCTACCTCCAGCTAGTCTCAGCAGCACGTAATATCTGAAAACACAGGAAAAAATGGCGATTGGTTTTTACTTGACAAAAAGAGGCAGGCTGCTAAGTATACATAACAGTAGAAAATTCTTTTTAAAAATGGTGAATAAATAAAAAAACAGATAAGCATGTAAGTACACCAAAACGTGCTGGTTCTTACATGTTTCATGTAGAAGCTAAGGGGTTTGCTCACTTCAACTTTTTTTTTTTTTTTTAAAGGAGACATCTGACCAGAGATAGCACTTATACAGAAGGATATAAACGTCAGGTTGAGAGAAGTCACATAAATAAAGGCTTACAGGACGTCATCTCATTTCCGGAATGGCTGCTCTGCATATCCCGAGTCCAAGTCTACCTCACGGTGAGATAAAGTGTTAGATCTTCCAAGGGCCTTGGGGCCCATCTGGTGTGCAAGCCCCATTTTGGAACAGGAAACAGGCCCAGTCAGGTAAGGCACTTGCCACAGACCACTCAGCTGGCTGCGGTAGAACTCCTGACAGCCACAGAAGCACCCTTCCCCTGCACTGTCACACTCCCTTGCCAGCAGTCATTTACACATGCTCATTCATTCATTCATTCATTCATTCATTCTTAAGTACTGACAGGAGCACTTCCTATGGACTGAGTTTTGTTCTCGGCTCTGGGAGTTAAGGGAGGAATCTCTGGCCTCAGAGTTTACATTCCAGACAGGGAAGGCTATATACAACAAGGGCTATCTCAGAACGCTCCTGCAGCCACGGCAGTTGGAGACATCTGAAGGTGGGGAGGGACCAAGCCACAGCTCTACTGGGAGATGCACATTCCAGGCAGAGGGGGCAGGGAGGCCCATGAGGCACAAAGAGCTCAGGAGGCTGGCAGGATGGGAGCAGGGGACACATGGGGACACGGGAGTGCTGGCTAAGTCTGTGGCAGTGGATGGACCGGCCAGTGGAGGGCATGTGACAGGGAAGCTGATGAAGCACAGAACTCCGGAGTACGTCTACTTAGAAGGAGGGCTGCGGGGCCCCTGGGTGGCTGAATGGGTTAAAGCATCTGCCTTTGGCTCAGGTCATGATCTCCGGGTCCTGGGATCGAGCCCCACATCGGGCTCTCTGCTCAGCAGGAAGCCTGCTTCCTCCTCTCTCTCTCTGCCTGCCTCTCTGCCTACTTGTGATCTCTCTCCGTCAAATAAATAAAAAAAATCTTAAAAAAAAAAAAAAAAAGGAGGGCTGGAAAGGAGAAGACTGGGAAGAAACATTTTGAGGCAGGAGAAAAACTGAAGGGAGTGGTCTCCCAGAGGCCAGTGGGTCGGCGAGCGGCCAGCTTGGGCAGTGAGCTCAGAAGAATACCTCCCACACAGTGAGGGGGGCGAAGACGGAGAGAAGTAAAGGCTATATCCCCACTTAAGAAAAAAGCGGTAGGGAAGCCTGACTAGGGCAAAACACAGCAGATTTCGGAGGGTTCTGTGATGCCAGGCTCTGAATACTGGAAATGGAGAACGTGTTTTCATACAGATGTTTCACTGGTGGCAACATCTACACACAAACACACGATCCTTGAAGTGGACTTTCCCACCAAATTTAGCCAGATTTAAAATATGTCTAAATTCAATTAAATGTATACGGAAAGAAGAAGGCCTTACTCATAGTAAGGTTCAATGCCAATGTTATACTCCAAGCCCCAATTCTGCAAGCTTGTCTTTAATGAGCATGTACAAAATGAATGACTTAAATAAAAGCATCAATAGGCATCCAATGGCAAATGATCATTCCTGGCTATGCCAACAGTTCCAAAAATAATCACTAAATGATTGGGGAGTCCAACAGTAAGGAAAGTATTTGGTGATTCCTTTAAGATGAACTTTGAAACTACTGAATACATTTAAATTACTGGCGACATTAAAGAATCTTTTTTAAATCCCATGCTATGTAAATCTATTAAAACAAAAATACTTCTATGCAACAGTCCACTGTGTATTCTGAAAAGGTGTGTTAGCAGGAAGAAAAAAAAAGAGTTTATATTTATTACATTAATTATAGGTAACAAATAAGACCACATAGTGAAACTCAAAGTCAGTGTGAGATATGGAACAGATCTGCGGCCCACACCAACCCTTGCTAGATATTAGGAGTAGTGGATGTGGTGTGGGTTGAGTGGCAGTTGGAGAATTCTGGTTTGGGAGCCGGGTGCTACCATCTCTCTTTTCCTAAAGCCTTCTCTCCCCACCCTTTCCTAAGAACTGGTCACCCCTCCTTGGTATCACCAAGCTAATGCCTCTGTTCTCCTTGTACACCGTATTGTTAATGTATTATTCATTCTACTCTCTCTCGTCTTCCATAGGACCACTTCTTACAGACAGAGGGCCGTGTGTCTATCTTTCTCTCACTCACGCTTAGCACAGATCCTAGCACATGTTAAGTGAACATAACTACAGAATGAAATAATGAGAAGAAAAAAAAAGAAAAAGAAAGAGACTTAGAGGAGACACCTGATGTTTCTTCAAATAGTTTTCCAACCCAGGCAGATTTTGGAGGGTCAATCCTGAGATGGTGATCAACAGCTAATGACAGATGTCCCTCAGTTCCTTTGGTATCACAGATGCCTGGGTATCCAGCCAGAAAGCCACCCACAGGTGTTACACTGCAACCCTTACATCCAAGAGCCCGCAGTGCACACTGCTCCTTCTTTCCTACAATTCCTTCCAGACTGTGCTCAGCCCAGCTGCTTTGTGGGACATTATATACACGGAATGACTTTGTTTTTAAACTGATTACCATTTTTCCTGCTGTGATTACGAGCTCCTACGAGAAAAAGAAAGTATCACTTCGTGTTTTAATTCAGAAGATTATCCATTTTCTTTTCTAGTTCATGCTAACGGACCTATGTTTGATTGGTCAGGAATGTCATTCCCTCTTCAGGAAAGAGCCACAGAATTACAAGGAGGGGAAAGAACAAAATTTTCAAGTGTCTAAGAAATTTATTTTTACAGTTTTATCTCAGAAATACATAAAGATTTCCCTGAATGTAGTTAAAAAAAAAAAAAAGAGCTGTAATTCATCTGGGGATAAAAGTACAGATTCTGTTAACTTTGCCAAAAGCTAAATAACGTTTTATTTAATGCTATCTGAAAAATGCCCTTTTAGTGTTATGTTAAAAGGCCCTTTGGGATATCCCAGTACATGACACAATATCCATGCACATTTACATTTACATCACATTTTTAAGGAGTTCCTTCTAGACACACAAAGTCTTTTAAGATCCAGCCCATGAGAATCTGTCACTTAGAACTATTTCCCACAGCTTCCTAAGACACACAGCCTAATGGAGCTGAGCTCACAAAAGGAGGTTTATGATGTTAACGGAGGAGGACAGCAATCATTTACTCTTAAGGCAGCCTACTTCTTGGAAATTCTGTAAGACCAAAGTAATTTAGGAAGTATTTCAGGAGATGAAGAGAAGGAGAGGGAGAAAGAGAGTCATGGAAATGCATCCGATTATTCTTCCCCAAACGAGTGTCCAAGCCTGACTGTCAGGAGCAGGCTGCTTTCCATGTCTGGATGAACCGAGGGCTGAAAAGGGAGCATGGGGTTGGGGTGTGGGAAGGAGAGCAAGGAGCACTGGAGCCAACTGTGATCTCGGCCACTGCAAAGCAACCTTCTCAGGTCTGAAGCAGGAGTGGCTCGTGTCAGGGGAGTCCAGACAGGAAGTAAGCAACCCTTCTCACATCCAACCTATCACATGTGGTGACTTAACATGGAACCGCTGCATCCTGCCTCTTGTCCTAGAGACCCCGCGTTACACTGAACAACTATCAAACTTTGTCTTTACACATGATGCCCCGTCACCATCAATGACCACCTTTCATGATAGCCCTTTATTTTTTTTTCTTCACACTGTCATCTGAGAGAAACAGGACATTCGACCATTTATTACACCTTGGGATAGCCTAGGGAGGGGAACATGGAGTTGGGGTGGGGGAGAGAAGCCAAGTTAAGTAAGCTCAAGTTTTCCTCTGCCAAAGAATATATGGAACCCCTTCAACCAGAAGAGAGCCTTAAATCAAAGCAGTTATTTTAACAAAATAGTTAAATGGCAATGTTTGGCTTTTTGGGAGCAGGGAAAAAATTCCTGACAGCCTTCAGCTCTCAGCAGGGCTCTCCACTGATAGCAGAGACGCATGGTGGCAGCTAGCCAGCCGTGTGACTGGTGAGTCAATACACAAGTTTCTGTGGTCTCCACAGCCTGATATGGTAAGGACACCGATTTTTAAGTTTGAGGACTAAGGGATGCCAAGGGGCTCTCCTGGTGTAAAACCACTCTATGGCGAAGGTACCCTGAGAAACAAGGAGTCCCACTGCGTTTGTTTGGGTTTCCTTCAGCCCAGCCTTGGCCACGTAGATATTTTTCCTCCAAAATAGAGCATCTTTATGATGGAATTTAGGATCATTTATGATTTGATCTGGAAAACAACCCAGGAATTTTTAAATGTTGTCAAACCTGAGGCAAAGTGGTAAGAACCCCACCTTTCTGTGATTTCATTTCAACTCCGAAAGCAATGTCCCTGTTAAACAAAGCCCAGAGTGAAAAATTCTCCCTTTGGCACAGCGGACTATACACCTAAATATATTTTTTGGCAAAATGGGATATGCTAATATTCTCCATATTCAGAAGGCTTAATGAAAACTACAAAAGGTGAAACAAAGAAAACCATCCAAAATGAAGGCTGCACACATCTTTGAAGAAACAATAGCACATTACTTCTGCTAAGACCCTGCATCGACACCAGGCAAATCGCTGCCCCGTCCTAATTAAAGTGTGTCTCACTGAACTCTCCTTGATTGCTCATTATTCACGGGAGTCCGGACTCCATGCAAACAAAGTCAACCGGCTACTGACACGCACCTCCAAAGACACTTACACTGATGCAACATCGGACTTTCCCAAACAGAAGAGAACCAATAAGCATCAATCCCCACTACATAACACACTTGAATCCAGGTAAAAACAATATTCCTTCACGAACAGGGTAGCTGTTTACCGGCCAATCCTTCTCCGGGAGAACATACCACAATCCAGGAACGCTGGAGTATGCATGATATTAACAAAAGCAAGAACAAATTAAACAGATGACATGAGGACCGCGCTTCGTTTCATGCATGGCCCTGTTTTTCCTGCGAGAGAAAGCCTCCAAGTAATTACCGTGAACTGAAACTTCTTCCCTGATCCCCAGCAGCCGGCAGCTGGTGGCTCCAATACACTACAACAAAGACAGACACCTTCTCCCCGGTGCCCTCCTCCTCCTTTACCGTTACCAGCTGAGCACCTCCACCGTTGCAAGAACACAGAAGAGTATCTCTGTATCTATGTCTCCAATGCAGCATAAAGAGTCCTGTGGAAACCTATCAAACTGGCGAGCAGTGATGCTAGCAACCAATGAGGAGAGGCTCATGCAGAATCCAGCACATGCTCTCTGAGGCGCAGGCTGTCACCAGCGCTTAGCAGGCTGCTAATCTAATTATAGCTAGTTTGCTAGCACAGAGCTCTTGGAGCAAAGCACATGAGCAAATTAAATTTTAATAAATTAAACCCCAAAGACAAAATCATCTTGATTTCCTGTCATTTTGAAGATTAATGCATCACCTTATAAACTATAAGTGATTTTTAAAAGTGCATTCTTGTTTTTTTCTCCAATGCAGAGAAACAAAGAGTGGCCAAATCAATCCACAGAACTACAGGCTTACTTAAACTTAACAGATCCCAGCACTGAGAAATAATAAAATCGATACAAGGAAGATATTAAAATCTGAGTGCTATAAAATCCAAGCCTCACTTTTATTTACCCTGGTTAGCAATTTGCCACTCATTTGTCCTAAAGTGCTAATTAATCTCTCAGTATACTTGGAAATACCATGCACATTGCCATCCATAGTGGAAAAGGGCTAATCAAGGTGTCAAAAGTCATAATCTTGACTACAGTACTGAATAATAATTAAGAGCTACAAGAGATGCAAAAGGGATATCAGAAGTTATTAATAAAAATATATTAAAAAGAAATTATTATAAAAGTAAAAATTAAATAAATTTGCCTACCTCACAATTTAATGGCAAAATTAGTTCTAGAAGCCAAATCCTGTGAGAGGTGGTCTGATGCACAGATAAAAGGCATGAACCTAACCGTCAGACTGACTGGGTTTAAGTTCTGGATCAGCTATTTCCTCCCTTTGTGACTGGGCCAGGGACTGGATTTCTCTTGTATCCCCGAGGCCATAATGGGAGACACCTTGCAGGGTTATTTCAATGAGCTATTAGCACTTAGCACGGGGCCTGGCACACAGTGAGTTCTAATCAAGCTATTATTAATAGCAGCAAGCTTTTTGCTACCTCTTATTGTCTACCTTTTCTTCCAGCATCACACTCCTCTAAAAAAAGTATCTAAACACTTCCCCACTGCGGAGTTTTGTCAGAAACACCATTTAGAATTAACAGTGACAAGCTAATGGCAGACTTGATTCATCACAGAGAATCATTACTGGTACTCACTCTCGAAACAAAAATTATTACACCTCCTTTTTGTCTATGTAATTGCTACAATTTCACTTGACTCTATAAGAACCAATCTTAGAAGGTATTTTCAGGAAATTATGGGCATATAATTGCATTTCATTAATGATTTGCAATATAGATTATGTGATATACATTTTAAAAGTGTTTTCTATGGAATATAAATTGGGAAAGTAGATAATGAGAAGTTCGATTCGATTTAAAACGACATGTTTATGTGAGAAAGGGAGAGGAGAGAAGCCAGCTAGTCTAATGCAGCTTTTTGTCTCTGCAGCCTGTTTATGGATTTGTTCTCCTTTAAAGTAATTTCTTTCTTCTCAGTATGTTTTACAAAATTAACCATCCTGCGGTGATATGAATCAAATCTGTTCACATGTTAAACTTTCCTTCAGTAATTCCCAGAAATGGGTACGTTTTACCAGTCAAGTTGTAATCCAGTAGTATGATGCAAACTTCTCATTTCTGTAGTTTTGTTTTGCTCTGATTTTCCTTTGAAAACCTTCAGAGAAGGCTGACATTCTCAAAAGACATTATGATTTGCTCCAAGGAACCAGATAGCCCCAGGGATTAATCAGGAGCCACGGAAAAGGAATCCTGCCTACGGATCATTTTTCATACTCCAGTTTTTGTGTCCCACACCTGTCTGGGAAGTGAGCTAGAGAAAGGGACGGCATGGCCCATAAACTTCCAAGGGAGAGCACAGCAACTCATGGTCCATAAACTCAAGAGCCAACAAGTGTGAGGAAACGTACACGGAGACACAAACTCTGGGAGAATACGACAGAGATGAGTCTGCTAAAGAAAACGACTGCTCGGTGTGCTACCTGGAAGCGTCAACCATGGAATTATCAAAGTGCAATCAGTATCATCAGGAGCTAAAACTCCAAGAGGAATTGGCTTCAGTGATTTGGCCTAAGGCACAGCTCCCCAGAGGCTGCCAGGATACAGACTAGTAACACTTCCAGGCATTTATCTAGGAAACATTGAACAGCCCTGCCTTCCCCTTCATTTAACAGACTGCTAGCTCAAAAACGGCACTTTAAAAAGCTGTTTGATGAATTTCTCTCATGCCTGTTTTGTATAAGCATTAAGCAGACCCTTTCTGAGAGGCGGGAGCGGCTATCCTTTCTTCGGTCTTATCTTTCAACATGTTTGGAACCAATATTTGTTTGAAACTAAGTAGAGGTTAATTGGTAATCTTTCTGACTGCCACTCTGCTGGGTGAGCCTCTGTTTTTTTGACCTCAGGAATAAGCAATTTTGTCTTTGAACTTTTGTCAACGCATCCTTGATTCTGAAAAATCATTCATTCCCTCATTGAACACCTTCTGGCACCTACTATGTGCAAAGACACCTGGGACCTTGAGAGCCAGAGTATTCTGATTCCTAACAGAGCTTCCACACTAATGAGAGAGCTAAACATTAAGTGATTCATTAACAAAAGAGTAAGCACCATGGGGTAAACTGCTGTGAAGTGGGGGTGGACTGACTGGTCTGTGGCTGAAGGTTTCTAGAGGGAGGGAGGGTGAGGACAAAGAGTGTGTGAAGGTCCTGGAGCTGCTGATGGAGCCTGAGGACAAATGAAGGGCTTGGAGACACGGAGGCAAACAGCACACATCAAAGGAGGAAGAGAGTTTGGGCCAAGGCCTCTGAAACTCTGCCTATTCCTTTTCAGTTCTTACTAAAGAGTAAGAGGTTCCCACTATCTTGCAAGGCAAAACCTTCACTTACCCTTCCTTGTACAAAGAACAAAAACATGTACATCTCACATTTGCACACCGGGCAAGGAAGATTAGTCCCTCACCACACACACCATTTACCCACCTGAATGATTTCCTCAAATTCTGTTCTGAGTCTCCAACCTTGGAGAACGAGGAGAGGAAAGCCTACGTTTCGAGAATTTCCATCTAGGGGGGCACCTGGGTGGCTCAGTCTGTTAAGCGTCCGCCTTTGGCTCATGTCATGATCCCAGAGTCCCAGGATGGAGCCCCATGTCAGCGGGGAGTCTGCTTCTCCCTCTGCCTCTCACCCCACTTGTGCTCCCTCTAATGAATAAGTAAAGTCTTAAAAAAGAAAAAAAAAAAAAGAATTTCCATGTAGAGCTTTGTTAAGTGTCCTTTCCTTGGAACAGAAACTAGGGTTCATATACTAAAAATGATGCTGTTTAAGCCTATGGCTCCTAGATAACTTTAGACTGATCAGTCGTGTCTCAGTTTCGGTTGTTGGTCAAAGTCCAACTTGCTGAAAGGGATCCAGGAGGGCTGTTTTATAAAGAACAGTATCTGCTCAACAGTTGGACCTCCATGGCTGATGATTCTCTCACTCAGCTGACTGGGAGTCCCAGTCCAGCTCTACTCCCCCAGCTTTGCCAGCAGAGGGAGCAAAGACCGGCAGCCGAGCCATGGTCCAGGACATGCCATGGATCCCAACCCATGTAGACTATGGGTTAGCATGTGTCAGAATAGCCAGCCTGGGATGATGTGGCCCTGACCAGCAGCATGTCCACTGTGGGATGTCAAGCCACCAACTAACATGAAGTCACTGGGCAGAGATGTTAACAATCAGCTCCCCCCAGACCATGTGAGGGGCTTTAGCATACCACTTACTACCAACTCCAAGGAAAAGAAAAGCATGTACAAGCTGTGAAAAGTCTCCTCTGACTACAACAGGTAGGACAACTGGTGGAAAAGCATGTGAGTAGTTAGGAAGTATGGTGCTCCTTCCTTCTCTGTTCATAAGTCCCAAACACTGGCTGTTCATTTTTTTCTTCCCTTCCCTTCCTTTCCCTTTTCTCCCTTCCCCTCCCCTTCCTTTTCCCTCCCTCCTTCCCTCCCTTCCTTCCTCCCTCCTTCCTAGAATGCAGCATACAAGATGCTCGATGCAGGTGTAACATGGGTAGGCTGAGAAAGACGGAATGGAGCCGCGGAAATCACCCCAGCTGCTCCAAAGATCACCTGCAGCCTTCAGGCCCCTCTTCATTCAGACGCTTAGCATGCTGCCTTGTTTACCACGAAGCCACCCCACTGAGTCAACAGGGCCTCAGAGGCTCATTTGTACATCAGCGCAGACCACCACTGTGGGAGTCCTCTCTCAGGGATGCCTGGGAAGCCACCCGTTGATAAAGATGATTGTGTGTAGACGGTCATCTTGCCTGGCCATAAGCAGACTACGTGAGTCTTCTTGGTGGAACTGGGTTTACAATCCAATGGTGCATCTTGTGGTGTCTTCTCAAAGCCTTGCCGGTGCCACCACCTTTTTCTTTTATCCTTCTGATACGTATTTTACAGTATTGGCGAAGAGAGACAGAAGGATAGGGAACAGTTGAGATAGCTAAGGAGTTAGGAATTTGAGGGGCAGCTAGCTCAGGAGAGATTGTCGTGGAGGCTTGCTATGAATGGTCCACAGTTGATAGCACAGTAAGGCGTGTCTGAGACCCTCACACACACACGGCCTCTATCTGTAAACTGAAGATCCCGCACGGCCCAAGCACCCTCCTAGAGGGCCTTCATAGGACCCACAAGTGCGTGTCTGGACAGCACAACTCAGTGGTTCTTGAGCACAGTGCTTGGACAGATCATTCCTCAGGGTCTCTTTCCCTCCCCACTTCCTTGGGCCATGCTCCTGCTGTTCCCCCTATTATAAACCTATAAGACCCTACATGCTCTCAGCCTCTCCTAACAGTCTGCCACCCCGGCCCACCCAATGGACCACTGAGTTTAGGACTCTGGACTTCGAAATGGGCTTAATGATAGGTCAGTCTTGCGCTGGGATTAGCCCCATCATGCTTATTTAACCAGGAATGAAACTGGCCTCTTAGGCCTAGAGGCGGAGGTCACTTGGTGGAAGAAGAGAACAAATTGGGTGCCTAGGTGATTCAATCGTTAAACATCTGCCTTTGGATCAGATCATGATCCTGGGGTCCTCGGATTGAGCCCTACGTTGGGCTCCCGGCTCAGCGGGGAGCCTGCTTCTCCCTCACCCTCTCCTTCTGGCTCTTGTTCCCTCTCTCACGGGCTTTCTGTCAAATAAATAAATAAGATCTTAAAAAGAGAGAAAGAGAACAAAGAATTTCTTAAGTATGGGACTAACCATCAAAAAAGTTGAAACAGGCAAAATTTACGTCTGCTATGTCCCATACCCTCTGTATCCTTCTCCAACATTTAGCATCCTGACCTCAGGGCACAAAAGTAGCAAGTGCCTACAAACTTAGCAGACCTTGTAGGCCTGCCCAGCCCCCACATCTCCGCAAATCCTAACACTAATCAACCTGTCCCTTGCCCTTCTATGGGAAAATGAAAAACTGGACTCCAACTCCTACTTATGCTAATTTCGCAGAAATACAAAAGACCCCTGCCCTGGAGGTGAGCTCTCGAACCTCAGAAAGAATGGCAACCTCAACTCCCAGCATAACATGGCTCAGATTAAGAATCCACAAGGGAGTTCCTGTGCAGGTCAACAGGGTTAAGAAGAGAGCTGGGATATGGTCATGCAAAAGGGATTTTTCCTCCCAAAACTAAGAAACTAAATGATTAGGGTAACATAAGAAAGTTTTGAAATTTGGATGCAAAAACACACATGCCTAATGAACATCAGATTAAGAAAATTCTTCATTAAGATGGTTTTATTTCGCATGTTAGAGTCCTAACTCACAAACACAATATTCTTAGGAAAGTATCTTTTTGATTCACCTATTTTCTAGAACAGCCCAGTTTTACCCAAATGATTGTTTCCTAATTATAAAGTCTAATAATAATGATAGGGAATTTTCAAAGTCTCTCATTGCATACAACTTTAAGCATTGCATAAATAACGAACTTTGATATTCTTCAGAAATCAAACCTCCTATCCTCCTTTCATTTATATTTACATAGATCTACAAGTCAAACATGGGTTTATTCAGCTGATGAGGTAGAATGAACAAGGACATTCACACATGGCTGTGGACATGTTGGGATCAGAACCCACATGTCCAAATGGTACTGGACAGCAGAGAGCCTTTAATGAATGGGCATTCTGGAAATTAAAAATTAATATCTCTAAGAAACTTTCTTTAACAACAATAAAAATCACTAATTAAGACATCAGTGATTTATACCTTAACAGGAATGATTTTAAATAACCAATTAAGATTAATCTTTGACATTCTGACTGGCAACTTTTACGAAATGGAAGTTTAAGGCAGGAAGAGGAGGTTATTTGAGAATCTAAAATACTAAGGTAAAAATAAAATAAAATAAAATACTGAGGTGATGTTGCTTCATTAGTTCCAGAAATATATATTGACTCCCTATTATAAGACCCTGGGTTAAGAATATAGCCTCTCCCCTGGCAGAATTTACAGACAAGGGAGGCTGTAAGCACCTGGGAGTTTTGCTCCCTGAGGGGGTGGGGTGCAGAATTCAGAAAGGGGAGCCCCAGAGACTGGCTTGTTCAGGGACTCCAGATTCAATCTGTTCCTATTTTGCTCTGTTTCACACTAAAACCACATTTATTCTTATACTCAAAAAATTAGTTACCCCGTGGGTGTAATAATTAAATTTTATTAAATAATTTTATGTATGCCATATATTATATATAATGATAAATAATATAATATAAATATAGCACACATAATATATATGTAATATATAAATCTTATATAAAATTATATAATAAGCTCTGAATTAGCTTGCAGTAATAGTCCTGAGCTTATTACCTTCCCTTCTGTTCTCAAATCATACCATATTTTATGGACATTGACAAGCATCTTCTAGGATGTGAAAGTGTTTACCTTATCAATTATCTCTGTTCTACCAAAAGGGCTCAGGATTGGACTCTTTCTCTACTGACCATGGATAATTCCTACAAACCTTTAAATTATAATAAATGGACTAACATCCTAAATTGTAGCTCTGTCTCCTCAAGTGGAATACCTAAACATTTCAGATTTCGGTTAAATGACATTTCCTATAATTATAAATAGTTCTGTATAGCATCAGCATCAGTGTTTCAGTGTTATCTCTACGATTATTGTTCCAAAATCAAGGCATATCATCTTGCATGAGCAATGTGTGCTGCTATTTTAAGCAAAAGCTTCATGGAAGAACTTCAACTATGCATGGTACGAATGCTCATAATCGTGTTTTAACATTACTAACTTTGAACGATTACTTTCATCCAAATAAATATTTAACTACAAAACAAAATTGTTATGAAATTCATCTGGGGTCTTTCTGAAACTTCTTTTTTTTTTTTAAGATTTTATTTATTTATTTGACAGAGAGTGAGATCACAAGTAGGCAGAGCAGCAGACAGAGAGAGAGGGGGAAGCGGACTCCCTGCTGAGCAGAGAGCTGGATGCGGGGCTGGATCCCAGGACCCTGAGATCATGACATGAGCCAAAGGCAGAGGCTTAACCCACTGAGCCACCCAGGTGCCCCTTTTCTGAAACTTTTAATGTCAGTAGGAGCCAAAGAATAGGTATCTTCAAAGGGCTCATATCAAAACTTTAGAAGTTTTAGCCTCCTGAATGATACTCTTTGGGAGTAATTATGTTGCTAGAACGTCATGTACTTCTCACCTTGTATCATGTTATATTTTATCCCAATCTAGCTACTTTCCAACTGGCAACCATGGGTAAATTAACTTCTTCATGCTTGAATTTTCTCATCTAGAACATGAGGATAATGATATTATGTGGATTAAATGAGTTAATACATACAGAAAGCATTTAGAGAGTACCTAGCATTTTTGTAAACATTATTTAATCATACTTGGCTGACTGAAAAACATCCAGGCCAAGTGATATTAATGGTATTAGAAAAACAGACCCTTCTTTTAGCAAAATAAGTACATAATATAAATATATAATCAGCATGCCCTGGGGACAACCCAGATGGGAAATGTTATACTGTTAAGAACTTCATCTAGAAACTCTGGAATTTAAATAAGCATGGATTTCCCCCCCCCCCCGGGGCGATGTGGGAAAAAACATTTTGAAAATTTTACAAATGTGTATACCTTTACCCATGCCCATTTGCTATGGGAAAATCATTCTAAGGATCACGTGCGCAAAGATAAATTAGAAGTAACTGAGGATATTTGCAAAAAATATATAGTTATGGTATTTGTCATATCACAGTATCCCTTATAGAGCAAAAAGAGAAAGAAAGAAAATTGTATTCAACAACAGCCAATTGATTACCTCACTGTGTATAATAAAAATTAATGGAACATTATACAGTTATTCAAAAGTGATATTTTAGAGGAGTATTTATTAAATGAGACTATAAGCTAAAATATTAAGTGAGAGTCATAAATCAACATATATTATGATTCCATTTTGTTAATATTACCTCCCTGTGTATGTATACATAGATGTCTGAATATATAGAGAAAAAGTGTGGGAGCAAAATCCCACAACGTGAATAGTGAATTTCTGCGTGGTTGACTTGTCTGAAGTTTTAAATTTTTCTACTGTGCTATTACTAACATTGAACATAAATTGTTTATTAAAACTTTGTGTTTCTTCCTACTCCCTCCCAAGGAAAAGAAAAACCTGTGGGTGGCAAGTTTTGAATGAGTACAGCCCCTCTAATGTCTCAGGCTTGGGGGATTCTTGCTGCCTCGTGTCCTGGTTGACAGATCTAGCCTACAGCCAGTCTTCATGGTGCAACTTAACTTTGCTAACCAGCAGGTAAATAACCAGTTAGGAGCAACCTCAGCAAACACAATTTTGATGAGCTAATTAATCTTCCCAGCCCTAAGTCAGACCATCAGAATGGGAACCAAGAGTTCAGCCTGGACCGTCAGTCAATTTGCTGATTAGACATTAGGGCAAGCCTCTCCTGGCACGGGGTTAAGTCCGCACTGCTAAGCGCAGTTCAGATAGTCCTTGCCTTAGTTATTTGGATAATTGTCTCCTTTTATCTAAAAGCATTCCTACACACTTGGAAGGCATGACTCGGTTCAAATGTCTGGAAAGAAACCAGTAAGTTTAAGTGATGGAGGAAATGGAAAATCGTTTCTTTGGACATAAAGTTAGGAACATTAGCATGCTTCAAGATTGACTGAGACCTTGGCAGGTTTCTGAAGCTTTATGGATTGTTACTACTAGAGTAGCAATTGAGTTTAAAGTAAGATAAAGCAAAACAACCTACCTTTCAGTGTGTCTGCCTCTACTGACTGTTTTTACTTTTCATAGTTTAAAAAATCTTGTGAACCTTAGCTCAGGATCATTAATAGATAATGGTTCGATGGTTTTGTCGGAAAGATATTTCCATTTACCTGTGTATATCTTAAAGGCAATTTTATTATATCCGGGGACCAATTTTTTAAGTGTCATAATAGAAATTAATGTGCAAGTGGGAATTGTTTAACAGAAATTTGCCTTGAAGCAACTTAAGCTTTACTCCATCTATACTGTTAAATGTGTAATTATCTGTAAAGCCAAGACTTTTCTTTTTTTCCCCTACTGAAAATAATCACTCCCCCTCCCAGTTCCTTTTTTGAATGTTAAGTTTTTCATACATGGTGCCTGGATTTCCTATTTTCTCCTGCTCCTAGTTCCATATGTAGACATTCTTTTCCATGGTTTCTTTTATAGCAAGAAAAAATTTCTCTTACGGAATCCTGTTAAAAGCAGCGACGATAATTATGGGACCCTTTTCATTTAACTAGTGTTCTTCTCCTGGAGTGTTTACCGCTCAGTGATTTTTAGGGGAAAAACAATGTGTCCTTTAAGAATGAGGAAGAAGTGATTTGAAGAGAAAAGAAAACTCTGAAAATAGGAACACTTGACTAGTTTCAAAATAAACAAAATCCGTGTTACTTATTGAAGGTTCTTTCTTGGGTTATCGCTTTATGCTTTATAGCGGCAATAAAGAGAAAAGTTACTCCTCCAAACATTACCGAGACACTTTGTAAATCTCGGTGGTATCTGAAAACCGTTTCTGCAGATGTGGGTGCTCTCTCCATACGGAGCATTTTCTAATCACGGTGTCAGTGTCTCAGGGAGAACAAGCACAGGAAAAGATAAGCCTCATTGCATATTACTTTTATCGTACGTATGTTATTAACTTTGAAACTGGAAGTGACTTGAAGGACATTAATTCACCTTAAGGAAACTTTCTTGAGCTTCTCTTCTGCTTTATTTTCAAAGTCAGATTACAAGCTAATTTAAATTTCAAGTATTCGATTACATTCCTCTTGAACTGACTGCTCATGATCTTTGCCAAATCAGTGCTCCCATTCAGGGAGAAGGTATTTTAATTCTACTGCAGGCAGGTCTTCTAATGAAGAGGAGAGTTTAAATTCTTTCTACATGGAATAGCACATGATGAATGTTTTTTTATCATGAAGTCTGAGTCAAGCCTACACAGTGGTTTGTGTACCAAATTACATAGAAGGTTTTTAAATTAACATCAGAGAAATGTTCTGTAATAGGAATAAACGGCATAAAGTGCCTAACAGATTAGTGGAAAAGCACTATAGGAGCCCAGAGGGCAGCAAGAGAAACCGCTCACCCCATATCTTGATGGTATTTGGCACATGTTATAGACTAAAGGAGCATTTGCAGTTTTAATCATCTTACTCCAAAAGGTAGGCATAATATTTGCATGTGTTCTTTTTTTTTTTTTTTTTAAGATAGATTTATTTATTTATTTGAGAGAGAGAGGGAGAACACAAGCAGGCAGAGTGGCAGGCAGAGGCAGAGAGAGTAGTAGGCTCCCTGCTGAGCAAGGAACCCAATCCCAGGACCCTGGGATCATGACCTGAGCCAAAGGCAGCGGCTTAACCAACTGAGTCACCCAGGCGTCCCTGCGGGTGTTCTTAATGTCGTTTAAGAACATATGCAATTTGAATATGTGATATGAGTCAATGCCAGGATTTAAGAAGATAGTACCCCGTGTTCTGTTACCTTGAGGGTGAGTTGGGGATACAGGAGGAAATTAGTTAATTTCATTTTGCCTACAATGAGCACAGCTTATCCACAAAGAGTGGATCCTGCGTTTTTGGATGAAGTAATTAGAAATTCCTAAAGGTCTTGATACTTCCATCAGTAGTGATGGGTGGTCCAACAGCTCAAAATCAATACTCTAACTTTTTTAGATGTTCCAGGCAAGAGTCAGGGCCCTGCGTAGATGGGCCAGAGCCTCCGGCCTCAAACCCCAGCCTAGGACAGGAACAGAAGAGGAAGCACAGAGAAGGAAGATCTTTCTTGATTTGTAATTACTACTCTTCTTAATTTCCTCATTTTTAGCAATGGAACTTGAGCACAATTTCCTCTATTATTTTTTTTTCTTCTGGACAAACAACTTCATTTCTGTCCTCCCAAAAGAAGTCCAAAGATGTATTTTATAGGAAAAAAAAATACTCCAATGACAACCAAGAAGGAGCAATACTAAAGCACTGTCATTTCAAACTCTGGCTGACTCAGTTGTATGAAATTAATTGGAATTTCCATTAACCTATCTTCCTTTTTTATATACTAGTTTTGTGCTGTTCTGTAGTCTGTGTTCACTCAGGTCTTCATACATATTTCTTTCCAGCATTATTCTCTGACCTAAATTGCAGTGAAATGGAATACACCGGATTTTTCATATCTGAATAAACCGAAGTCATCCAACTGCAAAACACATTCCACCTGCAAAATTCCATGTCAAATATTAGTGATGTTTCACATTTTGTGGAAACGTGTCTCATTGTGAGGAACCTGTATGCTGGGTCATCTGTGCTTCCATTGATAAGAAGGGGTCCTAAAGAAAGACCATAAGCTATTGCATAAAGACAAGGAAATTCCAATATTATGGCATTAATAAGAACAAACTACTGAATCAGTGAACCAGAAGAGCCTAGAAATATATCCATAAATACACAACTGATTCTGGACAAAGGAACTCAGACAACTCAATGGAGAATAAAAAATATTTTCAATAAATGATGATGGATTAGCTGGATATTCATTTAGAAAAACAGTAAACGTTGACCCCCTACCTCACACCAAAATGATCAACTCGAGACAGATCACAGACCTTCAAGTTAAAATCTAAAAGTGTAAAGCCTCTAGAAAAAAACATGAGCGTATTTTTGCAACCTTGAAGTAGGTTAAGATATCCCAGAGTGACACACACACAAAAAAACCCACTGTTAAAGAAACAATTGACAAATTGTTTCTTTTTTCTTTTTTTTTTTAAGATTTTATTTATTTTATTTGACAGATAGAGATCACAAGTAGGCAGAGAGGCAGGCAGAGAGAGAGAGGAGGAAGCAGGCTCCCTGCCAAGCAGAGAGCCCGATACGGGGCTCGATCCCAGGACCCTGGGATCATGACCTGAGCCGAAGGCAGAGGCTTTAATCCACTGAGCCACGCAGACGCCCCTTGACAAATTGTTTCTTAAAAAAAATTAAAAACCTCTGCCCATCAAGTGATGCTGTCCCAAAAAAAAAAAAAAAAAAAAAAGAAATGGGAGAAGATAGATCTAATACATATATCTGAAAAAGAACTTTTAGACAGAAAAAATAAAGGGCTACACATTAATTACAGAAAGACCAACAATCCAACTTTTAGAAAGGGGAAAAGACTTCAATAGACACTTTGCAAAAGAAGATACACAAGACATGTGTAAGCACCTGAGGAGGTATTCAGCATTAGTTATGAGGGAGATATGAATTCAAACCCAGTAGGGCACTAGTTCATAGCCACTCAAATCACTAAAAATAAAGACAATACAAATTGTCGGCAAAGATGTGGAATAACTGGAGCTTTCGCACACTGCTAATGGGAAAGCCTGAAGTCAATCACACATTTGGCCCCTGACCCAGAAATTCCACTCAGGGGTATAAGCCAAGATACAGAAAAACATACGTCCACAAAAAGACTTGTGCAGTGTTGTTCCCAGCAATTTTATTCCAAATGCCCAAATGGAAACAAGCCAAATATCCATTAACAGAAGACCAGAGAAAAGGCAACTGCACTACTCCCACAGAATGGGATACTACTCAGCATTAAAAGGAACCAGCTACTGAGACAACATGGATGAATCTGGAAGACATATTATTGAACTGAAGGAACCAGAGCAAAGGGTATTTACTGTGATTCCACTTATATACATTTAAAAACAGATAAAACTAATTTATGGTGCTAGAAAGGGGAAACTGACTGCCAAATGGCACGACAGAATTTGCTGGGGTGATGGAAATGGTCTACATTTTGATCAGGGTGGTTCTAGGAGAGTCTATGTTTCTTAGACCTTCTTATCAAACTATACACTTAACATCTGTAAGTCTTTTTTTTTTTTTTAAAGATTTTATTTATTTATTTGTCATAGAGAGAGAAGCGAGAGTGAGCACAGGCAGACAGAGTGGCAGGCAGAGGCAGAGGGAGAAGCAGGCTCCCTGCCAAGCAAGGAGCCCGATGTGGGACTCGATCCCAGGACGCTGGGATCATGACCTGAGCCGAAGGCAGCTGCTTAACCAACTGAGCCACCCAGGCGTCCCAACATCTGTAAGTCTTACCTCAACAAATATCCCATACTGTATTAAAGGAACGCTATTTCCAACATAGTCTCACTACAAAGTTTTTAAAGTCGTATTGCTGATTTGATGTCTTAATTAAAAACTATTTTTATTTTAAATTCTTCTAAACTTTCCAACCTCTTATTTATACATAGTATGCCATGCATATATAAAGAAGAAAGAGGACTCAGTACCCCATGAATTCATGTCAGTTATAATTTTACTCATTTGAATGGCATGTTGCACCTTTATGCTTAGATTTAGAGGACTCTATTAGGACCTGAGAATTTTTTTTTCTATTTATAGGCCCTGGGAAAGCTTATTTCCAACAGTTAACCACTGTTAGCACCCATTTAAAACACCTCTCTTGTAAGTTATTGTTGGCTCTTCTGCTTTTTACCCGACCTTTTTTTCTTTTACCCATCTCCATTGGTAATAAAGCAGTTTTCTGGAAGAAATTAAAATGTATTTCACAGGAATATTCTATATCCCTTTGCCTTTTTTTTTCTGACTTGTATGTCACATAAACAAACTCACAGTTAAGCATCTTAAGGTCCTAGGAGGCTTTAAGACAGTCTTGGGTTTGAATATCTATTCTGTTCTTTACGAGTTATGTGGATTTAGGCAAAATTACTGAATTTCTTTATGCCTCAGTTTCTTCTGAAATAAAAACAGCTGTATGGATAACTAGTTCACAACTTTGAGAGGGGAGAGGAGAGAAGGAAAGGTGGGAGTTGGCTTCCTGAAGCTAATAAGGGGGTGTACCATCTGTAGAAAATTAAAAAAAAAAAACAAAAAACAAAAAACCCCAGCCAAGCCACGTGCAGACAATTCCAAGACGTATCAGTGATAAACTGCCTGTCCCCAGGGACAAAGCAGATGAGATCAAACCACTATGGTCGGCCCACCTGTGAGGGTGAGGGGCAAGAACAGGAGAACACAAGACGGGGAGTGAGTCTTCTATTCAGTTCTGGCCCAGGAACAGCCAATCTTCACCAAAAACTTTCTCTGTGCCTGGTCCCATCAGGAAACACCTGTTCCTCACCTTGCCACAGTTCTATGAAGCAGACACTAACTACTGTCACCACTTCATAGGTCAGGAACAGAGAGAGGTCTGTAACCTCAAGGCTGCCAGTGAGAACCGGTCGAAGGAGGGGCTCGCAGGCAGAGGACCCTGCCATACGCCTTTGCCACCATGAGGCTACACTTCTGCTTCTGAGCCTCTGAGCCTTCACGGGGCCTTCTAAAGGAGACTGGGAAGGGAGTGGGATGGGTCCACCAAGGGGGTCTCGGGACTGGAAACTGTCGTCTTGGAGAATTTGGATCCTCAAGCTTGATGCACAACGGCACAAGAAATCAGAACAATGAAGGGGGCAGGACCTCCAATTAGATTCCTTAGGAACATAAACTAGTTTCATTTCCCAATATCCAGGAAATGGGGAAGAGCAGCCTTGCCGAAAACACTGCGTGCAGCTGTTTCAGTGTGGGGTGTGTGTGTGTGTGTGTGTGTGTCCAGCAAGCCCAGCATGACCTCACCCATGCCAGCATCAGGTGCCTGAAGGGCCTTGGCCTGATCTCCCCCCAGGGGCCCAGGACTTCAGCAACGAGAGGAGCCACCTGTTCCAGCAACCAACAGAAGCGAGCAGAACTCTCAGGCAGCCAGTAACCAGCCAAGTGTGCTTCATGACAGTGAACTTGCCCCTCGGCTACAGTGTGATGTGGCTATAAATCAAGCAGTAATTAGATTTTGCCACATTTAACACAACCCCTCCGTTGCCCTCATTTACCAGGCCTGGATGGCTAAGAAAGGCAGACCGTTCCCACCCAAACAACAGACTTCTTAACTGTGAGCCCGGTGTCCCGCCTTAGCCCTCGAAGCACAAGACAGCCACGGAGAGAATGTTCTCTGCGTCTGGCTTCTACGACAATTCCCTGTAATTACACCGGAGATGGGGATGGATAGGGCACGGGGAGGGAGGGGATCTATCCTTATCATACTGGAACACACATTAACCACCAAAGCCTATGGAAAATAGAACAGCCATTCAAAGAAACTACGCATTAGTACGAAAATGTAATTAACCCATCAGAAAAGCATCGGAATCTTCACAGACACACACGCGCACACACACACACACACACACACGGAAAACTATGCAAACTAAGCTCTCATTTGATTTCAGTCAAAGCAAATGCAGCCTTCATTTTAGGCTATAAACATGTCAAACTGGGTGATAAGGGAGACCTTGGGCTATGTGTGAATTGTGCCTTCACGAGGATTTTACTTCTAAATATGACCGGGCCCTGTGAGAATGCAACCTAATACGGAGGTTATAGAGAAACGCCAATGTTCTCTTTTAGTGTGACCTGAAATGTTTTTTATTTTACATTTCCACACATTCTGTTTAAGTTAAACACATTTTGATAACCTGTGGAAATGGAAGTGGTAGTAGAAAAACAACAACATTGAATTTTTATTTATTTTAAACCACTAGCTCTTTTCTCTATGGACTCTTCTGGACAACTTTAAAAAGCTGGGGACATCAATGATTCCAAAATTATGTTATGGCTGCAAATTTTTAGTTTAAAAAAAGTTAGATATTTTAGACCACCATTGGTGAACTTTGTGAAGGGTTAGATAGTGAGTATTTTAGGCTATGCAAGTCACACAGTCTTTGTCATGACTTCTCAACTCTGTACCTACAGCATGGAACAGCCACAGTCGACACTAAAATGGATGATTGTGGCTGTGTTCCAATAAAACTTTATTTACAAAACCTGACAGTGGGCTGGATGTGGTCCACGGGCCATCATTTGTCAACCTCTGACCCAGACTGGCCTAAAAGCAGTGTGGAATCTGGTCTTTTAAATTGGAAACTGATGCTTCAGAGCAAAACAGATACACAAATAAACAATCCTTTGTATCCAAGTGTATAATGTTAGATGTGGCAAGTGTTTCTCAAGTTTCTGTAAGTTGCTAATTTTTATCAAGCAGCAGAAGACTTGAGGGTGTTTATCCTTTCTTGCACATAGCACATTAGCAAGCAGGTGTTAATGCTGATCACAGCTGGAAACAGAGCATGTCCTAAGTGTGACTCAAGATGGCTACAGAATGTGTTCTTACAAAGGAAGGCTTCAGGGGCGCCTGGGTGGCTCAGTGGGTTAAAGCCTCTGCCTTCGGCTCGGGTCATGATCTCAGGGTCCTGGAATGGAGCCCTGCATCGCATCTCATAGGGCTCTCTGCTCAGCAGGGGGCCTGCTTCCTCCTCTCTCTGCCTGGCTCTCTGCCTGCTTGTGATCTCTGTCAAATAAATAAATAAATAAAATCTTTAAAAAAAAAAAAAAAAGGAAGGCTTCATTGGGCAGGGATTGGATATCTCCCCAGGCCCAAAGCACCTTAAAAAAAAAAATCACCGCTGTTAAGAGCTCAACTGATTCACTCAACTTGAAAAGGGTACTGAAAAATGCTGTGCTTTGGCACACAAAACAGTAAGGGAGTAGGGAAAAGCATGATGTATTCTCCAATGACACAAAAGAATCTGTGTTCACAGGTTAAGGAAAATTAATTCAGATGTAATCTTTAGATGAGGAATGGTTAACTATTTAAATGCCAAAAGGAAATGTAACCAGAAATGGGGGGAAAAAAAAAGATGCTTGCGGGAGTGGGAGAAGGGGGATGAAGTTGGAGAACAAAACAAGATCCTCGGCCGTGCAGTCAGGTCTGAGCATAGCAATGCTCAGTGTGGGCAGAAAGGACAGGTACTCTGGACTTATAGCACCATAAATCAGGGTGCATACATTCAAACAGGCTTGCCCTCTGACTCCACTGCTACTGTCCTGGGTGACAAGGCCAGCCTGGTGTCCTCATTTGAAGGTCAACCAGTTGAAACCCAAACTCTGAAGGTTTGCCGCTCGAGCCCTTTCTGGAGCAAGAGAGAGCATGAATAACTGTCTCCGTTCCCAAAGATTCTCTATCACCACCCGTGTAACCCTTTTTTTTTTAAAAAAAGGTACTACTTTGACAATGTAGCAATTCGATACTAGATTAAATCGCCCATCTGATAATATGGAGAACTGGGAAAGCAAAACAAGAAGAGAAAATGCTACAGAGTAATTGTTAATTTGGAAGATTTAGGAATAAATATGTTAATGAGCCTGAAAAAGAAATTTATGAACTAAAGGGATTACTTATATAAAAGCAGATGTATCCACAGGTAGAGAGATCTTCTGTTTGTGAGGTACATGGCTCTCCCCACTCCCAATAACTCCAAAGGGGCGTGAGCTCCATACACCAGCCCTGGGGCTCTTGATAAATGCAGATTACACAGGGGTCCAGAGACTACTCCCTCCCCTCCTCTCAACTTCCCTGCTCTTTGGAGTCTCAATCTTTTCCTATCTGCTGAAGTCCCAGCGAGCACCCTCCTATTTTTGTCTATTTCTCAGTTTAGTTGTGTCTAACTGAAGACGTATGGCAAATTAGCAGAGGCTGGGTGACTCAGTCTGTTAAGTGTCCAACTCTTGGTTCTGGCTCAGGTTGTGACATCAAGGTCATGAGATCGAGACCTGCATCAAGCTCCACACTGAGCATGAACCCTGCTTAAGATTCTCTTTCCATCCTCTGCCCCGCTCCATTTGTGCTTGCTCGATTTCTCTGTCTTAAAAAAAAAAAAAAAAAAAAGGCAAACTATACCATATACCAGCAAGTCATGGGTCTTCTGAAAATGCCATCTTGAAAAGCCACACTGATTGCTTATCCATTCTTTGGTAATGAAGTTGAGGTCTCCGATAAGATACATGAATGCTCTGCTTGCTCTTACTCAGCTGGGGTTGGAAGGAGGTCTAGGCTTACACATCTATTTGCCCTCAGGAAGAAGAGATCTGCTCCTAGTTAGTGCTAGAATCTTCCCAGCATGAGATGACAACAGGGTTTCATATCCAGCTGTACTTCTCTACCCACCAGGGTCCAACAGATAATACCATATGTTGAAAGCAAACGGGAAAAAAAGTGTTAAGAGTGAGTTGAAGTTCTGGGGAAATAGAAAACACATTTATCATGGAGATAAATCAATTGGAAATATGTTACTGGAGCACCAATGCTTCAGCCTTCAATCTTTTTCTTGCCTATCTACACTGACTATCTTGGGGTCCTCACGGCCTTAGGTCCCATACATGTGCTAACTAGTTCCCCATGTGTATGTTCCCATGTGTATCTTCTCTCCAGAATGCCAGACTGGTACACCCAGAAGCAATCCGGTGTCTCCTTGTGCCTGTCATCAGCAGCTCACACTTAAGGGGCCCAAAGCTGAGCTCCCGATCCCCCTCCTGACCCTATTCCCATCCTGCTCTTCTCAATGAGTGGCATCATCTTCCTTCCAGCTGTCTTGGCCAGAAACCCTAGAATCATCCTTAATGCTCCTTTCTCTATCACACTATGCATCCAAGATGTCATTAAATCCCATACACTCAGTTTCACGATATTCTCAGAACCTGACCTTTCCTCATCACCCCCATACAACTGAACCTTAGCCCAAGTTGCCAAACCTGTGCTCTGATTTACTGCAAGTGTCTTACCGGTCTCATGCCGTCTCAGCACAGAAGCCAAGGAGACTTTGTTAAAATGAAGGTTGGACTCTGTCACTCCTCGGTCCTTACCCCTCTAATCACTTCCCATTGCCTTCAGGGCAGCAGCCGAAACACTAACAGCCCAACGGCCCTTTCCACTCTGGCTCCAAACTCTCTCTGACCTCACTTCTAATAGCATACCTCCCCCCACCCCCTCTTCCACCCCATCAATGATGCTCTCCTGGCTGCTCCCTCTGCCTGGGGTCCTTTCCCACAGAAACCTGCATGACTGGCTCACACTCTCCGAGGTACAGGCTTGACTCAAGCATCCCCTCCTAATCAGGCCTTCCTTGGCCCCCTACCTGTATGAGTTTTCTGCTGCTGTGTCATAAATTGCCACAAATTCAATTTGTGGCTTAAAACAGCATCCAGTTAACATCTCCCAGTATCTGTCAAGGCCCAGGTGTGGTTTACCTCTGTCTTGGCTCCAGGTCTCACAAGGTTGCCATCAAGGTTTCTCTCGGGCAGCTTTCGTTTAGGAGCCTAGGGTTCTCCTTTGAGTTCCTGTGGCTGTTGGCCAAATTCAGTCCCTGGGGCTGCAGGACCGAGGTCCCAGTTTTCCTGCTGGCTGTGGGTGGGGCCTGCACTAGTCGAAGCAGCTCCCACTCCCACCATGTGGCCTTCTCACGGCTCACGTCCTCACGGCCAGCAGGAGAATCTCTACCCCAGTCTGCTGAGATGCCATCTTATATGACATTATGGAAAAGCCACAACATGCTCTTTGGGCCTCCCCACCCAATACAAGGGTTGTCCTAGAGCCTAGCATACCCTCTAAAATGCTACTGTCTCATCCTACAACACACACATCTATCCCCATCCCTGAGTTTCCTGAATGCTACTTTTTACCACTTGAAATATCAAATATTTTATGTATTTTTCTTCCGCATTTCTGCTCCATCTCACGGAAACAGAAGCCTCTCAAGGGCAGAACTCACTGTCTGATTTGTTTCCTACTATATGCCAGCTGTAGAAGAGGCTCAAATACATATTTATGGAATGAATAAATGATTTCCTCTGTAGCTTTGCTTTAAAACCGTCAGCATGTCCACGTCTCCGGTTCCGCTGCTACCCTGCAAAATACCGTGTCCTCTTCATACTGCGGTTGCATCGCGACTTTCAGTCGCAAAAGATGAAGCTAAATGCTCTCCTTCTCAGAGGTACAAAGCTCTGAAGTTTGAGTTTATTTATAGCTTTATCAGCCAACGATGTGACGAGAACTCCACCGTGAATAGTTGCAAAAGCAGCAGCATTTTTTTTTGCTTATGTGAAAACAGATATGTTCCCTGTCTGGTTCCCAGGCTCAGAGATGGCTTTTATGTCTGTTTGTTTGTATCTTAAAAATTCTTCAGTCGAAAAATGAATGGAAGGAATAGGAAGTAAAAGCCAAACTCCCTTTGAATACTGACCCTGAGAAAACCAGGAGTATGTGATTTAAATAAGGAGAGAAGTGTGGTATTCCAAAACAACAAAGAGCCTATCACTATGGTAGTAAATTATCCATCTCATTTAAAGGGAGTACTGCATTTTTTTTTTGCAAGGGATAGGGCAACAAGCAAAGCCAAATGCTATCAATGTGAAAGACAACTCCATGTCAGTTACACATCGGGTACTGGGCACCCATTTTACCCCAAGTGCTTCTGGTTAGCGAAGCTGTTTGGACAAGAAGAAAAATGTGTAGGCACTTAAAGCAATATTCATCAGCCCAACTGCATCAGCAAGTTAATAACAAATCGATCATTCACCTGACATGCAGCCTGAAAAACACTTATCCATGGTCCCTATTAAAATTAACCAAGTTCTACCCAGTTGATCAGAGATCATACAAAGCAGCCTGATTCTCTCTTTTATCTTGTTTAAGCTCCCCCCACTCTCGTTTATTTTACTAGCAGCATTTCTATTAATGTAACTCAAGGAACATAATAAAATTTCTAGATCTCCCTTGCCACTGATAAACATTCACTTCTGAATTCCGGGCTGGTTCCTGCTTCTGGCTTCTCCCTCTAACCATAATACAGTTTCCAGGTTCATCTGCCCAACACAGTGACTCTGGCAAGTCATTCCTCTGGTCATGAACTGAGGGCAGCTCCCTATGGTCTAGCTTGTCAAGTTCATAGCATTCCCTGTGGTCTCGCTTGTCAAGTTCTTCTCCTGGATTAAGCCCTTACTTAACCTGGGTCAGTTTGGTTTCCATGTTAATTGTAAGACTCTGCACACTTGACTCCAGTCCTCATCTGGCCCCCACTGGCCCTGGAGTGATTGGCTGAAAGAATACAGATCAATGACGAAAACCACAAACAGTAAACCGTAAACCTTACTGGCTATAAAGACATCTCTTAATATGAAGACAGATGACTGCTCTTTCCTATAGAACTATAGTAGGGTTGAGAAAGAGAAAGCCTATAAAACATAGTCTTCAACTTCTCAAAGTAAAAGTGTGGAGGTACACTTAGCATTTCCCAAGTATCTTAACTGAACTTTCTGTGGAGGGAGAATTCTAACACAGCCCCCAGGAATTCCCAACCCCGTACACATCCTGCATAATTCCAGGACAGTCAATATAATGGATTTTACTCCTGTACTCAGGGATGTTATATGTGTGGTGCCTTAACCTTAGGATAGGGAAATTATCTGGATGGGCCTCACCTGATCTTATGAATTCTTTAAAAGCAGAGTTTTCTCTGGCTGGGCACAGAAGAGAAACTAAAGAGATGGGAAGTGACGAAGATCTGATGAGAGGTTCTGCTGGACCTGGGGAAGGAAATGCCAAAGGCTTCTAGAAACTTCTAGGAACTAATGGCAGCCCTTGGCTGAGGGCCAGGACATGGGGATCTCAATCCTGCCAAAAAACTGAAGGAGCTTAGAAACTGATTTTTCCCCAAAATCTCAACCAAGAACACAGTCCAGCCAATACCCTGAGTGTGAGATTGTGAACGGAGAATCCGGATGAGCCATGACTTGTGAGTCATGACTTGTGAACTAAGAAATGGCTGCTTGTGGAAATTTGCTACACAGCAAAAGAAAACTAATATGCTTTCATTTAAGCCAGACTCTGTTGACATAAAAATAACATTATCCTAAAAGTACCTCCTCCCATCAACGCTCAGGATTATCAACTGTCCTCATGGGCATGAATGTATAACCAACAAATGGAAAAAAATGAAAAGTAGAAGCAGCACTGAAGGAAATCTCCACACCTCCTATAAAACCATGAAATCTGAGGGGAAGCAGGACATACACATTTTTTAAAAAGATTTTATTTACTTATTTGAGAGAGAGAGAGCACAAGCAGGTGGAGCAAAAGAGGAAGAAGCAGGCTTTCCTCTGAGCAGGGAGCCTGACGTGGGGCTTGACCCCAGGACTCCGGAATCATGACCTGAGCCAAAGACAGATGCTTAACAGCCTGAGCTACCCAGGTGCCCCAGGACATACACATCTTTAATGATAGTGACTATTTTTTTTTTTTTAAGACCGTGACTATTCTAAAGATAATCACATATAAGCAATACTCAGAAATGTTAAAATAGGAATCAGCCCTTTTGCAATAGTTTACTAATGTTAACATCAGTAAGAGCAACATTAACATTACAACTTATTTAGGTTTGTATGATATATATTAGGAAAAGTGTTCATCTTTTATTCATCAAAGTAATAACATTACTATATCCTTTGTAAGTGCTTATTAACTAATTCTAGGGAATGCTAAGACACACATGCCATCCACATATTATAAGAAAAGTAAATATCAGAGGATGTTTGTCCATTGCTTAAGAGTAGATATTTATTATTAAAATATAAATATTCAGCATTTCATTTTGCTTTTATAAGCAATCCTGCTGTTATTTCAATTTATAGACATTTGCTCCATTTCTATTTCATGCTAGGCTCTCTGCTAGGCACTACTGATAAACAAGGCAGCCCCTGCTTTTCAGAAACCCTCAGACTATTAGAAGAAAGCAAAATAAGTCTATTAGAATTAAAACAAAGGCACCTGAGTGGCTCAGTTGGTTTAGTGTCTGGCTCTTGATTTCAGCTCAGGTCATGATCTCAGGTTTGTGAGATCAAGCCCTGCCTGGAGCTCCTCACTGCAGGTAGCGCCTGCTTAAGATTCTCTCTCCCTTCCCCTCTGCCCCTCCTCACCCCCTGCTGATGTGCACAGTCTCTCCAAAAGGAAAAAAAAGAAAAAAAAGGAAGAAAAAGAAGAATTAAAACAATTTCAATCAATACAGTATTATTACTGGTATGTGTGATGTATAAGATAGAGTATACTCTGAGACTCACATTATGTTTGGTGTGATGGTGGTGTGATCAATTAAGAAAGTGTATACTTAATTTGTTTGTTTATTCACTTGTGTTTTTTAGGTTCCACAAATGAATGAAATCATATGGTATTTGTCTTTCTTTGACCTATTTCACTTAGTATAATATTCTCTAGGCCCAGCCATTGTTGGCAGAAATGGGAAGATCTCATTCTTTTTGATGGCTGAGGAATATGCCTGTGTGTGTGTGCATGTGTGTGCACCACTTCTATATCCTTTCATTTACAGATGGCTACTTAGGTTGCTACCATATCTAGGCTATTGTAAATAATGCTGCAACCAACATAGGGGTGCAAATATCTTTTTGAATTAGTGTTTTTATTTTCTTTGGGTAAATACTCAGTTGTTGAATTCCTGAATTACTGGATCATATGTGTTTTTATTTTTAAATTTTTGAGGAACCTCCATACTACTTTCTGGATGGGCAAAATGGGTGATGGGAGTGGGAGCTGCAGGCTTCCAGTTATGGAATGAATAAAGTCATGGGGATACAGGCACAGCATAGGCAACATAATCATTGGTACTGGAATAGTGCTGTATGGTGACAGATGGTAGCTACATTTGTGATGAGCACAGCATAATGTGTAGAGCTGTTGAATCACTATGCTGTACACAGTAAACTAAAGTAACATTGTGTCAACTATAGTTCACTTAAAAAAAGAAATAAGATGGCATGAAACTAAAGAAAAAATGTTAGAGTAAAATAAAATCAGGGGCGCCTGGGTGGCTCAGTGGGTTAGGCCGCTGCCTTCGGCTCAGGTCATGGTCTCAGGGTCCTGGGATCGGGTCCCGCATCGGGCTCTCTGCTCGGCGGGGAGCCTGCTTCCCTCTCTCTCTCTCTGCCTGCCTCTCTGTCTACTTGTGATCTCTCTCTGTCGAATAAACAAATAAAATCTTAAAAAATAATAATAATAAAATAAAATCAGAATTTTGAAAAAAAAGTATATATTTCCATCTATCCATCCATCCATCCAAGACTGTGAAGAGTTATACAGAAACATCTAACCTAATTAATGGCAGTTCTGACATTTGTTCTATGCTTAAGAATTGTGACCAACTGCATTCTTTTTAGTTAAAGAAAACTAGCTTTTCAAGAAATACTTGTATCCACTGTCATCTGCTTACATATGAAAGGAGACAGTTCTTAATCTGTCACAATCAAGTTTGCATATGTCTAAAATAATAGCCCGAGTACCACAAAATGGTGCCCATCCATGGGAAGGGTGCACCAATTAGTTCACTAACTTCTAAAATTCTCCAAATAAAAAAGTTATATTAAAATCAAGCTGACTTCCCAGAAACAGAGTAGAGTATATGAGAGTTTGGGACTTAAACACACAGAACCTTTCATTCTTGACCCGGCAATGTAAAATGACAATAACCATGAAATTGGAGAGACAGAGTGATTATAATAGAAAATACTGAACATTACAGTTTAAGAACACACACACACCAAATATCTATCATACCAGTCTTGTTGAGAGGAAATAAAAATCCTCATCCCTATTGTAAAGATTCTTCTTACATGAGAAATTACCCCCAGGATAATGCTTGTCTAATTTGGCATTTATTTTTAAAAGAATGAGCTATGACTCTTCACATAAGCTGTTTTCAAATTCCACCACTAAAAATTATTCCTAAAAGAAATGTCTTAAACTCAGTTGTCAGATGTTTCACATCTGCTGTGCGCGCTAGACAGAGTCAAGAATGCAAAACATAGTGTTTGGAAACAATAGGCACATAATGAATGCACAACTGAAGGAAATGAAGCAAACAATACCTAACCCAACGCTTCAGTTTATATATCAGCTGTAGAGATGCAGCTAATCCACACACAGAAAATTTGAAAGTGATAATATAAAACAGTAACACACCACCACCAAGAACCGTATACTTAGATATTAAGGTGGTAAATTTTATGTTGTGTTTTTTTTTAACCACAGCTAAAAATAAAACAACCAAAAAAAAAAAAAAACAAACCCCACCAATAATTCAAAACTAACTGTGAGATCATAAAAATAAGGGCTATAAATTCAAGTAAGAGTTTTGTCTTTAAAGGAGGCATGAGATGCTCCTTTGGTTTTGCTGACTACAGCCTGTATTACCATTATTTAGCTAGGCAAAGAAAGGGGGCAGGGACTCTACCCCAGGGTGAGAGTAAGGAAATGAGCAGCATTTGCAAAAAGCATTCAAGATCTCCCATAGATCAACAGAGCTGAGGAGGATTCCGAGTTGGAGAACAGAAATGGCTAAAAAGGTAAATCAGAGCTTGCCTATGGCAAAAGGTGGGCACCCACCCTACCTTATTTGTACCTTTTGCCCCCACAGTCTAAGGCAGTTAGCAAAAGGTTTTTAAGAATGAAGGTGACATGAAGACTATTTTATCAAGATGCCCCTACAGGCAACACACAAAGTAAACCAGAAAGGGAATGCCCGAGGGACAGAGTCACCAACTGGGACAGCTTCAGCAATGTTAGATGGTGAAAGAAGACAGGTGCTTGACTTGGAACTCAGGAAAGACAAAAATTAAAGAGCAAATATGAAAAGTCCAAGAACCAAAATACTTAATGAGTGACTGCTGAGGAGTCCAGGTGATTCTCCAGTTTTTCCAAAGATGGTTCCTTAATAACAACCTCAGTGGTACTCTAGAAGAAAAGCTAGGAGAATGGTTTTAGCAGGAAAATCTGGAGATTTGTGAACTAGTACATTATCGATTAAGTGACTCCAGCAAGTGACATAAAGGTTGAGATAATTGGGGCACCTGGGTGGCTCAGTTGGTTAATCGTCTGCCTTTGGCTCTAGTCATGATCCTGGGGTCCTGGGATTGAGCCCCACACTGGGCTCCTTGCTCAGCAGGGAGTCTGCTTCTCCCTCTGTGTGTGCTCTCTCATCTCTCTCTCTCTCTCAAGTAAAAATAAATAAAATCTTTAAAAAAAAAAAAAAAAGGCTGAGATAATCAATGTGTGAATAGTTGGAAGCAGGTGTGGGTGTGATGTTAAGGGTGCAAAACGACCTAATGGCTGAGCCAGAGCCCTGGTGTAAGCGCACATTTCAGTCACAAGAAGTGGACGGACAAGAGGGCAGGAAGCAGAAGGGATGAGAGCCTCTGACCTAGCAAGACAAGAGAAAACAGCAGCAAGTCAGAAGGTCCTGAGGTCAGGGGAAAAAGGAATGTTAGTGTCCCAGATCTATAAATCAGGATGGAGAACCTCCAGAATGTACCAAAAAAGAGGCAGTGCTGAGGGAAGGCAGAAGGGAAGGGAAGGACCAGGGTGAGCATGAGCAAGCAGAACACCCGGACATGTTGTGAGGTTCAAGGCAGGGAAGGGAGATGGGTAGACTCCAACAGTGGAGATGATGGAGTCAGGGTTCAGCAAGGTGAGAACAATGGTGAGGTCAATGTAACATTCTTTTAAAAGTGAAAAATATTCAGCAGCACCAAAATATTCTCCACCAAACATGCACCAAAGGAACAGTCAATACTTCTATTTTTATCCTCAAAATATGCCTGGCTTTGTAATAATGGACTATGCTTAAGCACACTAGCATTTCAGGCTGGGTTTAGGGATTATTAAGCAAGTATTTAGAACCAAACACTGAATTTCAGCAGCACATATATACCCCAGGGAGTGTGAATCCATTAAGCTTTTATGCTAATAACTGTTCTGGGGAAGTTGAAAGAGAGTTAAAAGAAAGAAGCTAAAGTTTAAATTAAGTCCAACTCTGACATTAACATTTTTTCCCCCAAATTCTCAAATTGGTGACCAAGCACACCAACCTCCTACATGAAGAAGCTATTTTTAAAAACACTAAAATCTCAATATTCATTACTGGCATGAAATAGCCTCTCAAGTATTACAAGAGAGCAGTCATTTACCAAAACAAGTATAAACTGTACAAAGACAGAATTCCTCTATTACTGTTTGAAAGAAAATTACTTCTTCAAAGATTTACAAAGAATCATTGCTTGATTAGCATCAGTTTAAAAAGAAGAGAGAGAGAAGGGAAAAGAGAACATGATTAATTCCAGTCTCAGGAGGCCTCTGGTGCCCCTGGTCAGCTTTGGTGCCTCTGTAACCAGAACCAAAGCCCAGGCCCAGTGGCTTCCAGGGACAACGCTGAGGACACAAGAGAAAAAAACAAACATGGCGGCTCCCAGTACATCCCAGATACAGCTACAGTTTAGGAATATACACCCTAGCCCTCAAACCTCACGACAAGCATCCTACCAAATGCAGACCATGGATGCCATAGCTCAGGTAACTAATATTTACCTTTTCTCTAGATAGGCCAGGACTGCTAAAATAAGGAATGGGAATTACATCACCATTTGAAATCCTTCAGAAGGCTCACGTCACTGCTTCCAAAAGATGGAGGGCATCTCATTCTTGTACAATCTTTACAGTTTTCAAAGGAAAGAAATCTACTGAGTTTCCCTTTTCCACCCATTTAGGTTCACTCCAGGAATACCATTTCAGTATTGTTTGAAAATGCTCTCTACCATCACCCAAATTTGAAATCTTCCAAAGAACTTTCTTTTGATTTGAAAGCATGTGAACATCACGGTTGTTCAATAGCACCAGCTCTTGAAATCTGTCACAGATACAAAAAAGGCTCCTCAGTTTAAGCCATAAGACCTGCGGAACCTATGTAAGTAAAGCAAATTCCCTCCAGCATTTGTCAAGCCATCAAGCACCGCATATTCAATTGGACACTGATCACTACAATAAATCGTGACCCCACAGCCGTCATTTGGCAGAATGCCACAGTCTAGTGTAAGACAGGAGATGTAGTCGTTTGAGTGGCACAACTAGTGGTTGCTTGACTTGACATAAGTCATGTTCTTACAAAAGTGAATTAGGGTAGGTGATGCAAGTTGAAGATTAAGACATGCGAATACAAGTTCATGTATTCATCTGTGATAAGAAGCGCACACGAATTTCCTTCTTCAAATCTCTGCTCTAGTGGGTTCCTCAAGTTGAAAGGGCAGGGAAGAAATTATGTAAGTGGTACTGAGACATTCTGATTATCTCGGGTTTGTTAACGGGTGACTACGTGCTTAATGAAGACTCTTGGTATACACGGTATAACAGAGAAAACCCGATGCATGGAAGTACAAGGCTTCTCTATACATATGACAGTTAATGTCTGGGCTCTGACAACCTCTCTGTGCCTCAGTTTCTCTATCTATGAAGTGGGCACTCTTCAGAATTGCCACAAAACGTACAAATAATTTTGGAGAATGCAGCAATCCTAGATGAGGAAATAGTTCAACTCACTCATTTGCTATTAGTAGAGCACCCGTTGGGTGTCAGGCACTGCTCTAGACCCTGGGGATAGAGCAGTCAACAGACAAAACTTACTGCCCTCATGCAGTTTACCATGCATCTCGACTAGTCAAGACCCTCATGGCTGAGCAACACAGGAGCAAGGGAGAGTGTGATCATGTTTTCAGAGATGGGATACAGCTGTGTAGACCTGATTACCGCAGATGTATCCAGAACTGCTTTGAGTGTCTAGAGAATGCAATTCCAGTGTGCTCTGAACCACACAACATGACAGACTCAGGGCTACGCCTCCCCATGTAATAAACATGGTCGTTAACTATTCTAATTACACATATGTACACCATACTGACTTACTGTCTGATTACAATTAATTCACTCCACTAATTTTCACGAATTTTTTTTTGAAGATTTTATTTATTTATTTGTCAGAGAGAGAGAGAGAGAGTGCGCACAAGCAGGCAGAGTGTCAGGCGGAGGCAGAGAGAGAGACAGGCTCCATGCTGAGCAAGGAGCCCGATGCGGGACTCCATCCCAGGACCCCGGGATCGTGATCTGAGCTGAAGGCAGGGGCTTAACCAACTGAGCCATCCAGGCGTCCCCACTTCACTGATTTTTAAAATAACTTTTTAACAGACTATTAAGCTTCAACTTCTAATTAATTAAAGCTGCTTAAAAAGAGACCTTTATTTTACCCCATTAACTCAGGATTTCCTAAAACTAAATAGTGTAAGTGTTCTATAACCTCTTTACTACTCAACGTCTTTAAGAGATATAGTGGGTTGAGGGCTTTGTTTCAATTGACCCACACAGTATTTTGTCCTTATCTCATGAGGATTTCCAAGTGCTACCTGATTTGAAACAGAAGTGGGGCTTTGTTGAAGGATAGCCGTGAGTCTCTACAATCTGACGTGTGAGTGAGTTGTGTTGGCTTGAAGCTAAGTGACAGCTGAAATATTTCAAGCTGGCTTTTATTCTGTGACTCTCTGTTGGGTGAGGTCTATAATTTGCAAAATTACTAAGCTGATTAGTTTGTAATTCTAATACCCACAGTCTGGCCAACTCATGTCCACCCAAATGAGAAATTAGTACAGGGACTTATTTTCATTCTTCTGTTGCAATCCTACCAGCCTCTTTATTTACCTGGCAGCGGCTGCTTTCATAGGGGCATGTCAGCATATAGAGGTTTGCTATGTAAAATAATTATTTTTTTTCACTTCATTCAAAGGTAGCTTTGATACACGAGGGTGAGCTTATAAAGCATGAACTATTATCATAGATGCAATATGTTTTTCTATATGTGCATGGATGTTTTCTAAATAAGGCTATCAGCTTATACAGGGTTGGGAATATAGCGGTACAGGCGGCCAATGATGCCATCTGAGAGATGTCACGACCATGCTGGTCTGTGTTGAGTGGCACCCTAGGGCCATCCACGATTCATTTGTGCAAGTGTATATGGTGCCTTGAGCACCCAAATGTCTAAGTATGAATCCAGGCTGCTGCAGAAACTCATTTCCAAGTAGCACAGTGCTTTACGCAAGCCCCCCAACATTTATGAAAGACCAAATGGTTGTCATATTCATACCTCCCAGGAAAGAATCAATGTATACTCACACAATCAAACCACTTACACAGGAATCAGGGGCTGTTGTACTAATGTTTCAGGAAGAGACAATCCAGCATGTTGTTTAAGAGAATGGAATTCTAGAATCAGTCTGATTACATTTCCCTACTATTTCTATTACTATTTCACTACTGTTAGCTGTGTAATCCGGGATGAAGTCTTTCACCTCTCTATGCCTCAGTGTCTCCATTTATAAAATGGGGATAAAGAACATAACCCAGAGCCCTTATGAGGATTAAATAAGGTAATACATGTGAAGTACTGAGACCAGTGTCAGACCACAGTAAACAGTGTTTAAGTGTTCAAATTTGGAAATCACTGTCATTGGGTAAGAAAATCAAAGCAGGGAGAGATTAGGTAACCTGTCATGGGTTTAAGAATTAGTCAGTGATTTCCTCCAGAATGGAAATTAAAACTCTTGATTCACAGGACAGATTTTTCATGAGACCAAACTGCTTGACATCCCAACTTTCTGACGAAGGTAAAACCCATGACTTGAAGTCATTCTCACATCTGAAAAGCAAACCGCCAGGCACCTGAGTGCTTTGATCACGGACAAGAGTCGTCCTCCACAGGCCACCAGGGCTGAGGCATGGGGCCTCCTGAAGCCACATGCCGCCAGTGCCTGGGCTGACATTTACCAGCCCCCCTCTCCTTGTGGGGAGACACACACCCAGTGGACAAACAACTCCAGTTTACACAATCAGCCACCAAGAAGGCTCCCAACCCAGAAGGGAAAAATCGTCCAACAGCTCTCACGTCCTGCCCTGGCGAGCTGTCCACTGCTTTCATTCATGGTCTTTAAATATCAGACAATCCCTGAGGCGTTACACTCCTACCCTGGAAAATCATGTCATTCGTCTCTGTTGCAAACAGTGTCCGCTCCCAGAGCCCTGAGGGAGAGGGATGTATTCTGAAGATCAAAGTGTCACTCAAAGTCTCAGGGACCGAAAGGAGTCAGGCCCATTTCCACAGTGTGGGGGCGGGGGGGGGCAGCTAGACATCACAGGGAGGCCTGGCATGCTAATGAACAGATGCTTTTTCTCTATTTCAATTCTTCTACAAGGATCCAGGGAGATCTGATAACTGGTTTTGATGCAGATGGCAGCTCTTAAAGAGTAGAAAACAGCATGACACCCAGGAAACGACTTCCTCACCCACCTCTTCACCTAGTGGAGTGGAAATGGCAGTCTCATCCCATGAACTTTAGCACACGGTCGGGGGGCGGTGCACGCATTACTCCCGTGACACAGCTGTCCAGAGCACCTCTTAAACCCTTCCCTATGGGCTGCCGTATTAGCATCACCGAACTAGTTACCCTCGCTTATGAGAGGAGACAGAGAGAGCTCACTGTGACTCTGCACAGCAGAAAATCCAAGTAAAGGACGCCTGGGTGGCTCAGTTGGTTGGGCAGCTGCCTTCGGCTCGGGTCATGATCCCAGTGTCCTGGGATCGAGTCCCGCATCGGGCTCCTTGCTCGTCAGGGAGCCTGCTTCTCCCTCTGCCTCTGCCTGCCATTCTGTCTGCCTGTGCTCGCTCTCTCTCCTCTCTCTGACAAATAAATAAAATCTTTAAAAAAAAAAAAAAATCCAAGTAAACCAGACGGGTGAATGAACTAGAAACAGACATGCTGTGTGAAACAGTCTGTGTACAAAGCAGCCAAAACCCAAATAGGTCACACCATATCGTCTCTGTAGGACATTGACGTCTTACCCACAATTCTCATCGCTGGTGCTTCTGGCTAGAAAATCAGGAAGAAGCACCCAAACCTTGTTCCTCAACAGCTTAATAAAAATGCAGACGTTCTATTTTTACATCAATTAACATCTGTGATTTTAAAATGTCTTCATCATAAATGCAATTAGTGTAATATCCCAGATAAGTATGGGGAGCATGGTGTCTAAGAAAAAGGAATAACAGGATTTTCAGTCCAGTAACATCACTTTTTCTAATTTACCACCTGATTATCATGGTCAAATCAAAAACTGTATGTCTTGCGAAGCAGAGAAATCAGAATCTACTTCTCTGCGTGGTAAACACAAGGAGGTTAAGGCTTGGAGACTTTATTTTATTTATTTATTTATTTTAATTTTTTTTTAAAAGATTTTATTTATTTCTTTGACACAGAGAGAGACAGATCACAAGTAGGCAGAGAGAGAGAGAGGGAGAAGCAGGCTCCCCGCTGAGCAGAGAGCCCGATGTGGGGCTCGATCCCAGGACCCCGAGATCACGACCTGAGCTGAAGGCAGAGGCTTAAACCACTGAGCCACCCAGTGCCCCGGCTTGGAGACTTTATACGGCCTATCTGAGGTCAAGTCCTACTAAAGAACTGAAGCCAGATCCCCGTTTACTCCCTGTATGACAGACTCAGGGACAAGGAAGTATCTTTGATTCTCAGTGCTGCTTTCAGACTCAAGCAAAAGTTAGCCGTCTGCCAACCATCTGGCGATCAGATCACTGCAGGATTACCAAGTCCTGTAGCTAAAATGGAGAACGTGGTGAGACACACGCTAGTTTTGGGAGCATCCGCACTTAGCAGATGGTTCACACCAGGAAGTGCTGTTGACCCCAAGTTCTTCCTCCACCAGCCAGAGTACCCCAGAACCTTGAAGCCACATGTCTGTGACAGCTAGTGACCACTATGGTGAGCACACTGCACCACCCAGGGCAATGCCTTCACCTTCCCTATCTGGCAACAACACCGCCCAGCGTGCAGTGCACCTGCTATGATTTCCTCTGGCTGCGGCTTCCGTAAGTAGGAATAACCACCAATCCAAACGAGGGAGGGGAGAGACAGTATCATAAAAGAACGTGTGCTGACGTGGTGGCTGAAATAGCACCACGAATTAAGTGACAGGGACCATCAAAAATATCCAGTCATGGTGGAATATTTCCAGTTTTGGTAAAAGGGTAGAACAGGAGAAGAGGCGGAAACGTGACCATGGTTTACATTAGTGTGGTCCTATTTCTCGCTGGAGTAAACACTTCCACTTACTGCTTATTCACGTGGTTAAGTTACTGCGATGTACGCTAGCAATTACCATTTCCCCATTTCTAACCCCCCGCCTTAAACAAAAAACCCCGTGCATTTGTCACTAAAATTTATTTTACCAATAAACCATCATATGCCATCTGGGCTGCTGAAGTAAGGGCAACAGAGAAAGGAGGAACATCATGAGTGGACATTTTAAGCCTTGCTGAAAATAGAGTTTAAAAAATGCTTGTCCTGATCTCAGGAGAGACCATCCAGGAGCACCTATGTCTCTGAGTGTGCGTATATCTTCTCTTGGTGAGCATTGTCTCAGATATTGGTAAAAATGAAATGCTTAGAGAAAAACAAACTGCTCTTGCTTTTATGTTCAAAAAATAAACGGTCACAGAACGCAGATGAATTGGCTCAGGGGACAGAACAACTTGTGCCCAAATCAAAAGCAGGAAAAAGTAAATGTCCTGCAGGAAGAAAAGAAGAAGTAAGAGAGCTGAGGCAGGTACAGCGTGTCAAAACACAGGTGACCTTCAGAGAAGGAAGTGACCTCTCTAGGCAACTCAAACCACTGCAAGACAGCAGAGCGGGATTCAACTCTGAAATTCCAGTCACCCCTCCCAGGGTCCCACAGACAGGCCTGGCTCTGATCACAGCCGATACAACAGAAGCAATTTACCAAATTACTATTTTAAAAATTGTGTGAAAAGAGTACCAGGGAATAAAAATTTCAAGACCGTGTGATCTCAGTGCAATCCCACATTGATAAGATTTTCTACATGGATGGCAAAGAGTTCCAAGGGGAGCAAAAGAAATCAGAGCTGGTGACAAAAGCCTTCCTTAGAACACAAAACCCAGGGTGCTTTGGGGCTGCCATCAGCCCTCTGCCCCCCCCAGCATGGGATCTATTAGGTATTAAACACATTACGTGAGGGAAAGGAGTTCAGTCTCTGAATCATACGGAGAATAATCTAAGCTCTTAGCAATTTTCACAGGACCCACTCACGGGAGGCTCTCACAAGGACATTCTCCCAGCTCTCTTAGCATGAGGATGACTCAGAGCTCAGTTTACCTCCCTGAAGCAGGGCCAGTGAGGATGCCCTGGGATTTCCAGCCAGCCAGGATAACTGTACCCTAATCCCGGACACTGCAGGAGACACCGTGCAGAATGACCTCAGAAGGACAAGCAGGAAATGCAGTCGCATAAACTAACATACCGGTGATAGGATTTCTTCAGCTCCTTCAGGAAATTTCTACCAAAAACATCTCTGTGGCCCAAGAGAATGCTAAACTTACAGAAGTCCAGGATTAGATGAAATCGATCTGGCAAATTAAGTGTGTTGTTTTCAAAGGCAGGAGCCCAATCTTTCCATATGGTTGGTACTGTGGACGCCCAAAGACATGTCTGTTATGTGAACTATTAGATGAAGACATAGAAATATGTGACTGTTTAGGAAATCCCAGTGACAGATTGGCTCTTATAGGTCCCAGATAAAAGAAATCTTTCCCTTCCTGGGGTGGGTACTGATGCTTAATCACTTTCAATAAGATTTAATGTACTAGTTACTTTCCAGAAATATTTCAATTACATAAAAATACAGGGAGAATAACAATAGAAAATTATATCTTTGCTGAATTCCTATAAATATTTTAAGTGACGGCAACGAGAACATGGTCTCAATTTTCTCCTCCATAAAACCAAGGAACTGAAGTGAAATCCACATCTCTAACTTAAGCATGTCATGATTTCAAATGCAAACACAACACAGCTCCTGGTATAGAGAAGAGTCATCAATAATGTTCCCAGGGCTGAATGGGAGGCACGATGGAGCTTCGCCACCTAATTCAGAATGAGTAATATCTGAGATTTAAAATTTAAGTGAAAAGAGGCTAACACGCATTTATACTTGTGCTAGCTATCATTCAGGGAGAGGAGGACAGCTCATTTTTTTCAATAGGCACAAAGATCCTCCAAATAGTACCTTTTGAAGATTGAGAAACAAAAATCGGGTGAGTTCTTAGGTCAGAACAATCTAGAATTCATTTGATTCCTACAGCCTGCATTTCAAACCCAGACAGTCCCTGCTTTGTCATGTTTTGGTGATGCCTCTCTGTCCCGCTGACAAAGGGAGAGGAGCTTCTGAGATGGAATGCTAATCAGGGTGGGTGGAGAGGTGTCCCTGAACAGAGAGAGGGAAGAAATGTTTGCTTTCCGATTCTAATCAACTTAGGAAGAAAGTCAGAAAACATAGCAAAGAAGGGTACTCATTAAAAAGGGATGCTACTAGAAAACCTTTAAAGATTATACCCAGTACTTCTTGTTAAAACAGAGCCTCTCATCTGTACAACCTAAACTGGTAACATTTTAAATCAATACAAAAGACACATTTCCCTTTAGAGAAGGAAAGCCAAATTACACATTTGGGTATGAAACCTGAAAAAGCACTAAGTGCTTTTTTAGAAGAATCATATGTAGTAAAAGTTAGAATTTATGTACTGTAGGTAACAGGCTTTCTAGGTTAATCAGAGCCTAGGATTAGAAAACCAAGTTGGCAAAAAAGGAAAAAAATAACAACAACAACAACAACATGTACTTAATGCCACTCATATATGAAAGGTCTATCAACAACCCCTGAAAAACTGAAACATACCATCAGATGTTTTTCTTCTTCAACTAAATAATAACGGAAGGAAGGGAGGAAGGGAGGAAGGCAGGTTGGCTGATTGGACATTAATCAGAAAATCTCAGTCTAGGAAAATCTGAGTTTACATTCCAGAAACTCAAAATATAAAAATTAAACAAAAACAAAAAAAAACAGGACGCTCAGTACTTAGAAAAGAAAAATTCAAATATTCCTAAGATTTTATGATTGTATATTACATATATACAAATATATTCCTGCTTAAATGGTTTGTTCTGTGATGGTACTCATATCAGATCTATACCAAAAGCAAAGAAGTCTCCTTGAGAGTTTGAACCAAAGCTTACCTTAGGGTGGAGGGGGCAGGGGTATGGAGGGGAGGGGCTCACCAACATTCCATTCAGTACAGCAACTAAACTACTTCCTGGTTTCCAGAAGCTCTGACTTGTCATGCTACAAATTTTGAGAAGTAGCTGCACTCTTTTTACTTGTTCAATCTCAGGACAAACCATAATTTTTGTGCAACCATGTAACAAAGTCAAATGTTTTAAATTGTGCAAATCTCCAAAAAAATCATAATGATTATGTCAATTTATACACAAATACAAAAATTTTAAAGAGCATTGTGAAAAAAGATTAATGTCTATTGCTGGGAAGAATGCTAAGCCAGTTCAGGAGTCACAGTTCTAGATTTCTGTCATGAGGAATAAATATTGGCAGATAAGAGAATAAGTCTGATTTCAAACAGAACTTCACACTTCTGGCTGAGCCTGGGTCTTTCCTGTGAAACACAACCATAATACTGTTCTCTGCCAGAAAAGAGTGATGTTTATAGAAGCAGAATGTTTCCTTCCCAAATTAGCTGAGGAAAGATGCAGCAGAGGACATTGACAAAACTACTCTAAGAGGTGGACTTAAGGCTCAGCCACTGGGTGGCTCAGTCAGTTAAGCATCTGCCTTCGGCTCAGGTCAGGATCCCAGGGTCCTGGGATCAAGCCCTGCATCCAGCTCCCTGCTCAGCAGGGAGCCTGCTTCTCCCTCTCCCTCTGCCCCATCCCCACTTCCCATTTGTTCTCTCTCTTAAATAAATAAAAGAGAGGTGGGGGCGATTTTAACTCCATATCAGAGATGTACAGCCAGGAGTCTAAGAGAGAGGCTGTCCCTCCCTCAGGTGGGACAGGGGTCTACCAGAATACAAGTCATAACAGAAAGGGCAAGGGTTGCAGCATCATTGATCAAAGCCGGTTGCTGCTATTAGTTTGAATTCTCCTCGGGACCTCTGAAGACGACACCCAAGGACAGAAGGGCCTGGTCCATCTCAGAAATAGGCAGGAGGTGGGGGTGCAGAGAGGGAGGAAGGCAGACAGAGAAGGAGAGAGGGCATGAAGACAAGAAGGAAAGACAAGACAGACCCCAGGCTATCAGCATCGCAAGCTTCAGACAGACCAAAGAACTAGTTTCACGGCTTCCAAATACAAGCAAAAAGTCACTCCCATTGAAAGGTCTTTATTTATAGTTCATGGGGCGCCTGGGTGGCTCAGTGGGTTGAGCCACTGCCTTCGGCTCAGGTCATGATCTCAGGGTCCTGGGATCGAGCCCCGCATCGGGCTCTCTGCTCGGCAGGGAGCCTGCTTCCTCCTCTCTCTCTCTCTCTCTGCCTGCCTCTCTGCCTACTTGTGATCTCTCTGTCAAATAAATAAATAAAATCTTTAAAAAAAAAAAAAAAGAAAGGTCTTTATTTATAGTTCAAATTGAATTACAGTAATACTAAAGGCAAATTTGAAAAGTCATCATATTCTTGGTATTCTAGCAAGGGCACTTTCAGTTCTCCAATTGCCTTGCTGTGTTTTTAATTCAGTTCCCATCTTCACTGAGCGTGCTCTCTTCAGGACAACAAGACCGGCTTCTCTCACTAAAAGGGCTCAAACACATTCACATCCTAAGGTGACTCATAGTCACTTGAATGATATACTCTTTTCTTTAAAAGACATTCTCAAGCCATGGAATGTCATATGTTTCAAGTGTACCAAAAGCAAATATGTTTAAAAAAAAAAAAAAGGGCAAGAGGGGTGCCTGGGTGGCTCACTCAATTGGGTGTCTGCCTTTGGCTCAGTTCTTGATCCTGGAGTCCTGGGATTGAGCCCCTATTGGGCTTCCTGCTCAGCAGGAAGTCTGCTTCTCCCTCCCCCTCTGCCCCTGCCTCCCAAGTTGGGCTCTCTCTCTCTCTCTCAAATAAATGAATAAAATCTTTAAAGACACGGTAAGAAATTCTCTAATATACTGAAGACTCAAATGTGTTTGGCTCAAAGTATAGGAAAAAAGCATGTCAAAGTTACTCCTGAAAGCGTCACTTAATTTAGGTATAGTAGAATCAAATGTTATTAGAGTTCAGTTTGTTTCCCCTTTTATAGTTTTGGAACAACCATATAACATGGGTGATAATACTTCAATATACTTAATACTTAAGAATGATGAAAGAAAGGCATTATCTAATGAGAAAAAACAAAATATTTACAAATATATATTGTGAGCAAAGACATGTATAGGTAGGAGAAGGGATCCTAAAGTTATTCAAGATCTAATATCTTTATTCTTATAGTAGTTTTACAATTTCATAAAAATCCAAGAGAAGGCTATCTTTCTTATTTAAAACGTAGACAACTAATAAGAATAAAACAATAAGAGGAATATATAACTTTGTGACTATTCACTCCAATAGTTAATCATAAACAAAGCCTTTCTGAGTTAACTTTTGTGTCCAATGTGTGGGCAATGATTTAATAAGCTAATGATGGGATTTTAAAAATGCTTTCAATAAATACATATGGTCCTGGTAGACAAACTGACTTTGTAGCCATATTTTTAAAAGATTTTATTTATTTGAGAGAGACAGAAAGAGAGAATGTGAGCATGAGAGTGGGGAGGGGGCAGAGAGAAAAGTCTACTCCTGGCTGAGTAGGGAGCCCAATGAGGGCTTGATTCTGGGACTCTGATCATGACCTGAGCCAAAGGCAGACGCTTAACTATCTGAGCCACCCAGGCGCCCCCTGAATTTGTAGCCATTCTTGCATACTACTGGTAGGTATTAGCCCGCACTTAGGGTCACCATATCTGTCCCATTCTGCATACATTTGCTGACAATGTATTGTTAGTTTACCATTGCCCCTGAGGGCTACCATTTGCTGAGTGCACTATGTGTCTGGCATAATGTATTTTACAGTCGACAACATGTGGGTTAGGGGCACCAACCCTCATGCAGTCAAAAATCTACATATAACTTCTGTCTCCCCCAAAACTTACCTACCGATAGGCTGCTGCAGGCTGGAAGCCTTCCTGAGAACATAAATGATAGACTCACCGCACTTCATGTTACACATATTACATACTATATTCTTAAAATAAAGCAAGTTAGAGAAAAGAACATGTTAAGAAAATGATAAGGAAGAGAAAATACATTTACAATACTGTACATATGTTTATGGGAAAAAATCTGCATATAAGTAAACCTACGCAGTTCAAACCCATGTTGTTTAAAGGTCAACGGTATAGGACCACCTCTTTTCATGCTTCTAGGAAACATGAGAAGTGAATGTGATTATCTCTGCTCTGCAGAAGGGGATTGTAACAAAAGCTACTAAGCATCCCGCATGCACCCTTCTATGTTGCAGCTCACTCATTAAATGCTCACAATAATCCTATGAAATGGCACTGCTATTATCCTGACTTGACAGATGAAACACCGGGGCACAGAGCAAACAGCTTTCCCAGCATCACATACATTACATGGCAGGGCCTAGATCCTCAGAACACCAAAGCCACAGTCTTATCCACCGACCCCAAAGAATTTGGCTCTCCACGGCTGCCCTCCATCCCGCCTAAGAGAAGGGCTATGAGAGCAGATAGGAAAGGGGCCAGGGCTGGTGCAGTCAGAGCTGAACCCCCTCATCCACAAGCCAACTCTTAAATCTGGCTGGGACCCACCCCTCAAGTTTCCCTGAAGAAACTCACAACAAGGAAACCGAAATCCAACCTCAAAGCTGGCACAGCTCAATGGTCCCAGGAATACGTGACCCAAAGTCCAGTCCACAGGTCTTCTGACACATAAATGCTTTCATTGTATTTGGATTCATTCCGAAAGAATTGTTATCTGAATATCCAGCAACGCACCAAGAAAATACCATGGTGGAAAATCTAAACATCTTCTCCAGCATCTGCTTTCCTTGTATATCATCAATCCAAATAACTACGTCTTTGTTTACTTGAAAGTGGGAGCTAGAGACAGAGAAGGAAAATGCTCCAACTGCAAAAGGTATCTTTTCTTTTTTTTTTAAATTGAGATTTACTGTATATTTTCCATGGATGTAGTAGTAATCCACAGTAAAATTTTTAAGGAGGCACTTGTGACTTCGACAAACAATGGCTTAGAACCACTTCACTAAGGTCAATGCCAATGTCCCAACCCTCATTATCTTCTTTGTGGAGTAATGTGTAATGAACGGTATGTCGGAAGTTTATTAGTAAGGCTGCAAATCTTGACCCAGATTTTGCAGAGCTTTAAAAAAAAAGAAAAAGAAAAAGAAAGCCTGAAAATGTCTATTTAAATAACAACTAAGACTGATACTTCCCACACATTTAAAACTTTCAAAACAATCTTCTTTCCTTTGTCCCTGTACCTAACCATGTTCAGCAAGAATATAAAGTAACAATTAGCACCAGATTAAAATAGAAATATGCACTCCCAAGTTCTACAGCTCTTTTTGATTATTTACTACCTGCAATTTAAAGTTTTATCCACCTGAAGAAATAGATGATTCCAGAATTCAAACGAATAAAATCATTTATATTTAACAAAGCATTAGAGAAATTTTTAATTAAATTGGGCCCAGAGGTATTTGAGATTGATGGTGACTCATAATAACAAAGTAAAAAGTTTTATATTTAACAATTTTTCCAACGAGCATTTTTTGCTTTGCCCTAAACTGTATCAAAAATTCCTTTTAAAAAAAAATCCTTTTCATCTTTATCATTATTTTTGCCTTTTCCTTCTAACACTTTTGAAGAGAAAAACAACACAGAAGTCAGCTCTTCTTCTAATGACTGAGAAATGTCAAAGTCACATCATTATGATCGGGTTGGAGAATAATACCCTAAACGAATTTCAGGATTGGATTTTTCCTCAAAGTCGCCATGTGACGTTAAAGCCATCCTGATAGAAATAATTCACAGCACATAGTTTCAAGCTAGGATTGCGTGGTCAGGTGTTGTAAATCCACTCCTTCCACATCTAAGGAAATGAAAGCCCAGAATGGTGAGCTGACTTTTCCAAAGTCACACAGCTCAGCAGGTCCTGGACCTCAGATTTCAGAGATGCCAATCAAGTGCTCTCTGTTAGATCATAACTGGATTTTACTTTCCATAAATAAACGCTTCAGAGCTTGTAATTTCATCTGTTTTCTACAAATCTCTTACTCTACACAGCGTGAACACCACTCGGTAAGTCAACTTCACTTTATGTTAATATGAAACACTACTCAAAATTATCAAAAACATACTCTGCCTTTTGCTCCACTGGAAAAAAACAGATTAAGCCATTCATGCCCATGAGAAATCGGAAATAAAATTTGAAGAGAAAAACAACACAGAAGTCAGCTCTTCTTCTAATGACTGAGAAATGTCAAAGTCACATCATTATGATCGGGTTGAAGAATAATACCCTAAATGTATCTAACCTAGATACGTCTACTCTAAAAATAGACTTTCCCTCTCTTTCCCTCTCTTATTCACAGTCAAATCATAATCATAGCTTTGCTACAACACATTTTCTAGAAGATTTTATAGATAGCTAGCAAGCAAAATGTAGGTGTTCTACAGTAAAAGCTTATATAAGCAGTTTGTAAAGTAAGAATTTCAAGATATTTCCCTATTAGATCCACCAGTTCAGACAGAACCCTTATTCTCTAAAATTCTGGAATCACTCAAGAGCACTTAATTTACCTAGATCAGCAACTTATTATCATCAACAGTCATTTGTTGACTCCTCGATTATTCATACTGCACAGTGCCAGGTGCAAAGGAACCCAAAAGCATGAGACAGTGTCCTCGCTCTCTGGAGGCTGATGAGGGAGATAATTAAGGAGGCTTTCACAGTGGCATCTGACTGAGTCAAGATTTGCACGTGATGAATGTATATGTGTGAACGTTTGCTTAGAGAGCTAGTTAATAGAATCACTCAGGTTTTCTCAGAGAATACAAGTTGACAGATTTTGTCAACAGAACAGTTGGCCCTTGACCAACATGGGTTTCAACTGTGAGGGTCCATTTATACCTGATTTTCTTTTTTTTAATAAAACAGTACAGTACTATAAATGTACTTTCTCTTCCTTATGATTTTCTTAATAACATTTTTGTTTTCTCCAGCTTATTTTACAGTAAGAATATAATATATAGTACATATAACATACACAGTATGTGTGAATTGACTGTTCATGTTATAGGTGAGGCTTCTGGTCAATAGCAGACCATTAGTAAAGTTTTGGGGGAGTTAAAAGTTACACGGGGATTTTCTACTGCATGGAAAGGGATCAGCCCCCTCACTCCTGTACTGTTCAAAAGTCAACTGTATAGGTAGCGAAGAAGGGCAAGATAAATTAAAATAAACCAACAGATAACAGAAGACTCCCTCTAATCATGCTCAAAACAGCAAAAAAATGGTGCGGGAAACAAAATCATCCTTTGAATGGGATTCCTTTCTTGAAAATAAGTCAGCAACAAAATACCTCCCTTATATTTCTTCATAATCACTCATTCATGGTACTAAAACTGAGTGCCAGACCCCCCCCCCAAAAAAAAACAAAAAACAAACAAACAAACCAAACCACTGGGGGAGGGGGCGACAAGATTTAAACACTTGCAAAAAGAAAATAAACAAATGTCAAGTAAGCACAGGAAGAGATATTCAATATAATTAGTCAGTAGGAAAATTCAAAGTAAAACCTTAACGAGATAACACTAAAAACTCACAAGAATGACTAAATTTAAAAGGGCAAAAATATCAAGTGTTTGTAAGGATATAAAGCAATTAGAAGCCTTATACAATGTTGGCAGAAAATCCAAAAAGTCACAGGCACTTTGAAAGATAAATGGTGAATTTCTTTTTTTTTTTTAACTTAAATTCAATTAATTAACATATAATGTATTATTAGTTTCAGAGGCAGAGGTCAGTGATTCATCAGTCTTATATAATACCCCATGCTCATTGCATCACATGCCCTCCTTAATGTCCACCATCCAGTTACTCCATCCTCTGAACGCCCTTCCCCCTCCAGTAACCCTCAGTTAATTTCCTGTGATTAAGAGTCTCTGATGGTTTGTCTCCTTCTCTGATTTTGTCTTGTTTTATTTTTTCCTCTCTTCCTCTATGATTCTTTTTTTCTTAAATTCTGCATGAGTGAGATCATATAATTGTCTTTCTCTGTTGACTTCTTTCACTTAACATAATAACCTCTAGTTCCATCCACATTGCTGCAAATGGCAAGGTTTCACTTTTTGATGGCTGCATAATATTCCATCATATATCTATCTATTGATCTATCTAGATCGATAGATAGATACACACCACATCTTCTTTACCCATTCATCTGCTGATGGACATCTGGGCTCTTTCCATAGTTTGGCTATTATGGACGTCGCTGTTACAAACATTGGGGTGCAGGTGCCCCTTCAAATCACTACACTGGTATCTTTGGCGTAAATACCTAGTAGTGCAATTGCTGGGTCATAGAGTAGCTCTATTTTCAACTTTCTGAGAACTTTCATACTGTTTTCCAGAGTGGCTGTACCAGCTTGCATTCCCAACAACAGCACAGGAGGGTTCCCCTTTATCCACATCCTCCCCAACATCTGTTGTTTCCTGACTTGTTAATTTTAGCCATTCTGACTGGTGTGAGGTGATGTCTCACTGTGGTTTTGATTTGCATTTCCCTGATGCTGAGTCATGTTGAGCACTTTTTCATGTGTCTGTTGGCCATTTGTATGTCTTCTTTGGAGAAATGTTGATTCAAGTTTTCTACCCATTTCTTGATTGGGTTATTTGGTTTTTGGGTGTTGAGTCTAATAAGTTCTTGATGAATTTTGGATACTTGTCTTTTATTTAATAAGACATTTGCAAACATCTTTTTCCTTTCTGTTAGTTGTCTTTTAGCTTTGTTGACTATTTCCTTTGCTGTGCAGAAGATTTTTATCTTGATGAAGTCCCAATAGTTCAGTTTTGCTTTTGTTTCCCTTGCCTTTGGAGAAGTGTCTAGCAAGAAGTTGTTGCAGCTGAGGTCACTGAGGTTGCTGCCTGTGTTCTCCTAGGATTTTGATGGATTCCTGTCTCACATTGAGGTCTTTCATCCATTTTGAGTCTATTTCTGTGTGTGGTGTAAGGAAATGGTAGAGTTTCATTCTGCATGTGGCTGTCCAATTTTTGCAACACCATTTGTTGAAGAGACTATCTTTTTTTTCCATTTCCTGCTTTGTCAAGGTTAGTTGACCATAGCATTGAGGGTCCATTTCTGGGATCTCTATTCTGTTTCATTGATCTATGTGTCTGTTTTTGTGCCAGTACCATGCTGTCTTAATGTTCACAGCTTTGTTACAGAGCCTGAAGTCTGGGATTGTGATACCACCAGCTTTGTTTTTCTTTTTCAACATTCTTTTGGCTATTTGGGGTCTTTTCTGATCCATACAGATTCTAGGATTATTTGTTTCAGCTCTGTGAAAAAAGTTGATGGTATTTTGATAGAGATTGCACTGAATTGAGATTGCTCTAGGTAGCACAGACATTTTAACAATATTTGTTCTTTCAACCCATGAGCATGGAACATTCTCCCACTTCTTTGTGTCTTCCTCAATTTCTTGCAAGAGTATTGTATAGTTTTCTGAGTACAGATCCTTTGCCTCTTTGGTTAGAGGCAAAGGTTTATTCCCAGGTTTTTTCCTGGGTATCTTATGGTTTTGTTGCAATTGCAAATGGGACCGACTCCTTAATTCTCTTTCTTCTGTCCAACTGGGCAGTTTCTTATAAAGTTAAACACACACCATATGACCCAGCAATTTCACACTGAGGTATTTACCCAAGAGAAACTTAAAGTCACAAATTCCCAAGGCCTGTACAAGAATGTTCATAGTAGCCTTACTCATAATAGCCCAAAACCTGAAAGAACTCATTTATCCATAACTAATGAATAAATAAATTACGGTATAGCACACAAAGGAACACTACTCAGTAATTAAAGAATTACTGATGCATAGGACAATATAAGTAAATCTCAGAAACCTTACACTAAAAAGCCAAACACAAAGGACTAAATGTCCAATTCCATGTATATGAACTTTTTGAGAAGGCAAAACTATAGCAGTAGAAAATAGATTAATGTTACAAGGGGAGATGGGGCTGACTGCAACAAGGATGACAGAACGTATGGTGGGGATGGAAATGTTCTATATCATGACTGTAGTCGTGCTACATGCCTGTGCATACTGTTGAAAATTCACTGAATTATACCCTTAACATCAGTGAATTCAAATATATATTCAGTATACTTCAACAAAACTGATTAAAAACGAAACTCTGGGCCACCATCATGTAACCTGGAAATCAGTAACCTCATCAATAAGACCTGAAAATCCTTCAGCAGATGGCACTCCACATCTTCAAATATTTAATAATCAGTGGTGGGTAAGTACCAGCCTGGAGACCACCAAAAAAGAGAAAGAAAAAACCAACAGTCAAATTTACTGCTTATAGGAAAACTAAATTATTCCATTTTTCAACAATTCCAATATGTTTTGGCTTTATAATAGATTTCCAGAAAGTGGGCTAATAAAATGTAGTCTAAAACAAACCTCCTCGGGGTGCCTGGGTGGCTCAGCTGGGCATATGTTTGTCTTCAGCTCAGGTCATGACATTGGGGTCCTCTGAAGGAGCTCTGAGTCCAGCTCCCTGCTCGCTGGGGAGTCTGCTTTACCCTCTCCCACTGCCCTCCCCCCCCACCACTCATGGTCTATCAAATAAATAAATAATATTTTTTAAATTCTTTAAACAAATAATAAAATAAAATAAACCTCCTCATTGTAAAAGAAAAGTCTTCCTAAAACTGTTGGTGATACAGAGGTGCCTGGGTGGCTCAGTCATGATCCCAGGGTCCTGGATCGGGGAGTCCGTTTTTGTCTCTGCCCCTCCCCCTTGATTGTGTGCTCTCTCTGTCTCTCTCTCTGTCAAATAAACAAATAAAATATGGGGCCCCTGGGTGGCTCAGTGGGTTAAAGCCTCTGCCTCCGGCTCAGGTCATGATCTCAGGGTCCTGGGATCAAGCCCCAGGTCGGGCTCCCTGCTCAGCGGGGAGCCTGCTTCCTCCTCTCTCTCTGCCTGACTCTTTGCCTACTTGTGATCTCTGTCAGATAAATATCTATCTCTGTCAAATAAATAAATAAAATCTTAAAAAAAAAAAAAAACTGTTGGTGATCCATGTAGGGTAATATATAGAAGACTGAAGAATTACCAAGAAATGCATAGGAAAAAACCAGCAAGTATGGAAACGTGATGAAATATGGGTCAGCTTATAAATCAACTCCAAAATTATTCTTTAAAACTCTTTGATATGTTGTTTGGGAAACAGCTCTTAAGCATCCACAGAGCTTTGACCTGATCTACAGGACATGTTTATCTACAATGTAAATAAATACTTAATATAGGCTTATCAAAGTTACAGCTGACTCAGAGGTTAAAAATGGCTAAAATATTATGTAGCAGAATCATGATTCTAAATGTATAGAGATGGAACAATTTTATAGTATTAGTGTCAAATATAGAGGGAAAAAATGGCATTCATTCAACAAATATTCTCTGAGGGGCTGCCATGTTGTTGGTAACTAGATGAGAAAAGACACCAAAAGAGCCCTTTCTTTGCCCTTCCAAAATTTATCAACCAAAAAATGTAAGTAATGCACTCCATGATAGGAGTTCTAAACTAATTAATATGAAAAAGACCTACAAGCCTGAGTTTATCACACAACTCTTTGCCTATGGCATAAATACTAGTGAAATCACAAGCTGAGCTAACAGAATTATCAAATTCCATATACATACACACAAGTTACTACTGTGCTTCAAATGGGCCAGCCACGTAAGGGTGCAGATAACACGACATTATACTCTGGATGTACTCATTACAAGTCCCATTTCAAAGCCCAGCTTAGGTGCCTCCATCTTCTACCTGTTGCCATCCACCCAGTGCTTTAGTCCCCAAGAGCGTGCACAAGCCTGGAATCACCCTGTACCTCCTACACAATCCAGGCTCTGGTAAGACCATTACATACTGTCAGATCTTGACAAACTGAGGCACAGGCCGATGGGGAAAAGACCCAGCAATATTGCAATCACCTAGGGAAGTGGAGGTGGAAGGTGGAAGGAAGAGACATCATTCTGAGGGGCAGAAGTTAGAGGGGCAAATATGGCTTATGAAGGAGCATTCCAGCCCTGACCAATCTCAACTTTGAAGATACTGCCTCATGAGGTAGGGAGACCGAGCAGCATAAGTTCACTCAGCTGACAGTTTAGCCCTCTTCTGTTTCCAGTACTTCATCATAATGTGCTGTCATCCCACAACCTGTCTCCCAAACGAACGCCCAGATTTCCAACCTTCTGCATGGATCCTTCTCATAACCGTTGAGGACCATGCCCGCCTACCCACCCTCATGCCTACGATCCTTCTGTTCTCCCAATGACTCTGTATCATGGACAGGATCAAAGCCAAACACCCCTCGTGCTGGCAGACAGGGCACCCTAACAAATTCGCCTCTCCTGCCAATCTCCCTTATATGCTGGGTCCAGCAGTCCTGAATCACTGCAGAACACGCTCATGGGGCTGCACTCCTTCTTGCCTTCATGCTGTGCCTTACATTCACCGCCTGAAATATCCCATACCTCCTGACATGTGTCTGGAGGCTTCAGCCCACGTGGCCTCCACAAAATTCATACAATCCCTCCTCTGAGGAGCCCTCCACGCTTTACCACTTCCTCCTCTCTGTGTCCATGGTGCCTTTGGTCTCCATGAAAACATTCACCCCAGATCCAAAGATTAGTTACGGCTGTATCTCCCTGCTGAACCTTAAACCCCTGCCTGGTCCTCTTAATCCCTGGGACTTAGCCCAGGTCATGATACTTCATAGATACTTTTGATGAGTCAGGGGTTCCAAGATACCCCAGTTCTGTTATGTCCTTATACCCATCAGCAGCATATCAACTGGGATTTTGTAGTGGGTACAGAGTGAGCCCAGGCAAATGGTGTCATCTTGGGGCTACAGAAGACTTTCTAAGACCCTCTAATGATTCCAGGCAGCCTTCAATGGGATAGAGCAACAGAACTAAAATAATTACCTCATGGACACTCTTGGCTATTGTGAAGTCATTTGGGTTCAAATCTTGCTTTCCCACCTTCACTATGTGACCTTGAGTAACTAACTTAACCTCTTAAAAGCCCAGATTCCCTGGTCCATAAAATGCAGATAATTGTATCCTTACCTGAAAGGATCACCAAAGATTACGTGCCAATGTGTTATAAAGGAGGTAGTGAAGGAATCAGGATGTGGCAAACGTCCCCTGAACTTTGTCCTGCCTGCTTTTCCATGAAGGAATGGAAATATTACCTGCTCTGGGATAAGGTATTTCAACAAAATGTGCAAAAATGCCAGGTACACAGGAGTCACTTGATTATAAACCATTGATTTCTAAACCTAGAAAATTACCCTTTCTTTTAAAAAAGACAGGATTATACAACTAGAGACTCTCTTGAGGTTCAAACCAAAAAGACCATAATCACCTCACATAAAACTCCTCACATACCGTGAAGACTCCTTCAAAAGAGGCTTTTTATGTATTCCAATAATTAATGTATTTAGACTGAATTTAAACAGATCCCTATATTTCTCTAGGCTTTACCAAAAAAAAAAAGCACACTCGAAAGTTTCATTAAATTTACTCAAATGTAGCCCATCACTTTTGTTCATCTATTCTCCATGAACAATAACACTTAGCAAACCATATTTGGTCAAAGAAATGTTCTATCCAAGATATAAATTTCTGAAAAATGCCCCAATGGAAAAACCTGTAAACGGCCTACTACAGCGTCCATGTCACAAATTTATCTTAAGGATAAATGCACCTGTTCCAAACAACACATTTTGTATTAAGAGTGTCATTTCAAATATTCACTTTTTTTTTTAATTGCTTTTTTTTTTTTAAGATTTTATTTGTTTATTTGACAGAGAGAGATCACAAGTAGACAGAGAGGCAGGCAGAGAGAGAGAGAGAGGGAAGCAGGCTCCCTGCTGAGCAGAGAGCCCGATGTGGGACTCGATCCCAGGACCCTGAGATCATGACCTGAGCTGAAGGCAGCGGCTTAACCCACTGAGCCACCCAGGCACCCCTCAAATATTCACTTTTAACACTCAACACAGAGCTTATTATACAAATATGTGTTTATAAACCCAGCACTTATTGACTGGTTTATAATCCAATTACTAATATTTTCATTTTTCCAGGGTTTTTAATGATTGTGAGTCAGTACCTGAAATAATATCTCATTTAGAAAAGATTAATAAAACACCAAAGCAAACAGTTTATGGTAAGTAGTTCCCAGCTGACATGCCTGCAACAGCTGGGTGGGACAGTATTTAGATGCACCAACGTGAATATAAAGCAGGAGTAATTCTGATATATTCCGCAGGACTAACATGCTACCCTGGGAAGAAAGAAACAGAGGAGCTTCCTTCCTTGGAAATTTTCAAACTTGAGGGGCACCTGGGTGGCTCAGCCAGTTGAGCCTCTGACTCTTGATTTTGGCTCAGGTCAGGATCTTAGGGTCCTGGGACCAAGCCCCCTGTGTGGGGTTCCAGGCTCAGCAGGGAGTCTGCGGATGGATTCTCTCTCCCCTTCTCCTTCTGCCCCTCACCTTGCTCATGCTCTCTTTCTCCCTTTCTTTCTCAAATAAATACTCTTAAAAAAAAATTTTTTTTTCAAACTTGTGGAGTGCCTGGCTGGCTCAGGGAGGAAAAGCATATGATTCTTGATCTTGGGGTTGTAAATTCAAGCCCCACATTGGGTATAAGGGATTACTTCAATAAATAAAACTTAAATTTTCTTTTGAACTTGTACAACACTAGAGATTTCCTAAATCCAAAATATAACTTCCGAAGTCACTGTACTTTTTTGTCCAGCAGAAAGTATTTGCAGAAAACATGTATTTTGTAGTTACTCAAATTTTTATGTGCAAAATCCCTTATTAACCTACATTATGGAAAATACTTCTTCCAAGAAAAAAGCGCAGCAGTAAGGAACCTCCTAACCTAAGGCAAAAAGCATTTATCTTTTCTGGAAACTGATCTTTAAATTGTTATATTTAAAAATGTTTTGTTGTGGTAAGATACCCAACACAAAACTTACCATCTAAAACTATTTTTAAGTGTGCAGTTCAGGGGGATTAAATGCATTCCTAATGTTGTGCAACCATCACCACCATCCATTTCCAGAACTCTCTTTATCTCATAGAATGGAAACTCTGTACCCATTGAACAGCAAATCCCATTCCCACTCCCCCCTCCCCCTGACAACGACTTTCTGTCTCCATGATTTTGACTACTCTAAGTATTTCATGTAAGTGGAATCATGTGGTATCTGTCCTTTTGGGATGGCTCATTTCACTTAGTCTATCTTCAAGGTTCATCCATGTTGTAGACCGTGTCAGAATTTCCTTTGTTTGGAAGGCTGAACACCATTGCATTCTATGCACATACCACATTCTGCTAATTTACTCCTCCACCGATGGACACGTGAGTTGCTTGAATGTTTCAGTTACTGTATATCATACTGCTATGAACATGGGTATACAAATACCTCTTCAAAACCCTGCTTTCAGTTCTTTTGAGCATACACCCAGAAGTGGAACTGCTGGATATGATAATTCCACTTTTTTAAGTTACACTTTTTGGATGAGTAAATTAAATCAATGAGTAATTAAATCAATCACTATGTTCCTCAAAAAATAAAAATTATCTAATAGTACTTACATAACCCTACCATGCCAAGAAATTATGTCCACAAAATTCTGTTTTCCACTATGATCATAAACTGGCGATTTCTCATTCTACCAGGAATGTCCAAATCCCAAAAAAAGAGGGTGCTGATGAGATGTTTTGTCTCTCTTCACTTTTTTTTTTTTTTTTTGCTTTAAAAAAATGAGTCTCCATGATATATTCAATGCTGGACCGCAAGGACTCTAAGAATCAATTACACTGTTTGTAAAACACACACACACTCGTTATGCTCATCAAACATGCAGGCACAGCGGCTTTCCCACACTGTTGTTTTTTATTTGGTCCTCAAGAGACTAAAACTGTTCAACAACGCCGAGGTCTGGGGCCCTTTGTCTAGGTGAGAACTATCACTGGAGTCCCTTTCAAGTACTTCCCAGAGCAGGTGGCAATGATATCAGGCCAAAGAATCTTCTACTTTTAGCTTTCTCTTTAAAAAGCTATTCGTCTCATTAATAAGCAAGGAGAGAACAATGCCAACATCAATGCTGGCATTTTCTGCTGTCCTATAAAAACTAAGCAAAATCTTAATAAAACGCAATGCAATCTACTGGGCATTTATTTTTTTTAACGTTTAAATACATGCTTTTACTGAGACATCAGGTTTTATATTATTAGGTTTCTTAATCAGTCGTATAATACACTTGATATAAAATTTACCATCTTGGGGTGCCTGGGTGGCTCAGTGGGTTAAGCCTGTGCCTTCGGCTCAGGTCATGATCTCAGGGTCCTCGGATCAAGCCCTGCCATTGGGCTCCCTGTTCAGCAGGGAGCCTGCTTCCCCCTCTCTGCCTACTTGTGATCTCTTTCTCTCTCTGTGTCAAATAAATAAAAAAATAAATAAAATAAAATAAAATTTACCATCTTAACCATTCTCCAGTGTACAGTTCGCTGGCATCAACACATTCCTATTCTTGTCCAAGCATCACAAACATCCACCTCCAGAACTCTTTTCACCTCGAAAAACTGGAATTCTGTACCCATTAAATATAAATAAATAAATTCTGTACTCTGCCCCCCCACCCCTCCCCCCACCCTCAGTGGCCCTGCACCCCATATTTAGCAACTGCTAATTCTGTCTCCATGAACTGGACTTCTTCAACTACTTCGTGTAAGTGGGATTATACAGCGTTTATCCTTTAAAGACTGGCTCATTTCACTTAGCATAAGACCTCCTGGTTCATCCATGTTGTAGCCCGTCTACTGGGTACTTATTTTTTTCTTTTTATTTTTTAAAGATTTTATTTATTTGAGATAGAGAGAGAGAGAGCAAGCACAAACAGGGTGAAGTGCAGAGGGAGAAGTGGACTCCCGTCTAAGCAGGGGCTTGATCCCAGGACTCCAGGATCATGACCAGAGCTGAAGGCAGATACCTAACTGATGGAGCCACCCAGGCGCCCCTCTAGTGGGCACTCCTGACCTCACGTATCACAGGAAAGCTTTAGCCATCAGAACAGAAATGTAGAGCCAGACGCATCTCAGCAGTGAAGCCCTTGTCAATGGATAGTCCTGACAGAAATCACTGTGTTTATTAAAGCAAGAGTTGGACGGTACCAGCAGGATCCAGGAAGATGAGCATCCACAGACCACAGGATGCTGCTCATGCCTTCCTTCCCAACGCTGCTTCCAGCAAGTGAGCAAGTAGGGCATGAGAGCCAGCCCACCTGGCATGTCTGTAAAATCAGTTAGGGTACGGTTTCGCTGAGGACTGAACTTTTCATTTTTCATGTCTGCTATACCCAGTCTTTAGGGCTTCGGGGAAATGAGTGTTAATATATATATTCCCGGCCAGGAAAAAGTGACACCATTAGTAAACATCGAATTAATGGCTCTGTTACATTTAAGACAATTTTCTTATCTTTTTTTTTTTAATAGTAGTAAACTACTTCAAAATTACATAATTCATCTTTTTGGTTTTGTTTTCGATTGTTCTAAATTTAAAGTCAATTAATTAACATAATATATTATTTGTTTCAGGGGTACAGGTCTATGATTCATCAGTCTTATATACATATTTTTTAAGATTTTATTTATTTGTCAGAGAGAGAGAACAAGCAAGCACACACAAGCAGGAAGAGCGGCAGGCAAAGGGAAAGCAGGCTCCCTGCTGAGGAGCCTGGGATCATGACTTCAGCAGGAGGTAGACACTTAACCTACTGAGCCACCCAAGCATCCCAGTTTACCTATCTTGATGGTAATACCAGACTGCATGATATAAAATACAACTTGCTCCATAAAATACAGCATTTATTACATCATTTTTTGTAGCACTTTTTGGCTGTGTGGCTATTGTATATAAGCCTTATTTCCCCCAAATAAATTATATACTTCAAAAAATATAGTCTTGGAATTCTTTTATAACCATTTCACATTATTGTTCACAAAAAATAGGTATTGGGTAAAATGCTACTGGTTGATCAAAAAGGAATTGATAGGACCATCAAACACATATTAAATAATGGACTGATCATAAAAAAAGTGGTTAAACAAGGGGGTATTTATAGCTTAGTAGTTACAAGTGTTTGTTTTGTAGACAAACACTTACCAATTTAAATCTCAGTTCTACTCAGAATTGTTCTGAATTAAATGACAACACATTCAATACCACTGGGTCAAAACCTGAAATACAGTAAATAATCCATCATGTTTCAACCATTAGTGGTAGTAATGTTATTGCAATGGACCTCTTATGATGGTATTAGGAAGCAGTACCTCTGGGAGGTGGTTAGATCATAAGGACGGAGGGGTCGTAAGTGGGATTAGTGCCCTTGTAAGAGAGACACAAGGGAGCTTCCTCACCCCTTTTGCCCTGTAAGGACACAAGACTAGACAGTTGTCCATGAACCAGGAAACGGGCCTTCATGATACAAAGAATCTGCCTGAACCTTGATCTTAGACTTCTCCGTCTCCAGAACTGTTAAGAAATGAACGTTTATTGCTTAAGCTACCTGGTCAATGGTAGTTTGTTACGGCAGTCTAAAAAGACTAAGACAGCTATGGGTCCACTTTATGTATCTTTAACTTCTCCTGTTTTCTGACTTGTATTTGATTGGCCATTTCATAACTGAAAAGAAGTCTGTCTCAGGGCAAGTGCCAGAGAACAAGGTTTGATTTTATTCTTATGCTCTTTCAGACATTTTATTATTGGCTATCTTTAACTAGGGGTGGCTCATTAAAATTGTATAGGTATCCGATTTTAATCTTGGAAATAGGAAAAAGGAGAAGCATCTCACCCAACACATTCAACTTGCACTGATCACCTGCCAGTGTTCTCCATTGATCAAACCTGACCATAATCCAGAAAACTCACTGAGGGATTTCAAACTGTGGGGCATTTGCTTTAAAAAATGCATATGAGACTTCCATTTCCAATTAGGATACAGAGCACGTAAAAAGGCCTTTGATCTTGTGGTCGCAAGGAATTTCACCTGGACAAAATAAAAACATACTTTTCTGTGGGTCAGTCTAGCAAAGAGTAGTAAGACCTAATTTCAACAAGACCTAATTTCAACAAGAAACAAGCCCTTCACGAAAGCCAGCGTCGGCGGCGTATCTGAAGGCTGGGCCTGGCTAGCCTGTAGAGCAGGATGAAGATCCCACAGACAGACCTGAGCTGGCAGGAACACGGAGACACCAGCCTTCCAGGACAGTGTGAACTGGTAGGACAGACAAACAGGAATCTGGAAGAACAACAAATGCAACAGCAAATTACTGGTAAGTCTTCCCATTTACCCCCATACCTGCCTCTCCAAAAACCAACAGAGCAACAGTGAAGAGGTTAGAAAGCTAAGAGAAATCACATAGCCCACATATTCATTCTCATGGTACCTTAAGCTCTGAATGCGAAGGGGAATCAAAATACCTAAAATGGTAGTCCAACACTCTCCCAGTTGAAATACTGACAGAGATAAGAAAAGAAAAAAAAAAGGAGATCAGGTGAACTCAATCTGATTAAAAGTGCAACCCAGGCTTTAACTGAATTCTAATGGATCTGAATTTCCAGCTCCTCACCCTAATCTCCATGAAGAATGAAGAGCTTGCACACTCTGAGATTTGAAACAAAATATTATACTTCAGTTTTTACTGTTTTATTTACACCATCTGGGATACAATTTTTAAAATTACAAAATATATAAAGAAACAGAAAAATGTGATCCATAATTAAGAATTAACCTAGTGAATAAGAAAAGAAACATGGATGACTCCATTCATGAAACTAGTAGTTAACAACTTTAAAACAACTACGATAAATATCTTAAGGAATATATAGAAAAATAAGCATATACTGGGAGCAGATTTGAGATATATTAGTATAGAATAGAAATTCTAAAATAGAACTAAATAAAAATCCAGGATCAAAAATACAGTATTTGAGTAAAAATTTATTGGATAAGGTATCTCCTGAGGTAAGGTAAATAAAAGCAAAGATGGGCTTTCGGACTGCATCTAAATGAAAAGATTCTGCACAGTGAAGAAAACAAAACTAAAAAGGCAACCTGCTGAATGAATTTGCAAATGACATATTTGAAAAGGGTTAGTATACAAAATATTTATTTATTTATGTATTTTAAATATTTTATTTATTTATTCGTGATAGAGAGGGAGGCAGAGGAAGAAGTAGGTTCCCCACTGAGCAGGGTGTCTAATGTAGGACTCGATCCCAGGACCTGGGATCATGACCTAAGGCAAAGGCAGATACTTAAATGACTGAGCTGCCCAGACACCCAGTATCCAAAATATATAAAGAAGTTATACGACTCAACACCAAAAAAAAAAACAAAACAAAACAAAACAAAACAAAAAAACCCACCTCAAATAATTTGATTAAAAGTGGGCAGAAGACATGAACAGACACTTCTCCAAAAAAGACATCCAACAGACACAGGAAAAGATGTTCAACATAACGCAACATCAGAAAAACGCAAATCAAAAGTACAATGAGATATCACCTCACACCTGTCAGAATGGCTAAAATCAGAAACACAAGAAACAACAAGAGTTGGCAAAGATGTGGAGGAAAAGGAACCCTTGTGTACTATTATTGGTAGGAATACAGACTGGTGCAGTCACTTTGGAAAACAGTACGGAGGTTTTTCAAAAATTAAAAATAGAAATATCTTCCATCCAGTAATCACTCTACTGGGTATTTATCCAAAAAAATATAAAAACACTAATTCAAAGGGATACATGCACCCCTATGTTTATAGCAGTATTATCTACAGTAACCAAGATATGGAAACAGCTTAAGTGTCCATCCATACATGAATGGATAAAGAAGGTGTGGTAAACACACACACACACCCAGGAATATTATTCAGCTATAAAAATTGAATGAAATCTTGCCATTTGCAACAACATAAATGGGGCTAGAGAGTATAATGCTAAGTGAAATAAGCCATGTGATTATTTCAGAGAAATACAAAGTCAGAGAAAGTCAGAGAAAGAGAAAGACAAATACTATGTGATTTGACTCATATGTGGAGTTTAAGAAACAAAACAAACCAGCAAAGGAAAAAAAGAGAGAGAGAGAGACAAACCAAAAATACAGACTCTTGGGCGCCTGGGTGGCTCAGTGGGTTAAGCCACTGCCTTCGGCTCAGGTCATGATCTCAGGGTCCTGGGATCGAGTCCCACATCATGCTCTCTGTTTGACAGGGAGCCTGCTTCCCTCTCTCTCTCTCTCTCTCCCCGCTTGCCTGCCTCTATGTCTACTTGTGATCTATCTCTGTCAAATAAATAATAAATAAAATCTTAAAAAAAAAAAAATACAGACTCTTGAGAACAAACTGATGGTTACCAGAGGGGAGGGTGGACAGGTGAAATTGGTGAGAAGGATTAAAGAGCTCTTATCATGATGAGCACTGAAGAAGGTCTAGAATTGCTGAATCACCATACTCTACACCTGAAACTAATATAACATGGTATGTTAAAAATACTGAAATTAAAATGCACAACTTTATTAAAAAAGTAAAAATCTGAAAAAAAATTTACTGGATGGGCATCACAAAAGACAAGTCAGTGAGCTTACATTTTCCAAATTAAACACAGAAAATGAACAGGAGAAAAATGAACTAAGTAGCAGTGACGTGAGAGATAATATCAAACACTTCAGAATATGAATAATTAGAGGAGAGAGAACAATGGAATTTAAAATATTTCAAGAAATGTGAATGAAATGTACCAAATTTGAAAAACATCAAACCATTAACCCAAGACACTCAATGAATCCCAAGCAGAAAAATGCAAACAAATCCACACTTAGGCATATCATGGTCTAATTTCTGAAAACTCACCATAAGAAGACACAAAAATTAAAAAGCAAGAAGGAAGGCAAATATTGCAAGGGAAACTGGAGGTTATACACAAACAATGAATCATGGAATACTACATCAAAAACTAATGATGTACCATATGGTGAGTAACATAACATAATATAAAAAATTTTTAAAATTTTTAAAAGAGAGCAAGAAGGTAAAAATGACATTACATACAGGAGAACAAAGATAATAATAATAATGGCCAACATCTCATAAAGAGCAATAGACGCCAGAATGGAACAACCTACCTGAAGTGCTAAAAGGAAAAAAGAGAAAACTGTCAATCTAGAATCCTATGCTTGGCAAAATTACCCCTCAAAAATGAAGGCACCTTAAAGACGTTTTCAGCTAAATGAAAGCTTAGAGTATTTGTCACTAGCAGATCCACATTACAGTAAATGACATAGGAAGTTCTTTAGGTTGAAGGGAAATAACACGAAACAGAAAAACTCAGATTTACAAGACGGAATGAAGAGCAAAGACCTGGAAAAAGTGTGGATAAATATTTTAAACTTTTTTTAAATTAAAAAAGAAACAATGATAATTGGCTGTAAAGCAAACATACTACCGTATTATGCAGTTTATAACTTATGTAGAAGTAAAATATATAGCAACAGCACAACAGATGAAAGGAGGGTAAATGGAAATGTACAGTTGTAAGATTCTTAGATTAAATTGGAAGTTGTAATATGAATTCAGCATAGATGAATCCCTAAAACAGCCAGTAAAGATAAAACCAAACCTTTGCTTACTAAAGAATACTTGAATAATCCAAAATGAGACAAAAGAAAGGAAAAACTCATCCAATGAACAGAATACAAATAATGAGAGGGCAGACTTAAAATTGGCCCTATCAATAATGACATTAAATGTAAACGGACAAAACCCTCAATTAAGAGGGATTGCATGGAGCACTGGGTGTTATATGCAAACAATGAATCATGGAAAACTACATCAAAAACTAATGATGTACTATACGGTACTAACATAACACAATAAAAAAAAAAGAGAGAGATAACATTCAAGATTGATCAAAAAGTAACAACTAACTATATGCCACTTATAAAAGACACACTTTAAGTATAAAGGCCAGATAGGTTAAAAATAACAGGATTTATAAACATACATACACATACACACATACATATGATGGTGTGTGTGTGTGTGTATGTATACACCAATCATAAACAACAGGTATGGCTACATTACTATCAGATAAAGTAGACTTCAAGACAAGGAGTATCCCTAGAGATAAGAAGGGGTATTATATAATGATCAAAGAGTCAATTCAGTGCAAAGACATTAAGAGTGTTAAGAGTGTATGCACATAATTATAGAACCTCAAACTAATTGAAGCAAAAATTTACAAAACTAAAGAGAGAAAGACACAAATCCTCAATCATAGTTGAAGACTTTGAGCATCCTGTGCTCAACAACTGGGAGAACAAGTGGACAAACTGATAAGGATAAAGACATTTTAATATATTTATTTGAACATTTAAAAACATAATAATTAACTCGTGTATATGTTCTTTTCTTTCTGGTTTTTCTGTTGTTTTTTTAGAGACTTTACTTATTAGAGAGAGAGAGCAAGAGCTTTCTGTTGTTTTTTTAGAGACTTTACTTATTAGAGAGAGAGAGCAAGAGCAGGGCAGGGACAGAGGCAGAGGCAGAGAAAGAAGCAGACTCCTCACTTAGCAGGGAGGGCGATGTGGGGCTCGATTTCAGGACCCCAAGATCATGCCCTGAACCAAAGGCAGACTCTTAGCGAATGAGCCACCCAGGTGCCCCATATGTTCTTTTCTAAATAAACTTCACATTCTATAGCCCTGTGAAATGGAAACAGAAGCCTAAGCTTTTTGGGGTTTGAGAATAAGATGTTCCAAAACATATGAAGTGCTTAGAACAGTACATTATAAAATACAGAGGAATTCTGAACACCAAGGTACATTTTTGAATAATTTTTTAGGAATTCCATTGGTTTCCTTTAAATCTTAAGAAACCACAGGACATTAAGACTGATGTAGGCTCTTACAGTCACATATTTCTCAGTTTTTGGCCCCAGTACAAGTATTAAATACCTCATTAGCACCTTTCAGCTACTAACTCAAATGAAATATTAAATCAAACCAAATACCAAATATCAATAAAATCAATTAATGAAAATCAAATATGAAAATAAGTACAGTCCAAGATACTTAACTTGATGATATCTTCCTTCACAATTTATTTTTGAGAGACTCTGGTAATCTTAGCAGAAAATACTGCTGTAACGTCCACTGTAATTTCATTTAGAGACAAACCATCGCTTTGTGTTCATGCCCCTCAAACCCATACAAAAGAGACTGAATCCCCTCTCCTCCAATTTCCCACCCCACACTGTACAAAGTTCAAGCCTAAAGCAAACCTGGCTAACACCCACCTTGCCTTGGGTAGATAGATGTGACAAAGCTCAGATCAGACCTGCCTCAGGAAAACCTCCCTGGGCTATTATTCCCTCCTCTCCCTTTTAGGCTAGAACATTCTGATCACTCCACCATCTCTTCTGGGCTCCTTGAGGCAAAGAACATTGCAGGTGTCTGCCTGGAGAACTCTGGTGCAAAGCTGTACCTCAGGAAAAATTTGGTGAATATGTGGAGTTGGGTAGGGAGCCAGTCTTGGGCGTTGTGAAAAACCATTCTCTTGTGCTTCCCTGGCCAAAAATTGGACCTATAATGTAAACAGTTCAAACAGCAGTCAGAAAGGCCCCACGTGGGAAGGAACTGAGCTCCACGCCCTAACCAACAGCCAGCCTCAACCTACCAGCCTCCTCACTGAGCCCCCTCCAATGCATCTGCTCCAGGCCCCGCCCAACCTCCAGGTGACTACAGCCCCAGCCACACCTTGACTGTGGCCTCCAGAAGACACCCCGAATCCCCCACACAAGTGTCAGGATGGGACACTTAACATTTTTTGAGCCACTAAGTTTTGGGGTCACTTCTTATGTAACAAGAGATAATACAGATATTACTTGAACTCCTAGCTTCCTTTTTGCTCAGTATAATCATTTATCTAAAAGTATCTATTTCATAGATAAAAAAAAAAAAAAATCAAAGAGCCACAGAGAATACATGCTCTAGTTCCCTCTGGCCACCCTCACCAAAGAGACATCAGATTTCTCAGATTCTAAAATTGTTTAAAAGATACCCTAGTTTCTGTTTGGTGAGGTATTCAGATTAAATGGGTCAACTATATAATTAAACCATAAAAATAGAATGAGTTGAACGATATAGTAAGAAATAGCTCAATATTCTTTGAGTTAAGTTTGTTTCCAAATAGGACTTATTTTAATTATAGAACACACATTTCATTAGATGTTTCTTTAAAACCCTTATAACTTTTTAAAACCATGTTTTAGTTCACTGAAGGCATTTTTACTTACGAGCCTAAGACTAAATTTAGAAATCACCTTTGCTATATATTTATTCCTCCAAATTTAATCCATTTAATAATATCTACATTAATTTTTGTTGAAGTAAGAAAAATTGTTCCAAGAGTGTATATTTTATGTACTCTAAAACAAACAAAAAAGAACCTGTCTAAAAGAACATCAAACTCATCAGCTAAGAGACCAAAAACTCCTAAGAAAAAAGGATATCATTTCACAAAAACATTTTTTTTTTAAGATTTTTATTTATTTATTTGACAGAGATCACAAGTAGACGGAGAGGCAGGCAGAGAGAGAGAGAGGGAAGCAGGCTCCCTGCTGAGCAGAGAGCCTGATGCGGGACTCAATGCGGGACCCTGAGATCATGACACTGCCGAAGGCAGTGGCTTAACCCACTGAGCCACCCAGGCGCCCACACAAAAACATTTTTTAAACCTGAGGAAATAAGTACATTTTCATGGCCCAAAGTTTTGATGTTAACAAAAACATCTTAGAATGGCATTTAAAAATATTTTTATGAAGGCTGAACATGCTCCAAAACCAGATTTCCATTAAATTTTTTTAATTTTAAAATAAAACATAGCTTCATCATAGTCTTGATTCCTAATGTCTAAAAATACTTAGTAAATGGTACCCCCAAAAGCAAATCATAACTCATTGATACTTTAGACATGAATATCCACACAGACTATAAAGACAAATGCAAAATGGCTAGGGAAAAGCAGACATATATGTGGCTTATTAAGCAGAAATGATCTATTAAAAATTATGGATTTTGTTTCAGATTCTTTGTTTGTTTCATATTCTTGATGAGAAGTTAAAGCTTATGACAGAAGGCAGAGCTTGTCTGGGAGAACGTCTGTAACCCTTTCGGGCCTGCCCAGCATTTTCTTACAGGACATCAACCTTCAAATAACCTCTGTCTCCTTCCCTCCTGCACAGGCTCTTGCCAACTTTACTGTGCCTGGGAGCTCTCAATGTAGCACCATGCACTCCTAAAATGAGGACTTCACCCAGATCAGCCGTTCCACAACAACAAGGAACCTGTTTGAAATTCAATTTCCCAGGTCCTCCCTGGACTTACTAATCAGAAACCCTGGGAACAGACCCGCAATTTGCATTTAACCCTCCAGGTGATTCTGGTGTGCTGGCATCTGTGAACCACTGACCCAGATCCAGGACTCCCAAAGCCAGCTGTGCAGCACTGTCACAAGCTGACCTCTATGGTGCCCCCAAATTCCTACTCAGGGAAGGGCCCCTGGGGAACTGCAGAATCCCAGAGGTTCTTATCAATTGACGGTGTGGACCACTGCAGTAGGCATTCTTGAAAGGCCTTTCGAGGAAGAACTGACATCTGTTTTGCCAAGTCAGCCCCAAGAGTTCCCGTTTTGCTTGGGCGTTTGCCAAGCCAGAGAGAACGGAAGGCAAAAGCATATCTCTGCACATGTGGAAGCCAGGATATGGATGCCCAGAAAATCCCCTTTCCTGGGAGCCACGTGCCCCAGTCTCATTTCCAGCACTGTAACGAATGCCCCCAAACTGAAGGCCAGCCACCTCGTTCTTCTCCTCCTCTGCTTGCAAGCATTTATCAGTTTATTTCGGTGTTAAAAGAGAGATGTGACCTTATTTTCCAACACCGTGCCCTTGAGAGAGTGCCCTGAATAGATTCTGTTAAATCTACCGTGGAGCCAAATAAGCTTCTAAGGCAAGATGAAATGAACCCAAAATCAGAAGTCAGAAAGATCACGCTAGAAATGGCGACAACCATGTGGGTCATGGTGAAGCTGGTATGTGTCAGGATAAAAACAATCTGAGTCTCAGCATAGGGGACAGGAAGCTGACTGTCCAGCCCCCTCTGGATCCCCCCCTTGCCAGTCCAAACAATAACGGATCCATTTTACATGGCGGCTCAATCTGGTCTGGGACACCTCTGACCTTCATTAAGTTACCTTCATATCACTTTCCCTCATGGGTCTTGGCTGGATAATCTGCACAGCATACAATCCTCTAATCCTTCCTCCCCACAAAGACCTTTCCAGTATCATCAAGTACTATTTACTGAGTGTGGGCATATGCCAGGCTGGGGCAGCTGTCTTGGACAGGATAATAGTTCATCTCCACATAAGCCCCTAGTGTGTGACTGAGGACTGCCACTGGGCACAGCCCAAATCCTCTCCCCTCACACTCTTATGCTGGCCTTGGCATTTCTTGCTGTTACAGTCCATCTTTGATACATATAGGTAAAGATTCTGGAACATCAAGTATTTGCCTTCATTTGCAGTACTGAGAGAAATCTTTGTTGGGTAAAGCCCGGCCAGTCTCAGTTCCAGAGAAAGTACACTATCTAATTCCAAAACAGTCTTTTAGGATGGGGAGATGCTCTAGAAAAACTCATCAGATGGGAAAACCCATCAACGATCCCCCTCAGGCCTGCAGTGGGGGGTCAGGGAGGGGAGGTAGTGTTGGCAGAAGGGACATGCCAGGGGAGAGTGAAATGCAGGACTTCTGGGAGCCACTCCGGGGAGGAAGGCACCAGCCAGAGAAGGCAAATGTGGAAATGTTCACTCCATTTTGCCATTTCAGGGAAATGAGACGCACCACCAGGGATGGCCAGGCTGGGGAGGGCAATGGGAACGCCTCCTGCCCACAGCTAACACTGCACGCAGCTGTGGCTCACTGAGTCCATGCGCTGTACCAGCTCTTCCACTCCCCAGTGACTGGAAGATTCCATCTCACCTCCTGGCACAAATGTCCCTATTAGTAAGGTAGGACCACAGTAATACCAACACTGCAATGTTGTTCTGAGAAAGAAATGGAGTAACCTTGAGTGACCTCCAGCAGGTTCCCCCCACCCCCACTGAGGCACGGGAACCCAAAAGTATGTCTGCCTCCCATGGTCCTCCAACCCCTCCCAGAGAATGCACTGTTTGGGGCCCAGAAACATCACCGGATCCCCCTCTGAGATTTTCTAGACAAGAAATCATTAAGTTGGAAGATTTTTCTGCCACAGGTCTCCATAGAACTTATGATTTGGGATGTGAAAAAAGAGTGACCACTAAATATTCTTCTCCTCTACAAAAAATAAATAATTAAAAAGCTGAATGCCACTGATTTAAATATTTAGTATGAAAGTCTCAACAAGGTCAAATATATAACTCAGACCTTCTCAAAATAAAGAGTTTAATACAACCCACTTACAGACCAAAAATTACATTAAGAAAGTCTCCAGTTTGACTATAAATCCTGCTTCTTTCACAAAAAGGTGTGAGATACTTTGAAGAAAAAAAATAAAATCAGAGAAAAACAGACCTAGAGAAAATTAAACACAGAAACAGGTCAAGATAGAGAAGAAATTGATCATAATTTTCTACTAAGTTGATTACAGCTGAGCTTTGATTTTGCTTCAAGTTCATTATCTATAATCAAATTATTTGCCTTGCATGTTTCTGACAAATTTTTAAGTGTGTAAAGGGTAGAGCACACTGGATGGTAACAGTGCAAGAGGTACTTACTGACCTCTCCACCAAAATACAGGAGGAGGTGTCACCTGGCTGCCTCTGGAATCTTCTTCAGCCAAAGCAGAGAGTGTGATGGGTGAGAGGGCTACTCAGTCAGGAAGATGATTCTAGAAGGGTCTAAGACAACTCCTTGCCACCTAAGTGTTACTGAGAGTCACCTACTTGGAAGACCAAAGCTGACAAAATCAAAGCAGTGGATGGGCTACGTAAAATCTTGAAAGAATCATCCACAATAAATAAGGCTCTTAGATTGATAAGAGCTCAGAAGATTCATAATTCTCAGCAGAAGTTCCAAAAGCCTGCCCAGAATGCAGAATTATCCACCTCTGTATGAATGCAGCTGTATACGTACCTAGTGGGCAAAGCCAGAATGTTCTGAGAAATGAGTTTGAAGGACCCACTCTATTACATGGGTCCAATAAACCCCGCAAAATATACTGTCAGTGTTTTTGTTCTGGAAATGTTTCAAAGTAGATATTACCAAGCTTTCTACCATAGCAACAGAAAAATAATCTCACATACTTACATGCAGAATCTAAATAATTCAAACTCACAGAAGCAGAGAGTAGAATGGTGGTTGCCAGGGAGGAGGGGGTGGGAGAAATGGGGAGATGTTGGTCAAAGTAACAAATTTAAAAAATAGAAAGAGAGGGCGCCTGGGTGGCTCAGTGAGTTAAAGCCTCTGCCTTCAGCTCAGGTCATGATCCCAGGGTCCTGGGATCAAGCCCTGCATCAGGCTCTCAACTCAGCAGGGAGCCTGCTTCCTCCTCTCCCTCTGCCTGTTCTCTGCCTCCTTGTGAACTCTGTCAAACAAATAAATAAGATCTCAAAAAAAAAAAAAAAAATAGACAGAACAAACTTTAAAAAAAGAAGAGAGAACAAACTTTTAGTTATAAGATGAATAAGGTCTAGAGACCTCATGTACAACATGATGAGTATACTTAATAATAACCTATTGAAATTTGCTAAGGGTGTAGATCTTCAATGTTCTCACCACACACACACACACAAACACACACACAGTAACTTCATAAAGTAGTGGACGTGTTAATTAGTTTAACTGTGGTCACTAGTTCACAATGGATACATACACTAAGATATCACATTGTATGTCTATCAATGTATGTCTTAAACATAAATTAGTTTTATTTGTCAATTATATGTCAATAAAGCTGGAAAAACATAAATAAAACCAATTAGGAAAAAACCCTCCATAAATTAATTTGCTATGTATTAAGTTGTTAGATATGAACCATTAAAGATAATGATTTTAGTTTCAGACCAATTAATACCAAGCCATTCTTTGTGGCAGCAGAGCAGAAGTGATATTCTCAGCATTGCTGGGCAGCCAACACACTGATGTGTTACCACACAGTCCGTGATTCTACGGGGGTTTTTCTTTCCCACAAGATGAAATTTTGAATTTAGGGACAATGCATTATTAATCTTGATTCTCAGCACCTGATGTAGTGCCTGAGCATATATGAACTAAATACATGTGTGCCATGAATGAACTCCAGACCGTCTGGCAGAACATGGCTGATGTGGTATACCTTCTTCCAGACCCCTGAAACCTGGTCAAACTTGACCTCTTCACAAACGACCTTAGTTTATATTCCCTCATGTGACTAAAATGGAATAAGCTCTTTGGAAGCCTGAGAGCATCCCTAGTCTGTTCCTGACACAACAATTGATACAAGATCTTTTTTTTTTTTTAAGATTTTATTTATTTATTTGACAGACAGAGATCACTAGTAGGCAGAGAGGCATGCAGAGAGAGGAGGAAGCAGGCTTCCTGCTGAGCAGAGAGCCTGATGCGGGGCTCGATTCCAGGACCCTTGATCCCAGGACCCTGGGATCATGACCTGAGCCGAAGGCAGAGGCTTTAACCCACTAAGCCACCCAGGCGCCCCTATACAAGATCTTCTAAGATCTTGTATAGACCAGCTACAGACACAGCCACACAATAGACCACTACCCTATGTACTCTAAATTGTTCTTGAGCTTATCAGAGGAGATGTTTCAAGTGTTTTACAGAAACCCAGATAGAAATCTAGAGAAGCATTCTGATCTTCTGGGCTAGTAACCTGATTTAAAAAAAAAAAAATGAGGTTAGCTTGGCATGATTTGTTCTTAGTGAAACTATGCTTGCTTTTAGTTATTACTACTTCCCTTTCTACAAGTACACAACCATCTGCTTAACACTATGTTTTAGAATGCTGCTGCTGGAGTGAAATAATTGAATCATAGAGTCTAGAACAGCATCCTCCCATGGAAATACAATGCAAGCAGCAAAGGTGAACAATATGTTATTTCCAATCCTCTTGTGGGTATACTAAAAATTAAAAAGAAAAAGATGAAATCACTTTTGACAATATATTTTATTCAACCCCATCAATCCAAAATATCCCCCAAATATTAATGAGTTATTTTACATTCTGTTTTCAAGCTTAATCTGCAAAATCTGGTACTTTATGCCTATAGGATAGCTCAATTCACGCTAGCCATGTAGCCCACACTGGATAGCCATGTGTGGCCAGCGGCCCCCATACTGGTGCAGGTCTAGGATCTCGTCGCTTTCTGAAAAATCGGGACATCTGACTTGATTCTGGCACCTCACATCTTCTCCGTGATCTCTCAGGATATCATCAATAGTGGTGCCTTGATCCCAGCCGCGAACCCCTTCAGCATCTGAGAGATCATTCACCTCAATCTTGAGATGCAAACCACTCACGTAGCAGAGTAGCTTAAGATGGAGGCAGATATGCACAAGAAGCTGCTGGTTTAAGTATGATTTATGCCCTCTATCAAGTCTACATTAGTCATAAGGCAGAGATATACTTTTATGCCCTCACATTCAAGTAACTTCAACATCATAAAAGACATGATTTGTTTCTTCTGCTCTTTTTTTTTTTTAAGATTTTATTTATCTATTTGCAAGAAAGAAAGAGAGAGAAAGAGAGAGGACGCAAGGATGTGCAGGGAGAAGCAGGGGGAGAGGGAGAAGCAGCCTCCATGCTGAGCGCAGGGCTCCATCCCATGATCCCGGGATCAAGACCCAAGCTGAAATCAAGAGTTGGATGCTCAACTGACTGAGCCACTCAGGCGCCCCCTCTTCTGCTCTTTTTTTATTCAGACCATATACGGTCAAGGGAAATAATTAGAGAGGAGGCATGACAGATGTGTTTTAGGGTGACCGCAATCGCATGAAGCAGAGCAGAGGTGAACAGGCACTCCGGACAGAATGAAGAGCCCATGCAACGCAGGGAGGCGCCCAAGGGAAGGGCCCAGAGGGGCACAGAAGCCACATTGGGAAGAACTGGAAAGGCAAGTTAATGGGACTTGGTTTTGAGCACGTGCTCTGGGCTTGGAGCAGGTGAGCAATGTGACAGACGGATACCTCAGCTAATTTTGGAGATAGCACAGTGGAGGTAGGAAAGGGAAGAAAGTTCAGGGCAGGGCTATCAGCCAGAAAGGACAAGATGGCCCAGAACTGAATAAGATGAAAGGAAATGAGGGGCAGGCAGAAGAGATATTTCAGAGTTAGAGAGGGAAATACAGAGGGGACGTCAAAGGGGACAGGGGTACTGACCTCAATATCAAGATGCCACACTCCAGCTGGAAAGAGCCATCAATCTGAAAGCCTCTCCCCTTCATGGGGCTCATTCCCCATGTCAGTGTGAGCTCAGCTGCAGGGCAAGAATTCACCCCTTTCCAAACACTTTTAGGGATTCCTACAGTGTCATTTTATTAGACCACAAAGCATCAATGAATTGACTAGAAATCTACAAGCAGAGACAAAAACTGTCTTGCTTGCCAGTATGTTTGCTATTTTAAGGTTTGAGGAATTTATCCTCTTACTGGTAGGATGCTTCTTATAGGAGTTTTCCTTCTCTACTTATCAAAATGCGAGGGAAAAAAGTACCTGCTGACATATTCCTTTTATATTTTTATTCCAAGAGGGGGTAGGGGGACCGAAAAGTGACAGAAAAAAAGAAAAAGTGACATAGCTTTATTTTTCTCTGAAGATAGATGAATCTTGGCTTTATTGCTGAATCCTCCATGTCAAAGAAGTCATCAGCGAGATGCACATGACCGCATTCACAAGATACCCTGACAATTCCAACAAGGGCAACAGGACACTTCGGAGGATAGACGAGGTCAGAAGCACCCCTGAGGTCACCTCCATTCTACTACAGGCAGTGACATGGCATGAGGACGACAGAAGTCTGTGCATCAACTCGACTGGGATACAAGGTGCCCAGATACTTGGTTGAATGAGTATGTACCTGTAGGGATGTTTCTGGATGAGACTCACTTGAGTGGACAGACTGAGTAAAGCAGATCGCCCTCCCCCACAATGTGGGTGGGCCTCATCTAGTTTGTCAAAAGCCTGAATACAACAAAAAGGTAAAGGGAGGATCTGATCTCGGTCAGCTGAGACACCCGTCTTTCCCTCCCCTCACTCTGGAACTTACACCATGGACTCCCCTGGGTCTCCAGCCTGCAGATGACAGATGTGGGACTTCCCAGCCTCCATAACCTCACGAGCCACTTCCCTACAACAAACCTCCTTCAAAAGGAGATGGAAATAGAGACAGGGAAAGAAGTCTATTGGTTCTGTTTCTCTGGAGGACCCTGACCAACATGAGGTATCTATGACTAACAAATTCTACCTGGTCAAAACAAAAAAACCTCCAAATTAAAATGAGGAGTATTTAAGTATTTTCAGACGCACAATGTTTGAATATGTCTTAGTATCCTGAATTAAAAGGTCCTCGGGATGCAGTCTCTTTATCATTAACTCACAGTATCTAAACACCTTTTGGGGAAAGGTCCGAAGGGCAGACAGAGCTCTTCAACAGCTGAATGCCTCACACTGAAATCACTCTGGAAAAGGCATGTGGAAATAGCAATGGGGATTAACAACTAAAGCAGTCTGGTCCTGTGCTGGTGAATTCTGAGAGGAAAAAAAATACCTGAAGGAGAAATCAGATAAGCAAAATAGGCCATACGAGCTGGAGTATGTGACAGTGGGGAAACGGCAGAGCCGCTTCTGACTGGGAAATGCGGCCACTGTGAAGTTCATATTGAAAACTGGACCTCTACACACACACACACACACACACACACACACACACACACAAACACACAGCTACATGATATGCATGGGACTCCCATCACTTCTGTGGAAAATTCACTTTAAACCAATTTCCAAATAACCGTCAGGTAGGATAGACCAATTTCCAAACAATACAGATAGAACCTTATTTCAACTTTCCACAAAATATAGGTTTATATGATTGTAATCCTCTTCCCGTATAAGAGCTACAAATACAAATTCACTAACAGGAACTAGAAAAAAAAATCTTCATTAAGTGAAATAACTGAGTTGTTAGATAGCCAGTCTAACCCCTCAAAGATGGGTGCCACTTTGGCCAAAACATTATATAAAGATTTACATGGTTACACACCCGATTTGTGCTGTAGGTTAGAACAAAGTCCTCAGAAGCTACAAAGAACATCCCTGACCAGTCACATTCAGAACCAACACAAAGATTTCTCCTCTTCTCTCATGGTCACTAAACAAGAACAAAATGTCTTGGGAAGAACAACATCAGATTCTTAAAATCACAACATTCCAATTAATGATCATTTGAATGAGCACAGGCCAGGGATAGATTAAAAGAATTTTTTAAATCCCCAACTCATATCAAGAGTACAATAGTACATTTAAGTACAATTTGACCTTGTTTTAACCATGGAGTCAAGGCACAGAAGTGCTGTCAGGATTCACTGGTATTTCTCAACACTTCTGAGTTCAGTTTCTGTCTGTTTCTGACCACCTATGGAAGCAATGACCCCATGGTAGCCAGAGAAAGAAAGACGACAAATAGTTTGCACGTGTAGGTGAACAGACACAAGCATACACCTATGATTGTGGAGTGTGTCTGCACGATATGAAAGTGGGTCTTTACAAAAAAAAAAAAAAAAAGAAAGAAAAAATTTTTAAAAAAGGAAAGAAAAGAAGTCCTTACATTTTATTCACTTAACTTTACTCAAAGACCACAGTCAAATAGTGAGGAGCACTGTGACAGCTTAAAAGCCTGGAAAGGAATATATAAATATTCTTGTTTCTAAAATGGGTATGATTTCCCTTTGCGAAATACAAATGCATCCAAATGCACCCTGAGCAGAGTCATTATAGTGAGATGTGGCCTCGTAAGTAACATGATCTGGCTCAGATGCAGGGGCGAGAGCCCTCAGTCCAGACTGCTGACTGTACAGGTCTATCAGACGGCAGGCTACGGCCCCAGTTTCAGGGCGGGGTTCTGGAACGTCCAGGGCAGTCTGACAAGCACTGGTTGCTTTTTACAGTGGGTATATTTCTCTACCTTGTTTCCTCTTGTGGTTTTGATAGAAGGACTAGTTGCCTGAGGGACGTCTGGGTGGCTCAGTCAGTTAAGCATCTGCCTTTGGCTCAGGTCATGATCCCAGGGTCTTGGGATCAAGCCCACATGGGGCTCCTTGCTCTGTGGGGAGCCTGCTTCTTCCTCTGTCGGCCGCTCCCCCTGCTTGGGCTCTCTCTCTCTCTGACAAATAAATACAATCTTTTAAAATACTTTGAAAAAAAAAGGAGGACTATGATGATGACAACAAGGAGGAGGTGCTTGGGAGCTCTGCCATCTCATGGACCAGGGAGGCCTTGGGTGGCGTTTGGCTTGAGCAAGAAGCTAATGACGCTCTCTGAAAGGGCAGGGTGAACCAACGAGCATGTCCTACCCCCAAGAAATCCTTGTTTTTGAATACAAACTCTGGCTCTCCTCTGACTCTCTGTCCCCAAAATATGTGACCAAGGACTCTCTGAAGCCTGCCCGCTGGACTTCAGGTACCCCACTGGAAAGCCGGTCAACCCACAGCACAAACACCAAGGTGAGGGCAGAGTTCTGCTTGAGTTCTGGCCTTTTTGCTGTGCCTTCAAGGTCCCAGGGAGGCAAAGACCTCCTAACCAGCAGGTCACCCTCGGACCCCACCGGGTAAGCACTTACAAGGCCCTGAAAGGGGCCTGGTGTGGCTCTAGGCAATGTGGATTTGGCAGCCGCCATGTCAGTGTCCCTTTCAACCTGAGAAGGCGCTTTCATCATGGAGACAAATTATACTTTTCTAGTTCGACACGGGGGCTCTGAAGAAAATAAAGCAGGATGAAGGGGAAAAGGGTGGCTGGAGAAGGGGCTACCTTAGCTCCTGGGGTCAGGGCGAGTCTCCGAAAAAGTGACTTTCAGCCTGTGACCTGTATGATGAGGACATAAAGGAAGTGTGCAACACAGTAACACAGAACAGCAACTAGCCTCGGTGAAATGCTTCCCGTTTTGCAAGCACCATCTTACTGAACCCTCCCAGCAACCCTATGAAGTAGGTACAACACGAAGTAGGTTATCCCCGTTTTACAGATCAGGAAACTGAGGTTCCAGAAGCCTCCATAACTCACTCACGTTCACACAGAACCAGTCTTTGCACCCAGACAGACTCACCTAGAGAACTGTGTCTCGGTAATGGGCTGGCCTTCAACTAAGTGTTTGGCCTGGAATTCTCATGGCCTAACTGAGCCCTCACCCCGGCCTCACTCTGCCCTGCTCCTGGTACCACAGAAATAGAGCCAGTAATTCCCCATTCTGAATGTGCACACAGGGTCCGTGACTCCCCTTGAACCTGACAAATACGGACCGTCACAGTTTCCTCGATCTCTGACACCAGTGGGTCTGTCGTGCATGTGGGGGCAACAGAATGAATGTCTGTGAAGGCCTTCTCTACACATTTTTGAAAGTATCAGAAAGACTACCGACACTGGATGCAATTGTCTACATCAGCCTCTAATCCTGAGGGAGGGGATTCCATTACATACGACCTGCAGGTCTTTCCAAAAAATAGGATTCAACTTGGATCACTGATAAACAAACAGAAATAAAATACAAACTGGCTCGAGCTCCAGAATATACCATATTTCACCAATTCTAAGACACATCTATTTTCCCATTTTAATATCTGAAATCAGGATTCATATGTCAAAGCTTAACTGGCAGAATGTTTTCTTTTTTGGTGTTAGTACAATAAAGATGCATCTTAAGAGCAATAATGGGTTTGGTTGGGAGAAATTCAAAATTGTGCAAACCTCGTGTTCCCCCCTCCCATTTCCCTTCTTTCCTTCCAGTCCACCTGGCTGGTAACCATGACAGCTTTTTGTCTTCCCACTTCCACTCTTTTCTGGCAATCCATTCTCCATAAGCAGGCCATGTGAGCTGCCAGATTGCACACTAGAGCCTGGCCCTCCTGTGTCATACCCTCAGCAGCTCCCACTGCTTCAGAATAAACAGAAATTCCTCCCGTCCCCCGACCCCCTGGGGTCTGCAAGGCCTTTTTTGATCTGGTTCCTCTGATGCTATCTCCTGTTCTTCACAAGGCAGGTTCTGCCTGCCTCAGGATCTTTGCATAAGCTGGCTGTCCTCTCTACCGAGAGACCTTGCAGAGATTGCCTCTCCCCCACCCCCATGTAAGTCTCAGCTCAAGCAACCTCCATGGAGCCCTCCCAGACCACCCAACCAAGCTGGGAATGCCACCCTCATTCCTGACTGCAGTTACTACTGCTTCAAACTAGCTTTTCATGGGGCACCTGGGTGGCTCAGTTGGTTAAGTATCTGTCTCTTGATTTCAGCTCAGGTCATGATCTCGGATCATGGGATTGGTCCCATGTTGGGCTCTGTGCTCAGGAGGGAGTATGCATTGAGGATTCTCTCTCCCTCTCCCTCTGCCCCGCACCTTGAGTGTATCTACATGCACACAAGTACTCTCCCTCTTTAAAATAAATAAATAAATCTTAAAAAAAAAAAAAACACTAGATTTTCATTTATTTATTTTATTAACTTTTTCCTCCACTTGATACCATGAAACCTCAAGGGGGCAAGAACCTAGTCTTTCCTGGGCACTACTTATCCCTAGTACCTAGGTGCACAGTGAATCCTCTAAAAATATCCATTAAACATAATAATCATAATAGAAGAAATTACCAAACGATATTCTTTCTCATACTTTCTTTCTTTTCATTAAGTTCCGGACAATGATACCGCCCCCCCCCAAAAAAATTGCTGGCAATGATTATTTTGAAGCATATCTGTGATTCCTCCTGAAAAAGACCAAAAAAAAAAAAAAAAAAAAAAAAAAAAAAAAGGAAAAGAAAAGAAACAAACTTCCAGTGGAGCTTTTGAGGAGCAAATGCTCTGCCTTACAACAAAACCATTAAAAAATTTCCCATATGCTTCTAAATTTATCTTTAAAAGCTTTATCTGGAGCTGGACAATTTCAAAACCCATTGATCTTGCTCGGACGTATAAAACATACCACGGAATTCTTATAATTCTAGAAACCTGTCTGCCAAATAACATATTGTTTCCTTTTGCTTACTATTCACCTTTGAACTTCCCTCTGAAGTGTTTACCATTTTAAAATCCCAGCTTTTGTGCTAGTTCCAGTTTAAAATTGTTTAATCATCCACATTTTCACTATTTTTGTCACCAAACATACTGGAAAGAGGAAGTAAATTGCTTCATCTACTAACTACTAAAGTTTCAAAAAAAAGAAGAAAAACAAAAAACCAGCCTTATGTCTTTGAATGCTGTGTTCTTATGTGACTCTCCTTATGAGACTCTAAATGTTAAAAACATAAACATGACATGCAGTCCCCTTTCACAAGAAGGAGGAAACCTAACGTGTCATAATAGGGATATACATGGTTTAAGGTCATTAACCTTGTACCACAAGAGATCATCTAAAAAACAAACCCAGGCTTAAAAACAGGAGGAAAATGTATTCTGCAAACATTCTGAAGCCTTGCTCATACCTTCATTATCTGTAGTTCACTGTGTGGGTGCTGACAACCAAAAGCAATGAGAAATGGTACTTCTTACCACTTTCTCCAAAACCTTGCATGTGAATGATCCTGTTAACTTATCCTTTCAAACTTCAGAATCAATGCTACCTTTAGTTTCTTGGGTAAACATTTTGGGTAAAATTTGTGTTCTCTTCTGAACAATTCCCCAATACTACTATTTTGTATTTCTAGAATGTTTCCAATACAAAAATGACCACTAAAATTTAAACCAAGCTCTGGCTAAAGTGTAAAATTAAAAAAAAAAAAATACATCAAAAGGAGTTTGATCTGGTGTTTCATTAATCATTGTAATGTATTTAATTATTTGATGTAGTTAAGTGATGGAAATGAATAAAGCTCCTTTAACCCAAGGGGAGGAAAGTTAGTGGGTACAGGGGAGGCTAGGACTCTCTCACCAGATCACCTGAGCAAGAAAGCCAAAAACAGACCCAGCACGACTTCATCTTCTAAACCATTTGCACTGGCCTTCACATAGCTCAAAGAAGTTAAACCTGCCAGCCTTCTCCTAAGTCCTTCCGAAATAAGCACTCTTCAGTAAGTATTGTGAAATCTCAGGGGTTTACCTCTAAACATCAAAATGAGCTTTCTCTCTCCGGTTTTGGACTCCTAACGCTACCCAGGAAATTCAAAGCACGTCACTGAGTTATGACGAAGAGACTTGTCGGTATCAAACCCCAAAAGAATGCAATGAGCACCTCCTGACTGTGCAAAACAGACATTAGTCCACATGGTGTGGTGGAAAGATCCATGGGTTCCACAGGCACACTGTCCTGGGGTTAAAATCGCAGCTTTGCTACTTAGTAGCTATGTGACTCAGCCAGTCACTTCATGTCACCGGAAGAAAGAAGATAACAACAACTATCCTGTGTTGGAATAAAGAGAATCCACTGTCAACTGCCCAGGACCAGGCCAGTCCCCCAGCCAGCCCACAGAGCTAACTCGGATTACAGTCCGGAGAGCCCTGGTTCTGAGCCTTCTTATTCACTCCCTACCCTCCGTGCTCTACTAAATAGAATGAATATATTTTTCTTGGATGAGTCATGGCTTTGCAAAGTTTCAGTCTTCATCCTGAATATCAATGCTCATTGCATCATACTGGGACCCAGAAAAATGGTAAAAATCAGAGTAAACGAGAAGCTGGTTTCTTAAAGCCATGATGCAACTGAGTTTCTTATCATTTGTTTCTCTCTCTTCCAAGTTAAGTACTGAAAAAAAAAGTCCAGGTTAGTTGGAGATCCTCTAGGCTCAGAATGGACAACCTTAACCTATCATTAAAAAATAAGAGTAAAGAGTACAGTTGATTAAATAAGACTTTTACAAAGCATTGTTTGTCTTAACACCTGGAATACTATGGTTTTCAGGAAGAAAAATCTGGCTGAGTAAATAGTCCAAAAAAGGTGGAAATACAAAGGAGAGACTTTTTAGAAAGTTTATTCCTAAAAAGATTGTTAGATGGTACCTGTGTAGTGACAGCATATTTTGGGGGAGAGGGCAAGCAATAGGATTACTAATTAACCCCTCCAATTCTACCTGACCACAAATGCACCTTGCCCACCAGCATTACCCACAGCACCACCTACTGTCAGACTGTGCCTACAGCAGCTTTGGTACTGTTGGGCCCCAAGAGTTAGCCATGTCTTTGATTAGCTAAGTAAACTGTTGAAGAATGAGAGAGATATCATTTCAAAGTTAAAAGAGCGTGGGGGAGGACCCCAAAATGAAAGTAAACCCCTGACAATCTTTTAAAATATCTAGGTGGCAAACACAATCATTTGGTTATGGACACATGGCAAGTACGTAGTTTTCATTTTTCCTATGTTAGCTAACTAGGTTGCTCGAAAGATTTGGAAGCACAAATAAGAATGATAAGATCTGTTTGATGTATATACAATGCGCATGTTTATATTTTATTACCTTTTGACCAAGTGGGAGTTACCCCACTGTTGTGCCACCACGGTAGAATTTCAAGTAATAATTGGAAGTATTAATGTCAACCTGGAGAATGAGGGTGTTCAGAATGGGGTCCAGATGCCACGTTTCCCCGATGTCTAGGCTCTTCCTTAGACATTTAGGCCCTTAAGGATAATTAAGTCTCCTCATTATGAAAAGTACCTGGATGTGACAGCTCAGGACTGTGTTCTTGCCCTTACAGATCTGCTGTATACTGTGCGTAAGAATGACACACAGAATGGATTGACAGTCATAAGCAAAACAACAACCCAACCTCAATTCTGATCTAAAATTAAACTAGAGTCAAAAATAGACAATGACTTAAAAGTGCTGCGATCTGAAAAACAAAACAACTGTTTTCCAAACAAAAAAAAACACATGGACTGAAATTAAAATTAAAAATAAAACTAGGTCCATAAAAAAAAAAAAAAAAAACCTAGGTGACACTTACCTAGCAAGTGCTTGGAGCAGCGCCTTGCTGCTCCAAGCACTTTACAGATTATCAGGCTGACAAAGCATGGTCACCTCCCTGTTCAATTAGTGACTGTACTGTTATAAGATCTATAGTCGCAACATAAATACCATGGGATAAATCAATGGGATGTTATGGACAAAGAAGTCTGGCTTATCATGACCTCACCCTTACGTAAAATAACTATGCTTAATCATTAGCTCATCTGAATGACCAGGGGCTGTGATGTCACAAAACAGGCACAGGTTAGTACAGGTATTTTCCATGGAAAGACTCCGCGTGTAAATTGGGGAGAAGAGGCTATATATGGGACTTCCATACCAGCAGGGGATATGAGGACAATGAAAGTCATTATTTATACCGCAAAGATGCGTATTCTACTATCACATTCCCCTTCTCAAAAACAAACCAGTTTGCAGTCCTTACAATGCCAGCCACGCAATGTTGTCACAGATGTGTGCCAGATTTTGCACAGGATATAGCCGTGAGGAAAAACCCAGAGTTTGCCCGTATCTTAGGCAGCGAAGGCAGCCTGTTCATTTTTGTGGCTCAGTGAATCTGAATAACAACTTGAAAGGGTTAAAAAGCCGGCACCAGGTGTTTTCTTTCCACTTTGCCGAGTAACTGAAGCACACAGCAAAGTTATCTCTGCTACCCTCCCCACATTCTGCGCGGAGGGAGAACTGTCACTGCCATTTCCACCACGCAGCTCCTCCTCCAACAACAATCAGAGGGCACAAGGCTGGGCAGCAGACACCGGCGGCTTCCCACAGCCTGCACGAGCTTTGCTGCCAAGTTATGAGCTCCGCTGGGTGACGGGGGCACGAATGAGCCAAGGATAATTTCATTCTACTTCAAATCTGTGTGCTTTCAAAGAAAGCGGAGACGATCGAGACCATGAGTGCAGCTGGAGGGGATAACCAAAAACAAACTTTCAGAGCCTCTGAATCTGCATCTCTTGCAAGAATTCCCAGACGGCGATTAGGACATACTGATACCCCCTAGGTATTTAGCCCCCGAGATTGGGAACGACGCAAGGAGCCGTCCCCACAGCCTTCGCCTACCCAGTGTTTCAGCAGCAAGCGGCAGGCGCGCTTTCGCAGCCCGCCGCTCGCGCCCCGCAAGCCCGCCGGGCTCCGCAGCGCCCCTGCCCGGCCTCCCCGCCCAGCCCGGACGCGCACCGAGCGCCTCCTCTCGCGGCCCACCCAGCGAGCCGGGGGGTACGTCCGGGCCAGTGCGGCTCCCCGGCCCTGCTGGATGGACACCCAGGCCGGGCGCGGAGGCTTAGAGGCGGATCCGGCTCCGCTCCAGCCGCGCGCAGCTCGGGCATTGTCCGCAGTCGGGGTGCCGCGCGGCCACCCACCCGACCCCCGCCCCGGCCCGGCTCCCGGCCCAGACTTACCTCGGCCGCGCTCCCTGGCCCCGGGCGGTGCGGCCCCAGCCGGGCTCCAAGCTCCGGGGACGGCAGGGAGGAAGGTCGGGCCAGCCAGGAAGGGGGTCCGGGCCGCCGGCGCCGCCGGAGGGCCGAGCGCGGGCCGCAGGGGGCGCCTAGTCCTCGCGCCGCCTCGGCGGGGCCACGGATAGAGAGCTGACCCTGTTAGCCAAGGGGGCTGGGGACTCAAGGCCGTGGAGGGCCCGGCTGGCGGCGGCCGCGATGGTTCGGTCTGCACCGAGTGGGAGGGCTCAGGCGGGCTTCGCGGAGCGCGAGGGAGGGAACTTGGAGCGAGTTGCTGTGCCCCAGAGCGCGTGTCCCTGTGGAGTGTGCACGCCCCTATAGAGCGCCCCGCCCCGCCTCCGTCCCGCCCCCTCCCCAACCCTCCCTGTTTCCGCCCCCTCCTGCACCCCCACTTCCAGCCTGGCGGCGTCCCTCCGCTCTATCCCCTCCCCCATTCCCACTCGGGTTCCCACCTCCAAACCCCTCCCACAGGCCCACCCCATGCTCTCACCTCCAAACCCCTCCCACACACCCGCCCCGACTCCCACCTTCAAACCTCTTCCACACACCCACCGCCGCTCCCACCCCGGTGGAAAGAATCCACATGATCTCAACTGCTAGGAAGCCCCAGATCAGACCACAGCGCACTGGGGATCTAGAGTCTGTTTTGTGAATGTGATAACCTCACCTGGTTAACCAACCCATCCAGATGATCTTAGTGCCTGACATTTGCTATGGACTCGCTTGTGCATAGTCGGTGGAGCCTGCCTAGCATTTGTAAACTTAATTACTGCAAGCATTTTTAAGACTCCAAAAGATGTTTGGAAAAAACAGTAAAGAATATAGAAAAAAATCTCAAGTACGATGTACAGCCCCTAGAGTATGGGGCCAGCTGATGTTCCCCAATTAACTAAATGTTTCAGGGTACATCAGGATCCATGTCATAATGTGTAGTTGGTAATGTTTTTCTTCAGATTTTCTTAATTACTTGGTTTTTTGAGGTTTTTGTTGTTTTAGGAATACTAAGCACATTCTACTTTAGTTTTTACTATTGGGAACTCTAGTGGATGAAATCCATATTTATCAAAACGATTGAATGAGATACAAATTCACAACATAAATATTTCTCTAAAATATTTAGTAGAGATTTCTTTATATTTTTTGTACATTTGAAATGAAATTGCATTCATCCCATTTCCTCAGAAAGATCATCTATATTTGAATTGTGTGACTTGTTTCATTCCAGTTCAGAGATTATCAAATAAGTAAAACTCAGACTTCCACAATAAATTTTTGGCTATTTACAAGAGAACCATTTTAAGAAAGTGACATGATACTGGGTTTTGAATGGAACTTTCCTTCGGCATACAATTGCATTCCATGTGATGGTCACACACTATGTTGTGGTCTTCATTAAACCCAAAAGTCGTGTTAATGGGAGAATGAAGTTATTTTTCATCATTAGCATAGCAAATCAGAAGTAATTCTTCTCACCCCAAAGTAAGCTATTAAAAAAATTAACTTCTTTGTCTCAACTTCTTTTTAAGAATTGCTCCCTCACAGCATATATGACAGACCTTTCCTGTCATTGAAGGGGTCCTTGACCCAAGCCTGCCAATGAGAGAGCATTTCATGCCCCAGGCGCAAAGGGAAGAGGGGAGATACCCATGATCAAATCCTGGAGGGTGGGGCTCCTTTTTCTGAGCTAATATGGCAGCTTCTGAGACTGTGACCTGTAAGCCTGAAGCAGCCACACATAACCTATTGGAGAAGAAGGCCACAGGAGAAGAAAGCCAATTGGATAACAGAGGGGAAGAGTACTGATGACATTAACGAGCCCCTCCAGGCAGCCACCTCTGAAAACAATCAAAACCCCAATTTCTAAGGAAATGCACCAATCAATTGTCTTTCTAGCTTATTGGGAGTTAGATTTCTTTCCAAAATACTCACTTATCAAGCCATAAAAGATTCCCATGTGATCCAGCCTCTGAAAATCAGGGATGTAATCAATGAGTCCTAGTTTCTCTATCACCTAAATTGCTTCTTCATAATAAAATAAGGAAGCCTTAACTTTTTTAGGACTAAGGTTCTCATTTAAGGTATTACTGTTGCCCAGTGTAGGTTTAATATTTTCACATTGCCCCCCTTAAAACCAAAAATTAATAAAAGATGTGGTTAGAAAACCAGAAAGAAAACAATAATATGTCTAAACCATTACATCCTAGTAAATTTTTTGTCTTGCCAATTATTCCAATAAAACGTGCCTTCATAATTCCCAATACTTTCCTCCTTTCTGGACTGAAAATTTTAGGGCCTGCTACAGACTTTCAGGGACTGTTGAAATTGGTTTGTTATGCTGGAATTTTTCTGTGTTGCATATTGTTCAGGAGAAGTGGGCCCTTGGCCTATGCTTGGAATTCTTTTGTTCCACAGAAATTGTCTCCCAAAGTATGTAACAATATTTCGCTCGTACCCTAACAAGCATACATACGTTAATCGGTATGTTGCCTCACCATAAATCACAGGTCACTTTTGGGTGGCAAGGGAGTGGGTCAGACAGACATGAAGATGTTGCTCTAAACCTCTGATTGCAAGAGTGGTTTCTAAAGGATAAAGGGGGGGAGCTGGGTGGCTCAGTCAGTTAAGCGGCCAACTCTTGATTTCAGCTCAGGTATTGATCTCAGAGGCCTTGGATCTGCATGCTCGGTGGGGAGTCGGCTTAAGGATTCTCTCTTCCTCTGCCTCTGCCCCTCCCCCCTCACACTCTGAGCTCTAAGATAAATAAATCTTTTTAAAAAGGGGGGGGAGTTTTCCTTAGTTTTTCTTCAGATGGGTATTTACCTGGTCATGTCAACAACTAGTGAAATTTCATGCTCAAAAGCCGATGAGCTGAATGATAGTATATCAGAAAAAGTTTTGAGCCCCACAAAATGTACAAGTAGACCATCTCTAGAAACATGACAGGGGAGATTAGGAGGAGAAGTAAAGAGAAGTTAGTTTTAGAATCCAGGCCCAGCTCTAAGTGACACTTGTTCAAACGATTGGCTCCGATTCTCCATAGGAAAACTTCAGTCCAGTGTTCAGAGGTTTGCCACATCCTTGTGCTGGACCCATGTAATGTTTGTGCCATGTCCTTGCCCTGGAATGGTACAGAGATCTCTCATTTAACCTGGGCTCCCATCTGTCCAGAGTCCCCCCGAGAGAAATAGTGTACATCAGTAGTTTTCACCAAACCCTGAAACAGAATCACCTGGAACACTCATAACAGTGCCAAGTCTCCAGTCAGGTGGAGGAGGGATAGGCATGTATATTCTTTTAAGAAGTTCTCCCCAGAAAAAAAAAAAAAAAAAAAAAAGAAGTTCTCCCCAGAGATTGTAAGGATGAGCCAGGGTTAAGTAAATGTCTCTGAAGGTGTGCTCTTCATTCCACAGAAAGAAACCTGACACCATCTGATCAGACTCCATTGACTTAGAATTGTATGTAAAATTAAAGTTATTGATTGAACAAGCTCTATTTGTCTTTTTTCCTGAACAGCCTATAGTTCTTCCGAGGTTATAGAAAAAGCAGTGAAGAATGCTCTTTGGGAGGAGCAGGGTGGATTTGCCAGAAGCAATCGCACTGAAAAAGGACAGCTCTCAGCAAGGCGGAGATAAGAGAATCGCTAACTAGAAAACATTGTCCACACGTTATCACCCGGAAGAAGCTACTCCACCAGAGGCAACCGCTCCCAGGGTTATCTCTTATTGTGTATTTCACAGTTTATTACATGTGCATGCTCATGATCAGAGAAATCAAAACAATTGAATTATGTTCGCGAATACTGTCCTGCCTCATTTAATACCACTAACAGCTATCATTTATTGAATATTTGGTCTGTGCTATGCAATCTACATGCCTCATTTTGAATTGTAGCAATGGCTCTAAGCATGAATGTTAGAAGCCCCATTTTAGGAACAAGAAGCCCAGACCCAGGGAAGGTCAGTGACATAGCCAAGATCACAGAGTTAATAACCGAAGGATTTAAACTGGTCCATGTGACCTCAAAGCCTATATAATTTTTACTCTAAACCAAACTTGTTTCTGAGTCCTACAAATCATCTAGTTAATAAGATAGTGCCTGGCCACATGTGGCTATTTAAATTTAAATGAATTAAAATCAAATTGGATGAAGACTTTAGTTTCTCAGTCACACTAGGCAATTTTCAAGTGTCCAATAGCCGCGGGTCACTAATGGCTATCCCATTGGGCAGCACAGACAAAAACCATTTCCATCATCATGGAGTAAAGTTCTGTTGGTACCTATTGTCTCTATCACCGATAAAGAAAGCCTGAGTTCTCTGTGATTGAATTTTTCAAGTAAACTGCTCCCAGTGTTTTGATGGAGTTCTTTCTAAAACATGTTAATATGTTTATGTTCCCGTGTCTTAGCTCACTTGAACTGTAATAACAGAAATACCATAGACTGTGTGGCTTACAAGTAATAGAAGTTCATTTCTCATAGTTCTGCAGGTTGGGAAGTCAGAGATCAAAATACCAAGGGATTCAGCGTCTGGTGGGAGCCAACTTCCCTGGTTCATAGATGGCCTTCTCACTGTGTCCTCAGGTGGCAGAAAGGGAAGGGAGCAGGAGTCTCTGGGGTCTCTTTTATGAGGCCACTCTTCCCATTTATGAGGACTCCAATTCCATGACCTAATCACCTCCAAAGGCCATGCCTTCTGATGGCATCACCTGGGGAGGTTAGGATTTCAACGTTTGATTTTTGGGGTAGGTAAATGTGAATGGCAGCCTGCCTTAATCAGTAGAGCACACTGAACAAAATGCCTCTTTAATGCCTCAGTGGACCCAAGTGGCATGCTGTGGGGCTCATGCTTCTCTTTCCTCCTCTTTTCCATCTTTGTTTCTTGTTTCTCTCAGACTATCTACCACACTGCAGTGCTCATTAATGTTCTGCCCTAGACTGTTTCTATTTCTTCCTACGCATTCTTCCTATGCGTTGTCTGCCAGTTCCATGTCCCCAACTACTGCTAATTTACCAGGGACTCCAAAATTTTGGTCTCTAACGTCCGTCTCATTTTCTAATCTTCAGAGAGGGTTTCGTTTTGGTTTTGTTTTTGCTTTTTCTTTGTACTAGCTCTCTACTGGACGGTGCTACTCAGCACGCTTTTTGGAGGCCAGCAGTAGCTCTGAATTGATTGCTGTTGTAAGAAGAGATGAGGTTAAAAAGTGGAAGCTACCATTTAGAAACTTTTATAGCCATTTGTCATGGCTGGAACATTATATTGCATTGTATTTTATAGTCTGTATGCAAATAACAGACTACAGTGGGTTGGAGATTAAAAGCAAACAAACCAACAAACCCAAATGTTGTACCTGACTCCATCCAGCTATCTCCTACAGCCCCTGATGCTTGCCTGTCACCTGTTAATAGCTAAAGTTATCCTTTTAGCCCTCTCTCCCTGCATAAACACTCCCTCTCATCAGTCAGAATCCAGGCAGGAAACAGGGACTTGAATATAGGGAACTACTTACAACAGTTCTCAAGAAGCTGAAGGACAAACAAGAAAAGAGAGTCAGCCTAGATTTTAGTGGGAGCCAGGAACTCCACTACGAAGAACACAGATGAAGGAGAAGCTGTTATCGTTGGCACCCAGGAGCTGGAGCTGATGACCGAATGTTCCCCCAGCCGCCGCTCCGTGGTGTTGAGACCATGAGGGGCGCATGGATGCTGCCTGTTCAATTGAACTGAATGAACTGATTTTCCTAGTCTGTTCTTGACACCAAACACAATAGAAAATTTCCTGAGAAACTCTAGATTGCCAAATATTGTGTATAACAAGTTAATTACCCAGAGGAGCTGGAAACTGCTGAGGTCCTTTCTAGCTCTAAAGCTGATCTGTGCCTCAGCCCTGAGAGGTTGTGTCTGCTTTTACAAAATAAATACATAGTGGCGCCTGGGTGGCTCAGTTGTTAGGCAGCTGCCTTCGGCTCAGGTCATGATCCCTGGGATTGAGGCCCCCATGATGCTCCCTGCTCCGCAGGAAGCCTGCTTCTCCCTCTCCCACTCCCCCTGCTTGTGCTCCCTCTCTCACTATGTCTCTCTCTGTCAAATAAATAAATAAAATCTTTTTTAAAAAGTAAATACGTGGGGCGCCTGGGTGGCTCAGTGGGTTGAAGCCTCTGCCTTCGGCTCAGGTCATGATCCCAGGGTCCTGGGATCGAGCCCCACATCGGGCTCTCTGCTCGGCAGGAAGCCTGCTTCCTCCTCTCTCTCTGCCTGCCTCTCTGCCTACCTGTGATCTTTCTCTGTCAAATAAACAAATAAAATCTTTAAAAAAAAATTAAAAAAATAAAAATAAATAAAAAGTAAATACGTGAACTCTTGTTATTATTTGGTTCAGAATTTTTATTTGCTTCTGGATTTTCAAAACTTGTGGAAGAATTAAGCTGCCAGAATTTGCTTGCATGGTATATGGAATACTAGGAAAATATATACATCTTCTGGGTCACCTGGGTGGTTCTGTTGGTTGAGCATCCAGCTCTCAGTTTTGGCTCAGATCATGACCTCAGGGTTATGGGACCAAGAACCAATTTTGGCTCCCTGCTCAGCATGGAGTCTGCCTGGGATTCTTTCTCCCTCTCCCACTCCCCCTCCTCTCTCTCCCTTTTAAATAAACAAATAAATAAATAAATCTTTAAAAAAAATGTATATACACCTTCTGTATTCTCATGGTATGGAATAATGTACCAAACATATAGAGCATTTTTAAAGTATTTGTGGCAAGGTGAATTTAGAACATTAAGCTGCTTCTTTAATAGAAATATAATTCATTTTGTGTACAGCTCACTAATTCTCATTTTCCCTGGAATCAAAAATCAAAAGTGGCATGAATAACTGAAATCGCTGATTTCATCCAAACCTTGTCCTAATCAAATATTAAACCAGAAATTAGTAGCCAGAAAAACGAACTAATTTGAACTTTTCTCCTCCTTTCTACCTTTATATGGTGGAGATACAAATGAGCAAAATACATAATAACCAGGAGAGAACAAGGAGAAAAGGACAAGTGAGGGAATATTAGGTCTCTGAGCCACAAATGGTACTGATACATAATAACCATTTTCCTCTATTTAAAACAGGCTTAAAGTAGGCATACAGACATGAGTCTAAGGGTTCAATGTGCATTTCTCCCCCTGAACTCTTTTTCAAGTGTATGTTACAGCTTCTAAATGTTTGGTAAAAATATACTCAGAATTTCGTGTAGGCATTCTATTTTTCAGTCACCTGGATTAATCTGAAGGATGAACAATGTATTTCTGACATCTGCAGAAATCATCTGTAAATTATCAGAAACTTTGAACAAAATGTCAGAGTGCATTTGGTATGGATGTGATTTTTAGCTCATTCACCCACTCATTCCTCCCTCACTTATTCTGTCACCAAATCTCTCATTTTCAATGTTTTCACTCATGCATCTAGTCATTCACATCTTACATGTGCTTAATACAACAGCTTTCCTGGTTCATTGTGTAATCACACAAACCAGTCAGATGTATTCTTTATTACCTCTTCGACATTATTCTTCCATTCTCCAAATTGGTAAAAATCAATCTTTTGTGCAGTACTTCAATAACTAACTCATTTTATTTACTCACGAATTACACATACTATAAATTTTCTGCTAGTCTCACCACCAGCAGTCAAGACTTCTAAGTAGATATCCTTCTAGAACATCCGCAATTGCGATTTGCCAGCTAGTTTGTCATAGAGGGGGGATGAGATAGAGGAACAGAGGGAGAAAGGTTAGAAAAAGACAGAATGGGGTGACAAAGAGAATGTCTCTACTCCCCTCTTTTTATTCCAGCCAATCCAAATTCTTTGTCCAAACTCTGCCAGAGAATATAAAGAAGACTAAGTCGTAGTACGTTGAAATATTTTGGGAAAAAACAAATCAGTCTATGCTTCCATTTTGGTATTATTGATAGAACAGAAGTATGGATACACAATCAATATAGGCTACAAAAATCTTGATACATAATTATGGCATTTATCAATATTCACATCTTCCTGTGACAGCCTCTACTTTTCTATTTAGCTGTGAGTTGGGAGTTTTATGCAAAACAGTAAATAGAAAATTTAAATACTACCATAATTTTCTTCTAATCATCAACCATAACCACCTTCTGAATTTTGGATTGGCTGGGTTCCCAAACTGTTAGAAAATATCTTAATCGTGCTGTTCTTAGAAGGTCTTCCTACGTTTCATTTGATTAGATTGCTTATTTCTCAGAACTCAGACCTCACTATGCATTAATAAATTGTCCTCAATTGATGGTATTCGGGTGTCTCTCATTAACCTCATTACAACTGTAAGCCATATGAGAGGGAGATGCAGCTAAACGCCCTTGTGAAATTTCTCACACTACTTAGCAAAACGAGAGCACTTGACAAAATTTCATCAGATACTCACTGAGGTAAATCCGTGCTCTGATAGTGGCGTAATTATTATGTCACTTCATATCCATTAACTTGCCATCCCTCAGAACTGGCCTAAAGTTCTATGCTGCAGACTTTCTTGCAAGACCGAGCGGAACACAGGAAGCTCTGGCAGCCTGGAGAAGCCCCAATTCTGCACGCTGCTCAGGGCACCTGTCCCACCTGGCAGTGCGAAAGGGGAATTACGGGAGGATCCAGCTCATCCTTGGGCTTGAAAAGATTCATAAAGCCGCATGTTTAAGAAATGAAGAGCAGAATGTTCTTGTTAATTTCCTGTGCCTAAGGTGTTATTTTTTTCTCTAAAGGAAAATATTATATTTGAGAAAATAGAGTTGTGATGACTGTTTTGGTTCTAAACAAGATGTGAATCACCTAGGCAGAGCGGTGAAGGTGGTAGGGGAGTCACAGTAGAATGGGGTTTTGGAATCCTGGAAAGCTGGAAGCAGAGGGGTTCTTTGGGCGTGGTTGATTTTGCTTTCTTCCCCCAGTAGCACAAGGCCTTGCTAAAACTTCTCCCTCCCCCGCCATCTTATGCAGATATAACTGAAACTTAACATTGCATAAATTTAAAATGTACAGCATAATGACTTGATGTATGTGTGTACTTTGAAATGATTCCCACACTAAGTTCAGTCAACATCCATCACCTTGCATAGGTGCAAATGTTTTTCCTTGGGATGAGAGCTTTCAAGATCCTCTCTTAGTAACTCTCAAATATACAGTACAATATTGTTAACTACAGTCACCAGGCTGTACATTACATCCCAGAACACATTTATATTATAACTAGAAGTTTGTGCCTTGTGACCACCCACACCTCCTCCCCAACCCCCGGCAACCATCCATCTGTTCTCTGTTGATAGGAGTCTGAGGTTTTAGATTCCACAAAGAAGTGACAGTACATGGTATTCGTCTTTCTCTGTCTGACTTATTTCACTTAATATAATGCACTCAAAGTTCATCTGTGTTGTTGTAAATGGCAGAGTTTCCTTCCCTTTTTTTTGGCTGAATAATATTCCATTGTGTATATAGGCCACATTTCCTCTGTCCATTCATTCGCTGATGGATACTTGGGCTGTTTCCATGTCTTGGCTATTGTAAATAATGCTGGAATGAACGTGGGGGTGCACATACCATTTTGAGTTAGTCTCCTTATTTATTTTGGATAGATACCCAGAAGTGGAATTGCTTGATGGGTAGTTCTATTTGTAATTTCTTTAGGAAACTCCATACTCTTTTCCACAGTGGCAATACCAACTCACATTCCTACCAACAGTGCACAAACGTTTCCTCTTCTCTACAGTCTCTCCAACACATATTTCCTTCCCTTTTGATAATAACCATTCTAATAGATGTGAAGCGATACCTTGTTTTGGTTTTCATTTGTTTTTCCCTGATAATTAATGATATCATTGAGCATCTTCTCAGGTATTTTTGGCCTCAATATATCTTCTTAGGAAAAATGTCTATTCTTGTCCTTTGCCCATTTTTTTTTTCCTTTGCCCATTTTTAAATTGAATTATTTGTGTGTGTGTGTTCTGTTGTTGTTGTTGAGTTATATGAAATCTTTAAGTATTCTGGATGGTAACCCCTTATCAGATAAATGGTTTTCAAATATTTTCTCCCATTCCACAGGTTGCCTTTTTACTCTGTTGATCATTTCTTTTGAGGCACAGAAGCTTTTTAGTTTGAGGTAGTCCCACTAATTTATTTTTGGTTTTGTTGCTTGTGCTTCAGGTGTCCTAGCCAAACATAAATAAATAAATAACATTGCCAAGTCCAATGTCAAAGAGCTTTTCCTTATGTTTTGTTCTAGGAATTTTATAGTTTCAGGTCTTATATTTAAGTCTTTAACTTTTCCTGAGTTAATTTTTATAAGTGGTTTAAGATAGGGTCTAGTTTCTTTCGGTCTGTCTGTCTTTTTCTTTTCTTTTCTTTCTTTCTTTTCTTTTCTTTTTTTTTGCATGTGAATATCCAATTTTCCCTGTAAGACTTATTGAAGAAACTGTCTTTTTTTCTGGTGAGTAACCTAAAATTTATTTGGAACCACAAAACACCCCAAACAATCAAAGAAATCCTGAGAAAGAAGAATGGAGCTGGAGACATCACCCTTTCTGATTTTGGAACTATATTTTAAAGCTATAGTAATCCAAACAGTATAGTACCAGCATTAAAAAAAGATTCATTGACCCCTGGAGCAGAAGTAACTGCCCAGAAATCGACCCACGCATACCTGGTCAACTAATATTTGGCAAAGGATCCATCATCACTGGAGGAAGAACATTTTTTTCCAGTAATATTCTCTTAAAGCATAGTTTTAGCTATTCCAGAATGAAGAGGCAAGCCCAAATACAATAAGAGTAGGCAGAGGAAATACTGATTTATTTATTTACAGTCAATATTGTAAATATGTATTTATAAGCACTGAATAGTTATTGCTCATAGAATCCTGCTGAGAGATGCTTTCCTGCATGGTGTGGGCTATCTGTAGCTCCATCTAGGTGGCTATATACACAGTTCGTAATTTATATTCCTCGTTAGTTAAAATGGACTAATTAAAGGGGATGTGTTCCTATACACACAGATTTCCCACCAGTGTATAGCCCCCGTGACATGTTGCATTTTCCATATAGCTTTATAAACACAGAAGGTTATCTTATATAAATATAAACAACCTACTCCTTAACTTGCATTTAGCTAAATTGTGGATGAAATAGATACTATGTCTGTTTTCCTGTGCCTCAGCTTCTAAAAAAGATTTAAGTTAAAAAGTATATATATATATGTATTTTATATGATAGGTAACAAATCTCAATTTTCAATGTTTCATGTGGTCAAATAATGTTTAAGAGATACTGAGAAATAACCCAGAATATATAATTCATATGAAAGATCATATGCTATTATGAAATCTTTTATGCTACTAATTTAGCATAAAATAATTTTAGCTTTCCTGAATAATGACTTCTTCTGGACACTGAAATGTCACTACAAAATCTTCTTTTATTTTGAGCCATAAGACTCATATAAGCAGTATAAATTTTTAATGCTCATGGTATATTTGCAGACAGTTTAGACTGTGAAAATACTTAATTTTTGATGCTAGTCATATTACATTTTGTGCTTTCTCCGTCACTTCTATTTTACTCACATGTATCTTAAATACATAATTTACTTTTTATGGGTATATCTTATTTTTATTCTCAAATAAATAGAATGATTGGTAAGGACCATTGTACATTTTGATAAGATGAGTTATAACAGATTCATTAGTCATCTGTAGAAGTTTCAAGACTATTTAACTAAGGACTGGCCCTGAAGTTTAAAATTATTTAATATCCTCTCTATACTCTGGTTTCTGCAGGACTGTCAAAAAAGCCAGTGATCTCCAGTGCCCAACTCCACAGGCCACACCACAGGTGTGGCTGTCCCTGGGGGAAGGCATACAGAAATTCTGGTGCTAGAAATTTTTATTTTGTGATTTTTTTCTGTCTTTCCTTGCACAGACACTGATTTTCTCTCTGGTGCAATAGATCAAATGCTGTAACTCTAAATGTACTAGAAATCATTTTGCAGACTGTTATGTGACATGAGTAAATAATTGTGCTTTTCATAAGCTTCTACTTATCTGCTTATCTCTATATATGTACACATATTAATAATTGCAATGAGAAAGCTTTGCCATTCCTAATGAGTGAGTCTTTTAATGGATAAAGCTATTTAAATGTAGCTTATTATATTTAAGAGAGCGTTTTAAAAAACTATTGCATGAGGAATAGATTGGTTCATGTAGGTTGCAATCTTCTGCCCTAACTGCAACACTAGAGTAAAGTGATTACATAATTTATAGAGATGCACCGATCTATAATTGAGTTTAGTCATAATAAGAGATTTTCCGATGAGCTACTCAAACTGTAGAGAGCCCATTGTGCATATGATGCAGAAGGGCTGGAAGGAGTCAAAGTTATCAGCAAATTATAAGATGTCATTTCAATCCATGGGTAATTTTTTATTTCCTTAAGTAATAGAATAGACCCATGAAAAAAACATAACAGATAAACAATGTCAAATAAATATAATGCAAGATTAATTTCAAATAAGTACCAAACAGATGCTTTATGGAGAAGTCAGATAGGAGGGGTAATTATAAAATTTTTTTCGAGGAAATGAAATTTTAATACGACTTTATAAAATGGGAGGATTAAAAAGAGGAGCATAGGGTTTTTCTGTTAGAGAAATTACAATTGTAAATAAAATAAAAAGAACTGATAAATGCTCTTAGAGTCTATGCTGGACAAAGATTTAAAATAGGAAGTTAACTTCAGAAATGATGAGAATAAGAATCATCAGGGAATGACACACAAGCCAGTTAGATCGTTCCTTCTAAACAATGTTTCCAAAGATTCTAGATGGTCATAAGAAAGTCACTGTTCATTCAGCATTAACTTTTTAAATTAATTTATTTGTTTGTTAGTAACGTATAATGTATTATTTGTCCCAGGGGTACAGGTCCGTGAATCATCAGGCTTACACATTTCATAACACTCACCATAGCACATACCCTCCCCAATGTCCATACCCCAGCCACCCCATCCCTCCCATCCTCTTCTCCTCCAGCAATCCTGTTTGTTTCCTGAGATTAAGTCTCTTATGGTTTTTTTCTTCCCTACCCCTCACAACCCCCCACCCTGCCACTCAAATTCCTCATATCACAGAGATCACATGATAACTGTCTTTCTCTGAGTGACTTATTTCGCTCAGCATATTACCCTCTAGTTCCATCCACATCATTGCAAACGGCAAGATTTCATTTCTTTTGATGGCTGCATAGTATTCCATTGTATGTATGTGTGTATATATATATATATATATATATATATATATATACCACATTTCTTTATCCATTCATCTGTTGATGGACATCTAGGTTCTTTCCATAGTTTGGCTATTGTAGCACTAACTTTAATATAAAATATTCTTGTTGAGTATTTTTAATCTCTGTTAATGGGCATGATTAAATGTTAAAATAAGATTTTTTAATGTATAAAGAGAAATATAGAGTAATATGAGTCATAATTATTTGATGTAATATTCAACAAATTTTTATATCAAACAAATGTTTTAAAATTGTACATAAAAAACAATTTTGAGATTTTGGAGTAAGGAAAGGTTTTAGTTGTTTTTAAAATAATCTTAATATTCCATTCAGATTAGTATGTCTAATATTATAGATATAGCAAAATAGTAGTAAGCCCTCATGAATTCTCAAGATCCCAAAGAAAATAAAGCAATTGATCTTTAAGATCTTCTTAATCATTAAGACTAAATACAAAAAGAATTCTTTTTCTTATTAGTGAAATTGATGAGGTCATTGAAAGTGTCAGAAACTAAACTAAATTTTTTGATGACTTCTTAGAACTTTTTAAAAAACCTTTCATAACAAAAAAGTAATAAGTGAGACATAGACTGAATACACTGTACACTTAATTTAATCCTTCCCCCATAATAGTAGAGAAATATTATCTGGAATAGAGAAGAAGTACATTTCCTGTTATAAGCGTATCTGGTATAGCCATAACTCAGATTTCTTCCTTTTTGTCTTTCCTGATAGGCAGGTCTGATTTACTCTGTATATTCCCATGATTCCCATGAATAAATGACCTTAATAAACCTAAAGGCATTTTTCCACATTTGTGGGGTTGAAATTTATTAGTAGAGGTAAGGGGGCAGGCAGAAACATGCTTGTTTAAAAGAGTTCTTATAGATAAAAGTTCCGTTTCTTTAAGCAAATAGTAATTATTCAGAAAGGATTTTAGCATAGTGTGTGTTTATCATGAGATATTTGTAAAAAGAATAAAGCATCTAAGTTACACAAGACTATAACTGTACCCTGGGCAATGAAGAACTTACTGTATTTTTCCACATGTTGAGGTAAACCACATAATGTACAAGAAGTAGAATAACTCCAGCCACAAATATGCCTGCAGAGTTCTGGCTTCTGGTCCTTTTACTTGGATTTCTTTTCTCTGCAGTGATAAGAAAAGCTTCAAAATTCATAAAAGAGAATCCAAGAATAATATTTTATAGAAGAGAAATCCCAGGTATTTGAAAAGATTACTTGAATGGCAGCAATAGTATAGTGTTGATGCTTCACCAAATGACAGGCAAATCATTTATAACAATTTAACTAATCCAGAATTAAGGAATCTAAAACACTTTTTTAAACCTAGAATATTTATATGCTGAAGATAATGTTTGTATGAGCGTGTCTAAATAGATCCTTAGAATTCACAGTGCAAGATGAGACCTTTGCAGTTATGTACTCAACAAACTACAAGTGTAAATTACGTTGAAGGTTTTTACAATAACAAGTCAAAATTAGGAGGATGGCAGTAGAGGAAGATGCAGGAAGAATGGACATTTCATCAAAAGCGTTTACTCACTAATTCAGTAGTTTGTTAATTCACTTATTCCTTTAAGCAACATACATGGCAAAGTTTCTCTAAGATGATGCAGCAGGAATAAGCAGACCAGGTTCTTATACCATATTCTCACAGTGGGAGAGCAAAATTAGTCACCTAATAAAGATTGCATAAGATCTAGGTGATGATGAGGGTGCTTGTTTATCATAGAATGATGCTATAGAAAGCCAGTGACGGAGGAGGGGTGGGGTTGAGTTAGATCATGTGGTGCAGAAGGTTTAGTTGGGAAGATGGCATTTGAGGAACCAGCCATGCAAAGATGAGGGCAGAGTGTATTCCAAGCAGAGGGAATGGCTGTGGCAAATGCCCTGAAGGAGAAATCAGTTAGGTGTATTTGAGATAAAGGAAGACAAGTACAGAAAGTCTGGACTTTCAATAGCTCAAACGATTTTTCAACATTACAATACTGTGAAAGCAATATGTATTTTCAGGAAAGACCATACTTTGCATTTGGAATTTGAATCTTTTCCTGGACTAGCGATACATGGTAGTTTCCTCTGTTGTGACGGAGCTGGGGAGTTGGGGGGGCAGCGGCAGAGAACCACAGCTCCTAGGCACGAGGGCCAACAACCAACACTCTTGCAACCATTCTGTCCCCATGCAACCATTCTGTTTTCCACTTGCAGTACAGTATTCAATACATTACGTGAGTGAGTCAACCCTTTATTATAAAACAGACTTTGTGTTAGATCATTTTGCCTAACTGTAGGCTAATATAAGTGCTCAAAGTACATTTAAGGTAGGTGAGGCTGAGCTATGATATTTCACAAGTTAGGTACATTACATGTATTTTTGACTTACTGTATTTTCAACTTACAATGAGTTAATTGGTACTTACTCTATCGTCTAAGTAGAGGAAGACCTGTACAACTGGACTTCAGTGATCAAGGAAAAGTTAGAGTGAGTTTGGAAAAGTAAGGCTGTGGTAAGAAATGTACATTTTATTCTGCGTGCTTCCTGAAAGCTGTGTAATCTGCCTTCTGTTCCTGCAATACCAGTCTAGCTGAGATGTCACAAATTTGCAGGGTGGTGGGGCAGGATAGTTAAGCAGCGTTAAGACCTGCTTGGAAATTTCACAGTGGTCTGGGGAAGCAGATGGAGGAGGTAGCTTGCACCAAGGTGGTAGTAATTAAGATGGAGGAACTTTTAATGAATTTGAGTTGTATTTCTGAAGTCCAGCCAGTGGGACTTGAAAATGGATTGTATATTAGAGGTAGGATGATCTAGAATAAGGAAAAATGATAACCCTTTGTGATAAATAGTGACAACAGAAAATGCAATATAATGCAAGCTAATGAATTACTAAAAGGAAAAGTCCTGAGGGTCAAATAATCTTAGCCTTTGATCTGAGAGGATGTCTAGTTCAATCTCATACCCAAAGTGCCTACTTCATCATGGGCAGATGGCCTCTGCTTAAACACTAGTGATGAAAACACCGTGGCAAACCATTATTTCATTAATGAAAGCCCACCTCAGTCCTCAGTTCATAAGCCAAAAATGAGATAGATTTGGAATCTTTTGTTTCATAAAACTCAATTCTGTACTGGAATGGTATCTTTGGGAAAAGGTTCATTTCAAAGTCTGAGAAATAACCCTTTTTTCACTCTCCGTTTTGGCTAGTTTTTATTATCACATTTTAAAGATAGCAAACAATTTTGCAGGGGAATTGGAAATAGGTCATAGGAGGACAGGGAAGAGAGACAATTCTTTTTTTTTTTTTTTTTTTGCGGTTTCTTTTATTTATTTATTTATTTTTTTAATAAACATATAATGTATTTTTATCCCCAGGGGTACAGGTCTGTGAATTGCCAGGTTTACATACTTCACAGCACTCACCATAGCACATACCCTCCCCAATGTCCATAACCCCACGCCCCTCTCCCAACCCCCCTCCCCCCAGCAACCCTCAGTTTGTTTTGTGAGATTAAGAGTCACTTATGGTTAAGAGAGACAATTCTTAAAGTTTCTGAGAGTCTGAGGAGTGTGGCAGACAGCAGACTGGTCAGTTATTCTGAATTTTTATAAATGACTAGGCATGAAAAAAGTGACATCAATTAGGTAAGGAAACTATTTTATTTTGCAATCAGAAAGAATTTTGTAGATTTAAGAAGCAAACTATTTGAAAAATTTTTTGTGTTTTATAGCCCTTGAAGATTAAATTAGAAAACAATTGGTTCTGGGTAATCAAGACCATGTATTGAAAGTAGAGAGTCAGATGATTTTCTATTGTTAAGACTACTAAGTGAATTAAAACTTTCTTAGTTGCCTGATTGATTGATTATAGGCCAAAGTATGATAGAAATATTGTTGATTCTGTTTTGGGGTCAGCAGAGATTTTGATTTAGTTAATAGAAAAGAACAGAAGAAGAGAGATTTTATCACATAGATGTGAGAATTTCACAATGCATACATCATTTTTCCAGTGAAAAAATGATGATTCTGCCATTTAATAACTTATAACCTATTGGATTAAAATGTGCACAAAGAAAACAAATAACATTAAAAAAATTATTCAAAGCTATCTGGAGAAAGAACAAAATTAGAGGAATCTTACTACTAAGTACCAAGATCTGTTATAAAGCTACAGTAATTAAAACATAAAAGTTTAATAAAATGAACTGCATCAAAATTAAGAAGTTCTGTTCATCAAAAGGTAAACCAAGTAGGACAAGACATTTGCAATGCATATGACTGACAAAAGGCTTATATACAAAATATGTAAAGAACTCACAGACAACAAAGGAAAATGGACAAAAGACTTAGACAAGGATTCCCAAGCAAGGCTATCCAAATGGCCAATAAGCGTATTTAAAAGATGTGTTCAGCCTCATTAATAATCAAGGGATACAAATTAAAAACACAATAAGTCACCACTACATACCTACAAGAATGAGTAAAATTAAAATCCAAAATCGCTGACAGGGTATGTAATAACTGGAACTCTGATTCATGGTGGTAGGAGCGTAAGTCTGTGCAAGCACTTTGTCAGTGTCTACCAAAGCTAACCGTACTCATACTCTTGGACCCAGTAATTTTACTTCTCAATATATGCCCCAAAGAAATGTATAGATACATGAACCAAAAGACATGCACAAGAATGCTCACAGCAGCAGTATTTGTAAGAGCCAAATACGAGCAAACCCCAATATTCTCAGTAGTACAACGGATAGGTAATTGTGGTATAATCATAATATACGATGAAATACTCTATAGCACAAAAATAAATAAGCTACTGGTCAGTGCAACCACAAGGGTGGAACTCAAACTCATTATTAAATAATAGAAGTCAGATACAAAAGAATGTGTGCTATATGGTTCCACTTATATTTAATAGAAGGGCCAACTATTAGAAATCAGGATAGGAGGAATTTGGGGGGTGGGGGACAGGGTGGTATTAGTAATTGGGAAGGAGCATGGAAGGCTTAAGAGGTGTAGTTATTTGATGTTTCCTTAATAAGTGGTAGCTACACAGAGGTTCACTTTGTGCTAATCCAGCAAGCTTCCACTCAAGATTTGTATATTCAATTATACTTTAATTAAATATATATAAGCATGTAAATCTTTATGGGTTACATTTTAATTAAATATATGTAAATATATGCTAGAATGCCAGTTATATCTCAATTAAAATTGTATTAAAATGTACAAAGAAAGGAGCTACATTAACACTACAAAATTTCTAAACGTGAACATAACCTATTACATCTCAAGCAGTACAAAGTTGCATATAATTAAAGGAAAAATATGAAACAGATTTCAAAGAAATCCCATCAGGTTGGGACATAAACCAAATCTTCAAGGTGAAGCTTGAGAGGTCTAAGTATACAGTTATTTTTGTTTAAAACAGTAACAACCTACTCTGAAGTAGCCAACAATACATTTGAAAGAAATCCTGGGGGTATTAGTGAGGACACTGAAATAGTTAAAAAGTAGTCTGGATAGCAGCTCCTCTGTGACTCCCATTAACTTTTTTCTAAAAGAGAAATAAAGATGCTGAAAATAGAATGAAAAGACCAAAATTGTCATTCAACCTATTGTAACAATTAGACTATTTTCTGAGAAAATTTTCCTAAAGGTATCAAAGAGGATAGGTGTCGTTGAATTAAGAATTATAGTTGTTAGCCTGAAGCTATTTGGTCAGATGAAGTGGAACAAAGCTACTGAGAAGAATTAAGTTTGGACTCCAGCTGTTTCTCCCTCACTTCCTGCTAGCCCAAAGAGAAAACAAGATTTTGCCCCATTCAGACAATGGACAATGAAGACAATGGCCTCCTTATTTGTTCTCCCCACTTTCACCAAGAACTGCTTTTCTTGCTTGGAGATGGCTCCTTCCTGAAAAGAAGGAAGGAAACTGAGTATAGGGACCAGCAGAGCATGCCCAGTCTAGGCAGAATCTCAAGTGGGGCCTTGGGTTTGTGAATGTCATAAAAGAATCTTATCAAAGAAATAGTCATTGGGCAAAGGAAACACCTGCCATACTCTATGTGAGCTTCATGAAATGAAAATCTGTTAGGCTTTGATAAATGTAATGAAGGCAATGATGGAAAGGGATATGATAACCTGCTGCTAGATGGAAGGATAGTGCTATATAAGATGGGGTGCTCAAGGAAGCCACTCTGAAAAGATATCTTTGAATGGCCATCTAAATCAAAGATGATCTTTGATGACCACCTGAATGACTCAGTGGAATCAGCCAAGCAAGTGAAATGTTCCTGACAAGGAAGAAACTAGTGCGAAGGCCGCAGTGCAAGAGTTAACCCAGTGTGTTTGAAGAACAGAAAGAAAGTTCATGTAGATTTATTATCATTATTTTTAAACTCTGCTAACTGTCCCTAATAATTTAAGCTTCTACCATTTTTGCTTCCTTTTTGAATTCTAATTTGCTACCAAATATACTTTTTCTTCAAGCTTGATGTTATTTGTCAATTTAATAAACTTATATTCTAGGATTCACTGGAATCATTGGTAATATTTTGAGCAGGCCCAAATTGAGAGAAACCCAAAGAGAAGGTCATTCAAGATTCTACTTGAGGGTAACATTTGGTAATTATCCATTTTGGATAGGGATTCACAAAATTACATAACTGCACGATTCTTCAAGTTACCATTTTTAATCATTGTAATAATAATAACTGCCATTTTTAAGCACCTAATATGTGAGGGCTTGGAATTGGATTTTGCACATAATTCTCTAAACAAACTTCATCATATCGTGCCTGATAATTACCTGGGCCTGCGAGAGGCTGGGTAAATTAATTTCCTGAAGACCACAACTAGGAATTAGAACAGTTAGTACTCTGACATAGAAGTGAGTCCCACTGAATGCATTGGAATTTCTCATGGTTTGGTGAAAATATTTGTTTCTTCCCTAGGGGTAGATGTTCCCCAAGATTTGGTTTCAGCCATTGCACATACTCTTCTAATTCTTTTTTTCTTTTTTCCCCCTGCTCTGCTAATTCTTAAACCAGACACTCTATCATCAGGTCACTTTTACCTAGAATACACCTTCCCCTTTTTTTCATCTATTAGTTATCTACATATTTTTCTAAGACTGTGCAAGTGTTATCTCATCCTTGAAACTCTTCTTTTTGACTCCCATTCCAATATCCTCACTCCCCAACCTTCCTCTAGATTAGCTTGTGGAAAACTGACAACTCTTTTTTTTCCTATAAACTTTTTGAGGTAGAATGGCAATCACTTCTCTAAGCTCATTCAGGAAGAGAATGTGTCGACACTGTTTTCAGTCCCTTCCCTTTTGGTTGTTCCATGGTCCACACTGCAATCAGTGATACTTCTATGAATACTACAAATCTAGTGATGTCATCTCTTCAATGACTCCCTACTGTCTTCAACATAAAGTCTAAACTGTCCAGTCTGGTCTGCTGTCGATTTCATGGACAGGGATGCATGAACCATTGGTTTCTGAAATTTCTGGGCAGAATTGGTCAATAGTTATTCTTCTTGCCCTCTGGCATCTTTCTTGTTTTCCTCTATTTCTAAAATAGATAGATAGATGGATAGATAGGCACTAGAAACTCTAAAATAGAATATTCTTGGTCTTTTAAGTAATTTAGAGAAGGAGATATCAACCTGGGTCAGGACTAGGGTGAGTGGGACAATTGAGGTGCATAGCACACACAATTTAAGGAGGTTCTCACTCTCAGGGTCAGGCAAGCTCCAGTCACCAGGGGAAGGGGAAAGTAGGTTGATCTGACAGAATGGGTGAAGAATGTGAATCCATTTGTGTTCCATGTGAATGCTTACTAAAGAGTGATGTCAGCAGAAGTGAATTTCTATTGATCAAGTGAGAAGATGACCCATTCTGTAGATACCAGTCAGCTTCATCCTTGACTGCCCCTGTCACTGCCCAGTGGATTTATGAATGAAATGGCCATGGTGGCAAAGATGGAAGTTATGCGTGGGCTCAGCAAGATGGCCTTCCACTCACCAAGTCTGATCTGACTGTAGCCACTACTGAATGCCCAGCCTGCAACAGAGATTAACACTGAGTACCAGCTATGGTACCGCTCCCCGGAGTGATCAGCTAGTTACCCGGTGGCATGTTGACTGCTTTATAAACAACTGCATCATGGAAGGGGCAGCACTTTGTTCAATGACCCTGAATATGGATTTGCTTTCCCTGACTACAATGCTTCTCTTAATGCCATCATCCATGGACTTATTAATGCCTTATCCATCAACACAGGATTCTATCATTGTTTCTTATTGTTGGAACTCACTTTATAGCAGATGCAGAGCAGAAGTGGGCCCCAGCTCATGAAATTAACTGGTCTTACCTTGTTTCCCACTATCCTGAAAGAGCAGGTAGACTGGCATTTTGAGGACTCACTTATAGCATCAGTTAGGTGACAGCACCTTGGAGAGGTAGAAAAACTTCCTCCAGGATGCAGTATGCACTACAAGTCAATTGTTTCTCCCATACCCAGGATTCAGGCATCTAGGAATGAGGGATTGGAAATATCTTACTCTGATTCCTAATGATCTACCAGAAAAATTTTTGCTTTCTGTTTCTGCAACTTTGGACACTGCTTATCTGGAGATCTTAATTCCAAAAGATGAACATTTCCACCAGTGGGAACAACAATAATTCCGCTAAGCTGGAAGTTAAGACTGTTACCTGGCCACTTTGGGATGCTTTAATCAGTGAACCACCAGGCAAAGAAAGTTGTTACTATATTGGCTGGGATGATTGATCATGGCCATTAAGGAACAATAGGGTAGCTACTCCACAGTGGGGGTAGGAAACAGTATGCTTGGAATGTAGGATACCCCTGAGGGGCACTTCTCAGTTACTTTCATGTCCTAAGATTAAAGTCATTGGAAACTACAAAAAGCCAATTCAGGCAGCATTGCTAATAACTAGAGCATTCAAGAATGAAGGTTTGGTCACTCAAGAGAGAACAACCATTACCAGCTGATGTACTTTCTGAAGGCAAAGGGAATTTTGAATGGGTAGCAAAATAATTTAGTTATAATTACCAGCTATTACCATGTAAACACTTAGAGAACTAAATATGGTAATAGTTGAGTATTTTTTCTTATCTTGATATGAATGTTTATATTAACCAGCATTTTTGTTTTCTTCACCTTTCTGTTTCCTAGTTAACATAAGATACATTAATAGTAGTTTATTTTATATCTATTTAGGTTACAAAATGTCAAATGAAGAGTGTAAATCATCTGGAAGAAAAATGAACATCAACCCGAGACCCAGAAAGGCCTTTGCATACATTCTGGGGCAAAGTCTTACTGTTTTTATTGTTTGCCCCATGTTTGGTAGAAATGTGACTTTGCTATTATTTCTACTTGAACACTGAGTATGGTTTGAAGAGATATGTATGGGTGGCAAGTTGATAAGGAGTGAACTCCTGTGATTTTGTGATGTGTTAAACTCATCTTCAATGAACTATTTCTTTGTGTTCTCTTCCTTGCATATTTCCAAATCAGGTAAACTGTAGTCATATTTTCATGCAAGATTTGGAAAGCAGAAGTAAAGTAGTGGCCCTTCTGTGTATCTGCTTGGGAGGTTGGGGCAAACAACCTCTGTACCTCATTCATGTTGGTGTTCACCTCTTGGCTTAGCTCCTTGATGTATGGGAACACCTAGGTCTGCAATTCTTCCACTTACTGTTAAATCCTCCTTCTGCTTTTACTGATGAGCCAGTGTGCTTTAACTCCATTATTCAAGGTGTCAGCTTCTCCTGCAGGACATGAAATTCGTCATGGTAGAGGCAATAAGAACTGGTAAGGGTCCAGTGTGTCTTCGTGGGTTCCAGATAACTCATAAGTTTCAGTTTATATTCATGGGTTTAGCTTGATTTTGCTGTTCCTCACTTTATATCTATCTTCCACAAAGAATTATCTGTTCTGTTCCAGCACTAAAAAAACAACAACCTTAAAGATTCTCACAATTGCATTATCGAATTCCCATTACAAATGCATATATATGTAAAACTCTGAAAGATACAGATACATAGGAATAAATCTAACAAAAGAAGCTTAAGACCCTCAAGCTGTAAGCTACAAAGCATTGCATAGAGAAATTTTTTAAATTACCTAAATAAATATAGTGATATATACAATGTTCATGGATTAGAAGACTTAAAATTATGAAAATACAAGTATTTCCAAGGTGATGTAGCAATCTGATATAATCCTAATCCATATTCCAGTTAACTTTTTTCCATAAACTCCAAAAGGCAATTGAAAAATATGTATCAAGGGACGCCTGGGTGGCTCAGTTGGTTGGGCGGCTGCCTTCGGCTCAGGTCGTGATCCCAGCGTCCTGGGATCGAGTCCCGCATCGGGCTCCCTGCTCGGCGGGGAGCCTGCTTCTCCCTCTGCCTCTGCCTGCCACTCTGTCTGCCTGTGCTCACTCTCTCTGACAAATAAATAAATAAAATCTTAAAAAAAAAAAAAGAAAAGAAAAGAAAAATATGTATTAAAATGCAATGGACCCAGTGACAGATGACACAATTTTGAAAGAGGTAATCGAACTCTCACAAATAAGACTTATCTTATTTGATTTTAAGGCTTATCTTACAGTAATTGAAACATTTTGTTGTTAATGAAAAGATAAACATACAGTTGAGTAGAACAGAGTAAACAGTGTGTCTGGAATATAGGAGGTATGCTGGGGCACTTATTACTCCTATGTGCTGTGAATAAATCCACACATATAAACCAATTGATTCTAGGCAAAAGTTCTAAGAAAATTAAATGTAGAAAAGGTAAGATTTTTAAACAAATAGTGGTGAACTAACTATGTATTTGTACAGAAGAAAGAAATCCTCAACTCTTCACATCATAAACAAAAATTAAAACAGATGTAGATCTAAATAGGGAATCTAAAATTCTAAAATCTTTAGAGGAAAATATGGGAAAAAAATCTTTGGGAGATTTTAGAATAGGCAAAAATTTATTAGATCACCCAAAGCATGAAAAATAAAAGAAAGAATTGAAAAATTGGAATATAACAAAAGCAAAAACTATGTTTTTTGAAAGACACCATTAAGAAAACTGAAAATTAGAGTGTTTTTCAACACAAACAACCAATTCTCCAATTTTCCAGACACCCATTCGGGTGTTCAACAATTCAATTCAATTCTGACATTAACTACTCAGAATTAGCACAGACTCCATAATTTAAAGGCTCAGTCCTACAGTCTGCGCCCCACTTCAGATGACAGCTGCAGGTCTCAGACCTCTCAGACTTCTCACTACCCGGCTGTAGGTTGGGGGTTCGTAGGATACCTTCGTAAGGTTTGACAGTTTTCTAGAACGGCTCAAGGAACTCAGACACTTATGCTTACTAGATTTTACGAAGGATATAAATGAATAGCCAGATAAAAACATACATAAAGCAAGGTCTGGGAGGATCCAAAGCACAGAAGCTTCTGTCCTAGTGAAGTTGGGGAAGGCTACCCTCCCAGCCCATGGATATAGAGCTCAATCTCCAGGTGACCCCTTCCCCTCAGGTAGATGGGTAGAGCTTAAAGTTCCAATTGTCTAATCACTTGGTCTTTCTGGTGACGATCAGTTCTATTCTGAGGCTTTCTAGTGGCCTTAAGTCATTGCATTAACATATACTCAAATGTGGTTGAAAGAAGCTTGTTATGAATAACAAAAGATAGTTCTGAATAAGTCACATGGATGAAAGGTACAGCACCTGGAATATAGTCAATAGTGTTGCAATAACATATGATGGCAGATAGTAGCTACACTTGTGGTGAGCCTAGCATAATGTATAGAGTTCTTGAATCACTATGCTGTATGCTTGAAAGTAATGTAGCATTGTCTGGACTATACTTAAAAAAACAAAAAGTTGGGACACCTGGGTGGCTCAGTTGGTTAAGCAGCTGCCTTCAGCTCAGGTCATGATCCCAGCATCCTGGGATCGAGTCCCACATCGGGCTCCTTGCTCGTCGGGGAGCCTGCTTCTCCCTCTGCCTCTGCCTGCCATTCTGTCTGCCTGTGCTCGCTCTCTCTCCCTCTCTCTCTCTGACAAATAAATAAATAAAATCTTTAAAAAAAAAAAAAAGTCATTAGAATCATTCAGGAAGTTCCAAAGGTTTTAGAAGCTCTGTGCAGGGGACAGCCTACAAACACCAAGTATTTATTTATTTTTTTATACCTCAGCAATTCAAAGACTGGGAGAAAATATAAAATATGTATTTGACAAAGAACTTATAATAAGAGCATATCAAGATCTCTTATGACTAACGACAAGAGAAACAACTAAAAAAAAAAAAAAGACTACTTGAATGTACCGGCTAAAATTGGACAATATACACATTAAAAGATCCTCACCGTCATTAATCATGAGGTGAATGCAAAAAAAAATTAATACCATCACGCAGTCAATAGAATGGTTAACATTTAAAAGACTGGTCATACTAAGTATTGGTGAGGATGTGGGGCAATGGGAACTCTCACATACTGCTGATGGGAAAGTGAAAAGGATAGCCTACATGGGACAAAATTTGCAAGTTTTTTAAAAGAGTTAAAGATATACCAATCATATGACCCAGTCATTCAACTTTCAGTAATTACCCAAGGAAAACAAAAATGTGTTTACACAAAGACTTATGCACAAAAACCTCTAACAACCTTGTCATAACCTAAACTGAAAGCAACCCCAATGTTCATCAACAGGGAAATGGATAAACAAATTATAGTACATCCATACCATGGAATACAACTCAGCCGTAAGAAGGAACAAACTATCCATGTGCACAATATTGGTGACTCTCAAACACATAATCCTGAGCAAGAAGAATCAGGGCATAAAAGAACCTTTATGGCATGATTCTGTTTGTACAAAATTCTAGAACATGCTAACTAACCTTTAGTAAGAGCAAGCAGGTCTATGGCCGTCTAGGTAAAGGGAGTAGAGGAGGATGAATTGCAATGAAACATGAGCAAAACTTGTGGGTGATAGAAATGTTTGTTATCTTAATTGTGGTGATGATTTCAAAAGTATATACATTATATCCAAACTGATCACATTTACATTTTAATACATGAAGTTTAATGTACTTCAATGATACCACAATAAAGTTGTATAAAAAGAAATATCCATACCTAGAGAGAAGGTTAATACTGACCTAACAAAAGCTCTGATCATTTGCAGGCATTGCAGTAAGTAAAACATGATTTTTTTCACCTTTTCTTCTAAAACATTTCTCCCTTCCTTTGAGCTCTTCTTGTTCTCTCACTCCAACCATGGTGACACAGATGTATGACTCAGGCCATGCTGGTCATGTTACTCTCTCCCCTGTTACAGAGATGGAAATGTAACCCAAGCCAAGCCTCTCAGTGTCCTTCAAGATTAAAATGGAGCTGGCAGAGAAGACTCCTTTTCTTTCTGCTGTTAGAGCCATTAGGATATGAGTACAAGGCTGCTGGGAACCTGTCCCTTTACTATGTGGAGACTGTAGCACTTAGAATACAGCTGAGATGGAGAAAGGAAAGATGAAGGAAGAGACAGAGACATGAAGGCCTGGAGCCAAGGAGACAGGAAGAGAAGGAGGAAAGGTGAGTGAAAGATGAAGGAAGAGAAGATAAGAAGGAAGAGGGAAGAGGGGAAGGAGGGAGATACTACACTTGGATATAGTATCCGGCTTTCTCCAAGGCCAGCTTGACCTCTGCCCCTTCCCCATCTCCCACCCCTTGAAGATAACTGAGCCAATAAACTTCCCTCTTTAGCACAAGGTGATTTAGGTTTCTGTCATTTTCCACGGAAGATTCTTGAATGATACTATACTTATTCAGTGTCATTCTTTTAGACTGAGGCAAGAGGTAGGATTTGCATTATTCTCTTTCACCTGCATTCTCATTGCTTAAAAAGTAGCTCATTTGGTCCAGGTTAAGTGCATAAAAGATAAGATCTCTTAGTATGCATTTCTTTGAAGACTTTTCTCTCTTCTTGCCTGTAATTTTTTTTTTCTTAAGGTTTTGTTTTCTTTTGTGTGTGTGTGCTTGCGTTTTTCTTTGTTTGTTTGTTTTGTTTGTTTTTGTCTCTGGAATGCAGGCTGCATTTTTTATTGGCAGTTTCAGTCTCTGGTAGGTGGTAAGGATGGAAGTTGAAATGAATGTGTAGCAGAAATCAAAATGTTTTCCTAATTCCTTCTTCCCAACCACACTGTACTGGTTTGAGTGTAGGGTGACCCACGATTCTTTTTCTCCATTGAGCCCTATGAATGCAGTAGATTGGATAGTAAAAATTTGCCCAAGACTCTTGGCATATCATGTTCTGTCATTCTTAGTTTACAACGCAGATGCAAGTTTTTATTTTTATTTTTTTTTATTATTGTCTCAAGATAATAATGGAAATTCGGGAAAAAGTGAACCAAGTGATATTTGGACCTTTCCTTGTTAAAAGGGGAGTATGGAAACTGAGGGTTGATGGGGGGAGTGGGTTGGGAGAGGGGGTGGGGTTATGGATATCGGGGAGGGTATGTGCTATGGTGAGTGTTGTGAAGTGTGTAAACCTGGCGATTCGCAGACCTGTACCCCTGGGGATAAAAATATATGTTTATAAAGCTGTAAAAAAAAAAGAAAGAAAGAAAGAAAGAAAGGATGAATACCCAAGTTTTGTAGCAACATGGACGGGACTGGAAGAGATTATGCTGAGTGAAATAAGTCAAGCAGAGAGAGTCAATTATCATATGGTTTCACTTATTTGTGGAGCATAACAAATAGCATGGAGGACAAGGGGAGATGGAGAGGAGAAGGGAGTTGAGGGAAATTGGAAGGGGAGGTGAACCATGAGAGACTATGGACTCTGAAAAACGATCTGAGAATTTTGAAGGGGTGGGGGGTGGGAGGTTGGGGGCACCAGGTGGTGGGTATTGTAGAGGGCACGGATTGCATGGAGCACTGGGTGTGGTGCAAAAATAATGAATACTGTTATGCTGAAAAAAATAAAAAAATTAAAAAAAAAAAAAAAGGGGGAGTATGGAAAGTTGGTCTTTTAACATATGAGTTATTCCTTGTTTCCATCAGACTTCTAAGTCTGGAAACATTTAGCTTTCCATTGGTGTTTCTCTGGTATGGAAACCCAAAGGTGTGAAGTTTTCTTTGATGGTGAAATGTTAGTTGTCTTAAGGGGATAAAAGAGAAAATTTTCTGGAGAAAGAGCCAGCCCAATATCCCTCAAGGGAAGACATTATGTACTTGGGCTACTAACTCTGTAAAGTTGGCCCTACTTCCAAAAGTTCAGAAAGCAGCGTGTAGAGCAAGAATAATATTTGAAGAGATTCTGGAAGTAAGAGCACACATCTAGTCAACAGAGAGCCTATGGAACATCCTCAAACTGGCCTCGGAGGGTTCCTTCCATATTTACTTCTTGGATGGTTTTTCTCAGTTAGTGAACATGATGGAGCTAGTTGGGGAAGCAATTATAGTCAGACAGGGGCTGAGAAGGTGGGAGAAAAGTCCTGGAAGCAGTAATTTATTCCTGGGGTGTTTATATTAGGGGGCTTAAAATGTTTTTTTTTCCCCCTAGAAGTTCTAGGCTTTGTAATTTGAAACCTGCTGTAAGAGAATATTCTTATCTAAATGTAGAATTGTTGGAGGAGCATTGCATGTGATTTATACCATAGTTCCAAATGTCTTGCAGTGTATACCTCCCCTAAACAAGCAAATGGACTTATTTAATGGCAAAGGGTCTTACAGATGGTGTTTATGGAATTCACCTGGGTAAAAGGCGCAGCTCCACTTGGCTCTGGAAAACTTGCTTGCTGACACCATACTGACGCCGGGGCTCTGAGAATTTCATGAGAATTCCACCCATACTCTTCAAACTCATGAAGAAGGAAATAATGTTATAAAATTTGACGTCAGAATAGTTGTTATAAATCCTCAAATATTTCTTCCATTACGTTCTGTCAGAAAAATCTGTTTTCCATAATGGACATGTAGTTAATTACCTTGAGGTAATTAACTGGTGAGCTTTGTCCTTACAACGTTACGCATCTCTTTTATTTATGCTCAGGGAAATTGTCCTCAAAGAATGAATTTTTAAATGAATAATATTTATACTCTGTTAAATTTGGGACATGAGATAATGCACAGCAAACTTTTATTCCTTGTTGGTTCCCCTTATTTTCATACGCTTTTCAACCAGACTGGCAGAATATAAAATATTGATTAATAATCTATAGAAAACATTTTAAAATTTTGGACACGTGTGCATGAAACACATTAAGCAGTAATTAAATTCAGGTCAGCAAGCTGGAAACCCTCACAGACCTCTAAAAATAATTATAGATAAATTTAGTAGGGAATTTTAAATAGAAATTTTAATTAGAGAAACATTTTTCTCGTCACTGTTTATTATGTAACTTAAAAATTATAGTGTACCTGGCTGATGTTTTTTAAATCTATTATTAACATAATTTATTTATTAAAGAGAAATGAGAAAACTACTGCTAACCCTCCTGACTCGGTCATAAATCTTTACTGTTTTGCAATAAAACGCATTTCCAATAACGCTGAATATATTTTCCACCACACTTTATTCTCCTGGGCTTTAGCCACTCTATGTTCTTAACATTATGATATATGTCACCAAATGAACCAGATGTTCCTTAGACTCTGAAATAGAAGATCTCATTAAAATGTGCGTGTGTGTTTTCTGATCTCTCATGGGAGTTATTTTTTCAAACAGTATCAATGCCAAAGATTTCCAATTATTTTTTCCTTATTTACTTAATCAGGGCAGAGCTCTATGAAGCTATGGACAAAATGAATGTAAGAAAATCAAATTGATAGTCTGGGGACCATGCCAACAGTGTTCACGTATGGTACTTCCTTAGTCTCGCCTTTATGTGCTTTCAACCATTCAGCAACATATATCATGGGCTTTCTTTAATCTATTGGATAAAACTCGGGGAAGTGATACCAAGAAAAAAGAAAGATAAATATTCTCTGCACCCAGAGTTAACAATCAACCAATACAAGAAGTACAACACACAGGAATTAAACATAAAAATATATTTAAAGAAAGCACACATACACGCAAAAGAATTCAAGAAACTTCATGAAGATTATTTTTCGAAAAATTATTTTGATACAGAAATATACGTAGAATTTCAGCCTTACTCACTGTATGAGTTGGCTTCTTATAGATACTTGATACATAAGCAAATGTGACCAGCAGTGAACCACAGGATGGGCTAAACACATGTTTGCCTATGCTTATTTCCTTTAGAGGATGCGTATCATTTTAAGTCCTTAAGATTCATACTGGATTCTCAGCACTTCAAAGAGGTGAAATCTTCTTTGGAAATACCTTGTACTTCTTAATATATGTTAACGAGAAAAATCTTCTTTAGTTGTGGAGAGTGTATTGATTTCTAGAATACTTACTGGATAAATATGTATTGCCCAAACTTCAAGGAATAGATTCTTTCATTCATTCAAAAATATTTACGGACAGCTTATTATGTGCCTGGTATTCTTACAGGTGCTGATGACATGTGAGCAAACAAAATAGACAAAGGTTTCTGTCTGCTTACGTGGAGCCATTGTTAAGTGTGGAAAATGGGACAGGAAAACCAAATAAAAGGAACATGGTCATTTTAGGGACTGGTGCTATGGGGAAATATAGAGCAAAGGTGGAGGATAGGGAGGTCCAGGATCAAGACCAGGAAGATCTGAAGGAGGTGAGAGCTATCTAGCTCAAGGTGCCTGTCTAGCTCAAGAGCTTTCTGACCAGAGGGCAGGGCAAGAGTCAGAGCCTTGCCAAAGGAGCAGCAGGTTCAAGACCCACAGAGGGCCAGAGGCCGAGGAGCATGTGACATGGGGGCAGAGAATGGGAGACCAGGTCAGGAAGGGAAGGGGTGGGGGAAGTCCAGGAAGCTCAGTGGGAGGCATTTGGCTTTTATTCCAGATGAGATGGGAAGGTTTGGGGAAGTTTGGAGCAGAAAAGGTGACATAACCACAACCTGATGCCCATTTTAACAGGATCTCTGAATGGGGCTCTTCTTGTACCCCTCACCCCCTATTTTAAATCACAGTTCTATTTTGGTAGTAATCTCATTCTTTCTTGGTAGAACACCTGTGGTTGTCACCTTCTAGCCTATTTAAATAAATCACATGATTTCAGGATCACACATCAGTATGTCATACATTAGTAAGCATACAAATACTTTATTACTGATATAAAAACATTCAGGATTACGAATTTATCCGATATAAAGAATTTTTCTCAACCACTATTGTAGTATTTATGTATGGTTATGGTTTATCTGGCTAAAAGCTTCACTTTTAAGGTCCCCTGATAGGGATGTTCAAAATCATTTATAAAAATGTAGCAAATAAAACATTTTGATTTATTATTGTGCATTAAATTCTTCTGACATTCTGCACATGCTCCATCAAATAAAAATTATAGTTTCTCTTTGGTCACAAGTGCCATTTATGAGAAATGTGAATATGTGAATTTACTACCAGCATGTGTGAATTTACTACTGACTTGGAGTCATCAGAATTTGGGTCCATTAAAAGGAATGGTAGGCCCTTTCTGGTGGGGATTATGAAACAGGCAGCTTGAGGTTGGAAGCTGAACAAGGAATGGTAAAGTGAGAAAAAAAAAGTAACAGAATAAGAAAAGCAAGGAAAAGTCTGAATAATATTTACCTTCTACTCCTTGAAATTCTCAGTCACTTTTGTGAATCCTTTCTCCCTGGCCTTTTTGTTTTTTAACAGCTTTACTGAGAGGTAATTTAAATAACATAAAAGTCACCCATTTCAAATGTACAATTCTGTAGCTTTTCGTGTAGTCATGGAGTTGTTTTGCCTTATTTAAATGTTACCCAATCCTTTGAAGTTCACCTTTGGTACATTTCCGTCCCCATCCCCACTCAGCCCCTTTCTCAACCCAAATTTTCCAAACCTATTCCAACTCTGTTCTTTCTCTCATAAGTAGTTCATTGATAGCATTGTCCTCACTTTTGAATCACGCCAGAAATCTTGGGTTAAAGCCTGATGGAAGACGTCCGGGTTCTCTTCTCATTCAGTGTGAACACCGCAATGGACCCCACCTTTGAAATGTCCCACTTCCTACCATTTCTGAACCTTGTTTCAGGCCCCCCTAAGTCCCCACTTGGATTGTTATGAATGTGTCCCGAATGAGTTCCCACCAGCAGAGTCTTCCCCATTTTAACCTACTCTTGCCCTTGTCTTGTCTCTCCCAAATCTGATCATCTCTCTCTTCTATCTCAGACCCTTCTGTGTCTTCTGGTGACCTACGGATACATCCATACTTTTTTGCGGTCGATCCAGGTTCTTCACCACATGGCTCCAGTTTATGCTTCTTGTCTCACGTCCTACACTTCTCTTGTCACACATTCTGAAAATTCCAGCCACTGTGTTCGACACCACTAGGCTTCGGTGTTTTTATACAGACAGATACTTCTGCACACATTTATCTTCGTACCACTGTTTCCCCCTTCTCTTTTGTCTGCCTGGGGAATTCTCCCATCTGCTTCATATACGAAACATGATACCAGCGTGATGGAACCTTTCCTGAATACCCAATACTATGTTTCCAGATCCTTCTAGCTGTCACTACGTACAAACCTCTTCTTCTGCCTGAATGTTAGATTGTGATCACTTGGTCCATGTCACTTTCAATTGCTAAGGGGAGTTCTTCAAGTCCAGGGATGTCCTGTCCTAACCCAGTGCTTTGCACTATTCTCAATTCATAGTGGGACTCAATATATGAGGCTGGGCATCTCTAAGTAGATCTTCACCACAATTGACATCACATTTTTTCAGGAACTAGCAAAACAATCCCTTTGATGCTGGTCTGGTTTGGAATTTTTAACTCTATGCTGGTTTCTCTTTTCGTTCACATTTTCAGGATTTAAGAATAGTTTTCCCACAGAGCAGAAAGCTTGGCATCTTAGAAACAGATAGGTAAGGGATAAAGATTGTCCCTTCTTTGGGATCTGAGTCCCACAGAGCTCAGCTCTCCTTTTAGTCCCAAATGTCTAAGTGACAACAGAGGGGAAATAAAGAGAAATTGGAAGGTAAGGCTATAGGTAAGAGAACTTTTAGTAAATTTACTGAAGGTTTAGAAGCAGTAGAGATGAAGAGGGAATAGTGAAATACTGTGAATGTGACATTAGATTTTGAGCATATTTATATTTAAAAAATCCATTCCCCAGTAAATGCCTATAATATAACAACCAGATGGTATATTTTGCTTTTTAAGATTTTTAACCTTTACATTTATGCTGGTTTCATGAAGAGTCATTTGAATTTTAATGATCTAGATTTTCAGCAGGAGATTGTGGCTGATATAGTTTAGGGTGCCTGCCTAAAGTTTAGGGTGGGGAGATGTGTCCTCATATAGCCCCTTCTACCCCAGGTGGTGTGTTTTTGAGCACATGACCCTGCCTTAATCCTTTGCCCACTCTGCCCTTGGGTGGGAATTGACAAGGACTTCAAGGTCAGCCAATCCATAACCTCTGAGTGTAGCTCTAGTTCACAAAAGCTGGAGAAATCAGGTGTTTTGCCTTTTGAAGTAAGACACTCAGAAAGAAATTGCCAAAAGGTATCCAAAGGCAAGCTGAGGGGGGTGGCCGTCATGGGTTCCACTCAAACTGAGTAAGTGGGTATATATGGAGAAAAGCACGGTGAATCTAAAGAAACAAAGGCAAACGAATGGGGTCTGAGAAAGGGATAAAGAGGAACAGCTTTGGGTGCCATTGTGTACACCGTGCACATTCTTACAGTAACCCCACCCCCAGTCCTCTTTTTTTGAGTAGATTTCTGTCCCTTGTAACCAAATAACCCTTGCTAAAGCACAAATATTCTGGTATGCTTTCTACAGTTTTTACTGTAATAAAGGAACATTTTCTCCGAATCTAATCTCCTTGACAAATATCTTTATGGTATTTTTGGCTCAACTTAAACACCTACTTAGTGGCTTTTTGTTATATATCAAGGTCTGTGTTAGCCGGTGGGCAAGTGTCCCTTAATTTTGAGCATACTGATGTGCTGTTAAATTAAAGTAAGTATCTTATATATATTTCAGTAGCAACTGCAAGCTTGTGGCTACCTGTTACTATGATAGCAGCTGCAGGCATTGTCACTTCTTGGCCTGCAAAGGCAGAACCTAATATGGCCACCTGTTTGAGGATAGCCATCATAGGTATAAAGTTGAGTGGAGCCCTGCCAGGGTATATAGAGACTGCTACTGGTCAGGGCCTCCAGATGTTCCCCATAAGGTTGGGTCACTTTGTGTCATGAGCTAAATAATGGCCACTCAGAGATATCAAGTCCTAATTCCTGGAATGTGCAAATATTACCTTATATGAGAAAAGAATGTTGCGCATATGATTAAGTTAGAGATCTCAACATGGGGGGCATTATCCTAAACTATCTAGGTGGGCCCGAAATTCAGTCTCAAGTGTCTTTCTAAGAGACAGGTGGGGGCAGATGACATTCCCGGAAGATGGAAAGCAATGTCACCATGAGGCAAAGATGGGAGTGATCCGGCACAAGGAAGGAATGACAGCAGCCTCTAGAAGCAGGAGGAGGCAAGGAAGAGTACTTCCCTAGAGCCTCTGCAGGGAGCAAGTCTTTGCTGACATCTTGATTTTGGCCCAGTGAAAATAATTTTGGACTTCTAGACTCTAGGACTATGAAGGAATACATTCCTTTTTTTTTTTTTTTAATCCACCATATTTGTGATAATTTATTGCAGAACAACAGGATTCCTTGTCCTCAGAAATCAGAAATGGAGAGATGCCAGAAGCTATTGATGAAGTTTCTTAGAGAAGCACAACGAATAAAGAATTTCCTAAGTTGGGATCATTTGGACCTCACAGATTTTATGATTGTGGGGATTTAAGGAGCCTCTCCCTTGATCAGTGACTGCAGGTCGCCCTTAACTTCTGTTGAAGAATCATGTCATGGGTGCCTAGGTGGCTCAGTCGGTTAAGCATTTGCCTTTGGCTCAGGTCATGTGGGATCCATTCTCCCTCTATCACTCCCCAACTTGTGCTCTGTGTGTGTGTGTGTGTGTGTGTGTGTGTGTGTGTCTTACAAAAATAAATAAAAATTCTGGGAAAAACAAAAAAAGGAATCATGTCATGCCTCAGGTGTCCTTGATTCTGTAAAGACTTGGTTCAGCTTTGATGCACAGAGATCTTTTTCAACTTGCCCTTAAATGCTTATAAACTTGAGTTACTATTTGGGAGGCTGTGGTACAAAAAGCATCTCCAACAGAAGACAGGTATGTGTGAAGTGTTAGCTCTGCACCAGGTGACACTTCATGTTTGGAACTATGGCAGTGGTGACATTTGGAAGTCTCTTGTGCAATGTATGAAGACCTGAATTTTAGGGTCTCCACAAAAATGTTTATTGGAAATGATGGTATAAGACACTACTGTTGTGTTCCTGCTTACTACCATTTGATCGTTAGTATAGTACTTGTTGTCAATTGTTAGTGTGTATTATCTCCTATTTCTAATTTGCTGAGTTTAGATTTTTATTATAAATAAGCTTTGAGTTTTATCAAACAATTTTTTCTGATTCTATTGAAAATATTATGGTTTTTTTCTCTTAATCTACTAACATGTGTGCTCAATTATTTGAATAAATGTTCTAATGTTAAACTAACCTTGAATTCCTGAAAGATAGCGTTTTGATACAATTGATTGTATTTTCACATATATTGCTTGGATTGATTTAGCTAGAAGATATTCCTGAGTCTATGCACAGGAGTGCATTGGTTTATAATTTAATTTTCATTTGCTTTTCTTATATACTTTTGGCATCAAGATAATTTTAGTCTTATGAAATGAAATTCAGAGTGTTCTCTTTTTTTCTCTTATTTAGATGATTTTATAAAATATTGAAATACTTCACAAAACAACCAAATTCTATATTTTCTTTGGGTGAAGATTGTTAAATACTGATTCAATTTTGTTAAATATTATAGAGCTGTTTAGGTTGTGTATTTCTTCTTTAACTAATTTTGTTTAACGATCCTTTCTACAATGTATTTTAACCAAGTTTTAAAATATAATAGGTTAAACAGTCATCCATATTATTGTATCCTTTTTAATCTATGATTTATCTGTATTGTATCCTGCCTTCTCTGTTAACCATATTTGTGTCTGTGTACAGACTATCTCTTTTTGTCTTGATCAGTTTCAGCAGAGATTTTTATTGTAGTCTCTTCAAAAAAACAATTTTTGGCTTTCTTGATCTTCTTTATGATACAGTTGCTGAATCCTTTAATTTCTGCTCTTATTTTTATTATCTGACTTTCATTTTCTTGGAACCAATAGTTTATGTTTTTCTCTGTTTTAGTTTTGACATTTGGTTCATTAAATTTCAACTTCCTCTTGTTCTAAGGTAAGAATCTATGGCTATAAATTTATCTTTAAGTACTGCTTAAGTTATGCCTTGCAATTTTCGATATACAGTACTTTCATTCATTCTGGGTCCATTCTACTTCCCCTTAAGATATAGCCTTTAATAAATTAATTATTTAAAAATATAATTTAAATTTTCCCAACATATTTTAAATTTTTTAAGTTTACTTTTCATTTTATTCTAGATCCATGCTGTAGTCTATATGATACTGAATGTTGTGAACATTTATAAATGTTATGTATGTGTTTAAGAAAGATATATATATACTCCGAAAGTTGGAAAAGCTTTCTAATTATAAGTACTAATAAAACATTTTTTCTAACTTGCAACCAAGGAACATTTTAAGTGATAAGAGGCCATGTCCTCTACAAATGATTTTACTTCTTAAGGTGTGTTTCTCTATGGGTTTTCCCTAGATTAACTGCATCAGAATCTCTGGGGTGCTTGCTAAATCTTCAGATGGATGCAAACTATTCCCCCACTCCCCAGCGATTCTGATTCAATAGTTCTAGGTTCTAAGACAAGGAATGTACTTTTAGCACGATTTTTAAGGTGACTACAGAAAGCCATCCCCTGGGAGGTAATGATGTAATGCTGTTAGTCCTCAGTATTTTTCATTGTTTAATTCCTTCTTTTGTTCAACAAATCATTTAGATTTTATTTCTCAAAGAGTACTTTGTGAACTATAGCGGTGATTTTTTTTTTTTTAGATTTTGTTTATTTGAGAGAGAGAGAATGAGAGAAACCAAGAGCACAGGGAGAGGGACAGGCATACTCCTCACTGAGCAGGGAGCCTGACTAGAGTCATGACCTGAGTGGAAGGCAGATGCTTAACTGACTGAGCCACCCAGGCACCTGTATATCAACAATTTTTTAATGACAAAAATAATTATAAAATAAATCACGGTGTAATTTCCTATGGTATGTAACTGATAATGTAACTGATAATACCTTTGGGCTGATTCATGATGTAGTTTCTTTCAGTCTGATGGATTTCTTTCTTTCTTACTGAGATTCTCCTGTTTTAACAGAGGACCAAAGAATGCTATTTTTTTTTTTTTTTTTTTTACTTATAATAGTTTATTAAAACTCACATGTCTGGATCATAGTCTGGATCATGGCATTTAGTATTACACTATCCTCTATTTTGTATGCATTGGTTTTATCTGCTTAAATCATTTGTTTATTATTTGATATTAGGAGCTGTCCGTATGTGTATTTATATATTCACTCCAACATCTAGTATGATGTGGGCAGGTGAATAATGTTTTTAATTATTATATATTTAATTATTATATATTTATAATATACACTTAATATAGTGAATAATGCTTTTAAAAATTTTTTTTAAAGATTTTACTTATTTATTTGACAGAGATCACAAGTAGGCAGAGAGGCAGACAGAGAGAGAGAGAGGAGGAAGCAAGCTTCCTGCTGAGCAGAGAGCCCGATACGGAGTTGGATCCCAGGACCCAAAGGCAGAGGCTTTAACTCACTGAGCCACCTAGGCACCCTGTGAATGATGCTTTTAAACTGGTAGTTTTCAAAGGTTACTTTTTTTTTTTTTTTTGGTATATCCTTTTTCCAAGTTAATGAATTTCAGGGTCTTGAAAAAACAGTATCCACTTCAAAAGTGATATGGGAGGATTTTAAATCCCTAAGTATTTTTACAAAGTCCTTTACTTCTGTATTAATTTTTCTTTCTCTTTGTGATGGGATCTAAGGAAGGATATAATAAATGCATCTATATACAATTATAATAATAACATTTGTAAACATCCTTCTTTTTTCATTTTATTTTATTTCTTTTCAGTGTTCCAGAATTCATTGTTTATGCACCACATGCAGTGCTCTATGCAATATGTGCCCTCCAAAATACCCATCACCAGGCTCACCCAACCCCCCACTCCCTCCCCTCCCAAATCCATAGTTTGGTTCTCAGAGTCCACAGTCTCTCAATGATTTGTCTCTCCCTCCAATTTCCCCCAACTGACCTCTCCTCTCCATCTCCCCATGTCCTCAGTGTTACTCCTTTTGCTCCACAAGTAAGTGAACATTATTTAATTTACAACATGTTTTTGCTTTTTAAAAAATCTATTTAGTCCTAACAATAATCCTTGAATATGAACCTTTATTTATATTTGAGAAATGGTTCAGACAGGTCTAAGAGACTGGCTTAAGAGCAAACTAGTATTAAGATGTTTTTGTGTTCCAAGTGTTTTGTCTGCATGGCAAATAGAAACACATCCAAGTCTGACCAGACAAATACATTTCACAGAACAAGCATTAATAGGGATATGAAAGCAACTATCAGACAAAGCTGATTTATACACGTCCTGGGCAAGAAAGACCTGTATGTGGAGACAGAGCCTCAGCAGTCGATCAGTGGATATGTACATAGAATAGGGTTTTGACTAGTTGTAATAGAAGTGGGAATGGCTGGCTCTATCACAGAAGAAAAAGAATTTCATTGCTCCCAGACTCAAGTGGGGCTGTGTTACCATGCTCAACATTCTGATTTAGCTCAGTATATGGTTTATTTATTCTGCTCTTGTCCCTGATATGATTGTAAACACTAAGTTCTCCAGGTTTATGATTGTAAAGAATAAAGCCTTTCAATATCATGACGTCAATGTTGATATTGAGCAGAACAAGATTTATGAGTGTGCTACCCTTACTCCCTATTAACCAGAGAAACTTCTATGGATTTACAAAGCATCCCAGTGTGCCTACAGAATCTTGCCACTGAGTACAGTAACTTTATCAAAGTGCTAAGGAACCATTGAGTGTGCTTAAAGAATGGACATCAAGGGACGCCTGGGTGGCTCAGTTGGTTAAGCAGCTGCCTTCCGCTCAGGTCATGATCCCAGCGTCCTGGGATTGAGTCCCGCATTGGGCTCCTTGCTCGGCAGGGAACCTGCTTCTCCCTCTGCCTCTGTCTGCCACTCTGTCTGCCTGTGCTCGCTCGCTCTCTCTCTCTGACAAATAAATAAACAAAATCTTAAAAAAAAAAAAAAAAGAATGGACATCGAACAATAATGACCCACAAAACCAAGTTACCTTCTGATTCAATTTGAAATGAGAAGACTATATATGCACAGATGCAGGCTTTTATCTACTGTTCTTCTTTGATTTATCCTAGCATATCAGATCTTCATGGTGGTGGATTCATAATTATCTATTTGGAAAACTCTCTGCAACTGTGTCTGAGTCTGAATATGGTGAGCACCATATTAGTGCTCAATGCCCACTTGGAGGTTATTCGTTATTTTCCTGTTTCCTAGAAACAGTTCTAAAATGGAGCATTCCTTAAGCTGAACTTGAGCTATAGGTCAGGGAACGATGGAAGCCCCAGAATTACATTGAACTACCCAAAGTTTCCTGAGAAAGGTTTGTAAGCTTCAAGTGGAGATCTGCAGAGCGTGTTTGTAGTATTCTCATTATAAAATCAGACTTAGGGCATATCCTTATATTTCAATCCTAGAATTTCACCAGACTATGGAAATTTCTCTTTAGGTTAAAAAGTATTATTTGGTGAGATATTAGTCAGGCTGAATTGTTGGGTTCCATTTTAAAAATTGCATCATTTTTAAATGTATCAGATTCAGGACTAGTACAAAGTAACTTTGGAAGATGAATTTAAAACTGTAAACTGAAACAGCATGCATAGTAATAGAAAGGCTCATGACTAACTGACTTTGTCATTATCTACTTTACGTGGGTTTGGAAATGGCATCTGGAGAAGAAAATAGAGAGTAAGTCTCAAGAACATATTATAACTCAGGGAAACTTCTTTTTTCATTTTGTAGAAATATTGATTTGAAGATCAGCACAATAACAATCATATAAATGAAGCTGGATGTTGCAATCTGATACCTTGATTTCATCCAAGACTATTCTTCTAAATTTAATGATGTCTTATAGACCCTTAAAAATATTTTCATAAATGGATTCTTCTAAGCTAAGAACCAGTACATCAACATTTCTACTAAGAAATCCCTTGAAAATGTTTTTTTCTCTGTTGCTTGAGTGTAACTCAAGATCTCTCAATTGATTTTTCGTTTCTACGAAACCACTGAAATGAAAACAGAAGAGAGGCATTTCTCTAACCTACTGATATTTCTAGTGAATAACATTTTTTAGCATAACTAAGCAAACTGATATCATGTTTGTAATTAAGCAAATTAATTTATTACCTACTCTACCTAATTAAGAAATCCAAATTACCTTTTTAAATAGCATGATTTGAGACAAGGGAATCTGCCACATCTGTAGGTGAAAATTCATGAAGTTAATTCAGTGTAATTTTACAGACTTCACCTAGAGTAAGGGAATTCTGACTTGAAAACATTCCAACTTCAACTGTGGCTGACTAGCTTCCTTGGGGTGAAGAAGTTATTATGACATGCATTCCTGAGGATGCATTGTAGATGATACTCCCTCAGTAACTTCCAAGTCCTAAATCATCAGTCCAAGAGGTGATGGGGTTTTGTCCAGGGTGTGTGTGTGTGGAGGGAGGGTGGTTCTGAGTGAAGAGAAACCTCCATGGAAGCTACCAGTTCTTCTGAGTGACAATACTGAGTTTGTCTCTCCCACCTTTAGCTAGAGTAAGTTCCTTGCACCTTTTTAATTTTTTTTATTTTTATTTTTATTTATTTTTATTTATTTTAAAGATTGTTTATTTATTTATTTGACTGGCAGAGATTACAAGTAGGCAGAGAGGCAGGCAGAAAGAGAGAGAGAGAGGAGGAAGCAGGCTCCCTACTGAGCAGAGTGCCCGATGCGGGGCTCGATGCGGGGCTCGATCCCAGGACCCTGGGATCATGACCTGAGCTGAAGGCAGAGGCTTAACCCACTGAGCCACCCAGGCGCCCCTCCTTGCACCTTTTTTTAGAATGAGCATAGAAGCAGCCTTGTTCTTCTGGAGAGTGGATGGGAGCAATTCTTTCTCTGTCCCTGAGGTGGAAGAGAGAAGAAGCCATTGTCCTTCTGTCTTGGCTGACACTGAAGAATGCTTAGTGAGCACCTCTAGAATACTTGGAAAGTTCCTAGGCACTAAGGAAAAATCATAATGACTAAATAATTTAGGAACTAAATATTTGGACATGGGTAGAGCTGGTCAAAATAGAAACAAAGGGCAAAAAGGAGGAAAAGATACAAGAAAGACAAAAAGAGAGGAAAACCATGAATGAACGTTTTGGCATATGCCCCTTATAAACTAAGATTTGGCTCTTGATGAAAATAGGTAAGGAGCTCCTGAGTGGCTCAGTGGGTTAAGGCCTCTGCTTCGGGCTCGGGTCATGATCCTGGGGTCCTGGAATCGAGCCCCGCATCGGGCTCTCTGCTCAGCGGGGAGACTGTTTCCCTTCCTCTCTCTGCCTGCCTCTTTGCCTACTTGTGATCTCTATCAAATAAATAAATAATCTTTAAAAAAAAAGAAAATAGATACATCTCTCAAGTTAGTAAGAAGGTAAGAAGAAAGAGAGAATCTGGGAGAATAGTTTGAATCAACTTTCAAGTTTATATACCCTCTCACTTTTTACCAACATTTCTCTTATATTCAAATGAAATGAAGTATTTTTTCATTTTTTTCATTATTTTTTCCACAATTAATTACTTTTTAAAATGATAGATCAAAGAAGGTTTTCAAGGTCTGGACTTCACAAACTGGAGACCTAAGAAACTGGGTTTTTGTTTTGTCTTCCTTTTTTTTTTTTTTAACTTTCCACAAACAACCTCTTCCATTTTCAAGTTTGAATTGTATACAAAGGTGAAAAAAATTATAGTAAGAGTTCTTCCAGTAACACTCCTATCTCAGTAGAAAATAAGAAACCTTAGAAACTTAGGAAGAGAAAAGGACAGATTTAAGCTCTCTCTGAGAACTTAGTTATTGCTTTTATAAACCAAGTTTTGAAAAAAATGTTTGGAAAAAGAGCCCAGTAGAAGGTCAGTCTAGGAATTTCTTGCAGTTCCAAAATAGTGGAGAACCTGTGTAAACAGTGGTTTCCTTTCTGCCCTTTGTTAAGAATGGCATTTAGGAGCAGTGGCCAATACCTGCAGAGCAGGCATTTCAGACCTACCTGAAGGTACTATGAACTTGGAGTGAACTTTACTTGAGCCAAAATTCTCTTCTGTATCTACTCCATGCCCAACACTTGAACAGTTCTGGGAGAAATACAGTAGCATCTTAATTCACCCATTCCCTACTGGGAAAAGTGCTCAACGGGGTGATTGAGAAAAAAGCAGAATTAAGACATTCTCAGTGAATAGGTCCACTGGATATTTCCAACAGTCAGGATCTGGAATTGGTGGTGGTTGTAGGAATGTGAGCAGACTTGGATCTATCATTAGATCAATGATAGGTGGTGATAGTGAAGCAAGGACTGTGGCCAAGCAAGATGAAGGGACACCGCCAAGCTATTGGAAGATGCAAAATATCTCCCTGCTCTTCCTGTGACATGACACCTTTGACATGTTTCTAAAGGGGAAGGTGGTCCCAGTGAAAGGATTTGTGACAAAGAGAGGATATTTTAGAAAAGCTGCTGTTCTCTGTCCATGATCTGTGCCAGGGACTGTAAAGAGTGGAGTGTTTATCTTTTGGGGCCCAGATCCTTTGAAAAGTCTAATGAAAGCCATGAATCCTCTCCCAAGAAAACTGCACATGCATTCAAGCAATTTCAAAGGATTCATGGTGTCTTAACCCCTCCATGCTGCTATAACAAAAATACCATAGGCTGGGTGGCTTATAAATAATAGAAGTTGGTTTCTCACAGTTCTGGAGGCTGGAAGTCCAAGATCAAAACACCAGCACAGTTGCATTCTAGTGAGAGCCCTTTTCCTGGTTCATTGTGGACCTCCTTGCTGTGTCCTCACACAGTGGAAGTGACAAGGGATCTGTGTGTGTGTGTGGGGGGGGGTCTTTTTTATGAAAAGAAGAATCCCATTCATGAGGGCTTCACCTTCATGACCTAATCACATTTCAAAGGCCCCACCTCCTAATACCAGCATATAAATTTTGAGGGCACATAAATGTTCAGACCATAGCACACAATTACTTAATTCCTAAACACGTGTTACAGGTAAGAGCTGGAAGTTTCTGCCAGGTTGGTTAATCTATTTTCATGGTAGTAGAGACAGAGTCCTTGTTGACTGACTGAGTAGAGTCATGAGAGGAATATGGGAGAAAAAACTGGTGTAGCAGCAGAGAACTTGACCTTTATCTCAGAGGTGATAGGGATGCCTGTCAGTGTTTTAGTGTTGCGGAACAATATAATAAAATGCTATTTTGGGAACAATCACAAAAGTAGGATTTTTTTTTTAAATCCAAATAATGCAGCTTCTCCTCATTTCCTTGGATGATTCCTGATTTCAAAGAGCTCCATTCATAGGCCCCAGGGTTTAGGACTGGGAAATGGGTTGCATATACTCAGTCACTCACCTTCCCATGCCTGTCCACACAGATAATACCAATTCATTGTGATATTCTTTACCATGGAGGATACATATGTATTCACTGTCCTGGCCAGCCAGTGATCCAGGAAGACTGTCTGTCACACAGCTTTGCATGTATCATGTAGGATAAAACCTACCTGTCTTTCTTGGATTGGACAATAAAATTGCTACAGTCACAGATCCCCAATCCTTGATACAGAACAAGAAGATTAAAAGATTATTCCATTCTGATGTGCCCTTCCAGATGGAAAAACATTAGTGTGTCTCTGTGTGTCTTAACCATCCCACTCCTAAAGATATGGAATGACCCATGTGGTGATTTGGGAAGGAGAATCTGAGCATGTTAGCCTAGCCACTTTCATTTGGGATTTGTTGCCTATAAGCAATAAGCATTCTCCTTGACTATCCCTCTAGGGAAGGCTCTGTTGGAGAGAGAAATGTAAGGGAGAGGTGAGGGGCAACCCTGTCCTGGTTCCACATTGTTCTTTGCCCCAACCTGCCCTGGATGAATTTTTAGGGTCACCTGTTTGGAATCCTTTTGTCTGAGCCACATTCTCCAGTCATGCCCTATTCTTCAACTGCCTTATTCCATTATCTTATTTCTCAGTTGTTTAGAAATTTGGTAGAGATCACAGTCATGATCACTGTAGCACTATCTTTAAAATTCCAATAGGCAGAAGAGTATGAGCTACAGAGAATAACACAGAACATTCAGAGTAACTGCTCTGTTCCACCAGTAGTATAATTTAATTGGTTTGTAAAATTAAAGAATCCTGGAGCTGGACAGGTCCTTTCAGGAAAAAAAAAAAAGTAGTATTATTTAAGGCAAAGTAGTAGTATTTAAGGCTTAGAGCAATGATGATAACTTTTTTTCTGGGTGAGGAAAACAGACTGTCATAGTACTGAGAGTCCTTAGCTCTATTCTACCTTCCCCTTCCTAATAATGAGTGCCAGTCAATCCCAAAATAGCAACTTATTATACACTCAGAATGAAGACACAAATTTGATGAAAATGAAAATTACACGTTTAAGTTGTCAACATATCAAACCTATTTATCTCATTATTTTAATGAACAAATGCAAATATTCTTCGATATTTCAGAAATACGTGAACCATAATATTTCAAAACCACAATTTTTTTTTAATTTCTTAGGGAAGACTGCTGAAGAACACCTTACTGTATTTTACCCTCTCTCCCAAATAAATAGATTCAGATCAAAATAGGAAAGTTGGTAAATTATACATATATCTTGATTTTGACTTTACTTTCATGTGATGACATTCCCATCTATCTGGAGAACCTACTTTATTGTGAGTCTTCCTTACTGGAATATGGAGAAAACTTTTTGTCAGCAGACATGCATTTCAAAAATTTTTTTTGAATTTTAAAATTTATGCTTCTCCATTTCTCTCCTTTTTAGAATAAATGAATTGCCAGTTCTCGTGTAACTAAAGATTATGACTCCAAAACATTGTATTCGATTATTAACGCCGTGTATCACAGGCAAAAATGGCAACTTCCGTATGGATTAATATACTCTTCAATCTTATACCCAATTAAGAACTTGTACAGGGTCATTTTATTGATCACACTTAACGAAGGTGCCTGTGCCTTTGAACTTTGAACTGGAAGAGGAAGAGCTCACATAGATTCGCACGGTTCTAGTGAGCAACTATTAAAGTGGAATGCTCCTTGTCTTGCATGTTCTACTGATAATAGACCAGGCAGGTTGCAAAATCCTCTCTTTAAATGTAATAAGAAAGATGCAGGGAAAGAGGGGAAGCTTGTATTTTTCAAACCATCAGATTTGAACTTGACATAGTACTTCACTTATGCTGTATCCCTGCCATTAACCATCTGTTTGGCCTCGAACACTTGTTCATGGAGAAAACTGAGCCCAGGACAAAAGGGTGTGTTTCCTCACCATTCAAAGAGCCTGCCTGCTTCATCATTTACAGATGTTTTTCTCAAATATCAAATATGACAGTGCCTTTGCGAGGCCTGAAGACTTTCAGATACTACACATTTTCCCATGAGAATTAAATTCAGGTTTATCTTTTTCTATAAGAACTAGAGTGACTGAATATCATTTAGCAACTGATCCATATGCAACTCTATGAGTCCTACAGAGATTACTATACTTCCTTGTCTGGGAGACCTCTCAGGCGTCTGGAACAGACTTTCCATGGCCTGGAAGTTGTCACCGATGCCAGTCCTTCCTGTACCCGGAGTTCAGTGCCACTAGGACTTAGTCTCCTCTGTGATGCCCCCTATCCCATCCCGGGAAAAGAAGCACAGCTAGGCAGGAGTGCAAGTCTCTTGACTACATTCTCTGAAAGTGTGCCTTATCAGCGATTCCTTATGATCCGTTGACATGATGGGTAAAAGCCTCTCATGAAACATAGCTTTAGAGGAGGCACGGGAAAGCAAGATGGTAAGACACAGAGGGAACCTTCGCCAGCTTGCTGCCTGCTATCTGGCTGGCTTCCTCGGGTATAAAAAATTTCCTTTCTCTGCCTGGGAATACACACATGGTCCCCAACTCAATTTATCAGGCCTGTCACCATTGCCCAGAGGAGCCTTCTGTGCTCTACAAGATAGACTAGATATTTTCTTTATCTTTGTCAGAGGAGGCACACACCAAAGGCTTGCAATGCCCGAGGAATGAGGAAGTGACAAGGATTAAGTAATGCTTCTATATCCTCTCGACTTTCTAGGCAGGGGAAGGAATGCCTCCTCGGATCAAAAGACAGTGGCAGAAGCTAGCCAAAAAAGAAAGATTTCAAGAAACGAATGGAAGGAACAGGAGGGAAAACTGCACAAAATTGCACAAAGGCCCCCTCCCCCAAATTGAGGCTCTTCCAAGGAACAGTACCTTGTGAAGAAGGAGAAGCTCTCTCACTAGCAAGGAACACATATAGGGTCCTAGTAAGGGTAATAGCCCAGCTCTGGGCAAAGGAGTTGTCTTAGCAGCCCATGACGCCTTCCAGGGATTGTTACCTGCCTGGTTTTATAGGGACGGAGAACCTGCCTGCACAGGAAAGGCAATTTGAAATGGGAAGAGAAAAGGCACCTGACAAAGACCCAACTTTGGTCAGTCTCCTTTAAGCCCTATTTCGATTGGGCCTTGACCTCAAGAACAAGAAGAATCCTGCTGGATCAGTTTAGTGAGAATCCCCTGCCCTTGGTACCTGATCACCCTTCATATCTGATCAAATTCCTCACCTCCACCCCTGGCCCATCCCCTATGATTATCTGGTTCCTCTGCCTGCCTTTTGCAAGAATCCTGCCAAGTTAGTTTAACCAGAACCCCCCCCCCACCACCACCCTCCTGTTTCTTCTTAGTACTTTTCACACGGCTCCTTGGCTATAAAGGCCCACTTTTCCCTGCTGTATCTGGAGTTGAGTGTAGTTCTATACTGAGATTTCTTTTCCCCTATTACAATAGTTTTTGGCTGAATCTGCTTTTACCTCTTTACCTCTTTGTTCATCTCTGGATTTTCTTTGACACACCCTGTAGGACTATAAAACTATATGGAGGTCAGCAGGTAAGGTCCAGAAAAAGAGGATTGGGTGGAGGACATTCTGGATGATTCTCAAGAGGCAGCAGACCAGGGAGTTTTGGACTGGTGATGACCTAAGTGAATCCAGCATTTCCGTTCCATTCACTAGGCACTACTGGGGGCCTGGGTTTCAGGAGCTGCTTAAGGGATGAATAAGCTTGTCTATAATCTCATGATGAGATACTGCAGGGGATGAGAAAAACACAGACATGGCTTTTTTCTTTTTTAATGAAGGGGTATTATTTTTACTTTTATCCTTTTTTATCACTAACATTATATATAATAATGGAAATGCTAGATGACAAGGAGGAGCAAGATAAAGGAAGTAAAAAATCAACCACAGTTCTACCATCTAGGCATTACCATCTAGGCATTACCATGCTGTCATCTGTGCTCCTGGGTTGTTTTTTTTTTTCCTGTTTCTGTACATATGCCTCAAATAAATCAACTTTATTGAGGTATAATTTACAAACAATAAAGCACACCCATCTGATGAATTAATTAATTTTTAAAAATTCCAGTATAGTTAACACACAGAGTTCTATTAATTTCAAGTGTACAAAGCACACCCATTTTAAATATGCAGTGGGGTGAATTTTGACAAACATATACAAGCATGTAATTGCCGTCAGTATTAAGGTATAGAATATTGCCCCCAAAGGTTTCCTTTTGCCTGTATAAAGTCAGTCCCTCCACCTGTACTGCAAATCTGGGGCATGCACTGATCTGCTTTCTGTTACCAGACACTGTTTTCTCTGTTCTAAGAATTTCATAAAATGAGATTATGCAGCATTCACCCTTTGGGTGTCTGATTGCTTTTGCTCAGATCATATTTTAGCCTCAACCATGTTGTTACATGAGTTCATTTGCTGTCATTGCCAGATAGCATCCCATTATATAAATATACCATAATTTATTTATCCACTCAGCTATTACTGGGCAGTTTTTGGCTCTTCTGAATCAGGTGCTGAACATTCCAGGACAAATTTTTGTGAGCACACACATTTTCTTTTTTTTTTTTTTAATTAAATTTATTTATTTTTTTAAATAAACACATAATGTATTTTTATCCCCAGGGGTACAGGTCTGTGAATCGCCAGGTTTACAAATTTCACAGCAGTCATCATAGCACATACCCTCCCCAATGTCCATATCCCCACCACCCTCTCCTGTCCCCCCTCCCCCCAGCAACCCTCAATCTGTTTTTTGAGATTGAGTCTTTTATGGTTTGTCTTCCTCCCAATCCCACCTTCTTTCATTTTTCCTTTTCCTACCCCCCAACCCCCCCACATTGTATCTCCACTTCCTCATATCAGGGAGATATGATAGTTGTCTTTCTCCGATTGACTTATTTCGCTAAGCATAATACCCTCTAGTTCCATCAACATTGTCGCAAATGGCAAGATTTCATTTCTTTTGATGGCTGCATAGTATTCCATTGTGTATATATACCACATCTTCTTTATCCATTCATCTGTTGATGGACATCTAGGTTCTTTCCATAGTTTGGCTATTGTGGACATTGCTGCTATAAACATTCGGGTGCACGTGCCCCTTCGGAGCACCACGTTTGTATCTTTAGAATATATACCCAGTAGTGCAATTGCTGGGTCATAGGGTAGCTCTATTTTCAGTTTTTTGAGGAACCTCCACACGGTTTTCCAGACTGGTTGCACCAGCTTGCATTCCCACCAACAGTGTAGGAGGGTTCCCCTCTCTCTGCATCCTCTCCAGCATCTGTCATTTCTTGACTTGTTGATTTTAGCCATTCTGACTGGTGTGAGGTGGTATCTCATTGTGGTTTTGATTTGTATTTCCCTGATGCCGAGTGATGTGGAGCACTTTTTCATGTGTCTGTGGGCCATCTGGATGTCTTCTTTGCAGAAATGTCTATTCATGTCCTCTGCCCATTTCTTGATTGGATTATTTGTTCTTTGGGTGTTGAGTTTGCTAAGTTCTTTATAGATTTTGGATACTAGCCCTTTATCTGATATGTCATTTGCAAATATCTTCTCCCATTCTGTCAGTTGTCTTTTGGTTTTGTTAACTGTTTCCTTTGTTGTGCAAAAGCTTTTGATCTTGATGAAATCCCAATAGTTCATTTTTGCCCTTGCTTCTGTTGTCTTTGGCGATGTTCCTAGGAAGAAGTTGCTGCGGTTGAGGTCAAAGAGGTTGCTGCCTGTGTTCTCCTCAGGATTTTGATGGATTCCTTTCTCACATTGAGGTCCTTCATCCATTTTGAGTCTATTTTCATGTGTGGTGTAAGAAAATAGTCCAATTTCATTTTTCTGCTTGTGGCTGTCCAATTTTCCCAGCACCATTTGTTGAAGAGGCTGACTTTTTTCCATTGGACATTCCTTCCTGCTTTGTCGAAGATTAGTTGACCATAGAGTTGAGGGTCTATTTCTGGGCTCTCTATTCTGTTCCATTGATCTATGTGTCTGTTTTTATGCCAGTACCATGCTGTCTTGATGATGACCGTTTTGTAATAGAGCTTGAAGTCTGGAATTGTGATGCCACCAAATTTGGCTTTCTTTTTCAATATTCCTTTGGCTATTCAAGGTCTTTTCTGGTTCCAAATATATTTTAGGATTGTTTGTTCCATTTCTTTGAAAAAAATTTTGATAGGGATTGCATTAAATGTGTAGATTGCTTTAGGTAGAATGGACATTTTCACAATATTTGTTCTTCCAATCCATGAGTATGGAACATTTTTCCATTTCTTTGTGTCTTCCTCAATTTCTTTCATGAGTACTTTATAGTTTTCTGAGTATAGATTCTTTGCCTCTTTGGTTAGGTTTATTCCTAGGTATCTTAGGGTTTTGGGTGCAATTGTAAATGGGGTTGACTCCTTAATTTCTCTGTCTTCTGTCTTGTTAGTGTAAAGAAATGCAACTGATTTCTGTGCATTGACTTTATATCCTGACACTTTACTGAATTCCTGTACAAGTTCTGGCAGTTTTAGAGTGGAGCCTTTTGGGTTTTCCACATATAGTATCATATCATCTGCAAAGAGTGATAGTTTGACTTCTTCTTTGCCTATTTGGATGCCTTTAATTTCTTTTTGTTGTCTGATTGCTGAGGCTAGGACTTCTAGTACTATGTTGAATAGCAGTGGTGATAATGGACATCCTTGCCGTGTTCCTGACCTTAGCAGAAAAGCTTTCAGTTTTTCTCCATTGAGAATGATATTTGCAGTGGGTTTTTCATAGATGGCTTTGATAATAATGAGGTATGTGCCCTCTATCCCTACACTTTGAAGAGTTTTAATCAGGAAGGGATGCTGCACCTTGAGCACACACATTTTCATTTCTTTGGGTAAATACTTGGGAATTGCTATGTCATGGTGAGGGTATGTTACATTTTTTTTTTTTTCTTAATAAGGAGCTGCCAAACTCTTCTCCAAAGGGTCTGTACCATTTTCTGTAATCCTAAAAGTATGTATAGCAGTCCCAATGGTTTCACATTTTGTCAACACGTAGTAGAGTCAATCTTTTTTAATTTCAGCCATTGTACTGGGTACATACTGGCATTTCCTTGTGGCTCTAGTTTGGATCGCCCTGATGGCAAAGGATAGCATTTTTTTTTCAAGGGCTTATTGGCACCCCATTTTATATATATATAATGTATATATTTATATATAGATATATTTATATATTACATATATATTTGTATGTGTGATGAAACTATTCAAATCATTATTTATTAAGTTTTTTGTTTTCCTATTATTGAATTATCAGAGTTCCTTATACCTTCTGGATACAAGTCCTCTGGTGAGTTACATATTGTGGCTCTGTTCTAGTTTATGGCTTGCTTTTTCATTTTCTTAACAGTATCTTTCATAAAGCAGATGTTTTTTATTTTGATAAAGTCCGACTTAATCAATTTTTAAATTTAATGACTTACACTTTTTTGTGTGTGTTCTAGCCAAGAATTTTTCTTTTTTTTTTTTTTTTTACCCCAACTTCATGAATATATCTTACTATGTTTTTCTTCTGGAAGGTTAAAAGTTCATCTCTAAGTTTTAGTCTATAATTCATTTCAAATTAAAGTTTATTTGGTGTGAGGTAAGGATCAAATTCATTTTTATTTTACTTTTGGGGCACCTGTGTGGCTCAGTGGGTTAAAGCCTCTGCCTTCAACTCAGGTCATGATCCCAGGGTCCTGGGATCGAGCCCTGCATTGGGCTCTCTGCTCAGTGGGGAGCCTGCTTCCTCCTTTCTCTGCCTGCTTCTCTGCCTACTTGTGATCTCCTTCTGTCAAATAAATAAAATCTTTTTAAAAAATTCATTTTTATTTTATTTTTATTTTTTCACACAGATACACAATCATTCCAGCATTGTTTCTTAAAAACACTATCTTTCCCCCAGCAAATTACCTTGGTACTTGTTCAAAATCAATTGCCCATAGATGTATAGATCTATTCCTATACTCTTACGATTCCCTATTAATCTCTATGCCTATCTATACACTAAAAGAACCCTGTCTTAATTACTACAATTGTATAGTAACTCTTAAAATCAGAGCGTGTATGTCCTACAACTTTGTTCTTTTTCAGATTTGTTTAGCTGTTTCCAACTTCTGTGTACTTCCCAAATATTTTAAAATGAGCTTGTCAATTTCTGTAGTAAGATCTGCTGGGATTTTTATTGTGATTACATTGAATCTGAGATCCATGCTGGTCCCACAGAAACACAATGTGAACCACATATAATTTTAGTTTTAGTTTTTGTTTCTTAAATAGAATTACTAGGCTAATGGAATTGAAGAATGAGAACAACAAAGAGTGCTTAGACAGGCAGCATTGTTTGTTAGAAAGAGCTTGGAATTTGTAGATAGAAGATCTAAGTGTGAATCTTGGGGCTCTCTTCTGAGATCTTCCTTTGGCAAGTTCTTTAATCATTCTGAGCTTTGTTCTATTTATTTGTAAAACAGGAATGATAATGCAACTTGATTCTTGAATGAGATAATGTATCAGGAAGTCAATCATTGTAGGTTCATGGAAGTAGAGAAAAACTTCTCATTACTTTGGGACCCTTTCGATTTTATGCTTTGTGTGAAAAGAAATAACTTGTAAGGATGGGTTTTGCTGAATGTGTACCTGGTGTGTAGTGAGCAAAAGTACTAGGTTTCTATTTTGTCATTACTGTGTAAATTGAGGCCTAAGATAGTACTCAAATAAATTACTTTTATTAATGACTAGAATCATCTCTGATAGGGAGGGAAAAGAGTATTGAAATGCTGGCACGATAGAGGGGATTTCAATGGACAGAGCAATGACAGACAGAAGCACATTCTCTCAGTGGTCCTCAACAGATCTCTACCAACAGAGCATAAAAGCAGTGGCCAATACTATCCAAGATTGGACAAACTCCAGAATATATCTGCTGAGGGGCTGTCTTGCTAGTTGGCTGTGGAATGCCGAGCATTCCAGTTTCTTCCAGCAGTGGCAAGTAATCCCATTTGTCTTTAGCTCAACATTTATTGCGTTTACCTTATCCCCATTGCTTTCTGGTGGCTTCAGAATAAAGGAGAGGGAAGCAAAGAGTGATAAACACCATTTATCCCAGTACCCGGATTCTGTCTTGATTAACCGTCAGCTTCTTTTAAACTAGCTTCCACGTCTATTATAGCAGACCGAGAACCACAAATTTGTTAGAGTTTCTGAAAACCATGAAAAATACCGTTACTCATTTTGGTTAGTACCAATGATGTCAGTAAAGCATTTTACAATGTTTCCAATGATAAGAATGCATATATGATGAAATCACAGTTTTAGGATTGGAAGAGATCATTTCCAATGGGTAATATTTGCATAAAAAAAGGTGTTCATATTTTACTTTTGCAGGAAGCTTCTGGATCTTTTGTGTGCTAATATATTATAAATCTCCAAGAGGGAAAATGTAGTAAACAATATTTCACTAGCTCGAAGTAGCCTTAGCCCTTTTCTCCCTTCAATAGGTCTAATATTTTTTGAAACCGATTTTGTGAATTCTTAGAATCCTTTAGAATTCCATGCTTCCCCAGAATCTCAGGCACAGGATTTAGGAATCCTGTACATGAATATCATCTATGGTGATTCTTTTGAGTTTGAATGTTATCACTGCTTAAACCCACACTGACAGGGGACTTCTTATGAGACAATTCATTCAATGTAAAGTCAGCATTAATTTTTTAAGTTTTTATCTTTTATGTATTTGATCTGTATAATCCAAAAGACGAGTTAAGCTCATTTATTGCTGGTTGTGTAATTGTACTGGTTAATAAATCAATGTCAGTCATGGGAAAGGTTTGGTGACTCACCAGTGGGATTAGATTTAGCCTTGTCATATTTAATAGGTTCTGTCAATAACGTAAAGCATGTGTTGGCCAACTTCATCTATAAAGGACCAATAAGTAAATATTTTAGGCTTTGCAAGTCATATGGTCTCTGCTGCAACTATTCACCTCTGTCACTGTAGCACGTTGTGGACAAATGAGCGTGGCTATGCTCCAATAAAACTATTTACAAAATCAGGCAGCAGGCCAGGTTTGGATCACGGTTCATAGCTTGCCAACCCTTGACTTAAAGGAAGATGAAGAATGTGGTTATCAGATGTGCAGATAACACAAAGCTAGGAGGGCTACCTATTACTTTGATCTAGTATAAAGTCAGGGATGCATAAAATAGTAGCTCTCTTTATTATGACTGTCATTCCTATCACATGGTTGAGTTTCCAAATTACCTAAAAAGGGTGAAATATGGGCAAAAAAGCACAAGATTAAAATGTAAAAGTATATATGCTTCCTTGTTTTTCCATTAAGAAATATCTTGAGGGCGCCTGGGTGGCTCAGTGGGTTAAGCCACTGTCTTCGGCTCAGGTCATGATCTCAGGGTCCTAGGATCGAGTCCCACATTGGGTTCTCTGCTCAGCAGAGATCCTGCTTCCCTCTCACTCTCTGCCTGCCTCTCCATCTACTTGTGATCTCTGTCTGTCAAATAAATAAATAAAATCTTTAAAAAAAAAAAAGAAATATCTTGAAACATATAAAATTTGGAAAAACTTGTCGTAAGAGAAGTTCATGGGACAAAATATATGGGTAGCTTACAATTAAGACGCACATGTTTATCTGTGCATCCTGGCAAATCCCTAATAAATTGGATTACTAAAAATATTTCTAGGTATAAAATAAATTTTATATAATGTATATAAATAATATAATATAATAAATTTATATATATGTATGTGTATATATGTGCATATATGTGTGTATGTATGCTCCACAAGAGCAAAGAGACTGTAAGAGAAGATAACTAGAAAGCTAGAAAGCAGATGAATGGATGATTACTGATTTAGCACACTTAAGAAACTTGAATCTCAGCTGGCTCCAGTAAAGCTGAGAAGCATCTGATTTACACCAAACTGCTAAAAGAGAAGGTTTGGCAGCACCAAGTCCCCCTGGAAGATGGCCACAAGTGGGCCTGGAGCCTGGAAGACTTCATGAAATCATGTTTAAGAAGCTGGAAGCTCCCAGATTCCCTTCCACTCTGGTAGAAGACTGGAGGTACATCTCTGTAAGGGGTGGGTGAAGTAGTGGATCTCTGGCCGAACTGGAGGACTTCTGGTGGAGCTGAAAGCTGGTGTTCTTCACTGAAAATTGGGGATTATAGGAAAGTGTATTTGTATTCAATATACAAAGAGACTTCCTTATGACCACTTCTAGTCCTCTTCCTGCAGCTTGACCTAGTATGCTGGCTTCTTCACTCCAGGCAGACATTAGAAAATTATTCCATCAGCCAAATAACCCTGGGGAAAAGACCTAAAGATATGAACATTGGAGGTTCTCCAACTAATGGGCTTAGCCAGATGACCCTTTCGTGACACCCATAATTGACAAGCCCTATTCTCTTCTGTAGAGCTCCCAAGCAGCTTTCTGGTGCCCAACCAAGAATTGCAGAATATGAAAGAGACCAGTACAAGAACAGAGAGAGAGAGAGAGAGAGAGGGAAAAAAGCAATTTGGAAGAAACAGAGACAATACAGAAAGAAGATTACTTAAAACATGAAAAATGAAAACTATTATTAGAGAGATAAGGGAAGCTATTCCATTGATGAGATAAGAATAGAATGCCACAAAAGAAAAGAGCATTCACAGATTAAAATAAGTGCTCTTAAAATTAAAAGTATAATAGTAGAAAGGGAAACCCCAATGGAGTGATTGGGAGCTATAGTTTTCCGTGAGTCCAGTCAGTGGAAACAGCCTCAGCCGCCCAGTAGAGACTAATTATTTTATGAAATACTCTTAGAAAGCATAACAAAAGACAAAGTGTGGAAAATGGAGAGAAGAGGTAAGAAAATCAAGACTTCAGAAATTTCAACATCTGAATCATAGAAGACTCAGAAAAAAAACATGAAAACGGAGGTGAATTAATTATTAAAGAAGGAATTCAAGACAAGGTTCAGAACGGACTGACTCTGTTTTTCACAAAGTATCCAGACAGAATGAAATAGATGAACTTTCACAGAGAGATGATCCCAAGATTTTTCAGAGAAAATATTATAAGCCTATACGTGAAAGCCAAAAGTCTAAATGAGTTCAGACTTATCAATAGCAACATTGGAAAGTAGAAGACAGTAGAACAATCTTGCAAAATTCTGAGGGGAAATGATTCCAGCTTAGAATTTACAGAAACCATTAATTAAGTGAGAAGGTAGAATAAAGAAATTTGGGGGCATTCAAAGTCTCAAAGAAATTACTTTCCATGCACCACTTTTTGGGAAGTTACAAAACAATGCATCCCATCGAAATATGCAAGTACGCTTAGGTGCCTGGGTGGGGTAGTCGCTTAAGCTTTGGACTCTTGGTTTCTGATCAGCTTGTGATCTCATGGTCATGGTATAGAGCCCCACATCAGGCTCTGTTCAGAGTCTGCTTCAGATTCTCTCTCCCTCTCGCTCTGCCCCTTCCACTCATGCTCTCTCTCAAACAAATAAGTAAATCTTAAAAAAAAAAAAAAAATATATATATATATATATATATATACACACACACACACACGCACACACACACACATACACACACACATACACATACATATAGGAGTGGGTGTGGGTGTGTATATATACACACACACACACACACACACACACACACACACACACACATACATATAGAAGTACACCAGTACAGTACACCAGTACACCAAGCAGGAAGTCATGGGATCCAGGAAACAGAAGGTCAACAAAACAGAGAGGGAAAGGATTAACCAGGAAGATAAAAGGGGTCCTGAGCAAGTACCCAGGTCTGATTAGAGAAAGTCAGAAGCTCTGGGGAGTTTTTCTTTAAAAAATTTGTTAACCTGAAAAATAGACGATATGTTGGCTGAACTGAAAGGAGGTTACAAGGGGGGGTGGGTTTTGGGTTTATACAACTGGGGAAGATAAGCACATTGCAACCCAAGCAAATGAACAAAGAAAAATAATTATTACCTCCAGGGAAAGTGGAAAGGTTTTCAGCAATGGATGGCGCATGACTTAGCTATGAATATTGCATTCCTGTCATGATGATGTAAACACTAAATAAGTATAATCACAATGGTGATACTGGGAGGTTGTGAAGACAGGAATACGCACAGGCATGGTATATTGAAAAAGAGATAAATCTTTACCTTCTGTTGTGGGAAGCAGATTATGCTTAAAGCTACAGAAAGAAGCAATGTAAATATGTTGTTTTAAAATAGAGACACATATACTGAAAGGATAAGGGAAAACAGTTGAAATTGGGAGGCAGGAATTAGGGAAAGGGCGGAGCATGATATGTTGCTTTTTTTTTTTCCAACAAGGCATTGACAGGCTTTGTGACTTTCTGCCATTGAATAACTTTGATTTAAAAAAAAAAAAAACTAAATTTAAAAAGATATGGGTTGAATTCCATTGATTTTGTATTAAAGTTGACTAGTCCCCGTTTCTTTTTTCACAGTGTCCTATTGTCACTCCTACAAAGTATGTGCAAAATTTCACTGCACTGAAAAATAGCTTTTGTAGTTTGCAAGTGGGTATGATCCGTGTGTCATTTAGAGTTATCAAGCCCACCAGGTCCATTCTATTTTATTTTTAATAATACTTCTATTTCAAAAGCATACAAGGCATATATCATTATAGAATAATCTGAAAGCAGAGATGAAAAAGAGGAAGGAAAATAAAAATGAACCTTAGTAAGCCTCTGAGAAGTGCTTATTAATATTTTATTGAAACCCTTTTCAGACTTTTTCAAAAAGGTGATTATACAGATTTGCAGCTTCTTGTATGTTTTTATTCTGAAAAACATCATGGGTATACTTTTGTATCCAGACATACCTATGTCACAAGTAACTCAGTCTAACTTTGAAAGTTTAACTTATTCTGGGCTTTTTTTTTTTTTTCCCTTTTATTGCAAACTTTGTTGCATTAAACATGCCTGGAGCTAAAAAGTTTGTGTATATCCTTAGTTATTTGCTTATAATAATTTTCTGGAAACTAAATTATGGAGTCAAAGTGTATGCATGCATATTTTTAAGAGTAAAATGCTAAGTGGGAACAAATGGAAAATATACATTCATAAAAATAGATACATATTCAAACTGATGAAATTATACAGTGAATATCATGAAATCACCACTCAGGTCAAGGAATGAAACACTAATGACTCTCCAAAACATCCCCCAAACTTAGCCACATGTCTCTGATCTCACCTTCATTCTTTCTCTAGAGAGAAGGATTATCATGACTTTCATAAATATCATTAGCTGGCTTTTCTTTATAGTTATATTATCTATATATGCAAACTTGTCAGACTTTGAATTTATATACTGTATTCTTTTGTCTCCCTATTTTCTGGAATATTCTGCTTGTGAGTTTCCGCCACATTTTTGCCTATGACTGTAGATCATTTATTTTTACTGACCTGTAGCCAATTTTGGTATTCGAATAACTTTTTAAAAGAGGAGCATTCACAAAATAAAGAACGTGCAGAAACTAATAAAAAGGATAGTAAGATGAATGTAAACCATTTCACATGAGGAAAAGTCAGGTTTAAACTGGAATAAACCATTTGGGGAAACAGGAAGACTTTTTTCTTATAGGTGAACTACCTGATAAATACATGAACTCCTTCTGTTTGATTCTAGATAACAGAATAAGCTTCTGCAGAAACTTCAATCTGATTCCACTTAAATATAAGAATAATGTTGCTAACAATTCAAGTCACCTGAATAAGAAATATGCTGCTTTGGGGGTCATGAGTCCCCTGTTGCTGGAATTTTTGTGCAGAGGCCAAATATGGCTCAAACACAGAACATACAGATGGGACTCCTGCCTTGGGTGGAAGTTGGGTTGGATGTTTACTAAAGCCCCTTTCAACTTCAAAGTTCTTCTTCTTTGTGACTACTTCAGATACTGGAGGTGACTCTGAAGATCTGATAACATGATGTGTACAGAGAGCCTATTATCCAAGGGATTGGTGAGCAGCTGTTTGCAATTTCCACTGTTGACAGACCAAAAGGAAATGGCCTTTGGTTGAAACAGTGGAAATGTCAGAGGAGAGGAAACATGAACAGTGAGAGTCTGCCACAAGAGAATCATCGCTGGAGATTTGTAAAAGATGGACATGTGTCTTTCTTCAATGATGGAGGCACATAACGCCGTTCAGTGTGTAGAGGCTATGTACCCATCCACTTCTGAAGTTAAGAGCCAATGCCTACTGCCATTCCTAACAACTTGCTGGGGGCTATGGCTCCTCGTCCCATCAGACTCGGGTCACTAGGAACAGCCTCAGGCTCCAGTAGAGTGAGATTGATTATTTAGATGAAATATCCCCTCATTTGGCAAGCCTTGTTTCTCTTACAGATTAAGAAAGTGGAATCAAGAAAAATTAAGTGCTTTGCCTAAAGTCCTGCCTTCAATCTACTGCCAAGAAAGAGAGGAAGGAAGGAAGGTGGAGAAAATGTCATATCCTTTCTTCCTCATCATATTGCTTCTGTCTCCCCAATTAGGTCCATTGACTAATATCTTGAGAATTCATAGATTTTGGACAGATAACTGTTACTGAAAACAAATTGCATCTCTAAGCACTTGATCAAATCCTATTTTAATTGTTTTCTAAATTTTCCTGAGGAAAAATTCTATCTACATTTTTTTCTATGTTTGAACATTTGCAAATATCTTCAGTGGAATAAACCGTCAGAACTCGGAATGAAAATTATTATAAACCATGATTATAGGATATGAAGCTAGAGGAATATTAGATAACATGTGATTGTAACCTTCTTCCATGGATGAGAAGGTCAAGGTTAATTCTTGGATCCTTTCATTGAGCCTTTTATAGAGCAAATTAGTAAATTTTCTACCACCACCAAATCTCATTCATTCATTCTTCAATAGCATAAACTGAACACTTCTACGTGCTGCATAGTGTCAAAAATGATTTTGAGGACAATTGATTTCATCATCAGAATACATAAAATTCTCATAAATCCTTGAACTATCCATTCATATGATATAACTCTGACAAACTGTCCATTTTACTCCATTTTGTTTATCTCTAGGAAGTATATTTTTATCTTGCCTAGCTTACTATTTGTGCAAGCTTGCATCGTTATGTTGCATGCAAAATCCAAAGCAAAATTTAATCATGGTGTTGAAATTATTTTATAGACGGTTTTATTGATACTTTTTAAAAAAACCCAGCAGTTAATGCATTCATATATTTGATATCATTCAATTCCATCAGTATACTTACAAATCATAAGGAGATGTTATGTAAGTGATAACACTCATTGGTAAAAAGTCTTCTTATTAACATTATATCTATCTAAATTCTAGTTTTATTCTATTTGTTTATAATAGGTAGAAAAGCTATTAAGTTGGAAAACAGAACATGGAGTAACAAAATTAAAATGCACCCAAATCCTTAACTTCTGATTAAGAAAACACTGTCATGTTTACACTTTGAGGGTAAACATGTGTGATTGGCAGGATTCTAAAGACGCCCCCAGGATTCCTGTCCTCTGGTTATTTGATCCAAGGCTAATCTAGATACTGCTGTGAAGGGACTTTGCAGATGGAATTAAGTTACTAATCAGCTAACCTTAAAACAGGGAGATTATCCTGCTGGATTATCACGATGGTTCCAGTATAATCCTATGAGGCCTTAAATGACCAGAAGGAAGGCAGGAGAGGGTGATGGGTGATGAGGTTAAAGGGAGGACAGAGAGATTCCAAGCAGGAGAGAGATTCCCCTCCCTGCCTTGTGGGTTGTGGGCCATCAGCTGGAGGAAGGGAGCAGGGAGGGGTGAGCAAAGGAGCAAGTAGAAGCTCCTGGAAAGCTGAGAGAGGGCCCTGCGGACAGCCTGACGGCCAGCAAGAAAACAGGGAGCTGCAGCTGCAAGGAAAACTGAATTCAGATTCATCCCTAGAGCCTCCAAAATGTAACACAGCCCCCTGACACCTTGAGTTCATCTCTGTGAAACCTCAGAGTAACGGCTGAGCACACGTGGATTTCTGACCTACCAACTGCGAGATAATCAATTTGGTCTCTAAGCTTGTGGTGATTTGTTCCTACAGCAAGAGAAGGCAAATACAGAATGAAAAAAAAAAGTGTAACTCTTTCGGTATGTAAATAGAAAGAAATAATGTGTTAAAAAGAAAAAAAAATGAGGGAAAAGACAAGGAACTAAGAATGTTATTTTTTTTTCCTGATAGCACATACCCATAGGCACATGGAGTGGGAGCTTTTCTGTTAGGACTGGAGTCAAGCAGGACTTTGGATTCGTCAGCCCTGTACAGCGAGGGGCCACTGAGGTGGTCCCAAACTTCTATTCCAGGCTGTAGGAGAGTGTAGCAGAGCTTAATCAGTATACTGTTCAATCTTAGCACTTTGGAAGCAAGTTTGCAATTTATGAAGCTAAAAGCTAAGTAGGTTTAGCTTTCCTACACACACACACACACACACACACACACACACTCACACATATATCCTATGATAATAAATTGTTAAGGACACACAGACTTTAGTTAACTCTTCATGGCTAATTTTGGTTGGTTGGTCAAATACAAAATCTAGGCATGTTCACAGCATTCAGTTATCTGGTGTGTGTGACAAACATGAGGCAGCTTAGCTGTGTGCCAACTCTGTGATCTGGGGCAACTTACTGAACCCTTGTATTTCAGATTCTGCACTTGAAAAATGGGGATCAAAGCACTACCTAACCCGAGGGATGTTCTCAGAAAGATGTGCATTAATAGCTATGTGGTGCCAGGCACATCATTTGAGCATGATGTACCAGGTAGCTCCTGTTCTTTTTAACTTCTCAATGGTATGGGAATTTTAATATAATGAGTCAATCTTTGTTCTGTGTGGACAACGCAGCCCTGATGTGGGCGACAATGTATAGGAAAAAGAGAGAGTAGGGAATTTTCAGAATAGGGAAAGCTCAGGGGAGTCTTCCTGGAGGAAGTGGCATTTTAGCTGGATTTTTATATAGGCAGGATTCTCTAAGAGAAACTGGAAAGTTGGATAAGAAGGGCAGTTAGTCAGCATAATACTCAGACCTCTTGGCCTCCTCGGATATGGGCGAGAGCCCACAAATTCCGATTTCATTAATTTTGAGCAAGCATTTTACCACAAAGCAGTGTTTCTCAATAACCTACATGGCGTCTCCAGTCCTAATTTTGACTCACATGGTGTTATTATTATTATTATTCATTGACCATATTTAGTGATTTAAGAAATCATTGAACACTTTCAGTAGTTTTTACAGCTGACTAATTTTATTTTTCTAGGGAATTTGCCTCCACCTGTTTCCACAGTCAGATTCACGTTTTGCATTACTTAATTAACTCAATTGTGAAAAAAATTTTCCCAATGCCTATATGTTAAGAAGCCCACAGAAAAATGTGGTGTCTTCTGGACTATAGAAGCCATCTTGGAAATGTGTGTGGGAATATTGTTATTTATGCCCTGAATGTATCATTTATTCTCCCACTTCTTCCAGCGCAGCATCATGGATTGGGTGGTAGGTCACTGCTGTAATCCACTTGTCCTTCTCCCCATTGTGTCCCAGATGGTGTCATTATTTAATTCCTTATTTATTGGGGGTTTTTCAGTTGGAGCGTTTGCCCTCACCCTGGCATCTTAGATGTCTTAATGACTAATTTATTTCTCATACTCCCTGCCCTCTTTAGAAAACTAAAATCATATTTAACTGGTTTGAGCTGAGAGTCTGTTGACACAGAATGTCTCAAAGTGAATTATACTTCAATTCCTTAATCTTCAGTGTTCATGGGAGATTAATGTTAAAGATAAATGAAATTACACTGATGAGACTTGGAAGAGGCTAATGGATATTCATATTTTTAAACAAATATATGTATCAGGAATATATATGAGAACACAAGTGCCCTTGAGCTAGAATTCCTGTGTTGGAGAGATTGGAATGCCCTTGTTTCTTTGTAATGCTAAGAGATTCCAAAAAGAAGCACTTTTTATTACCAAGTGGAATTAACACTGTCAAATTATTATATTGATGACTCTGATTCCAAGCTTCAAAGTGGTTTCTAAATCAAGTGTGAACACCAAGATACTCGGCGTGCATTCAGGCCCTGTTAGAAAATACTATGATGCAGTTTAGAGAACAATGTTTTCCATTTTCCCTTCATCAAAATGTGCTAAAGTGGACTGACAGCATGGGGACAGGCTCAAAGCCACAGATTTTAGAAACAGTGGGAAAAAACAGAGCTACCGGTAAAATTGTGTGCAGGAAGCTTAAATTCATTACTCTGTTTTAAAAGACATTTCCATCAATGACTGGTCGATTTTGGATTTTCCCCTGTCAGTTTCTAAGGCTGACAAAAACACAATTTATCACCAAAGAACCTGGATTTCTAATTTCATTCTATTTCCCTCCTAATCTGGGTTGCTGTGGGTATAATGAGTGTGTGTTAATTCATGTAGGTTTTCTTTGTATACTTTTAGTAGTTCAGCTATAGTGTTAGGAAGAACAAAACTGGCAGGTAAACCCGAAAAAGTCCAAAAACTCCTTCCCTCCTTCCTCCCTCCCTTTCTCCCTTCCTTCTTTCCTTCCCTCCCTCCCTCCTTCCCTCTCTTCCTTTCCTCCCTCCCTCCTTCTCAACTTCCCTCCTTTCCTTCCCTTCCCTCCCCTTCCTCCTTCCTTCCTTCCTTCTCTCCATTCTTGAACTGCATTTCATGATCATTAGTATGTTGGTATTGAAGTTAAATAGAAAGTGGTTATATAGTTATTATTGCTCCTAAAATCGTTTGTTTATATTTAAAATATCTTTGCCCTGGTGATTTGCTCTTCTTTCCAAAGTGTTCCTTCTTTTCTTGCCACCAGTGCAACCCAAAATGAAACACTTTAATTGAAAAAAATGTAAACTGGCTTCTAACTACCAGACCAGGCATTCAAAGAGATAGCATTTATCTCTAATATTTTTTAAAAAGTGGTGTTTGCTGTTCCACACAGTCTTGTTATCAGGGCATGACTGCTGTCTGGTCACTCATTATCAGTCATTCATAATCAGCCTTAAACAGATGGGCCCACACGCCCTACCCTAGAGGCACACTCATTCCAGTCTAGTTCATCAAAACCCAGCTCAAATGCAGCTGTCAAGGGTGCTTGCTTTATCCCCCCCAAATGCTTGTCAACTGGAAATGTCAGACTTAGAGCTATTTAAAGATCACAAACTAACTGCACTGTGCTCAGTAATAACATAGTCAAACACATGGGAGTTTGTTAGAGCTGCTTTGCTGGTTTCAGAGGTGAAGCAGAGGAAGCAGTTGCCAACCCAGAAGTGATTTCATCATGGCTTCCATGATGACCGAATTCAAAATTTTTGAAGCTGAAGGGTGACTTTGCCAAGAAGAAGAAAGAGAGGCAGGTGGGCAGATATGCAAGGCAAGAATCTTGGCCCCCTCATATTGTCACCTTCTTATTTCCCTGTGAAGAATTCAGCCCCTACCCTGAAGAAATTCAGGGTACTGTGGAGAAGACAAGTGAAGAAATGGCAGCCATGAGGTTGTAATGAGAAAGCATTTCTCCTTCCCTAGGAGTGGCCCGGGCCACAAACAGAGCTTTTCTTCCCCAAGACTAACTGTAAATGCATGTGACTCTGTAGATAGTAATAACAAGAAGAAACAGACTGAGGTAGAATTTCAAATTCTACCTGGACCATACCACTTACCCGTTCAATGGGATTAAAAAGGGAACACTCTTGTGGGAGTCAAGATGTGTATGTGAGCGTGCTTGCTTTAATGTTGCTTCAATTACTCTTGCTTTTCTGAAACCATGCATATAGGACTTTCTTATTTTTATTTTTTATGGCAGCAGAAGAAAGGAAGAAGGGAAAATTATGTTCTGGAGGCACATTTGGGAGAGAATATAGCAAATTATTTCCTTAGGCATGATATTCTAACTGGCAGCTGGGCTGACGTAATTCTGAACAAATTTTCCTTATGTTACTCCATTTAGGGACTGAATTAGGCTCATAGTTTGATAGTAGCAGAAATTATAGCTTGGAAGTTGAAGTCAAGCTAAGTAGAAATGATCAGGTGGGTTACCATGCCCACCTATGATGTATAGAACATATTTTAAGTATTCTACAATGCATATTATTATTATAAATATTTCAAGAATTGGCCAAAGATTAGCCTCCTCCAGGGAGCCTTAATCACTAGTACTCCCCCTCCCTAACCCCATTAGGCATGCGTTTCATGCCTCATTCCAATATTTTTGTCTTTCCCTCTTTCTAGTCAGGGCCTGGGCTTGTGTTTTTGGTGCTTACTTAAGAGTGTAATACTTGACTGTATGGAAATTTCTTGAAAGCCAGGTCAGCTCCTATTTCCTTTGATCTACTCACTAGCACTAAGCATTGTATGCTAATTCTCTAAGAATCCTAATTTTTTTTTTTTTTTTTTTTTTTTAAGAATCCTAATTTTTAAGGAGATTCTTATTTTGCTTTTTTCCCTGAGAAAACTGTTTATAGTTTTGATAGGAGTGAGTTGACTTTTCACTTATTTCCAGGTAAGAGATAATGCCACTTCTAAATAATGGAGAATTGCATTCTCTTGGACCCAGACTAAAGCTTTGAATAAACCCAGCTATGACTTCCAATGTGATGTGAGCAGCATAAAGAGAATTGTAATACATTTACTTTACAGCAAGCAGGAGAGTTTGGCTTAGTGATTTAGGAAAATGAGCATCTCTGAATGTTAAGTATTTCAGAGATTAAAGTCCCTAAAGCCCCGGATTTGACAAAACTGGTAGGCAAAAATTTAAGTGAGCTGTTTATAGAGTTGCTATCAGGAAAAAAAAATCATACTTATAAATTTTTTTTTTTTTTTTTAAGACTTGATTTTTAGGGCAGTTTTAGGTTCATAGCAAAATTGAGAGGAAGGTATAGAGATTTCCCAAATATTCCCTGCTCCCTGCCTAGCATTACCTTACAGGATTTCTGCTTTTTATATTTTGGGTATTGCCAGAAACAAGCTACACAGAACTTTGTAAAAATGGGGAAAGACAACCAGTGACTACGCATATCAAAACCTTCAGAGGTTGAAGACGGTATTGAGTATGGTTATAGCAGAGGGTTCATCGTAGTATATGTGGAAACCAGGCCAACATCCTTATTTATAATCTACAGTCCCTGAAATATTTTCTTCCTCACTACTAGAATTTCACTGTTTTAGGTAGAGCAATGAGATCTGTTGTCATCTTTTGATTTAATTGTTTCTTCATCCTTTTTTGGGGGGAAGAGCTTATTTTTTTAAGAATTGGGCAACCTCTATAGAAAATTGCATTTCCCAAGAAAATCAGCTTATTAACCCACTAAACTTAAGTCTTTGCAAATAAACTGTTTGATTTCTTTATAACAAAAACAAACAAACAAAAAATAGAAACAACATTCCAAATATCTGTACAATGTGCATTAGGGTAGAAGGCGACCTCTGGTTAGGTGTGAGAGAATGAATATACCAATGAAAAAGGCCAAACCACATAGGACAATAGAACTCTGACCCACAGCCTCTGTAGCAACTGGCCTAGAAAGGCCAGGACTTGGTCAATGCCTGCCAGCTTCTCTATTTTTTTTTTTTTTTTTGCTGCTCCCATCCCCATTTCAACTCAGAGCCAACCAGAGAAATACAAGCTGCCCAAGTCAATCACAGAATATAGCCTGCCATATTTAACTCACCTCCAGCCACCCCAGTCCAACAATCTCTAATCAGGGCATTTCCGAAGACTTCTCTTTGTCCACCATTAACCTTTCCCACTTCCCTGCCTTCCTTGAGCCTCTGCCAAATGCAAGTGATAGTGGTTGACTTCCTTGCTGTAACAAGATCTTAATGAACAGCTTCTGTTCTCATTTGGGTAGTCTTTGTTTATTTCCCCAAATGGAAAGTATGGAGTAGAGTTTTAAGTTTTTGAAAATAAACTGAAAAAATTCTCAGTCGTCTTGCAAATGTAGTTATTTGCTGTATTATCTACTAAAACACTGAAAGCTTATTTGGCTAATTGCATGACATTTGCCTATAGTCAATCAACCAACAAGTATTTATTGAGACTTGAGACTCCACTCATTATTTAGTATGTAGGAGTTACTGAAGCTGTGTTGGAATAAGTTAGTATTAGACAGCTATCAGCAATCAACCTTGTGTTGAATACCTTCTACAGTAAAGACTCAGGTATCAGACATTCCTGGAACCAACCTGTGGTTTTTCTTTCTATTAGCTCTCTGAACTTGGGCAAGTAATTTTGCTTTCAAATCTCAGAATTCTTGGCTTTATAATGGAGAATAATAAATATTTGCCAGATAGGATTGATGTGTGCATTAAATTAAATAATCTGGCTAAAATGCCTAGCAATATGACTGATAGTAATAATTGTACCCTATGTGACCATGTATATTACACACCCATCACTATTTTAAAATGTAGGAGATGAATAAAACATAGTTTCTATCCTTGGGGAAATTTCTATTGGACAGGAAAGTATAATATATAGGAAGCATATATGGAGTGGTTGAAGAACTTTGTGAGACAATGAATAATTGTCAGATTGGGTGGCATGATATTTAAGTGCTCAGGTTTGGTAGTGGGAAATTAATGTGGTTAGAGAGGTTTGGAAAGAATGTTCGAAAGAGGCATTAGTGTGGATCTTGATGACTGGCAAGATTGGAATAGGTGTAGCACAAATTTCCACCCATCTACTATTAAATCTCCACCTATCCCCTATCGGAATATCACTCTTGAGTTCCCAAAGGCCCCTGTGGATCGGTGAAGAACTTCCTTTGCAAGGAATGGAGAATTTTTATTGGCAGACTGTGGGAATTATGGGTGACTAGACAGGAAGGGCAGATTATGGATGGTGGTTTTAAAAATCAAACACATGCATTTCGATTTACGTATTTTAAGAGAGGGGAGGTGATGAATTCTACCCTGAAGTGGTATTTAAAGAAGTTTGATTTAGCTGTAGGATGGTTGAAAAGAGAGGTCAGGGAGACTGGAAAGTATTAGAGGAAAGTATTAAATTCTCTGGTTGTGTGATGATCCCATCCTGGGTAAAGGTGGTAGGGGTGAAAATGGAAAGGGAAAACTTCAGAAGAAGAATATCTAGGACTCAGTGAGTGAATGGCTGTGGGGAATTAAATCACATGGATAATTACTATTTATTATCACTTGCTATGTGGAATACATAAGTATCTGGCAAAAAAATGGAGGTTGTACACCCAATTCAAAGACGTTTTCTTGTAAATTGTAGGCATGTTAACTCTGTGAACATGCAAAATATGTAGTTTACAGTTTGCTAAGTTTGGATGGTACTTTTTAGTAAAATCTTGAATTAGTGTTATTATGAAACAAGTAAATGTACTTATTTATTAGTATCAATTAATATTAACCTTTCATTATTCATGAAGTAGGTTACCAATACTTAACTTTTAGTCAAATGTGAAGTTAGAAATACTATGGAAGTGGACGGTGCACTCCCTTGAGAAACAAGGAAAAGACTGTTCTTCTGGAATCTCCCACTGCTCACCAGTTGGCCATTCACAACCGGCTAGCTGCCACCACAGGTCTTACTGCGAGAATCCTGCTTTTGGTGATGTGTCAATTCTCCTCTCAGCCTGGTTAGTCTTCAAATGGTGGATATATAAACCAAGATGTTTTTTTCTTAGTGAATGTTTCCACTGAATCTTTTCTTTGAAATAGGTGGCATTGTTTTGTGGCAGCTTATGGTGCAATTTCAAATGGTCTTATTAACTGCATGGCCTGGGTAAAAAAATCAGGCAATTTTTTTCAAGACTGTTTCATCTTCATTTTTAACAATAAGAATTTAAGTACTTTGAACTCTTAACATACATCAGGTCCTATGCTGGATGTTCTGTGTACTTTATCTCATTTAATCTTCACAATAATGTTGTAAGACCAACTTTATGATCCCTATATTACAGATGAGTAAACTGAGGCTCAAATTGGTTGAAATGACTTGGTCACTGGCACATAACCAATAAGGGGTGGAATCAAGATTTGGACCCAGGTTCATCTGAATCCAAAGCCGTTCCCTCTGTACTCTATACTTCCTCTTAAAGAAGATATAAAATTAGAGATGATTCCACCTTCAGTATGGGAACGGGGAGGCCATTGCCAGGGAGATGTAAGCCAAGAAGGAAAAATGACTTGAGCCATTAATATAGTATATGTAATATATTGTATACATATACCTATTATATAATAGTATGTATATCAGGTAATACAGGAGGAAGGGAGTTGGCTTTGTTTCGAATATGATGAGTTTGGGGTGATGAGTAAACATCCAAATAAAAAGTTACTCTGGAATGTGACTTCCATACATCAATTTTCAAACAACATATATCAAAACAATGGCAACATCCTTTGGCCGTTACTATCAAGAGATGTTTCGTAATCTCGTGTGAAGATCCTGAGAGGGAAACTATGCACCAGGAAGAATTCCTTTCTTGTCAGACAGACTTAATTTGCAATTAACTCAAAGAATATCTGCCTATTGTTTCCCTCTTCTTTAATGCTAGCAGTTGCTTCATTTGCCTCCGCTTGAGGTATTTATTACTATGCCAAGTCCCATAGGCTTTGAAGGTTTTATTCAAATCCAGGAATGATGTAGAACTGATTAAATGGGCTATTCTCATCTGAAAAGAACCAGGGGAGTCAGAAGAGAGATTCAGTTCAATAATTGCTATAAGAAAATAAGCCGGCCGGAGAAGTTCTCAGATTAAATCTAATTCAACATTATTTAGAAAAAAAAAATCCCTTTGGGGACATAATTCATCAGCGAGGCTCAGACTAGAATGCCTTGCTATTCCAAATGAATTCAAGGTACACCACCACTTTGAAGAGAAGGAATTGTTGGCAAGGCTCATGCATAATAACACTGAACAGGCCTAGTTTTATACAGATATGAAAAGCCTCTTGTCTTCCTCAACACCCTAGGATGAGTCAATCAAGATGGGATTTATGAAAATTTCTTTTGTGAGATGAGAGTTTTATGTGAGGCTGGGAATCATTCTTTAGGTTTAAAGATAAAGGCTCATCATGGAGAAATAAAGAACGTGAAGCCAGTTTCGGAGCTAATAAACCAAGTAAAAATCACTTTAACCACCCGACTGCGAACTTAAATGAAGTGTCATATCAGCTGATTGTGGTTAGAGCAGAATTAACAAAGGGCTTACGTGTTAGAAAAAGTCTGGCTTCAAACCCTATGTTTGCCAATTAATAGCTGTGTGACTGTGAGCAGTTTACTTAAGCTTGCTCAGTGAAAGCATTCTCTTAAGTAAAAGAAGGGTAAATCTACTTTCTTTGGGGGATCATTGTGAGGAGAACATGAAACAAGTATGGCAGGATGTTTGGACCATGTTAGGTCCATTACTGCAGGATCTAGAATCTGTGCTTTAGCAATGTCTCCCTAAAGTTCGGTCACCTTTTTCCTTTCTGAGTTCATGTATTTTCCTAGGACCAGCAAAATGTTGCCGTCGCTGACCTTTGGGCCAATCTTATGAAGTCAGGGATTGGCCAAACATTTTGGTTTCCCCAAAGACCTTAATGGCTTCTTCTCACATTACCCCATACAGTTAAAAGCATTGTTTGGAAAAGAATAGCCTAAAAGCATAGGTGGCCTGAGTTCCACCTGGCTTTTCATTTAATGGGACTTTGACAGGAGGGGCCAAAGAGAAGTAAGGAAAGAGTTCACCTAAAGCAGTATTTGGAGATACAGAGATAAAGTACAATGGCGGGGCTCAAAATAAGAGTGTCTTAGTGGTTTCTGGAGACCCTGGTGGATCTTTGAAAGTCTACTGGTGTCTGGATCAGGGGTACATTCCAAACCTACTAAACTGGAACTAGAATTAGAGGAAGATATTTGCGATAGGTACCTGTATTTTTTTAGTGTTTTTTCTGTTTGCCTTGACAGAAGGGGAGTATGTTTGTTTCACTATTCTAATGACTAATTTTACCTTTATTGTTTCTAAAGTGTTTATACTGAGTTCCAGTTGCTCCACATCCTTGGGAACCCTTGGTATTTCTAGCTGTGCTTTGCTTTGTTTTCTAAGATCTTTGTGGGTCATGTAGCAGTGCCTTATTTTTGTTTTGATTAGCATTTTCTGAATAATTTGTGATGGTTAGCATCTTTGTATCTGCTTATTTTCTCTGTCTACATCTTTGTTGACAAAGTATCTGCTCAGGTCTTTCCTCCTCTCCCCCTTTTTTGGGTCATTTGTTTTCTTATCATTAAGTTTGGAGAGTTCTTTCCATTATGGTCTGAGAACATATTTTGTGCAGTTTCTATTTTTTAAGATTTGAGTGTGCTTCGTGGCCGAGTCTGAGATTGCCTGGGTTGGAGCTTTGTTGTTGCTATGGTAACTGTCAGTATACCACAGGCTTCAAAATGCTCTAAGAGATACTTTTTCTTTAGCGTGGGGTGGGGGGTGGGTGTCAGCTGAATTGCGGGTTTTAGGTCTTCCCTTTGGCTCAAAGAAGATCACTTGAATGCTCTTCTTCTCTGTTCCCACCTGCCCTTTATTATTCTGCTGTTGGTACTTGATTATATCAAGCTTGCTTGCTTGGGGCTGGGGGTACTGGTTGTTTTGATTACTCCTCAGATTTAGGCCTGTGTTATTTATCTGGGTTTGGGGTATGTGAACTTCTTCCCCTCTGCTGGTTGTAGTTGTGGGGTCTATGTAATCCTGCTCCTTCTCCAGGCTTAAGTTTTTTTCTGTTTCCCTCCTCCGCTGCCTGGAGTTTTTGAAAGTGCCTTGGGGCAGTAGTCCTTTACCTCTTCTGTAATTCTGCTCCTCTTCTCCTTCACTCACTCATGATCGGTGTGCTTCATAGGGCTCTTAATGGTCTTTTTCTACGAGCAGCCAATGGAGTTTGTACAGAAAGAGTCTGGGGCAAACCGAATTCTGCAACCCCTGGCCGGGTTCACACTTTCTAGCTTGTTCACGCTTGGCTTTCACTAATTTTTAAACTATTCTAGTCTAATGATTTGACGGGGGTCTGGTTATGTCTGCCACACCCCGCTGGCTGTCCCATTGCCCCTATCCCTGATTAAGCCATGTCTCATATTTTACACCAGGTCTTGCTTTGCCATCTCAGTTCCCCAGTGGGCTCAAACACAAACATGCATTTGAAGGGAGTATGGCTGATTATGTTGTAAGGGTGGGAATGAGGCCCTTTCTGCTCTCTGCATCTTGGGGCAGAGGCAGGAACTCTGCTTTTTTCATGATTGTCCCACTTATCTTGATGCATTGTTATCTTTTATTCTTTGGGTTTGTTTTGCTGTGTTATTTTTTTTTTCCTCTCTCTCATATTTCAAAAGCTATCTGCTTAGTTCATTGCAAGAAAAACAATCTCAAAGCAGTCTGTATGATAAATTACCACTCTTGCTGGGCCTCCAACGCTAATGAGACCAGCCTTACTTTGGGATCATGAATAATCCTTCTGTGATAATATTTCTGATCATAATGAGGGTGACCATGAGGGAAAACATGCTTCCCTGGAATATTATGAACGGTCTACCTTCTGGGTCGGTCACTTGATTCTACTGTTGTCATTATCTTTGAGCTATTTTATAACACTGCAAGTAATCGATAGCAACACGGATTAATTCTTGCCTACAAACACACAGTTTTACTTCCATTTGTGTATTCTTTTCAATATTCCTGATATGTAAATGTGTCTATTCCTTGGATTCTCTTTTGAACAGTTGTAATATAAGCTTGATTCCCTTGTCGATTAACAAATAGGATAAAATTCTTAACCTGTGCTCTCTTTTCTATCTGTATGCAAGTCATGATTTTACCTTTCAATGGAACTTAACACGGTTATGCATTCATCACTAAGAAATGCTTTTGCTACATTCCACAAGTTTTATTGCATTGTATTTTAGCTACCTCTTATTTATGATCTTTTATAATTTGCATCATCCTCTCTTCTTTGATCTCTGAGTCATTCAGAATTTTATAAAACTTGTAAATATGTTTTTTCTCTTGCTCGATTTTATTATTGAGTTCTAACTTATTTACCTTGTGGTCAGAGACTGCATTCTGTACCTTATCATCCTTTGAAATTTGTTAAAACTAGCTTTATGACTTAGAATGTGGTGAGTTTTCAGAATTGCTCTGTCTGTGCTTTAAAAGAAGGCAACTTACTCAATTGCTGGATGTTATGTTCTCTATATACCTACTAGATAAAGCATATTAACTTTTCTGTCTGAATCTTTTATTGCTAATTTTCTGCTTTGTCCATTGATTTAAGAGGTGTTAAATATTCCACTAGAATGGTACATTTATTAATTTTTTGTAGGTCTGTGAAGATACATAAAATTGTAGAATTAAGCTCTAGAATGATCGAATCTTCCTGAAAAATGAGACTTTCCATTATGAAAGTTTTTTAAAAAGATTTTATTTATTTATTTGAGAGAGAGACAGCAGGAGCAGGAGTGTGGGAGGGGGAGAGGGAGAAAGAGAAGCCAGGTCCCCACTCAGAGGGAGCCCCATGTGGGACTCAATCCCAGGACCCTGGGCTCATGACCTGAGCTGAAGGCAGACGCTTAACTGACTAAGCCACTTAGGAGCCCCATCCGTTATGACACTTCTGTTCCCTTTTTTCTCAAAGGTCTATTTTGTCTGATATTATAGCAACATAGGTTTCTTTTGGTTGACATTTACTTGATGTATTAGTTCAGTTACAGGCTAAGTTACAGCAACAAAATCTCTGCCTAACAACAGCTTAAGTAAAAGAGAAGTCCATTTTTTTTTCTAATCTGTAATGATTTGGGGGTGCACAGAACAGGGTTTATTGGATACTTCTGTTTTCATAAATTATCTAGGGACTCAGGCTCCTATTTCATCGCTCTGCTGGGCTCCAAGTGATGGCTTTATCCACGTAGTCAAAGATGTCTTACTCCATCCCTGACTCCTTCTTTACTCTTCTATAGGAAGGAGGGAAAGTAGGGCAGAGACAGATGTATTCTTTGTGAAGACCTGACCTGGAAGTTGTATAAGGTGCTGCAGTTCATTTCCGATCAGCCATACCTAACTACAAGGGAGGCTAATAAATGTGACAAGGCATTCCTGTATCCAACTAATATATGAATAGTGCAGGGAAACCAGATTCTGTTCTAAATCTATCTCCATTCTGTCTCCACTCTGGATCTTATCATTTTATATTCTAAAGGAGAGGTTCTTAAAGTTTTTCTGTAAAGATCCAGATACTAAATACCTTAGCTTTTGCAGGTCACATGAAGTTTCTGTCACATATTCTTCTTTTTTCCCAACTTGCTTCAAATTGTAAAAACCATTCTTCACCTAAGACCATATATAAATATGTGGGGGGCTAGGCAGGGCCTATGGGGTGCAGTTTGCCAACTCTGTTTCGGTCTTACATGTAAATAACATGCAGTCATTTTTTTTTTAAATGTTCAGATTAATTTTTGTCCTTTACCTCAGTGGTTAAATCCATTTACTTTTATTGTGATTTCTCAAGTTTATTTTCTATTATTCCACTTTTTTGTTTGTTTGTTTGTTTCTTCCCTGCTGCTGCCCCTCCTGCTACCTCTTTATTTGCCTCTTCTTTTTTTTTTTTTTGGATTGAGCCTTTTTTAGACGTTTTTTAAAAAGATTTATTTACTTATTTATTTATTTATTTTAGGTGGGAAGGGCAGACGGAGAGGGAGAGTCCCAAGCAGATGCGGTGTTGAGCATGGAGCCCAATGTGGAGCTCAACCTCACAACCCTGAGATCAGGACCTGAGCCAAAATCAAGTTAACTGTTTTTTTTTTTTTTTTTAAATAATCAACACCTGTTGGGAAAGTATATGCTTGATCTCTATTTAGCCAATATTCTAGCTATTTTTAACAACCATTCTATCTGTTATGACATCACATATTACATAGTTTCTGGAAAACTCCACTGCTTACTGAAAGGAAAATAAAAGTAAAAAGGTAAATAACATCTTTGTATTATTATGAAAATAGTTTTGACTTGGTTGCCCTCTGATACTGTTGCAAGGATCCCCAGGAGAAACTAAAACACACCTGGGGAACCTGCCATTTCAGAAACTTACACTTAACTAAAAAAAAAAAAAAAAAAAAAGCTCTATCGGTTATACTACTGGACACATCTGGCTGAGATCCATCGTGGAATCCTGAGCAGCTTCAAAGCACTTTCAAAAGGGAAGGGGCCTGAAGGGGGAGAGAGAAAGCTTAATTTTGCTTTCTTCACTATCTTTTTTGGAATTGACATTTCTGATCTGCTTCTCTGTTCAATTTCATCCTCTTCCTGTCAGACTCTCAAAACTGCTTTTTGAGACCCTCTGTAAAATTTCAGCCAACAATCTCGGATAGTATGTATGTTGTTGTTGTTGTTGTTTTTAAAGCTGATACGTGTTCTAAATATTTAAAAGAAATAACTGTCTCAGAATCATGCTAGTTAGAATAAGTCTGCCCGTGTCCTGTATTCAAAATTCTGATTTGTTTACATAAAAATTCAGCTTCACACTACTCAGAAGTGATGAATGAATTTCTGACTTTGTCAGTGAAAGCCAATTCCTTTTACTTAAAAAATGATTCTATAATTACTAAAGCCAAGTTGAAGTCATGAAAGACCTCTGAAGTCACTTTATCTTTTAAAAATATGGACAAATGGTATCTGAAAACATCAGTATATTGGATATTTATGTATCAGGCAAGTTCTTGGCTGAGATTTTTGCATTTAGTCATCTTTTAAACAAACATATATCCTAGCTAAAGCGCATGATTTTCTCACAATAAGTCTTACTATTTGAAATTGCAATGTGTGATTATCTTTAAAAAATGATAAAGCCTTAATTTTTAAGGTTGATTAACTAGGGTATTGCAAATCATGTCAGCTTCGAGTTTGGCACGTCTCCCAGAAAGCAAACTTCCCAAGCTAAACTCAAAGTTCCTTTTCCATAACAAAGATCTGAATCCATAAAATCTCTTGAGATTTTTTGCATCCAAAACAGACATTTCCCAGGGTTTCATATGGTTTTCTGGAAAGCTCTTGACCCAACAAGTAGTTCCATATGGAGGCATCTGAGCTAATGAAGCTTCATTTCCTGTGAATTCATCTTACTTGAGATATTCAATTCAGGCCATTCTTTCAGACGTCATTGGACTCTCTGCTTCTGTTCCAGCCTGTGTTTTGTGGAGGGAAGCCACAGTCATCATCAGTGACCCGACAGAGTATGTTACTGATTTTTTTAGCAATCAAGTTAGCAGGACATGTTATTTTATCATTTGGGATTTATTAAGCGGCTTCGGTAGCTCTGTGATAGGGTCCGCACAGAGTGAGTGGCAATTAGGTCTTAGCTATATCCCGTAGTAGGAATATCAAAAATGTTCTGGAAAATGTATGGTTTCTAGGCAATGGGAGACTCAATGTAATAGTGATGTTTTAAGTTTGAAGACCTGTATTTCATTTTAGATTTGCCTGGAAAAAGCCCTCAGCATCATTGTAGCAGATCCCATCAATGCTCCATCCAAGTCCCCTGGAATCCCTTTGATTTTATCTTTTCACCAATCTCTGGCTTCAGTGTGATTTTGCCTCTAATGGTTGGCACCTGTGGCTCTCTTTATGGAACTGTTCTCGGGATCCTGGATCCAGGTAGCCCCATGCCAGAGAGTTTGAAGAGCCTGAGAGTCTTCATTTCCCATCCCTTCATTGCCTAGGGGCGGCTCCCCGCCAATGACCAATGATGAAGACATGGGGTATAGGTGGGAGGAATATAAAAGCCTGCTCCCTTGCAGAGCTCCCCTGCTGAATCAGGCTAAGGTTGAGACTTTGCTGGAAATCACACCAATCCTGGATTCTGCCCCTTCTAAACTGGAGTACTGATTCTTACACTACAGGCTGACCAGCTTTACTTATACTTACTTATGCTTACTCTACTACACTGTAATAAACTACACCGTAGGGGCACCTGGGTGGCTCAGTGGGTTAAAGCCTCTGCCTTCGGTTCAGGTCATGATCCCAGGGTCCTGGGATCAAGCCCCACATCCAGCTCTCTGCTCAGTGGGGAGCCTGCTTCCCTTCCTCTCTCTTTCTCTGCCTCTCTGCCTACTTGTGATCTCTGTCTGTCAAATAAATAAATAAAATCTTTAAAAAAATAAAATAAACTACACTGTATTATATTATATAGGTCTACTTCCTAAAAACAAAATGATCTAGCATTTTAGGAAAGATTGATAAAGAGTAAAATGCCTGGACCAAAATGACTCCTTTTGACCCCAGGGATATCACTTAGATAGGGCAACCTGAGACACTGAGAATGTAAGTCCTCGTCTGGACTAATGGATTTAAATAAAAGTCAAGATCCGTTAGCATGAACATCATTTGTTAGTCACTCTTTCACTAAACCTAGAAGCAATGAAAAGAAATATGCTTGCTTTTAGAAATAGGTGGGGCAAGATTTTGGTATGCTGATAAAAGCCACCCAAAAACCTGCTAAAATAAAGAACTCTCACCTCAGACTTTTTGGCTCTCTAGATCCTATATTACTGGTGAAGGCTCTGGGCTTTCTCGGAAACAGGAATATATCACAAATGTTGCCTTTCTATTTCAGGGGATTCATATCTCCCTGAAATATGATCCTTTGGTTAAAACACCTCACAGGCATTTGTAGGCTTTTCATGCCATGGAACTCTTCCCAAGATGAAGTTTTTAAGCCATAAAATAAAATTCATAGAATTACAAAGAAAATTAATGATGTTGAAGGATAGTTCTATCCAGAGAACACAGAAGTATCTGTAACACCAAGTCCAGAAACCCTGAAGTGAGGAAAGGGAGTGGTTGAGAGCCCCAGGGCCTTGGTCTTCCTTTGACTAAGCTCTGGGCCCAGCTGGTGAGGCGACCCCTGCTCCTTACTACACTGACCCCACAGCCTCTGCTCTGGGCTGCCCCACTGGTAGAGGCTGCACTGTGGACGAGTTTTAGAGAAACCTAGAAAAGTCCAGCTAGAAGCATTCAGATCTTCTTGGAACCTGTCCAGAAAATACTATATGACTATAATGATACTAAATACTAAATACTAAATAACTATAATTGAGTTTATGTCCTGAATTTGGGCCTCAACAAAGTGAAATAGATAATAACATTAGCAAGTGGAATAATCTCAGTTGCTAACATCTAAAAAAAGTTAAAGTTTTTAATGGAAATGCTCTTAAATTTATATTAGTTTAATAATTTTTAACAGAGTTTTCTCATAATTCATGGTTATTCAAAGTTTGAATATGGGGCATGGTGCCTGAAGCTTTTCCAGTAATGATAAGGCTGGGTAGTGAAGACAGATCATGGGGGCCATGGTCTGAATGTTTATATCCTCCCCAAATTCATGTGTTGAAATCTTAACCCACAAAGGTGATGGTATGAGGAGGTAGGGCCTTTGGAAGGTGCTAAGGTCATGAGGGTGGAGCTTCTTATTAAATAGGTCCCACAGAGATACCTTTCCCCTTTTACCAGGTGTGGTGAGAGCTATGAACCAGGAAGAGGGTCTTCACCAGGGTGCTCCCGCCTTGATCTTGGACTTCCCAGTCTCCAGAACTGTGAGAAATAAATTTCTCATGTTTATAAGCCACCCTGTCTGTGGCATTTTGTTATAGTAGCCCAGACAAAGACAATGGGGAAGAAGGAACATCACCACCAAGAGAGTGCCTAGACTTCGCTTTAGTGAAGAAATCCCTGATGTGAGGCTGTGTATTAGGTACCTGTCTTCTGTGAAATGTAGAAGGCCATGGCCACCTCACTTTGTGGACGAATGCAAAAACAGCTTCTTGTTTCCAAATTGTTAAATCAAATGCCAAGCCGAGTTTCAAATGCCAAGATACAGTTTCCTTTTCATTCAGAAAAATTTCCCTTTGCCTTTATCATGAATATCCTTCATTGACACCTTTCCAAAAATTATCTCATCATTTCATTTCATTTTATGCCAACACCTGTATTAAGTGACTACTATGTGGGAATGCCTCTGGGCTTGGCGAGCCCTCATTGTAGGATTAGAGATTAGCATGTCAACAAATACATTGTAATATAACTGCTTCAACAAGTTTAATAAAATTCCACTAAGGCGGGGTGCCTGGGTGGCTCAGGCAGTTAAGCATCTGACTCTTGATTTCAGCTCAGGTCATGATTTCAGGGTCCCGAGATTGAGCCCTGTGTGGGACTCCAGGATTCTCCTCTTCCTCTCCCTCTGCCCCCACCCCTCTATTTAAAAAAAAATAAAAATTCAGTAAGGCATGGTATTATAGAGCAACTAATTTAATAACTGGGATATGGGAAAGCTTCACGGAGAAGGTAATATTTGAGTGAGATATGAAAAGATGAGTCACCACAGATGAAGAGTGGTGTGAATGTGATCCCAGAATAGCAGATAGCGTATGTCAAGGCCGGGAAGGTAAGGGACTGAACTCAGTTTGGGTGCATGCAGGTGGGGAGTGGAAATGGATTCGTAGCCAGATTTTCAGCAGGATTTGGAGTTTCAGTTTGCAGGTACCAAAGAGCCAGCTGAATTTTGGGGATAATAATGCTGGCTTCTGTGTGTAGGGAATAAACTGGTGACAGATTTAAAAAAAAATATGTTGTAATAATTCCAAGCAACAGATGATGAAGCCATGGGCTCAGGCAGTGGCAACAGGAAGATAAAGGAGGTGCTGGATCTGAGAGATATTTCTCGGAGAATTGGCAGCATTTTGTGAGCAATTTGATGTAGAAGTGGGAAAAGAGGGAGGAATTGAGGTGTCCGATAAGTTTGAATTGCCTACAAGAAATGCTGCCACATTGTTTGATTCCCACCACCTTCCCGCTTAATAGGTGAGTGCTGGGGTGGATTCTTCTGACCATGATATGGTTAGGTGGAGTCTTTCATGATACTTCTCCTGCGTGGTGTTCTCTGAGCCTTTAGATCTGTATCTTGGTTTGTCATCTGTCATTAATTTTGAGATATTCTCAACAATTATGACTTCAAATATTCCTTCCATTCCATTCTCTCTGTCTTCTTTCTTAGGTATTCCAATTATGTTTATCTTATCCTTACTGATATCCATCAGTTCTTAGATGTTCTTTCCTGGTGTTTTCTCCTTATTCCTTTTTTTTCTCTTTGTATGTTGGTTCGAGAAGTTTCTAACGGACTTCTCTGAATGTGCTCAGATTCTTTCCTCAGCCATGTCCAGTCTACTGATGAGCTCATCTAATCATTCTTCATTTCTATGATGGTGTGATATTTTCTTAGCTTTTTTTATCTCTCTGTGTACATTACATTAACCACTTGTTCTTGTGTGTTATCTACTTTTTCCATTAATGACTTTAGCATATTCATCTTTGTTATTTTAAATTCCTGGCCTGAGAATTCCAACAGCTGTGCCATATCTGCATTGGGTTCTAAAGATTGCTGTGTCTCTTCAGACTGTGTGTGTGTGTGTGTGTGTGTGTTTCTCTTTGCTCTTCCTCTTAGCATGTTGTGGGATTTTTTTGCTGAAATTCAAGTATGTTTTATTGGTAAGAAGAACTGAAATTAATAGATCTTTAGTGTGAGGACTTATATTCATCTGATTAGATGTTAGGTTGTGTTAATATTTACTGTACTTATAGTTGCCAGAGGCATTAGATTCCTCTAGGATCCTTGTTTTCACCTCCTCTCCTCACATGAGGCTTACATCAGTACTCATCCTTGAAAAATCTGTGTCTGGTTGCTCTTCCAGGTAGCTGCTCTGTTACTATACTGGGTCCTGTTGGTGTGGTGATCAAGGGTGGGGAAAGAGAGCATCTTTTAAACTCTTAATAAAACTTCAGTCTTTTTGAGGGTCTGTATCTCCAGCCTGTGACCTTCTTAAGTGGTTCTTTATTTACCCTTTGCCCCCTACTCCCTTCCCTGACTGAAGGATTTCCAATCTATTTTCTTGAAGTCCTGACTCTTGGTGAGTGTGTGTGTGTGTGTGTGTGTGTGTGTGTGTGTGTGTGTGCATGTGCGTGTGTTTCATCTTAAGTGAGGCAGACAGGTTGAAGGGAACTGGAGTTGGAAGGAATTCTCTTCTTCCAGCTGATGAAGTTTTAGGATTGAGCTCTTGCATATTCCTTTTATCTGGAGAGTAGCCAGGTGTTATGGAGAAGGCTCTTCCTCTACCCCTCCCAGAATCACAGGAATCCTTTATGGATTCTCACTGGGAGTACCTAGTGGGGTTTCTGGAGAGAAAACCCAGTGAAAGTAAGGGAGTGTCTCTAAGACTGTGACCTCTAGGACTTTCTCACCTTTGTGATTCTTCACATTCAGGCCCCAACAATTGGTCAACATTACCATTTCACTGTTCTTACAAGTGGCTGTTTCTTGTGGCTTTTGCTCTGTGGAAGTGGATCTTGGTTTCTGTATCTCCATAGAGGCACCTGACTCAGGATTTCAGGGTGACGGTTTGCCCAATGTCTTCAGTTCCCTGATAGGTCTAAGAAAAGTCACTGATGTTTAGTTTTTCCACATTTTTCTTGCCTTGAGAAGTTGTTAGACAGTTACTGACAATGTCCAGGCTCTTTATATCGTGAAGCTGAAATTGAACTTTGATTAACTCTTTTGAGAAATGGAATCAGATCACCTCATCTTGCACCATTATCCGTGGTCACTCCCACCAGTGTCAAGCCTGGGTGGCCCCAGTAGGCTCTCCCTGCCTCCTAATTTCCACATGCTCTATGCTTTTTGCTCTGAGGCTGAAAATCTTATTTCTCCCCTTCTCCTTTCCCCTTCCTTCCAAGTGTTTTCAGTGTGTTCTTTCAAATTTCTATTTCCATCTAGATGGACTTTGTTTCATTTTATCAATCCAGCTTTCCTGGTGACCCTTATATGGGATTGTTCCTCCACTGCTACCTCCCCACCTCTGTACATCCAACTTTTTTTTTTTTTAAGATTTTATTTATTTATTTGACAGAGAGAGATCACAAGTAGAGAGAGAGGCAGGCGGAGAGAGAGGAGGGAGCAGGCTCCCTGCTGAGCAGAGAGCCTGATGCGGGACTTGATCCCAGGACCCTGAGACCATGACCTGAGCCGAAGGCAGCGGCTTAACCCACTGAGCCACCCAGGCGCCCTGGACATCCTACTTTTCTTGGGATGAAATGAAGGCCTGGTGCTGCTTCTAGATTCTGCATGCTCCTTCTAGCCCAGTATTCAAAGTCATCCATTCTAATGGAAACAAACAAACTAACAAACACCTTTCCTCTGGCCTCTGGCTAACAACAGTTACAGATTTTTAGAGTCCACGTGGAATTCATCATAACCTACATACGATATCATACATAACCACCCCGGCATTGGGAGGTTCCCTCCAGGAAAGCAAGGAACTTGTTTGCCTTGTTCATTGTTGTACCCCAAGCATAAGGTCATACTCAGAAAATCTGCATTTGGAAACATGTGCAAAAGAGTTCAGCATCTTCTTTTAATGTCATTCTAGGGTATCATCCAACAAGCCCACCCCCAGAGAACTTATTTTTCCAAAAGAACATATTACTTGACTGCTATTTACTATTAATTAAGGGCTTAGACTCCATAAAGACACATGTTAACTTGTTGATTTGTGTCTCATCAAGAAGCAAATAATTTCTGTCAAGTAGAAAAGATAACTTCCAAGGTCACAGTTTATTTCCTACAGGACTTAACCTGTTTGTATACACCCATACCATCTTACACTAATGTTCTCTTTTTAGTATTATTATTTTTTAAGATTTTATTTATTTATTTGACAGACAGGATCACAAGTAGGCAGAGAGGCAGGCAGAGAGAGAGAGGGGGAAGCATGCTTCCCTGCTGAGCAGAGAGCCCGATATGGGGCTCGATCTCAGGACCCTGGGATCATGACCTGAACAAAGGCAGAGGCTTTAACCCACTGAGCCACCCAGGTGCCCCAAATGTTCTCTTTTTAAAGGACCATATAATTTCCCCTTTTCTCAAAGTTTCCTTAGAGTCAGCTTTACTACATTACTGTTCGATACAATAATTAATGAATTGAATAAAATTGGTGACATGTGTTCATTCAGTATTTGTCTGAGTGTTGTGTTTTTCATTTTCGAAAATTACATTTTGACAATTGTACCTCTGAACAATGTAGGTGCCCTGTAAATAATCACAGAATGGGTAAGCACACAATGCAGAGAATGTCCCTTACACACATTTTTGAAAAATTTGTCCAAGTATGTCCTTAGTCTCACTTCCTAGCCATGGAACTGCCTGCTCAGGCAGTGTGACCACTTGTAATTTTCATAGATACTGCCAAATTATAGTCCTACTGACAGTTTAGGAGGATGTTCATTTCCTCAGATCTTCCTCACACTTCATTCTTCAATATCAAACTTATTATTACATTTTTGTCAATCTGACCAGCAAAAATGTTTTGATTTGCATTTAAAATTATGCAGAAGCATCTTTGAGGGTTTTATTAGCTATTTGAAAACATATCTATAGATGAATACATAATGTGTACATTGTATACTTGTTTCTCTACTTGACTGAGACTTTGAGATCTTCAGCCCTTCTGCTTCTATTCATCCTCTCCCTTCTGTCTCTGTGTCCTTCTGTCTGGTTTCTAACTCATGGACTGTTAGTTCAACCACCTCCTCCTATCGTCCAACTCCTTCCCCTGTGTCTCTCTCTCCCCAAACTCACTCAGGATCAATACGGCTGATTTCCCTTCGCTTGCGTCTACACCTCATCTGCTAAGCGATGCTGAAAACAAACAAACCAACCAAAACAAAGCCCACATGACCCTGCCAACTCTTTTCTCTACAAATTTATGGATTCCTAACTCTTCCACCCATCTTTTCTAGTTGGCAGTTTCTCTTTTCCTGCCAAGAAGCTGTCATAATAACACATCTACGCCTTCTTAAAATACCTCCTAGCCTCACCACCTCACCCCTCAATTTGAGGAGGTGACTCACCTTCTCCTTTAACGAGAAAAGAGCTGTCATCAGATTTGTGATCGGAACTCCCCCCCCACCCCCCGCCAACTGCCAATGTGCAGTGTATTCGCACCTGTACCCTTCCTTTTCTTCCTTGTCTTGGTTATGATAGAAGAGGTGGTCCTCCTCTGTCCAAGATTTCACCCTCCTCCTAGGCTCCGAATCCTTCATCTTCCCCTCATCAGGAACACCACCAGTCTTCTCATTTCCTCATCTTCAGCCTCTCCCTGTCCACTGGACCCTCCCATTAGCATTTGAATACACGAAACTTCTTGTGTTGAAAAAGTTCTTTGGACTCTGCTTCCTCCTCCAGTTTCTGCCCTGCATATCTCCTGGACACAGCTCTCCATCTTGAAAGAGCTGAAATGTTCTTTTTCCTTGGATGCTGGGAAATCTGTGAGTTCTCTGGCTGCTTCTTCTTAGTTTCCTTCATAGCTCTTCCTCTTCTGCCCATCCTTACATTTGGGATTCCTATTGAATTTTTTTTTTCCTTTTCCATCTGCTCTTTCCTCATCAGTCTGCTATCAATTTTGTCCTTTCTCAAGGCTGAAATTAAAACCACACATTGGTATCTGCATCATTGTCTCTCAGACAGATCTCTCTTCTGAGATAAAGACTAAGTCCAATTCTTTAATGAGCATCTACATGTGGATGTCTGTGCTCCAGGCACAAACCTAACTTAATCCATGTGCACTTCCCCTACTACTGCGAAGAGTAATAACTCCTCCTCCACCTCCATTCCCCCACCCCTCCAAAGCTACTAGGAAAACCATCACTTCTCTTCTGTCTTTTATTTGGGGAATGGAGCCACAGAGATTCAACCTTCTTTCTTAATTTGAAACTCTGTATGGCGTCTTTGATACCTTGTTATTCTTTACACCCGTTCTTGGTTGTGAAATCATTAGCCCTAGGAATGGATATAAGAAGACCAGAGACAGCCCATCTGTCTACTGGGATGGTTTCCTATTTGCTTAATAGGAGCGTGGATGTGGTCAAAAGCCCTTCTGCAGTCATTCTCACCCACCATGTGAACCATGCCTATCTCTTTAAGAGCCAAGGTTTTCCAACTACGGGAGCTTCCACTGCTGGCACAATTTTGTAGGTAGTGTGGAGACACTGGGAATCAACATTTCCTTGTGCTTTATCTTTATTCTAAACACTGTTTCTGCTGAATAGTTCTTTCCATCATCTATCTACCTATCTATCTATCCATCCATCATCTTGCTTTTTTTCTTTTCTATCTTTTTAATAGGTAATAGATTTGCATAATCCAAAATGTATATAAGGCACAGAAAGTTATCTAGAGTGAATAAGAATTCTCTTTTCATCCAAGTCCTACAATTAACTCCTTCCCCTGGAGGAAAACCATTACCATTGGTTTCTTATACATCCTTCTAAGATATAAGCACACTCATGCAGGGATTTTTTTTTCTTTCATTTTTTTCCTTTGTTGCACAAATTGTACTGAATTTTCTTTTTTCTTCCTAATACATCTTAGAGATCTTTCCATATCAATATATAGAGCCACTGCCTTTTTCTTGTTAATAAATATATTGTATTCTTATTTATCATAGTTGGTTTAACTAGCCCCTTACTGAGAGACATTGAGATGGCTTCCAGTTTTTTACTATTTATTATAAAACAATGCTAACCTTATTAGGTTATGATTTTAAAAATTCCCCTTATTGTAGTTCTGTTCATTATTATAATTTAGAAAGTCTGGTTTCAAATCTTTTAGTGATACCGTTTTAAATGGCTTTTATATGATCCTTCATTCTCTATTGGACAGCATCTACTCCTTGTCCACTGGAAACAATGACAAGATTAATGTCTTTTCACCTCTTACCACTTTGCTTCTTCTGCTCCCCAATTTTGACTGATTGAGTCATTATCTCTTCAAGCATTTACTTCTGTATTTTTAAGTACTTCTACTTCTAATTAATTGATCGGCTTTCTATATCTTTTGAAATCTTACTTTAACACACAAATACTTCATTGTATTTCCCCTTCTTCTCATCTCTGACACTAGTCCCACCTTTTAATAGTAATATTTATATTAATACATCCTTGCGATCTATAATTTAAAAAATGTTCACACTTTGCTTTATAGCCACAGACTGGCTTAAATTCAATCCTATATTTAAGGAGTCTTTTGTCATGATTTCCCCTCATTTACTCATTGGCTCAAACCCAACTTCTAATGTTTATTAAGAAGAACTCAGAGGAACTATCTACTCTTTAAGTTCTCGCATGTTTAAATGTAATTATTTGCTGCCTTACTTTTTAAACTTTTGTTTTGAACTCACTTTAGACTTACAGGAAGTTGCAAAAGTAACATTAGATTTCTCTGTGTAAACGTTTTGCATGATTATAGCATAATCACCAAAACCTGAAAATTGGATTTGGTATGAGACTGTGAACTTGGACCCTGTGTAAATTTCACCTGTTTTTAAGTGAATACTTTTTTCCCCCTGCTCCGGGATCCAGGATCTTACATTGTGTTTACTTCTTGTCCTTCTATGGTGTCCTCTAGTCTATGAGTTTCTCATCATCTTACTATTTTGGAAGAGCAGTGATCTATTGTTTAATAAAATTCTGTCCATGTACACTTGTCTGAGGTAGACTTCAACTCAGTATGCACTTTCTGGGTCCTGGTTTCTCTCCCTGGTCAAAGATGATGCTACTGTCTTCTAGAACTTCTAGCTCCTACGGAGAAGCCTGAGGCCAACCACCTGTTTTGTTATCATTTCTGAAAGAGATGTGTGCCAACTAGACCAGTTAGCAAATCCTTCCAACTTTCCATGAAGCCAAGGATGATATAGCTTGAGTCTTCTATGCAATGGACTTCTGCATTTCTTTCTCCCCATGTGACCCAGAGTGGCAGGTGCAAGGCTGGGCGCTGAGATAGAAGGTCTGGGTCTTCTGCTGTTCCCGGGGTGTCAAATGAGGCTAAGGGAGATTTCTACAGCTGTTTACTTATTTCATCAATGATGACATTTGTTATTTTGTCTCTCCTCGTCTTGATTGTTTTCAATCAAGATGTATTTTAAGAGAGAAGAGGGCAGAAGAGTTTTATCCTTTAATTTTCAATGTGGAAGTTGCAGTTGCAGACCTGTTGATATGTGAGTCACAAACCCCCGAGTTATGCTAAGGTGGGTGTGTTATGCCAGAGAAAGAAGCAAGCAAACTCAAAAGTCCTTTTTTGGAAGCTAGATCATTCAGCGACCCTTCATGGCACAGTCCTTAGTTTGACAAACACCTGCAGAGCCTACTGGCAGGGACTGCCTCATTAACAATGGATTTTTGTCTGTATAAAATACATAATCACTTGACCTACAAAGCACCCCAAACACAAAAGTCTGGCAGGTGCATCCCTGCACTGGTTTGTCTACTTATCAGGAGTAACCAGCCCTGGCTTTTTAAATTAAGCCTTTGGAGTCTGATTGACTCGTCACCTTCAATAATGAAGTAGCAAAGAGATTTGTAAGTTACTGTATATGAAATACGGTTGCCTGTACCATTTGCACCACATTCCATATGGAGTTCCTGTTCCCTAGTGTCACCTGCTCAGAAAACACATATTCCTGTGGGTCCCATTTGGGTTTCACAGTGCATTTTTCTATAGACATAAAGTCGAACATGGGCTTCTGCATCATCCAAACCATGCATTAGTATGCTAATTTTGATTTATTACAGATTAGGTAGCCTTTGTGGTCTTGCCTTAAAACCCAGCTACCATATGTTACACTGTTTCTATGAAGGAATATATTCCAGATCCAAATTACTGCCTTAACACATTAGCTTATTGACTATATAATATGTTCCTAAATTGGATTCTGTCCACATGGTGAGAAAGTACTAATACACGTGTGGAAAATGCCAGTTCCACGGAGCTGGCAAAGTTATAGGCACAGGAAATCTCTTGAGTGAGAGCTTCACACATGACAAAGGAGTAGAGTGAATATGACAGAATCCAATGAGCTGGGCCTGTAGTAGATTTTCCATAGCTCCCTTCTTAGGTAATTTTCCATGTGGAAGTCTTTAAAGCCCTTAGCAAAGGATAGAGAATAAGCAATATAATTTAAATATAATTTAAAGATTTGCCTATTTCTATATCGTGAGTGGGAGAGGAGAACTGGGAAGAATTTGGAGGCTCAAGCAGTTTGGATCGAGCACTTAACTTCCCTCCATTCATTATTTCCAACTGAAAATTGGAGATTAAAGTGAAATGTTATTTTTAAATTAGCTGGCAGGCCCAGATGAAAGGCATGTGAAGTTACATCAATTAAAAATATTAAGGTAAGGAAAGATGTTACTTCCCTCTTGGGCTTGCTTACATTCCCTCCATCCCACACACTGCTTTTATCTCTCTTACTTACTCAGGTTTTGACTTTTGAAACCATGAGAATTTTAATCCATTTTAGACCTGTAGGTCTTCTATTGCTGGACATTCAGAGTCAAAGTCATTTTCTTGAGCTTCCAATTAAACCTACACATTCTGACTTTGCAGACTCCTTCTTTGATGCATTCTCAAAAGATGGAAATGGATTATTAATGGTTTATTTTTAGCTGAAAAAGGAGCAGACAGTACAATAATATTTTCATGAATATTTAAATATCACTACTATAAGTGCTCTGTATCAATCGCATCCTGAAGCCTTATTAAATATAAAGAATACCTATCTCAAGTACAAATCCATTTGGAACATATATAATTGTTAGTGAAAGTAATTACATTCTTATTACAAGGCACGCACACTCTGGCAAGCCAGCTTGAGAAAGGAAGGATATGCAACGTTCTGCCCCTGAGACGCTTGATACAGTGAAGCGTTGTCTACAATGTCCTTGCAAAAACTAACCCTCTGCATCCAGTTGTCTGCTCTGTAAATTAAGGCTCAAGAATAAGAGTATAAATGACCTAAGTTGCCGCTGTGAGCAGCAGGTTGTGTCCAATGTGCAGACAGATGCCCAGACTCAGCAGGCAGTAGCTGGTGAAGCCAGTGGAGCCCCCAGTCTTGGAGAAGTGCCTTAACAGTGACCTTCCAGGAGGAAGAGGTTTGTTCTAGGTTCTGCACTCTGGAACAGGCCAATGTAACTTCTTCTTATGCTGTTTTATATATTTAGAATTTCATAGTGTGCATGTGTGTGTAAAAAGGGTTCATTGCACATGAAATTTGAATGGAAACCACTCAACCTGGGTCCACAAGGATGGGGATTTAGCTCTTTCCCTTAATATTAAGGTCTCTGGGGTCTATGCAGAGATCATGACTTGGGCTTTGAGCTCTAAAAAACGTTCTTGCTGATAGTGTTTTGTTTATCAATGAATCCATTCATTGAACATTTACCAGCATTAGTTAGTGTTCAAGGTGTTGGGGCTCTGGCAGTGAATAAAAAAGATAAATTTCCTGCCTTTTGGAGTTTACTTTCCAGTGGCAAGAAAGAGAAAATGGCAAGTAAGTACTCAAATATAATATGAAATAGTGATGAGTGCTGGAGGAAAAGAAAGCAGAAGGAGACAGAGGCCATGGGGCGCTGTGCCAGGATATTCCTTGGTGACGCAATGGTGTTCAAGCAGATGAAACACACACATGGTAATAACTTTGAAGTTGCTTACAAGTGGGGTGGGAAGCCAGGTGGATACAATGGGGTCATGACTTTAAATTTTGAGTTTGGGCATTGCAGATAGTTGAGAGCTGAACAAGCACTGTTTCTCCCTTCGTATATGATCATACGATAATGTGGCTTGAGAAAGAATTACTGAAGAGAACGACATCTTTTGAGGCTTTATGTAATAGATTTTATGCTCTTTGGTTCACAGGAACAGGAAAAATTGATGTGGTCAGAACCCTAAAATGGGTTCAGTTTAATGTAAAGTAAAAAAAAAATCATAAATGCTTATCAGATAAACCAACACTAATTTTATTAGTTAGATGCTAAAATAGGAGTTAATGCCATCATGAAGAGTCAATGAGAAAAGGTCAATATACATCCTTCTGCCACTCTTTCTCATTTCGTCACTGAGGACAGGCACTCCTTGTGACCCACAGCATGCTTCTCTGATGATGTTTATTTTAAAAGATTTTATTTACTGATTTGAGAGAGAGAGAGTGTGTGTGTAGGGGGAGGGGCAGAGGGAGAAGGGCAAGCAGACTCCCTGCTGAGTGGGTAGCTCAATGAGGACCTGGATCCCAGGACTCTGAGATTATGACCAGAGCTGAAGGCAGAGGCTTAACCCACTGAGCCACCCAGACACTCCCATGTTGCATTTTCAAATCCCTTTCAACTCAGGAACTAAGCAGCTAGCATCCACTAGATGTTGGATATGAGATATTTACAGACTTATTCTCTGACAAAGTCACTCTAGGCAAGGGCTAAATTGATCACTTTTTAAGCAGTTGTTATGCCTTTGTTCTTTCAACAGAGATCAATTTGGTGAAAAAGTTCAGCCCCATTGTTTGGTGTCAAGTGTAGAAAAATGGTTCATTGTCTTTTTGCCCCTTCTGTATGTACAAAGAAAAGAGGATGAAATTTGAAGATGAGTGAGATAAGAAGGCAGACAGGATTTTTTTTCTTAGCGTCAACTTTAGCATCCTCAAACTTAGTTCCAAATAAAGGAAAGAGCTTTAAACTTTTACTAAGTAGTCCAATATGGTTATAAAATTTTATCTTGATATTGTAATGTTCGGGGGGGGGGGAACATAGCTTCTTTTAGAAATTAGATTTTATTGTTGCCCTTGGTCAGTATTCTACCCCGAACTAGGACAATACATACATTACATAAGTGAGTATATTTAAAATATTCACTCCTTCAAAATCACGATAAATACATTCAGCTCCATAAATGACTAATTTATTCATCTTTGTTCAAAAGAGGTTGTTAGGTCATTAGATGTCCTACAACTAAGAAGAAAGGAAAATTAATTCGGAGAAAACACTATTTAGAATAAGTTCTACAGAGCCCAAAGCAGGTACCCAGTAATTAAAGAGATGTTAGGAATTAGTCCACCACTATCTGTCTTTATTTTTCAATATGAAAAACTTCATTTCCAATCAGTGATGTGCTCAAATATTTAGGTGAGTTTAAGAGTTGAACTTACAAAGACAGTATTTCCGTAAAGTTTGATTCCTTAAAGTTTGATTCTTAAAATCTCTTTAAGCTGTTATCTCACAATCCAATGACTAGTAACCAAAAGCACGTTAAAAGAATAACTTGAATAGAAGACTATATTGAATTTTAAAGGTAAATTACACAGCTGGGCTCTCTGTCCTGGGGAGTCTGAGTCTTGCAATATGCTTCCATCACAAAGATACTTTTCTCTTTTCCTATACTTTGCTTTTGTTTATGTAGCTGGCCTATCGATACAAAGTGACCGCTGCGTAGTTAAGTTTAAGCAAAATCAATATTCTGAACTGCTGTGTTCTCAATTTTTCTTTGAAAAATAAACAACAACAACAAAAGTTTCCTCCAGAGCCTACTTTTCTAATTCTTGTTCTAAAGGATTTTTTGTTTTACATATAATATTAGAACTGTGATTGGTACGGTGAGTTCTTCATTCTGGCTGCATAGTCTAATTTGTAAATGGAAACACCAAAGTGTCAAAGTTTACCAGATGATGATTTCCTGCTTCCCTTCCCTAGCCAGCTGGGTGTGGAAAGGAGGCAGGTGCTGACCTAAGTAAATTCAGAAGTGAGTATAGTCTGTAAGGTTCAGCAAATGAACCTGTATATAAGCACTGTACTCTAGTTGATAAAGGTTTCCCAAGAAGATATGGGTTAGCAATTCTGATAGCTTTACAAGTACGTACTTGAATTGATAAATTGAATAAGTGGATGATGGATGATTCATTTGCTTTTGGAGTAGGATTCTCCTGTATATAGAAGGGGAGGCTAGGATCGTCCATGGTATAATAAAAATTGGAGACATCTGTATGAACACATGTTTAGCTTAATAAAGATAAAGATGGTAACATACATATACATGCTACATATAAGAAATATTTAGAGACCTGTATATATACAGATTAGTAAACATCCATATATTTCCTTCATCTGTTAACTGAAAATGCCTTAAAAAAATGATACCCCAGTGACACAAGCCGAACTAGTACCTAGATCTTGGTTTCTAAAACCATTCTCTAATAAAAGGAATTGGTGCTCTGGGGAGAAATGGCTGATTTGGGGACTGAGCCAGGAGATAAACAAGATGATTCTGGAGCATCTTACAAGTGCCAGAAAGTGAGGCAGTGCCAAAAAGCAAGATAAAACAAAAAGATCCCATATACACATAATGATATAGGTATGTCAAAGGGACCTGAGCCTTCTAGTTGGTCAAAACTGTAACAATCTGAACAACAAAATAAATGAAGTAACATTAGATTATAACCCAAAGTAGAAAATAAATATCCATAAGTCTATATCAAAATAAAGAAAAGAATAAATAAATAGATGGGGGAGAATAAACAAATCTCCGATGCAGAATTCAAAATATTTTATGCAAGTCATTTCTCCTCAAGGAAGGAGAACATAACCACCTACTCCTGATATGTGGGCTATGACTGGTGACTTTTTTCTAAAAAGTACAGTATGGGAAAGGGAAAAACTTGGGTAACTTCACAGAGATAAACTGGACAAACATTACCTTAGCCACATGACCAAGTTCAATATCACGTGGTAAATCATGTTGATGGTATGTATCGTTGGTACTATGTGGTTTTTTTTTTTTAATGGCACTTAATCTGTGATCTTCCACTCCAAAATATATTACCCCTGTCAAATCATGAGACAGACATCTCACCAATCCAGACTGAGGGGCATTCTACAAAATACCTGACCAGTATACATCAGAACTGCCAAGGTCATCAAAAACAGAGTCTGAGAAACTATCACAGCCCAAAGGAGCCCAGGAAACACAAACCACTAAAGATAATGGGGTGTCCTGGAGCGGATGCTGGATTAGGAAAAGGGCATTAAGCAAAAAACTCAGGAAACCTGAATTAAGTATGAATTTTGGTTAATAATAGTTTATCAGTACTGGTTTGTTCATTGTAACAAATGTACCAGACTAATGTGAGATGTGACTAATAGGAAAATCTGGGTGTGGGGCATACGGGAACTTTATAGTATCGTTGCCATGTTTCTGTAAATCTACAACTGTTATAAAATAAAAAATTGATTAAAAAATAAATCCAATTAAATCTTGTAGAAGTAATTCTAATGTTTTATTAAACTTAGATGGATATTCTTCTTCCTGTTTTTGTACGCTTTGTTCTACTATAATTGGTAAAGTACAAGGAATTAAAAGAGAACAGAACCCTTAATTACCTACTGAAAGCTATGTCTGGCTGCCTTTTTTCTCTATAAGTATTAAGATCTAAACAAAAGTTTGGCTGAAACCAAGCTAAAGAGAGAGAGCAGTGTACATTTTTTTAAAAAATGGACAAAATGCTTTCTCCTACTTTTTTTTTTTAAGATTTTATTTATTCATTTGACAGAGACACAGCAAGAGAGGGAACAGAAGCAGGGGGAGTAGGAAAGGGAGAAACAGGCCTCCCACCAAGCAGAGAAACCGATGCGGGGCTGGATCCCAGGACCCTAGGACCATGACCTGAGCTGAAGGCGGACGCCCAACCACTGAGCCACCCAGGAGCCCCTCCCATGTTTTTATACTACTGCTGTAAAAAACGTTGTCCCTGCATATAAAAACATTTTATCTACTATAAGCCTGGAAGAATATTCTTTATATATTTGGTAAATAAATGCATGTTAGGTTTGAGTTATTCTCCTATTGCTGTGGGATTTAAACTGGCACAGCATGTGTTTATGGATGCTAAAAATAAAATGTTTAAATACTTAATAATAGTTTGTAAAACTGGTAACACAGATGATCTTTTTGAAATTAAATAGAAAGAAAAAATAAGTTTTCAGTGCATATATGTAAGGACAGTCAGAAGGTACATTGACTTTTGCTGGGTTTGTAACATACATCAATTTCCTTAAATACAATATTGATGGTTTTATTATTAAACACATAAACCAGAATTCAATAATTTTTTTCTATACCTATTATTTCAGAACATTTTGAAAGATGATGTTCTTTGTGTCTGGAAACATAAAGGGCTGTAATTTCAGACACACTATGCAGTTTGCCAAATAGGTTTTGACAGTGGTACTCCATCAATATTTTACTGAGAATGAAAAATGAACATCAGACCATTTTAGGTATTCTCTCTAGAGCCTACTAACCTATTGCTTTGCTCCAAGGGAAGTCCTAGTTCTTTAAAGAATATGGTCTTTTGAAACCTCTCAGGAAAACTTCAATGCCATCTGTCCACTTTTTATTTGCACTTTAATAAAAGCCTTTTAGTCAATCCAAGACTGGTGACACTTTGCTAGGGCAAAGCTTGGTAAATAACGGTCTCTTTCAGTATACTTAATTTTGCTTTCAACTGAATAGTTAATGATGTTTGACATCTGACCAGCCAGGAAGGATGAAGGTTATTTTGCAGGAGCAGCCTATCTGTGGCCCTCCCGTTCAGGCCTGGCTAAATCCTCAAGTCACATTCAAGGCTTCACAGAGCCCTGGACTGGGAACCCCAGCTCAGACTCGGGCTCTGGGTCTGTTCCTATCTTCTGTCAACACATTTGAGTAAATCCTCCCACTGCTTTGGGAACTATGCTTTCTCACATGAAAATGTGAGAGGTCCCCTCCCCCACATCTATTAGTTTTCTTCTTTTTCAGTTTCGAATGTCCTCATAGTACAAATTCAGGGGAAGGAATCCTAAGCTGTTCTTCCTTGTGAGGCATTTGGGAGAAAATGGAGCGTACAGCTGATAAGGGTGTAGGGGGAGTGCGCAGCCAACAGATGGGCGAGTGCAAATCTCATTGCTGTTATACAGTGGGTAAAAGCAAGAGAAAAAAAGGACAAATTTCATTCTCCTGGCTTGTCAAAATATGTCATGCACAATCTTAACCCCTCACCTTGAAAGGTCCTTAATGCAGTCCTGGAAAGACCTTGCTTACCAGTGAGGGATGAGGACTGAATACATCGTTGGCATCGCTAATGATATGACAGATATTTTTCAAATGTGATGTGCTATTGCTATAACCACAGCAGGAGTTTTCTAGGCAATGAAGGTGATGATAGTTTTATAGAATCTTTGATTCTGTATCTTTGTGAAGGACACAAGTCTGTGAAGATAAATCCCATCATTTTTGAATTTTTCTCTTACAGACAGATTGTAGCTATGTTCTGCGGAGAGAGATATACAGCGATCTACACAGACACAAGATGTAAATCTCTGTGTGTCTTTGTCTATAAAGCCTAGCATTATTTGGAGTAAAAATGGGATGTAACTATGTAACTATAGAGATTATTACCAAATCAGACTAATGTATGAATATAATTTACTCTAAGTGATTAAAAAAGAAAAAAAATATATGATCAACTCAGCAGGTTCATTGTTCACATTCAGAAATCATTCAGCTAACAGACTTTTCTCAAAGTAGTTGGAGAAGAGAACTTTTAAAGCCTGATGAAGAATGTCCACAAAAACCTAGAGTAGTGTCTTACTTGGTAATGAGACTTATTTTTATTTTTATTTTTGGTAATGAGATTTTTAAGTCAGAAACAAGCCAAGGACAGCCAGCCTCACTGTGTCTATTAAACACTGCTCTGAAACTTTTATTCATTATAATAATAATAACACACACACAAATAATTTAGCTATAGAGATGAAAGGAAAGGAACAAATTGTTCTTGTTTGCAGATGACATGGTTATCTACCTGAAAACCCAAATAATGTTTAGTATGAGAGCTTAATAATGTCCCCAGATGGAAGAACAATATACATGTCAGTTGCATTTTAACAAACCTGTAATGAACACAGCTTTAAAAAGTTACTATTTATACACTTGTGGTGAGCATAGCATAAGCATAGAGATGATGAATCACTATGCTGTACATCCGAAACTAATGTAATGTTGTGTGTCAACTATACTCAGAAAAAAAATTTAAAAAATTAAAGCAAAAAGTCTAATAAGCTAACATTTATAACAGCAACCAAAAAAGAGAGAGAGAGAGAGAGAAAGAGAGGATGAACAAAGGTACATAGGAACAAACCCAATAAAAATGTGTAAGGGGTGCCTAGGTGGCTCAGTCAGTTAATTGTCTGCCTTGGGTTCAGGTCTGGGATCAAGCCCCATGTCAGGCTCCTTGCTCAGCAGGGAGTCTGCTTGTCCCTCTCCCTCTTTCCCTCCTGCCTGCTCATGCTCTCATTCTCTCTCTCTCTCTATTAAATAAATAAAAAGAAAAAACTTTTTAAAAATATGTAAGAAGTTGAGAACATTATAAAGAATAATTGAAAGGTATCAGAGAACAGCCATTTTGTATTTTGAAGTATGTCATAAATGCAACAGAGTGTAGAAAACTGAAATGTAAACAACAATTGAAAGAATGGAATACCTACCACCCAGCTTGGCAAGTATAACACTAGTTGTCTGTGTCTTTGAAGTCCCTCCTTGCCCTGCTTGGTCCAGACCCACCCAGCATCCCCAGAGCTTGCTCTCCTTCACTCTTTAACACATAGTTTTGTATCCATCACTATTGATTTAGCTTTGCCTGCTCTGAACTTCATCTGTTGGAATCTTATCCTATGTGTCCTTCCATAGCCAGCTGTTCGCACATATTTCTAGAATGATGCATATAACCCTAGAGCATCCGCTTTCTCACTGTGTGCTCTCCCACTCTATGAATCCATCCCATTACTTCTCTCCAAACAACTTCCAGTGGATATTTGGGACATTTTTAGCAAAGCAAAGATATTTGGGGCGTTTTAGCAAAGCTCATTCCACGTGTGTTCCTGGCATACTTATGCAAGAATTTCTTTAGAACATATGCCTATAAAAGAAAGTTATTTGGTTGAAGAGAATACAGATACTTTCACTTTACTGGCTAATAGCAAATTGTCTCCCCAAGTTGTACCCTTTTGCACTTTGATCATTGTGTATTATCACTGTGTATGAGAATTCCTACTGCTGTATACTCTTGGCCACACAAGTCCTGTCACACTAATTTCTGCCAATTTGGTTGGTATGTGATAATATCCCACTATGACTGTATCAGCTTCCTTTTGCTGTTATAACAAATGATCACAAACTTTTGTAACAAAGCATCACACATTTATTATCTTGCAGTTCTGGACAAGTTCCAACATCAGTCTCACTGGGTTAAAGTCAGAATATTGGCAGATCTGGTTCCTTCTAGAGTCTCTGAGAGGAGAATTGGCTCCTTCCTTTTTTTACCTGCATCCCTGTCTTGTGACTCTTCCCTCCAAAATCTTCTTGCTGTTGTCATATCTTCTGTTTCTGCCTTTGATCTACTTGCCTACCTCTTATAAAGATTCTTAGGATGACCTTGGGCTCATGTGGCTAATGTAGGATAATCTTTCCATTTTGGATCCTAACTTCATCACATCAATAAAATCCCTTTTATCAGGTACATGAGCATACTCAAAGTTATGAGGATTACAACATAGAAACTTGGGAGGCCATCATTTGTCTACGAGACTGGTTTTATTTTGTTTGATTTCTACATTGGGCTATAATTGACATATATCATATGAATTTCAGCCTAACAATTCACTATTTGTATATTTGTGAAATGATTGCCACAAGAAGTGTAGCTAACATCCGTCACCACACACACAGTTACAAATGTTCTTCTTGTGATGAGAACTTTTAAGATCTTTAAGATCTTAGCAACTTTCAAATATACAATATGTATTGCTAAGTATAGTCACCATGCTGTACATGTCATCTCCAAGTCTTACTTATTTTATAACCGGAAGTTTATATCTTTTGATACCCTTCACCCATTCATATGTGTATCTAAGCTATGTGCACTTTCCCAAAGCAATGGATACCTCAAAACAGCAGTAATAGGTTAAGACAGATTTTCTGGATAGTGGTTTCAAATATTTCCACAAATTCTTTAAAGTGTCCCCTCCCTTCAGAAGCTACATCTCTAACACTCTGCCCCTTGAGTACTTAGAGACTTACTTCTAGTGAAGAGAATGCAACAGAAGTGAAGTTGTGTCCCTTTTGAGACCTATAAAGAGCCGTGGGGCTCTCTCCTTGATCAATCTATTGGATTACTCATTCTGGGGGAGCTAGCTCCCATGTTGTGAGGACCCATAGTTAGCCCTCTAGAGAGGCCCATATGGCAAAGAACTGGACCAGAGAGAAACTGGGGCTCCCGGCTCACAAAGTGTGGGGAAGCCATGTTGGAAGTTATTCCCTCAGTCTGAGTCAAGTCTGTATGTCAGTGCCTCTAGTCCTAGTTAATATCGTGACTAAAAGCTCATGATAGACCTCCAGCCACTTTCACTGAGCTATGACATTCTAGAACTCCCAACCCTCAGAAATTGTTAGATAATACATTTCTGTTGCTTCATACTAAATCTTAGGATAATTTGTTATATAACAGTAGATAAAGAATACACTCCTCTATTCACGAATCGGAAACTTTAGGCAGAAAATTTGCTTCAGCTTCCTCTCTTGCACAGTTGGGGGTAAGAATAGAATTTATCTCATTCACACCACGTACATAAATAGGACCCTCCTGGAGAAATACAGCATTATACAAAACAGCCATACAGTAGAAATTCCTTCGAATAAGTTGCATCTGGAAGAAAACAAAAGATCATTTGCTCAATTTTAAATCCCTCCACAGTTCCTTAAAAACTGCTATGATTTAATTCCTTCTTCAGATTCTAAAGTCTTAACATTTATCTGGAAAACAAGAAACACAATAAAATCTCAGGCAGTGGTGATCTTGGAGGGGCGGACGGGGGTGGGGGAGAGATTAGACATCTTATTCAGACTAGACCCAATCGATAAAATATTAATTCTTCTTTGTTCAAAGTTAAGAACTTTATGGATATAGTTACAAGATACCAACATCATTTTCCTGAATGTTTAATTTCATCTATCTTCTGAAGCACATACCTGAAGTTATTGCAGTCTTTCTTTCTGCTACTTTCCCTACAGTTGACTGCTTTCCTCACACAGCAAACAATAAATGGGAAAATACTTTAATAAAGATTTCAGTCATAATTCCTCATGACAGCAAAGTGAGACACATATCTCTCACATTAGGCAAATTTAAAAGGTTAAAAGCAAAATACTGCTTGATAAAATTAATATAAGACAGTTCCCAGTATCCTGTTAAATTGAGTAAATCTCCTTAGATTAAATAAAAAATACATGAAAATAATTCAAGGAATTGAATTCAAGGAAAAAACACAGTGTCCTCCAAACATGTCAATAGTGTATCTAAATTACACTTCATTTTTTTTCCAACTAGAATATATTTGTAACCATTTCTTATAATAAGTTCTGTAGAGATTTAAAGTTCTTACATCTACCTAAAGTGTTCTAATATTTTCAAATTTTTGAATTAACACTTTTTTCCTTATACTTTTCAATGTGGGTAAATCAGGTTATATTTTTTGGAGTATAAAATTTTTAAGCTAGGTAATCTGAAAATTCCTCTGGCTAATGTGGATGTGTTCATATTCCATTTTGCCTTCTATTTGTATCTGAGCTCAAGTTTGAAACAAGCCATTTAAAAGGTCAGCATCAATGAGATATGAGAACAGCTTTGATTATAGTTATTTATTTCTGTGAAAGATAAAGATAATTTATCTTGTGCTGATTATAGGTTACTTTCCTTTCAGAGCAAGCTTTAAAATCATTTTCAACTTTATCAGTAGTATTAAATGAAATAATGTTTGCATTTATTCTTCTCTATGAAAATTGACTAAAGATAGAATAATTTTTAAAAACATATATACACTGCAGTGGAAAGAGAATACAGGGGACCCTGGGTAGCTCAGTCAGTTAAATGTCTGCCTTTGGCTCAGGTGGTGATCCCAGGGCGCTGGGATTGAGCCCTGCCTTGGGCTCCCTGCTCAGTAGGGAGCCTGCTCCTCCCTCTCCCTGTGTCTGCTGCTCCTCCTGCTTATGCTCTCTTTCTCTGTCAAATAAATAAATAAAATGTTTTAAAAAAGGAAAGAATACAGTTTGGCATTAGGCCTTCAGTCAAAATTTGCTTTTGCCATTTCCTGAGTTACCCTACATATGTCATCGGCTCTGTGAGCCTCTACATCCCCATCTGTTAAATGGGGCTCATGAGAATCACCTCATTGGGTTCTGGGGATTAAAAATAAAGCGTTTGAAAATCTTACAGCAAAATGGTCAAGTGACAATATGCTTAATAACCAATTTCTATTATTATTAATATTTTTAAGTATAATTATTATTATTTCTTATTATTACTACTATTTCTTTTCTATCAGTTCCCCAGAAAAGCATATGCTAGTGATCATTTACTTATTGAAAATGATTCTTATGTGGCATGGCTTTTCTTCAATAAACACTTCTCATGTACATGTATGAATAAGGGAAAGTGAACACATCAATTGTTTTGCAAGGGTCCTGCCGATGTCCAGGTTCACCCATCATGGCACACACACACTTCCCTTACTTCTGTATTAGTCCACTAGAGCTGCAGTAACAAGGTGTCACCAACTGGGTGGCTTAAACTGGGGGTGAGATCCTGATTTCTCACAGTTCTGGAGGCCAGAAGTCAAGAGCAAGTTGTCAGTAGGGTTAGTTTCTTCAGAAGCCTCTCTCCTTGGCTTATAGCTGGCTGTCTTCTCCCCGTGTCCTCACGTGGTCTTCCCTCAGTGCATTTATCTACCCTAATTCCCTTCTCTTGTAAGGTCACAGGTTATATTGGATTAGGGCCCATTCTAATGGCCTCATTTTGACTTAATTACATCTTTAAAGACCCTACCTCGAATACAGTCACATTCTGACATACTGGAGGTTAGGACTTCAAGGTAAGAATTTTGAGGGGACACAAATCACTCCACAGTGATCTATGAGGACTGAATACCATATGAACCCTAGGAGAGTCCATGATGGTGGCCCAATAAGATTTGGACCAACAAAAAGGGAAGTTTGTTTCTGGGTGGATTTGTGTTAATTGGTGGGGTTGGTGGTAGGAAGCAGGGAAGGCTAAGGGTGTTGGGAGAAGCTTTCAGAGGACTGGATTTGGCTGTGAGGCTAACAACATAGGGCTGCTAACACAGTCCAGGATAGTTGGCACAAGGATCATAGCCAGCTTAGTCATAACTCAGATCAAGAGAATTCCAATCATTTTAAATGGAATAGTAGCTGACCAAATGGTTTGATGATTCAGTAGCAGAAAAATAAGCATAAGCTTCATATTAATACACAAAAAGTGGAAAAATATATAATTATCTCAAATGGTACAGAAGAAATATTTCATACAATAAAATACCTCTTAATTATTTTAATAACACCTTCAGAAACTAGCCATAGAAGGAGATTTATCACTGTGATAAGATTCCAACTTTTATCCAACTCTCTGATGGTCTAACCAGAAAAATAGAAATGACTTTATGTTCACATCAAAGGAAATTCAATGCACGGAATTTGTTTCACAGATAATGGGTGGGATGCTGAACAGGGGAGAGTGAGGAAACTAGCAAGCAGGAAGCCTCTAGTACATCAACACTAGGGGGGTCACGAAGAGGAGATGGCACTGGTACCCCAAGGCTGGGGGACCCCTGGGAATGATGTCACCAGAGCCTGAGGGCTAAGGTCACCCTGAAGAATAGGAATCACAGGAAGACTATCGGATGGGAGGCGAGGAGAGAAGCAAGAAGAATGAAGAGATACCCTGGTTCTCTTTCCCCATGATCCAAGCTCTTTGCCAGTGCTTTTCGCTGGACCCAGTTGGGTCTGACATGGGTATGTGGATGTGCAACCGTAGGGGTTCTTTGTCTGTAATAAAGGGTTTACTGAACAAGGAGGGACAAGGTGTGGATTAGAGGGCAAGTGAGTTCAAAGCCAAAGCCCAAAGCCAAAGCAGCACCATACTTTGTGGAGAAACTATACAGAGGCAGTTCCATTAAGATTAGGGTGTGCCTGGCACCTGGGTGGCTCAGTGGCTTAAATGTCTGCCTTCAGCTCAGGTCATGATCCCAGGGTCCTGAGATCGAGTCTCACATCTAGTTCCTTGTTCAGCAGGGAGTCTACTTATCTCTCTCCTGCTCCCCCTTCTCTCTGTCAAAGAAATAAATACAGTGTTTTTTAAAAAAGAGAATAGGATGTGGCAATGAAGCTCAGTATTACTGTTACTGATTAATATGGTTGGAAGTGACAGTAATGCTATAGGACAAGAAAACCATGTAAGAAGAAAGATTTGGAACTGTCTTAATACAACAAATTTAATAAAATGCCGTAACTGACAGATCATATGTTTATCTACATTAAGAAACAATGGAATTAACATAAAATAATAAAAAGCTAACCAAAGTTCAAGTTTGCATATTTAAGAGAAATGTATCAAATCATCAGTATCCCAGTGTACTACAAAAACCAATAGAAAGTATAATTGAAAATAAGATATTATTTACAAAACCAACCAAGAATAATAAAGTATTAGGACTTTAGTTATAAGGGATGAACAAGAGCTTTACAGGAAAAATTTAAAACGTTATTAAAAGATGCAAACTTTGATTAGATTAAAATATATAGTCTGTTCTTGGGTGGGACAACTCAGCAGTGTTTGTGTAAATATACAGATGTAAATATAGTAATGCACAAACTCAATGCCATTTCAGGAAGACTTCTGGCAGGATTTGTTTCAGAGCCTGACAGACTTATTCTAAAATATACATGAGATATTAAATATCTGTAAATGACAAGATAGTTATGAAAAGAAGAACGAAGAGGGGAAACTCACCAGGCCAACCATCAATATATACACAAGCATACATAGACTACAAAACTGATTATAAAAAACCTCAGAGGCATCATGCAAATGGACCCAGGAATTTGTCCCCGGGAATCCGATCTATGATAAAGTTGACACCTCAAAACATTGGGGAAGTGGTGGCTTTTTCATTAGGTGCTATTGGGAACACTGACTCCCCAGGATAAATAAAGTTAAACCTCTTTATTATGCTCTTTCAAATGGGAACTCTGGATGGTTTAAAGATCTTAATAAAAAAGACAGAATTATAAGGTCAGTAGTTCATTCCTACCAAAAATTTGTGCACACTTTGTTGAACTATTCATGTCTGGAAGGACGTCTGAGTTGTTTCTAGTTTTTGGATATCATGAATCAGGCTGTTAGGAACATTTGTGTGCAGGTTTTTGTGTGAACATAAGTTTTTATCTCTCTGGGATAAATGCCCACAAGTGAAATTACTAGGTCTCATCGTAATTATGTGTTCAGTTTTAGAAGAAACTGTCAAATTGTTTTCCAGAGTGGTGGTGCCACTTTACATTCCCACCAAAACCATGTGAGTGATTCAGTTTCTCTACATCTGGGCCAGCATTTGCTGTTACCACTATTCATTACTCCATTCCTCACTCCATTCCTTACCCCAGCCATACTGGTGAGTGCGTAGTAATATCTTGCTGTGGTTCTAATTCGCATTTCCCCAAATGCTAATGGTTGCACATCTTTTTTATGTGCTTATTTGCCATAAGAGGAACTTTTGAGGTCGGGAAAATAGTTCATTTGAAGAATCTTGAAGCAGTAGATCTTGGAATGGGGACACAATACGGTGGACTCATTTGACTAGAGGACTAGAAGGAATGAGAGAAAGCCAGAAAGGAATAATTTACTAAAGAAAGCCAGAAAAAGAGGATAGAGTGAAAGAGAGTCTTGAAGTCAAAGACATCTGACCTTTTTTTTTTTTTACCTTTAAGCATTCTATAAGGCCTGCTTTTAACCTCTAACGACCTCCAAACACTGGCTAATGTTGGTCCCTGTTATAAATGCACAGTTTCCCCCTGTTCACCAACTTTCTTTTATGCTCTGCACCATTGCTGTCTGCATCATGGAGTAGCAGAACTCATTTCCTAGCTGAAAACCTCACCTGTCAATTCAATGAAACCTTTCTTGCCAATTCAATGAAATGTTCACAGATCTCAAGTCCTAAACTGGGAACTTGAAGACCTCATTCAGTGTAAACATGTATTATCTGCAATTTTCTTGTTGTTGTTGTTGTTGTTGTTGGAGTGTGGACAGCAATCAAGATTTTAAAAAGTCACAGTATTTTTTATAAAAATCCAAAGCTTTAGTTATCTCCTGGATGATCTTGAAAAAATTAAAAGATATAGGAACATTGGGTTGGCATTCTTTACTTAAAAAGTTCTTGGAGACTTGGAAGCCACCTTTGGTATCTTTGGTACAGTCCCCACCACTCTCTAATACCCTCCCAAGATCTAGCTGAAATACAGAAAATCAAAACCAATAGGGTAACTGTAGAATGCTCCACCTTTAAAAAATCTCTCCTGCTTTATTCTCTTACTTTTCTCGCTTGACTCCTGCACTCTTGGCATTTGGTTTGTCCACCCTGCATAGTCTAAACCTTCAGACTACAACCTGGTTTAGATTCCCACTGAATTCCTGAGTCAACCCTGCTCAGATCAGATTCTAAGTTGGAAATGGATATGCCAAGCCTGGTGGGAGTTGCGCTGGAGTTGATGTTGCTAGACGAAGTCCACCATGCCCAAATCCCAGAGCGCTGCTCTCCTAACAGCAGCAGGGATGTCCTGGCCTTAGTAAGCTTGAGATGCTGCCAACAAAATCTCTTTTTCTTGGATATTGAAGCCTGGCCTGCTTGAACCAAGTTGGACTTACCCCTTCCTGTCCTACTAGACACTCACATGTTGGCCTTCGGGTCATCCCTAGATGGTGGTGTCATTTTTTTTCTTTCTTCCTTCCATCATGCCATCTTGAGCCTGCATATTATACAGTAATGCCTAAGCCAGAGCCTCCATTCTTCTCTGTCTTTCTGTGACACCTTTTTCTCCCCCTTTTTCTACTCTCATTCAGTATTCATAGGTCAAGTGATTAAACAAAATTATAAAAGTGTGAGATAATTTCAACATTTAAACCATGGTATTAACTTTCAGTCAAAGACACTCTGTTTTAATGAGTATTAATATCATGTACTTTTTTTTTTTAAAGATTTTTTATTTATTTATCAGAGAGAGAGGGAGAGAGAGCAAGCACAGGCAGACAGAATGGCAGGCAGAGGCAGAGGGAGAAGCAGGCTCCCCGCCGAGCAAGGAGCCCGATGTGGGACTCGATCCCAGGATGCTAGGATCATGACCTGAGCCGAAGGCAGCTGCTTAACCAACTGAGCCACCCAGGCGCCCCAATATCATGTACTTTTAATTTTAATATCATGTACTTTTAATTTGTTGTGCCTCTGGGCTGAACCCATTCATCCTTTCTGTTTGCCTCACCAGCCACCAGTATGGTGCACGTTAGAAGCTACACACATGACTGACTGAGGAAGTGATTAAGAGAGGAGTTGAAAGCAACTAGGGGTGTATTTCAGAGATCTCCTTGTAGGCCTTTCCTATAATTTCATAATTTAGCTAATCTCCACTTCAGCCTATGTGTTACAATCATCTGTAAGCTTAAAAAACAAAAACAAAACAAAACAAAAACGCTGAAAATCTGATCACCTCACATTCCTCCTTAGAGCCTTTTTTTTACAATTTTTTATTAACATATAATGTATTATTGGACCAAGGGTACAGGTCTGTGAATCGCCAGGTCTACACACTTCACAGCACTCCCCATAGCACATACTGTCCCCAATGTCCATAACCCAACCACCCTCTCCCTATGCCCCTCCCAACAGCAACCCTCAGTCTGTTTTGTGAGATTAAGAGTCTTCTATGGTTTGTTTCCCTCCCAATCCCATCTTGTTTCATTTTTTCCTTCCCAACTCCCCAAACCCCCCACTCTGCATCTCAAATTCTTCATATCAGGGAGATCATATGATAATTGTCTTTTTCTGATTGACTTATTTTGCTCAGCATAATACCCTCTAGTTCCATCCACGTTGTTACAAATGGCAAGATTTCATTTCTTTTGATGGCTGCATAATATTCCATTGTGTGTGTGTGTGTGTGTGTGTGTGTGTGTGTGTGTATACCACCTTTTCTTTATCCATTCATTTGTTGATGGACATCTAGGTTCTTTCCATAGTTTGACTATTGTGGACATTGCTATAAACATTTGGGTGCACATGAACCTTTGGATGACTATGTTTGTATCTTTAGGGTAAGTACCCAGTAGTGCAATTGCTGGGTCATAGGGTAGCTCTATTTTCAACTTTTTGATGAACCTCCATGCTGTTTTTCAAAGTGTCTGCACCAGCTTGCATTCCCACCAACAGTGTAGGAGGGTTCCCCTTTCTCCGCATCCTCGCCAACACCTGTCCTTTCCTGACTGGTTAATTTTAGCCATTCTGACTGGTGTGAGGTGTTACCTCATCATGGTTCTGATTTGTATTTCCCTGACGCCGAGTGATGTGGAGCACTTTTTCATGTGTCTGTTGGCCATCTGTATGTCTTCTTTGTAGAAATGTCTGTTCATCTCCTCTGCCTGTTTCTTGATCAGATTATTTGTTCTTTGGGTGTTGAATTTGATAAGTTTGTAATAGATTTTGGATACCAGCCTTTTATCTGATATGTCATTTGCAAATATCTTCTCCCATTCTGTCAGTTGTCTTTTGGTTTTGTGGACTGTTTCCTTTGCTTTGCAAAAGCTTTTGATCTTAATGAAGTCCCAATAGTTCATTTTTGCCCTTGTTTCCCTTGCCTTTGGCGATGTTCCTAGGAAGAAGTTGCTGCAGCTGAGGTGGAAGAGGGGGCTGCCTGTGTTCTCCTCAAGGTTTTTTGATGGATTCCTTTCTCACATTGAGGCCCTTCATCCATTTTGAGTCTATTTTTGTGTGTGGTGTAAGGAAATGATCCAGTTTCATTTTTCTGCATGTGGCTGTCCAATTTTCCCAACACCATTTGTTGAAGAGACTGACTTTTTTCCATTGGACATTCTTTCCTGCTTTCTCGAAGATTAGTTGACCATAGAGTTGAGGATCTATTTCTAGGCTCTCTATTCTGTTCCATTGATCTATGTGTCTGTTTTTGTGCCAGTACCATACTGTCTTGATGATGACAGCTTTGTAATAGAGCTTGAAGTCTGGAATTGTGATGCCACCAACTTTGGCTTTCGTTTTCAACATTCCTCTGGCTATTCGAGGTCTTTTCTGGTTCCATATAAATTTTAGGATTATTTGTTCCATTTCTTTGAAAAAATGGATGTTATTTTGATGGGGATTTCATTAATCGTGTAGATTTCATTAATCATATAGCATAGACATTTTCACAATATTTTTTCCTCCAGTCCATGAGCATGGAACATTTTTCCATTTCTTTGTGTCTTCCTTAATTTCTTTCATGAATACTTTATAGTTTTCTGAGTACAGATTTCTTGCCTCTTTGGTTAGATTTATTCCTAGGTATCTTATGGTTTTGGGTGCAATTGTAAATGGGATTGACTCCTTAATTTCTCTTTCTTCTGTCTTGTTGGTGTATAGAAATGCAACTGATTTCTGTGCATTGATTTTATATTCTGACACTTTACTGAATTCTTGTACAAGTTCTAGCAGATTTGGAGTGGAGCCTTTTGGGTTTTCCACATATAGTATCATATCATCTGCAAAGAGTGATAGTTTGACTTCTTCTTTGCTGATTTGGATGCCTCTGATTTCTTTTTGTTGTCTGATTGCTGAGGCTAGGACTTCTAGTACTGTGTTGAATAGCAGTGGTGATAATGGACATCGTTGCCATGTTCCTGACCTTAGCGGAAAAGTTCTCAGTTTTTCTCCATTGAGAATGATATTCGCTGTGGGTTTTTCATAGATGGCTTTGATGATATTGAGGTATGTACCCTCTATTCCTACACTTTAAAGAGTTTTGATCAAGAAAGGATACTGTACTTTGTCAAATGCTTTTTCAGCATCTATGGAGAGTATCATATGGTTCTTGTTCTTTCTTTTATTAATGTATTGTATCACATTGATTGATTTGCGGATGTTGAACCAACCTTGCAGCCCTGGAATAAATCCCACTTGGTTGTGGTGAATAATCCTTTTAATATACTGTTGGATCCTATTGGCTAGTATTTTGGTGAGAATTTTCGCATCTGTGTTCATCAAGGATATTGGTCTGTAATTCTCCTTTTTGATGGGGTCTTTGTCTGGTTTTTGGATCAAGGTGATGCTGGCCTCATAAAATGAGTTTGGAAGTTTTCCTTCCTTTTTTTTTTTTTTTTTGGAACAGTTTCAGAAGAATAGTAATTAATTCTTCTTCTTTTTTAAAAAATTTCTTTTCATTGTAACAGTATTCATTGTTTTTGCGCCACACCCAGTGCTCCATGCAATCCGTGCCCTCCTTAATACCCACCACTGGCTCTCCCAACCTCCTACCCCCTGAAAAAAAACCCTCAGGTTGTTTTTCAGAGTCCATGGTCTCTCATGGTTCACCTCCCCTTCCAATTTCCCTCAACTCCCTTCTCCTCTCTATCTCCCAATGTCCTCTATGTTATTTGTTATGCTCCGCAAATAAGTGAAACCACATGATAATATAATTGACTCTCTCTGCTTATTTCACTCAGCATAATCTCTTCCAGTCCCATCCATGTTGCTACAAAAGTTGGGTATTCATCCTTTCTGATGGAGGCATAATACTCCATAGTGTTTATGGACCACATCTTCCTTATCCATTCGTCTGTTGAATTAATTCTTCTTTAAATGTTTAGTAGAATTCCCCTGGGAAGCCATCTGGCCCTGGGTCTTGTTTGTTGGGAGATTTTTGATGACTGCTTCAATCTCCTTATTGGTTATGGATCTGTTCAGGTTTTCTATTTCTCCCTGGTTCAGTTTTAGTACTTTATACATCTCTAGGAATGCATCCATTTCTTTCAGGTTGTCAAATTTGCTGGTGTATAGTTGCTTATATGTTCTTATAATTGTTTGTATTTCTTTGGTGTTGGTTGTGATCTCTCCTCTTTCATTCATGATTTTATTTATTTGTGTCGTTTCTCTTTTGTTTTTGATAAGTCTGGCCAGGGGTTTATCAATCTTATTAATTCTTTCAAAGAGCCAACTCCTAGTTTTGTTGATCTGTTCTACTGTTTTATTTTTGTTGTTGTTGTTTGTTTGTTTGTTTTTGGTTTCCATTTCATTAATTTCTGCTCTGATATTTATTATTTCTCTTCTCCTGCTGGGTTTAGGCTTTCTTTGTTGTTCTTTCTCCAGCTCCTTTAGGTGTAGGGTTAGTTTGTGTATTTGAGACCTTTATTTTTTCTTGAGAAAGTCTTGTATTGCTATATATTTTCCTCTCAGGACTGCCTTTGTTGTATCCCACAGATTCTGAACAGTTGTGTTTTCATTATCATTTGTATCCATGAATTTTTCCAATTCTCCTTTAATTTCCTAACTAACTCATTCATTCCTTAGTAGGATGATCTTTAGCCCCCATGTATTTGGGTTCTTTCCAAATTTCCTCTTGTGATTGAGTTCTAGCTTCAGAGCATTGTGGTCTGAAAATATGCAATGATACCAATCTTTTGGTACCAGTGTCTTTGCCTGAGGTGGAATTGCACCACCCTTGCCAGGGCCTGGGCTAAATATTCTGCTCCAGTTCACCCTTTGGAGCTTTTGTTCCCTGAATGCTTCCTGTAGAGTTCTGGAGGATAGGAATGAAAATGTGGCCTCCCAGGCTCTGGCCATGTAGGAGCTGAGAGCTCGGGGCCCCACTCTGTGCACTATCAGAGAAACGCACTCAATCACTCCCGTCTCCCTGGTCTCCCTCTGTGTTCCGGGCTCACCTGGCCTGTAACTGAGCATTTCTGTCTCTGGCACACAGCCTCATTTGGCGTCTCCAAACCCAGCAGATTCCTGCCACTCTTCTGGGGTGGGGTCTCCCCGGATCTGCCACTTGTGGGGTCCCTGCTCAAAGAGCAGTGGTCTGACTGTGCCACAGATCACAGTTTAAGGTAACCCCGAGCTGAAGACTCCCTCCTCTGCTTCGTCTCTGTAGCCAGCTTCCCCACTCTGATACCTGTGAGCTCTGTGACACTCAGACAAACCCCATCCTTCTGTGACCTCACAGAACCTGAGACCACGCTGTCCCCAAGAGAGCCCCACCCCCACTTAGCCTTTGAAGTGATGTCCCTCAGGGGAGCAGACTTAAAAGTTCTGATTTTGTGCTCTGTTGCTTTGCTGCTTGCCCGGAGCCAGCCCCTCCCCCTATGGTCTATCTTCCTGTTGCTTCGGATTCACTTCTCTGCAGGTCCTACCTTTCAGGAAAGTGGTTGATTTTCTGTTCCTAGAATTGCTGCTCTTCTCTTCAATCTCCTGTTGGATTTGTAGGTGTTTGGAATGGTTTGATAACTATCTAACTGAACTCCTGCGACCTGATGTCATCTCAATCTGCTACTCCTCTGCCATATTGACTCCTCCCCCTCCTTAGAGACTTTTTAATGGTGTCTTATTGCCCTGAAATACCACTTGGCCTGCTGTTTTATAATCCTGTGCCTAGCATTCCACCTCTATGTTATTGGTTGTTCTCTTCCTTCTCCATCTTCTTCCTTATCCCCACCCCCTTAACTCCATCTTAACCACCCTTAACAACCTTAACATCCTTAACCTCCCTAACTTTAACCATCCTTAACATCCTTAACCACCCCCTTAACCTCCTATCCTTCAAAGTCTCCACATCAATCACCTCTTTGGGAACAGTCTATCTGAATAGTCCATCAGAAGAATTTTATAATTCCTTTTGAGGTTGATTTCTGTATCAATAAGCTGACATCGCATCATGAACAACACCAAACAAGCTCAGAGTAAGCAGCTTAAAATAATCACTGTATTTTCTCTCCCCATGATTGGACTGGATGGTCATTCTGGATTGAACTGGTTAATCTCTAGTGAGTTCTGTGAGCAGCTGGAGTCTGGAAAATCTAGGAAGGCGTCACTCACATGTTGGACTATTGATAGGTTGCTGGGTGAGGCATGTTGGTTCCTTTCCATGTGACCTTTCTTCCTCACTTAGGAAAGCTCAGGGTCATTTACATGGTGGTCCTAACACATCAACTGCAGCAAGAGAGTGAGCTTCAGGTCCCAGGCTGTGTCATGCATACATAGTTCTGCTGCCCCAAACAGATTTCACAGTAAACAAAATAAATCAATGAGAAACGAGTGAAATTGATTATTATTTTTAAAAAATTTTAAAAATATTTTATTTATTTACTTGACAGAGAGACAGAAAGAGAGGGAACACAAACAGGGGAAGTGGGAGATGGAGAAGCAGGCCCCCCATCATACAACGAGCCAGATGTGGGGCTCCATCCTAGGACTCTGGGATCATGACTTGAGCCAAAGGCAGATGCTTAACAACTGAGCCATCCAGGAACCCTGAAATTGATCATTATTTTTAAAAAGGAAAACACAACCTCCCCAAATTGACCTCAGTAGGGAGAGAGAGTCTAAACAGACAAATTACAGTGGAACAAAGATATTAAAGAGCCCCTTCAACCAAAATGGCCCATACAGCTTTTCAGGGTATTTCTATCAAACTGTTAAAGAAAAAATAATCCCAATTTTACTGAAAACAGTATATAGAAGATGGGACATTTTCAAATTCTTTATATACAGTGAGTATTACATTGTTCCCCAAACTTGATGAAGATTGCAATTTTTACATTACAGACCAATATCACTTATTACTTTTGATGTAAAGGTCATAAATTATCGCAAATATAATCCAACAGGATATTAAAATTAAGAAACTATGACTAACTAGGTTTTATTCCAGAAGTGCAAAGATAGATCAATATTAGACAATCCATTTTTATAATCCATCATATTAATAGAATTCAGGAGAAAATTATGATTGCCTTTGTAGTCACAAAAAATGTATTTGATAAGATTCAATACCCATTCATATGAAAAAGAATAAATGAAGTAGAAACTAATGGATACTTCCTGAACTTATACTATGCGTGGTGTGTGTGTGTGTGTGCGCGCGCACGTGTGCGCACATATGTTTGTGTGTACTTCATCCCCAAAACCTTCATTTTACTTAATTGAGAAACACCAGAAGCTTTCTTGTTAACGTGAGAGGGGAAAAGGCTTATGTTAACATTATGTTAGAACTACTCAATGCAATTAGATGAAAATAGAGCAATTAGAGGCCTAAGAATTAGGAAGAAAAAGATAAAACTGTCTGTACTTATAGATGATATGATTATCTATATTTTAAAAATCTCAAAGAGCAAAAGGGAGCTACTTTATGTAATAAGATTATTTAGTTAAAAAAAAAACTTAGAAAGTAACAGTTTACCAAAAGCTTCATATATTCATATGTTCAAATACAAACCAGTCATAAAATATAATAGAATGAAAGATTATGTTTTGTTGTCATAAACAAATAAGAAAATTCATAATTCTTGATGAGGAAAACCATAAACACAACAAGGGAGTTGAATAGATGGAAGGGAGTACCATGTTTATGATTAACATGATTTAGTACCATGAGGATGCCAGTTATTCCTAAAAACAATTTATATGTTTAATATCCTCTGTATAAATGTGCCATCAGAAATTTTGGGGGGGAGTGGCTTTCATTTGTAAGAAAATAATCAAGAATAGTTGGAAAATCCTGCAGAGGAAGAAGAGCAACAGATTTGGCTGTTCCCTGCAAAATATTGAGAGATAATATAAAGCTTCTGTGATTAAAGTTTGATTTTAGTTTTTGCAGACTGAATGATGGAACAAAATGGAAAATCTATTAACAGATTGAATTCCATAATGGTATTTAGCAATAGCACAAATACAGTATTTTAAATAAAAGTGTAATAGAAGGATGTTTAATAACTAGCACTAGGATTACCAAAAAAACTATGCTATAAAATAGATCTATTTGCTGTATTGAACTCCAGAATAATTTTAAACATATCAGAGACTTACATATAAAAATATGACATCAAGCAAGTACTTGGTGAAAATACAGGTGAATTTCTCTGTAACTTGGTGGTGAGGAAAAGTTAATCTTAAGTATGACTCAAAACTCAGAAATAATAAGAGAAAAGATGGATAAATTTTACTACATTAAAAGATCACTGTTGTGTGATAATCACCACCTTGTCAAAACAAAATCAAACAGCAAGAGAAACATGAGCCAAGGAAAATGAAGACACTGCAAAAATATTTGCAACACATTCACAAAATATTAGTTAAATTTTTAAAATACTTTATTTATTTATTTAAGAGAAAGAAAGTGAGTGAGAGAGTGAGCCAGAGCATGGGGAGGGACAGAGGGAGGGCAGAGGGAGAAGCAGACTCCCTGTTGAGCAGGGAGCCTGGGCTCTATCCCAGCACCCTGAGATCATGACCCAAGCCAAAGGGAGACACTTAACAGACTGAGCCACCCAGGTGCCCTTCACAAAATATTAGAATTCCTAACACAGAAAAATTTCTCTAAATAGAGAAAAGGAGGCAAATAACTATATTGAAATAATTGTGCTACAGAGATGGACACTCCATGTAGAGAAAACAAGGTTTGAACATTTCTCAGCCATATGGAAAGCATTGTTTACAATGGGAAAAATGCAAATTAAAACAGCTATGGAATACAGTTTCTCGCTGATTAGATTGGAAAACTCCAAAAGATTAAAATATTCTGTTGGTAGATCATGTAGAAACAGGGAATCTCAATAGGACTGTAAAACTGTATAATTTTCTATGGAAGAGAATTTAGTATTGTCTGGAAAAATTATATAAGCATTTTTCTTTTTTGTTTGGACCTAATGGTGGTCTGATTGAATAAACTATGGCATATTTATCTCATGGAATACTATGTATTTTTTAAAACAGAATGAGGAATATCTCTGTATACTACTTTAGATCAAGTTCTGAAATATATCTTTTATGAGAAAAAGCAAGATGAATAAATTCATGTATATTATAATCTAAGAAGGGAATATATATTCACACATATATCCAAACACTTACCTTTATATTAAATTCTTATATTTATTATCATATTAAAAATATAGTAATTTACATATATATTTTATAATTTATATATTTTACTTTATAATTTATATATTTATATTTATTTATTCCTATATTTCTAATATAGGAATAAATCATATATTGAAATTCTAAAAGCTACCCAAAGTAGGAGGGAGATAATGGAGTAGAAGGGACATGAATGGAAGCTAATTATTTTTAATATGTCTTACTTTGTAGATGATTTGATTTTATAATTATAAAACAATGTAGATATTTTATACAATTAGAAAAGAAAATTAATTTTAAAAAGCAGCCCTTAGAAGTCAGAAATAAAGTGAGACAAATGAACTTAACTGTATATTAGGTTGATGGCATAACCATTCTGAAAGTAATTATTCCAAGCCCTTTATAACACAGTAATTTAACTGTACATCCTTAGTGGAATATACACTAAAGACAAAAATATTGCTCCCTCCCCGGATCTTAATTTTTTTTTTTTTATTAATTTTATTTTTTATAAACATATAATATATTTTTATCCCCAGGGGTACAGGTCTGTGAATCACCAGGTTTAAACACTTCACAGCACTCACCATAGCACATACCCTCCCCAGTGTCCATAATCCCACCCCCCTCCCAACCCCCCTCCCCCCATCAACCCTCAGTTTGTTTTGTGAGATTAAGAGTCACTTATGGTTTGTCTCCCTCCCAATTCCATCTTGTTTCATTTACTCTTCTCCTACCCCCTTAACCCCCCATGTTGCATCTACTATCCCTCATATCAGGGAGATCATATGATAGTTGTCTTTCTCCGATTGACTTATTTCGCTAAGCATGATACCCTCTAGTTCCATCCACGTCGTCGCAAATGGCAAGATTTCATTTCTTTTGATGGCTGCATAGTATTCCATTGTGTATATATACCACATCTTCTTTATCCATTCATCTGTTGATGGACATCTAGGTTCTTTCCATAGTTTGGCTATTGTAGACATTGCTTCTATAAACATTCGGGTGCACGTGCCCCTTCGGATCACTACGTTTGTATCTTTAGGGTAAATACCCAGCAGTGCAATTGCTGGGTCATAGGGTAGTTCTATTTTCAACATTTTGAGGAACCTCCATGCTGTTTTCCAGAGTGGTTGCACCAACTTGCATTCCCACCAACAGTGTAGGAGGGTTCCCCTTTCTCCGCATCCTCGCCAGCATCTGTCATTTCCTGACTTGTTAATTTTAGCCATTCTGACTGGTGTGAGGTGATATCTCATGGTGGTTTTGATTTGTATTTCCCTGATGCCGAGTGATGTGGAGCATTTTTTCATGTGTCTGTTGGCCATCTGGATGTCTTCTTTGCAGAAATGTCTGTTCATGTCCTCTGCCCATTTTTTTTTTTTAAAGATTTTATTTATTTACTTGACAGAGAGAAACCACAAGTAGGCAGAGAGGCAGGCAGAGAGAGAGGAGGAGGCAGGCTCCCTGCCGAGCAGAAAGCCCGACGCGGGGCTCGAACCCAGGACCCGGGATCATGACCCGAGCCGAAGGCAGCGGCCTAACCCACTGAGCCACCCAGGCGCCCCCTCTGCCCATTTCTTGATTGGATTATTTGTTCTTTGGGTGTTGAGTTTGCTAAGTTCTTTATAGATTTTGGACACTAGCCCTTTATCTGATATGTCATTTGCAAATATCTTCTCCCATTCTGTCAGTTGTCTTTTGGTTTTGTTCACTGTTTCCTTTGCTGTGCAAAAGCTTTTGATCTTGATAAAATCCCAAAAGTTCATTTTTGCCCTTGCTTCCCTTGCCTTTGGTGATGTTCCTAGGAAGATGTTGCTGCGGCTGAGGTCGAAGAGGTTGCTGCCTGTGTTCTCCTCGAGGATTTTGATGGATTCCTTTCTCACATTGAGATCCTTCATCCATTTTGAGTCTATTTTCGTGTGTGGTGTAAGGAAATGATCCAATTTCATTTTTCTGCATGTGGCTGTCCAATTTTCCCAACACCATTTATTGAAGAGGCTGTCTTTTTTCCATTGGACATTCTTTCCTGCTTTGTCGAAGATTAGTTGACCATAGAGTTGAGGGTCTATTTCTGGGCTCTCTATTCTGTTCCATTGATCTATGTGTCTGTTTTTGTGCCAGTACCATGCTGTCTTGATGATGACCGTTTTGTAATAGAGCTTGAAGTCTGGAATTGTGATGCCACCAACTTTGGCTTTCGTTTTCAACATTCCTCTGGCTATTTGAGGTCTTTTCTGGTTCCATATAAATTTTAGGATGATTTGTTCCATTTCTCTGAAAAAAATGGATGGTACTTTGATAGGAATTGCATTAAATGTGTAGATTGCTTTAGGTAGCATAGACATTTTCACAATATTTATTCTTCCAATCCAGGAGCATGGAACATTTTTCCATTTCTTTGTGTCTTCCTCAATTTCTTTCATGAGTACATTATAGTTTTCTGTATATAGATTCTTAGTCTCTTTGGTTAGGTTTATTCCTAGGTATCTTATAGTTTTGGGTGCAATTGTAAATGGGATGGACTCCTTAATTTCTCTTTCTTCTGTCTTGTTGTTGGTGTAGAGAAATGCAACTGATTTCTGTGCATTGATTTTATATCCTGACACTTTACTGAATTCCTGTACAAGTTCTAGCAGTTTTGGAGTGGAGTCTTTTGGGTTTTCCACATATAGTATCATATCATCTGCAAAGAGTGATAGTTTGACTTCTTCTTTGCCGATATGGATGCCTTTAATTTCCTTTTGTTGTCTGATTGCTGAGGCTAGGACTTCTAGTACTATGTTGAATAGCAGTGGTGATAACGGACCTCCCTGCCGTGTTCCTGACCTTAGCAGAAAAGCTTTCAGTTTTTCTCCATTGAGAATGATATTTGCGGTGGGTTTTTCATAGATGGCTTTGATAATATTGAGGTATGTGCCGTCTATCCCTACACTTTGAAGAGTTTTGATCAGGAAGGGATGCTGTACTTTGTCAAATGGTTTTTCAGCATCTATGGAGAGTATCATATGGTTCTTGTTCTTTCTTTTATTAATGTGTTGTATCACTTTGATTGATTTGCAGATGTTGAACCAACCTTGCAGCCCTGGAATAAATCCCACTTGGTCGTGGTGAATAATCCTTTTAATGTACTGTTGAATCCTATTGGATAGTATTTTGGCGAGAATTTTTGCATCTGTGTTCATCAAGGATATTGGTCTGTAGTTCTCTTTTTTGATGGGATCCTTGTCTGGTTTTGGGATCAAGGTGATGCTGGCCTCATAAAATGAGTTTGGAAGTTTTCCTTCCATTTCTATTTTTGGAACAGTTTCAGGAGAATAGAAATTAGTTCTTCTTTAAATGTTTGGTAGAATTCCCCCGGGAAGCCATCTGGCCCTGGGCTTTTGTTTGTTTGGAGATTTTTGATCACTGTTTCAATCTCCTTACTGCTTATGGGTCTGTTGAGGCTTTCTATTTCTTCCTGGTTCAGTTGTGGTAGTTTATATGTCTCTAGGAATGCATCCATTTCTTCCAGATTGTCAAATTTGTTGGCATAGAGTTGCTCATAGTATGTTCTTATTATTGTCTGTATTTCTTTGGTGTTCGTTGTGATCTCTCCTCTTTAATTCATGATTTTATTTATTTGGGTCCTCTCTCTTTTCCTTTTGATAAGTCTGGCCAGGGGTTTATCAATCTTATTAATTCTTTCAAAGAACCAGCTCCTAGTTTCGTTGATTTGTTCTATTGTTTTTTTTTTGTTTCTATTTCATTGATTTCTGCTCTGATCTTTATGATTTCTCTTCTCCTGCTGGGTTTAGGTTTCTTTCTTGTTCTTTCTCCAGCTCCTTTAGGTGTAGGGTTAGGTTGTGTACCTGAGACCTTTCTTGTTTCTTGAGAAAGGCTTGTACCGCTATATATTTTCCTCTCAGGACTACCTTTGTTGTGTCCCACAGATTTTGAACCATTGTGTTTTCATTATCATTAGTTTCCATGAATTTTTTCAATTCTTCTTTAATTTCCTGGTTGACCCATTCATTCTTTAGAAGGATGCTGTTTAGTCTCCATGTATTTGGGTTCTTTCCAAATTTCCTCTTGTGATTGAGTTCTAGCTTCAGAGCATTGTGGTCTGAAAATATGCAGGGAATGATCCCAATCTTTTGATAACGGTTGAGACCTGATTTAGGACCAAGAATGTGATCTATTCTGGAGAATGTTCCATGTGCACTAGAGAAGAATGTGTATTCTGTTGCTTTGGGATGAAAAGTTCTGAATATATCTGTGATGTCCATCTGGTCCAGTGTGTCATTTAAGGCCTTGATTTCCTTGTTGATCTTTTGCTTGGATGATCTGTCCATTTCAGTGAGGGGAGTGTTAAAGTCCCCTACTATTATTGTATTATTGTCGATATGTTTCTTTGATTTTGTTATTAATTGGTTTATATAGTTGGCTGCTCCCACGTTAGGGGCATAGATATTTAAAATAGTTAGATCTTCTTGTTGTATAGTTCCTTTGAGTATGATATAGTGTCCTTCCTCATCTCTTATTGTAGTCTTTGGCTTAAAATCTAATTGATCTGATATAAGGATTGCCACTCCTGCTTTCTTCTGATGTCCATTAGCATGGTAAATTCTTTTCCACCCCCTCACTTTAAATCTGGAGGTGTCTTCAGGTTTAAGATGAGTTTCTTGTAGGCAACATATAGATGGGTTTTGTTTTTTTATCCATTCTGATACCCTGTGTCTTTTGATTGGGGCATTTAGCCCATTAACATTCAGGGTAAGTATTGAGAGATATGAATTTAGTGCCATTGTATTGCCTGTAAGGTGACTGTTATTGTATATTGTCTCTGTTTCTTTCTGATCTACTACTTTTAGGGTCTCTCTCTGCTTAGAGGACTGCTTTCAATATTTCCTGTAGAGCTGGTTTGGTATTTGCACATTCTTTCAGTTTTTGTTTGTCCTGGAAGCTTTTAATCTCTCCTTCTATTTTCAATGATAGCCTAGCTGATATAGTATTTTTGGCTGCATGTTTTTCTCATTTAGTACTCTGAATCTATCATGCCAGCTCTTTCTGGCCTGCCAGGTCTCTGTGGATAAGTCTGCTGCCAATCTAATATTTTTACCATTGTACGTTACAGACTTCTTTTCCCGGGCTGCTTTCAGGATCTTCTCTTTGTCTCTAAGACTTGTAAATTTTACTATTAGGTGAGGGGTGTGGACCTATTCTTACTGATTTTGAGGGGGGTTCTCTGAACCTCCTGGATTTTGATGCTTGTTCCCTTTGCCATATTGGGGAAATTCTCTCCAGTATACCTTCTGCTCCCCTCTCTGTTTCCTCTTCTTCTGGAATCCCAATTATTCTAATGTTGTTTCGTCTTATGGTGTCACTTATCTCTCGAATTCTCCCCTCGTGATCCAGTAGCTGTTTGTCCCTCTTTTGCTCAGCTTCTTTATTCTCTGTCATTTGGTCTTCTATATCGCTAATTATTTCTTCTGCCTCATTTATCCTAGGTGTCAGAGCCTCCATTTTTGTTTGCACCTCATTAATAGCTTTTTGATTTCAACTTGGTTAGATTTTAGTTCTTTTATTTCTCCAGAAAGGGCTTTTATATCTCCCGAGAGGGTTTCTCTAATATCTTCCATGCCTTTTTCGAGCCCGGCTAGAACCTTGAGAATCGTCATTCTGAACTCTGGATCTGTCATATTACCAATGTCTGTATTGATTAGGTCCCTAGCCTTTGGTACTGCCTCTTGTTCTTTTTTTTGTGGTGAATTTTTCTGCCTTGTCATTTTGTCCAGATAAGAGTATATGAAGGAGCAAGTAAAATACTAAAAGGGTGGCAACAACCCCAGGAAAATATGCTTTAGCCAAATCAGAAGAGATCCCAAATCGTGGGGGGGGGGGGGGAGAAAGGGGATAAAAAGAGTTTCAGAAAGAAAGAAAAAAGAATTAAAAAAAGAAAACCAATAAAGAAACAGTATAAAAAGGAAAAAAAAAATATATATATGTATATATATATATATACATATATATATTAGATAAACTAGTTAAAAAATGTTAAAAAAGAAAAGGGTAAAAGTTAAAAAAATTTAGCAGAAGAAGAAAAAAAATTTTAAAAAGAAAAGAAAAAAAAATTAATTTAGCTGCAAGGCTAAAGAATCACGGGGAGAAAGCCATGAGTTCCATGCTTTGCTTTCTCCTCCTCTGGAATTCCGCCGCTCTCCTTGGTATTGAAACTACACTTCTTGGTAGGTGAACTTGGTCTTGGCCGGGTTTCTTGCTGATCTTCTGTGGGAGGGGCCTGTTGTAGTGATTCTCAAGCGTCTTTGCCCCAGGCGGAGTTGCACTGCCCTTACCCAGGGCCGGGCTGAGTAATCCGCTTGGGTTTGCTTTCGGGAACTTTTGTTCCCTGAGCGCTTTCCGTAGAGTTCTGGAAGACGGGAATGAAGATGGCAGCCTCCCGGTGTCCGGCCCGGAGGAGCCAAGATCCCGGGGCCCCACTCCTCAGTGCGCCCCCAGAGAATAGTGCCCAATGACTCCCGCCACCCTGGCCTCCGGCCGCGCTCCGAGCTGACCGAGACTGCGACCAGTTCAAGGTAACCCCGAGCTGAGAGTCACTCCTCAGCTCTGTCTCTGTAGCCGGCTTCCCCGTTCTAATACCTGTGAGCTCTGCGACACTCAGACCCCCCCCATCCTTCTGTGACCCTGCGGGACCTGAGGCCACGCTGACCCCGCGTGGGCTTCACCCCAGTTAAGCCTCTGGAGTGATGTCCCTCAGCGGAACAGACTTTTAAAAGTCCCGATTTTGTGCTCCGTTGCTCCGCCACTCGCCGGGAGCCGGCCCCTCCCCCCGCGGTCTATCTTCCCGTCGCTTTGGATTCACTTCTCCGCCAGTCCTACCTTTCAGAAAGTGGTTGATTTTCTGTTTCTAGAGTTGCTGTTCTTCTTCTCTTCGATCTCCCGTTGGATTTGTAGGTGTTTGTAATCTTTAGATAAGCTATCTAGCTGATCTCCCGCTACCTGAAGTAGTCTCAGCTGCTACTTCTCCGCCATCTTGACTCCTCCCTCCCCGGATCTTAAATGTTTGATGGTTATGTCAGTTTGTTCTTCTGAGACTTCGTGTGTGTAGTGTGTAATGGAGCAGATGAGCTAATTTGCTTTTTGACATTAAGAACTGGAATTTTCAGAGTGTGAAGACATGTAAGATGGATCAGATTCTGTAGAAAATCTTGTAGAGCTGATTTTGAATTTAAAATTTTAGTATAAATTTATGACATTTTCTGTCTTAAAATATATGTTTTTCTCACTTCTTCCATTAAAAAAAAAAAGTTTAGGAAAAAATGTCCAACTCTGCTACAATGAGAACCCCCAGGAAGCAATTTGTCCTAAAGAACTAAGGCTTCTTGGAAAATGGCAGGGCCCAGGTCCAAGGTAGGAAATTAATAATAAGCCTTGAATATCTTGTCATAACAGAACAAAGGAGGCATCCAAAATTACTAGGGTCAAGGCATGGAGATTCAGGACCCAACTTGGAAAGATTGCCACAGACCAAAGATGGGACAATTTGGGAATCCAGAAGTACAATGGTTTATGGGTTGAAGCGTATCAAGTAACCAAGCCTAATCTAAACATTGATCTATCAATGTATGCTAGGTAAGGAGTCAGAGGACCTTGGTCAATGACACCACATGATAGAATCAGGAAAACCTAGATAATGAGAAATCTCTAGGACTCATGGTTTTGTGTTTTCCACAATAATAATATAATTATAGGAAGAGAAAAAAAATTTGAGGAAGTATCTATAAGCAAAAGAGACATGATCCATACAGATCAATGGTAATCAGTGTATAGCTCTTGTTTGAATATCAACACAAACAAAGAACTAATAAAAATAAAATGGAAACTCAAGGAAATTAGAATGCTGATTGGATTTTTGGTAATATTAGGGAACAACAGTTGTCAATTTTTGCCTATGTTTAAATGAGGAGTTTCTCTCACTTAGAGGCATATACAAAAACAATTACACCCCATGTAGCAAGATGTCTGGGATTTTCTTAAAATAATTTGAAGTGGATTGAAGTGAACTTATGTAAAGAAATAAAGCGTGAGTTGACCATGCTGAGACTGGGTGGCAGGTACACTGGAGCTCACACTGCCTATTTCTATATATGTTCACAAATTTCCATGATAAAAAGTCAAGAATCTTGATAAAAATGATTAAAAAGAAAGATGATATCCATTACAATGCTTTTTGATTCTCAAGGCAGTGTGCCCTTTTCTTCCCATCCTCATTTCACTAAATCTGAACAAGTTCATGACCTTGATTAATTTTTTGATGAGAGAGATTTTCTGTGCAATTGCTTTAATGGTGTTTATTCCCTTAACACAGAATTTCTTTGAAAGCCACTTTGCATAGAATACTGATATTATTCAGGAACACTTTTGTCATTCATAGTAGGTTTTTAAACTGGGTTTCTTTTATCATAGTATGAGCAGATCTTGGCAAGATCTTAAAATTATTTGAATAAAACAGACAGCTTTTAAATTACTGTCCTGTAATATCTTTTGAAACTCTCCAAAAGCAGAAACATAAACATTAGGCATGCTAAAATCCCATGCTTCTTATATGTATTAGTGAGGCTAGTCTAGCTTTTATTGTAATTACAAGCAGCTTGAACAATTCAGTGGCTTAAAAAAGGTATATGTTTTGCACATGCTTTACTTTCCTTTGGGTCAGCTGGGGGCTTTGCTCATCGTAGCTGCTTAAGAGCTCAGGCTGATGGAGGCTCCATCTTGGCTGAATTTTGTGCAACCCAATGGTAAGGGAAAAGAAATCACAGTGACCTGTAATCTGACTCTTAAAGATCTGCATGGAAGTGAGAGAGGAGTCACTTCTCACCTCTTATTGGCAAAGCAAATTATGAGGCCACACTTCAGTGCAGTGTGGTGAGGTGAGTAAACCCCTTGCAGAAAAGGCACCTAATATTATTGCTATTAATACAACCCATGCCACATACAAATATTTTTTGAATGCCGACAATTGCTGGGGAACTGGATGGCCCAGTCAGTTAAGTGTCTGCCTTCAGCTCATGTTGTGATCTCACGGTCCTGGGATTGAGCCCTGTGTCAGGCTCTCTGCTCAGAGAGCCTGAGAGCCTCCCTCCCTCTCTCTCTCTCAAATAAATGAATAAAATCTTTAAAAAAAAATGAAGACAATTGCATTTAATACCCTTAACTGAGTGGGAGCAACAGAGTGATTACGAAAACAAACTTAATGATTTTTTTTAAATATTGCTTTTATAGCATAGTTTTTCTCCAACTTTGAGTCAAATAGACACTTTTCTTTAAATATACTTTAGGGTCCCTTCCTTTTAATTTGAGTAGTGCATGGAAAATTTTAACTCACATGACATCTTGGATCGGTAAAGGAAATATAACTTGCTTTATTTACAGTGATCTTGTTTCCTTTAGGAGTTCCCACAGTGGTCAATGGAAAAAAGGGACATATCAGTCCACAAATATGAATAACCAAATAGTAATTTAATAGTCACCTCTGTTAATGTGCGGTATCTTTGATTTTTCAGTCTTCCATCCCTCTCCCAGCTCCTTCTTTTCAAGATGGTGTCTAAAGCACAATTGGCCATAAAGCAGAGAGGAGACACTGGGCCCCCTGGGTGCTTCTGGCCTCTGGCTTCTGTGAGGGGTGAGTCTGGGTGCTGGAGTCCTGCTGGTTCCTGGTGTTGAAGTCTGTGTCTGGTGAGCTTTCCCCAGTGGTGCCCCCAGTTTTCCTCTCCTTGGCATCACAGATTTGGCCACAGGCCAAGTGACCTTGCAGTGGTTGGCCACAGGACATTGTCTCACTGTGGTGACCCCTGCACCGGCTGCAAAGCTCACCAGCCATACTCTCAGTTGCCACAGCTTTCTTTCTCTTCCATAATGGAATCAAGGACATCTTGGCAGAGGAAAGCCTGGACTCAGCTTCACATTGACTGCAGATGGTTGTCAAGAAGGCTCTTCCCAGACACCCAAAGGGGAAACAGAGGCAGAGGAGTCTGCCTCACTGGTGAGGCTGTGCCTAATTCTCACCTCATCCACTCTGGGCCTCTCCCTGACTCATTCATCTTCCCGCTTTGCTCTTTTTACACTTCCTGGGACCGGAAAGGAGCAGGCTTTTCTTGCATGTCCTCTAACTCATATCTTCTTCTTACCTTAGAGGGTCAAGTTATGACTTTTACCTCTCGCATAGAAAGAAAAACTCTTATGAATAAAGAAAAACACACAGAGCACTGGTTTCCCGGCTTTGTGGCAGATAGGATAAGGGAGGAAAAATGGGGATTGAAAAAGCCTTTCCCCTCAATAATGCCTCCCTCAGGTCTCTTGTCTGGTTGTAAAATCTTGTGAATGTCAGATGGGACTATCGGCTCATTCTTTCTCCTTGACTGTTGTCATAAATTCTAATCTCTCTTTACAATATGGATGCTTTGTGCTGGCCAATGCACAAGGTCATGGAAGGTAGAAAGGAAAACTCATAAATGATTTTCAAAATATTATTCCATTTATACTTATTTTCCTTGTTTTACACACATTCTTCCAAAATACAAATTAGTATCAGACAGGAAATATACATGTGTATTTGTAGATAGTATAATCTCAAAAGAGCTAATATATTTTTATTATTCATTTTAACTCTGACACATGTTTGACTCTACTTTCTGTATGTAATAATATATACATTATATACACACACAATACATATAATGTATATAATATATATAGACGCACACACACAATACATATAATGTATATATATTTGAGTTATAATGCAGGTAACTCAACCAAGGAACAGTGATCAGCATTGAAGACAACTAACCTGCACAAATGTGGATTCTTATCCACTAATCAAAAGTAAAAGGTATTAATTTTCCTAAATGCAGGTCTAGGCAGTAAGAATGAATGCACAAACATGACTTGATTATGTTGGTGTCCAATCATGGGATAAGTATAGGTTTGTTCTGAAGAGAGAATTTGAAAGTGACTCAAGTAAAATGTTAGGTGACAAGCGGGACACAGATTGGAAAAACTCGAGATGTTAATTGATGCCATTGAAACTTAGTGCCAGAGCCAGGACAGATATGGGGGAAGAACCAGAGCGGAAACTCTGGTTCAACTCCAGAACCATAGATGAAAACATAATTCATATCAATATGAAGAGCCTCGGCTCTCCCACACCCCATCCAGAAACATTGGTGCATGGTCCTTCATTGTAATACAATTTTGCTAAAGCCCTCTGAAAGCTACATGGCAAAGGAATCCGAAGCCAGAACTGGAACGTTACGGATTGAAAAGGATAACTTCCTCATCATCTGGGACAATCCCTAAAGTTTTGGTTCAGTTTTCCTCAACAAGACCGTAGTTTTATTATTTCCCATTTACGTTTCTTTCTAGATCACCTTCTCTTTTATTGCTCTGAATGCGATGATCACTTACTTTGATCCCTCACTGATAAGGCATCTCAGCTTGGATTCTGTTGAGTTAAATTTTTTGTGCACTTGAATTGTATAAATTGTAGGAGTGTTTATTGCATGATTGACACACACACTCACATACAAATGCATACATGCAACTTGCTTCATAAGGTAGATCTGCTTTTTTTTTTTTTAAGGTAGAATTGCTTCTATATAGGATTTATAAGTGACCCAACAGCAAATAAGAGGCAGACTTTAACATAATCCTACACTTATAAATAGGTTACATTCCAAATAACTGCCAGTGAGATATATTTTTTTACTTTTTGAAGAAAGCATAGTTATAGAAAATTATAGTGAGTAGGTTCCTAAATAAGCAACCAGAGATTCACTTATAGACTGCTAGACCTTTAAAGCTAATTGAGTCCTGTCTCTTCATTTATTTAAAAAAAAAAAAATAAAAAAGAACACAGCCTGTACAATATAAAGAGATGACCAAGCCACACAACAAGGTGGCCGTCCAGGTGGGGCTGGAGTCTGGGCTTCCGACACCTCATGTGTGAGGTCTTTACCGTGGTTGCTGTTTAGCAGCATGTTCTTAACTCAAGCAATAGTTAAAAACTATCTTAAAATCCCAACAAACCTGGGTTTTTATGGGGGCCCGGGTGCCTCAGTTTGTTGGGCTTCAACTCAGGTCATGATCCCAGGGTCCTGGGATTGAGCCCCATGTCAGGCTCCCTGCTCGGCCAGGAATCTGTTTCTCCCTCCCTCTTTGCAGCTCCCTCCTGCTCATGCTCTCTCTTGCTCTTGCTCTCTCTCAAAAAATAAATCCACAAAATCTTTTAAAAAATGGGATTTTATTACAAGCCAGAATTTGTCAGTATAGACTAGAAGTTACACGGAAACCCCAGGTTAACCATGAGATTCTTGTGGCTGACACAATGAAAGTTTGGGTCTTGCTCTTGATACATGGCCAGTGAAGGGTGGTGGGTACTCTGCTCTCTGCAGCCTTTTGAGAATCCAAGTGAGTAGACAGTCCTTGGTCTTGTAGTTGCATCACTGGGCATGCGTGGCCTTTTTGGTCAATGTGGCACTAGCATTTTCTAGTGAAAAATGATAGAAGCTACTTGAGCTAACACAAAACAATAAACACATAAAAAAAATCCTCTCGAATGGTAGTGCTTCAGTAAAAGGAGTTTGTGAGGAAGAGGTGCTCACATATGCTGACCAGGAAGGAGCCCCCGAAGGAGGTTGTCTGAGTACTTTCAAGGAAGGACTGGAGAAGCTGGGTGCTGTTTCTTTTCCTGGATGCAGCATTATGGTGGCCTGATCTGTGACTTATCAGACTTCATTAAGATCGTGTTTTGACTCATAAGGAGAAGGCAGACACCAAATGCACGTGTTCACATGTGGTATATCTTCATTTTACATCCCCATTTGGCAGATAAGATAGCTGTTATCATTTCACCTAAATGGACGATGTGAGTGGGGGTACCTCAAAGGAATTTGAACCAAACATGTTGGTGGAACAATCGTTAGGCTGTGAGAACAGAGCTTTGGACAAGACAGAGTGTGTTCCTTCATGTGTGTCCATGGACTCAAGGCTAGAAAAGACTGGAATGAAAATGTCTTAATTTCTGGTCAACAGCTCCAAATTCCACTATATGTTGTTGCAGCTATAGGACGAGTATCTTGTGTGATGAATGAGCCCAACAATGGAATCTTTCACCCTTGAGTGTAGGTAAAAAAAAATAATATGTGTTAGTCTTACTTCCGGGGCTTTTAGTCTGACTGAGCTGAGACCAAGATACTATCTATGTAAACATCCCCCTCTTCCTCCCATCCCTCAGCTCCTCCTTCCCCAAACCAGTGTCTATTTGAATCTGTTGAGACATCCATGGGAACTTCTGTAATTAGTGAAGGATGGAGGGGTTTTAGCTGAAAAGGGTAGAATATGGAGGATATATTGTAACAGCTACTCCCCTTCAAATTTGGCAGATTTTGTTTGGAAACTAATTTTCATGAGAAACATGATATTCTTCTGGGCATGAAGTAAAGGCTAGGAGTTCACAGAGAAGTATTCAAGAGACACCTTGTGAGACTTACCAGCAGTGCCATCAGATTGGGAAGAGATGACTTCCTATAGCTTTGCACATGACCTTGGGTACTCTCTCCTAGTAAGCCCTGTATGTTTAGGAGACAGTCAGAGACTGCCTTGGTAGCATGGACAGTGGCATATGTCTGAAGTGCTTTGACAGTGACAGGGCTTTTTCAAGTGGCTTTATGCAGACCAGGATGAGTAAGGTAGAAGGAAGAGAGAACAGTAGGGTAGATGAGGCTGCCTGACTAGGTTATGGGGACATGGTAAGAAGGTGTCCAGGCTTATGAAGAAATAAATGGAGACTATCCCAGTTGGTAAAAAGTGGTCACAACGTATTATGATTGTTTTTGTGGGAGCTGCAAAGCCAATTGACATTAGGATTACACGCCCTTAATAGCATGTAGATTATCTTCTGAAAAAAAAAAAAAAAAGATCAGCCAAATAAATCCATTTTATTTATTTATTTATTTTTTAATATTTTATTTATTTATTTGACAGACAGAGATCACAAGTAGGCAGAGAAGCAGGCAGAGAGAGAGGAGGAAGCAGGCTCCCCTTTGAACAGAAAGCCCGACGTGGGGCTTGATCCCAGGACCCTGGGATCATGACCTGAGCCGAAGGCAGAGGCTTAACCCTCTGAGCCACCCAGGCGCTCCTAAATTCATTTTAATACTTAAATTTTACTATCCAGCTATGGACACGATTGCTTTCCTTAAGATAAAAACATTTCCCATGCTATAGAATGAAATGCTTGGGATAGCTTTAGACAATGCTTTGCTTTCAAATAGTATAGGAAACAATTTCAGGGCAATTTCTGAAATAATACAGCAGAAGGTTGTGTTTGTAAGCTGGGAAGAGGTCCTGTGAATCAACCTCTGCTTGTTTGGGGGAAGCCAGAAGTGTATTAAAAGCACATTCCCTGCGTTCTGGTCCCAGCTTCATTCTTCAGCGCTTGATAGTTTTAACAGGATGACAGGTTTCCTCTTGTACTTTGTCTGGGCCATTAAATGTGGCCGTGGCATTGCACACTGTTTTGTAGCATGGAAATGAAATGTTCAGTCTGATTGATGTGTCCTCTCTTCCTGGTTACGGATGAGTGGCTGGCACATTCCCTCACTGCCATGGGCTTTCAGAACCTGCTCGTCTTTGCCCAGGAAAATAGACTGCAAGAGGGCTGCGTTTCCCCTTTACACAAACTGTGACTTCCTTAATTTACATTGTAGAAGTCGAATATGTTACAGTAAACAGCTACATCAGAAACTTTAAAAAATGATCGTCCAGGACAGTTATCCCTTAACTCAATAAGAATCATTTATTTTCTTGTTCCGGAAGCATGACTTAAAATAGTTTTGCTACCAGAAATGACAGAAATTTTCCACAAGGACTTGCCACTTTTTTTTTTTTTCCCCGAGTGACTTCACAATATTTTAACTCCCTGCCTAGTTTTCCCTTGACTCTTGTGAGAAGAGTATCTTTACATCTTTAAAAAGGCCATCTGCTTTCTCCTGATGGAGGTCCTTCAAACTTGCATACCAGTCAAGAGATTGCCGAGTTCGGTCAGCCAACTGATGTGACCATGACCTACACAAAGTGACATTGTAGAAGGATGATGGGGAGTTACACTGTTCCATGTGTCCTATGGTAGATGTGTGCAATGCAATTCGATATTGGAAAATATCTATATTTTCTTATTTTTATTTATTTTCTTTTCAGATGATAAAAGTAATATGTGTTCCTTGGTGAACTTTTGAAATACTGAAAAAAATTTAAGAGATAATTAAATTGGGAGGAATTCTACCAATCTTACCAGCTTGGTGTTTCTTTCTAGTCATTCTCCTCTGGGGTGATATATAGGTATTTTTTTTTTTCTTTTTAAAATCCCTTCGCTTCCCTTCCCTTTCCTTCCCTTTCTTTCTTTTATTTCCTTCTTTTATTCCCTTCTGTTTTCCCCTTCATTTCCTTCCATTTCTTTTCTTCCTTCCTCCCTCCCTCCCTTCCTTCCTTTCTCTTTCTTTCATTCTTTCTTCCTCTTTCAGTTTTAAATCACACTCCTCCCCTCCCCAAACAGTAATGATCTTTAAAGAAGAGAAAACCTGACTTTGATTCAGAAGACTTGAATGTTAAAAAAAAAAAAAAAAGAAGAAGAAGACCTGAATGTTCATTCTTCCTTTCTTGCTGTTGTTGTACATAGCTGTGCCATGAGCCAAGGGCTCTGTGCTCCCAAGAACTGTCAACCCAGAGCACTAGGGTGCCTGGCAACTGAAGAACTATCCTGCACAGATGCAGGCTTACCTCTCCCTGAGCATACGATTCCCAGGGAAATGTGCTATTTTTCACTTACTTTTGTTAATACTCCTCCAAGGGAGGGAATATGATTATGTCATTTTACAGCTAGGGAGGCTCAGAAGCAAGATTCTTAACCACTTGTCCCCCCAGGGGCAGAGCAAGGATTGGAGCCCCTGTTTGCAGGATCCCACTCTCTTTCCTTGCCATGAGCACACTTGGCTCTCTCTGCTACTGCTGTGACTGCCCCTTACGGAGTGTGTCCTGTGCCCACCGACAGCATGAGGCATTTTGCACAGTGTCTGATTGCACCTTCAGAATCCTCTATGTAGTAAATACCATTGTCTCTGTGCTGTAGATGATAAAACTGTGGTTTACAGATTAAACCATGAACTCAGTGTCCCTTGATTAGTATCTGTCCTGAGTGGGTTGGTCTTTTCTCATTTGTGCTTGCCTCCTCCGGTCACTGATCTGGAGAGTAATTTTATTACAAAAAAACCCAAAAACCAAAAAAACAAAAAACAAAAACAAAACCAAAAAAACCCACAAATGAAGAGAATGCTGCCTGCTCTTGTACCTAATGGGATTGGTCTACCTGATTAGTGTCAGGAGAATGCTGGAACATAATGTGGTCCTAGTAATTGTTTATTGAATGACAGAGTGGAGAGTATATGTAAGCTTGCTTTGTGTACCACGAAGAAAGAGGCCTATGTGCGCCTTAACATATGTAATATAATGTAAATTATAATATAATGAACTATACACTTTAAGACAGGAGGGGAAAGGAAAGGAAATGTTGGACTTCGCCCTTTCCACATAAGCATTATGGAGAAAAAGAGCAAGGAGTGCTTTCTATAGTATTTTCTGATGTAGCAGGAGTTAACATTGTTATTGAGGAGTTGTAACAAAATAAAAAGTTAAAAAAAAAGATCTAATAAACATGACCATGTCAGCAGAAAAAACAAAATCCATTAAGGGGAAATGGTCTGACTTTGAAAATCAATAAAGAGAAAATGGACCAAATCTCTTAACCATAGAGGCAGCCTAATGTATTTATTTGCTTTGTATTTATTTCCTTCTTATTTCCTGTTACTATTATTATTCTAGAATATCAAAACACAAGACTAGATTTCTTCACTTTTCCCAAATTTATCCCAGCAAAACATTTCCTCAGCCCAGTGTTGGCTTATATTCCTCTCGACTGGTACGCCCACAGGTGTTGATCTCAGAGACTTTGTACCGGAAGTTTTTCTCAGATTTCTTCTTTCCTCATCACCAAGGACTTCCAAGAAATTATCTGGCTCAATTCAAAACTTCCTTTTGTTTTGTCTCTGTGAATTGCTTCGATAGAAGGTAACTTCTGGAATGCAACTTCATTTAATTCAAGTGCCATTTTGTTTAAGAAGTAACTATTTAGGTTCAGTGGCTGATCTCTGAGCCATACCAGATTTCCATCATCTCTCTGGTGCAGCTGACAGCATAGATGATAAATCATGGTATTGCTCTGAGGTGTCCTTGAGACAGGGACTTAGAAAGCACTAGAACATGTTTCTTGCATGCCCCTTCTCCTGTGATATCCCTGACTTGGAGATGAGGGAGGCTGGAGGAAGCTCCAGACACAATGCTAGCTGCAGAGTAGAGAATGGCTATAAGAATCAAAGACTTGAGGCGAAGATGGCTTATTCCCTAGACCTAGAACATCCACAGAAGTCTGGTCAGAGTGAAGCCTAACCTTACTGGTTTATTTTGTTTAAAGGGAAGAAAAGACCAGACTCATCCTAATAGGTGGACATTCAAAACATATTTTTGGCTGTTTTTAGATATATGCTTTTGAACTTCATATGTGTGGGTGCATATTAAGTCTAGAAAATGAATTTGGTTTTCCCATTATTACATGTTATAAAAATCAAAAGGCAATGCATTGCCTTTGTTGCTAATTTTCCTGAGAGGTTTTATAATTCTGGAGAAAATGTTTATAGATTGGTGCCCTTTTTTCACTGTTACTTTTTTCAAAACAATTGTTGCCATTTGTAATTTTTCCAGAACTTCTCTTATTATCAAGTAATTATCTGCTCAGATGGTTTGCTAAGACAGAAGGACCATTCATGAAGACGGTTAACTTGTCTCATATCTAATGTAAGATCCCTCTGAGGCAGCCCAGACAGAAGCAGATTGATCAGAGGCAACTGTTTTTTTTCACTAATTTGGTTGAAATCATGAGTGAACGGTCACTCATCAGTATAGAAAACTTTCCTTATTGTTATGATCCTTGCACAGTTTAATCATTGTCATTGCTTCATGAGGGGGTCCCATGCCTTTTCTTGCCCTTTCCAACCATTTTTAATTCTGTATTTAAAATTCTAGTTGTTAGAGATATCTTCAGCACTATTAATATTGCATAATATTTGATTATGGTGGTAGCAGCAGCTTATTAATTTATTTTTCTGACTTCTAAGGTACAAATAAATCCTACAACACCGTTAACTGGGAGTTCTTAAATGTCCTAGGAAATGTGGTTTAGGGGAAAAAGCTGCTCATCAAAGTTTGAATTTTGATGCTATTCTTAGATCTGTGAATCTGAGCAAATCATTGAAACTATGTAGATTTTTGTTTCTTATCTGTAAAATAGAAATAACAATGTCTGTCTCGGGTGTTTGTAAAGTACCTAATAGTATCTTTTATGCAACCATCCGACATATATTAACTTCTTTCCTTCTTCTAAAACACACCTCTGTGAGGTTTAACAGAAGCCCCATCCTTCACTCAAGCGGTCTAACAGGGGCTTTTGACAGAAGCTCCCTAATTCTTCAGTTGTATTCACCATCAGGCTGGGAGGACCCTCTATGAATCAAGTCCAAGGCCATGGCATCACATAATTCCCTTGAGTATGTAAACTTTGCAGCCATTTGTTTGGTTAACATTCCGTTGCTCTCTCTTGCTGCTTGACCTTTGATGAGTCACTGAGTCTGTCTGCTCCTCTTTTGCCTCATCTGGAAATAAGTTTATTAACCGAACTGACCCTGTGGGTTGTGAGGGAAGTAAATGAGTTAAGACATGTAAAATGTCTAAAGCAGTGCCTCCCTCAGTTGGTTCAATAAATATCAGTTGTTATTAACAATCTAATTAATTTGTGTTCCTAGTCATTGCAGTTAAAACATGGGCAATTTTTATTGTATGCATGTATGTTTTTAGATCATGCAAATTATCTTCAAACAAATGATTGCATTTAAGCCTCCCTTAGACTCTTAAGATAATCATTACCATCCCCCTTTTACAGAGGCAGAAATGGACGTCCAGAAAATTTAAGTACTATGGTCCCCTCCGTGACTAATAAAAAGCAAATGATGGGAATGCAGGTTGGTATAAATTTTTCTGATTCTAAATCCCATGGGCTGTCTCTGTGCCACAAATCCAAGAAAAATTTTATTGGCTTTTAGTATGGCAGACTGTGTATCACTATGTCAGCATTGTGCTGAGAGGTTTTTATGTACTTTACAAAACAAGGGAGACAAATTCATGGAATTGAGTGCCATTGTTCATGATGTTGTATATAATATATATTTTGGGGTACAATAGCTTCCAAATGAGACACTTAGCCGTGGTACCAAATTTTGGATAAGTAGTCAATAGTGTGTTAGATTCCTATAGAAGGCAAAGATTTAATCCACTGGATACAGAAAAGGTAAGCTCTAAAGAAAAATTGCTAAGTTGGTTTCCACTGAAATTAAGAACTTCTGTTTGTTAAAACTATAACTAAGTGTTTGAAAAGACAAACCATGAAATATGAGTGTAATCCATGGGTCTGACAAGCTTCATTCATATTATTTGTTTCTTGCTATAAAAACTAATTAAGAAAAATTCAGAGAACCCACTAGAAAAGTAGGAAAAATAAACAGGTATTTAACAAGAAAGGATTTCCAAAATACTCCTAAGCATATGAATAGAACTAACACTAACGTTACTGGTCATCGGGGAAATGCAAGCTATTGTTCAATGCTACTGGGCCCCAACCATCTGGCTACCCTGCTGGTGGGAGTGTAAGTGGACACAATCAGGTTGGGAAATTGTATGGTAGACTCTACAAAAAGTGAACATAACATATCCTTTGGTCTAGCAATTTCACTTTTAGCAATTTCACAGTTCAGATAAATATGTATATTTGTGAACCAAAAAGAAACATAAAGAATGATCAGAGAAGTACCTTTTGTGATAAACTCAGACTGAAATATCCCAAACACCCATCAGTAGAAGGGATAAATTAACAGTGCTATAATCTTATGGTGAATGATATAGCAAGGAGAATGGATGAACACATACAGCAAAATGATTTTTATGTATAGAATGTTGTGTTTAAGGAGCCAAATGCCTAAGAGTACACATGAGGAAATATCATAAAGTTCAATGCAGGCAAAATAGATCTTTTTTTTTTAAGATTTGAATTTATTTTTCAGAGAGAGGGAGGGAGAGCTCAAGCAGAGGGAGCAGTAGCCAGAGGGAGAAGCAGGTTCCCAGATGAGCAGGGAGCCCAGTGCGGGACTCGTTCTCAGGACCCTGGGATCATGACCCAAGCTGAAGGCAGATGCTTAAACAACTGAGTCACACAGGCATCCTGCAAAATTGATCTTTGATGATAGAAGAGAGGCTCATGAGTACCTGGCTGGGGAGTAATGACTACGGAGGACTCGGCAGGAAGCTAGCCCATTTGTCTTCCTCATCTGCGGGGGATGAGTTCCAAGACCTCCAGTGATGTCTGAAACTATGGATAGTACCAAATCCTATATATACTATGCTTTTTTTCTATACATACACACCTACGTTAAGTTTAATTTATAATTAGAGACAGTAAGTGATTAACACCAATAACAGATAATAAAATAGAATAATTATAACTATATATATATATATATATTTTAAAGATTTTATTTATTTTTTGACAGACAGAGATCATAAGTAGGCAGAGAGGCAGGCAGAGAGAGGAGGAAGCAGGCCCCCTGCAGAGCAAAGAGCCTGATGTGGGGCTCGATTCCAGGACCCTGGAATCGTGACCTGAGCCGAAGGCAGAGGCTTTAACCCACTGAGCCACCCAGGTGCCCCTATAACAATATATTTTAAGAAAACTTGTGTGAATATGTCTCTGTCTCTCTCTCTCTCTCAAAATATTTCATTGTACTGTACTCACCCTGCTTCTTGTGATCATATGAAATGATAAAATGCCCACATGATGTGAGGAAGTGAGATCAGTGATGTAGGCACCATGACATAACATTAGGCTACTGACCTTCTGACCATACCTCAGAAGGATCATCTGCTTCCAGACCCTGGCTGACCCTGGGTAACCGAAACCATGGAAGGCAAAACCACGGATAAAGGGGCATGACTAGAATGTTGTCTTTCTTTACATGGTGTTGGTTACAATGGTGGGTTTACTTTGTGAATATTCATCAGGCAATTCACTCAGAATGTGTGTTCCTCTGTGGGATGTCACCCTCCAGTATAAAATTAAGAAATGGATTTGGTTTCAGACAACCACATATCGGAAAATATCCAGTCTTTCTCCTAAATAACACACAAATTTTACCTACCTCCCCTTAAAGGAGTTCTGAGAAAAGCCGAATGTGGCAGCATATTTTGTTGTAGAAGAAAAGGGAGCTTAAGACCCTTGGCAGTAAAGCTTTCTATGGAACAGAGAGGGTAGTGGCCATTTTGGACAGAGCCCTACAGCAGCTCTGGATTTAGGGAAATACACTGATTTTTCACGCCCCAATGCCAAGCGAAAGGATGAGGAAAATTGACTCTGGCAGCCTCAGCTTGACATTTAACAACTGTCACGCAGGCTCCACCAGATAAGGTCTGGCCAGATTTGTGCCGTTTTCCATACAGTCGGCAGCTGTCCTGGCGTCCTTCTTTTCATAGCTGATAGTCTGAGAGACATTGTTCATGCCAGGTTCTGCTAATCCGTCCAGACGAAGTACCTCAGAAGTGAGCCTACTTTGTGCAGTTTTACATCTAGTTCAAATAAAAAACCCTCACTCATGAAGGAAATTCAGTGTCAGCCATTTGCGGAAGGCACCATTGTGACAGAGTATGTTAACATCTCAGCTGTGTCCTCTCCTCTTTCTTTTGTCTTGTCTCCTTGTTATATTTAAACTAATTTAAGATAGTCTGTAAAATAATGATTTTTATCACACCAAAGCTACGGAGTGGGAGATTTTTGGATCTCTGAGACCCCACTATCCTCTTCTTTTCTAGGACAAGGACAGCTCTGCACAGGCCATGTCACCATCAGTCATCGCCACGTGAAACAATATAAGACCAGGTGATGTGTAGGGAAGCTAGCGGCACACGATTTTAACACCTCTCTTCTCTCTATGATAAAATTGTTTCAGTAACTATCTTGAAATGACACGAATAAGGGCCAGAAAAGAAATATAGACAATAAACATTTTATTTTATTGCCTCTTCTTAGTTGTGTCAATAAAAGCAATAATATTAAATAATATAGAATAAAACCAAAAGGTCCCAGTTTAGGGAGCCATCACAAGAATCACACTTTATTTTCTTGATTCATTCCTTAGCAATTAAACATTTAATCAAAAAATAAATAAATAAACATTTAATCAAATTTCGGATTTTAAACACATTATTCAAATTCAGTAATTTTTCATGCATCAAATAAAACTTGCACTCACCAAATAAAAATGTTACACCTTTCATTTTCAATTTTAAACATAAATAAAAACTCCACTGGTCACTGAGGATGACAGAACTGAACTAACCCCATATTTGTTTCTTTGCTTTCATAATCACTGTGCTATCAATGTTTAGATTATGTCATTTAAATGCAGGAATATATTATCTCTAAGGGTTAGAGAAGTTAACTGCACTTGAAGTCATCTGGGACCTTCCTGTTGAAAATGTACTCTTCAGGGACATCTGGTTGCTCAGTTAGTTAAGTGTCTGTCTTTGGCTCAGGTCATCCTGGGATTGATCCCTGCATCCTATCCACACTCAAAGGAGAGTCTGCTTCACCCACTACTTCTCCGTCTGCCCCTGCCCCCTGCTCTCTCTCTCAAATAAATAAATAAAATCGTTTAAAAAGAAAGAATGCATTCTTCAAATGAATGTGTATAGTTGAGTCTGCCTGTGTTGGGGGCTGACTGTACGGTTAGGAGTTTTTTGAATTAATTTGTAGAATGGAAATGTTTATTAAAGGATAAGTAATAAAAGCATGCCGACTTGGAACATACTGTAGAGAGCAAGATGGGGTCACTCACGTTGAGTCATTACTCATGTCAAGCAAAGACATGAGCAGCCAAGGATGTTGCAGCTAAGACCCACTGCCAAAACCAGCACAGGCTGAGGACACCCAGAACTGATAACAACCAGCAGAACCAGAGGGACTCTGCAAAGATCCAAGATTGGGCAAACTCCTTTAAAATTTTTTTGCAGCAAACCATCAGACTCTTCTGATACTGACCCTTTCATGTCTTTGCATATCAAGAAGACAAGTGCCACTGAGAGCTCTGCCCAGTTGATTTCTGAACATAACAGAGATTCTCCACTGCTTGAGCATAAGCAGCACATGCGCAGAACTGACCCTGTTTGGACCGAGGTCTCGTTGTCAATAGTGTGCTCACCAACTGACTTCACATTTGGTTCATTAACTTCCTTCACCTTATTGCATCTTGTTTGTTGTGTGACTTCATATGGTGCTTTGCTTTGTGTGACACATATGAGGCCCAGTGAACATGTAGTGAATGTCATTGAGTTTGTAATCCTGAACCTGATTTTACCATTGTGGTAACCTTGGCTTACGACTGAAAGAAGGTGTATAGTGTAAAGACACAACTGACGTGTGCACCTTCATAGTGTGCTCGTGACACCTATATATTTTTTAAAAGATTTTATTTTTATTTATTTATTTGACAGAGAGAGAGAGGGAGCACAAACAGGAGGAATGGGAGAGGGAGAAACAGGTTCTCCACTGAACAGGGAGCCTGATGCAGGGCTCGATCCCAGGACCCTGAGATGACCCGAGCCAAAGTCAGACGCTTATTGGACTAAGCCACCCAGGTGCCCCCATATGTATTTTTTTTTTTAACTAAAGTTCAGCACTCGACATCAAAACCTAAAAGACCCAATTTAAAAATGCATAAAGATATACTCGTTTCTCCACAGAAGGTACACAAATGGCCAATAAATACATGAGAAGATGCTCAATATCACTAATCACTATGGAAATGCAAGTCAAAATCACAGGGAGATATCACCCCATACCCATATCTACCATAAAAACAAAACAGAAAATATTAAGTGTTGAGGAGGATATGGAGAGATTAGAACTCTTCTGCATTGCTGATAGGAATAAAAAAGTGTGTGGCTGCTGTGGAAAATGATATGGCAATTCCTCAAAAAATTAAAAATAAAATTACCATATTATCTAGCAATTCCTCTTCTGGGTATATTTCCCAAAGAATTAAAAAGCTGGGTCTTGAAGAGACAATTGTACACCAAAGTTCATAGCAGCATTATTCACAATAGTCAAAAATGGAAGCAACCGGAGTGTTTCATCCACAGATAAATTGATAAGCAAAATGCAAGATACACATACAATGGAATTGTATTTAGCTTTAAAAAGGGAGGAAATTCTGACACATGTTGTCATGTGGATGAACCAGGTGGACATTCTGTTAACTGAAATAAACCAGTTATAAAAAGACAAATATTGTATGATTACACTCATAGGAGGTACCTAGAGGCATCAAATGCATAGAAACAGAAAGTAGAATGGTGGTTGCCATGGTCTGGAGGGAAGGGGTGGCTGGGGAGTTAGTGTTTAATGGATGCAGAGCTTTAGTTTTGTAAGAAGAAATGCTAGAGATGGACGGTGGAGATGGTTGTATACCATGAATACACTTATTAAACCACTGAACTGTACACTTTAAAAAAAGGTTAAGATGGTAAATTTTATGTTATATGTATTTTGTCACAATAAAAACTCCATAAAAAGTGCAACAATGACTTAGAATCTAGACCAAAAATGTATGTTTTGTAGAGAAGTATTTTATCACTGACATCTTTCAGAATAGTTTTGGTGTTGTGACAATAGAGACGCAACTGACTCTCAATTGGTCTTTGTAGTCTATGATGTTTTTTTGGGTAAACATCCTGAAGTCCCCATCCCCAAGTCTTGCCCTTTTCTCAATATTACTTCCAGGTTGTTTCTGTCTCTGTCATCTTCCTCCAAGTGAGGAATGGGGGCAGCATCTATTGCAATCACTGCAGAGACTGGTCTTGGAGAATCTTCAGAGTCGAATGCTTAAGAAAAAAGTGACCTTTCTCTGGCCACTGTAGCTCCTCTCATGTAGCAGGATCTCCTTGTATTTTCATGCTAACAAGGATGTGGATGCTTTGCTCTGGTTTAACAATGTCTAGCTTCCAGGAAGGAGCTGGGAGAGGATGTGGGCAGAAAGTAGAGAACAAGGAGAAAAAGAAAGTCTTGCTGTGACTGGATTTGAGGCTTTCACTCATGGTGACAGCAGGTGGGAAATCATTTCAAGTCCTTTCATTATTAAAATGTAAGTCAGTATGAAAATCCTCAGAGGGTTCACTGTTTGAGGTGACGTGTTGGGTGGTGGGGGAACTATTTTACCTTTCACCCACAGGAAGCTGTTCTTGCTCTGACAGTTCTTTTCACTCTCTAAAGATATGAAGGGGAGCAGACTATGCTACTCCAACATATGCCACTTTAACATAAGGGTTATTTTAACCTGAAACCCATTGAGAAGAGGTAGAAAAAAGAAAAGCTCCCCAACCTCATCCTATTTGTCTAAAAGTGGGACATACATTTGCAAAGGTGTCTCCCTTCTCTTCTATACCATGAAGAAGAGTGACCATGTCTGATCACTAGAGACAACTCTGGACCTTTATCATCCCAGAGATTGTACCAGAGGAACCTACACACCATTCCTTGCTTCAACTGGCCCTTATCTGTCTTTTCACATATATTTGCCTTCCCATAATTTGCCAGCCCAGAGTTCTTTGTTTTTGTTTTATAACTTGTCCTTTTTTTTTATTTTGTGACAATATTGTTATTTTGTTAATGTGTTACATAGCGCATTTTTAACCACTCCTCTGAGTCATTCACCACTGAGCGTTCCCATCTGTATGCACGATGAACATTGATAAACTTCTGTTTGTTGCTTTCTTGTTAATCTGCCTTTTGTGACTCTAATTTGTATGGCCCCAGATGGAGAAACAAAGATGGGCAGAGGAAAAAGATTTTTTTCTGCACTACAGACATGGCCAATGAATGAAGATAATTTGGGCTTTGCTGGGAAAAGGAGGGAATTGTTCCCTACAAATATGCTACCCAAACATCTTAGGCCAACAAACTGGGCAACCTGCCCCCATGGCACACTCCAAAGGTATGAAATTGGAAGGTCCAGCACGGTTTTCCCTTTGACAGTCTTCATATTGCACTATTCCTGTGGTCCCCTTGGCATATCTGATTTCATCCTGATTCTGTCATGTTTTGTTAGAGACCCAAGCATATGCTCCCTCATGTCTATCCTTACCTTAAGTTCCAACAGGACCTTGGATTTTTGAGAAAATCATTCTGATGTGTAGTCAGCACCTTGCCACAGACCTTCACAGGTGAATACTCCACACTGTTTGACCCAGGCTGGGATCTCCTAGATTCAAGAGTACAAACTGGGCACCTCCCTCCTCTCCTCTCTTCAGGATTAAATCCACACTGGTGAGGAAGTCTACACATTGACTACGAAGAGTCTTAAATGTGGTCTTCCTTCAGTTGCCAGCTCTTCTTTCCCAAGGATCTCTAGACTTGTTGAGCAAGTCTTACAATTTGTTTTCTATTTCTTTTTACAACCCCCTCTTCATCTTCCAGTTCCTGGCCTGGGTTCCTTATCTATGCCTCATATTCTTATCATGTACTTATCTAACAGGATGACCTGTTCTGGCTTTAGGGTCCTACTGATTCCCGAGAACTCCTGGTCTTTGATTACACACTTGCTTGAAGTACAGTTTTAAGTACTGAGTTTGTACAGTTAAATGTCTATAAAATACATACTTTCTTCCAACAGGCTCTGCACAATGCTAGCTGTCTTACTAGTGTATGGAAATCTCTTCAAAGTTCTAGTTCTGGCCCTTGTTTCTATGTGAATTCCCTGTTATTTGGCACACTAGATACTCTTTTCCTGACCAGCTTTTTCGTGAATTTTGAGAACCTTTTAAAGCCAGTTTGGTAGGAAGAGCTGCTTGTGACTTAGAGCTCAGTCGTGGGCAAGCCCACGACACTTTTTCTATAAAGGTGTTAGTCTCTTGACAGTGGCAGCTCATGAGCATTGCTGGAGCCACTTGAAGGCCAAAGCTGTACAAATTGTTCTTTCATATCCATTATCTTATTGTGTCCCAAATTATCTTGTATAAAACCTCAGTTCTAAGAGATGTTCCAAAAGTGAAAATGGCCTTGAGATGAGAGAAAATCTAGGAGACCTTCAAACCAAATTCTTGTCTTCAAGATTTGCAACATGCATTAATTAATGCATTGAAAACTCTGAGAAATCTTTTTTTTTTTTAAGATTTTATTTTTTTATTTGTCAGAGAGAGAGAGAGAGAGAGAGAGAGAGCACAGACAGGAGGACCAATAGGCAGAGAGAGAAGCAGGCTCCCTCAATCCCAGGGCCCTGGGATCATGACTTGAGCTCAAGACAGACACTTAACTGACAAAGCCCCCTTGGCATCCCGAAAGCTCTGAGAAATCCTAAAATAATAAGCTTTCTTGATTTTGTTTAGCTCAACATCTCCCAAACCTAGTTGATCCTGGGTCATCTTTCTTTCATGTAATATTTAATAATTTCCTATAGAAATTAGGTTACTTAGAACATACTTTGAAAAATATCTTATTGTTAAATTCATTTTACAGACATGTCAACATGTAACTTCTAGGTGGTACAGGAGAGGCCAGCCCAGGGCTTTGTGCTTTTAGGATCTCTGCTTACTTTCCTGGTACTAGAGCATAAGGGTTGGGGTTTTAAAAAGACTAATGAAAAGGAGAAAGAAAATTAAGGGGCACATATATCGTCTGGCTTTGCTGTAATAACCTAAACCAAAATAATCCCATTGATTGTGGCAAAATTTATTTCTCATCCATGCTATCTGTCAGCAGCTTCAGGTTGCCTTTCATGTCTTTATTCTAATTTCTTCTGATTCTGGGATCCAGACAAGCCATTATCATGGCAAAGGTAAAAAATAGGAAGAAGGTAGTGGAAATTGTCTAAGATCTTCCTGATTACTTATTTACATCACTTTAGGCCACATATGCCACATATGCCAAAGCATATCACATGGCCACATCCATTTCTGGGATTGATTTTGTATTTCTTCACTTTGTAATGAGCTGCAGTAACAAGTTACCCCCAAATCTCACTCATGTTTCACATGAGTTACCATGAATTAACTGCTGTGCCTGCTCTCCGTGTATCTTCTCATTTCATGATACATGCTAAAGGACAAGCCATTCTCATGGCATTCTCATGGTGGACATACCATTCTCAGGGCAGAGGGAAGAGAACAAGATAATTGGGGGAAAACCTTAAATGTGTCTTGACCAAAATACATGATATGGACTAGTCCAACAGCAGTGGGAAGAGTATGGCTTTGCCTTCCACACTGGGGAGGTATTGCCAGTTACATGACAACATGTAAAGATACATAATCCATTTACAGGCAATAGCGACAGTGAGCAATTGGGGACCGAAATTAATTGGGAATGATTTCAGTTGAAAGTAGCAGAATAAAGACACCTGGGTGGCTCAGTTGGTTAAGCATCCATCTTCAGCTCAGGTGACCATCCCAGAGTCCTGGGATTGAGACCCACATCAGGCTCCCTGCTCAGCAGGGTAGTCTGCTTCTCCCTCTCCCTCTGCCTCTGCTTGTGCTCTCTCACTCACTCTTTCTCACAAATAAATAAATAAAATCTTCCAAAAAAAGATAGAGTAATTTACAGGATATCCAACTAACAGAGCTTTGAACTGATTAAGGTTTATTTTTCTCATACAAATATAAGTCTAAAAGCACATAGTTTTTAGTGTTAGATTTAGTTTCTCAACAATGCTATCAGGACTCATTATTCTTTTTTTCTTCCTTTCTATTAGACTATCCTTAATATGTTAGTCATTCAAATTTATGCACATTGCCTCTTAACCACAAGCAGGCTGCCTGGTTCCAAGCATTACATGTACATTGGAGGGAGGAAAAAATGATAAGTGGTTCTAATACCATAAATTTATTTTGTCAAGAATCCAAACACTTTTCTAGAAGACACTCCATCCCCCACACCAAAGATGTTTGTTTTCACCTCATTGTACAGCACTTGGTTTCTCTGAGTTGCAAGGGAGTCTAGAAAGTAAATATTTAATGTTTATAAACTGGTCATGGAGAAGCAAAGGAGAATAGGGCTTAAATATCAGTTGAGTTAGCTAATCAATACTACCTGTAGCAGAATATTATTAGATAGGAAGGATGTTTGGATCTGAATTTGGTCATTGTTTACTACTGGGAACAAAAAGCAAATTTACATCCTTTGTTAGTGTAGTTGATCAGCTTTTCATTTGTTATGCACATAATTTCTTAAAAATGCTGTTAAATCTTGCAAACAATCTAACCTTACAGAATATTTGTAGGTATTTTGTTTTTAAGGAGGTTATTGTTGTTTACCTAGTACCTTACATAAGTCACACATGGGCCCTAGGAGAGAAAAATGAAACACAGTAATGAAATCACATGGAAGGAAGACTTAAAGTGAATGAAAACATTTGTTATTTTCATTTGACTAACTTTTGTTTGTAAATGATTCATAATTATTTTAAGAGGGCTCTTTTATGTTACTAAAACAGAAATAATTGTGTTGCCTAATATGTTCCATAGAAGTCAGGACTCATTTTCAATGGCAGAGACAACACATTCTTGTTTTGAGATGAATGTGCTATCAGTGTCTCTCTACTGTTAAAATACTGAACTACTAAAAACAATCTGACTCACTCGTGACAGTAGAACATTTTGGAAAACCTAATGAAGAGAAGGTATTTCTGTAACAACAACTTGGTCTCTGTTTTCTATACATCCAGAATAACTATGGGTTATGGAAGACACAGAAGGAAAAGACATCCCCTCCCCCTGCTCCTGGTACCACCTCCTTGCTCTAGAAGTCCCTCTGGCCACTGCCCAGTGATTGGTGTTAAGACCAGAAGGATCTTTACATAACATATTAGGAGGAAGAAGCCATGGGGCATTTGGAAGGAAGTCAGAAGAGTGGATTTATTTGCTTGGGCTACTATAAAAAGAGCTACAGATTGGGTGGCTTAAATAACAGGAATTTATTTTCTTACAGTTCTGGAGACTGGAATTCTGAAATCCAGATGGTGGCAGGGTTGGTTTCTTGCAAGACCTCTCTCCTTGGCTTAGAGGTACCTGCCTTCTTGCTGTGTCTTCACATGCTTGCCCCTCTCTGTGTAACTGTGCCCTAATCTTTTCTTCTTACAGGGATATCGGTCATGTTGGATTAGGACCCACCCTAATGGCTTCATTTTACCTTAATTAACTCTTCAAAAGCTCTATCTTGGTGGGAGGTGGGTGGTAGGAATAAAAATAAAAGTTCTATCTCTAAATACAGTCACCTTCTGGGGACTTGGGATTAAGGTTTCAACATAGGACACAATTCAGCCCATAACAGAGAGCTCTATGTGAGTCTATTTTTAGGAGGTGTTCATTTCTCTATACACTGATATCTTATGTCCAAAATTATATTTACTTCTGTGGTTATCATTCAGTGAGTTTCTTTTTTCTGCTGTTGCTTTTGGATCTGTTCCTACCTTTCCTTTGCTGATAGACATGCATCCCAGGTGGCCAGAGTGATGTCTGCTAGTCCAACATTTTACACACACACAACACACAGCCCATTCATACACATACAGACAGGCCACACCACGCACATGCCAGATGCTCACTTGTACATGTGTGTTCTGATTGTTAGCATCAGGCACCCAAGGATGCAGGCCAGAGAATCTCTGGTCACCATGGATGTCAACTCCATTTAATAGACAATGAGCTCTAGTTACTCAGTCAGGTCAACATTAGTTATCTGACCAAGAGAAGAAGATCCATATGATTTCACAAGACACTTGTCATTTGGGGTTCTATTTATTTGTTTTTCTGATTTCGTACTTACAAGTAGTCAAGTCATATTTATTTTTTTAACATCACAATATTTTTGGAACTTGGATAGAAAACATCTATGTTGTTATTTTCCTTCATCAACAAAGAAGGTTAGTATGAAACCAAACCCAGAGAACTTTGTGATTTTTCAATATGATATAGTTCATATCTATTTGCTAGGAAACCCATCTCCTTGAAGTAACCACTTGAGCAAGTATCAACTCTCAGCTCTTGATATTCTCTTTCATGCTTTATCACCATCACTCTTATTTGCATATCTTACTCCTTCACTAGAATGGAAACCATGTTTCCAGAAAGCTTTCAGGAGACGTTCAGTTTCTGCCTTGTTCAACAAAGCTGCCCTTGAGAATCTCCAGGCTTGGTTTATTTCTGCAGAGAGATAGAAGGGTCTAGAAAGTAGCCATCTCAAATCTAAGGAGTGTGTTTGATTCTGCTGACGCGGACATTTACCTTCCCTGAGATGTGGGATTACCCAGAGATCTTGGGCAAAAAGCCTGCTCTCCACCAGAAACCAACAACCCAACAATTCCACCATTCCAGTTCAAAACCGGGTTTCTGTACTGTTTACTTCTGTATGCCACAGCAGGTGTCCGTGGCCTTGAACCTGTTTGCTTCTTACCTGACCACAGCCCCCAATGGGAGCAGCACACACAGGGACTTTAGTGGGGATGCTGGCATGAGAGCAATCAAAATGCAGCTAAAATTTTTAGCTTGTTCTTCTACTGGTCTTTCCTTTGTCTACTTTGATAGTTATGGCTGCGGGAACCCAAACAGGTCATTACGTTCAATGGGAGCTCTACCAGGGGCTGAAGAAAGCTGACAGATTTATGTGAACTCTTATAGTCAAATATGCAGGGCTCCAGAGAACAGACACATCAAGCTGTGAAGAGTTGTAAGGACCCACGGGTCTTACCAACCACTGAAGCAAAGTCACCGGTTACAGATCTATCTATTTTCCTTCCTTTCTTCCTTCCTTCTTTATTTATTTCTGGTGTACCTCCTGTGTTTGGAGAGACAGGCGAGGGCTGGACATAATTTCATGGCCAGGCCTAAGTTGTTTAGAGTGTTATTTAATGGAATGGGTTCTGAGGCTGGGGAGAGATCTAGAATGGATTGGCACGAGGCTTGCACCTTTGAGATAGGGGTTGCCTGCTTGAGAAGGGAGGTGAGGTATGAACTGACCCAACAAAAAAACTAGATAATCACCTTAAGGGGGCACTCACTTATTTTTAAAAAAACAAAAAGACATTTAAGTATTTTAAGATTTGAAACGTACCAACTTCTAAGAGTTTTATGTAATGAAAGCACAGGCTTACAATTGGACACTGAAATTAGTTCTAGATATTCGGCAAATAAGGCAAAAGAAAAAAAAAGAAAACACACCCAAACACATTATGTAAGCGGTTTTTGTTTTTTATTTTAGAGAGCATACCTATATATCTGCTGATTATATTCTTGGAACAAAATATTTTAAACATTTTGAATAGGTCTATTTTAAAGGATCCTCACTTAAAGATCTAAACCTAGTTTTGCCAAGAAAAATACAGAAGCATTTGTTTGGAGATTTGCACCTACTCTTTTCATAATAAGAAAACATAATATTGAATGAAACCATAATAAAGGGAATCCTGGGGAAGGGGGTGTGTTAGCAGAGAACAAACGTTTCCATGTTCTTATAATTTAGTTGAAATGCAGGGAAAGAAACTAGAAAATTCTAATAATAACATGACTTCCGAATCTCACAATGGATTCTGAATTTTAGTCATTTCACATTTAAGTATTCTAACAATAACAGTGAAAAACTTATTGCATGATTGATTGCCGTGAAAGTGACCAGTTTGCTACGAGTTAGAAGGAAAAGAGAGTTACGTTTGGCCTTGGGTGTTTGCTGGTGACTTGAGTCTTGCTCAGATAGCAGTGAGCTCTCAGCAAGGCAGGAGCTTCTGGGGCTCTTGTAGATAAAGCAGAGAAACAATTTTTTTTTTTTTTTCTAAGAAGACCTTTGGAATGTTGAGCTGTCATTCTAGAAATTGGTTCACCTGCCAAACTGCAGTCTATATCCTATAGTAAGAGTGCATGGGACTAGTCTAACATTTTAAAAATAAATTAAATCAGTTTATATCCCTTCTTTAAAATACATCAATAAAACCTTTGTATTTTAGATTTTAAAAATGCCCTTCCAATATTCACTAGTTGCCAATTTTAAGTACACCTATAGAAAGCCAAAGTTGATTGTTCAAAGGTTTGTAAATGCTTGCCAAATAAAATAGCTTTTATTTCAGTGTAACTGATACTCATCTACTTTTGGGAAAAGCTTAAAAAAATTCAGCTACTTATTATCACTAACAGACTAATGCACTAAATAAATAAATAAATAAATAAATGAGTAAATAAAAATTCTCACTACTGAGGTCCCTAATAAAATCCCTACTTGATAAAGCAAGGAACTGTTATTTTTGTCATTATGTCTTTTATTTTTAAGCTGAAAGAGAATGATCACTTTAGATATTATTTATTTATTTATTTATTCATTAAATATTTTATTTATTTATTTGACAGAGATCACAAGCAGGCAGAGAGGCAGGCAGAGAAAGAGAGAGAGAGAGAGGAGGAAGCAGGCTCCCCTATGTGGAAGCAGAGAGCCCTATGTGGGGCTTGATCCCAGGACACTGGGATCATGACCTGAGAAGAAGGCAGAGGCTTTAACTCACTGAGCCACCCAGGCACCCTAGAGATTATTTAAAACTGGGTTCATTCAACTCTCTCAAAGTTGACAGTACAAATAAAGGGGAACCAATTTCTTCCCAAAGAAGGGTAGCTGATGGCTTGGAGTATCGTTTTTCTGCAGAAGTTGGAAAGAAACTACAAAGTCATCCAGAGAAGAAAGAGATAAACTAGACATGCTCTTGTGTTCTGACACTCACACTGACTTACCTATCTGCACCTCTCCCCTCCTCCTCTTCTCTTATGTTCAAGGACAATTTCCTCTCTAGTCCACTAAATCCCACCCTTTCCACTCACCAAAATCCTGCTCCATCTGCCATGACTTCTTTACTTACAGTGCCTGCTCTCTCCTGGATCTTTCTTTATACTCTAAACATAATAGGTTTCTCATGCCATGAAAAAAAAAAATCCCTCCCTCTATTGGGTGCTTATCTATTTGCCTCCTCCAACTTTTTTTTTTTTTAAGATTTTATTTACTTATTTGAGATAGTGAGCATGAGCCAGGGGAGGGGCAAAGGGAGACAGACTCCCCGCTGAGCAGGGAACCCAGCGCAGGGCTAGATCCCAGGATCCTGGGATCATGACCTGAGCTGTAGGCATATACTTAACTGACTGAGAAACCCAGGTGCCCTGTCTCCCTCTATATTTTATAGCTAAGCTCCAAGAAAGCATGGTCTCCTCAGCTTTCGTTCCCCTCCTTGTCACTGTAGTAACCCTCTGCAGCTAAGCTTTCCCATTTCCTCCATGAGCTTTTCCTCCATGAACATCACCAGGGACTTCCAAACAGCAAACCCAAACTGCATTTATTTTTCTTTTATTTAAATTCAATTAGCCAACATATCATTAGTTTCAGATGTAGTGTTCAAAAATTCATCAGTTGCGTATAATACCCATATAATACAACACGTACCCTCCTTAATGTCCATCACCCAGTTACCCCATTCCCTCCCACCCACCTCCCCTCCAGCAACCTCAGTTTGTTTCCTATAGTTAAGAGTCTTTCATTGTTTTTTAATCCCTCTCTGATGACCTCCTTTTCAGTTTTCCCTCCCTTCCCCTGTGATCTTTTGTGCTGTTTCTTATATTTCACATATGAGTGAAACCATATGATAAGTACCTCTCTCTAATTCACTTATTTCCCTCAGCATAATACCCTTCAGTTCCATCCACATTGATGTAAATGGTAAGTATTCATCCTTTCTGATGGCTGAGTAATATTCCATTGTATATATGGAACACATCTTCTTTATCCATTCGTCTGTTGAAGGACATCTTGACTTTTTCCAGTTTGGCTATAGTGGACATTACTGATGTGAACATTGGGTGCAGGTGTCCTTTTGGATCACTACATTTGTATCTTTGGGGTAAATACCCAGTAGTGCAATTGCTGGGTTGTAGGGTAGCTCTATTTTTAACTTCTTGAGGAAATTCCATACTATTTTCCAGAGTGTCTGTATCAGCATGCATGCCCACCAACAGTGTAAAAATGTTCCCCTTTCTCCACATCCCCACCAACATTTGTTGTTTCCTCTCTTGTTAAGTTTAACCATTCTGACTGGTGTCAGGTGGTATCTCATTGTTTTGATTTGTATTTTCCTGCTGCCAAGTGATGTGGAGCATTTTTCCTGTGTCTATTGGCCATTTATATGTCTTCTTTGGAGAAGTGTCTGTTCATGTCTTCTGCCCATTTCTTGACTGGATTATTTGTTTTTTGGGTGTTGAGTTTGATAAGTTATTTATAGATTTTGGATATTAGCCCTTTATCTGATATGTAATTTGCAAATATCCTTTCCCATTCCATTAGTTGCCTTTTAGTTTTGTTGACTGTTTCCTTTGCTGTGCAGAAGATTTTTGTCTTGATGAAGTCCCTATAGTCCATTTTTGCTTTTGTTTCCCTTGCCTTTGGAGACATGTCTAGCAAGAAGTTGCTGCAGCTGAGATCAAAGAGGTTGTTGCCTGTGTTGTCCTGTAGGGTTTTCATGGATTCCTATCTCACATTTAGGTCTTTTATCCATTTTGAGATTATCTTTGTGTATGGGAACCCGACTTTTTAAACGTCTTCTTACTCTTTCTCTTCATAACATTTTTTAGACTCCCAGCTTTTTCTTATACCTCATTTCCCTCTTGGATTCTAAGAAACTGGTTTTTCCCACCTTCTTTACTGATGACTTCTCCCTCTTTCCCTACTCTCATGGCTGCTTTTTCTTAGAAAATGAGCCACATTCCCCATAGCACTCTCCCTAGTCCCCTTAGCATCTTGTCTACTATCTCTCCCTGGTGGGCTTTCCTGTTGCCTTTATGTTGGCCACTTCCTAACCATGTGAGGTCTAGCAAGGCATGCCCATCTTCCTACCTGATACTTCCAGCTGGATGCTCTCCAGACACATCCAACCCTATGTGGCCAGATGGAACTCATTACCTTGCCTCTCAAGTTGCACCTTTGCCCAGACTTCCTGTTTTGCTCTGTGGTGTCACCATTTGACCCAGTCTCCTCAGTGAGAAACCTGATGGGATCCCTCACTTCACAACACCTGAAAAAACAAGTGATCACAGGAATGCAGCTGAAATGTACCCAGGGCTTTGAAGCAGAACTTTGGGTGTGTGTGGGGGGGTGATAAAGGGTTGAGTGAGTGAGATCCTGAGAAGACATATTATTGTCTGGATTGTCCAACTGCCAACAGAGAAGACAGTTGTGAGGAACGTACACTGAACAATCCTGTAGACAATGATAACTGATTTCATTTTCTGAGGTCTCATATCTTGGCCAGAGACTTGGTTGGCTCACATCAGAATTAAGGGTATATAATTTGGAAACAGGACCATGTCTTGGAGCTCTCTGCTTCACGAGCATGACCAGGTTATGTGCACTCAAGCTCATGGAAATGAAAGACTTGGCAGTCCGGACCCAAGTTCCTTTTTTGCGTATTGTCTAAATTACTTGATATTTGCCAAAACTTTGGATTGTGTTGGATTGGAAATTAAGATTTTTTTAAAACCTACAGGCATGATAGAAATAATTGTCTCTTGGTTATTCATGGTATTTGTAAATACCAGTTTCTCAATCCAGGCCATAGGCAATGGGGAAAAGGAATGAGATGTTAAAATGTGAAAAATTTTGCCGTGAAATACCCTATTTTCAAAATCACAGCTTTATGATTGAATTTGCCTTGCTAATAGAGTTAATAACATGCTAGTATTTTTCAAATGCATAATTGAGAACAAATAGCTGTTATAAATCACACAGAGTTTAACCACAAGAATGAGAACCAGTTCAGGAGAATTGGGGCTTGGTCAGTTTTATCCTTCCTGGGTCTCCCATGCTGGAAGGCCTCCTGGAACATAACAGGTACTGTGTGAAAAGTCAGTTGTTGAGTGAAGTCTCCAATTGTGTATTCATATTTGTATGGTTTGGTTTTTAAATATCTGTCCACATGTTTCTTATATTGCTTCTCATATTACTTATGGAAAGCAGGGAAGAACCTCAAGAAGAAGAAGATATAAAGTTATTCTTAAATTTAAGGCAGGGATGTAGTATAGCTTTTTCCATGTTCTGGTTTTATTGTGGTCATTCAAACAACTGTGTAAGTAAAATATCCAAGTACTATATAAATTGAATAATTTAAGTTTACATAAAATAATAAGTCTGAATTTCCACTTAAAGTATAAACCATTTGGCATATATAATTTATTAAATCAAAACACAGTTTTTGCTTCTAATCTTGCTGATGGTTCTTCAAGTTTAGGAATATAAGATTGATACATATAAGATTGCTTTTTGCCTAATAGCATGGTTATCACTAGGATTGTTCATTAAGATTGACAAGAAGATAAATAATGAATGGAATACCTATTCATTGAGGAGCATCTAGAATAACTTTGTATTTTCCTCCAGGGACTACGATAGGCAAAAAAAAAGAAAAGAAAGAAAAGAAAAGAAAAGTCTTAAAATGATACAGACTAAGGATAGTAATTAAATGGAAAACTATTGAGAAATATTCAGATCCATGCCTATTTGGCAATGATTGAAGACTGACAGATTAATTTGATTTACAGTTGTCTTTGGAGGAATGTGTTTGGACCAGCCAGGTTTGAACTTGCTTATATCAGCATTTCCTAACTGCTGTCACTATTCTTAAAAACTCTTTTATTAATAGCTTGCCAACATCTGCACCAGGAGATAATTAGAGGATCATCAGGTTCCTGGTGGGGACAGGCATCTGATTTCACTTTAAATATTGTTGCCTGATTTCAAGGCCAAGCTTCTGGGCCTTTGTAGTCTTTTGAAACCTCAATTTCATTTTTGCACAAGAAAGGGGCAGGGATAAAAATGGAGGTGATAAGAAGCTGTTAGTCTAAATCAAAATTTTCTAGAAACTATATGTTCCTTAAAATTTCTTGCTTTTTATTTTTATTTTGAAGAATGATATCACATATGTGGAAACCCTTTCCATTCTAAACAGTGAGTGGGAAGAAAGGTCCTATTTATGAAATGTTTCAGTAAGATAAGAAAGAAATGAGGCAAAATTATTGGCTTCATGAAATAGATTAAATAACTTATTTTTTCAAGTTTATCTCCAACTACAATAAGGCCAAGCAGGTGACTAACACTCATTAGAATCTCATTTAAGTGGTAAATCCTGGGCTAGATAAACACGGGAATACAAAGGTTAATTAGAAATGGTCTCTGCCCAGGGGTGCCTGGGTGGCTCAGTCAGTTGAGCATCTGCAGTCGGCTAGAGACATTGTCCTGGAGTCCTGGGATTGACCCCTGTGCTGGGCTTCCTGCTCAGCAGGGAGTCTGCTTCTCCCTCTGCCCCTCACCCTGTTCATGCTCTCTCCCTCTCTCCTTCTCTCTCACTCTCTCAAGTAAATAAAATAAGTCTTTAAGAGAAAAAAAAAGGAATGGTCTCTGTCCTCAAGAGTCTCAGGGGAAGATAGGTAAATATGATAGATGAATAGATAAGATATGGTTCATATATACAACAGAATATTACTCACCCATCAGAAAGGATGAATACCCACCATTTGCATCGACACGGATGGAACTGGAGGGGATTATGCCAAGTGAAATAAGTCAAAGACAATTGTCATATGGTTTCACTCATATGTGGAACATAAGGAATAACACATAAGGAATAGCAGAGAGGACCGCAGGGGAAGGAAGGGAACACTGTATGGGAAGAAATCAGAGAGGGAGACAAACCATGAGAGACTCTGGACTCCAGGAAAAAAACTGAGGGTTACAGAAGGGAGGGGGTAGAGGGATGAATTAACTGGGTGGTGGGTATTAAGACGGGCACGTGTTGTGATGAGCACAGGGTGTTATATACAGCTAATGAATCACTGATCACGACATCATAAGTGATGTACTATATCCTGGCTAACAGAACATAATAAAAAAAAAATACTTAAAAAAAAAAAAAAAAGAACAGGACTCAAAGTCTCTGCTCCTTCGCTCCTGCCCTAGATACCCTTCCAATCCCTTTGCCCAGAGCACACTGTTTGTTGTCTTTCTGTCATATCATTGATAAAATCACCGCATTCTGTGCAGATTCCTCGAGTGCCCCCTCCATGTTGGGTTCCTCATGCAAGGAGTTCAGCAATGCAGGAAACTTATTACCCATCATTATGGAGATAAATTCTCACAGGAGACTGATAACATAGACAGCATGTCAGATGGTGATAAATGTAACCAAAGAAAATCGGGTTGATTAAGGATGGTAGGGAGGGTTAGGGTTTGAAGACGGCCTTTCAGGGAACAAGCTGCTATTTGGATAGAGACTTTGTAATATAATGATGGGTCCACAAACCTACTGTGTCCTTGGAGGGAGGACCCCTTGGAGGTCCACAAACCTACCGTGTCCTCGGAGGGAGGTCTTCTCCATCTCTGCAACCTCAGCATCCAGCAAGGCTTGCAACAGAAAATGCTCCTTAAATGGTATTGAATGAATGTATTTCTCAGTGAAACTCTCATAACCTGGGTCTGGGCAGCAGCAAGGGGATAGGCTGGGAAAGCACGGATCTTGACAGCTGAAGGAGGCCCACTGGCTGTAGGGGCAAGGCCAGCAGGCAAGGACCACCTGAGGCTCAGTTCTGGTAACAGTCAGTGCCATGTTCCCTGGCAAGGAGAAGGGTCAAGACTTGCTCTCAGTCAGGGTTGCTTCATAATGCTGAGCAGATTGTGCACTGAAAAACTCTAGGAGGATATCGGACAAAGTTGATATGTATACTTGATACAAGTCTTCTGGCAGATGTCAGGAAACCTCCTGTGGTGACTGCATAAAGTTGTCATGGACATCCAGTGTCAGTTGTCCTCCGAGGGTGTCCTTTAGGTTCGGTTTCATGCCTTAAACTTTACTATTTGTCATGATTTCTGCTTTCAGCTTTGTTCATTTGCCAGGGTGGAATTACTATGGGAGGCTCTGCCCTCTGTGAGGTCCAGTACCTGCTTGACTGCTTCCGACTCCACACTCCAGAGCACAGCAAGGCACAGCTGGGTCCCCATGACCGCATGTACAATTTCCAGAGTCCTTTTCCAATTTTTTAGCTTGGCCAGCCTGGGGACAGGAAGTGGATCAGCAGCCTCCACCTTGTCTCTCACCTCACTTCCTGTCCATCTAAAACCTGTTTCTTAGATACCACTGAACTAAGTCGGTGGAGGCCTGCTAGCTGGACCCTTAAATTTACTGCTTGACTTTCTTTGCTCACAATTAGAGTTGGGAGCCCATCCCCTCCCAAGAATGTCACGTGGGTGTCTGTTACCTACCATCCTCACTCCACTCCCTACAGACTGCCTTAAAACAGACAGCAGTTTTCCTAGTTCTTCTAATGACCCAGCCAGTGTAGCAGTCTGTTCTAGGATTATAGCTCTGTGTTGAACCCCATCTCTGCAAGGAGGCCTCCTTGCTTGTCTCATCTTATGAGCCTGGGGCCCTGACCCATTTCTCAACCCAGTGCTTAGGGCCCTGCTACCATGGACAGTGTTCCAATGATCTGGTCCACTTGCTTGGTGATAGGACCACTACAGGCTCAGAGATGCCTTTGTGTGAATTAGGAAACAGCATTATGCAGAAATAAACAGATCCTTGGCTATATATGTATATATGCTTATGTATAGTGTAATATACATGAGATATACGGTATACATAATATATTTTCTTCTAGTTTCTTTTATGGGTATGTAAATGATAAGAATGTATATTTAACAAATGTTTGCGGAATTAAGGTCATTTAAATGTGCTGTTTTTGAGCTTCTAATGAACATGGCTCAGTATTTCTCTCAACATCAAGTATTCATTGACAATGTGTTTTTAAAATAAATGCATAAGATCCCATCATAAGGAGAACATACCACAATTTATGTGACCAATACCTAATTATTGGTCATACGGGTTTTACTTTTTTGTGTCTCCACTGTGTAGACCTTTAATTGCATTTCTATCATGAAATTACTATTTTATTCAAACTTCAACACTAATCAGTCTTTGAAAGTAGATATGTTCTCCTTGGTTCTGACTAGAAAAACTTTCTTTTTTTAAAATTTCTCTCTTTTTTTTAAAAAAGATTTTATTTATTTATTTGACCGAGATAGACACATTGAGAGAGGGAACACAGGCAGGGGTAGTAGGAGAGGGAGAAGCAGGCTTCCTGTTGAGCAGGGAGCCCGATGCAGGGCCTGATCCCAGGACGCTGGGATCATGACCGGAGCTGAAGGCAGACACTTAATGACTGAGCCACGCAGGCACCCTTAGAAAAACTTTCTTAACTGTATGATGTGATTTTTTTGGTGTTTTTGTCCTATTATTTTTGTGTTTGACAAAGTGTAAATTTTTATTTCTTTATCAGCATGATGGAATAAAATAGTCAACAACCAAGAATGTGCTTTACTTTATCTTGAAAATTGATATTCATCTATGTGAACATACACATATTACACCTCATTAAGGACTGGTTTAGAAAGTGAGGAGAGTCCCCCAAGAAGCATGGGGTTAGGGGAATTCTGGGGGGGGGAACCCTATGGTCCTAGTGACGCAGTGATTGGTAATCCTATTCTGCCTCCCAAGAACTAGTGTTATCATTCTTTCTAGTCTTCAAGACTATAAAAATCTTCTCTCTGGTCAACTGTAATATGTCAGTTCCTTAGCTCAGCATACTTTACTGAGCCCTGCTGGAATGTCAAGAGAATGGGAGAATAGCAGGAGGTGCTCCTTATGGGTTGACTTGTGTGCCCCCACAAAGGCACATTGAAGTCCTACCCCCAGTAACTCTGAATGTGACCTTAGGTGGAAATAGGGTCTCTCTAGAGGTAATGAAGTTAGAAGGAGGTCATTAGACTGGACCCTAATGCAATAAGACTGGTGTCTTTATTAAAAGAGGACATTGGAACACAGAGATAGCACAGAGGGAGGGCTTTGTGAAGACTCAGGAAGCAGAGAGCTGTAAAGACTAAAGTTACAGTATCATAGCAAAAGCACAGCTGAGCTACCAGAAGCTGGAAGAAGCAGGGAAGGGGTCCACCCTTTGTAGCTTTCAGAAGAAGCATGGCTCTGCCAACACCTTGATTTCAGACATCCAGCTTCCAGAACTGTGACATGATACATTTCTGCTATTTTAAGCCACCTAGCCTGTGGTACTTTGTTAAGAAAACACCAGGAAACTAATAGAATGCTTGCATGTTATGACTAAAAGACACCAACCAATATTTCACCAGAAGGTTTCAGACCTTAGTATTTATTAGAATTCAGCTTCCAGATCAACCATGCCCTTCATTTGACAAATGTTTATTTAATATCAATTAGCTTCCTCATATCTCAATTTCTTTTTTAAAAAATTGTGTTTATTTATGGAGTACCTGGGTGGCTCAGTGGGTTAAGTGTCTACCTTTGGCTTGGGTCATGATCCCAGGGCCCTGGGATGGAACCCTGAGTGGGGCTCCCTGCTCAGAGGGGAGTCTGCTTATCTCTCTCCCTCTGCCCCTTCCCCTGCTCATGCTCTCCCCCCCCCCAAATTTAATCGGGGGTGAGGCAGAGGGAGAGAGACAAGCAGACTCCCCACTGAGCAGGGATCCTGATATGGGGCATGATCCCAGGATCCTGAGATCATAACTTGAGTCAAAGGCAGACACTTAACCCCCTGAGCCACCTATGTGCCCCTCATATCTCAATTTCAAATGAACCAATGCCAGAGATACATTTTGAATATCTTTCTCAGTAGTAGTACCGTATTTCTGGGATAATTCTTCGGCGGGGATAATTCTATAGGCGGGGATAATTCCCCGCCTATAACTCAGGAGCCAAATAAAATATTCCTACAGGGAAGCCTGACTCTGCTAGTCTTCTCTTCTTTCACTTCCTTGCCATTCTACATGCCACTTGATGATGTGTGACTTTGTATTATTTGGTGGTTCTGTCCCTTTATCTCATCTCCTTAACTCCATGATGTTTTGTTTGAGCCAGCTGAGGTTGATCAATTAAATGTACTTTTACCCAAAGCAGATTTAAGTCTCTACTTTACTTCCCTTTTCACATCTCTTGCTTGATGGGTAGGAGAGATAAGTCCACTAATTCATCCCAGAGCACAGCATTTAAGCAAATACATCCCTTTCCCTAATTTATGCAGAAAGGGTTTACTCTTTGACAATTGTAACCAGAATCTCTTCTATATTCTGACAAGGTCTAGCATGGAGATGAATACACAGGACTGGCCTCATAAATATTTCACAGTAAAGTATCTGTGATTTCTGTGTCTCATTTGTTTCAGATAGAACAGGGCTGGACTCCTTGTCGAAGCTGATGTCTACCCAACCCTTTTTTTGTTCCTGAAAATTCATCATTGAATTTAGGAGATTTTGGTTAACACTGTTACTATGATCATCTGGAATCATGGTAGCAGTGTAGAATCAGCAAAAACCCTAACGGGTGGTGTAGATGAACAGGTTAATAGGAAGTCCTGAGACCCAATTCCCAACTTCCATTCCTATGAGCTGTGTGTGGCATGGGGAAAGTAGTTAATCCTGCCAACCCAGAGGTACTATCTGTAAAAGGAAAATAATAACAGTGGCCTTAGGAAGGTATGTGTATTTGCTGAGAGAGAGAACATGTGTATATAGTTTCACCAGCACAATAATGGGCACATAGTGAGTGCACCTTAGTATTACTAAGGAGAAGCCAGCAACTTCTAGGCATTTCCGGATGCTCTGGCCACTGCTGGGTTAGAGTCACATATGGGTCTGGGACTATAGTCTCACCTTACTGCTCTGAAGAATGCGAAAACCCCATGGCTGTTTCCCATTTTTAACTTTTTTTTTTTTTTAAGCAAGAGAAATCAAAGTGGTGTGGGGGAGGGGCAGAGGGAGAGAGAGAGAATCTCAAGTTGGCTCCACAACCAGTGCAGAACCCAATGCGGGAGGCAGGCAGGGGGCTCAATCTCACAACCCCAAGATCACGACCTGAGCCGAAATCAAGAATCTGAAGCTTAACCCACTGAGCCATCCAGGTGCGCCTAACCTTTCCTTTTTTATACACCTTAATCTGTCTTTTATCCTCTCCCCTCTCCCAGGCCTCTGCTCCTAGGCAGTTGGCAAAAGGTCACAAGACAAGATCCAATGCTGCAAGTGCCCCTCCTTCTTTTCTTCCACCACTGACACTTTTTTTTTTAAGGATTTTATTTATTTGACAGAGAGAGACACAGCAAGAGAGGGAACACAAGCAGAGCGAGTGGGAGAGGGAGAAACGGGCTTCCAATGGAGCAGGGAGCCCAATACAGGGCTTGATCCCAGAACCCCAGGACCAAGACCTGAACTAAAGGCAGACACTTAAAGACTGAGCCACCCAGGTGCCCCCACCATCGACACTTTTATACTAATTTTAATTTTCATCGAAATTTAATTTTCATTGAATTTCATCTATCAGTGATGTCTTGTATATAGACATCACCTTCAATAGAATGAAGTATTTTCCATAACTATTCTAAGAGAAGTACTTGCATTTCTTTAACCCTTCCCAGGGGGCCAACTGGAGATTCTCAGAGGCAAAGTTTACGGGATATAAGGAAATCAGTCCTGGGGCAGAAAAGCCTTATGCAACCTCGGTATACACCAAGACAACACGCAAATTACTGAACAGAAGAGCACTGTAATGGGGAGTGGTTTATTATGTCAGACAGCATCAGGTTTCCCATGACTTTGTAGGAAAGGAAATTACAGCAATGAGTTTCAATTAAATTATGAACATGACATCTCCCTCAATTGTGCTAATAGAAAATACTAATGTTTATCCTGGCATAACTTCTAAATTTTTAAACATTAATGCTTTTCATTACTCATAATCACCATTAAAACTTGAGCACTGTCCATAAAACTGTTCTTTATTTTCCAATGCCAAAACCTAAACCAAGAGCAGTTGAAGTTTCTAAATGTAATAAAATGCCAGGCAGAACTATGAAGCTATAGAAATATTCATTTTCATAGACCTTCAGCTCTCTGGGAGCTATTGGTAGTCAATTTTCTCTACTCATATGGCTTCATTTATTAGTGTAATCTTATAATGTTAGTTAGGCATTTCTGAAATAGTTTCATTCATTACTATGGCTTATAATATTAGAGTATTTCTGTTAATACTATATGATCCTGCAACTGGTTTTCAACCTGCTGTTATGTTTCAAAGGCTTTTGACATTCTTTTTCTTCCAGAAATCTTTTAAAACTTCCAATGTAAGTGGCTACAAAGCTTGGGAGATGGAAATGTAATGACACAAGCCTCCCAGGGCAAGCAGTGAAACTGCTCTGATGTGCATGGCCCGACCGGAAGGAAGTTGCTCTGCAGTTCATGCACAGGCTTCCATCAGCTCCACTGAAATGGAGGTGACCCAGGTGAAGAGCTCCCGACATGAATAATCCAACCCTCAAAGGCTAGACAGAGACGCCAAAACTCAGTTTCTTGACCTCTGCCAAGACTTTTGTCTCAGAAGTGAAGTCTGTATGGTTATCTAGCAGACATTCTATTACTGGATGTCATTTAGTTTACCTTTGAACAGCTGTTGATCTTCTTTGCCTCAGAGAACTGCATCTGATGTTAGTCTTTCTCTGTTTTATGGCAAAGTTTCCAACTGTCTTTGACTTTTAAGGTGTAAGTCAGGTTAATGTTTGAAAATGACTTCTGACTTCATCTCTTCCCAGTTCCCAGTAAAATGCTTGGGAACTAACATAAAAAAAGATGAAAATTTAGAGTTCCAAAAAAATTAAGACAGAATTTTCAACAATAAAACAAATGGGGACAGATAATTAAAAAAATTAAAGCAGGTTGTGTTCTGCACTTAGCCTCATAAAACAAGATGATTTGCCTTCCTCAAGAGAACTAAAAATATGATTTATGTCTTCCCTCATGACTGCTTCTGCCTCAGAGACCCTGGCAGGGTCTGGGGTACATAAGTAGAAACAACAACAAACAAATTAGAACAAAACAAACATGAAATACATCACTACAGAGAGAGTAAGGGCAGAACATAGTTATCCGTCTTCCCACCCAGCATGCAGGTACTCTCTTTTGAGAACTGCGGTTCTCACTTGCAAAGAACTGTAGCAAGACCCATTCAAGAAAAGCATTGCCAGTAGGAGTATATGCAGGGAAGTGAATTTTTCTCCCATATTTTACCAGAGTATAGGCAAGCCTATGGGAAGAATTCATTCTTCAAAGTTTTCAGTGACCTATAAGTGTGAATGTCAAAGCAATTTTCTATAAGAAATAATGGAACAGGAGGGGATTAGGGGATTTGCATTGAGAGCTGGGGAACAGTGAGAATGTTTTGATACTTACTCATATTGTAAGCTCCATGTCTGGAGTGCGTGATGAATGGGGAACAGAGGTGGGAAACAATAGGAGGAGAAGCACAGAGGTTTTCCACAAAGGTGATAGAGGTATTACTAAGAGTGTGTCAGATTTCTCACCACCGATAGAGAGTAATATCACAAAAACTATCATCAAAGTATTCTTCCTTTTCACTTAAAAAGCACAATGAAACAAAAGATCTTGAAAACATCACATGTGTTTGGTAATTTGTGGCGTAACAGCTAAATTACGAAGAAATGACCCTTCTCCTTGGCCTCCCAATTCACACTACCATATGGTTCCCTCTACAGTGACACCATTCTAATCAGAAAGCACAGAGGTTAATACAAATTCTAGCTAGAAAGTAGCAGCTCCTCCAAGACCATGCAAAGCCAATGGTCCAATTGGAAAGAGTGGAAGTCCTTTTTCAGAGCAGTACTGGATGAACTCAGCTGGAATGACACAAACTAACCTCTGCAGTGGGGCCAAGGAAAATCTATACACTGTCCAAATCTCTCCAGTAAGAAAAAATAATCCTTCACCTTCTTTGGTACCTAAGAATAGAAAGCACAATCTTAAAGGCTCAGTGGGACAAGAAAGGGCCTAAAATGTGTTATTGTGAGAGCCATAAAAATATTTAGAATATCTCCTAAATGAATATCTACCTATAGAAAGAAAGAAAAAAGTAACCTCTATGAAACAGGTCCAAAAACAATAAGAAGAGAGTGGGTTGTACTAATTCTGATTCTTTTTGTTGTGATGGACAAAAAGCCCAATAAGATGTGGCATTAACAAAAAGGGAATGAACTACCTTCCCAAAGCGAAACATCTAGGAACATATAGGCTTTAGATGCTACTGCACAGAGGGGCCCAAACAGTGATTTCACACAAAGATTTCTTGCTGTCTGTATCCTTAAGAAAAGAGCCATCTTCCTCTCTGTGGGTTCTATCCTCAGAAAAGTTCCTTTTCTATAGAGGGATGGCTGCAAATGCTCCAGCTACACCTTTCAGGTTCTGTTTCCATGGAAACAGTGCAGCGCCTCTCATCCATCACATTCTCTTGTAGCATCATTGGCTGGTCTGGTCAGATGCTCTTCCTGGAATCAGTTGCTGGGGCTGAAGATGATTTCACTTATTGGCTTCCACCCAGGACTCCTGCTTCACCCGGAGACTTTTCAGGTTACAAAAACTAAAGTGACTCTCCAAGGTAAACTAGGAGCTTCTGCTTGGAACAGTGAAAATCCAACCTGGGAAGGCAAATAGCAGAGACCCACTACTTAGAGCGAGATTAACATGAAACAGCTTGATAAAACTCATAAAAATATAAATTTGAAACACAACTGATTGCCATGCATAATGACCACCAACAATTAGTAGGATAACAGATTCAAAACCTGCATCAGAACTAATTAGAGAAGAAGAAATGAAATGGTACAAATATTTTCATATAGGAGAAAAAGATTGGGGCAACTGGGTGGCTCAGTCCTTAAGTGTCTGCCTTCAGCTCAGACCATGATCCCAGGGTCCTGGGATGGAGCTTCACATCTGGCTCACTGCTCAGCAGGGAGCCTGCTTCTCCCTCTCCCACTCCCCCTGCTTGTGTTCCTGCTCTTGCTGTCTCTCTCTGTCAAATAAATAAATAAAATCTTTTCTAAAAATTTAAAAAAATCTTCTAGAGAGCAAAGGAATAGGCAAAGAGGAAACTAAAATTGTAAAAGGCAGAGAAAAGAAATCTAACTTAAAATTACACATTAGAGGGGCACCTGGGTAGTTCAATCAGTAAAGTAGCTGACTTATGCTTTTTGGCAGGTCAGAATCTCACGGATTGTGAGATTGAGCCCCCTGTGGGGCTCTGCACTCAGCAGGGAGTCTGCTTGAAGATTCTCTCCTTCTGCCCCTCCTCTGCTCTCTCCCTCTTTCTAAAACAAATAAATCTTTTAAAATATTATGTATTGGAGCACCTATAAACAGACCTACAAGAATATAAACAACTGATCTTTGGCAAAGGAACAAAGGTGATATAATGGAGTAAAACCAGTCTTTTTGAACAAATGGTGCTGGAACAACTAGACATGTACATGCAAAAAATGAATTTAAACACAGTCCTTATATTCTCCACAAAAATCACTCAGAATAGAACATAAACCTAAATCTAAACACAAAACAATAAAACTCCTAGATGATAACTTAGGGGAAAATCTAGATGACTTTGGGTCCAGTGATGACTTCTTATGAGACTGACGTGCTACCTACTGCACTAACGAGGCACCTAAGTGATGACTTCTTAGATATAACACCAAAGGAATGATCCATGAAAGAAGTAATTAATAAGCTGCACTTTATTAAAATGAAAAACTTCTGCTCTGTGAAAGACAATGTCAAGAGACTAGAAAAGCCTGATACTGGGAGAAAAGATTTGCAAAAGGGATATCTGATAAAGGACTATTATCTAAAATACAGAGAGAACTCTTAATATTCAATAATAAGAAAATGACAGCTCAACTGAGTTACAGATCAAAGACCTTAATAGACAACTCACTGAAGAAGATACACAGATGGAAAATAAATATATGAAAATTCTCCATATTATTGTATCAGGGAAATGCTAATTAAAATGACAATAAGATATTACAATACACCTATTAGGCCAAAATTCAGAATACTAATAAGAGCAAGTGCCAAGAAGGATGTGGAGTAAGAGGAACTCTTTTGCATTGCCGGTGGGAATCCAAAATGGTACAGCCACTATGGAAGACATTCTGGCAGTTTCTTCCAAAACTGATCATACCCTTACCATATGATCCAGCAAGTGTGCTCTTTGTTGTGTAACCAAGGAGTTCAAAGTTATGTCCATATAAACACCTGCACATGGATGTCTATGGGAGCTTTATTCATAATTGCCAAATCTTGGAAGCAACAAAGATGGCCTTCAATAGGTGAATGAATACTCTGTAATACAACCAGACAGTGGAATACCACTAAACACTAAGAAGAAATGAGCTGTTAAGCTATGAAAAGACTGAAATGTGTATTACTAAGTGAAAGAAGCCAATCTGAAAAGTTTACATACTATATGGTTCCAGCTATGTAAAAGTCTGGAAAAGGCAAAAATTATAGAGACAGTAAAATGATTCCATGCATTGGAGTGGGGGAATGGATGACTAGGCAGAACACAGAGGACATTTTGGGCAGTGAAAATACTCTGCAGAATACTCCAATGAAGGAAGCATGCTATTACACACGTGTCCAAACTCATAGGATGTACAATACCAAAAGTAAACCCTTAAGGCAAACTCTTGACTATGGATGATTAAATTGTAAGTTTATCATCTGTAACAAATGAACCACTTTGGTGGGAGACATTGATAATGGTGAAGGTAGTATATGGGAAACCTCTAATTTTCTCTCAATTTTGCTGTGAACTAAAACTCTTTAAAAAATAAAGTCTTTAAGATAATTATAGGTATTCCTGAGGAATAATCCAGAGTATTGGGAATATAAGCTACAATTGTGCATAACTGAAAAATACCTCCTAGACATTAAGAAGAAAAAAATGTGTATTTAGGTCAAAGTCCTTTTTGGTTCAAGAGCTAATAATGAAAAACAACTATACTTACATATTCTCCAGCTAAAATTGTCAATTACCAACATAAAGAAAAATTCAAAAATTATTCAGAAAGAAAAAAATAGACTATCTTCAGAGAAATAAAAGTAATTTTGACCAGATTATTAGCTTTCTTCTGAAAATAATGGTATCTGTATTATCTCCAGAATTTTAACGGAGAAATATTTGACCCAGGAATTTTATAATCAGCTAAATTGTTATTTTTATATGGAGAGAATAGACATAACTATAGTAGAAGATATGATATTTGCCTGTGTATATTAAAACAAAAATTATTTGGAGACATAATTCAGCCAACTGAATGTGATATCAAAACAAAAATCATAAAGTGAAGATGTAATGGTATGTGCTATGGACTGAACGTTACTGTCCTTCTAAAATCCATATGTTGTCCTAATCCCAAGTGTGATGGTCTTTAGAGGTAAGGTGTCAATTGGGAGAAAATGGGATTTGGATGAGGTCTTGCAGGTGGAGTCCCCTTGATGGAAACTGGTGCCCTTGTTAGGAGTGGAGAGACCAGAGCTCGCTCTGTCTACTGTGTGAGGATACAGCAGAGAGACAGCTTTCTAAACCAAGAAGATGGCGCTCATCACCCACCATGTTGGCACCCTCATCTCAAACTTCTAGCCTCTCTGGAACTGTACAAATAACTATTGAAAAATGATATGTGTATACTTTATAATAATAAGTTAATAACATTAACTTGGGTTTTGTACTTCATGCTACACTAAGAAAGACAAGGTATTAGGGGAAAATTAAAAAAAAACAGTAAAAATATATGTGTTTTAAATTGGTAAAGTCTAAAGTAACAAATGGTTGTATTAAGATAGAACGTGTAATTTCTAAAACTAAGGAAAGAAAGAATGAAGAAATGACAGCCTAAACTTATACTGCAAATACTAAGAACAAAAATAAGGCAGTGAAGCATGAAAATGACAAAATTAAGGAGACTTAAGACAGCATATTATTTCTGTCAATATATTTAATGTGTTCATTTCTTTTAATAAAAGTAGAGGTCCTCATATTGCATTGTGAACAAAACTAAATGGTGATTACAGAAACAAATAGGAGTGATGTTAGCAAAATTGTAAAATTTGGGGAGTTCCAAGTTCTTGTCCCTTCAGTGAAACATTAATAAATAAGCGGAAACTGTCAGAACCAACTTTAGTCAGAATGCTAGAGAAGAGTCAAAGGTTTACAGTAGTCAAATAAACACTGATCCATGAAAAGGGCAACTTCCAGATGTTAGAAAAGCTTTATGACATTTTTCCTTTTCCTTATCCCACCCCCTACCTGGCACAATGGTAGCCTTGAAGAGAAAAGCCCATGTTCCCAGAGTGGAATCTTGGTGTCTTGTTTAAGAAGAGCAGAGCTGATCCTGTATGTGAATTATTGGATATGTCTGTTCAAAGCTGTCTGGGGACTGTTGAAGCAATACTGATCTTTGTTTCACCCCACTAGTAGCTCAGGCTGGAAGAGTGGCAGTCATTGGGCAAACATACTGGAAACCAAACTAACAGTACACAAACCCCTAAAACAAAATAATACAGTTAAAACATACAACAGATTTCTTAAGGATGGTTAAGGAGAAAAATCTGGGAGAATTTCTTAGAAAACTTAGAACATACAAAAGCACTCATGTATATGGAGGAATTTAGAAGGCTATGTGCATGCCCAGAGTGAGGTACGTGCTTAGAAATGATCTAAGAAGGGGGGCCTGGGTGGCTCAGTGGGCTAAAGCCTCTGCCTTCAGCTCAGGTCATGATCCCAGGGTCCTGGGATCAAGCCCCACATTGGGATCTCTGTTCAGCAGGGAGACTGCTTCCTCCTCTCTCTCTGCCTGCCTCTCCACCTACTTGTGATCTCTATCAAATAAATAAAAAAAAATTTAAAAAAGAAAGAAAGAAATTATCTAAGAAGACTATAGCCTTTCCTCATGGGCTCAACAAAATCATGGCTTATGACTATATAAAATAAGTAATAGAGTCATTGCAAGAATAATTTGGGAAAGTCACTAAATAAATGGACAATTACAACCTTTAATAATCAAAAACTTAGTAAACTCTGAGAGAGGAAGAAAATCTGATTTCTAGAGTTAACTTACCATTTTTTGAAACAGAAAAGGAGAGAGGATGAAGAGATCCAGGAGCAAATATTTGTATGTTATTTAAGGTAAGGTTCTATCAATTCAAAGTAGATGTTAACAACTGAGGATGTTAAATGTGATCTCCATGATTAACACAGACAAAATGTCTACAAACCACATGTAAAAGGCAATATGAAGGGAATAAAAGTGTTTCACCACCAAAAAACCTTAAAAATCAACTTTTAATAAAAAAGATGTAATGGAGGCAATTAGGGATAAAATGATTATAAAACATATAGAAAAAAACTATTGTGGCAGAAATAAGTTCTTCCTTATCACTAATAACTTTAATTTTTTCTTTCTTTGATAGAAAGGCAGAAACTGGCAAAATAGATAAACAAAACAAAAGCAAAGCAAACAAAAAGCCATAATCCAACTATATGCTATTTACAAGAGGTTCATTTTAGATCCAAAGTCAAACTGATTGAAAGTGATAGAAAAAGATAGTCAAAACAAATAATTCTTCTCAAGTGCACATGGAACACATCTCCATGATATACTATGTACTAGTCCGCAAAACAAGTCTCAATAAATTTTAAAAACTGAGGTCATACAAAGTATCTTTTCTGACTGCAGTGAAATGAAGCTAGAAATCAATAAGCAAAAGGAAAACTAAAAAAAAAAAATTTAACTTGTGGAATTAAACAATAGCTCTTTTTTTAATTATACCCAGTTAGCCAACATAGAGTACATCATAAGTTTTTGATGTCATGTTCAACAGTTCATTAGTTGCATATAACACCCTAGAGAACAACATAGGTAGTAACCTCTTTGACATTGGCTACAGCAACTTCTTTCCAGACACATCTCTAAAGACAAAGGAAACAAAAACAAAAATGAACTTTTGGGACTTCATCAAGATAAAAAACTTCAGCACAACAGAGGAAATAGTCAATAAAGCTAAAAGGCAATCTTTGGAATGGGAGAATATATTTGCAAATGACATTTCAGATCAAGAGCTAGTATCCAAGATCTATAAAGAACTTATCAAACTTAACAATAGGCTCTTAAACAACCAATGAGTCAAAGAAGAAATTACACTGGGAGTTAGATGATAGTTAGAAATGAAACAAACAAACAGAACTACAGCATACCAAAACTACAGTATGCAATGTTCAGAGGAAAATTTATAGCTGGAAATGTCTACATTGAAGAAGATCTTAAATGAATAACCTAATATTATACCATGAAATACTAGAAAAGGAAGAACAAACTAAACTCAAAACTATCAGAAGAAAGTAAAAAAAAGATTAAAGCAGAAAAAAAAATGGAGAGTAGAAAAACAATAAAGAGATGCAACAGGGGCGCCTGGGTGGCTCAGTGGGTTAAGCCGCTGCCTTCGGCTCAGGTCATGATCTCAGGGTCCTGGGATCGAGTCCCGCATCGGGCTCTCTGCTCAGCAGGGAGCCTGCTTCCTCCTGTCTCTCTGCCTGCCTCTCTGCCTACTTGTGTTCTCTCTCTCTCTGTCAAATAAATAAATAAAATCTTTAAAAAAAAAAAAAGAGATGCAACAAAACCAAAAGTTGGCCATTTGAAAAGATCAACAAAATTGATACAGATTCAGCTATAAGGGGGTGCCTGGGTGGCTCAGTGGGTTAAAGCTTCTGCCTTCAGCTCAGTTCATGATCCCAGGGTCCTGGGATTGAGGGTCCTGGGATTGAGCCCCGCATCAGGCTCTCTACTCAGCAGGGAGCCTGCTTCCTCCTCTCTCTCTGCCTGCCTCTCCGCCTACTTGTGATCTCTGTCTGTCAAATAAATAAATAAAATCTTAAAAAAAAAAAACTTAAAAAAAAGATTCAGCTATATGGACAAAGAAATGGAGTATACGGTTAAGTAAAAATACAAATGAAAATGGGGACATCAGTTCTGACCTTACAGAAATAGAAAGGATTATAAGAGAGTACTCCGAACAACTTTATGTCAGGAAATTCAACCCAGATGAAATCAACAAGTTCCTAGAAACACACAAATTACCTACACTGATGCAATGGTTAATAGAAAATCTCAACAGATCTATAATACATAAAGAGATTGAATCAGCATCAAAATCTTCCTAACAAAGCAATGTCTACAGATGGTTTCAATGATAAATCCTACCAAATACTAAAGAATATTTAACACCAATTCTTCTCAATCTTTTCCGAAAAAATAGAAAAGAAAGGAACATTTATAAAAACGAATTTTATGAGGCCAGTATTACCCTGATACCAAACCAGATAAAGACATTGTAAGAAAAAAGAACAATATCCCTTATGATTATAGATACTCAATCCTCAACAAAATACTAGCAAAATAAATTCAATCAAGGTGTAGAGTACTAGATTAACACACTAAACTTATTTGTGTTTCTTTTAGCTGGAATAAACAATCAAAAAAGAAATTAAGAAAGAAATTTTATGTATAATAACATCTAAGATATATAAAATAACTAAGAATAAATTTAATCAAGTAAGTGAAAGACCTGTATACTGAAATATACAAAGCATTGTTTAGAGACATAAAGACCTAAATAAATGTAAAGATTCCCAGCGTTCATGGGTGGAAAGACTTAATATTGATAAGATGTCAGTACTACCTAAAGTAATATATAGATTAAATGTAATCCTTATTAAAATTCCAATAGCCCTTTTTTTTTTTTTTTTTTTTTTTGCAGAAATGAAAAGCCCAAGTGAATATTAATATGTTTTCTGTATTGTAGATTTTCCTATTTTGGACTTTCATATTAATGGAACCATTTAATATGTGATCTTTTCTGACTGGCTTCTTGTGATGTTGTAAAATATTAACTCTTAGGAGAGTGTGGTAAATTAAGAAAATATATTTTATCCCAATAGTGATATATAGAGATATAGATATAGATATAGTTATAGATATAGATTTATAGTGTTATGTATTTTAGCTAAAAAGCCAATTTTAGAAAATTAAAATGACATATTGAAATGTACCATATCGGGGCGCCTGGGTGGCTCAGTGGGTTAAGCCTCTGCCTTTGGCTCAGGTCATGATCTCAGGGTCCTGGGATCGAGCCCCGCATAGGGCTCTCTGCTCAGCAGGGAGCCTGCTTCCCCCCTCCCTCTCTGCCTGCCTCTCTGCCTACTTGTGATCTCTCTCTCTCTCTCTGTCAAATAAATAAATATCAAAAAAAAAGAAATGTACCATATCAACAATTGCATTAATATAAATGGACCAAAAATCCAATTAAAAAGCAAAATTGTCAGGCTGTATGCAAAAGCAAGATCCATTTCTATGTTGTCTTCAAAAGAGAGTCTGAATACAAAGAAAACGTTTCAGTTGGGTGAAGAATAGCTACTACAACCTGTAACTAACATTTTTAATAGAAAAAAGCCAGTGCTTTTACAGTAAAAAGCCAGAAAAGAAGGCTAGGATATTTTAATTATATTGGAGGCCTCATAAGTGGAATAAAAAGTCATAGCGATTAGATAAAAAGGAGTAAAACTCTTACAGCCATCAAAATTTTTTACATAGAAAATCCTAAGAAATCTTCAAAATAACTATCAGAACTTGCAAAGTGACAGGATAAAAAATCAGTATGCACTTATCAAGTTGTGTTTGTGTGTGTGTGTATAATATACAATTTGGAAAATGGAATAATAAAAAAATTCCCATTATAATAGCATAAAAACCATAATGTTAGAAACTAGGAAGAGTCTGAGATTTTACCCTACTTGCAAGTAAACAAGTTAGCCTCTCAAAATTTCACAGATGTTGGTAAAAGACAGGCGATTCCTATCAGAAATAAAAGACAATGTATTACAGCTATAGTAGAGTCTAAAGTCATTATGTTGTTGTTGTTGTTTTAGTGCCAGTTCTCAAGTCCCACTTCCCAGAGGGCAACATGGAGAGGGCTTGGTAATACTTGCAAATGCCGGGGGTTGTATTCTAGGAGAGAAACCCTAGGCTTAACGGAACCTGAATCTTTTATAAGGGGTAGTAAATCTCACCGATGTTTGCCCCAGAAGTAGATACTATCTGTGTCTTTCAAAGCTGGGCACTATATAAACATCCCTCAGGAGATAGTCTGGACCAAAGATCAGTCTATGGCTCTGTTCACAAAATGTGCAAAAGCGTAAAAGACTCATGGAAAATTGTCTCCCAACATACAAAATACTTAATAACACTTATAACGAACTTCTACACTGAAAACTACATAATGTTGCTGAGAAAAAATTATAAGGGAAAAGTCTAAATGATTTAACAAATATACCATGTTCATAGAATGTAAGACTCAATATTGTTAAAATATTGATTCTCTACAAATTGTTACATAATTTCGCTGCAATGTTGATCATAATCACAGTAGGCTTTTTCTAATAGAAAAGTAACAAGCTGATTTAAAAATATATACAGAATGGGGCGCCTGGGTGGCTCAGTGGGTTAAGCCTCTGCCTTTGGCTCAGGTCATGATCTCAGGGTCCTGGGATTGAGCCCCGCATTGGGCTGTCTGTTCAGCGGGGAGCCTGCTTCCCCCTGTCTCTCTGCCTGCCTCTCTGCCTACTTGTGATCTCTGTCTGTCAAATAAATAAATAAAATATCATATCTATCTATCTATATATATATATATAATAGTAAGAAATGGTAAGAAATCTAACATAGTCAAAAATGGACTATTTACACTGTCTGTTTTGAAGACTTACTATAAAGCTACCAATAATCAAGACAAATTGGTATGGCATAGGAATATTCAAATATATTATTGATGCAGAAGAGAGTCCCCAAATAGATACATTTACATAATTAATTGGTTTCAACAAAGTGTTGAAGTAATATTATGGGAAAAATAAATTTTTTTCACAAATAAAGCTGGGAAAACTGAGTATCTGTATGGTAAAAATGAATCTTGAACTGTCTTAATCATACACAGGAGTTAAAGATAGACCATAGATCTAAAAATAAAATTCTTTTATAACCAAGCAATTCCATTCTTAGGTGTATACCCAAGACAAATGAAAACATATATCCACAGTAATACCTGAACAAGAGTAGTCTTACCAGCTTCATTCATAATGACCAAGTACTGGAAACAGCCCAAATGCCCAGCAATAGAAGAATGGATAAACATAATTGTGAGCAGTTAAAAGAAACAATCTTCTGATTCACACAACAGCATGGATGAATCTCACAGACATTTTGTAAGGTTGAGGAAATCACACACAAAAAAGTATAAATATAAGTGAAATTCTAGTACAGGCAAAAATAATCTATCATGTAAACAATCAGGACAATAGTCACCTGGGGCAGATGGTGTATTGGCAAGGGGCTAAGAGAACTTTCTGGGGTAATAGAATTTTCAGTGTCTTGAGATGTGGGTTACAAGGTTGTATGCATTTGTTAAAACTTATAAATTGTGTACTTTGGATTTACATAGATTATGTAAATTTTCACTTGCAAAAACTTGAAACAGAAACATCCATGAGTAACAAAAACATATCCTTTAAATAAGACCTACTTATTATGAAAAAAAAATCAATGACAAGAAACTGCTTTTGGAAATTAAAATATGATAGCCCGAACCCACAACAACAAAATAATTTGCAAGATAGTGTTAAGAAAATCCTCTAGACATAAAGCAAATGATTCTAAATTTTCTATAACTGATCAATCCATGTGGCCCAATGGATTACTTAATAGCAATTTCAGATGTAGTAAAATGAGAAAATAGAAAAAGAGAATTTGTCAAAATAATTATACATAAATATTTTTCAGAACTAAAACAGCAGGAGCCTCCATAACAATAAGAGTATATCATTTGGAGATATGAGATGATTACTAAAAAAATAGTTTAGAACATTTTAAGAAACAGTTTCTTTGTTGGATCAGACCTGAGGGTGTGGGACAGGAGATTTTCAGTGTTCCTGTGTGTTCATTTTTAAATTTTTACAGCTCTCAACACTAACATGCGAAATTTCAAAGGCTGAGAATCCCAGTGACCCATCTAAGTTCTAGTTCTCATTTTTTTAAAAATTTCTATTATAGACCATGATCTTAGTTATTAAGACCCACCGTTATAACATGAGGTTTGGCATTACATTGCCATCTCATCTGTAAGAGATGAAGGATCTCTTCAGCCCTTTAAATACTCGGAATAGTGAAGAATACTGAAAATAACCATCTACATTAAAATCAAAATCATCTGTTTGAAAGGCAACAAAGCACAATTGTTGTTTACTGTGAAAATTCCCAGATGAAAGTGTAGTAAGTGTATTCTGCTGCTGCAGGTAGAAATTAATTTCTAGATTTTTTAGATCATCCAAAGCAAGCCAGTTGTACTGGTTTGCTAAGGCTGCCATAATGAAGGAACACAGACTGAGGGACTCAGCAACAGAAATTGACCTTCTCACGGTTTTGAAGGTTGGAAGTCTGAGGCCAAGATGTTGGCAAGCTGTTTCAAGCTGCTCTCCCCTGGCTTGTAGACACTGGCCTTCTCCCTGTGTCTTCACTTGGTCTTCCTTCTGTGTGTGTCCATGTCCTAATCACCTATTCTCCTAAAGATGCCAGTCATATATGATTAGGTCCCAATCATATGATCTAATTTTAACTCAATTTCCTCTTTACAGGCCATGTTGTAGCAAGGATCACCTTTCCTCCCATTTCCAATAACATGTTCCCAATTTCCATCTGAGACATCACCAGAAGTGCCTTTAACATCCATATTTCTATCAATCGACTCTTCCAGGCAATCTAGGATTTTTCCAATACTAGGCTGTTCCTGCCTTAGTTCAAAAGTCACTTGCCCGGTTTTGGATACTTGTTACAGCAGCACCTCACTTCCCAGCACTCAAATCTGTATTTATCTGCTAGGGCACAGACTGGGTGACTTACCAACAGGGATTAATTTCTTAACAGTTCTGAAGACTGGAAGTCTAGGATCAAGGTGTCAGCAGGGCTGGTTTCTTCAGGGGCCTCTCCTTGGCTTGTAGGTGGTGGACTCTTCTAGTGTACTCTTACTGTGCATGGCTAGGTCCTAATCTTCTCTGAGGATACCAGTTATTGGACCAAACCCCAATCATATCACCACATTTTACTTTAATTACCTCTTTAAAGGCCTTATCTCCCAATACAGTCATGTTCTGAGTACTGGGGTTTAGGAGTTTAATATATGAATTTTAGGGGGACACAATTCAGCCATGACACATGCCAAAAGTCTATTGAACATTCGGACTCCACTGCATATTTATCTAAACTCTTCTGCTATTTATCATGCATCATACAATTTATTAATTACTTAGATGTTATCTTTTGTTGTTTTCTAAACCTTTTAAGCATTCTTTTTCAATAAAATTGCAGGTCTTCGCATCCATCACTGTATTTAACACAACACTAATTCCTAGAAGGGCACGACATTTGAACAATGCTGATTTTAAAACATTTTGGTAGAATATTTTATTAATAATTTTGCTTCCCAGGTTTCTTAATATAGAACCAGGATGGTCTGGATCACAAGTATTTCCATTGTTTATATTTCACCAAATTCATTCCACAAAAATTACCAAGACTTTGAAAATGTTATAGGCTCCCAGGATAAGGCAGTCAACCAAACAGAATCTGTGCGTTGCTGACATTTAACATCTTATTTGATGAGGCATGTAATAGCCAAGTAAGTGTAATATAATGCTAGCTAGTTGCAGTCACAGGAAAATACAAACACATACACACATACACACATGCACTGACTAACATGAATGAATTGGACAGGATTAACAAAATATGGAATATCTAAATACATATTTGAGATTCATAATGAATTGTGGTGTGATTTGTTGTGAGGTGTTGTGTTTCCATTCCTTCCTATTTTAAATTAAAAAAAAAAAAAAGTGGTGGGAGAAAAAGAATGACAGTCTTCCTGGAAATAGAAGGGCAGAAAAGGCAGTATTCTTTTTTCCCCAACTATTTCCTCATGCTATGGTTTATGTGATACAATTAGGAAAATGGTGCATAATTTGTCCTTTCACCATGTATACATTTTAAGGAAAATGCAATTCTTCTTTTAAAGTTTCACCTATTTAAATGGAAATTTTTTTAAAGAAGCTTGGTTTTGTTTGTCAGAAACTTAGTTACCAAATCATAACACATTTATTATATTCTTTATTATTGTTCCAAAACCAAATGAATTAAAATCCTTCAACACTTGAGGATTATAACCTCCTACTTTCAATTGTGAATGGGCTGCAGACAGATCTAGAGCCTTTTACCCACTAAATATTAAATCGAGCAATTACCAACAGAAAGATGTTCAAGGTAAACTGCACGTATCAACAAACTTAGTCTAGAAAATTTAGTCCAGACTCTTCAAGAGAACTTAGAAGATGCATTTGTCCCATGAGGGCATCAAGAATCTCAAGTTATCCAAATTATTGAGCATCCATGGGGAAGCCAGAAGCATTTTATGGTCCCAGACCCAGAACTCCTAGGACATTAGATGTGAAAACATGTTATCCATTAAAAAAAAAGAAAGAAAGAAAAGAAAAGAACATTAGACTTATTCATTTTATTTCTTTATTATTTTTTAATTTTTATCATTTTATTTTTTTAAATTCAAAGAATAATAAAGTCAATTAGAAAAATGTAGGTATATGTTAAGCTCTTGTTATGTAAATAGTTCAATACCTGATTTAAAGAAAACTAATTCCCAAATGGGTATATGAATATTCTTAAATCCTCTTATTTGTTTTACTTCAGTGTTAACAGAGATTATCTAGCTCAAAGGGTCTTTCTTCTCAATCCACACTTAAAATTGGCTAACTAAATAGTTTTTGCTGTACTCAGAAATTCCAATAACAAACCATGGAAAGAAATGAGAATATAAAAATTAAGTTTATCACGTCATGAAGAACAAATTCAGGGGAAATCTGAGGTTGTGCTCAAGGCAGCCTTTGCTCCCAGGTGGGGGTGGGAGAGGTACACATTTTGCTGGCAATATCAATTTACATGAAATGGTGTTCTGCGGAGAAACTAATTGAATGAGACCCTCCAGAGTTCACTTCACTTCTTCATAATCCATATAATTTTTATTGCATTGTGCATTGGCCCACATAAGCAGAACATAATTTAGCTTAGTGAGGGAGCATTGTGCACCTGTCAATAAGCTATTTAGTCACATGGAAGGGATATTACCATCATACCATTAAGTACTGGGTTGGGAGGGGGAAATGCAAGAGTGAACAGGCACCTTCTCAATGTACCTACACAGCTCAGCCCTCTTTGGTTTCTACCTCACTTTGCCTTCCCTCCTTGACTGTGTGAAGCCTTTAAAAGGTCTGTTATCAGCTATCATTAAACCAGCCACCTGTCTCCTTGGCAACCCTTATCAAGCTGTACCAGGCTGCCTGAGCTGCAAGTGAGTACCTTCATCCCTGCACTGAATAAGGAGCTTCAAATTGTGATCATCTGGTATACCGAACTTTTATAAACTGTCAGGGAAAGAACTGTATCTTAGGCTGCCTACAGTCTTTGTGGTATAAGAAGATGTATTGGAATTCACCATCAATGAAACCAAAAAGGTAGGAGGAAGAGAGAAAATTCATTTCATAGCTGCAAGAAAACAATTATCGTTGATTCCCTTTTCAAACTGATGAATAATTTTATGAAGAATGTCTGTCTCCGACTCTGAGCCATATGTTGTTAGTATTCTTATTGTCTTCTCCATAGCCACATCTCAGCTTACAGTGCATCATGTCTAGCCACCGAAAGAAAAAGGAAAGCCGATTTTTTTAATTCTCTGACAGTTCAGTGTTTAAGACTAAAAGAGACATTACTGCCTGCTAGCTGTTCCTAAGCCATTTCTCCTTCTTTTTTTTGCTACAAAGTTGCAGGTTTGTTAAGATTTTCAGCCCCCACCAAATACACACAGCTCGAGAGTAAATCCTGACTAATTTAAGCCAATCAGAGTGATTTTGTTCCCTTTGCCAGTGATTAGCTTCGGGGAGAATCTGTGACTCAATGCTGGTTAATGAGAAAGGAGGAGAAGTCAACCGGAAGGCTTCTGAGGGTTTCTAGGTCAAAAAGAGACATAGAGGGGTGCTTGGGTGGCTCAGTCAGTTACTCAGCTGACTCTTGACTTAGACTCGGGTCATAATCTCAGGGTTCTGGGATCCAGATACACACTGGGGTCCACGTTCAGTGGAGAGTCTGTTTGAGGATTCTCTCTCCCTCTCCCGTTGCTACTCCCCTCTCTCTCTCAAACACATGCTCTTTCTCTAATAAATAAATAAATAAATCTTTAAAAAAGACAGACATAGAGGGAGAAATAGCATGATGTTTCATTACTAGAATGGGGGTAGCCACCTTGTGATCATGCAGGTGCTGGCTTGAGCTTGGCAGAGAAGGAAAACATCAAGAACCATCTCTCCAGTGATATCAGAGCTGTTGAACTGACTGACTTTGAAGAAGCCCAGCGCCAGGACTTCTCGTCAAGTGAGAAAGTAGAATTTCCTTCTTAATCATGCCACTTAGTTTATTTTTAATTTCAGCATCCTAAATACATCCCAAACTCTTCATCCTTTTTATTTCTGGCCCCCAATTTTGCCAAACACTTCTCTTAGAAACTTCACTTGGAATTGAAAATCACAAAATACATCCTCACTCATTTGTTTGTGCACCGTGGATTGAACCATGGATCTGAGTCAGTTAAAATCAAATGTTTTCTAGGGAAGCTGACTCAAGCATCTCTTAGTATCAAGTGGTCTTCCATATTAGCTTTAATTCAACCATTTCCTTAAGATAATTTTATCCAGGAGAGAGAAGATTTTATATAAAGGAGGAGGTAACCGAGAGTGAAGAAACTTGAACTCCATTGGGGTCCTGAGTGATAAAACAGCAGCCCAAGGGTTATGGAGTTACCAGAAAGCAGGAAAAACAAAAAACAAACAAACAAACAAACAAACAAAACAAGTGAAGCAGGCTTGGAAACTAGGAGTAGAGAACTGTCTTTGAGCAATTGTGCAAAGAAAGATAAAGAGTGGAAGAGATCCTAATTCTCACCTCTCTTCCTGGGAAGGTGAAGAATTTTATCTGAAGTTGGTAAGTCAGGAAATGGATGTACAGGCTTGTTATTTCTACAACCAAACTTTTTGTTCTGACATTTAAGGGACTGCAGACCAAGTCACAGTTTACCCTCAGCCAACACATAGGCTTTACAATAAAGCCCAGGAGAAGATACAAAGTCATACTCAGGATTTTAGAAACACTCCCTTCAAAGAGGTAGGCCTAAAAAGGAGACAGTCCTCCCTAGAACAGAGCAAAGAAAACCTCACTGGCCAACCTGTATTTTATTCTTAAATGTGAACATGCTCCAAGAATCACAACATGAGGAAAAAGATAATCATGACTGATGACTACAGAAAATTGTAAAAAAAATAAATAAAACAAAACAACAAACAAAATGAGTTGGGGAGATGTTGTTTAAGAGTAAAAACTTGCAACCAGTGGATAAATAATTTCTGTAGCCCTAATGCATGGCATAAACTTCAAAGCTGCTAAGAAACCAGCTCTTAATTGTTCTCACCACAGCAAAGAAAGGATAATTATGTGATGTGATAGAAGTGCTAGCTAACCCTACTGTGGTAATCATATTGCAGTATCTAAATGTATCAAACCAACACCTTGTACACTTTAAACTTACACAGTGCTATATGTTAATTACATCTCAATTTTTTTGAAAAGTTAATAGTGAAGGAAACATATTTTGAAAACCAGAGAGAACTTCGAGAAATCTCTAATTAGAATACTCAGAAGAACTCAAGATATTATTTCTTCTAAAATGGGAACAGGATGAAGAGAATACGCAAAGATTTTGAAAAGCCTTTCAAAAATTAAAAATAGCACTGCAAAAAAATTATTTAACTTGAAGACTTGAAAAACAAAATGACAAAATTTTCCAGGAGGTAGGAAAAAATTTTAAAAAGACAAGGGAAGATAACTACCAGGTGGGGGAAAGGGACCTGTAAGGTCAAACCAGCAGGTGTAATTTCAGACAATTAAGAGTTTTAGAAAAAGACAAGATAGAAAGTGAGAAGAGAAAATTATCAAGAAAATAATAGGAAACAATTTCCTAGAACGTAAAAAGAACAATGATTTTTAGATGCAAAGGAGTTAGACATTTACAAAACCCCTGGGCTGAGACAGCAGCTGCTAGAGACAGGACTGGGAAAATGTGGGACTCAGCAAGACAGACAGCCAAGACAAAGGAAGATTCCAAGTAGCAATCAGCGTAACTGCTATGATGGAACATCCTGAGGATATGATAAGGGACATTATTTTTTTGTCAAGAAGGAAAATACGTTAATCAGAAACTAAATATATACAAACATCATAGGAAAGGTAAGTGCAAGATGAACATATCAGCTTATATGGTGATCATCAGGATAATAACTGAAAAAGAAAGATACAGCTACTGCTCAAATTGAGAAAAGTAATGAAAGGTATAACTAAAGTTAGCATGACATTACTACACATTTTTTTAAGATTTTATTTATTTGAGAAAGAGAGAGTGTGTGTACAAAATGGGGGAAGGGTAGAGGCAGAGGGAGAAGGAGGTTCTCCACTGAGCAGGAACCCCTATGTGGGGCTTGATGTGGGGCTTGATCCCAGGACCCTGGGATCATTACCTGAGCCAAAGGCAGCCGATGAACTGACTGAGCCACCCAGGTGCCCTCGTTTTTGCACATTCTTAAAAGAATTGCGAAGTTGAGCAAGTCCTCATCTTTCCTGTGGAAAGGCGTGAGATATCAGCTAAACTTTATAAATCTATAATAGACTTCCAGTTAAACATGGTGAATTAGCCATATGTAATTATTTCCTCCTAGAGGTCCCATTACAATTATAATGAATGAATAAAAAAAAAAAATCGGCCACAGATGACCCAGAGAATGGGAGAGGGACCTTCAGAAGAAGGCAGGATTAACTGGAGTCTACATATGACTGGCCACCCAGGTCTCCGCCAACAACTGTAAGTAGGTGAGGGCCTGCCGCCAGCCCTGGGAGTAATCCAGGGGAATTCTTCTCTAGAAAGCTCTAGTGCCATCTGAGAAAAGATCTCCAAATCCTGGCATTTCTGGGTCACCCAGCAGATGGGCCGGATGACTCCAGTAACCAGGGAGTGCAGCTGCCCAAGCCACATGCAGACTTCATAATCACTTTTCTAGTGCCCATTTGTTTGTCTCTTTTGTAATTTTTTAAAAAAGATTTTATTTTATTTATTGGACAGAGAGAATGAGAGAGCACAAGCAGGGGGAATGGCATAGGGAGTCAGCCCTATGCGGGGCTCCATCCAGGACCCCGGGATCATCACCTGAGCCAAAGGCAGACACTCGACCACTGAGCTACTCAGGTGCCCCTTTCTTTTGTAATTTTTGACGCACAAAAGAATATGTGACATTTACGTAAGTCATGGAGCATTACAATTAAACAAACGCTGGTGAAACCACAAGCAAACGTCAAAGCTAAATTAAGAGCTGCTGCTAGCATGCAAACACTCAGTGATTTTCTTTTCTAGATCATACTTACCCTTTTCACCCCTAGTTTATCACAATCCTGGATTTTATACGCATCATCCTCAGGCCATTTAAAAAGCATAGCTTTGGGGGCACCTGGGTGGCTCAGTGGGTTAAGCTGCTGCCTTCGGCTCAGGTCATGATCTCAGGGTCCTGGGATCGAGTTCCGCATCGGGCTCTCTGCTCGGCGGGGAGCCTGCTTCCCTCTCTCTCTCTCTCTCTCGGCCTGCCTCTCTGTCTACTTGTGATCTCTCTCTCTGTCAAATAAATAAATAAAAAATATTAAAAAAAAATAAAAAAATAAAAAGCATAGCTTTATCACACGAGTGTTTTCTGCTGGAGAGTATATTGCTAAGTTTTTCTGGGTTTTGCGCTTTATAATAATAATATTCTGAATTCTGTTTTTAATCATCCAACTTTCTATTTATAAGATTTTTCTGGAAAAGACCAGATAGTCAATATTGTAGCTTTTGGGAGGTGTATGGTACCGTGGAAATGACTAAAGTCCACTGTTTTCGTAGAAGAAAATGTTTACTATTCATATAAATAGCCGGTAGGCAGGATTTGGTCTTCCGTGGGTAAGATACTGTGGGCAGGATGTTTGCTTTGTTGAGTATAATGTTACCAGACACAGTCTAGGAGGAGCTCAACAAATATTTTTGAATAAATACATACTTAAATTCATTCATCTTGGTGGCATATTTCTCTGACAATTCTCTTGGAATAAATTATTAGATGTGGAATTATTAGAATAGAGTGTGCAGTTATGATGTATACATCCAAAGTTGTACCTGCCTCTTAAAAATTTCATTGTTTATTTACAGCAGCAATGTATAATAGTGCCTATTTTCTCATGGTATTTTCAAAAACAGTTATTATCAATTCCTGCTACTTCTGCTTCCCTAAGTGGAAAAAAAAAAACAACTTGTTATTATAATTTAAAATTTTCATCACCAGTAAGGTTACCATGCTCTCAAATATTTTTCTGGCTTATTTTCTTCTTTTGTGAAATATATCTTCATATCCTTTGTTTTCCCATTCAGTCTTTTTTTTTTTTAATGATTTCTAAGAACCCAGGTATGTACTAGAAATTAGCATCCCACATATGTTAAGTGATGATGAGACATTGTTTGATATCTGACATAGAAAGCTGAATTTATTGCTTACTATAGTGGAGCACAGCCTTGCAACCAAGGCTGTCTCTCCCAAACGGCAGTGCCAATTTTATATAGGATTTTTGGAAAAACTTGAGGTCAGGGATTAAGACACCCAGAGGTCAAAGTAGGTTGACATCCACTAGCAGAAACCTGTGTGAGACCCTGCTGATTGGTTTGCACACAGCAGTGTCTTATTAGAAAGGCGATCCCTGATTGGCTGTCACAAGCTCTGGCCTTAGTGATTGGTTAGTTTACAAGAGCCTACACACTGGTTGCCTAGGTGGCTCAGTCCACTGGGCCTCTACCTTCAGCTCAGGTCACCATCTCTGAGTCTTGGGATGGAGCCCCAGGCACTGGGCTCCCTGCTCAGGGGGGAGTCTTCTTCTCCCTCTTTCTCTGTCTTGCCCTGTTTGTGTTCTCACTCACTCTGCTGTCTCTCTCTCTGTGTCTCAAATAAATAAATAAAACCTTAAAAAAAAAAAAAGCTATGCCTGGAGGGGACTTGTGTTTGAAGAGCAGGATAGGTATGAAACTATTTCTTCTGGCTACTCGCTACCATAATGTGGGATTAACCAAGTTCCATCTCTAAGTTTGTGAGAGCTTTTAAAATGTTTACATGCTATGTAAATATTACAAATATTTTTTTTCTTATTTTTACGTATGTTTTAACTTTAATAATGTTTTTTCTGTCATAAGAGTTTTAAGTTTTATGTAGACAAATTTATTACTTTTCCTTCTAATCGCTTGCTTTAATGTCATGTTTTTCTTGAACTTTGCCTCCATAGTTCTTGAATATTTATTTTCTTCTAGAGTATTTACAGTGTTATAATGTAAATCATTAAAACATTTAATTAATTAATCCATCTTGAATTAAATTTTGGTGTAGGTATTAAGTAATGGTTTAACTTCTTATTTCAAAATGAGTTGCCAATTTTCCAGTTACATTTATTGAATAACTTATAGTTTCTTCATATATTTGAAGGACAGTTTTATTAGATTGTGAAAAATACACACATATGCGTTCATGGGTGTTTGTGTATATATTGTGCATCTGTGTGTATTTGATTTCACTTCTAGAATCTTTATTTTCTTATAAAAATGCCACATTTTCAGTTACAATAGCTTTAGACTATGTTTTAATAACTCCATCTTATTTTTCAAGATGGTCTAGTTATGCTGCCCACTTATTCCTTTATATGAAATTTTAAATCTTCTTGGCAACTTCTCTCCCTCCAAAGAATGTGATCTGTGTTTTTACTGTAAATGCATTAAACTCCTGTTTCTTTGGGGATGGGGGATGCTGCCATTTTTACCATAGTGTCTTCCCATCTGGAAAGATGTTAGTTTCTCAAATTACTCAAATCTTTTATTTTCCTAACCAAAGTTAAGCTTTGGGAGCTATAAACCTTCCTGACAATTTTTTAGAAGCTTAAAACCCTCACTTCTAAGAAAAAGATTACACACACAAACATAATGTTTTGCATAATATTTCTGGAAAATAAAGTTTTGAAAGTCTATCCTCTAAAAATACCCATTCATTAAAACCTGTCTTATACTTTTATAAGATTCGTATTTTCCTTGTGGCATCCACCATTTCATACTAATATTTCTCCATCTGTTAAGCATTTGGATGATAATATTGTTACTGTGTTCAAACGTGTCAAGACATGGTGGTTAAGAGGCTGGTCCCTGGAACAAGTCTACCTGGATTCAATTCCTGATTCCTCCACCTACTAACTGTGCAAAAAAAAATAACTTAACCTCATTGTATCTCCATTTCCTTATCCTTAATATGATGACCTACCTAGGACTTGGAAATACTTCTGTGCTATTTAAGTGTTAGTTATAATTATGAAAAGTAGAATTTTTTTTCAAATCAGTTATCTGTGGCTGACTACTTCCTGTCTTTTTAACAGCTGTAAAGTTTAATCTTTCTTAAATCTTCTAAGCAGTGTGTATCACCTGCACATAATAATAGGAATCTTGGCTCTCCCTTTTTAATATTTCCACCTTGTGATTATTCTTGTTACTTTGCATTGACTAAAATTTGAAGAAAAAAAAAAAAACAATGGCAGTCGATGCCTTATTCTTATCAGAGTGGTGTGGCTCTAGTGTTATACTATTAAATATGGCTGTACCGATGGGTTTTGATTGTGATAAGAGAATATCCTGCCCTTCCTAAGCTGGGGGAGAAAATGACTTTATTTTTAGCCATAAATTAAAGGTAGCTTTAATCAATAACTTTTTTGGGCATTTCTTGAATAATCATAATATCAGCCCCCTAAAAACACTGGTATACAGAGTTATATTAGTTGATTTCTAAATGCTGATCTTATAAAAATTAGACTAGTATGGTGCATTATACTCCTACTAACAGACTTATTTTACTAAGCCAGTATGTATCATCTGAGTCCATAGAAATCTGATGCCAGTTTTTGTAATTCAGTGTTCATTCTGACTTTGAACCCTCATCCTGGCAGGTCTATGATCATTGGAGGGCTCATCGTACTTCCTCCAGATGGGTGTCAAGGTTGCACTGCCTAAGGAAGCACCCATAGTCATAGATTGTCTCTGAAGGTTGTAGTCAGGCACCCGCTAACCCATGATCCCTTCTCATCCAGTGGCTCTCTTCTGCTGCCATATCTCTCTTGGAACTTTGGAACATCTGCAAGCTGAGAACTTCAGGTCAGGGGGCCTGTCTCTGTAGACACACCTTGAATTTATTTCTCTCTGGAGCATTGCCAGGCAATGGGAATTTATGATTCATTAATCCCACTGCCTGGGTTTTGAGCAACCAAAAGATGACTTCCTTTTCCATAAAGCAGCCAGAGCTCTGCTTTGCTTGCCTCCAATCAGTGCAGAAACATGTTTATAATTCATCATTTTAGAAGGGCAAAGAAAGGGTAAAGCTAAAATACTACATTTCCATCTTTAATCAGTCTAAATGTTTATATCTTTACTCACCAATATTTTACTTAGGATTTTTGCATCTGTATTCATAAGTGAAAGTTGACTTTAATTTTTTTTTTTTTGGTCTTTGTCAGATTTTAATATACAGGTCCTAAATAAATTCAGAAGCTTTAAATCATTTTCTATACTCCGGGACACATTTAAAAAAATCAGAATTTTCTAATCTTCCATTGGTACATGGAGGATATTTTAGGGTAGTTCTATAACAGGTTTTAATTTTTTTCATAATTGCTATCTCCAGATTCCAGTGTTTAATATTCTTTTTCATGTTCATTTTTTTTTTTTTTTTAATTTGACAGACAGAGATCACAAGTAGTCAGAGAGGCAGGCAGAGAGAGAGAGAGAGAGAGAGGCAATCAGGCTCCCTGCTGAGCAGAGAGCCTGATATGGGGCTCGATCCCAGGACCCTGAGACCATGACCTGAGCCAAAGGCAGAGGCTTAACTCACTGAGCCACCCAGGTACCCTTCATGTTCATTTTAATAAAATATGTAACTCTATTGTTATGTGGAACCTAGTGGTCACTTGTGACCTTCAGATTTTTTCCTGCTAGTTCATTATGGCTTCTCTGGAAGTTGTTTCTTATCCCCTCTGATCCACTGGTTTAGGTAACTATTTATAGCTAATTAAATTGGTTTATGATTCCTATATATTCAGCCGAATGTGTCTTATTATTTCCTTTAATTATCCTTATCGCCACTTCAAATGCAATTTGTTGAATGTTTACCCTTAAAAGAGAAAAGTGAGGGACGCCTGGGTGGCTCAGTTGGTTAAGCAGCTGCCTTCAGCTCAGGTCATGATCCCAGCGTCCTGGGATCGAGTCCTGCATCGGGCTCCTTGTTTGGCGGGGAGCCTGCTTCTCCCTCTGCCTCTGCCTCTGCCTGTCATTCTGTCTGCCTGTACTCGCTCTCGCTCTCCTCTCTCTCTGACAAATAAATAAATAAAATCTTGAAGGAGTCCCCATCTCCTTATCTTTAAAAAAAAAAGAGAGAGAGAGAAAAGTGATACGGCATACTTAGAGCTGAAAAACTGTATTTACAGCCCACATTAGAGAGCTGGAATTGGCAGTCTTACAAGAATTCCCTCTAAAACAATGCTATGATTTAAATAAGAGTATTGACATTAGTCAGCTGTATATTGCTGCTAGATTTTTAAATAATGAAATGTAAAATAATGAAAAGCACTCAAAAATGAAACTGGATACAAAGCCAAGAAATTGGTTTCCCTACTCTGAGTTCTACAAATCCTCTTAAATATTTCATTCTCCCACTTTATGAAATAGTTATACAACAGATTTGAAGCCTGGGGAAGAGTGCAAACAACCAAATGTGAAGCTGAGTTTTAGATTTACCCAGGAAATAAGTTATAAAGCTAAGTGGCCTGTGCATCCTTGGTATTCTTTATCTTCATTAGGTGTCAAATTTCACATTATTTTAAATTTAGATACATGGCCTCGTGTTGTTCAAATTCCTGGAGTAGAAGGTTGATGAAAATTTTCTTAAAATTTCTCTCCCTGCAAGAAAATCAACACATGCATTGGGAAATGTGATTAAGAGAAAGGAGTATTGTCCAGAAAACAGACTCCATTTCATTCAACCAGTTGTGACCAGGTTGCAATTAGTAAAATGGTCTTTTCCAAAGGTGAACCACTCCTACCACCCCAGAAGGAATCAGACCTGATTAAAAGGAATCTAGACTCCACAATTCTAGCTAACATAAACAAAATATTCACATTCTCTAATCTTTGAAAGAAACCTCTGAAGAGACACTTCATCTAACAATGGAGATGGGGAAATACTAGCTTTCTATAGATATAGATTCATAATGACAAATATTTTTTTATAACATCTTCCCTAATTTCAGAAGCAATATCTGCTCAATGCATGAATTTTAGTAAACCATAGGCAATCACAACCAAAACTAAAACTAAAAATCAGTAAAATTTACCAAGTTTCTTTTGCGATTAGACAACACACAGCAAATTTCTAAAGGTGACCCACAAACCACTGGCACAGAAATTCGTTGGAGGTATTCATTGATGACACATTCTCTGGGACAGCATCTGATTTGTGGTCCCTAATGAATGAAAAAAATTCTCTGGAGGAATTCAACTTTCAGTTTAGCTAATGATCATTCCAACATTTGCTTTCATAATTAATACAATAAACATCGTTTATATGAATTTTGGTCATAATTTTTTTTCTTTTAAATAAAACCTTTATAGCTAGAATTTGTGAAGCAAGGTATGTAAACTCTTTTCTAGGTTGACATTGAGTAGGGTGATTCCAATAATCCATATTATTACCTACTTTTCTTACTTTTTTTTATATCTGAGATAAAAATACTAAAACCTACTCCCATGTTAATGACTTTATCAAATTCTCCTAATATTTCTAAGTGGTTTTACAGTTATTTTACTACCATGTTATTTGATGCAGAAAGGTTCATGAGTTTGACTCCTTGGTAATTTGAATCTCTTCTCATTAAAAATCTTTCTCTTTGCATTAGTGGTATTTGTGTTTCAGCTTTTTTGGGGGGAGAGTTGCAATTGTCAAGCATGTATTTGCTCTTTTATTTTCTTTAAGACTTATTATAAAAAAAAATGTTACTTAGATTTTGTTATTACACCAAATCTGAATGCAGTTATCTTTAAAAATGACTCAATTTGTTCCCATCATTTGTAATAACGTTGTGTTGTCCTATTTCTTCCATCTTCCTTTACATCTGTTTTAAATTTCTTACTGATTCCTCTTTTTTCTTCTTACTTTGCCGGACTGATACAATGCTTTTTCCCACTCTGATAATTGGGAATTTTCATTATGTATGTGCTTTTGCCAGTGCTCACAAACTTAATATTAATAGTCATATTTAAATCTAGGTTTCTTTAACACTGAAATGGTTCACCTCCTTTTTCCTCCAACCAAGAAAAAAGGCTAAATTTTTCCCTTACCTGTTTTGGAACAAATATTTGTGTGTGTCTCTGCCTCTCCCGCCTCTGCCCAAGATGGTATTAAGAGGTGGGGCCTTTGGGAGAGAATTAGGCTTAGATGAGAGTTCATTACAGCCCTTACAAGAATCATGAGAGAGCTTGATTCCTCTCTCTTCTCTCCACAGGGGAGATGACAAGGAGAAGACTTCAGACTGTGGCCCGGAAGAGGACTCTCACCAGAACCTGACCCTGCCTGCATTCTATCTCGGACTTCCACCCGTCGGAACTACGGAACCAATTTCTGTTGTTTATACGTTACCCAGTCTGTGGTATTTTTTTAATGCAGCTCAAACAGACAGGAATCCTTTTGTTATACTCATATAAAACCTCATGATAATCATCCATGTATGATGCTCACTACCAACTGGGATCTTTCACTCTCTTCATCTTTGAAATCTATGCTTTGATTTAAAATTCCATTAATCTGGGGGCCCCTGGGTGGCTCAGTCAGACTCTTGATTTCGGCTCAGATCATGATCTTAGGGTCCTGGGATGGAGCCCCGTGCATGTTGGGCTCCTTGCTCAGTGGGAAGTCTGCATCAGGATTCTCTCCCTCTGCCCCTCCTTCGTGTGCTCTCTCTTAAATAAACAAGTAAATAATGGAATAATTATTCCATTAATCTGATGGACTGCATCAAGTTATTTTAAAAAATAACTACACGAATGGAATATTTCTTATTCATACTGCACACATGTACACACACACACACAGAGACAAAGAGAAAGAGAAAACAGATTATAGATTTTTAGCACTGAACTTGATGTGTTTCCTACCTTATCCCCCCAACTGCAAATATACCAGTCTTTTATAGATGATATTTCTTATAATATATAAAATATTATTATACTATATAATATTGTGTTACTTAATAACATATCATATTAACTCTATTACATGATGTAACTTTATTATACATAATTTTATATGTTATATAATATTTTATCAAATTTCATCTCTCCATCTCTCTCTCTATATATATAGAAAGAGAGAAGCTAGAGAGAGAGAGAGAGAGAAGCTTAGAAATATAGGTGCGTTAATGTACCTGGTCACTGTCAACCAATAGGGTACAGGAGATGAACCCATGTCCTTGAAGGAAAAATTCTGGGATGCATTCTGTATGAATGAGACTCGGTCTCATTCTCTTTGTTCTCTCACTTATGTTTCTTGGGATTGTGTCCTAAATAAAACAGCTTCACCCATGTTTCATTCAACTCTCTTTTTGGGGATACCACATTAAATATCAGGGGTAATTTCAACATAAAGGAATGTACTTTAATTAATGAATTAGGCAATGTGTGGAAGCAGTTTTCTTGTAGTCAGCAGGAAGGCCAAAGTGCCAACCAGAATTCCTTGACCAGTAAGAATCTAAGGTGACAGCTAATAGATCGCCATGCTCCTAGGGGCAAAATAACCAATTATGATTCTTCTTGACTTGTATAACTAGAAAAAAATTAGTAGAAAAGAAAAGAGGATAGTGTCGTGATTGCAGTAAAAAAGAACAATTTCTTGCTTCGTTTCTAGATCTGAGTTATTCTCAGAGCCAATGCCCATAAGTTAAAGGAGGGACCTGCTCTCTTCAAAGAACCTGCAATGCTCCCACTAACATTTTTTTTTTTTTTTTTTTTTTTTTTTTTTTTTTTTTTTTTTGCGACCAGCTATGACTTTTATTGATTTCAGCTTGTAAATGTAAAAACTCTCTGATTAATTTGACAGAATCTGTTCCGGGTGCCTAGGTTCATGTCCTGGGCTGTGCAGACCAGGTGACTACAAATCACAGCCCACTTTCAAAACAAAGTAACTTCTTTTACAAACCGTATTCTTCGTGAGCGGTTCCCCTCCGAAGAAAGGCTTACGAACACGTGAGACACAGGTTATCGTACTCTTACAAAGGGTGGAAACATTTCTTGTAGCAGAATCCTAGAGTAACTCACTCTCAAGTGTATTGTTCCCTTATTTTATTGCAGTGACTGGATTCTTGAGTACAAAGAGAAATCAAAAGGAAAAATATCTACAATCTTGGGTTAAGAAGGATGCTGGGACCCAGTGGCTAAACCGTATATACAAGATACAAACAGGTTTATTATACTTGTGTGTACACAGTTAACGGTTGCCTAATCATTGTAAATAGTAGGTTTAAGTTAGATTCTATAAAAATAATGATTTGGGATGTGCACATGCAAACAGGTACACATAAACTTATTTATAAAACACATCTCTATACTTCTCTTTTTTTTTTGCTCTTAAATATAAATGTTGCTATTTAGCCTTTAGCTAAAATGATTTAAACACAAATCCCAAAGTCCCTGATCAAAAGTATAAAATCAGCTTTTACCCACAGCAGCACCCTTCTTCACGTATCCTTACCTATTTGTAAAGTCTAGGTAATTTTGTCACATGTGAATTATAGGTACGTATCCTGTTTCCTCAGATATCACTCCTCCAGAGTAAAAGCTTGCTTTATTCCATTATGTTGTTTTTTTGTGGTGTTTTGGTTTTGTTTTTTGTAAATATTTCAAACAGTAGATATTTGTTAAAAGATCATCTTGGCCTCTACATTCTCATACAAATCAATGAGACAAAGGCTCTTTCTCCCTGCCCTGGCCCTGGTGCTCCCGGGACAAGGCAGCAAAGCCCTCAGTTGCCCATGGAGCCATCGGGCTGGGCGGAGGACTGCGGGCCCACAAAAGGCTCGTTCTGCTTCCGATCCTCCTTCGGGCCAGCGGCCTGGTCGGCGATGGAGGAGAAGGACAGCTGGTCGTGCTCTATGATGTGGACCCGATCCTCGTCCTTGTCTTTCTTCACGTAGAACAATTTTCTGAATTTTTTCAGCTCGTGGAGCTCACAGAAGGTTTCCAGAACTACCAACATGGCAATGAGGCCAAGGAGGAGGTAACATGTGATCCCAATCTTATAGAGCTCTCTGAACTTCTGATTGTAGCCTTCTCCAGGGACGTAGTCCCCTAGGCCGATGGTGCTCAGGGAAATGAAACAAAAATAAAAGGACTCAAGGAAGTTCCAGTCGTCCTCCAGGATGGAGAACACGGCCGCTGGGATGAAGAAGAAGCAGGACACGGTGACAAAGCCGAGGAGGACGGCGTGGACGATGGCCACCACCTGCTTGGAGAAACCCCAGCGGATGTGGAAGTAAAGGACAGGCCTGCGGGTGACGTGGATGATGACACGCTGGACCACCGCCGTCAGGAACAGGAGGGTGAACGGAATGCCGATGACCGAGTAGATGATGCAGAAGGCCTTTCCTCCATCCGACAGGGGCACGGTGTGGCCATAACCTGTGGTGGAGAGCACGGTGCTGGCGAAGAAGAGCGCGGAGGTGAAGTCCCAGTTCCAGTTGCCCGAGGCGTTGCTGAGCACTGACACGCCGTAGTTGCTGGCCTCCAGCACGCGGCCCAGGAACTGCTCGAGCTGCTGCTCCGACAGGCACTCGTGCTCCTCCAGGAAGCGCCGCTTCAGCTTGCGCAGCTCCTGGCGCAGCAGGTCCTCGTAGGGCAGCTCGACCGACGAGAAGACCACGGCGCCGAACACCAGGTAGAGCAGGTAGCCGAGCACCAGGAAGCCGAAGCACCAGGCCGAGCGGTGCCGCTCCACCAGGCGCACGCACGAGCTGCCGGCCAGGGACTGCAGCATCTTCCCCCCCGGCCGCCGCCGCCGCCGCCGCCGCCACCACCACAGCCGAGGCCCACGCCGCAGACCGGCCCGCGCGCGGCCCGCCACCCGCCCCCCACTAACATTTAATACAAACATTTCCACACTCCTCCAAAGGGACTTCTAGTCCCTGATTGACTAATAGTTTACTAGGGAAGGAAGAATGTGTAGACTTTTGAGCGCTGTTGGATACGTTCTGAACTGATACTCCTACCGGGAAACCTGAAACACAGTGTGGCTCAGAGTTAGGGTGGTGTTTGCGAAGATCATGTCATGAATGAACTCTTGGCACAGGTCCATCTCCCAGAGGGTCAAATGGGAACAAAGATCCAGACTATGGTCATTTTCTCAGCCGCTTCTCTCCATGCATGACTGGGATAAATACACTTAGCAGCTGGCAGAACTTTCACGTTTGTCCCATATCCCATGGAGTAAGACTTTACAGTAGGAAAAGCCAAAAAGATTTCTGAGGTTGCCTCTATGAGCCAAGATAGCAAATCAGAAGCAATAACACAGCTTGAGTTTAATGGCAGAAATTAGGGCTCTTTCAGGGAACCAGAGGATATGATGGTGGCAGTTCCCATCTGACTCTCATCCCATTGACCTCTCTATTCCCTGCGAAAACCAGAGAGATGACCACAGTTAACCAAATGTCAGACCCAGTTAGGTGTGCTGTACAGATGGCTTCTTTATGGAAAGAGATAAACATAACCTGTGGAACCTGGTATGAGGCCACAGTCTTGGCAAATGTGTTCTTTTCAATACCTGAGAACAAAGTACTGCAAGAAGTGGGCATTTGTGTGGGAAAGGCAGCAATGCTCAGTCACCCTTCTTCCTGGCCAAGGTTAGTTGCCTCCCTTCTGACATAATATTGATTGCAGGGATCTTGCAAGGACATCTAAAAAGCCTTCTGGATGCCCTACAGAATAGCGCTATTATCTGAATGCTTAGAGAATGCCTGATGTATTGACATGAAATTCTGCCTGACATCATCTTAGACTAAGGGTCCCACTTTAGAGTAGTAGAGGTGTGATAGAAGACACAGGACCAGGGGACTGTCTTTCTATCGTATTCTATATGGACTGACTTATTGAAGGCTCAGCTCTAAAAGCCAGTTCAGAAAGTCACACTTATAGAGGTGTCTTCATCTATGTGTATATATATGTATGTGTGTGTGTGTGTACACACACACACATACACACTAGCATTATGTGGTCCTGTATTCCTGTGCCACCAGTGGCTAAAATACATAGGTTCGGGAACAAAGAGTGGAAATACAGTTGACTTCCATTACTATCACTCTTAGTAGTCTACTTGTGGAACTTGTCAGTCTTAAGTGCACAATTTTAGGTTTTGCCAGGTTTGAGTCCTTAGAGTCCAAGGGACAGAGTAAGGGATCTATTAACTTGTAGCTACAAAGGTTACTTGGTTACTTTGGAATCTTCAGCCTGGTAGATCAACAGTCAAAGAAAGGAGTCATTGGTTGGGTAATTAACGACAATTGTCATAAGTAGCTGGTGTTGCTGTTACATAGCAGGGCAGGGAGGCATGCATCTAGAACTCTGGCTGTCCAGTGGGATCATTGCTCTGTGTTCTCATGCTCATTGCTCATTGCCAATGGGCAACTGCAGCAAACAAGTAAGCAACCAGGGTCTCTCAGACCCTCAGATATGGGAGTCAGATCATTTAGTCAGTCAAGCCACCTAGAGCAGTAGAAGGGTTGGCTGAAGGTGAGAGAAATTTCTAGGGGTTGCAGTTGGAGAGGGAGGTGGTCAATCCATTGTTAGTAATAGCTGCATCAGTGGGGACTGTAGCTTGTCTTACTGCATATTGTGTTTGTTAGCGTTTGTCCTGGCCGTCATCTTGAAGTCACTTAGGTCAGTGACAAAGTTTATTGGGGAACATGAGCAGATCTGAGTCATGTAAGGGTGAGCTAAGGCATTTCTGGTTTTGTCTGAAGCTGCGGTAAACATTCTATGTGCCCACACAGCACGTCCCATGCCCCCCACCACTCTTGTCCATCTCTGCTTTTTTGCCCCAGGTCTTTTAACTTGTTTCCTTACAAAACAGAAGCCTTTTCAGCCCAGACCCAGACACGAGTGAGAAAAGCAGGAGAGTTAACTCTCCTAGGGACATCCCTTGGGCCATGGGAGATTGCAGTTGGTGGGTAAATGCCTGGTCCTCCCAGCCTCGCTGGGAAATTCTGGGAGTATGCTCACAGCTACCGCCTTAACCATGCACAATTTACTGATTTCCCGTCCTTTTTAATCTGGTTCCAGCTCCTTCTCTTGTCTTTCTTGCCAACCACCTGCATCCAAGCTCTTTTCTCTGTTTTAGGGAACATAAGTGAAGAGATTGTGTTTCAACTTCTCTCTACAAAATTATCAATCTTTGCCCTTCTGACATTAAATTATTCATCACGAAGCCATTAATTCATAAAAAGAATGAGAATCTTAAATTGTGATTCTAAGTAAATCAAGAGAATTTAAGTAGTATTCAATAAGAGCTTACTTTAATTTTGCAAACTTATAAGAGAAAGATTTTGTGGGATGGAGCACTCAGAGTCTCTGAACAGCAGACCAGCACAAGATTACTACTTGGCAATGAGAAGTATGTCCATGAGTCATACTCCTTGGCATGAAACCAAGGATGTGATGATGTGACAACCACAGGACACCAAGGGCTGATGATCCCTTTCTCAAGGCTGCAGTTTGTTTGGGCTATACACATCTCTGCCTCTCTTTTCACTTTGCCCCTTTTCCCCAGTCCAGACTCTGTGTATTTCCATATAGTTTCCTCTCTCTTTCATATTTTTCTGTTTCTCTTTTATTTCACTTTTTAAAACATTCTCTTGACATTTTGCCCCTGCTTCTCATACAGTATATAAACAACAGTGTCATTTGAGCCTTGTTGTAACCAGATTCCCTTTCTCTAGTACTTTCTTGGAAGTATTGATTTTTTTTCCCCCCAGGTTTGTACAACAACTTTCAAGAACTTTGGTCAAATCTCAGATTTCAGAGAGTCTTTATGGGTTTCTCGAGCCAATTCTTGATTCTTCAATGTTTTACGAGTGGAGACAACCCTAGGTAATTTTTTACAAATTGGAATCTCAAAAAAAATTTCCATATATATGAATGTTTTTTGCAACTTAATTACCTCAAGATATAAAAAGGCAATTTCAGGCATAGAAGTCTATAGCATTAGAATCTGAAAGTTTCTGTGTCAATTCTATCTCAGAAAAACTGGGGAAGAAAAATAGGGAAGCAAAAGCATTCACGAACACAGATTCTAAGACGGTTACATTTTTTTTTTTAAGATTTTATTTATTTATTTGACAGACAGAGATCACAAGTAGGCAGAGAGGCAGGCAGAGAGAGAGAGAGAGGAGGAGGAAGCAGGATCCCTGCAGAGCAAAGAGCCCGATGCGGGACTCGATCCCAGGACCCTGAGAACATGACCTGAGCCGAAGGCAGAGGCTTAACCCACTGAGCCACCCAGGCGCCCAATGATGGTTACTTTTATGTAACATCATGAGCAGCATGAACATGGTCTTGCCTCAATGTCTTAACAAATAATCAAGACAATGTCAGTGGACAACCATAATCCAGAATCCTGGAAATGAAATTGTGGGATGCTGACTGTTGCTTTTTGAAAAATTAACATTTTATCATAAAAACCTTTAAAGGGCACATGTAAAAAAATGTTTTGTGGGAAAAGAAGGATTTCAGAAGAAGGTACAGACCAGGAGAGGGTGCTAAATAGGTGTCAGAAGCTGAAAGCCTTTCCAGAAAGAAAGTGAGAAAAGGTATCTTGAAGCAGAAATGCAATAAGAAAACAGACTAAACATCATTGGACCTTATTTTCACTTTCACACTCTCTTTTTCCTTTCTTCCTTCATTTCTCCAAGTTTTCCACTGTATCTTTAATTTTGAAATAATAATATTGAAAATTACCTAGGTTTGCGCTTAAGCATGAACATGAAAGATGACACAACTGACTTAAAAGCCACCCAGTTGATACCCTCATTGTCCGCCATGTACTAGGGTTTCACTTTTTAAGATCAGTTAAAAGTTGGGGTGCCTGAGTGGCTCAGTGGGTTAAAGCCTCTGCCTTCGGCTCAGGTCATGATCCCAGCCTGGGATCGAGCCCCGCATCGGGCTCTCTGCTCAGCAGGGAGCCTGCTTCCTCCTCTCTCTCTCAGCCTGCCTCTCTACTTGTGATCTCTGTCTGTCAAATAAATAAATCTTAAAAAAAAAAAAAAAAAGATCAGTTAAAAGTTGGCCACCTCCAAACCATTTCCTCCGTTGAATAGCCAGTCTAGCCCGAGCTCCACTCTTCACAGATCTGATGCATGGATGCCTTGTTGGTTTTCTGAATGCTTGTCTCTTGGTCCTTCCTTTTAACCTATTTCTTAACCCCATCTTTCTCACAGTAAACCACCTGAGATATCTCATCAGAAAAAGGGGTTCAATGTGGCAGTGGTGGGGTAAGTGATGGCAAAATATAATTTCTAGACAGCAATGTTTGAGCACATGGTTCCTCCACTCCCAGCCACTGAATGGGGTAGGTCATCATAACAGCCAATGTCCACCATCTTCCTCCTGGGAACCACTGCCCTTGGGCTGGAGTGGATGTCAAATTATATTGTGGGAAGAATGAATACTGACATCTCTTTTTAAATGTCCTGTAACGAGTGCCTGGGTGGCTCAGTGGGTTAAGCCTCTGCCTTCAGCTTGGGTCATGATCTCAGGGTCCTGGGATCGAGTCCCGCATCGGGCTCTCTGCTGGGCAGGGAGCCTGTTTCCTCCTCTCTCTCTCTGCCTGCCTCTCTGCCTACTTGTGGTCTCTCTCTGTCAAATAAATAAATAAAAATCTTTCAAAAAATAAAAAATAAATGTCCTGTAACTCTTACATGATCTGTAGACTATGCCCTGAATGTTGAGTCTCTTTCTAAAAGTTTTGTCTCAGCAAACATTGATGCATCTCCCAAACACGGCAAACCATAGACAACCTTGATGTGAGCCAGAAAGGATTGAGTCTATCACTATAGTAACAAAACTAATTTGATAAATGGGTCGCAGTATCCCACAAAAGACAGGAAATAAATTGGAGCTGATTTAGTAGGAAATGTCTCATTTTCTGAAACTTGCTACAGTTAATTAGAATGCCAAAGTTTCTTAGCATCTGCAATGTGACTGTGTGAAATGTTTGCATTTTACGACAGTCGCTTGGGAATAGGGGGACATTTGTGGAATATGTGGCTGTTTCCTGGACACTTCTGAATTCAGTGTTAAAGAGTGAAATAGGATTTTTCTGATTTCCAGAAAAATCAGGTTCTGTGTTCACAGGGGTCCCTCCTCCCCACATGAGATGCTTGGCTGTTGAACTTCATGTTTCGCTCTCAAGCTTTCCCAGTGCAACTTATCCGTCTGTTGATTTATGTCCGATCATTTTGTTTAACCATATATATTTATTTAAAATGAACTTTGGACTCAAATAATGTCCCCATTGTCAGGATGAGTGCTATTTCCTTTCAAGATGTAAAGAAAGCTGGTTTCTCTGATTCTGTAATTTGATAGAAGCCAGACTCCCCATGCAACAGAACGCCAAGGTTTCGCGCTTTCTCTGTAGAGCATTGCCAACTCTGGAATGCATTTTCTTTGCATCCATGTTTGGCTAAACTTTGTTGATGTGATCTATGGCCAAGTTCTCGTCCCCTTTCTCTCTGTAGTACATTTTCTCAGACAACAGAGCTCTCCTTAATGTCAGAGGTCAATGCCTATGCCTGAGCTTTTTTCCCCTAAAAGAATTCCATGTTCAAAGCAAGCTCATGTTAGCACAGATGAATGATGCCAACAAATAAACACGCAAATCTGGTTGATGTTAACTCCACTCATTTTTTCAATACATTTTTGAATGCTATGTTTGTCTCTGTGATAATAATAATAGCTTCTATGTATTACTATCATCTATTGGTCTATATCCGGACTTCTACTCCTATGCCAGAAGGAGCAAAATATTTGTAAAAGTGCTGAGAATTACTGTTGTTTTTCCAGTGCTTATACATAGACACAAAAGCTGAAACGAGGGGCTATTTCCAGTGTCACTTTATCCCAAGACATTTAAAATGCTTTGGCTAAAAAGCAATATTGGCATAATGTATTGTTTTCTCTGTGTTGCTTACAATAGCAATAAAAAATGATAGCATGCTCTTTGCTTTTGTTTATTTAATTATTTAATAGTAGATGGGATTTTGTTTTTTGGCAAGAGATCTATTGAAAGTTAAGTAGCTATATTGAACATTTAGTTGTAGTTTTAAAATAAATAAAAAACTTGTTCAGGATTTTTTTAAAGGATAAAAAGCATGAGAAACAAGGAAATCTCTTTTGTAGCCCGAGGCTTTGTGAACTGTAACAGATATTTAGGCAAAGTTAACTCTGAACACATCAACAAATGTGAAAAATTACAAATAAAAATGCATTTTTTGCTTGAAAAATGTCATATTTCATCCTAGCATTTTGCTATAAAATTCTGCAAAATGTATTCTCAAACAGTGAAAGTGCTTCACATTTGTGGCTGGGTTTTGATTATTGATTAATCAATAATTATTGATTATTTGATTGTGGTTTAAATGGCATTACCAAGATGCTTGTAAGATTGTACTTTTAGGGAAGGGGAACAGAATCTTGGTAATGAGATCTCAGTGCTTTAGGGATGTGGTAATTGAATGGCAAATATTTTTCCAAGGAAACTTTTAAAAGAAAGAACTCCTGATGTGGGAGATACTGACTTTTATTTTGTCTTCCTCAACAAGTGATTTTATTGGTGCTGCATGAATATATCATGGCTGAATGAAAAATAAGGACTAACCTGACCATGAGTGTCTGTATTTTAACCACCACATGTTAAGTGTATTGGAACTAGATCTGTAATACATACTATTCTTTGTGTCTCTGAATTTGTTGGCATCATGCATTTCTCATGTTTTATGGGAAGATCTGTAAAGAACCTACTTTTCTTCTTATGATTCAAGTTCATGCAGAAGATTTTTGTCTGTTCTGTGTGACTATGACTTGGCTTCTAGCTCTCCTCACCTTCTGAATGTCCAGTGCTGGCAAAAATGGTTGATAATACTGCTCCAAAATTGAGTAGACACAGACTGCATTTTTCTTTGATTATTGTGAGGAAACTGCAGAATGCCAGCTCTGCCTTGGGGACATCATTATAAACACAGATTGCAAAATCCAGAGCACCAAGAAATAGCGAATTCTGTTTCACATCTTAGGCAAAGGTAAAAGGATCAACTTTAAACATAAATGGATCAGTTTAATGAAGGCATGCGGTGAGTCAAGCAGAAGCACCATCAGTAGACACTTTGTAGAACATTCTTCTAAAAGCCCTTGTGAATTATGGTCAAAGGCATTGGTCATAACCACCGAATAGTCAGACACATTTAAAGACCAGCTGGCATCATTGATAAATGAAAAAGATTGCTTTAGGCTAAAATTAAATTTTGACTATAAATTGACACTGAACTTCCAGGGTGATGATGCACAAAATTTCTTAAATATTTGAACACATGCATTTATATGGAGAAAATTATTTGATCTTTGTATATACAAGCCCTCCTGACCTTTCCTCTTTTTGGCCAAGCAGATCCAAGATGGAAGTGAAAGTAACTATATTTCTGGTAAAGGAAGGGCAATGGATCACCATACTTCCAAAATCTCTGGGCAAATTAGACTCTCTCCATTTCATTAAATAACACTTTTCCCATATTTATTGTCAATGGCAACACTGAAGTAGACTAGGGGACATGTGGCTTATTACAGATCACAAAGGACATTATAACTAATTTGCTACTTTGTCAGGACTTCCTGTGGTCTCCCTGATACTTTTAACCAAAAGATTCTTTCAGAAGCTCTTGTCATCTTACAACAGTGAATACATATTATCTCAGTGGAATGTCTAAGGAAATCTTTGTTAGAATCACTCATTAATAGGTAATGCAGCCAAACTGGGTTTTCAAGACTTATTTCTTAAGTCTTGAAGAAGATCTATCTTCTTAGCCAACATATTTGATGCAATTAAACAATATCTAGGAGCATTTTTCCTTCACCTAGAGCAGTTTATCAATATTCTTAGAGACAATTGGAGGATTCTCTGATCTTTGTCACTTTATTTATAGTTCATCATTTTATTTTTAAAGATTTATTTCTTTATTTGAGAGAGAGAGAGAATAACTGGTGAGAGGGGCAGAGGGAGAGGGACAGAGAATACCAAGCAGACTCCCCGCTGAGGACAGAGCTCTATGCCAGGCACTATCCCAGGACCCTGAGATCATGACTCTGGCTAAAACCAAGAGTCAGAGATTTAACTGACTAAGCCATCAAGGTGCCCCTATAGTTGATCATTTTTAATCATGCAACTGAAAGACTAGCTAGAGAGATAAAAGATTCCAAGTGCTGAGAATGATTTCAAAGTGCTGGTGTCCAATCCAATCATATCTAATCAATTTCAATGAATAAAAATGCCATTAGAATGAATGCCTGGGAACTACAAAATAAAGTGGCGATGAAATTATTGTTTTGCCTAAGATTATCAAAAAGTAAAAATTCAAAAATAAAAACTTTCCAAAATGTTTCTAAGTGGTTATTTTGTACTACAAGCATAAATCAAATTTTTATGGAAGTACTTTTTCTTTATCATTCTCCCTTCCTTTCTTTTTTTTCTTTCTTCTTCCCTTACTCCCTCCATCCCTCTCTCCCTCCCTCCTTCTTTCTGTCTTTCTTCCATTCCTTCCTTCCTTCCTCCCTTTTTTCTTATTTTCTTCCTCCCTTTTCTTTAACTCCTCCTCCTTCTTCTTTCTTCTTCTTCTTGCAATTTTGCCATTCCCATGTCTTTATCTATAATAGAATATTTTTCTTCTGAATTAAAATGAAATTTAAAACATTTAAGGATTACTAGGGATAATATTTAACAATCTTAGCAACATGCTAATTAGGAACTAAAGTAGCTGAAAAAATGGCATTGGTAACATTTATTAAAGGTTTTTCAAATACCAGATTGTGACAAAATATATCATTTGCTTACATTTACTAAACTTATTTTTATTAGAAGGATATTAGAAGGATATCTTTTTTGATTATACTTTTGCTCTAGATTATAAGCTTCAAAAATATATTTATTTAGTACTTTCACTTATGTTATAAAGAAAACTATTTGTTTTTAGTGAACCGCCTGTGTTTAAGTACAGGTTCTACCATTTGCATGATGTGTGACCTTGGACAAAGTACTGAAATTCTTATTCTCAGTTTGTTCATCTGTAAAATGAAGATAATAATCATTTCTACCTGTTACAGCTCTTAGGAGGATTCTATAAGTAAATATTTTTAAGTACATAGAGTAAGTCTCTCTGTTGGTTATATAAAAATAAATGTACATGTTTGTCTCAAAAAATCATCATTTTGGGGATGTCTGGGTGGCTCAGTCTGCTAAGGATCTTCCTTGGGCTCAGGTCATGATCCCAGGTTCCTGGGATCCAGTCCTGCATCAGGCTCCTTGCTCAAGGGGAAGCCTGCTTCTCCCTCTGCCTGCAGCTCCCCCTGTTTGTGTGTGCTCTCTCTCTCTCTGACAAATAATAAACAAAATCTTAAAAAAACAAACAAACACCCTTTTATCCTTTGTTCTTGTTTTCTGTCTGCCCACTTCTTCCCTCTCTCTCGGTCTTCTTTCCTTCTTTCTTTTCTTCCTTCCTTTCTCAACATGTGAGAAAACAACATTAAAATTTTCACTGAGATTGATTTTTTACCAGCTTATTGGCTAACAGAAATTTTTGTGGTTTTACTCCCCATATATATATTTTCTCTTTTGTATTTTTGTGCTACAGGTTTTTTTCCACAAGAAACTCTGTTATCCATGGAAAATAAAAATATAAAAACCCAGACTGAAAAGTCCAAGGTGTGTCTCCTAATGAAATCATCCTCATGTAGGTAAAATTGGGAGAAAGGAAACGGTTTGAGATTTCCTGACATGAGGAGTCAAAGCCTATTTTTTAGAGCTTGTTTGAGGGTAATGGTGCCTAGAACTTCTTAATAAAGATAATAGGCTGGCATAATTAAGAAACTTTCCTTTAGGGTCCTGATAATGATCAAAGGTCTGATGCCTCATTGAAAGCCCTTCGGATATCACTTCATTTTAATGTTGCCCCTTGGGATCAGTTGAACAATAGTGTGAGTTAGGTATCCAGGCTCAAGTATCAAGGTGAAGGAGAAGAAAAGAGGAGAATGTGTTAGTGTAAAAGTCAGCAGTGTATGTACAGAATAATGTGCATTTTAAAGACTGTTACTAGGGTGTCTGGGTGGCTCAGTCGCTTAAGCGTCTGCCTTCGGCTCAGGTCATGATCCCAGAGTTCCAGGATTGAATCTTGCGTCGAGCTCCCTGCTCAATGGAGAGTCTGCTTCTCTCTCACCTTTCATCTGATTCATGTTCTCTTTCTCTCTCAAATAAATTAATAAAATCTTTTTTAAAAAGTAAATACAGTTACAAAAGATGTATATAAGGTGGATTCAAGTGAGTTGACTTGGAATGGTAATGGTGGGATGGGGACAGGAATGGAGGATATACAGTCAGAGGGGCTGGGGGCTGGGAGAGGCAAAGAGTCTGGGCAGGGATGATCATGGGGTATTTACCAAGGTGGAAAGTGGAAGAGCCAAAGGCCAACTTCAATTTCCCAAGACAGCTCTAGCTCTGAGAACTTCTTTCTGGCCAATTCCCATTTTAAGAAGTGCCTGACAAGTGGCTTTATAAATTAGGATGTATGGTACAGGAGTCTAGACTGTGCTTCAGGGAATGAGCTCTTGGCTAACTAGTGCTCAAATTGAAGAGAGAACAGACTGAATGATATTGCCTCAGGGACGGTACATCCCATTCACTGTGCAGAACTAAACCACCCTTGACAGAGTTGCAGCTTTAATCTCTGGTTCAGCTAAAGAGCAATTTTACTTTGCCTTGAGAATGCACTAGTTCTACAAAATTGGAATTTCAGAAAGACTTCACCTTTAAAGTCACCTTCAATATTACCTTATTTGCTCACTTTATGTTATCATTTAGACATAGAGGCATTTCCATTTACTATTATGCAGGATGGTAAAATAAATAGCTCTCATTAATATTTCATCTGATCTTTATTCCTATCACTAGATGCTCTTCTGTTTTATATCCTATTTGTATATAGCAGGAGGTATACACACACACACACACAGAACTGGAGAAAATTTAAAAAAATTTTTGGTACTTTTATGATTCTTTATATATTGTTTACTCCTTTTTTCATATACATCAAATTTGATTTTCTCCTTTAAATATTTTCTTCTCTTTCTCTCCAAAGAGATGTAGGCACTCATTACTTTTTTTCATTCAGTCATCCATTTTTCGAATATTTACTATTACCTAAAATGTGTGAAATATTACAATAGGTGATGGACCAAGGAGAATCTGTGTTTCTTGTTCAAAGCATGAGTGTCTATTTGGAGAGATAAAAGTCTGTGATAGCATGAAAGAAAATTTCAAATCCTTTACAGATACAATAATTAAAAGGCAAATAGGAATAAAATGGAATTCAGTGGATAAATTATGTTTAGTTATTTTAAAAGAGAAAGAATATAAATTTAGGATAGGGTCTGGATTTCACATCATTTTTTTACTCAAAGAATTTCAGTTAATTTACATTCTTAAAAGGAAGTTAAATACTCCTAGAGATATTTTTCTTCACTTTTTTACGCTATGAGTATTTCTATACTCTTATTATATTTATATATTAAAAAGGAGCTAATAATATATTTAACAATGATCAACATATAGCTGTTTTCCATTCATGTTCCTTCTCCCAAAACTTTTTCCTACACCGCCCGACCTAATTATTTTAAAGCAAATTCTAGAGCCATATAATTTCTTTTGTCAACACTTGAGCATATATCTCTAAAAGAAAAGATTTTTAACACAACTGGAATACCATTATCATACCTATAAAATTTAATAGTGTAAGGCAAATTATAGAAATAATATAATTTCAACTGCAAATAGTCCTGCATATATTGTGAACAGGATTCTTTAAAAACAGGATTTTTAAAAAGCAATACCATCATGACATCTAAAAAATAATAGTAATTTAAAAAGTACCACATAAGATCAGGTTGGTGTTTGCATTTTTGTCTCATAAAAGTCTCTGCATACTTATTTTGTTCTAATCAAGTTCTAAAGATCCACATTGAATTTGGTTGATAGCTTCTGTAGTTCTATACCAGTTCCTTCCCCACCCTGCTCCCCAAATTTTCTTGTCGAAGAATATAGGCATATGCCTATAAAATTTCTCACCATCTGTCTTTGGTTGATGGCACACTTGTGCTGCCTTTCAATGTGTTCCTTTTGTCCTCTGCAATTCAAATATCACTGGAGTCAGAGGCTTGATCAAATTTAGTTCTTTGGCAAAAAGACTTCTTAGGTGATGCTGTGTATTTATCTGCATGATATCAGAAGGCACATGATCTGGGTTATTCTTTTCGTCATCAAAAGATGGCTGAGCATGTTTAGGTATTATCTGTCTCAGGCATATGTTTATAAACTTTGCCATTATCCCTTCACCCAATGGTGTTAATAGCCATTGGTTATTACTGCCAAGGCCCATGATTTCTTTATTTCATTAACACTGTAAAATGACAGTACTCTGATTCTGTCACTCCTACCACTTGTATTAGCTATAAGTCTTCAACAAAGAAAACATTTTCCTCGTCAACTTTTTATCCTGAAGTACTGTTTAAGAAAGCTAGGGTAGGGGTTCCTGGGTGCCTCAATGGGTTATGGCCTCTGCCTTCGGCTCAGGTCATGGTCCCAGGGTCCTGGGATCGAGTTCCGTATCGAGCTCTCTTCTTGGTGGGGAGCCTGCTTCCCCCTCTCTCTCTCTGCCTGCTTCTCTGCCTACTTGTGATCTCCGTCTGTCAAATAAATAAATAAAATCTTTAAAAAAAAAAAAAAGAAAGGTAGGGTATATTATTCACTGTTTTCTTTTATTGGCAAGTTTTAGAATAAAGACTTGGCCTACCAATCTCCAAAGCTAAACAAGATCTCTGCCTCATCATTGCGAATGCACGTTTTTTTTTTTTAATTTTATTTATTTATTTGACAGAGAGAGATCACAAGTAGGCAGAGAGGCAAGCAGATTAGGGTGGGGGAAGCAGACTCCCTGCTGGGCAGAGAGCCTGATGTGGGACTCTCTCCAAGGACCCTGAGATCATGACCTGAGCTGAAGGCAGAGGCCTAACCCACTGAGCCACCAAGGCACCCACGAATGCATGTTTTAAAAAAAACATATTTGGTGCTTCAATTCACTCCTTATTTTTGTTGATTATGTTGTTCCATTTTTGATCCCTAGGACCTTACTCAAATTTGCTTCTGTTAGTATTTTTTTTTTGAAAATGTATACTTTAATAGCTATTTTTTTAATTTTTTTTTTAATTTTATTTTTTTTTAAATTTTTTTTTTTAAAATTTTTTTTTTTTTCAGCATAACAGTATTCATTATTTTTGCACCACACCCAGTGCTCCATGCAATCTGTGCCCTCTACAATACCCACCACCTGGTGCCCCCAACCTCCCACCCCCCACCCCTTCAAAATTCTCAGATCGTTTTTCAGAGTCCATAGTCTCTCATGGTTCACCTCCCCTTCCAATTTCCCTCAACTCCCTTCTCCTCTCCATCTCCCCTTGTCCTCCATGCTATTTGTTATGCTCCACAAATAAGTGAAACCATATGATAATTGACTCTCTCTGCTTGACTTATTTCACTCAGCATAATCGCTTCCAGTCCCGTCCATGTTGCTACAAAACTTGGGTATTCATCCTTTCTTTCTTTCTTTTTTTTTTTTTTTTTTACAGCTTTATAAACATATATTTTTATCCCCAGGGGTACAGGTCTGCGAATCGCCAGGTTTACACACTTCACAACACTCACCATAGCACATACCCTCCCCAATATCCATAACCCCACCCCCTCTCCCAACCCCCTCCCCCCATCAACCCTCAGTTTGTTTTGTGAGATTAAGAGTCACTTATGGTTTGTTTCCCTCCCAATCCCATCTTGTTTCATTTACTCTTCTCCTACCCCCTCAACCCCCCATGTTGCATCTCCTCTCCCTCATATCAGGGAGATCATATGATAGTTGTCTTTCTCCGATTGACTTATTTCGCTAAGCATGATACCCTCTAGTTCCATCCACGTCGTCGCAAATGGCAAGATTTCATTTCTTTTGATGGCTGCATAGTATTCCATTGTGTATATATACCACCTCTTCTTTATCCATTCATCTGTTGATGGACATCTAGGTTCTTTCCATAGTTTGGCTATTGTAGACATTGCTGCTATAAACATTCGGGTGCATGTGCCCCTTCGGATCACTACGTTTGTATCTTTAGGGTAAATACCCAGCAGTGCAATTGCAGGGTCATAGGGTAGTTCTATTTTCAACATTTTGAGGAACCTCCATGCTGTTTTCCAGAGTGGTTGCACCAGCTTGCATTCCCACCAACAGTGTAGGAGGGTTCCCCTTTCTCCGCATCCTCGCCAGCATCTGTCATTTCCTGACTTGTTAATTTTAGCCATTCTGACTGGTGTGAGGTGATATCTCATGGTGGTTTTGATTTGTATTTCCCTGATGCCGAGTGATATGGAGCACTTTTTCATGTGTCTGTTGGCCATCTGGATGTCTTCTTTGCAGAAATGTCTGTTCATGTCCTCTGCCCATTTCTTGATTGGATTATTTGTTCTTTGGGTGTTGAGTTTGCTAAGTTCTTTATAGATTTTGGACACTAGCCCTTTATCTGATATGTCATTTGCAAATATCTTCTCCCATTCTGTCAGTTGTCTTTTGGTTTTGTTAACTGTTTCCTTTGTTGTGCAAAAGCTTTTGATCTTGATAAAATCCCAAAAGTTCATTTTTGCCCTTGCTTCCCTTGCCTTTGGTGATGTTCCTAGGAAGATGTTGCTGCGGCTGAGGTCGAAGAGGTTGCTGCCTGTGTTCTCCTCGAGGATTTTGATGGATTCCTTTCTCACATTGAGATCCTTCATCCATTTTGAGTCTATTTTCGTGTGTGGTGTAAGGAAATGATCCAATTTCATTTTTCTGCATGTGGCTGTCCAATTTTCCCAACACCATTTATTGAAGAGGCTGTCTTTGTTCCATTGGACATTCTTTCCTGCTTTGTCGAAGATGAGTTGACCATAGAGTTGAGGGTCCATTTCTGGGCTCTCTATTCTGTTCCATTGATCTATGTGTCTGTTTTTGTGCCAGTACCATGCTGTCTTGATGATGACAGCTTTGTAATAGAGCTTGAAGTCCGGAATTGTGATGCCACCAACTTTGGCTTTCTTTTTCAATATTCCTTTGGCTATTCGAGGTCTTTTCTGGTTCCATATGAATTTTAGGATGATTTGTTCCATTTCTTTGAAAAAAATGGATGGTACTTTGATAGGAATTGCATTAAATGTGTAGATTGCTTTAGGTAGCATAGACATTTTCACAATATTTATTCTTCCAATCCAGGAGCATGGAACATTTTTCCATTTCTTTGTGTCTTCCTCAATTTCTTTCATGAGTACTTTATAGTTTTCTGAGTATAGATTCTTAGTCTCTTTGGTTAGGTTTATTCCTAGGTATCTTATAGTTTTGGGTGCAATTGTAAATGGGATGGACTCCTTAATTTCTCTTTCTTCTGTCTTGTTGTTGGTGTAGAGAAATGCAACTGATTTCTGTGCATTGATTTTATATCCTGACACTTTACTGAATTCCTGGACAAGTTCTAGCAGTTTTGGAGTGGAGTCTTTTGGGTTTTCCACATAGAGTATCATATCATCTGCGAAGAGTGATAGTTTGACTTCTTCTTTGCCGATTTGGATGACTTTAGTTTCCTTTTGTTGTCTGATTGCTGAGGCTAGGACTTCTAGTCCTATGTTGAATAGCAGTGGTGATAACGGACATCCCTGCCGTGTTCCTGACCTTAGCGGAAAAGCTTTCAGTTTTTCTCCATTAAGAATGATATTTGCGGTGGGTTTTTCATAGATGGCTTTGATAATATTGAGGTATGTGCCCTCTATCCCTACACTTTGAAGAGTTTTGATCAGGAAGGGATGCTGTACTTTGTCAAATGCTTTTTCAGCATCTATGGAGAGTATCATATGGTTCTTGTTCTTTCTTTTATTAATGTGTTGTATCACATTGATTGATTTGCGGATGTTGAACCAGCCTTGCAGCCCTGGAATAAATCCCACTTGGTCGTGGTGAATAACCCTTTTAATGTACTGTTGAATCCTATTGGCTAGTATTTTGGCGAGAATTTTTGCATCTGTGTTCATCAAGGATATTGGTCTGTAGTTCTCTTTTTTGTTGGGATCCTTGTCTGGTTTTGGGATCAAGGTGATGCTGGCCTCATAAAATGAGTTTGGAAGTTTTCCTTCTATTTCTATTTTTTGGAACAGTTTCAGGAGAATAGGAATTAGTTCTTCTTTAAATGTTTGGTAGAATTCCCCCGGGAAGCCGTCTGGCCCTGGGCTTTTGTTTGTTTGGAGATTTTTGATGACTGTAACAATCTCCTTACTGGTTATGGGTCTCTTCAGGCTTTCTATTTCTTCCTGGTTCAGTTGTGGTAGTTTATATGTCTCTAGGAATGCATCCATTTCTTCCAGATTGTCAAATTTGTTGGCGTAGAGTTGCTCATAGTATGTTCTTATAATTCTCTGTATTTCTTTGGTGTTCGTTGTGATCTCTCCTCTTTCATTCATGATTTTATATATTTGGGTCCTCTCTCTTTTCTTTGTGATAAGTCTGGCCAGGGGTTTATCGATCTTATTAATTCTTTCAAAGAACCAGCTCCTAGTTTCTTTGATTTGTTCTATTGTTTTTTTTTTTTTTTCTATTTCATTGATTTCTGCTCTGATCTTTATGATTTCTCTTCTCCTGCTGGGTTTAGGGTTTCTTTCTTGTTCTTTCTCCAGCTCCTTTAGGTGTAGGGTTAGGTTGTGTACCTGAGACCTTTCTTGTTTCTTGAGAAAGGCTTGTACCACTATATATTTTCCTCTCAGGACTGCCTTTGTTGTGTCCCACAGATTTTGAACCGTTGTGTTTTCATTATCATTTGTTTCCATGAATTTTTTCAATTCTTCTTTAATTTCCTGGTTGACCCATTCATTCTTTAGAAGGATGCTGTTTAGTCTCCATTTATTTGGGTTCTTTCCAAATTTCCTCTTGTGATTGAGTTCTAGCTTCAGAGCATTGTGGTCTGAAAATATGCAGGGAATGATTCCAATCTTTTGATAATGGTTGAGACCTGATTTAGGACCAAGAATGTGATCTATTCTGGAGAATGTTCCATGTGCACTAGAGAAGAATGTGTATTCTGTTGCTTTGGGATGAAATGTTCTGAATATATCTGTGATGTCCATCTGGTCCAGTGTGTCATTTAAGGCCTTTATTTCCTTGTTGATCTTTTGCTTGGATGATCTGTCCATTTCAGTGAGGGGAGTGTTAAAGTCCCCTACTATTATTGTATTATTGTCATATGTTTCTTTGATTTTGTTATTAATTGGTTTATATAGTTGGCTGCTTCCACGTTAGGGGCATAGATATTTAAAATTGTTAGATCTTCTTGTTGGATAGTTCCTTTGAGTATGATATAGTGTCCTTCCTCATCTCTTATTATAGTCTTTGGCTTAAAATCTAATTGATATAAGGATTGCCACTCCTGCTTTCTTCTGATGTCCATTAGCATGGTAAATTCTTTTCCACCCCCTCACTTTATATCTGGAGGTGTCTTCGGGTTTAAGATGAGTTTCTTGTAGGCAACATATAGATGGGTTTTGTTTTTTTATCCATTCTGATACCCTGTGTCTTTTGATTGGGAGCATTTAGCCCATTAACATTCAGGGTAAGTATTGAGAGATATGAATTTAGTGCCATTGTATTGCCTGTAAGGTGACTGTTATTGTATATTGTCTCTGTTTCTTTCTGATCTACTACTTTTAGGGTCTCTCTTTGCTTAGAGGACCGCTTTCAATAATTCCTGTAGAGCTGGTTTGGTATTTGCAAATTCTTTCAGTTTTTGTTTGTCCTGGAAGCTTTTAATCTCTCCTTCTATTTTCAATGATAGCCTAGCTGGATATAGTATTCTTGGCTGCATGTTTTTCTCGTTTAGTACTCTGAATATATCATGCCAGCTCTTTCTGGCCTGCCAGGTCTCTGTGGATAAGTCTGCTGCCAATCTAATATTTTTACCATTGTACGTTACAGACTTCTTTTCCCGGGCTGCTTTCAGGATCTTCTCTTTGTCACTAAGACTTGTAAATTTTACTATTAGGTGACGGGGTGTGGACCTATTCTTATTGATTTTGAGGGGGATTCTCTGAACCTCCTGGATTTTGATGCTTGTTCCCTTTGCCATATTGGGGAAATTCTCTCCAATAATTCTCTCCAATATATCTTCTGCTCCCCTCTCTGTTTCCTCTTCTTCTGGAATCCCAATTATTCTAATGTTGTTTCGTCTTATGGTGTCATTTATCTCTCGAATTCTCCCCTCATGGTCCAGTAGCTGTTTGTCCCTCTTTTGCTCAGCTTCTTTATTCTCTGTCATTTGGTCTTCTATATCGCTAATTATTTCTTCTGCCTCATTTATCCTAGCTGTCAGAGCCTCCATTTTTGTTTGCACCTCATTAATCGCTTTTTCGATTTCAACTTGGTTAGATTTTAGTTCTTTTATTTCTCCAGAAAGGGCTTTTATATCTCCCGAGAGGGTTTCTCTAATATCTTCCATGCCTTTTTCGAGCCCGGCTAGAACCTTGAGAATCATCATTCTGAACTCTAGATCTGACATATTACCAATGTCTCTATTGATTAGGTCCCTAGCCTTTGGTACTGCCTCTTGTTCTTTTTTTTGTGGTGAATTTTTCCGCCTTGTCATTTTGTCCAGATAAGAGTATATGAAGGAGCAAGTAAAATACTAAAAGGGTGGCAACAACCACAGGAAAATATGCTTTAGCCAAATCAGAAGAGGTCCCAAATCGTGAGGGGGGAGAAAGGGGATAAAAAGAGGTTCAGAAAGAAAAAAAATAAAGAAACAATTAAAAAAAGAAAACCAATAAAGAAAAAATATAAAAAGGAATATATATATATATATATATATATATATATATATATTAGATAAACTAGTTAAAATGTTAAAAAAGAAAAGGGTAAAAGTTAAAAAAAATTTAGCGGCAGAAGAAAAAAAAATTGAAAAAGAAAAAAAAATTAAATTACCTGCCAGGCTAAAGAATCATGGGGAGAAAGCCATGAGTTCCGTGCTTTACTTTCTCCTCCTCTGGAATTCCGCTGCTCTCCTTGGTATTGAAACTGCACTCCTTGGTAGGTGAACTTGGTCCTGGCTGGGTTTCTTGTTGCTTTTCTGGGGGAGGGGCCTGTTGTAGTGATTCTCAAGCATCTTTGCCCCAGGCGGAGTTGCACCGCCCTTACCCGGGGCCGGGCTGAGTCATCCGCTCGGGTTTGCTTTCGGGAGCTTTTGTTCCCTGAGCGCTTTTTTAGAGTCCTGGAGGGCGGGAATGAAGATGGCGGCCTCCCGGTGTCCGGCCCGGAGGAGGAGCCGAGAGCCTGGGTCCCACTCCTCAGTGCGCCCTCAGAGAACAGCGCCCAATGACTCCCGTCACCCTGGCGTCTGGCCGCGCTCCGAGCTGACCGAGCCTGCGACCGGTTCAAGGTAACCCCGAGCTGAGAGTCACTCCTTGGCTCTGTCTCTGTAGCCGGCTTCCCCGCTCTAATACCTGCAAGCTCTGCGACACTCAGACACCCCCGATCCTTCTGTGACCCTGCATGACCTGAGGCCACGCTGACCCCGTGTGGGCTTCACCCCGGTTAAGCCTCTGGAGCGATGTCCCTCAGCGGAACAGACTTTTAAAAGTCCCGATTTTGTGCTCCATTGCTCCGCCGCTTGCTGGGAGCCGGCCCTTCCCCCCGCGGTCTATTTTCCCGTCGCTTTGGATTCACTTCTCCGCCAGTCCTACCTTTCAGAAAGTGGTTGATTTTCTGTTTCTAGAGTTGCTGTTCTTCTTCTCTTCGATCTCCTGTTGGATTTGTAGGTGTTTGCAATCTTTAGATAAGCTATCTAGCTGATCTCCCACTACCTGAAGTAGTCTCAGCTGCTACTTCTCCGCCATCTTGACTCCTTCTTCTGTTAGTATTTTGACCTGAATCTGGTACCCATCAAAAGTTTCCTTCCATTTTGATGTTACAAAATGTTCCAACCTCATCCATATAGGGAATTAATTATTTCTCCAATTAAAACGGGCTTCTTTTCATGGTGAATGGTTCTTACAGACCAAAATTTGGGCTATGGTTGTCATTGTTACTGGTCTTGTTACTGCTTCTAGAATATTGAGCATGCAAAAAATTTTTGAAAATAAAAATACTTCCTGTGCACATAATAATATTTTCAATTCAAATTTAAGATTATATATTTCTTGTTTAGATTCTTTGATTCTGTATCTTTTATCTTTTGGGCTGAACATTTTGCTTCCAAATGACATTGATAGAAGTATTTTGCAAAGCAGAACATGTGTGTATGTGTGTCTAGAAATTACTGGTGCCCTACCCTACCCCCTTGTTCCTTATCATTGTAGAGCACAGGATGGGTCAGGACCCATTTGTGAAAATGGGTTGGGTGGGACACAGCTAAGGGGGAGGTTGGCATGGCAACCAACAATGTCCACCACAATCCTATTAGTGTTCCAATTGACATGTTCAATTAGCAAGAATAAATAATTTTTGGTCTACATTTTCTCCTCTTCACACTGCTTATTCTAATGTCAGAAATATAGGGCCCTTTTAAATGTAGTTGAGAATACAAATCAGTATTTTAGAAAGAGGTAACTAACATGAATATGCAAAATCAGTTTCTGTCTTTCTAATTTCTAGGAGAAACTCAAAGAAGCTAGAGCTACAGGGAGACCCAATTTGGGAATGGTGGTGAGAAAAGCCTCTTTTCTTGTCCCTTCAAAAAAGTCATTTTTCCACTTGGTGTGATTGTTCATACTAGAAATAACTCTTCGGCTCCTCCCATATATAACTAGATGATTGTCTAATTAGTGAGGTCACCGTACCATGAAATCCCAATGGCCTTTTTGTATATACTGCTAGGACTTCTTTGGTTCTAGTTCTCAGAGGCAAGAGAGAGTTCAAATTGTGTCCTTCTGATACCCTTTGCATCACCTCATCTCTAACTCTTATAGATCATGTTAAGGTAAGTGGCAATGTCTCCTGTTAACTTCTGAGACAGAGTGTACTCTCTCAAGAAAGGTTTTTGTCTGTCACCTCTCTATTGCTTTCTTAGTCTGGTTCCTTAAGCATTATACTTGTCTGAAATCCTTGGTGGTTTTTTTTTTTTCATGTGGATAGTACTCATTCCTTTTTTTTTTTTTTTTTTTTTTTTTTTTTGGAGTGGATGTGTTCTTTTCTTATGTGTTATAGTTTCCTTGTTATAGACATTTGGGAAATGAAGGAAGAAGAACTCAATGTCTGGGCTATTGCTTAAGTCTTAGAAATGACTAGAAAAGAGAATTTAAAGAGTGGAGGACAGAGTTTAGTGAATAAACGGATATAATATACTCCATGTTAAAGAGCAGCACAGAGGGAGGATGTGGAAAAACAGACTCAGAAAATTCGTTTCTCTCAAGTTGGAAGACCTAGATTCAGTGTGACTTCATTATCAACATCAATTAGCACCACCATCTTTGTTTTCATCATTGGAAAAAATTAATAACTGGACTCCTGTTTGTTTAGGTTTCTGTGCTATTTGTTGAAGATACATACCACAATGAGTGATCCTTGAAAAGGGCAGTTTTAGTAGTTGTTCCTGCAAGTGTAATGATGATACTCACAATGGTGTACTGACTATGGAGCTTATGGAAACTAATTATCCATGAAAAAAAAGAATAGAAGGCAGGTTGGTAAGGAAAGTGAACACACAATAGTGATTAAGAGAAAAGGTTTGTATTTCTGTAAACATTGTTAAAAATCTAGTAGAATCCCTATTCTCCATTGCCACGAGAACAAGTTGTTTGTTAATTATTTGGAGTTGATTAAAATCAGGGAATCATTACATAACCAATCATGCTTCAACACAAGATATACAAATTGCTATAGGCAATAGGTGGGGATTTCTTCTCATCTATCTTACAAAAATCACATCTGTAACCTGGTAGATGGGTACCCAAGGCAATGCACAGAATGCACTGAACATGAAACTGGGGGTAATATAAAGAGTTATGTGACAGGATCCCTCACCATTCAGACCTCATGTTTAGTTGGACATATAATGTGTACATAGCAGATGTTAAGTGGGACTTTTTTCTCTAAAAGAATTGAGAGCAAAGTATATTAGGTGGCCACACATTATAAAGAGAAGGAACAGAAACCTCCCCCATGCAGAACATGCTAAAGGTGACCACAAGCTACCCCCACATGCACACACAATGATCTAGGACACTTAGCCATCATTTATCTTGAATTCAGAAAAGGAGTCAAGGAGATTAATTGGAAGATAATGGGGAGAAAAGATTTCCTTGGAAGGAGTTGCTGAACGGCTCTTTGTCTTGGCTTCCAGTCTGATGATGGCAGACAACACTCTCAGACAGAGAGAGTGCTCCAGAAGGGAAACTGGACCTCTAGCTTTAAAAAGTGTGTACTGAGCTGCCAAAATCAGCTGAGCTGTTGCCAAGGAACAGGAAAAGAAATGGAAGAGCACACATTAGGCCTAAGATTTTGAGAGACACAGAAAGTGGGTCATGCCTCTTGCTTAAAGAAGTCTGTAGATGAGAAGTTTCTGGAATCATCTTGATGGTAGAGCAGGTAAACAGAATCACAGAAAGACAAAGTTGTTTCTTTGGGTCAAGGAGACCCTTTGAATGCAGGCAAACCTGAGTCATCCTAAGAATTTCCTACACAGGCAAGGTGATGTAGGCAGCAAGAGGGTGGAGATATACCATACAAGAGAGATGCTTGGAGAAGGTGGAGAAGCCATCAGGCAGAGGGGAGAATTCCTGACAGCAGTGGTTCATTTGTAGGTCCACACAGAGGAGATCTCTGAAGAACCCACAACAGGGCCGTACAATGAAAAATGCAAACATGTATTGAGGTGTCTGGTTTTTTTAGAGTGGCCAAAACTTCAGGAAAGTAAATCCTTTGTGACCCTTCCCTCTTCTGTCTCCTGCCACTCCAATCCTGAAGGAGCCAGAGGCAAAAGGGAGAGTAGAGGAGGAGGGATGGAAGAGGAAGGCAAAAATGAGTGAAGATATGGACATACCTTTCCTTCTCTACTCCCAGGCCTGAGTTGAGGAAGGGAGAAGTTTTGAATTAGAAGATTTGAAGTTATGATTTTTTTTTTTTTAATGAACCTGAGCTACCTAATATTGTCAATAAGAAAGTGACTAGAAAGGCTATGGAATCTACTTGAGCTGCCAGGGACAGAGGCAGTGAATGCAGCAAAGCACAGTTGGAAGGGAGAAAGACTTCTGCTTGCACCCTGAAAAGCCATGTGTGGGAACTGACCAGCAATTGACCATAATCGAGCACTCAGGAAAAATGAAAATGGAGAACAAACATGGAAATAACTTGTACTTTCTAATTACTGGGTATCCAATCTGAGTTGCACCATCTAAGTCCCTAAATAATTAACAAAATTTGGTATTGTCTCATCAGTTTTGCGCCCAGATGGAACTTGTGCCATTACTGTTAAATGCAGGATTAATAATGTCCAAGATCCCTATTGTCATATTTACTGAATTTGACTGTGGTGGTTTTTTTTTTGTGATATGACTTGAATTTCCTAAAAATTTCAATGCCACTTGTTTGATGTTTGTCTTTTTTTTTTTGAAAGTGCTGATATAAACAAACATTTGAAATTTATTTATTACTATAAGAAAAACTTATCTTGAAACGGATCTACTATTGAAGAAGGAAGAGTTCATAAATGTCTGTAAGTTTCCATGTTCACCTCTGCTGCCTCCAAGTCTCATGCTTGCATATAGCTCTTATGCCCTTGGATGACTTGGTTCTAGATAGGTACAAGGTAATGGGTTGTTAATAGGCATCTTGATTAAAGTGTAATGAAATGACTTTTTTTTTTTAACCATTGAGGAAAATGCTCACTATTCCCATCAGATTAAGAGCAGGCTAAGTGTCTATAAAAAGGAGAGCATGCTTATGTTGAAAGGCCCTAGAGCACCTGAGTGGCTCAGTCAGTTGTGTCCAACTCTTGATTTTGGCTCAGGCTGTGATCTTAGGACTGTGAGATTGAGCCCTGTGTAGGGCTCTGTGTTCAGCAGGGAGCTTCCATAATATTCTCTCTCTCCCTCTCCCTTTTCCCCTCCTCCACTTACTCTCTCTAAAATAAATAAATCTTAAAAACAAAAACAAAAACAAACACAAAAAACCCAGAAAGGCCTTCTACTCACACAATGAGATCTTAATGTGTTTCTAAATTCTGTAAAATTTTACATCTTAGTCTGCAAAAGAGGAATTTTATCGAGTGCAAATTCAAAGCTCTCCTACTTTGAATTTATTCTTCAAACACAGCTGTGGCAAGCGGAGTCCTGAATTTTTCTAGAGCAGCTGAATATCCACTATGACACTTATTTTAACTGTGCTTATGTTTGTGACTAGACCACCATGTTTTCCCCATGTGTCGAAAAGGCTCTTCTGGTCCTCCCACAACCACATCCCTGCATCTTCCTCTAGTAGATGTAGCTAGAATGTTCTTCCATGCTTCTCACTGTTCTCTCTCTTTGCCTGTTGGACTCATCCACCACTTCTCTGCTTATTCTTTCAACAAATGGAGGACTGTCCTGCAGGGCTGATGAGTTTTTGTTGGTGGAGAGGGAGGAAATGGAAGAGATAGAACTAAGAAGAATAAATCATTTTATAATCCAAAGCAGTTATGTAAAATAAACACTTTCTGGGAAAACTACTGGATGTGTTGCTGATGAGACTCTAGGGTCTCTGTTCATGGAGGTATTGAGGTCAAGAATCCCTGAAGTGTCATTTTGTCAGGTGGAGACAACAGTGTGGCCTTGACCTCACTGGTGACATGGCTGGCGGCCACTCCTGAAGGCCACAAGCTCCTTCAGCTGCCTGCACTGTCACCCTGCTTGTTTTCACCACTAAGTATTTGTTTTCACCACTAAGAAGTTAAGACCAAGAAGAGTAACCTCTCTAAAGGCTAAAGAGATGTTTATTTCATTGTAAAGGATAAGCCAAAAGGAAATTTTTTTCCCTCCAAATCTATTCTCCAGCCAGTGCCTACACGAACAAACAAGTCTGTGTGACAGAAATTATGCATTTGGTCCTCCAAAGTGCTTTGGCTTTCCCCACTTGAGTTGCTGTGGAGTTAATCCTAAGATAAGGAGAAAAGATGCCGACTTATTTTTGTAAGGACTGACTCCTCAGACAACTATTAGATGTGAACAAACGTCTGATCCATTTCCGTGCATGAAAGCCAGTCTGGAAGTCTGTCAGAAGGGCTCTGCTGAGTCGAATGGAAGGATGGTGAAAGGAGTATGTTTCGGGGGCCCACTACAAGAGCCCAGGTAGCAAGCTTGGAGTCCTAGGAGGTGTTACCAAAGGCCAGGAATCCATTGCAAATTCAGCTCCACTATGAGAGCTGGACAGCACCTCTCTATCCACCATAGTCCTGGTTCTGTATCTTGAAGCAAGTGTTCTGGTGGTGGTGTGATTTTCCTCCCTGTGCTGCTTCTTGGACAGAAAATTCAGTTGAATGCTGCTGTCTGCCATTCCTCCAGGAGGTCTGGGATGCCATGACCTTGAAGGAGCCCCCCTCTGTGGTGCATCTTCACAGGTGAGTGAGCCTCCTGCCTCAGATTGGATAGATTGCTGATTCCAAGGTGTTCAAGTGTGGTCTAGGTGTGGTGTATGTATATGTGGTGGACCCTGGTGTCTGATTACGTGGATTTGAATCCCAGTTTTCTGACTTACATTCTGTGTGACATTTGTTAAGATATTTCACTTTCCTCATTCATTTCCTCATCAGTGTTCTCTGCTCCATGTTTCTCCACGTTTCTCCCCTGTGTCTCTGCATTTGTCAGCTAGAGTGCCTTGCACTTTATGCACCTTTCTTGTCTCGCATACTTGATCACATTGATGTCTAATATGCTAAGTAGATAAAAATATGTAATTATTTCTTATCGTTTCCAGGCAGTCCTATTAGAAGAGCGTACCCTGGTAGCTAGCAAGGATTTATTTTTCAGAACACAAACATTTTCATCATTCTCCGTGTAATGCCCTTTAGGATGATTTACATTTTATGTAGATGTATAGATTCAGAAGACACACAGTTCAAATCTCAGAAAGGATATAAAGGAACACAGTGATATGATGCCTTCCCACCCCTGTTTCTTATCCATCCTGCTTTTCTCCTCCATTTTATTTTCCCTTTGGCTTTGCTGAGATATTTCCTGCATATAAATTCAACATCAATATTCCTTTATCTCCTCAGTTTTTGCACAAATGATGGCACACTATATACGCTTTTCTATAATTTTTTGTTAAGCTAACACTAACATCCTCATCCTAGAGGTCTTTCCCCACTAGCATGTAATAAGGTCCCTCATATTTTTAGAATCTGTATATTATCATGTCTTGTGGTTGCATGGGTGAATATCTCATCACTTATCTGTAGATGGACACCTGAGTTGTTTCTAATCTTTTGTGTTTGCAAACGATGCTGTGGTGAGTAACTTTGCCCTGCCACTATTTTCATGTGTTGACATAACTTGAATGCATTCTGACAAGAGGAATTACAAAATCAGAGGTACATGCTTTTGGGAATTGGATAGATAATGTCAGCTTGCTTTCCAGAGAGCCTATGACCATGAAAAGTCCCACTCAGGTATGTGGGGGATTCCTGTTTCCCCACAGCTTTTCCAATACCTGACAATCTGATAGGTGAAAATCAACATCTTATTGTCATTTTCATGTGCCTTTTTTCTTGGCCTTTTCATTATTAATGACCATTTTAATTTTCTTGTCTGTGAATTATCCATCCATGGTTGTTGCCTATTTTTCTTTTTGATTACTAAGGACTCTTTACATATGAAGGGAATCAACTCTATGAGTATGTTATATGTTTCAAATATATTTTCCCATTTTGTTGTTTGTCTCTCAGAATTACTTAATATCCTTAACTTTATTTTTTTCTATTACCACTTCAAGATTTTGTGTTACACTCCAGCTCTGTCTCAACTAAGGGAGACTGTCAGGCTTTGCCTGGTTTCCCTTCCCCGCACTTTGGTCTGCAAATCTGGTCCAAGCCGTAAGCTGGGCAACCTTAGTGTACACCCAGGAACAGAACTGTTGGGTCCTAGGGTGTGTGCGTGTTCAGCTTTAGCTGTCAGAAAGCTTTCCCAGGTCCCACTGAATGAGAGCTCTGGCTGTCCACTCCCTTGTTAACACTGGGTTTGTTTGTCTCTAATTTTACTCATTTTGGTGGGAATGGTTTTAAATTTACATTTCCCTGATGACTAATGATGTTCAACAGAGGAAAAGATGCACTAGTGTTTCATCTTTGTCCCAAACTAAGATAATTATAGAACTGGTTTTAAACCAGCACCAATCAATTGATGGCTAAAAGCCAAGGGATTGAATGACTTTCTTCAGTAGATATAAGCCTCTCTGCGACATGGAGCTGTATTCTCTAAATGGTACCTTTTGAAAAAGAGAAGTGCCAACTTTAATTTACTTCTTTTTGTTATGTTTTACAATTTGGGGGAATGATTTAGTGTAGTGCACAAGAAATCTTTGTCTACTACAAGATTATAAAACATTTTTCCCTGTTTTATTTCAGAAATTTTGTTTTACCATTCCCACTTGATCTGTAAATGTGGAACTGAGTTTTTTGTTTGGAGTGAGGCAGGGGTTAAGATAGTTTCTTATGTTCTGTGTATTCAATTTACATAGAACATTTTATTGAGAAAATTATTTTTTCCATTTTCAGTTGCTCTGTGGTGTCACTGTTGAAAGAAATCAAATATTTTTCTAAGCATCAGTCTGTTTCTGGATTCTTAGAATTTTCTCCTGTAGGAAGAGTTTTTTTTTTTTTTTAAAGATGTTATTTTTTTATTTATTTGACAGAGAGAGGGAGATCACAAGTAGGCAGAGAGGCAGGCAGAGAGAGAGGGGGAAACAGGCTCCCTGCCGAGCAGAGAGCCCGATGCGGGACTCGATCCCAAGACCCCGAGACCATGACCTGAGCTGAAGGCAGAGGCTCAACCCACTGAGCCACTCAGGTGCCCCTGTAGGAAGATTTTTTAAATATAAATTCATTTTTTTGGATAGGAAGCTACACAGGTTTCCAATTTCATTTTTTATATTTGTTGTGCTAAATTTTTAAATTATTGGAATAAATTTGATCATTTTATTTTTTCCTCCTGTATTATGTTATAAAAATCTCAAACACGTAGGAAAGTAAAGAATTTTACAGTGAACACCCATATATATACCACTTACATTCTACAGTGTCTGTTCACTGTACTTCATTATTTATCTACTCATCTGTTTTTTCCTATTTTTTCACTTATCTTTTTTTAATAAATTTCAAAGTTTGCAAATGTCAGTATAATTTCTGGCAACTGCTTCAGAATACATAGGATTAATCTGTGTCCAATTTTTTTTTTTTTTGCTTCTTTTTCTTTGGAGGTAAAATCTATGTTAAATTATACATGTCTTAGATGTACCATCTGGGTAGTTTTGACTTTGCAAACTAAACCCTGACCAAGATATAGAATACCAGCATCACCTCAGAAAGTTTCTTCATGCCCTTCCCAGTGATTCACCTTTTCAATCCCCTCCTCCAGGCAAGCATTGTTTTGATTTTCTCTCTCTCTCTCTTTTTTTTTTTTTTTTTACCATAAACTAATCTTTCCTGTCCTAACATTTTATGTATATGGAATTATGTGGTATATTCTTTTATGTGTTTTAATGTGTTTTAGACCTGTAGCAATGGTCCCATTGACAGTCCAGATATTGATATATTTGACTGTCTGCCTTCTCTTTTTTCTTTTTTTTTTTTTCCCCCTTGGTGGAACGGAGGATTAGTCTTGACAGGACTATGTCAATTTTATTTCTTTTTAAAGAAATAACATTTGGTTCCTGGGCATATGTAGTTTGTATTATTTTATTAGTTTCTACTATTTGCTATTTTTTTCCTTCTATGATATTAAATTAGCTGCTTTTTTACAAATGGCTTTAAATGCTTAAATATTTGATATTTATGCTCTCTTTTTATCTGATCTATGCACTTATGACATAATTTCCCTGTAAGATGGGTTTGTTTACATTTCATAAACTTTGATATGTTTTATTTTTATTGTTATTTGTTTGAGTATATTCCTTATTCCATTATGATTTTTAAATGGATTTGAACCTATGAGTTATATAGAAGGGTATTATTTATTCCTGGGGGGGATAATTAGGGAGATGGATTCTTATTTTTTAAAAATTGCCATCTAGTTTAATTCTGCTGTGGCCAGAGAGAATAGTCCATATGATTTCACTCTTTGACAATTGTTGTCATTTGTTTTATGTCAATTTTAACAAATCTATCTTGCACACTTGAAAACAAATAGGTATTCTGTAATTGATGCTCTCGAGTTTTTAAAATAGAATAGGGTCTCATTAGGGTATATTTTTCATATCTTAATTTCATTTCTTGAAGTATTTAAAAAAATTCTACAATGATTGTTTATTTCCATTTCTGTACTTCTTTCAAATGAGCCTTTTTTATTTTGAATTTAGAATTTAGAATTTAGAATCACTATATTTTCCTACTCAACTGACACTTTCATAGTTTTAAAATATTCTTTTTTAATCTCTAAAAATTCTTCTTGCCTATCTGATATTTCTAGATCTACATCAGTTTTCTCTTAATTAGCATTTTAATGGTATATCATTTAATATCCTCTGACTTTAAAACTTTCTATTCTTTTATTTAAAATGTATTTCTTGTAAGAATATAATTTAGTTTTGTTTCTCTTTGTCTATAATTTTGATCTTCATTTTTAATAAAATTGCTGATGTATTTGAGCTTAAATCTACATTTATATTTGTTTTCTGTTTACAGGTGCACTTATGTTCTATGATTCTGTCTCTGTTCTTTTATAATTTCTTTTGAATTAATTAGATTGTTTTTATTATTCTATTGTGTTCCCTTTATGAGCCTTTGGTTATTATTTTTTTTATTATTTCTTTAGTGGATGCCTTAGAGATTTCAACAAGTATTCTTAGCTTATGATATCTGATATTACTCAGTAATTTTACCATTTCAAGTACTGTAAGAAACTTAGAATATTTTAAATACATTTGCCCCCCCCTTATATTTTATGCCATTTCTTCTCATTACACACACACACACACACACACGTGTGTGTGAAGACATTATTGCCTTATATACCAAATGATCATTTAGATTTATCCATATAATGACTACCCACTGTTCTTCACTCATTCTTTTCTGTGTTTCCAGGCTTCCTTATGAGATTGTTTTCTATTTGCCTAAAAATATTCCTCTTGGTGTTTCTTTTAGTATAAGGCTACTGGTGATTTGTTTTGTTTTGTTTTGTTTTTTTTTGTCTGAAGTGTCTTTATTTAACAATCATATATTAAAGATATCATTATAAAGCATAAAATTTCATTATCTTCTGCCTTCTATTATACTTGTTGAGAAGTAAGGTTTTAGGTTTATTATGGCTATTGTTACGGAGTTGTACTTCAAATTTTTTTTTGTTCCTTATCTTTTGTTTTCAACTTTTTAGTATGATAACCCATGGAATAAATTAATTGTATTTATTCTTCTTGGCATGCATAGCAGTTCTTGAGTCTGTGATCTGATGCCTTTTATCTGATGCCTGATATCTGTGGGAAAATTATAAACCATCTTGTCTTTAAATATCTTTTTCTGCACTATTTTCTCTCTACTTTCCTTCTGAAAGTCCAATTACATATATGCCATACTTTCAACTACATCTCATATGTGTTTGACACCCCATTTGGTATTTTTCATCCATTTCCCTCTCAATAATTTGGTCTAGATCCTTCTTATCTAAGGTCTTGCTCAAAATTCACTCTATAACTGTGTCTAATTTGCTGACAAAAACACTCTTAGTTTCAGTTATTTTTCAGTTTTATAATTTCCACTTAATCATATATATCATATATGTTGAACTACATCTTGACCTCTAATTTCTTGAATGGGTTAATCAAAGTTATTTTTAAGATCCTGTCTTATAATTCTGTCATTAGGATCTCTGTTGGGTCTGTTTTGTTGTCTCTGATTTCCCCTGGTGTTTTGTCATGTAGTCTTTTCATCCGTTTGCTTGACAACTTTTAATTGAATATCTTCCATTCTGTTTGGTGAGTTGAGAAAATTTAAGACACGTGATGTTGTTAATTTCCTTTAGAGAGGATTTTTTTTTTGCTGTTAGATCAGAGGAAATTAGGTTGGAGGCATATTATCTGAATCCAACAAGGGCTTCAGTGTTTTGGGAAATGGTCTACATCTTGTTCATTCCTATTCCTAATATATAACCTTTGAGAATGTTTAAAGTGAACAACTAAGGTGTTCACAAGCATGCATTCTTCTTGGCAAGCCTTAAACTCTAGGGTCCAATTTTTGTACACTAAATCTATAAGGCTGTCAGTAACTCTACTCAGCTTCTTGTCCTCTCAAACTGCTGTTTCCTTCTCTTCTTATCTCCCTCTTATCTACCATATTTTAGTCAGCAGATTCCTCAAGGAAAAAAAGTAACATCCAGGCACCTCTGTGTGCTTCTGTATCTGGATCTTGGCGGCTCAAGTCCCACTGCTTTCAGACAAGGTTTTTGGGGTTTGTTTGTTTGTTGTTTGTTTTTAAACATATTTTCCAGCTACTCTAGTTCTCATGGTAGAGTTGTTCCCCAATCATTTATCCTCTAGTTCACTATTATCACATAACTTCCTAGTATTTTCCTTGAACTACTAAATGTGATTTCAGTTCTCCTATTTGATATAAGGCTTTTGAACACCAGTTCTTAAAGGATGGGAAAGACTCAACTGCTGAAAGCCAAGAAGCAAGGCCAGTGTGAAGATGTCTAATGAACACGTGTGTTGTTCCAAGTGAAATGAATTTTATATGGGGGATAGGAAGAAAGAGAAGAAGAAGAGGAGGGGTAGGAGAAGGAAAAGGAGGAGGAGGAGAGGAAGAGGAAGAAGAAGGGAAAGAAAAAAAAAATGGATTCCTGCTCCAAAGTTAGTATCTGGTGAAAATATAATTTTCATGGCCATCAGTCATGTCTGGTTTACAACACAGGCCAAGATAATTAGTCAGCAACCATGGTCTATTGAAGAAGTGAAAAATCTTTGGGGACAAATATGAGAACAGAGAAACTTTAGATGTTTAATAAGGAATAAAAACAAAAGAGATGTGTTAATTATTAGAAATATTTCTCAATTCTGCCTCTGCCTGGGCATGGACACCGTTGTGAAGCCAGGATAAGCAATTTGCAACAAAACACAGGTATCACTCAAGCCAGGGAAGATGCACCCACATAGACCTGGGGTGGATGGTGGGTGAGATTTGGAGCTTAAACTGCATCATAAGGTAAGTGGGAAGACTAAAAGCCCTCTCAAATATGTATGTGCCAACTCAAAGAAGAATAATATTGATTCTCAATGCAATCTACTTAATATTTGGTGGTTTTTAAGTATTTCATTTACTTTAAGTCTTAGTTATAGCTTTTTGACATCTCAAGTATTCATAGAAACAATGATGGAGACAAATTCTGTGAAGTTAAACACCACGAGAATTAAATTTTAAAATACAAGATTTGAGCTACAACCATGAAGATCCTTTTTCTCGATGCTGCACAGAAAACTGAGAGGACTATCCTGAGCTATCTCATCAGAATCACAGGGGGTAACAAAAAGACACACTGTCCATTTTGTCTCTCTGTGGCAGTAACAACATTCTTCACATTATGTAATCCACTAAGGTTACATAAGAAACCCACTACAAAGTGGGAGTCACAGAATAATAGCAAAATGACAACTGTGCCTGTGTGTGTGTGTGTTCAGTGTCATTACTTTAAGAAGGTGGGAAATCAAGCTTTTAAAGGTGATGGGCCAATTTCCTTATAACTTGGAGATTCATCCATTTGAAGTTTAAAATGAAAGAGGGAACATGATGAAAGTGTTCTTGCATATCTTAAAACAATCCTGTGAACATGTAAAATAGAAACTGGTAAGCTTCAATGGTATTCAGAAGAAAACACCTGCAATCCCTCCTGGCCACCACAGGCCTGGCTGACTGCTTGTATGTCTGCACTTACAGTGTAAAATCAGCAAGAGGAAAGTGTGCTTCCTTCAATAATGAAGAGACTGGACCAACACTGGTCACAAGGCAGAGTGATTTCCATTATCTGGAAAACTTCTCAAGCGCTGTATCTCCTACAGGAAGTCATTTAGATTTTAACCTGAGATCCTCAATTTAAAACAAATTAAAGAATACTTAAGTGTAAGCTTTTTGGAGATCATTCTCTATATGGCCTTCTAGTTATGTTTCATTTTTTTATCTTACTATTTCTGTTTAACTGTTACTGGGAGGTAATAACACTTTGTGCTATTTACTTGGAAAACCCTTTTCTGAGTGTTGGATTGGAAATATTTTAAATTACTTAGGGTACTCTAAAACTTAAGGGGGCTCATGCTAAGATTTGGACATATTATAGGACGCATATTATAGGGTGGACAGACTCTGCCAGACTCTGCAATTTTATAAGTTCTGGGAATTCTTGAGGAAAAATAGTGGTACAAATAGAATATATATACATACACATACATATATGTGTATATAGGTATACATATGTATGTGCATATACATATATACATATATACCTATATACACATATATACACACATATGTGCTGTATATATTGTAGACTTATATTATGTATAGGTATTATATGTTACATATTGATATTATGTAAAATGTGTATCTATGCACATATATATATTTATATACATGTATATTATAGGTATTATAAGAATTATTAAATTTTGGTCCAATACCAAACAATCTTAAGCATTATTTCTTTGTAATTATAATTAGATTTTTCCTAGCTTAAAGTAGGATTAGCATTAAAATTACAGAATCACAACAATTGCTTTGATTGTGCTGGGACCCACAGGAATTATCTTCACCCTCAGAGTTCATTCTATATATGGTCTATGGCACAGCTCATGATCTTGGTGTGGGTTCTGGTCCTTCTCTTCATCCTCCCTGTTACACAGGAAGTACTCAGAGCTTGTTCATTCATGTTTCCAGTGCAGTCCTCAAACCTTCCTCCTGTCAGCTGAGGCCTGACTTTCTCTGCAAATGCACTGTCATTCTCCTCTCCCATCCGGCTTCTACTTCTAGGACCCACCACACATTCTAGTGCAGTCAATGTTCGTTGCTGTTGTTGGTCCAACAGAGATGTCTCATCACCTGTGATCTCGACCCGTCCCCCTTTATTCTGCACCCCAGCACTTCTCAAATCCTCTATCTGGGAAGCTATTCTGCTTTCTTTTTTTCTCCCTTTGTCTTTGTTCCTACCTTTTAAGGCCATTCTTCCAAGTCTGCATTTCAAAGTCAACAGATCAGACTAGAAATTCCCCTAGAATGCAAGGAAGCCAGCCAGAGAATACTTTCAGTAGCAGAGTGGGTGAGACAGAGGAGAGTCACATACAAACCCATTTGGTCTGAATTATGAATATGTTTATGAATATGGAATCCTTTCTCTTTATCACATCAGCATGTTCCAGATTCCTACATACCTACATTTTCAGTTAATGTTTAAATTGAAACCTCTCTTAGGAAGGAATAGAGTAGCACTTCTCAAAGTTGAAAATACAAACTGATTGCTTGGGGAAGTTGTGGAAAAACCACAGATTACGATTCCAAAGGTCACATAAGGAGCACGAGACTCTGTCTTTCTGATACACTCCCTAGTGTTGATTATGCCTCCAGGCTCAAGTCCACACTTGGAGTGACAAGACTGTGGGTTCTGAAATATTTCATAACTTCTAATTTAAAAATTATTTTACATACAGTTTTCAAAAAACATATTTATAAATCAGTACAATGATACAACAGTTTCTTAGGGTAAGATTTAGAAAAAAATATATGTTTCATTTCTCCCTCCAGAGCATCTACCACAGCAGACCATCAGCCATATTCTCTCAGTACTGGACACCAGGAGTTTTAGGGGAAATAAGGGGAGAGCTGGGCTCTGACCTCTCCCCTGCCTTCATGTATCCCAAATGCTGCTCAGAGCTACTACACAACTATCTCTCTCAGAAAAATAATGGTGGGAGCATGTAGGGTGAGTGTTCTTGATTAGAAGAGGTGGGCATGATTTGGAACTATAATTTTATTAAAGATGGAGAGGACATATTCACTTGTGTGGTTCTCTTACCAACAGATCTTCCATAAACAGCAAAACCAAACCACATAAAAGGCAGAGAAAACAATGGGACATCCTAGCTGCATGAAAACTTTTGTGTAAACACCCAAATAATGAGTACCAGGCATGGCTGGTCACAAGTGAGGATATCAGTAGGAGCCAAGTAGGCCGTAGGAGAAGCTGAGCTTAAAACCAGGTTCAACATGACACATGAAAGGAAGGAACAAAGCCCAGAATGAGGGCCAGGAAGTCGAAGGAAATGAAAGCTGTGAGCAGAGACAAGGCAACATGTGTAGGATGCGCTTGTCTCCAGAGGTCCTCACGCAATAACCATACACAAGAGAGGAGGGTCTCATCTCAGCATTCAGCAGTCCCCCTGGCAGGACTGTAACCTCAATGTAAGGGCCCAAACTGGGTAAAAGAAAGACAGAAGAGTTGCTCCAACCCAGAGATTGGGCATAGTGTCCTGAGGTCTTAAAGAGGCAGGGCTACTTAGGAGAAAGTGAGAACATGAAATGAGAGAATAGAATCTTACTATCTTCTGCTCTAAGAGCCAACAGATGTATCCAAAGAGAGACCCAGGTTCAGAACATGATGGTTATTCTATGATCAGACTGGGGGGCCTTGGGCTCCTCTCATGGACTTACCCAAGATGTAGGAGAACCTTTATAAGTAGTGATGGATAATGCTCTTAATTTGGAGTCACAAACCCTTTCTAGCTGTGTGGCCTTGGTAAGTGGCTTCGCCTTTCTGACACTGTTTATTCACCTCCTTGTAGAATAATACTAATACCTTCCTGGAATTATTGTTATCTGAATCAAAAATAATGATGTAAAGTTTTTCTTTTTACTTGGCTCATAGATAAAACCTAATGACTCTTTCTTGTCTCTGTCAGAATGTTACCTAACGTAGATTATGGCATTAACAGACAAGATGAACCGTAACTTAAGTCCATCTTCTAGATGGTACAAGCAATGGTGAAGATGGAAGATAAAAACACATTGTTTGGGTATACAAATGTTTCATGAGTTTATCAAACCAGAATAAGAATTTATTGTGCCACTGGCATGGTGTTCACTTTTGCATTGTGAAACAAGCTCAACTGGACTAAGCCTGCCAAATACTTTCAAGTGCTGGGAATTTGTTTTATCCTAGTTTCTGTGTTTTGGAGGGAAATAGTTAAATCCTTCCTGAGCTTCTTCTCTCAGCTGGGAAGCAAGCAAGGGAAGACAATATAAGTACAAGGTTTTGAGATTTATTTGAAATTTAAGAAGACAGTTAATTATCCAGTAAAAAATAAATGTAAAACCAGCTAGCAAGATTCTAAAAAAAGACCAGAGGCATGTGGTGTTTAAATTAAAAAAAACAAAACAAAACAAAACAAAACCCTAATGGTTGAGGATCATGCTTAGTAAATCTACAGCTTAATTAGAAGTTGTAAGACCAGACTTGCCCCTTCAGAAGTAGATATAATAAATTAAAAACACCTTAGTTAGTGATTCATGTAGGTAATATTTTTGACACATTTTTCTTAGACTGTCAAAATGAAAAAAAAGGACAAAAGCATTTAGCATGATGATTCATTGAAACACACTGTCAATTCCCTTCTCAAATTGAGTTCCCTTTATCCTGAAGGTTCAGAAGGGCATCAAGTAAATCATTTTTCTTTCAGTATATGTACTTTTTGTTCTTCTGAAATGTAGTCAGCTTCCAGTAAGTTCTTTGTATATCTGCTTTAAAACACCATGAAGCTCTACTAGAGGTTCTGTGACCAAAGGCTGTAAAAAGTGCTATGTGTTTTTAAATCTGACACTCCACTCCAGGTCCAGACTCACTGCTCTGAGCTGCAGCCTGGGTTGCTTTGGTGCCATCTTAAAGATGGGCATCTTGAGGCACCTGGGTGGCTCAGTTGTTAGGCATCTTCCTTCGGCTCAGGTCATGATCCCAGGGTGCTGGGATCAAGCCCTGCATAGGTTTCCTGAAGGAAGCCTGCTTCTCTCTCTCTCCTACTACTTCTGCTTATGTTTCCTCTCTTGCTGTGTCTCTCTCTGTCAAATACATAAAATCTAAAAAAAAAAAAAAAAAAGATGGGCATCTTTGTGGGTTTGGAATCCCTGCCCCTCCCCCTGACTTGACTTTATTTATTTATTTTGGGACCTCAGGGACACAGAATTGAGTTAAGCATGTGACAGATTTTTGTCATTGTTTGTGCAAGCACTTCTCTTATTGGATCATATGCTTTCTTTCTCCTTCTCGTCTCTAGCTTCATGTACTGAGCATGCTACTTTCCAATTCATCCTGTGTGTTTACTTAAATACATGGGACTGTGTCCTGTGACACCGCCAGGATACTTGTGTGGCCTTTTTTTTTTTTTTCAATGACATCAGTTGTACTGTGCCATGGGTCTCCATTTGCTTTGCTGCCTTTTCTTTTCCATTTCAAATCCTTCTAATCTAGCCATGTTGCTATAAATAAAGAACTCATTATTTCTGACTACCCAGAGTACACGCCTTTCATACTAATTAACTTTTCCTCTAGTGATGAACACTTATGTTGCTTCCTCACTGCTATGATTAATACAATGAATTTGAACAGGTATTTTGCTAGGATAGACCTAGGGATAGAATAGGTGTTTTGCTAGGTTCCATTCTACTTATTTCTTGGAGTATTTTTAGATTGCTTTTCTGCTGAGGTATACCAACTTCTATTTCCACCTACAGTTCATAGAAGTGTCTTTCCCCTCCTCCTGGCCGACACTTGCTGATATGTTCATGATAAGATGCCCCACTCAGTGGAAATCGGAGACAGAACTCTCACTTGATGCATTTCTACCATGATTTCCTTGAGAGAGAGCTGGCCATGTGATAGCTATGGGCAGCATTCAGGGAGTATGGCTGGTGGTCTGACGTGGTGGATGCTCTGAGGGAAGAAACGCAATGTGTTTCTCAAAAGTCTTAAGAAAGTGCCACGTCCTTGTACCGATTCATATATACATATTTAAAAACCTGAATGTAAAATATTTCTCAAATTAGAAGCTATAAAATCCTTTATATATTCTAAAATAATTTATATATCTCTTCCCTCCTCTTTTACTGTTTAGTTGTAGAGGTTTTACCTATCATATTTAGATATTTTATGAGCTTGAAGTTTGTTTGGGGATGATTGTTGGAGGTAGGAATCTGGGTTTATTTTGATACTATGTGTTAGTCAATGTTACCAACATCATCTACTTAATCTTTATAATCTTTAATGATTTTCTTTTTTTTTTTTAAGATTTGATTTATTTCGGGAAGAGAGAGCACAAGCAGGTGGAACAGCAGAGGGAGAGGGAAAAGCCAGCTTCCCACTGAGCAGGGAGCCCAATGTAGGGCTCAACTCCAGGACTCTGGAATCATGACCTGAGCTGAAAGCAGATGCTTAACCAACTGAGCCACCCAGGCGCCCCTCCCTAGTGATTTTCCATAAGGTATCTACCACAGGCCACGCTTCCAAGTCTATTTCTGGGATCACAATCCTCTTCCATTTTTCTATATATTCTTTGTGCTAGAATAGGCTTCTTACTTTCATTTTTAATAAAAAGACATCTTTATTATTTGAGGAAAATTTATTATTTCATATGACTTCTAGAATTTTTTTTTCTTAAAGATTTTATTTATTTATTTGACAGAGAGAGATCACAAGTAGACGGAGAGGCAGGCAGAGAGAGAGAGAGAGGGAAGCAGGCTTCTCGCTGAGCAGAGAGCCCGATGTGGGACTCGATCCCAGGACCCTGAGATCATGACCTGAGCCGAAGGCAGCGGCTTAACCCACTGAGCCACCCAGGCGCCCTGACTTCTAGAATTTAATAGAGAAGAAAATTCCCTCCAAATTTCTGCTGGGTTATTTATTTTGATTACTTTTTGCTAATTGCATGATTTATGAAGATTGACATCTTTATAACTTCTGGCATCCCATCTATAAGGCAAATACATATTCTATTTGTTTAGATTTTCTTTCATATTCTTTAATAGAGTTTCCTTTTTTTTTTTGTTTTGCCATAAAAGTTGTGTGCATTCTTGTAAGGGTGTTTCCCATTCTTAGTTTTTGTGACAATTGTGAATGATACCCTATTTTTTTTTTTATATTTTCTAGTTGACTATTATCAATTATATAGGAATCCTAATGATCTTGTACACAGCACCCATAATGATCTTTAATCATTCAACTATTTATTTTTCTCTTCCAATCCTTATTTACTATTAATCTTACATATCATTTTTCTTTGGCCATCAGTATTATGTTGAAATTAATAGGAATGCTTCTAAAATTTCCTTAGTAATAATGAGGGTTGGTTTGACTCTTTTAGATGCTGTTTTTGATGTTAAAACTTTCTTGAATTCCTGAGATGATATAATTTAGCATGACATGTGTTTTCCATGAACGGTTAGATTGTATAACTTAATAGATTAGTTACATGTTTGCATTTATGTGAATTTTTCTACAATATCATTTTGTTCTTTTGAAATATTCTTGTAGTAGCATCATAAAATAAAGGTGACAGCTTTCTCTTTTTTCCATATTGTGGAACTAGAAGTAGATCATCTGGGGGCACCTGGGTGGCTCAGTCAGTTAAACATTTGCCTTCCGCTCAGGTCATGATCTCAGGGTCCTTGGATGGAGCCCTGCATCAGGCTCTCTGCTCAGCAGGGACCCTACTTCCCCCTCTCTCTCTGCCTGCCTCTCTGCCTACTTGTGATTTCTGTCTGTCAAATAATGAATAAATAAACAAAATCTTAAAAAAAAAAAGATCATCTGTTCCTGGAGAATTTGGTATAACTCAGCTATAAAATCACTTACTACTGGCAGTGATTCTGAGGGGAGAAAAGGGAGGTGGGAGCATGGTGCATCGCTTTCTGACTAGCATTTCATTTTTTTTAATGGTTATTGGTCCATTTATTTCTTGAGAATTTTAACATCTCTATAACAGATCTAGTTAAACACTTTTCATGATTATTTTTCTTATACATAGCTTTTTTTTCTTAATAATGTATGGATAGGGGCGTGTGGGTGGCTCAGTGGGTTAAGCCACTGCCTTCGGCTCAGGTCATGATCTCAGGGTCCTGGAATCGAGTCCCGCGTCAGGCTCTCTGCTCAGCGGGGAGCCTGCTTCCCTCTCTCTCTTTCTCTCTGCCTGCCTCTCCATCTACTTGTGATCTTTCTCTGTCAAATAAATAAATAAAATCTTAAAAAAAATAATGTATGGATAGACGTTTGTCTAAATTGTTAGCTTTTTTGAAAAATGCAGTTTGTTTTGTTAATTATTTCTGTTATATTTTTGTTCTGTTTCAATTTCACCCTTATTTTTATTTTCTTATTTCATATTTACTCTTATTCACTTGACCTTTTTTGCCTTGTTTTTCTTTCCCTGCCATCATTTCTTGTTTTCCAATTAAGCTATAAATTTCCTTGTAAGTAACTTTTGAACTATTTCTCACAAACCAACATGTCATTTTCATTGTCGTTCAGTGACCAATGGTTATTTTAATTATTTATTTTTAATTTATTTTTAAATTGATTGCCTGATTATCAAAACATATAGTCTATGTAATATTGACTCTTTTTCATTTATCAAGGTTTCTCTGTAGCTTAGTGCATAACCTACTTTTGTGATTGTTTTCTATTTGCTCAAGAAGAATATATGGTCTATGTTTACAGAACATGAAAAGTTCTGTTCATCTATTAGCCCAAGCACATCAGCTTCTGTGTCTTTTTCAATTATCTTGACTATTGGCCAATTACTTTTCAGGAGGAATTTATTGACATTCCCATCAGTTGTAAATTCAACTGTTTCTTCCCCCCTGAAATTCTGTCAGTTGTTGAAACTATATTTCTAGGTGTATATAGGCTCACGGTCATAATATCTTCTGGATTATTGTTTCTTTTCCTAACACTTAATAATCTTTGTCTTTTCTGATTTTTTAAAATCAAGATTTATTCTGTCTTTTATGTTAAAGTTCTTTCCCTGGCTATAATTTGGTTTGTATTTCATGGGTAAATCTTTTCTTCCATTTTTATTTTCGAACTTTCTCTCACCTTTTGTTTAAATATGTTTCTTTTAAATAATATAGTAATGGTCCCCACTTTTATTCAGTCTGAGTCCTTCTCTGTTAACTTAAGCATTTTGGGTAATTGCTGTCATTTAAAAACTGTTCTAGGGGCGCCTGGGTGGCTCAGTGGGTTAAGACGCTGCCTTCGGCTCAGGTCATGATCTCGGAGTCCTGGGATCGAGCCCTGCATCAGGCTCTCTGCTCAGCAGGGAGCCTGCTTCCTCCTCTCTCTCTGCCTGCCTCTCTGCCTGCTTGTGATCTCTCTGTCAAATAAATAAATAAAATCTTTAAAAAAAAAAATAAAAAAAAATAAAAACTGTTCTACTATTTTATTTCCTATTTTTATTTGCTACACATCTTGTTATTTATTTGTTTATATAATCTCTACACCCAAGTGGGCCTCGAACTCATGGTTCCGAGATCAAGAGTCACATGCTCTGCTGACTGAGCCAGCCAGTCACCCCTATTTACCACACATCTTTTTATTTGTCTTGTAATTTCGGACCTTCAAATGGATTTATGAATTTTCCTTTTTTCTTTAAAGTTCAACATTTTACTGCTATTATCATGGCAATTTCTCAAAGATAATACTTCTGTTTATTTTGTGAGGTTTTTTTTAACATGTTCTAGAGCTTACCAACAACTATGTCTTCTTCTCGAGCAAGAGAAGTTAGTAATTTTAGTACTAAAATAAAATTTAGTAATTTTAGTAATTTAGTAAATTTTAGTAAATTTAGTAAGGTTAGTAATTTTCCTTTAACCTCTCCCCCACAGTTAACGCATTAAAATATTTTTAGAGTTTTATACACACGTGTGTTTGCATTGTTATTGAGACAATGATAAAATTATAAATTTTGAGGCACTCTTTTTTCTTTTTTTTAAGATTTATTTATTTGACAGACAGAGATCACAAGTAGGCAGAGAGGCAGGCAGAGAGAAAGAGGAGGAAGCAGGCTTCCCACTGAGCAGAGACCCCTACACTGGGCTCTATCCCAGGACCCTGGGATCATGACCTGAGCCAAAGGCAGAGGCTTTATCCCACTGAGCCACCCAGGTGCCCCGAGGCACTCGTACATGTTATCATACACTGCTTCCTCTTCTCTCTGGACTCCTACAAGAGTGCTCTCTGAGGTTCTTTGGAGAGTCAACCATGTGGGGCACAGTGTGCCTTTATTTTATCTTCACATTTAGAAAAGACATTAGCTCTTTGTCTTGTGTTTTGAAACTATGACTCCCTGCTTTCTTCTACCCAGAGTTACTATTGTGAAATCTGTTTCTTGGAAGTGATGATCTCCTATTTCTTTCCCGAAGACTTTTGAATTTTCTGGATCATTGATTTTTTAAATATTACTCTGACATGTTTAGTGATTGAGATTTTTTTTTTAATTTTTTAAAATTTTTTAATCAACTTATTATGTATTATTAGCCCCAGGGGTACAGATCTGTGAATTGGCAGGTTTACACACTTCACAGCACTCACCATAGCACATACCCTCCCCAATGTCCATAACCCCACCACCCTCTCCTGACCCCCCGACCCCCAGCAACCCTCAGTTTGTTTTGTGAGATTAAGAGTCTCTTATGGTTTGTCTCCCTCCCGATCCCATCTTGTTTCATTTATTCTTTTCCTAACCCCTAAACCCCCCACATTGCATCTCCACTTCCTCATATCAGGGAGATCATATTATAGTTGTCTTTCTCCGATTGACTTATTTCATTAAGCATAATACCCTCTAGTTCCATCTATGTCATCGCAAATGGCAAGATTTCATTTCTTTTGATGGCTGCATAGTATTCCAGTGTATATATATACCACCTCTTCTTTATCCATTCAGCTCTTGATGGACATCTAGGTTCTTTCCATAGTTTGGCTATTGTGGACATTGCTGCTATAAACATTTGAGTGCACTAAGTGGTTGAGATTTTTGTATCTATCCTGTTTAGATTTTCTTATCTATTTTTTGTTTGAATCTGGGTAGTTGGAAGGAAATATTTTCTTATATATCTCTCCCTGTCTCCCCATACACACTTGTTAATTCTTTTCTTCTGGGGCTCCTATTAAATACCAATGGACAATTCAGTGTATGCCTTTATTTCTTGAAGTTTCCCTCGTTCTTCCCATCACTTAATCCTTTCCTGATGCCGGTCCTAATACTTCTGCGAGTGTATCTTGCAATGTACATCCTGTTTAACCCATCCAATGTGTTAATTCAATAGTTACCTTTAACACTCAGTAACCCACTTGAACATTCTGTTACTTTGGGCACTTGCCTCTTGTCCCTATGTCCTTCCTCATACCCCTAAAGATATTTACTTATGCTTACTTGAAATTCCTGCACCATCTGGTCAAATAATTCTGCGACTCCTACTAGGTGGTTTATTTTCTTGTTCTTTAAAATGCCAGTCTTTCTCAACTTGTTACTTTTACTCTTGAGTTCTCATTCCCTTGGAATTCTCTGCTACCCAGAGTCAGTGATATGGACCTGGGAGAAGGGGAACGATCTGAAACCTCAGCTTGTTCTCTCCTGTAGAAAGTTTGGATTTGGAGTGGGGTGTCAGGACAGAGGAATCTCTGGTCTTGTGATCTAAACTGAACAAATCCCCATTTCCTCTTCTCCTCCCCATCTGATGAGCCTCCCCTCCCAGAGAGACCGCAACATCTGCTCCTTATACTGCTCTTCTGCAAACATGCCATCCTCTGATCATTTCTTCATTCATGGGAAATGGTTAGGGGGACAGAGAGGGGGAATATGCCCATGGTGACAATCTCCACTATATCTCCTGCTATTAGAGTTTCACCCTTGAGGGACCCCAGCGCCCTCCCATGGGACCCCTGTCTCCTCCTGGCTAGAGACGATGCATAGCTCTCCTTTGCCACAGGAAAGACAGGGCAGACCATGCCACCCTACATGCATAATAAGGGTGTGAACGAGAAGAGAGCACAACAAGGGTGGCCCCTTTCAGCCAGTATCCTATCTTTGGCAACTGACTCTCTACCCAAGTTAATATTTCTCTTCCAAACAGGAATAAAATTCTCTCTCTCCAGGTATGCCTCATGGTTTTTTACCTTTTTAAAAAAGATTTATTTATTTATTTATTTGACAGAGATCACAAGTAGGCAGAGAAGGAGGAGGAAGCAGGTTTCCTGCTGAGCAGAGAGCTCGATGCGGGGTTTGATCCCAGGACCCTGAGATCATGACCTGAGCTGAAGGCAGAGGCTTGAACCCACTGAGCCACCCAGGCACCCCATGCTTCATGGTTTTTATGTTCAGAGATTAGTTAACTGTCTCACTTTTGTGGCCTCTCCAGAGTGGTTTCAAGAGAGGAAGTCAGCAGCTATTGGCAAGCTTACCATTCTTCTCCAGAACTAGAAATCTTTGTTGACTTAAAGAGACAATTCCTACAATAACAACTCTTGTTTTATGTATTCTTTTATTTACTTTTGATAAGAGTGACAACAGGTGTTAGCTCCACTGAGATCGGAAAAGTTCCAGTCGACTTCAACACCACCAGTTAATATTATATTTCTCGGAAAATTTAACCCTCTGAGCTTCAGTTTGCTCATCTGCAAGTTGGAAAAATTACATTGCTACAATTTTTATTCAGTAGATACTGTGTGTTAGGCACTGATATGAAGCCCAAACTACTTCACAGGACTGCTGCTCATATTTTTTTTTTTTTTTTACATTTCACTGGAAAGTTTTTATTGGCCTTTTGGATAGAAACGGGAATTTATTTGCCAGGGAGGATGATCCCATCATACTTCTGCTAGAACCAGCGCATGGCCTCCTCTTTGCTGATTCTGTGTTTGACCCCAACAAGCCTGTCCTGTGCTTCTTGTCTGCGATGCTGAAACCTGGCCTACGCAGCACCACATAGAAGTCCAGGCTGTAGATTCCAATGCTTGGGTCATACTTGATACCAAGATCGATGCGCTTCTGGATCCCAAAGCCAAAGTTTCCAGTATCAGAGAAGTTATTTTTTCTTAACTCATACTCTCGAACCTTTAGACCTTTCTCTGGGATTTCTTCTGCCTTGGCCCCAAGGACTGTGCAGTGGACAGCAATCTTTTCATTTCTCCTGATACCAAAGGATCTAACCATGTATCTAGCTTTGGAGAACACGGGGGTCTGGCCTGTGACCAGGAGATACTATATAAAGTAGCTAGATAGACCTCAGTGTGCCATCTTGAAGCAGAAAAATTGAATAGGACTTAAGGACTTGGTCTCCAGAGTGAGAAAGATGTGTATTCAAATCTTGTCCCTGTTACTTAGCCCTGTTATTTTTTTTTTAGCCCTGTTATTTTGAGCATGCTACATGATGTCTCTGAACATTAGTTTCTTAAATTGTAAAGTGGAGATAATATCTACATCAAAAGATTGTGTGGATTTAATCGAGATAACCTAATTAACAACTCAGTGGTTACCCAATGTCTGACATCTATTATGTGTTCAATAAACACTGGCTATCATTAGTGTATATATCGGCTCCTTCCCTCCTGGCAGTGATCTACAAGCTTTAATTACCTCTCAAAGGAAATTAAAGGAATATTGACCTTAGATAATTTGATGTCATGGAATCTAAATGCAGTAAGTAGGTTCTTTATAAAATCCTGAATGACTATGATCTTTCTTTTTTGCCTTGAAGCATCTCTTGAATTCTTAAGTTATCTTGCTCACTATCACGGTCGTTGAAGCAATAGCTATAGATTTTTGAACCATTGCCCAAGAACTTGGTCTTGAGTGACACTGCAGGGTGTTGAAAGGAAATGCCTTGAATAGTAACAATTAAAAACTTGAGGAAATGTTTGTGGAGTGGATGGGTCGTTGAAGGGCATTGGTAGAAATAAAGAAAGGCAGAGGTTATAAAGTGAAAAGCAGGATAGCCATTATAGAACACCAAATCTGGGGCACCTGGGTGGCAAAGCCAATTAAGTGTCTGACTCTTGGTTTGGGCTCAGGTCATGAACTCAGGGTCTTGAGATTGAACCCCATGTCAGGCTCTGTGTTCAGCTCCAAGTCTGCTTAAATTTCTCTCTCCTTCTCCCTCTGCCACCCCCAATAAATAAATAAATAAATCTTAAAAACAACAACAAAAAAAAAACGCAAAAAACGCCAGACTCTCTGATCATCCTAGTGGCATTGCAATCCAAGCTGGGGGGATGGAGACTCATATTCTGGAAGAGCACTAATTTCTGTTGTCCCAACAGTAGCCACTACCACGTGTGGCTATTAAACATTTGAAATACGGTTAGCGTTATTGAGCTGACCTTAAATTTTATTTGATTTCACTTGATTTAAGCTTAAATTGAAATAACCCTGTGTAGCTAGTGGCTACTCTGTTGAAAAGTGCAGCACCAGAAAAGAGAATTGGCAAAATATGATGTAAGATTAAAAGTGGGTAGTGAAGGAGCAAGAAAAATAAGCTGTTCACAAAGACCCTCGGGGGAAGACTTCAGGGACCCCGGGAGGATCTGGACATCCTTCGTTTCCTTCAGGGTCCTGTAGACAACCATCTGTCACTACCACATTCTACACCCCGTGTCTCCGTAACCTTGTCATCACCCTGCAATGCCTGCTAACATGTTCCCTTGTCATAACCATAACCCTGTGCACATAGCCCAGGGGAGCCACATGCCATATGGCATGGAGCTCTACCAAGGCCAGAGGAGCAACACTGATGCAGAGTGCAGAGATTAGTATTCATGGCATCAAGGACTTCCTTCTGTACACACCACATATACCACCCGTATACCGGCATGCACAGGGCACAAAGCTGCCTCTTGAGAAGCAATATGATCTCTCCGGACTTAGTCATAGAAAGCCAGAGACTGTAATTTGTTAAAAAGAAATTTTAGCTCAATTTGTTATATGTTTGGGCAAGACGTATATTTAGATATGGGAAGTGTGTGTGTGTGTGTGTGTGTGTGTGTGGTTAAAAACAAATAACACTGCAGTATAGATAATAGCATTTTTGTGCATAGCAATCTTAAGGAAAGGAAAAGAGATACTTTCTCTTTTAAAGATTTGAAGATGACCTCATACTTATTTTCTGCTGTCTTCTAAGCCTTTTCTAGTGTATCTGGAGCTGTGTTGAGGTATATGCTCAGAGCTCCCCTGTTTTAAATAGTATGTCAAATACTCTACCAGGAGCACTTGCTAACTCAAAGGGTGGGGTGCTGGGACTTCCCCTGGTGGTCCCCTTATTCAAATCTATGTAGTGGGGAGATGTTCTCCAAGTAACAAATGAGTGGTATGACAGAGCTCTTTCTGGACAATGCTGGCTATAGCAGTGAAATCAGGAAATGAGGGTTAAACAGGGTTGCATGTGAAGGGAAAATTTTCATTCCAGCTCACAAGATCTCCCCAGACTATAGCAAAAAGCAGATGGAACCCACAGGAGGGTACAGTGGTGATGCTTTGATCATGAGAACTCCTTAGCCACTTGGTAACAACTCTCAGTAGCCAGAAATTTTTTTTTTTTTTTTTTTGTGGTTTCAGGGAAATGTAATGTGTTTTCTGTGGTTATGGTAGAAAGCATTTTCCCCCATCAATATTTACAATGTATTATGGAGAGCTGAATGTTGCAGTTTATAGAAACCCTCAAAAGCTGCTATTCAATGTATTATTGTTCTAAGTCTAAATTCATATCAAGTTCACAAAGAAAAAAATACCTAAGATGAAAAGCTTCTCTATTCTGCCATCACTGAACAAAGATATTATATTTAGTCCTGTGACCGCCATCATTATTTATTTACACTCCAGAGCAGGACCCAGATTTCTATGCTATATAAAAAAAATTCTGGTAGGAATGAAGAACAGATCATGGTTTCAAATAAGGCCTAATTTTCCTTCACCTACTGTTTTTTGAGTTGACTATACTACACCCCTGATTATCCACTGTACAATAACACACAAAATAGGTGTGATGGGAGATTGGCCCAGAGCATTTGAATTCTCCCTTCCCTGTATGCTACCTTGGCAAAGTTTAGTTGACCCCTATGTTATGAGTGTTTGCTTTCTTTTGCTGTTGCTGTTGGAAAGTTCTGCAAACCCTGTGTGGCTCTGCTAAGCCCCAGCTGCTTTTTCCCCTTCCCCCTTAGCCTCAAAACATACTCATCAGATTCACATCATCAACAATTTCTATCCAGACTAGAGTTTTCTTCATTTCACCTCATTACCAGGTGATAATTCAGTCTGCTGCTTATTTTCTCTCTCTCATACACATTATTTCTATTAATAAGCTACTCACTCTAAACGTGATTTTCTCCATTGTAATCTCAATGTGGAAAACTAATCTAATTAGGAACTTTCCCTGCAGGTTTTTTTTTTTTTTTTTTAAATTTCATTGTCAGCACTAGAACTTTCTATGCTTTTCAAATGGAAGAAGAGCAAAGCTTTACCATTGGAAGTTATGGGTTACAAAAAAAATTTTTTTAAACCCACATTAGACAACAGGCTCAAGATATAAGCTATTTTCTACTCTGCAGATAAATCTGATTGGTATAAAAAGGTACTAATGCCTGAGATCTAGGATGTATTTGAAACTGACAGATTTGAAATGAATCTATAACTAAAGAACCAACCTGAGAAACCCGTATTTTGGCAAACACATTATTAATTAGATGATCCATGATCTGCTATAGCATTTGGCAAATTATTTTTGAAATTGATTTTTGGGGGTGCCTGGCTGGCTCAATCCCTAGGTAGTGCATGCTACTCTTGATCTCAGGGTTGTGAGTTTGAGACCCACATTGGGTATAGAACTTACAACCTGCTTAATTAAAAGAAAGAAAGAAAGAAAGAAAGAAAGAAAGAAAGAAAGAAAGAGAAAGAAAGAAATTGATTTTAGAATTCTAAGGAGAATAGAAAACTTCAGCAACTCAGTTCTTTTCAGTTTTTCTTTTCCTTATTCTTTTCTCTCTCTCTCTTTTTTAAAGATTTTATTTATTTATTTGACACACAGAGAGAGATCACAAGTAGGCAGAGAGAGAGAGGGAAAGCAGGCTCCCTGCTAAGCAGAGAGCCTGATGCGGGGCTCGATCCCAGGGCCCTGGGATCATGATCTGAGCTGAAGGCAGAGGTTTTAACCCACTGAGCTACCCAGGTGCCCCTCTTTTCTCTTTTTTTAAAGATTTTATTTTATCATTTATTTATGAGAGAGGGAGTGAGAAACCACACAAGCAGCGGGAGTGGCAGGCAGTGGAAGAAGGAGGCTCCCTGCTGAGCAAGGAGCCTGATGGTAGGACTCTGTCCCAGGACCCTGAGATCAGACCTGAGCCAAAGGCAGACACTTAACCGACTGAGCCACCCCGGCATTCCTTCCTTACTCTTTTCTTCAGGAATTTAAATTAATGCTATCTCTGAATCCTATAACTCATATGAAATTTTCTTTAAAATCTTTTATTTATTTATGGGTTACATTCTTTTCTAAAAGTCCCTAGAAAAGATAAAGCAAGTGATGATAAGAGCAAATATTTACATTAATGCTTACTGCAGGCCAGGTACTTATTCTAGATGCTTTGTAGAAATGAAAACTTTATCCTCACTACCCAACCAGCTCATCATCACCTTTTGTAGCCCATTTTAGAAGTAAAGAAATGGAGGCATATTTTCATTCAGTCAAGAACTAAAGATCTTGCTTTCAACCACTATGCCATATTCATCTCCGTCGTGCCAGGTCAGTAATCACTTTTAAACGATTAGCTGCTTAATGTTTTAATATTTCGTTTTAATTTATCTCATAAGTATAGGCCTGTTCAATTCTGAGAAGATGTTGTCTGCTTACCAATAAGCTACACAAGGTGGGGAACCCACTGTGCCATGTCTGCTTCTCAGTATTACTGCGTGATTTTTGTTGGCACACACAATGGACTCATTTCTCCAAACAGATTCCCATCAGCCAATCTCATGCAGTAGTAAGCTGATACCAGGGAGATTGGCTAGTTGGGTTCTCTGGCCTGTACCTTCTTCAGCTATAGATGAACTCTAGGGGATACCAACATTTAACCCAAAGCATGCTCGGTGGTCCCAGATCAGTACAAAGGGAGGAACCATGTAATCTAAATATTAGCTGGCATCAGGTTACTTCAAAATGCTTACTACACTCTGGATAAGCCTGCCATTTAGATTAGAAAAACCCAATCCTTAGGTTAGGTCTCCTTGACCTTGATCACCAGCAAGGTTGTCCGTACAACTCTTCCTTCTTGGAACTTAATTTCCGGCCAACCCCTCCCAACCACTCAGATGACATTTGGTTTAAATATGTTCATTTGATCAGTTGGACAAATGGATTTCTGTCCTTTGGGATCTTGGATCAAATACAAAATAGGGAATCTTTGAAATTCATGTGCTACAAGGGCCCATCTTCCTCTACAAGTTGCTATGGCATTTCAGCTCTACCACCTTGCACTGGGTTTGTAGAGGGAATCCCAGAAGACAACTTTTGCAGACACTTAGGAGGTAGCCAACTGGGGCTATTTTTTCTCATAGAACATGTAAACAGAGCATTTCTCATTGAGGCAGGAATTACCAGGCCTTCAGGAGAAAAATTGCTTCCTGTCTGTAATGTAGTGCAATAGCTGCTGTCACATAAATGCATTCAAGTTACTCATTTATTCACTAACTCTGTGTTAGCAACCTATCGTTTACTCATAGCTCAGTTAAACTGGCTGATAACTAATCGATTTATTCGTTTTGCATAAAGTGGAAGCTGCTGCTCTTGACACACTGTTGTAAAAGCTCTTCAGCACTGTGCATCTCAGACCACAAGAAGCTTATTTTTTAAATAATAAACAAACAAACAACTGCATAAATAATGATCATAATTGACTCTTGTTCTTTTATAGTGAAACAGGTGAGATGTTAAAAGGTAACCAAAAACAATGAGAAATGAATGAACTGTGCGCTCGGCTTTGGTCTTCCATCCTATAAAGAACACTTCTAAAAACACAGATTTGAGATCTGTGGAATTGAACAGCTGCACACAAGATTTACTTTTCAGTAATTTCTTTCTTTTCTCTTCTTTTTTTCCCCCTTGGCTTAGAGAAGTTTCCCTTTCCCTTTCCAAAATCCTTCTTGGCCACATTGTTTACTGTGAGAACTGATTCATGTGATTCTTTTGCTCCTCATTCTGCGTATGTGAATTTGTAGCATGGCTGGTATCATGGTTAATCTGAAGTCACCTAAGATATGGCTTTGCTTTCCTTTGGGTGTGTGCACTGCCGGCTGGGTTAGATGCTCTTTTAGGACAGATCCCACGGACCTCTGCGGTCATCATGCAGCACTGGGACAGGCAGCCTAAGGGCTGCACCCACTGCGTCTGCTGAATGAATGTGCTCCTGGGAAGAGGAGAAGGGTGAGGGTGTGGTCATCACTCTTGGCCTCCACGCAGCCTTCCACAATATGCTTGAGGGAAAGAGTTGATTTGAACAATCTGTTCTTCCTTTTCAAAGGGCAGTTTTCAGCACACCATTTGGTTTCCTTTTGGATCGCCATGAAAATACAATCAGGAAGTAATTTCTTAGAAGAAATTCAGCTCTGTCTAATCAAAATCTACTTTTGATTGCCAGACCTGTCTGTCCTTTCAAGTCCCAAAGCCCCCATTTTCAACGTGCTTCTGTGTTCCCACCATCATTTCTGCACGGCTCTGCCACCTGACAGAAACAAATCTGACAAAACCACTATGACTTCCCCAGCTGTTGAGGAAGGGAAGACCACAGTGTTTTTGTTTTTAGGTTTCCTTCCTTTCTTCTTTCCTTCCTTCCTTCTTTTATTCCTTCCTCTAGAAGCAGAGACTGAAACAGAGGTAGAATCAATGTTTCTTGATGATTGAGAAAAGAAAGGGGCCATTAGGGAAATGACAAAGTAACAGCTTCACAATCTCAGATCCATGAGCCCTCAAGAATGCCTTCTGAAGCTCTTTCAAAGAGGTGGGATGAAGATTGAAATAGCAAGGGGATTTTATGAAAGGCTTGATTTTGAAAAGAAAAGCAAGCTAATGTGAGTAGGAATGCATGTGTTGGGGGTTTGGGAGAATGAGGCAGAGAACCAGGGAAAGGCAGTGACATAAATCAGGCTTGTGCTGAGTTTCCTGATTTTTTATTGGTTTGTTCCCTGTGGTGCTTTCACTAAAACTGTTTCCTCTTTCTCTACATTCATTCTGTTCCCACTCCAGAAGGTCTTAGACGATGTTGGCAAGATGCCAAACATCTGGGTTTTGAGATTGAGAAAGAGAGAGTGGAATCTCCATGGTTAAGTAACTCAATCTTTATGGGACCAATGGGATGTGGTCTGAGAGGTCTGATGATTTCCCTTACCACACATCTACTGGGCACTCTGAGAATCAAACATGATGCTTTACCTGTTTAAGAGATGAGCAAGAAGTAAAGTTTATGACATTTTCATAATAACTTGAGTTTTCATAATTATACCATAATGAATACACAATACTTTGTATTTTATATATAATTGTTTTGTGTATCATTATTAGAGCTCTCAGTTTCAGAATGTCACTCTGTGCCGGGCCCTGAGGACAGTGCTTTATATACATAAGGTCATGTAATCCTCATGACAATACCAGCAGATTATAGTTACCATTCCTATGGTAGAGTTGAGAAAACTGAGGTTCATAAATTCTCCATGACTTGCTTTCGCATCGTCTAGCTAGAAGGTAGTAAACTGATATTTAAATCTGGGCCAGTCTGACTTCAAGAATCCTGGACAATGATTATTTTTGACATTTCAGTTGCTTATTACAAATGTTAATACAAATGATGAAACTAAAAATGAAACAGTGAGTTTTTTGCTCTGTTCATTTGAGGATACTTATTGAAAATATTGGCTTTAATTTTCTGCATTTTATTTCTTTACTTCTGTGTGCTTTTCAGTAGGTAACAAAAGAGTTGTGACCTATTTTTTCACGGAGAAAATTTTAAAACCTTCAATAAATTGGAGGCTCCATACTTGCTATAAATATTTTAATTTAGAGAAAAAGTAAAGTGGGAGGTTAAAATGTATTGATCATAATTTGAAAATGATACTTGGAGGAAACATGTTTCTTCCTTCTGGATTCTAAAAGATTGAGCATTATTACTATGAGTTATTTAATATTTTAATGTGTAACTTCTACAGTCATTGATTGCTGTGGAACAAACTACTCCCAAACTTAGTAGCTTAATACAAGGACTACTTTATTACTTCTCACAGATGCTGTGGGTTAAGAATTCAAGAATAGCTCAGCTGAGTGGTTCTACTGCTTCATGTAACATTGACTGGGATCACTTGGTAGTTTACAAGTGATAGTTGGAATGGTCTAGAACTATACTCTCTAGTCATATATATATATATATATATATAGAGAGAGAGAGAGAGAGAGAGAGAGAGCGATGCATACATTAGCCACATTTAAAAAGCTTAAATAAGTATGATTAATTTTAATAGTATTTTTATTTAACCAAATATAGCTAAACTATCATTTAAACATATAATCAATATTTAAAAATTTATTGGAGTTTTTCATATATTGTTTGAAATCCTGTATGTACTTCATTTTTAGAGCACATCTCAATTTGAACTATCGACATTTTGTGTATTCAATACCCACATGTGACTGGTGGCTACTGTACTGGACAGTATGGGTTATTAGAGACTCCAAGATGTATTCACTGTCGTGCTTACCACCTTAGGTGGAAGGCTGGGCTAGGCTGAGCCTCTCTTCTTTTCTAAGTATTCTCAAGATGTCCCACGTAGTTTCTCCTATATACTCACATATCACATCACCTTTTTACAAGGTAATTCAGGTTCCAGGAAATTGAGGTGGAAGCTTCCAGTCCTTTTGAAGGGTAAGTCCTGAGCTGGCAGAAGATCACTGCATCTGAGTACAAGAAAGCAGTCCCAGGCTGCCTAGATTCCAGGGGAAACAAAACTACCCCATCTCTCCATGGAAGGATGGTCAAAGAGTCTACAGCTCTCTTTAACATGCCAGGAAAACGTATTAGTTTTTCTCTCTGGTCTTGTCCATTTGTTTGTTTTTAGTTTATCTCTTAATATAGTGAAGTTACATGTTCGAAAAACCATTTCCATACATTTGTATGATATTGAGATGCAACATATAAGGGAAACGAAGCAATATTTACACATACTTTGTAGACCCTGGAGAATCATATAAGATTTTATTTATTTATTTGACAGAGATAAAGAGCACAGGCAGGGGGAGCAGTAGAGGGAGAGAGAAAAGCAGGCTCCCTGCTGAGCAGTGAGCCCCATTCAGGGCTCCATCCCATGACCTTGGGAACATGACCTGAGCCGAAGGCAGACATCCAACCGACTAAGCCACCCAGGTGCCCTGATCCTGGAGAATCATATTAATGTATGAATTGATTAATACATGAATTGAATAATTGAATATTAATTTATGAATGTATTTCATACATCTGAATGTATGAAATAGATCCTTAGAGGCATACACACACACACACACACACACACACATACATACACACATTGGCATAGAAATAAATGACATAGAAATAAAAGGTATATATATTCTTTTAGAAATGAGAATTCATCATATATAATTTGTTTCAGTCAGATTCCTGGTTAATGACACAATACCTAATATCAACGTTGTTCCTACAGGGAAATAAAACCATTTTTTCTTTTTCCACCAATTTTCTAATGCAACCATTAGGCCATAGTGAAAAGCGACGGTGTCCTATTTTAACTTGACAGTTAACAAAAGCATTATAACTCTTTACCTTATTTCTGTTTGGACTCATAGTTTTAGTGACTGTTTTGCCACGGAGGTTCTACTATTACTCCAAACCACATTTGGATGAATATTTTGTAAACTGGAGATCATAATTTGTTTTCAGTTAACCAGTCACAAATTTGAGAAAGTATACCATAGGTAATTAGAAAAAAAAAACAAAAACCCCCAAAACACAAAAAAACAAAAACAAAAACAAAAACCAAACCAGAATATTAGGGACTTATTTTCCCTTTTTAAAAAAAAAATTCACAGATATTTGGATAGGTCAGATGAAATCTCACTGCTACTGAAATCAATAATTTATGAGCACTAACTGTAGAAAATCAAATTAAAGCACAGAGAATAAAGAACTCAAGGAACTGCTGTCTCAGGGTAGTCATATATTGTGATTCTGAAATAGATTCATTCTGTCATAAAACTAGAGAATGGTAATTGAGCTAGACAGATTCCATGTTGTTATCAGAGTCCTTGACTTCCTCTAGAAGGAGACAGCCTCCGTGACTCATTACAGATTTCACCTAAACTCATTGGTTTTGACAATGACAAGTCTCTGTTTTTGGGCTTGTCTATACTCTGCTGAGCAGAGTTGAGATTAAGGGGTTATCAGTTGTAGTAGATATCCATAATGGATCAACCAAGAAACAGACCATTATGTGAACTGGAATTGAATCCCCTTGCTACAGTAGCCAAGATGAATTTACCAGGTCTATGAATCCCCTAATTTCATGATGTGCCTGAGAATATGTGGTAATTGAAAAATATAGTCACTAAGGCTAAAAAGGAGAAGTTATGTTTTCTGTTAGGCTCTTCACTGGATGATGCAGAAGATGCCAATATACAAGTTTGCACATCAACCAGTTAATAAACTGGTCATTTCAACTTTCCTGCATGGAGCTGCAGAAACTTATATCCTAGAACTTGATGTGAGAATTTAGAGGGCTGAATGATCAATAAATTTGCTTTTGACTTCTAAAGCACTTGACAGACTGACTATTTGAAAAGTTCAGAATTGAATTAGAACTCTTACCCATGGTGTACACTGAATAACTGGGTCATCAGATTAAAATTAATCTTGTAAATTCAGACCCAAGAAACACATGAGATGGATTAATCACATTAAAATTCATTTAGCTTTCATTTTTTCAACTTATGTATTTACTGTGTCACTACATTCTTTCCTTCAATTTTATAATTATTGCCAAGGAACATTCAGTAGGAAGCAAGTGATCTAGTATTTATTAAAACAAATAAAATTTTAAAAATCCATTTATAAAATCCATTACTATGTGCCAGATACCGTGTAAGGCAATTCACCTTTATGTCCCCATTTATTGCTCACATGAAATATAGGTGATGAATACTATTATTACTTCTATTTCAAAGATGATAAAACTGAGGCTTGGAATGATTAAGTCTCTTGCACAATGTTCCGCAGCTGATGAGGGGCACATAAGGGATAGGAACACAAGCTTGCCAGTCTCTAAAGCTCTATATCTTAACCATTGTGCAAGAGTGGGGATAGCAGGAATTTCAGTAGTAGTAATAGTGTAGTAGTCAAGGGCTAACATTTGCTGAGCAATTACAATATGCCAGTGTATGACTTTATTCCCAGGCAGCTGGCCTGGAGACTTCCTGGACTGAGTCACCCAAAGAACACACTAGAGCCCTGTAGAATTCCTACAGCAGCACCCAGTGGCCTAGAGCTTCCTTGGCACCTAGCAAATTCTCAGGTTTGACTTCTCCCTTTGGAGTCACTCTGCAGCACCCCCAGGGCAAAGTTCCAGTAAGTCCCAACAGTGAGACACCTAGGAGCCTTCTGTGGTCTGGGGGATGCATTCCTTGAGTGGCCTGTCTCAGCCCTCAGAGTTGTGGTTATTCTCTTACCTGCATATTAGCATTTTCCTTGACACTCCACACCAGACTCCCCATGATTTCAACTCTCTGTTAATCATCCTTTATATTCAGCTTTGTGTTTCCAAACATTGTGTGGTTTCTCTCTCCTGACTGGACCCTGACTGATACAACATGCTATTTTCCCATAACTCCATAAGCAAAGACAATAATCAGTTCCTTTTTACAGGTGACGCAACAGAGGCACAGAGAAGTTTGTGTGTTCACTCCAATCTGTTAGTTCTGATAGTTAAGAGGACTGCCCTTCCTTCATATTTCTCCTCTTTCAAAGGCTGGAGCTTTCCAAGGTGCCATATTCAGTGAGGACTCCCTCTGGGCAACTTTGCAGTTCTTAAGGCTCTTATAGGTCACTCTGTTAAGGACTGAACTGTGTTCCCTCAAAATTCATATGTTGAAGCCTTCACCCCCAATATGCCTACATTTGGAAGTAGGGCTTTTAGGGAGGTAATTAAGGTTAAATGATGTTAGAAGGGGGGCAGGTGTTAATCCTCTCTGATAGGTGTCCACCTAAGAAAAGGGAGAGACACACAGGAAGGGCCATGTGAGGACATAGAGAGAAGGCAGGCATCTGCAAGCCAAGGAGAGAAGCCTCACAAGAAACCAACTCAGCCAACATCTTGATCTAGGATTTCTAGCCTCCAGACCTAAGAGGAAATAAGTTTCTGTTGCATAAGCCACCAAATTTGTGATATTTACTTAGACAAGGCCAGCAGACTAATACATATCCCAGAGAGTGAATCCTGGTGCTAAACCTCTACCTTCAGTTGTCTACCACATATCTCCACATAGTTTTCAAACTTCAACCTTACCTGCCAAAGCAGTCCTTCTTATACATTCTCTATCATAATTCATGTCCTCTTTAGTTATGGAGACACTTGAGCCACAGAGCCCAGAATCTCTCATTTTCTTAGGGTCTAATGGGATTTTTAGTCATGACAACTCTAACCACAAGATACTCATGTTTGATAGGATCCAGCAATCTTACTCCTGGGTATAGATCCAAAGGAATTAAAATCATTATCTTGAAGAAAAACCTGCATACTCATGTTCACTGAAGCATTATTCAGAATAGCTAAGCCACTGGAAACAATCTAAGTGTCTGTCAACAGATGAATGAAAAAAGATGTGGTATATGACAGGATATTTTTTGGCCATGAGAAAGAAGGAAATCCTGCTGTTTTCAATAACGTGGATGGACCTTGAAGACATTATGTTAAGTGAGATAAGTCAGCAAAAGGCAAATGCTATGTGGTATCACCTACAGGTCGAACCTAAAAAACTTAACTTGTAAAAACAGAGAGTAGAATGGTGGTTAGGAGGGATGTTATGGGGGTGTTGAAGAGATGTTGTTCAAGGGTACACATTTACAACCAGCAGATAAGTTCTGGAGCTAATTCACAACATAGTGATTATCATCAACAAACTTTATTATAGACTTCAAATTTGCCAAGAGACTAAATCCTAAACATTCTCAACAGAACAAAGAGAAAAATGCATGATATGATAAAGATGTTAGCTAATGCTACTGTTGTAATCTTACTGCAATATATAAATGGATCAAACCAATATGTTTATACCTCAAATGTATACAATGCTGTATGTCAATTATGTCTCAATAAAAAATAATACTTTGTTTTAAAGACAAAGAAAAACAAATCAGACTTGTGGTTATCAGAGGTGGGGGATGCGGGAGGGGGAACTGGAGGAAGGTTGTGAAAAGGTACAAACTGCCAATCATAAGATAAATATTAGGGATATAATGTACATGACTACAGCTAACATTTGCTGTATAGTTTAGGGGAAGATTTTAAGAATTAGATTCTAAGAGTTCTCATCACAAGCGGAAATACTATTATTTTTCTTTTCTCTTTCTTTTTTTCTTTCTTCTTCTTCTTCTTTTTTTTTTTTTTTTGTATCCTTAGGAGGTGATGGATGTTAACCAAACTTATCATGATGATCATTTCACAGTGTATGCATGTCCAATCATTAGGTTGCACATCTGAAACTTATCCAGTGATGTATGTAAATTATAGCTCAATAAAACCTGGAAAAAAGATATTCAAACTATTTTCCTCCTATGTTTCCCATACTGTTTGCTTATTTCATGAATAAGCAAACAGTACTGGTCCATCTCTTTTCAATTCATACCTTAAATCCTTGTCTGAATATGTCACTTTAAAAGTCCATAACAGCCTCTTGCTCACAGTAGCCTTTTCCAAACGGTATCTCACAGAATGTTTCCCAAGAGATATTCCTATAAAAATGGTTTTGTGGTTTGATGCACAAAACTGCCCATATGTGTAGTAAAGACTCATAAAATACCTGTAGAAAAGCCTTCTATTTGATTTTATTTACTCCAGCATTTTTCAGCTTCAGGAACGATCACTTCACCACCTTCCCCCACCTCCATCCCATTTTTCTGTCTTTGTACACGTCAAGAAATGTAAAAAGAAATTTTTTTTCTAGTTGATGGCAGACTGTGATTGTCATCTTGTTGTGGACACTGGCTAGTGCCCCACCCATATCTCCTTGAATCCCTGAATTGTGTTTGAGGAACTGCCTTCAGGCTAGTGGAGTCCACAGCCCCACCTCCATCCCCTGGGGTGGCCTAAGCCTCTTGAGGAAGGATGCCAGAAAAGCAGGAAAATCCAGCTCTCTTGCCTCAGGTCTTGATGACCCTAAGGTGTTATTTACAGTGTTATTTACACCACAGAGCTCCCCTGCAGGATCCTGCTGACACTGTTATCAAGGGAACTCTGCCTGAAATCAGACTCTTTGCCATCACTGCATCCTTCTTTCCATTCCCTTTCCCGGTCTCCTCCACCCCTGCACCAGATTCTCCTGGGAGCTTTCATAAACCACTTGCATAGAGATCTTTCTCATATGCAGATGGTCCCCCAAGATCCTTTTAAGTCTCTCTTACTATGTAGCATTTACATGGTAGGAAGAGAGCAGTAATTCCACTCCTCCCACCACAGTGAGTGGCTCATGAGAAAGCTAGCCTAAGCAGATCAATGAACAGGATTACAATGGCATGATCCAGACCTGGAATTAGCTTTAGAGTGGACGTAGGGTCCAATCAGACCAATGACACTCAAGGAGAGCTTTGTTATACAAATAAACCCACTTACATGAAAATCAGAACAAAAGGTATTGTTGGGAAATAAGTATTCCTCTGTCTCTGAACGTCATCCTTAAGGCACTTTGAGTACTTGATAAGTTGAGACTGTATTTCCAGCGACAAGGTTCTTGAGAGACATTTGTTTGACAGAGAGAATAAATAACAATGCAAATCATATCACTTTTTTAAGAAGAAATGAGGTCAAGATGGTTCTAGTATGTTGGGGAATGACATATTCTCATTTGAAAGAAACCTAAAAAAGCAGTTGGATAGTCACAGAAGTAGAGATATCTTTTGTTGCAGGGTTACAAGGTTCTTCTCTCATGGAGTCGAAGGATGAATCTCACGGACAAGTTTTATCAAATGAAGGTGAGAACAGAAAGGAAAGAAAAGGAGCTCTCTAGAGTGAGAGGAGTCATGAATGGGTTGCCACTGAAGGCTTTTTAGTTGCTCTTTTATAGAAAACTGACCAGGGAACTTGGTAAATACCTTGTCTAGAGCACTTCAGACAAGTGAGGTGGCTTTGTAAATATCATGAAAATATCTCACCTATATTTAGAACAAAGGAGGTGGGTTTGTTATGTTCCCTTCACTCTGGTTAATATCTTGTCTGTAACATTTGGTCACATCTGGGATTTCTGTGAGCCTGTCTCTCCCTATCCAGTCTCATCTGTCCGTTACTCACTATTTCCCCACACTTCATGGTAGCCCGATATCAACTTTGCAGAAATATTCCTAAGCCTTCTGTACCAGAAGTCCTTAAAGTGTGGTATCTAGACCAGCAACAACAGCATCATCCAGGAGCTTATTAAAAGTACAAATTCTTGGAGCACCTGGAGCAACCCACCTCAGTGGGTTAAAGCCTCTGCCTTCAGCTCAGGTCATGATCTTGGGGTCCTGGGATCGAGCCCCGCATCAGGCTCTCTGCTCCGCGGGGAGCCTGCTTCCTCCTCTTTCTCTGCCTGCCTCTCTGCCTACTTGTGATCTTTGTCTGTCAAATAAATAAATAAAATCTTTAAAAAAAAAAGTACAAATTCTTGAGTCCAACAATAAAAACTTCCGAGGTAAAATCTTATTGGGGGTGGGACCCAGCAATCGCATTTTAATAAGCATTTATTAATTCTGCTACATGCCAAAGTTTGAGAAACTCAGTTCTACCTGGGTGTTAACACTTAACCTCTTCTCCTTCCTCTGTTGTTCCATGCTCACTCTTGTCTCTCTACCAGCACTTTCTTAAATATAATGTGCTCTGTCATCTGACCATTGCTTTGATTCCAAATACTGTAATTTATGGAATCAATTCAATTCCATACATTTTATAGGTTTTTATCTCAGAAGTCACATATTTCATATTACCACAGTGGCAAACAATGTCTTAGGTAGAGTTTTCTTAATATCTCACAGGTCTGTATTTGTGTTCCATGTGTACTTCCTTTTTTTTTTTTTTAAACATTTTACTTATTTGTTTGAGAGAGAGAGAATGAGCAAGGGAGAGGGAGAGAGAGAGAGAGAGAGAGAGAGCGAGCATGGGGATGGATAATGTCAGAGGAGAAGCAGATTCTCCCTTGATCAGGGATGCTGAACTCCATCCTGGGGCTCCAGGATCATGACCTGACCTGAAGGCAGTCACTCAACCAACTGAGCCACCCAGGCATGCCTGCACATGATACATTTTTTTTTTCAATTTTTAATCTTTTTTTTTTTATAAACGTATAATGTATTATTAGCCCCAGGGGTATAGGTCTGTGAATTGCCAGGTTTACACACTTCACAGCACTCGCCATAGCACATACCCTCCCTAATGTCCATAACCCCACCACCCTCTCCCTACACCCCTCCCCTCAGCCACCCTCAGTTTGTTTTGTGACATTAAGAGTCTCTTTTGGTTTGCCTTCCTCCCAATCCCATCTTGTTTCATTTATTCTTTTCCTACCCCCCTAGCCCCCCCCCCCACTGCCTCTCCACTTCCTCATATCAGGGAGATCAAATGATACTTGTCTTTCTCCAATTGACTTATTTTGCTAAGCATAATACCCTCTAGTTCCATGCACGTCATTGCAAATGGCAAGATTTCATTTCTTTTGATGGCTGCATAGTATTCCAGTGTATATATAAACCACCTCTTCTTTATCCATTCATCTGTTGATGGACATCTAGGTTGTTTCCATAGTTTGGCTATTCTGGACATTGCTGCTATAAACATTCGGGTGCACGTGCCCCTTCAGATCACTACATTTGTATCTATAGGGTAAATACCCAGTAGTGCAATTGCTGGGTCATAAGGTACCTCTATTTTCAACTTTTTGAGGAACCTCCATGCTGTTTTCCAGAGTGGTTGCACCAGCTTGCAACCTGGTGTAGGAGGGTTCCCCTTTCTCTGCATCCTCCCCAGCATCTGTCATTTCCTGACTTGTTCATATTAGCCAGTCTGACTGGTGTGAGGTAATATCTCATTGTGGGTTTGATTTGTATTTCCCTGATGCCCAGTGATGTGGAGCACTTTTTCATGTGTCTGTGGGCCATCTGGATGTCTTCACTTTTTCATGTGTCTGTGGGCCATCTGGATGTCTTCTTTGCAGAAATGTCTGTTCATGTCCTCTGCCCATTTCTGATTGGATTATTTGTTCTTTGGGTGTTGAGTTTGCTAAGCTCTTTATAGATTTTGGATACCAGCCCTTTATCTGATATCATTTGCAAATATCTTCTCCCATTCTGTCAGTTGTCTTTTGGTTTTGTGGATTGTTTCCTTTGCTTTGCAAAAGCTTTTGATCTTGATGAAGTCCCAATAGTTCCTTTTTGCCCTTGCTTCCCTTGTCTTTGGCGATGTTCCTAGGAAGAAGTTACTGAGGCTGAGGTTGAAGAGGTTGCTGCCTGTGTTCTCCTCAAGGATTTTGATGTATTCCTTTCTTATATTGAGGTCCTTCATCCATTTTGAGTCTATTTTCATGTGTGGTGTAAGGAAATGATCCAGTTTCATTTTTCTGCATGTGGCTGTCCAATTTTCCCAACACCATTTGTTGAAGAGGCTGTCTTTTTTCCATTGGACATTCTTTCCTGCTTTGTCGAAGATTAGTTGACCATAGAGTTGAGGGTCTATTTCTGGGCTCTCTATTCTCTTCCATTGATCTATGTGTCTGTTTTTGTGCCAGTACCATGCTGTCTTGATGATGACAGCTTTGTAATAGAGCTTGAAGTCCGGAATTGTGATGCCACCAACTTTGGCTTTCTTTTTCAATATTCCTTTGGCTATTCGAGGTCTTTTCTGGTTCCATATAAATTTTAGGATTATTTGTTCCATTTCTTTGAAAAAAATGGATGGGATTTTGATAGGGATTGCATTAAATGTGTAGATGGCTTTAGGTAGCATAGACATTTTTACAATATTTGTTCTTCCAATCCATAAGCATGGAACATTTTTCCATTTCTTTGTGTCTTCCTCAATTTCTTTCATGAGTACTTTATAGTTTTCTGTGTATAGATTCTTTGCCTTTTTGGTTAGGTTTATTCCTAGCTATCTCATGGTTTTGGGTGCAATTGTAAATGGGGTTGACTCCTTAATTTCTCTTTCTTCTGTCTTGTTGTTGGTGTAGAGAAATGCAACTGATTTCTGTGCATTGATTTTATATCATGACACTTTACTGAATTCCTGTACAAGTTCTAGCAGATTTGGAGTGGAGTCTTTTGGGTTTTCCACATAAAGTATCATATCACCTGCAAAGAGTGATAGTTTGACTTTCTTTGCTGATTTGGATGCCTTTAATTTCTTTTTGTTGTCTGATTGCTGAGGCTAGGACTTCTAGTACTGTTTTGAATAGCAGTGGTGATAATGGACATCCCTGCCATGTTCCTGACCTTAGCGGAAAAGCTTTCAGTTTTTCTCCATTGAGAATGATATTTGCGGTGGGTTTTTCATAGATGGCTTTGATAATATTGAGGTATGTGCCCTCTATCCCTACACTTTGAAGAGTTTTGATTAGGAAGGCAGGCTGTACTTTGTCAAGTGCTTTTTCAGCATCTATGGAGAGTATCATATGGTTCTTGTTCTTTCTTTTATTAATGTATTGTATCACATTTGATTTGCAGATGTTGAAGCAACCTTGCAGCCCTGGAATAAATCCCACTTGTTCGTGGTCAATAATCCTTTTAATGTACTGATGGATCCTATTGGCTAGTATTTTGGTGAGAATTTTTGCATCTGTCTTCATCAAGGATATTGGTCTGTAATTCTTTTTTTTTGATGGGATCCTTGTCTAGTTTTGGGATCAAGGTGATGCTGGCCTCATAAAATGAGTTTGGAAGTTTTCCTTCCATTTCTATTTTTTGGAACAGTTTCAGGAGAATAGGAATTAGTTCTTCTTTAAATGTTTGGTAGAATTCCCCTGGGAAGCTGTCTGACCCTGGGCTTTTGTTTGTTTGGAGATTTTTTTTTTGGGGGGGGGGTCTTCTTTTTTTCTTTTTTTAATATAAACATAGAATGTATTATTAGCCCCAGGGGTACAGGTCTGTGAATCACCATGTTTGGAGATTTTTGATGACTGTTTCAATCTCCTTACTGGTTATGAGTCTGTTCAGGATTTCTATTTCTTTCTGGTTCAGTTTTGGCAGTTTATATGTCTCTAGGAATGCAACCATTTCTTCCAGATTGTCATATTTGTTGGCATAGAGTTGCTCATAATATGTTCTTATAATTGTTTTTATTTTGTTTTGTTTTGTTTTGTATTTAATTGTTTTGTTTTGTTTGTATTTCTTTGGTGTTGGTTGTGATCTCTCTTCTTTCATTAATGATTTTACTTATTTGGGTCCTTTCTCTTTTCTTTTTGATAAGTCTGGCTGGAGGTTTATCAATCTTATTAATGCTTTCAAAGAACCAACTCCTAGTTTCATTGATTTGTTCCATTGTTTTTTTGGTTTCTATTTCATTGATTTCTGCTCTGATCTTTACGATTTCTCTTCTCCTTCTGGGTTTAGGCTTTTTTTGTTGTTCTTTCTCCAGCTCCTTTAGGTGTAGGGTGAGGTTGTGTATTTGAGACCTTTCTTGTTTCTTGAGAAAGGCTTGTATCGCTATATATTTTCCTCTCAGGACTGCCTTTGCTCTGTGCCACAGATTTTGAACCATTGTGTTTTCATTATCATTTGTTTCCATGAATTTTTTCAATTCTTCTTTAATTTCCTGGTTGACCCATTCATTCTTTAGAAGGATGCTGTTTAGTCTCCATGTATTTGGGTTCTTTCCAAATTTCCTCTTGTGATTGAGTTCTAGCTTCAGAGCATTGTGGTCTGAAAATATGCAGGGAATGATCCCAGTCTTTTGATACCAGTTGAGACCTGATCTATGACCCAGGATGTGATCTATTCTGGAGAATGTTCCATGTGCACTAGAGAAGAATGTATATTCTGTTGCTTTGGGATGGAATATTCTGAATATATCTGTGATATCCATCTGGTCCAGTGTGTCATTTAAGGCCTTTATTTCCTTGTTGATCTTTTGCTTGGATGATCTGTGCATTTCAGTGAGGGGAGTGTTAAAGTCCCCTACTATTATTGTATTATTGTCAACGTGTTTCTTTGATTTTGTTATTAATTGGTTTATATACTTGGCTGCTCCCATGTTAGGGGCATAGATATTTAAAATTGTTAGATCTTCTTGTTGGACAGACCCTTTGAGTATGATATAATGTCCTTCCTAATCTCTTATTATAGTTTTTGGCTTAAAATCTAATTGATATGATATAAGGATTGCCACCCCAGCTTTCTTCTGATGTCCATTAGCATGGTAAATTGTTTTCCACCCCCTTACTTTAAATCTGGAAGTGTCTTTGGGTCTAAAATGAGTTTCTTGTAGGCAGCATATTGATTCATTTTGTTTTTTTTTAACCATTCTGAAACCCTGTTTCTTTTGATGGGGGCATTTAGCCCATTTACATTCAGGGTAACTATGGAGAGATATGAATTTTGTGCCATTGTATTGCCTGTAAGGTGACTGTCACTGTATATTGTCTCTGTTCCTTTCTGACCTACTACTTTAAGGGTCTCTCTTTGCTTAGAGGACCCCTTTCAATATTTCTGGTAGAGCTGGTTTGGTGTTTGCAAATTCTTTCAGTTTTTGTTTGTCCTGGATGGTTTTTTATCTCTCCTTCTATTTTCCAGGATAACCTAGCTGGATATAGTATTCTGGGTTGCATGTTTTTCTCATTTAGTGCTCTGAATATATCATGCCAGTTCTTTCTGGCCTGCCAGGTCTCTGTGGATAAGTCTGCTGCCAATCTAATATTTTTACCATTGTATGTTACGGACTTCTTGTTCCAGGCTGCTTTAGGATTTTCTCTTTGTCGCTAAGACTTGTAAATTTTACTATTAGAAGACAGGGTGTGGACCTATTCTTATTGATTTTGAGGGGGGTTCTCTGCACCTCCTGGATTTTGATGCTTGTTTCCTTTGCCATATTAGGGAAATTCTCTACAATAATTCTCTCCAATATACCTTCTGCTCCCATCTCTCTTTCTTCTTCTTTTGGACTTATGGTATCATTTATCTCTCAAATTCTCCCCTCATGGTCCATTATTTGTTTGTATCTCTTTTGCTCAGCTTCTTTATTCTCTGTCATTTGGTCTTCTATATCACTATTTTTTTCTTCTGCCTCATTTATCTTAGCAGTAAGATCCTCCATTTTTTATTGCACTTTATTTTATTAATAGCTTTTTTGATTTCAACTTGGTTAGATTTTAGTTCTTTTATTTCTCCAGAAAGGGCTTTTATTTCTCTGGGCAGGGTTTCTCTAATATCTTCCATGCCTTTTTTGAGCCTGGCTAGAACCTTGAGAATCATCACTCTGAACTCTAGATCTGACGTATTACCAATGTCTGTATTGATTAGTCCCTCACCTTCAGTACTGACACTTGTCCTTTTATTTTTGTGGTGAATTTTTCTGCCTTGTCATTTTGTCCAGATAATAATATATGAAGGAGCAAATGAAATACTGAAATGGTGGCAAAGACCCCCAGAAAATGTGCTTTAACCAAATCAGAAGAGATCCCAAATTGTGGGGGGGAGAAAGGGGGTAAAAAGAAGTTCAGAAAAAAAAATTTTTTTTAAAGAAAACAAATAAAGAAAAAATATATATATATTAAACTGGTGACTAGAACAGGGTCACCCACTTAATTTTGGGAGTATTGTGGTCTCTTAGAAGAAACTACGTCCCAAAATTTTAAAGAATGAAAAATATATATAAGGGTAAACACAATGAAGGGATGGAATATGACTATAAAGATGAAAAAAAAATTTTTAAACCTCTAACAAAGGAGTTGATAAGGTATGTTGGTTGGGAGAATAAAGAAAAAGAAAGTGGAGAGAATTTCCTCGGGCTGGAGACTAGATCAAGCCCGGTGCTAGATTTAGGGTGCATTTTGATCTATTAGAAGAAGTTGTATGCCAAATATTTTTAGAAAAAAAAACCTATGTTTATACAAAAAAAAGTTAGATTCAATGAAGGATAAAATATGACTATAATAATGAAGTTTCAAAAAAGATTTTTTAATGAAAGGTATGAAGATAATCTAGTTAAAAAACTTTAAAAGAGGAAAGAGTAAAGGTTAAAAAAATCAGCAGAAGAAAAAAAATTTTTTTTTAAATTATTTAGCTTTCCAAGACTAAAGATTCATGGGAAGAAAGCCATGAATTCTATGCTTTGCTTTCTCCTCCTCTGGAATTCAGCTGTTCTCCTTGGTAAGTGAACTTGGGCTTGGCTGGATTTCTTATTGATCTTCTGGGAGAGGGGCCTGTTGTAATGATTCTCAAGTGTCTTTGCTCCAGCGAAATTGCACCGCCCTTACCCAGGGCCAGGCTAAGTAATCCGCTCGGGTTCACTTTCAGGAGCTTTCATTCCCTGAATGCTTTCCGTAGAGTTCAGGAGGACGGGAATGAAAATGGCGGCCTCCCGATCTCAGGCCCGGAGGAGCCGAGAGCTCAGGGCCCCACTCTTCAGTGCGCCCTCAGAGAAAAGCGCTCAATCACTCCTGTCTCCCTGGCCTCTGGCTTCACTCCAAGCTCACCCAGCTTGTGACCAAGCTTCTCTGTCTCTGGCACACAGCTCCACCTGGAGTCTCTGAACCTCACAGATCCCTGAGCTCTTCCAGGTCGGGGTCTCCCTGGATCTTGTGGGGACCCCACTCACATAGCATCGGCCTGTGTCATGGATTATGGTTCAAGGTAACCCTGAGCTGAGAGCTCACTCCTTGACTCTGTCTCTGTAGCTGGCTTCCCCGTTCTAATACCTGTAAGCTCTGCAACACTCAGACACCCCCGATCCTTCCATGACCCTGTGGGACTTGAGACCACGCTGTCCCCACGTGAACTTCACCCCTATTTAGCTTCTGGAGTGATGTCCCTCACTGTAGCAGACTTTTAAAAGTCCTGATTTTGTGCTCCATTGTTCTGCTGCTTGCTGGGAGCCGGCCCTCCCGCCCCGCCCTGTGGTCTATCTTCCCTTCACTTTGGATTCACTTCTCCGCCAGTCCTACCTTTCAGAAAGTGGTCGATGTTTTGTTTCTAGAATTGTTGCTTTTCTTCTCTTTGATCTCGTGTTGGATTTGTAGGTGGTCAGAATGGTTTGATAAGCTATCTAGCTGATCTCCTGCTACATGATGTCGTCTCAGCCTGCTACTTCTCCACCATCTTGACTCCTCCCTCTGCACATGATACTTTCTTGAAGAGAAAGGTATATATGTATATACAGTGATTATTTTAATGAATCAGCCTGCTAAATTTTTTCCCTTTTTAAAAGATTTTATTTATTTATTTGACAGAGAGAGAGAGAAAGAGCACAAGCAGGGGCAGTGGCAGGCAGAGAGTGAGGGGGAAGCAGGCTCCCCACAGGGCAGGTGAAGCCTGATATGGGACTCAATCCCAGGACTCCCAGACCATGACCTGAGCCCAAGGCAGTTGCTTACCCAACTGAGCCACCCAGGTGCCCTGCCTGCTAACTTTTTCTAAGTATTGCATTTCACTTCATAAAAACAACTTTTTTTCATACCTAGTTTGTTAAAAATAATTCTATAATCTAGTCTAATTATTGGAAGGTTTCTAATTGCTTTAAACTTCTCACGCATCCCCAGTAATATCCTTTGGTAAATTTCATCTGGTTCTGCTTTTATGTTTTGCAAATGGGTTTTATTTTGCTTTGCTACACTTCTAAAAGGTAATTCTCTCTAGATAATCAAGTTAAGTAGATGAATTTTGGTATAAAATACAAGCAGAATTCTTAAATAGAGAACTAGGCAAGTATAATGAATTATTTTTTATGGAGCTATACAACTAATTAAATGTTTATAAAAATGTGAATCTAGAAAACACTGGGGGCAGATAATTTTGAGGTTAACATTTCATATTACTGTAACTATTCATTCTTAAATGATAATTCCTGATAAATATGAGCACTGCTCTTTAAAGTCTTTCTTCAAAGCTGGAAGATCTTCTACACAGATCTTTGCTTTTCAATCAGAGGAAAGAGTTTGAGAGAAGGGGAGGGAAGGCAAGTGGCTAGGCAGCCCCAGAGAAGGCATGGTGTGCCCTGCCTCAGAGGAGTTGAAGAAAACGAGGAAGTTTGTTTGTTTGTTTGCTCTTTGGAGGAGTATATACACAAATATATGAATACATGTTTATAAAAGGAAACATGGCTCTGTTGTGGAGGAAATTGGGAAATTTTCATGACCTGGATTCTGAACTAACTAACTAAATAAATAAATGGGAATAAAAATCTCAGGGCTAAAAGAAGGAAGATTTTTCTTTTTGGTAAACTGGGGGTTGGAGAACGATCCAGCTGGACCACTCCAAAGTGTTTATTTATATGTGAGTCACTTGTAAAGAAAGTCTAAGATGAGAAGGAATGTGTTATAAATGAGAATCTTTTTAAACCTGAGTATTGTTTTTTAAGATTTTATTTATTTATTTGACAGAGAGAGAGAGACAGCGAAAGAGGGAACACAAGCAGGGGGAGTGGGAGAGGGAGAAGCAGGCTTCCTGCTGAGCAGGGAGCCCAAGGCGGGGCTTGATCCCAGGATGCTGAGATCATGACCTGAGCTGAAGGCAGATGCTTAATGGCTGAGTCACCCAAGTGCCCATAAACCTGAGTATTTTTAACCCGTAAAATGGGGTAACAAAATCTTCTCACCTTTTCCCTAGAAGATACAAATAAATGAAATTTGTAAAGAATCCCTACTTCCCAGAGCTCCATTGAAGCTCCTTCCCTCTGTCTATTCCACATCCATGTGCCCTTGAACACCACTTTGTGAGTCAAAGAGTTCTTGCAATTTGGGAGAGCATACTAGATCACCACATGTAATGAAAGACCCCACCTCTATGAAACAGGAGTGTGTGTGTGTTACCCGTGGCTGAATATCCAGGCATATCATCGTGGAGTTAATGAATTTGAAGGCAGCGATGGAGAGTTTGCACTGGGCTGATACCAGTTCAGTACACTAGAGCTAACAGCTGCCAGAGGACCTGCTCTTTGAATATTTTATGAAAATGAAACTTTATTTGCAAGAGAAATGAATGTTTATCCCCCCTCACTCTCCACTTGCCCCCACCAAATTCTCTGTTTGCATAGACCTCCAAGTATTGAGGCCTTGGGCTTGCTCTCCACCAGTGTTTCCTGACTGTGGTCACTTCCTCTGCTAATTTATGTGTTAATAATTACTCGCTGATCACTGGAGACAATTTCTCAAAGCTGCTACTTTACGGAGATTGGGGCTCCTATATATTCCAGGAACAGGGATTCTTTCAGAAAACTTCATTTAAAAAATATTAGATTGAGAACAGCTCTTGCTTGAAAGTAGATTTTAGGCTTGAAATGTATTCCATAAAGGCACACAGAGGCAATTCAGAAGGAGGCAATCCAGAAGAAGCCACTGGAAGAGTTCATTAAAATATCTCCGCATGGCTTTAAATCACTGAATTTGTGAATATTTCCTACTGTAGAATTTTAAAACTCTACCCACATTTTACTCTGTCGGTATGAAATCAGTATGTCGAATCCATCATAATCAAAACCAAGGAAAAGACAAAATATGTATGAGGTAAGTCAGTTTCTCTTCCTCGTGGTCAGGGTCCATGTAAGTCAGTTTCTCTTCCTCGTGGTCAGGGTCCATGATGGTATTTATATTCTCTGTTGAACAGAGAATTCCAAATATCCTTTCTTAAGTGAAAACTCAATGTGAAGCCTTCTGTTTTATATTAAGAGTTCATGTGAAAAGGAAAATTAGGTGCTAATTTGTGTTAGCAAATTTCCTTCTTTAAAAATAAAGCAGTTAGAATCTCTGTCTCTTCCTTCCACCCATTTCTCAAATATACCACATCTGTACATGGACTCTCACCTTTTGCTTGCCACAGTGGACAGAGACTCTGGCCGCTTCCCTAATAACTATATATTGTAATGCTTGTCTTCTCACAATTGGTTCTGGAAGCCAGAAGCCAGAGCGATCTTTTAAAAAATAATTCTAAATTAGATGAATTCACTTACATCCTTAAATTGCTTCCAAGGCTACCAACCTCAGTTAGAATAATATCCAAACCCTTGCCCTGACATATGATGCTCACCATGAGTTGTCTCTGGCCTCCACTTAACCTGCCATTCTTCCTACCTTGGCCATCTTCTGTGTCCTTATCTCGAATTTACTTACCTTGCTATCTGCCCACAGCAGCATTAGCTGTTCTGTCTGCCTGGAACATTCTTTCCCCTTATCTTTAGTTGGCCATCTCCTCATGGTTCAGATCTGACCTTAACATCTTTTTCAAAGAAAACTTCCCTGACCTGTCTAAAAGAGACACCCTGTTTACGTTTATCATGTTAACCTGTTTTAATTCTTGGCATAGTGTATAGATATTTTCTTGTTTGTTTATTTATTCTCTGCCTCTCCCTCATTTCATTGGGGATATTGTTTGGTTAATTCAAGCTGTATCACGAGCATCAAGAACAGAGTGCGGCGATCACACATGTTCAGTAAATCTTTGTTGAATAAATGACTGAATGGAAGTCTCACTATAACAATCTAAATATTGAAATTCCTACAGATTGATTATTGTTTTCTTTCAAAATGGAGTTGCTCAAAAATAAAGCCTGTTTTGATAAATAGTATAAAATTAGAATGCTATTGGGAATGCATTTTAGTTATATAAATGGAAGCATTTTTCCTCATTTTTTTCTTGTGTATATTCATGAACATTACTTATTACTGATCCCAACTAAGAGTTCCACATCAAGTCTATTTTCATTTTCTTGTTTTTGGAGATGTAAGTGCCAGGTAAACTTGTTCAAATCAGTAAGTAAAAGGTCACAGAAGTTGTTTTAAGAGTAGTGTCACAGTCTTTGATTATAAGCCAAAAATTTCTGTGCTCTACCATCAAATACATTTTTTTGATGATTGATCATCTAAAATTACAAAGTCTCCTTCTGTTTCATTGAAGGGAGAGATTTGGAGGCCACCAGACTAGCAACAGAGTCATTTACTTTCTCAGCCCAGACTCTATCATGAGGACCTGCCACCCTGGGGTGTGATCTAAGGGTAGGTTCTTTGTGCAAATCACAGGCACAGGTGAAAGGTAGGCCTCTTGTCTGTAAGGTGGGTGAAAGGGGGTTGTGAAGAAGGGACTCACAAAATGGAGCTGATATGGCCTCAAGGGTGTTCTTTAGAGGGGCAGAGTACATCTGGGAATAGTAATAGAGCAGGTGGAGGTGGACCTATGATGCTCTTGCAGTCTGGGGCCAGCACAACCAGTTAGAAGCTCACAGGCTTATAGCACAGGGAACTGAGGTCCAGAAAGGCAGGTGCCAGGATGCAGGTGTTAAAGAGGGAGGTAGGAGGACGCCGAAGGCAAGGTTTGCTATTCCCTCTTTGTGCTTGTTATTAGTCCTGCATGCCTTCACAGGCACAAACCTTCTCCCCTCTTTAGCATTTCTCTTCCATTTGCCCTATTCCCTCCCTACAACTCCAGATTTCCTTACCATAGAAACGTTTTTAGTATGCTGTATTTCAAAAACACTATGGAATAATTAATTATAGACTTTGGTCAGGGGAGCATCACTGTTTTTCTCTCAAAAACAACAGGAACAAAAAAGGAATTTAACTTTCAAAACATGTTTGAAGGAAGGCTTCTTTTCCCCTACATTTTTTTTTTTTTTAAGACTTGTAAGAGAAAACAGAATTGTTTGGGCAAAGAAATGAGATAGCTTTTCTGACAGCCCTGGAATAAATTGGTAGCTTCCTTCATAACCTTTGAAAATAATTCACAAACTCCACGCCTGCTCAGAGTTCTCAGGACAAACCATGTAATAACCTGGGGCCCCGCAGCGGTCTGTAGCGGGCCAATGTCAGCTCAGATGCTCTGACAAACCACAGTTCACCACATTCTGTCTACTGGCAGATGATCCCCAACAGATAACTGCAGTGAATACTTCTCCGTGTCACCGTGATCAACCCCCATGGTCTCAGAGATAAATCACAGAAGAAACGCAGGCTGAAAGCAATGTCAGCCAGCCTAAAGAAAAGCACCATTAAGGGTTTTCCCCTGGCCTTTTGGATGCTGACAAGTATTTTTCTGGGATTGAACACAAGAACATGTTCATTATGAGAAAGTACCAGCATCTTTAAGGACCTAATAGCTTCCAGGAGCAGTATGGTTATATGTTGCATGTCCTTTGAAAAATGTCTCTTTGTCTTCCTGGAGGTCATTTGAATGAGCTTTTTGTGTTAGTAATGATAATTACTACAGAGTTGTCAAATTCTGCATCGCTCAAGAAGATCAGAACGACGTGTACTCCAGGCTTCTTCCCCTGACCTTGCTGCTGACCTATGTTCCCTCCAGCACCCAGGCACCCTGTTTCCCTCCTGAGTCCAGAGTGTAACTTCCTGCAAGTAGGTTCCTCCAGGCGCTCTACAAAGACTGACTTCATTGTAGACTCTTCCTTCAGTGATTTCTGGTTTTGTTTGCTTTTTCCATGGTGTTTCCTTACTGAGTTTGAACACCCTCCAGATTGCCTTGCCTGAGAGGGAAAAAACAACACCTGCTGTACTGAATTATACTCTCCACCAGCAGCTGGCTTCTTCTCTCCCCTTTTCTCTAAGCATGTTGCCATCAGCCCTTGTCCTCTTTAATTAAAATAGGCTCTCCTGGCTAGTGCCTCGAGCACACCCAAGGCAGACAGAAAATAGCCCTCCCATGAGTCTGCATTCCCCTGGCTGTCCTGGGGTCCCAGGGACCGCTGCTGGATGGCACCTGGGCCTGCCTGCCATCCTTTGTGTTTTTGTTTTCCCAGAAATTGCCTGTTCTGTGCCTGCAGAGTTCTTGCAGAGCTGTGGAGCTGAGACCCAAGACAGACCCATTAAGCACAGGGATCCCCTCTCTGTGAAACTTGGAGCATCTTTCACAAAAGGGATTGGAGACCTGGGTGCCTGGGTGACTCAGTTGGTTAAGCATCTGCTTTCAGCTCAAGTCATGATCCTAGGGTTCTGGGATCCAGCCCTGAGTGGAACTTGCTGCTCAGTGGGGAGATGGCTTCTCCCTCTCTCTCTGCCCCTCGTCCTTCCCCTCTTCCTGCTTTTCCTGCTCATATTCTCTCTCACACTCCCTCTCTCTCTCAAATAAATAAATAAAATCTTAAAAAAAAAAAAAAGTTGGGAGGGATTAGAGACCTGTGGTCCTGGAAATGGCCCTGGGAGTGGGGGAGAGATCCCAGAATCTCCCTAAGGAGTCTGCAGCCCTAGAACATGAGGGTCTTTTAGCATCACTTTTGCTTCACTTGGAAACCAACTAACTGTACTAGCTGTGGACATGCATTTTTATAAGAAAAAAAATTAGAACATCAATAGCTCCTGGCTAAAAACACAACAATTTGGTTTTACATATGTGAATATAAGTATAAATGAAAACAATTCCTTCATTTCCTACTCTACTTCCACTTTTCTGAAATCACCCACTTTAGCTAAGTCTTTCTAGTTGGCGTGTATCCTTCCCAGGTTTCTACTGATATTCTATAGGATGAGAGATGACTTTAAATTAAAAACAGAACTATGCCTCACATACTACTTTTCAATGTGCTTTTTTCATGGTGATTGTGAATATTGCATCATGTAAATATATTGAATATACATATATAAAAAATTATAAATATATAATTTATTTTTAAGTAGCTATATAGAATTCTAATGTAAATGGTATTTGTATGCCCAGATTTCATTCTCTTTATTGAGGAAAGAGTAATCACATAAACCATTTATTGCTTGTGGATTAAATTGCTGCTCGTTTCAAACAATTCCTGTGTCTAGTCTCTTTCTCCTGTTTGTTGAATGGATGATTGAATTATCCAGAGTGTATCTAGTTTAACTTAAATGTGAGGCAGTTTCAACATTGGAATTCATTTTTTTTTTATTTTTATTTTCATTTTCTTTATTTATTTTGAGAGAGAGCGCATGCATGCACAAGTGACAGGGGAGGGGCAGAGGGGAAGAATCTTAACCAGACTCCACGTCTAGAACAGAGCCTATTGTAGGACTTAATCTCACAACCCTGAGACCATGGTCTGAGCCAAAATCAAGAATGGGACGCTTACCAGATTCAGCTACCCAGGCATGCCTGGAGCTCATTTTAAAATAAGGAAACCAACATTCTCCTAGCACTGTAGAATCTAAGGGTTGGACTTCACTTGAAGGTTCACCTGGAGAGCTGCTTGTTCCTGGTCAAATCTTCCCTCCATCACTCTGCCAAGAGGCCACTAAGGCTCCGTTTGCATGTGGCCAATGACAGGGAAATCATTACTCCCAGAAGCAATACATTCTTTCAAGACAATGTGAGATAATGGAAGAAAGTATGGGTTTGGCGGTCACTGCACCTGGGCTGAACTCCCTTCTTTTTTAGATATGAAACAAGTTACCAAAATGTCTCTATACCAGCTTCACGGTGGCTTATGTTAAAACTAAATGCTCAGACTGAAAGCTCTTCTCTTGATATGGAAAGCTTCTGGAGTTTAGAAGATCCCTTTCCCTCTCTACAGAGCCCTGATTTCCGTTCTCTTGCCTCTCTATGAACAAGATAAAGTCTAATAATCAACTCAGAGCCAAGTAAGGGCACTTTCCTCTAGGTTCTGTTGCCCCTCTCCTTGAAGAAATGGTTGAACTTCATTTAATGAGAAAGGAATCTTAGGGCAACAAAGTTTGCAGGGACTAAAAAATACTTTGGAAAATATTTTTCAAAAATTCAAAAATATTACCCTCCTCCTCTGTGTTTGGGTGAGCTGGGCTACCAATGCTCTTCAAAGGGGACCTCTGTGTTGAGGGGCCCCAGATCTCTGTTTCCAGACCATATTTATTTTTGAGGCTCAACCTCATAATGTAAGCTGTTAACTAGTTATCTTTATGGAGATTCATCAGTTCTACACATTTGCTGATCACCTCTTCAAAGCTGGACTGATGCTAGAAATGAAAGATAGATAAAATATTGTCCTTTGTTAAAAGATAAGCTGAAGCATATTCATATTATCAGTTGTAAGAATTTATTTGAACAAAAACCAACTCAATTCAGGCAGCAACAATCCAGAATTGTGATTGTCCTTAAGGTTTTCATTTTGTGACCTTGAGGTATTTACAGACTTAGACTTGGGCTTGCTTACCTAGGCTGCCTGGGCATTCGAGCCACGTCGGTATTATGGCCTCCTTTTTAAATTAATTTAACAACTTGTTCTCAAGGCCTTCTAGAAGAAACAGACATGTGGACGTGGAATGATAGGATCACATGGGAAAGGCCAGGGATGCCGGAGCAGATGAAGCTTACTTTGACCAAGACTTAATGGAGTTAGCAGTCATGCCTTGGTGAGCAGGCAGGGTAAGAAGTGAGGATTAGTGGCTGTGTCTTGGAAAGAAGAGAAGTAAAAGAAAGAGCATTCCAGGCATAGTGATCCAACCCAAGACACTTGAGAGAACATCTGTTTCTAGGGATCATAGGCAGGGCAATATGAATGGTGTGCAGAGCATAAGCAGGCAGTGATGAGAGATGAACGCAGAGTCGTTTTTTATTGCTGCCATAACAGATTACCTCAAACAACATTTTCCAACCAGGCCAATTTCCTATCTCCCAGCTCTGTCAGTCAGGTCAGTGTGCCTCAGCTGTGTGCGCTACTTAAGAGTCTCACAGGGATGATATTAAAAATTGGCTGGGCCGAGCTCCTTTCTGGGGGCTCTGGGGAGGAGGCCACTTCCAAGCTTAGTCAGGTTGTTAGCAGCATCCTGCTTCTTCTGTGTAAGACCTAGGGCCCCATTTCCTTGCTGGCTGTCAGCCAGGGGTCACCTTTAGCTCCTAAAAACCTCTCTCCATTTCTTCTGCATGATTCCCTACATCTCAGAACCAGCAATGGAACATCAAATCCTTCCCATGCTTGGAATCTCTCAGAGTTCCCAACTTGCCTTCCTCTTCTTCATCCAGGCTGAGACAGCTTTCTACTTCAAGTGCTCTTGTCGTCAAATTGCCACCTCCCACCCCCGCATAATCCATAATAGTCTCCCGTCCTCGAGGTCCTTAACTGAATCACATCTGCAAAGTTCTTTTTGTTTTGGGGATAAGAACATTGAGCATCACTGGGAGACATTATTCTGCCTACCAGATATGGGCAGCACCAAGAGATAATCTCAAGGTTTGTGTGTGCGTGCATGTGCGTGCGTGTGTGTGTGTGTGTGTGTGTGTGTACACTTGCACAGGAACTCTCTACACAAGTCAGGATTACACAAGTCAAGTTTCCCAAAGTAGAGAAGTACCAAATGACATATTCCTTTCTTTTTTTTTTTTTTTTTTTAGGATTTTATTTATTTATTTGATAGAGATCACAAGTAGGCAGAGAGGCCGGCAGAGAGAGAGGTGGAAGCAGGCTCCCTGCTGAGTAGAGAGCCCGATGCGGGGCTCAATTCCAGGACCCTGGGATCATGACCTGAGCTGAAGGCAGAGGCTTTAACCCACTGAGCCACCCAGGTGCCTCAACGTATTCCTTTCTTAGAGATTTGAGAACATATTTTTATGTCAAGGACTGTGCTAAGGAAATCTGTAGCTTTTCCCTAGTGCTCTCCAAATTTGTTTTACCTTAAAATTTATTTTTCTCCTTGAATGTTCCTTATTAACTCCCTAGGAACTGGTATCATACAGACGAGGCTTTGGGAAACTGATTTAGAGAGGTAAATCAAGATGTTCCTCAGCCACACTTAACTATTTGCATATTGTCTTAAAGGCTGAGAGTCAGTGCAGGACTTTTTGCAGGGAACTTCATCATCGAGTAGATTTTAACAAGAATCTTCTAGATATGGAGGAGAATGGGTGTTAGGGAAAAAAGAGGTGCAGTAGGAGAGAGAGAAGTTGGAAGGCAGGAGTAGGATTCTAAGCAAGAAATGGCATTAGCCAAGAATCAAATGGATCGGTAAGAGGGGAAGAAGTAGGCATTGGAGAGTAGATTTGGTTTTTGCAAAAACTTCATTCTGAGGCCAACACTGTCCTTCGCTGTCTCCCCATGTACCTTACTTACACTCCAGAGGCTTTTAAATTCCCTACCAGGCCAAACCTTGCCATGTCTGACCTTTGCCCATGTTACTGCCTCTGCTCAATGCTCCGTCTTTTCTCCTCTGCCCGATACTGGCCTGTCAGCTATTGTTTTATTTGTGCCTTTTGGATAAGACATTTCTACTCCTAGAAAACTTCCCATCCAACTACATTTATTGCCTCCATCTATCAGACTGACTAACAGTTGACTCCTTCTTCCTGTTCTATGATCAATTTTCTTGTTTGCCCTCACCTGGAGGTAAGTTCTGTAAGTAAGGAGCCATGTAGCACCTTTCCTCGCACAACATACAGCCTCAATAAAGATTTACCTAATGAATGAGCAAAAGAATGAATGAAATATATCAACTGGGTGAGAAAACTTAGGGTAGAAAAATAAGATGTGGCCATAAACGTGTGCAATTCTTTTCTAACATGAGAATTAGTTACGGGGCTGAGATCATTCCTTTTTTTTTTTTTTTTTTTTTTAGATTTTATTTATTTATTTGAGAGAGGGAAAGCACAATCAAGGGGGGGTGGCAGAGGGAGAGGGAGAAGCAGGCTGCCTGCGGAGAAGAAAGCCTGGACTGTATCCCAGGACTCTGGGATCATGACCTGAGCCCAAGGCAGACACTTAGCCAACTGAGCCACCCAGGTGCCCCGGGCTAAGATCATTCTTCAGTGAGTTTAACTTATGCATCAAAATGGGACATGGCTGGTATAAGAAAATGGAGAAAGCCTCCTTTATGCCTTATTAGCCATACAAAGCTTAAAGAGTTTTTAATTATTCCCCATTTTCTGGTTGTGACCCAGTAAATGAGAGGGCAGCATTTTAAGTAAGTAGAATGATGGCAGCTACTTTGAAAGGAATGGAATTCATTTGTGGATTTCAGGTGTGCTATGTTAGAGTTTCAAAGTCAGTTTATAATCATCTTTCACGTGATGTCAATAGACATTTGACTGAATATTTTCTGGGAAGTTTGAACATGAGCAAATCTAAAGCAGGGATTTGATTTGTAGTCAAATCGGATAGGGCGTGAGGAGGTCATTTGAAACATTTCTTACAAAAAGTTGTACCTGTTTCTGAAACTGTACTGTCCAACTCAATCAAGTTCCACACTCCCAGTTTTTTTCTGACTGAACCATGGCACAAGGTTGACCTAATAAGTAATCTGTTCACACCCGATGGCGCACAGTTGTTGCTCCTGCTGGCATGCTGAAGCCAGGCTGCTTCAGTCACAGTGCGTTGAGCTTGGTTCAAGGCCTGATAGGTTGGCAGACATGGGACCCTTCCCTGCCAGGCCATGCCTACAACCTCCCGATATGGTATCACACCTTTGTCTGAGGATGCCAAACTTGGTTCTCAGTGATCCGTGAAGCTGGTAAGAGGGACACAAGCTGGGGTTAGATCTCATTTTAATGAAAGATAGAGATTTCTGGAATTCTTCATAAAAATGATGCCAGGACAAACACAGTAACCCTCTTCACTGACTTGCTTCAACTTTTAGCTATTTCTATGAACCTCTCTACTCATCCTTTTTTGTCTTTATATACCTTTTATCCATTGGTTTGGAATGGCTTAAATTCCAATTTTCTACACCACAGAAACAGAAAGCCACCAAAACTCCATATTAAAGCCATATTTTAGATTTTAAAATGACCAGATAGCCATTTTTTAGTAGCAGTGAGGTAAACCTTAAAAGAGAGGGACAATGTTGAAAACATCAAGGTTTCAAACCAGCAGCAGAGCAGAGGGCAATCCTAATTAATAAATAAGGAGATGGAGGCTGCTGGTCTTGTGTGTTGTTTTGCTGCTGAGAATGACATAGTCACAAAGAGCAACCATTACCAGGGAGTTTTCCGATATGAAGACAGTAACAAACTGTTTAACATGGATGCTTTGCTTTTTCTGGCTTCAGAATAATCCTGAATGTCCTCGATTTATCCTCTTCTCATATTTTATATTTATCCTTTAAAGGATGTTAAAATCATGGCCACAAAGTAAAAGTGACCTCTACTGTTGAGGGTTCTCCAAAGACTTTCGGGCCTTTTTTCTTTTACACAGAACCTGGCGTTGAGAGGAAGTCTGAAGGTCATCAGTTTCAAGCTTTAGATGATAAGACAATGCTCTTGGAATATCTCTATGTGATCAGTAGTTTCCACAGTATCTCAGACACTACTACATCCCTTCTTGAATCAAAGAGGCTTTCAAAGACCACTTTAATTTCTAATCTAGTCAGGTTTCCAGTAACTTAGGGGTAGAATAAAGAGCTAGGTTTCCAGGTGGCAAGGGCCAGTTTGACATGGCTTGATTCACTGCCCCTCATGTGGAAGAGTTACAAGTCCTTGTCTCCCTGACATTAGGCTTGGTCACATGACTCATGGTACCCCTTTCTGTGGAAAGACTGTACTGATCTAAACCTTGAATTGAGGTTTGGTCACACGAATTGTTTTGGCTGATGAATGGGTATGAAAGTGATGAACAGCTCTTTCAGGCAGAAGCTCTAAAAGATATTTGGTGACTCTGTTGTCTCCCTTTGCTATAGAACTGATATTAATGTATCTCAGATATGCTGCTTCTGGAGTAAAGCTGTACCTGATGAGCAGCTATTCATGTGAATGAAAAATAAACTTATCTTTGTTTTCCTAAACACTGAGATACTGGGGTCAGCTGTTACCACAGCATAACTTAGCCTAAAGCTGACTGGTACAATCACTTAACACTGGTTGGCACCCTCTAGCAGGAACTGAAAAATAAAAATTAAGCCAACCATTGGGCTGGTCAAAGAAGGGGGTGGGGATGAGGAGAGCTGCAGGAATGTTGGCCCTGGAAGAAAAACTTATTTACCAAAATTTGGGATCCGAGGACATGATCTACATGGGTAAGAAGGGGGAGATGTTAAGTCATGGAGCTAAAGCAGAAATCCATTTATTCATGCATTCATTCCTCATTCAACAAGTGTTTAATGAGCAGTTAGAATGTTCTAGTCTGTAGTCTAGTGTTGGGATGAAAGTAGTGAACAACAGAATGTGTTTGTTTTGTTCACCACCATACACTCAAATGCCAAGAATAACCCTGAGACTATTTTAGGAACTTAAATATTCAACCAATAGTTTCTATAGTGAGATCTCATGGTGAATGCCAGACTCTGGTATCCCAAATGAAGACTTAAAGTATAACATGGTTTGATGACAACATGACATCATTGAACTAGATGAGCTCCCTAGATTTCCCAGTGGGAGTCCCAGCCCCAGTTATGATCCTATACTAGAGCTCCAGGTGCCATGAAGTCAGCAGTGGCTGGGTCCTAAGTGCTGTGCTCCTGGATGTTCCTGACAGAACCCGGAATGTATCATGTGGAGACATTCCTAGAGGAATTCTGTGTTTAAATTGATTCAACACTCATTGAGTGGTTCTATCACAGGGGGAGAAGGGCAAGAGTATCGTTGATAGGATTTGATGCAGCTGTGTGCCTTCATTAATTAATAACCATGGGTAAGAGTAAGTTGTTGATTTTTCCTGAGTTTCCTTTTTTCTTTTTTTCAGTTGACCTTAATGGTATTTATGGTAAAAAGTTGTTGTGAGGATCAAGTTAGATAATACATGTAATTCAGTATATTATGTAGCTAGTAGTGACCACTTCCTAAGGGATAATAGTTGACAATATCCACAGTCATTGTGAGTGTCATAATTATCATTATTCCCATTTGAGTGCCCTGGTCTCCCTAGCAGCTTGACCAGGTGGCTTGGCATTATGGAATTTTGTTTGCTGTACATGGCTATAGTAATCTAATATAAATATGAATATGAATATAAATATAATCCAAGTCTGGTTTTTGTCTACCATATAACTGAAACCTTATTTTCTCAATAATTTTAGATTGAGGACAATAGCAGGAGAAAGGATTAAAGGTGACCATTTGTTATACAAAACAGACAGCCGGTTTTGGATTTAATCCTGTCCTGCTTTCACAACAATAGCACTCTGCCATTGGAAATACAAGAATGAAGCAGATACCCTCTAGTTCCATCCATGTCATTGCAAATGGCAAGATTTCATTTCTTTTTTTTTTTTAATTTTATTTATTTGTTTGACAGAAATAGATCACAAGTAGGCAGAGAGGCAGGCAGAGAGAGAGAGAGAGGGAAGCAGGCTCCCTGCTGAGCAGAGAGCCCGATGTGGGACTTGATCCCAGGACCTGAGATCATGACCTGAGCCGAAGGCAGCAGCTTAACCCACTGAGCCACCCAGGTGCCCCAGATTTCATTTCTTTTGATGGCTGCATAGAGGGTATTATGCTGAGCAAAATAAGTCAATCAGAGAAAGACAATTATCATATGATCTCCCTGATATGAGGAATTTGAGAGTCAGGGTGTGGGGGTTTAGGGGGTAGGGAAGGAAAAAAATGAAACAAGATGGGATCAAGAAGGAGACAAACCATAAGAGATTTTTAATCTCACAAAACAAACTGAGAGTTGGTAGGGGGTGGGGGGTTAGGAATAGGGTGGCTGGGTTATGGAGGGTACGTGATATGGTGAGTGCTGTGAAATGTGTAAGCCTGATGATTTCACAGACCTGTACCCCTGGGGCAAATAACACATTATATTTTAATAAAAATAATTAAGAAAAAAAAGAAAAAGAAAAATAGAAAAAAAAGAATGAAGCACATAGGCACTGACCTCCAAGAATATTCATTGCAATAAAAGAAACGAGACATAGACACTAAATAAAATAGAAATTATAAATATCATTAAATTTTTAATTAATTATAAAATTAAATTATATATATATAATTTTATATAATATAAAATTAAATTATAAATATCATTAAAAGGGAGTAATGTAGCTACAACAGAGGCCACCCCGACACTGAAGTGACAAACAAGGCAAGGTAAAGAGGAAGTACAAGAAGGGACAGAGAAGGGCAAGAGAAGCAAAACAGAAGAACCTCCTTTAAAGCAGTGGAGAGGATTTCCAGAGGCACACGTGGCTGCTCCACAGATATTTGTTAGATAAATGGACCACGAAAAAAATGACCAAATAAACAAGGTGAATACTTTCAGTCACAAGCCTTTTGTTTTCTGAGGGCCAACAGATCTGAGCTTATTCCCCCACAAGCTAGCTCCCTGACAGCAAAGAAGTAGAGTCTTCCTAGGTGCCCAACTCTGAAGAATGATATTCTCTAGCCATCTGTCCTCCTCAGGTAAATGTTAAAATGGGAACTCTTTCTAGAACTCTGTCAGAATTCCCAAAATATCAGGGAGCCTACTGAAGTTCCAGTGGTCTGGTTCTTTCTTCTCAGTGTATCTCCTAGCTTCTGGGAGAAGGTGGTTCCATAGGAGGGACGCTGGGCCAGCTGATGGTTGGGATGTTTGCTGAGAAGAGGGAATATTACTTTCTGAGGTGCTGCCATACTATGGGCCTCCTAAGGGGAGGTACCCACACTTCATCTCATGCTTGAGGATCCAGAGCTGTGCAGGCATGTAACACAAAATGAATCTCTGTCCACCTGAGCCCAGCCACCTGTGTAATATGAGACACTCCTTATTAGCTGTACAAACTGCTTCAAGGCACAAGCCATACCCACTAGTCCCAAAAGCTATAGCACATTTCAGTCTAGACCTGGAACTTCAGTGAAAGTATGGAATTTTATCAGGTAACTAATGACTTCATAATTTTAAATAATTGTATGAAGAAAGTTCCTTAAGACTAAGATGGCCCACTTGATAGACTGCCCAAAACAGATAGGTGGGCTTTCCATTCTGCTAGAATCGCTGAGTTGTTCTTCTCATACATCTGGAGCTCTGGAAAATATAGCAATTTCGACTCCAACCATACTTGTTGAACTAGGGGATTAACATAGGTCCCGGGAATTGAGCTGAGGGGGCTACAATTTAACTTAAGAAATCAATATCCCCTATGTGGCCCCCATAAAGACATTTGAAAATCATCCCAGTGGTTTAGGTACTGATTTGATCCTGTTTGAGGCCCAAGAAGGAACTCACTAGGAGGGAATTTGATTTTAGAGAAAGTTGTAAGTATCTTAGACTACTTCCTAGAGGTTGTGTGGAGTAAGGTTCAATAGAGGATAATGACTTTAAGATGATATTAATAGCATCTCTTTTCTTTGTAGTTTGTGTAGAGTAGGTCTCATTACATTGATCAATCCTCTCATTGTAAAGTAGATATTGGTATAGAGGTAGGTATTTCCTTTTATCTTTTTGCATATTCAGCCTATTACTCTTATGGTCAAAGGAGCTAGAAGTCCTTACAGAGGAATGGCTTTCTATACAGCCTGACTGAGTCAGTAGCCATTAGTATAAAAAGTAGGAGAATCCACATAAGAATCTCATTCTTAGTTTCTCTTAAAAGATGAGTTCTAGAAACTAGGCTGTATTCCTTAGTGGTCATATCTGGTGGAGCTGAGTAAATGGCTTCTCCTTTAGCTGGTTTGTTACAGTCCTCATAACTGATGTTTCTCTCATTCCAAGTTCTCAAGCATGTGTGAAAATAAATACAGTGTTCTCTCTGCTTGTTTCCGTTCTTGTTTTTTGTTTTGTTTTTCCCAAGGAAGAAGAGCAAAGGGGAGAGTGGATACCACAAGGTAACTAACTCCCTGTCATATCTCCAGTTATTTTATATTAAGATATTAATATGTTTAATATTAGTAATTATTTACGTTAATATTGAAATGTATTGATTCTTACATAATTAGGTCATCAGATGCATCTTGTTTGATTTTCATGTTATCATATTAAAAAATCTATGACTGAGTAATTTCCCATAGTATGCAGGTACCATTACTCAGTTGACCATCTGGATCTTTTGTGTGTTGTCTGTTTGCCCTTCTGGAGTCAGTAGCTACAGATTATCTCTGGGGATCTCCTACAGAGTTCCAGTAGGGTAAACTCACCTTTCCATCCTCCAACCCAAGGTTCAGAGTTGTCAAGGATTGCATCCTGGCCAATCAGTGCCTTGGCTTCCCCTGGCCTCAGTGGTGGGTTGGAGTCAAAGTCAATGAATGATGAGGAGATATCTGCTGAAGCTTCTGGAACCGAAAAGGGTAAATCCTTTTCCTTTGCAGTGTGTCCCTGGGAACTTGTCACTGAAACTCACATCTTCACTTGACCACTGTATGAAGTACAGGACAAGGAGACCCACACCCACCCCCTGCACAACACAGGGCACAGGGATGAATGACAGAAGAAACCAGGCCCTAGCAATTTGAAGTAAGTCCTGCTCAAGTCTTTTGTGAGATCAGTCCCACCTTGGGACTTTGCAGGTATGAGGGATAATTAATTTCATTTTGGGTAAGCCGGTTTGGTTCGGGCATTCTGTCACTTATGACACATAATTGGAAGGGATTGATTCAAAGTGATGAGAAATGGAAGGTGAGGAATTAGTAATATCTTCCCTTGCATTTCTGAGTTTCTAAGAGAATGGTATCTCTTTTCTTGCAAAACCTATGCATTTCTACGAACATGTTGTCTGAGATGGAAAAGCAGACTTTCTGCCCAGGTAAAATAATCAGAAATTCTTTAAATGATAAGAAAAGGAGTAATTGTGTTGCAAGGTCTGCATGGCTGGAACGACTCCATGTCACACTCCTCCTTTTTTTGTAATCCAAAGGGCATGGCGAAGATCAGCTACAAGAGGAAGACATAATCAGAAATTTAAAATGATCTTCTGCCTTTTAAGAACCAGCAAGTGGGTTTTCTTCCTTCCTCTTCTGCTCCTCCCTCCCCCGACAAATAGTGTATTCTCATTACACACAGAGTCTGGGGCTTGGCTTTCGTCACACGCTGACAGGTTTCTGTTTATCTTAAGTGAGAAATGGACAAAAGGAAACACGAAACAGATGAATGGGCAAAAGTATGAATAAACAACTCAGGCAGCTGAATAGCAGATGGCCTCAGGGTCCCCATGACTAAACAAATTGCAAGATTTCTGGAAGGAGATGCTTGTTAATGTTTTTCTCAAGCAAAAGTTCAAGTGATAGAATAAAAATGACCTCATCGCTGACTGTAGCCCTTTGTAAAAAAGCAAAGAAAGTGTTTGAAAGGCATTGTGTTTTTTTTTAACTTTTTTTTTTTTTTAAGATTTTACTTATTTATTTGAGAGAGAGAGTGCACACGCACTAGAGAAAGCATGAGGAGAGGGGAAGGTCAGAGGGAGAAGCAGAGTCCCCACGGAGCTGGACCCCAAATGGGAGACTGGATCCCAGAACTCCAGGATCAAGACCTGAGCCAAAGGCAATTGCTTAACAACTGAGCCAACCAGGCGCCCAAAAGCATTGTTGTTTAAGTCACTCATTGTGCTCTCATTTATATTACAACATCTTTAACAGACCTCTGCCAGTGCTCTCTGTTGCAAATCTGGGGTACCAGAATGCCAAGAGCAAAATGACTCTGCAGGCCAACAGCATCTCCCCACCCTCCCCCTAGAAAAAGTTCTCAGAGGAATTGAGGAGAATGGCTCGCAAGTACGTAAATTATAATGCACTCTATAAGAATTCCACAGTGAAAGTACAGAGCAATTACGTGCACTGTGAGAATGGCCAATGCCATGGGCTTTAAGAGCAGATAGACTCGACTTTGAATCCTGAGTGGTTCCGCTCTGCCTTACTTAGCTTCTCAGAGCTGCCATTTTTTCTTGTAAACTTAAAATAATAATACTGCTACCTTTATTTACTCAGCGAACATTTACCAAAAGCAGTCTCTGGCCCTCAGATGTGGAAGGAAAAGAGAAGGGCAAGGAAGAAACATATCCTTTCTGAGGCTGTGGTAAGGGTTCCTGCAGGGTTTACTGCAAAAGGCAGCTGTGGTTGGAACTTACACACCCTGGAGCCAGATTCCTGTAGGAAAATCACAGCTCTGAGCTTACTGTGTGACCTTGGGCAAGTTATTTAACTTCTTTGGGCCTCAAGTTCCTCTTTTGAAAGATGGGGCTAGTAAACAGTAGGCTGTTATGAGAATTAAATCAGATAATAATACATCCCCATATCTACTAAATCCTAAAAAGCAAAATAAAATAACATGCAAAGCACAGAGTGTGGCTCCCTATTCACAAGAAGAAGAAGAAGAAGAAGAAGAAGAAGAAGAAGAAGAAGAAGGAGAAGGAGAAGGAGAAGGAGAAGGAGAAGGAGAAGGAGAAGGAGAAGGAGAAGGAGAAGGAGAAGGAGAAGGAGAAGGAGGAGAAGGAGAAAGAAAAATGCCTCATGCATTTGCTTCTGGTGGAACAGAGAGGCCCCACACATGTTATATGTTAAAACAGCTTATAATTGAGGTTTTTGATTGGAGAGGAAGCTAAATATCACCAGTTAAAAATAGTAAGATGTCTCACCTTGAATCTGATCATTTTAACTTTGAATGCAATAACTGGACTGGAAAATCTAACAGGCTTTCAATGTAACTTCCATTTATTTAATTACTTGATCACATAAATTCATTATTAATTTTCTTAGTGGGTCAAGCTTACGTCAACCCAGCCTCTGGTATTTTCTGCCTGAATTTTGCAATGGGACAACCCAAGTCTCTGGGCTGCAGATTTAGGAAAATGGCTAGCTAGGGTTGAAGGCAGGGGAAGGGGTAGGGGGCTATATGCCACGGAACACAAAGTCAACCAACACTCAGTACTTCTAGGAAATCCTGTGATGGCTTTTCAGATCCTGGATAGAGGTGCATGCTGTCTTTAGGACACCCATTTTACCAGAGCCACTGCGAATGAGAAGCCTTGGGTGCTTTCTTTTTCAAGCATTGGCGCTGGTGCAGATTTTTCAAAAGATCCTTGTCACTTGGGTAGAGGTAATGTTCACGCAACTGCTGCGCGGTGATCAGCAATGCTAAGAGACAGATCCATGTCCAGATTTAAGGGCATCCAGGGCATCCCCAACAGCTTGCAGGGTACTATGGAAAAGAGGCTTCACAAGGCACTGCTGGTGTAGTTTATGGTGCACCTGCGCTCGCTTTCGGGGTGAGCACTGCACACCTGGAGCGCGGCGCGGCTGAGATGCAGGGTCCCGGCTTCCATAGCCCGTAACTACTCGGTTTCTGCCTGGGAGTCTCAGCTTTGGCTCTGGAAATTTACAGCACTGGAAATATCGTGCACCAGGGGTAACTTGGACTTGTGCCTGGTGGTTAGAACTCCGTCTTTTGATATTGCCATTCATTTTTAAGATCTTTTAAGAATAGGAGAAAGCACCACGGTTGCCTCCTGTCTCTGTGCCCTTTGCCAAGGGTTCAGCGTCACGGCACTATGTTAAAGATAGGCCGGCCTTGTAAGTGCTACTCAGTACAATGAAATAGCACCTTCGTGAGTGGCACTTGACCCCAGAGAATCTAACATACAGCCAGGATGCAGTAGGGAAACATAAGTCTCTTTGCTAAGAGCATAAATTTAGCATGGAATGTGGAGGCCTGAATGCCCCCCCCTCCCCCCGCCCTCACACACACCTCCTGCTCTGCACCCAGGTGCTCAGTGGCTCAGGAAGAGCATCCTCGTGGAGAGGAATGACAATCTGACTTCCCGGGTTCCCACAGCGCTGTCTGCAGTGTAGGACAGGTATTACCAGCCAAGCTCTTATCTTATGTTCTCTTCCCAACAAAACTCTAAAACCTTGTTTATTGTCCCTGATGTTTTAAGATACGGAAAATAAGAGGACAAACTCGGGTCCAAAACCTCCTGGCTGGTGAAGGTTAAAGTTGACGTTCTGACCCCAGCCCGATGCTGTTAACTTTGACACATGCACGCTTGTTACTGCCTGTCACCCTGAATTTGCTTTCAGTGACACAGGCCAAGTGAGGCACATAAAAAGGTACTTTATAGTACATAATTTATTCCAAAGCCAATTTCATAATTTTACTTATTATTATTATTATTACTATTACTACTGTTCATTGTTGTTTAATAACTGGCTTAACAGATCACAAGAAAGAGCTCAATAAAATTCCTACAATGAGAAGCAGTCCCTGGTAGCAGCTCCCAAATAAGCCCCTGGCCACTGAAGTCCTCACAGTGGTTGTCAGCGGAGTCAGGGTCCCACCACACCCCTATCTCACCACTTCCCCGCTGCCCTGTGCTCCCAGCCAGATCTGTGACCCTGCTTCCTTCGGGGCCACAAGAAGGAACCACAGGAAAGGCCTTGAGAGAGTATGTAGCTCTTTGCTTAGAGAGGTCACGACATGACTGATGACGGACATAGATTAGATGCCTCTCACCCATGGCAGCTTCCAGCCTCACATGTGTTTTAACTTGACAATGAAGACAGGATGGATACTAGCAGCCCCTTCGAGCGGCCGATGATGGCCAGTGAAGAAAAGCCACGTTGATTTGCCTATGAGAACCAGCCTGGTCATGAGGGACAGTTAGCGAGGGAGACACTGATTTTGGAAAACAAAAGTGAAAAATGATTTTGTGTGTTATTATCAAGAACTTCCTTTATCTGCGGACACAGAATAGGATGTGAAGACTGTTTCCTCTATTTTCGGTTTGCATTTGGAGACACCAGATGGAAGAGCCCGTTTGGTTCTCTGGTAGGGTTTTCCTTTTAATCATTTATACCCATGTAATGAGGACCTACTCTGTGCCAAGCTCTGTGCTACCAGCTAAGGATGTTAGAGTGGAGTGGTTTTTCCCACCTGAGTCAGGCAAGTGAATTAATCCAGCTGATAAGAAATATTGCAAAAATGGACAGTATTCTCTGGGACAGACCAACCAATGTTAACAGTCCACCTCAGTATTTTTGTGATTTAGCATGTCACTGCCCCTTCAGTGGAAAGAGCCTTGCTCATCATGTATCATCATTACGAAACCCAAGCTCTTCTGCCCCAAGGCTTCACCTTCCTCTATGATCCTTCCCAGAGTTGTCTCCCTCCTGTTAGTGAATGGAAAGAGAGAGGGAGAATTGCCCTTAGAGGGTTTTTTGGGGCTCCCCCCAAAATGGCACAGATTATATCAGAATTCAGCCATATGGACATATCTAAATGTAAGGGAGGGTAGAAAATATAAACTTGATGTATACAAAGCTATACAGGAGAACCTGAATATTTGTGTAATCTAGAAACTCTGACATAGAGTTATGTTCAAATACCAATGTCGTAACAATTTCCCTGTTTTAAAAGGGTGGAAGTTGACATTGGCTGAGGCCTTCCCAGTTAGTCATGGACCATATCATCTCCCTTATTCCCTGTTAACAGCCCCATTTTTTTTGTTGGGCCCTGCCCCAGGTGTTAAGCTCTTAGTCTTCCAAACTTATCATGACTGATTCTATTTGGCTAACACAAGTTCTCAGCTTTTCTTGCAGCTAATGGTGGCAATGAGATGTAGATAGATATCTTATGAGGGCTCCTGAGAAAACAGTTTCTTTCTGATAAAGGGGCAGTCCTGGAAAGTAAGCTTGCTATCATGTTCTCTTCACCTTGCTTCTTGCCCTTGTGTGTGGTGATAGGAACAGTATTTGGAACTGTGACAGCCATTTTGAGACAATGAGGCAACAGCATGAGAAAAAAAAAAAAATCGTGTAACTATATGTACTCATTTGCCTGAGACAATCTCAGGTGAATCCTGCTGGCCCAGTATAATTTTTGATAATGCCCTTTTCATACTCAAAAGGATTCTGAATTGGACAACAAATTCATGGTCAGTCCCAGAAAAATCTTGAGATGTTGAAGCTGATAGGAAACAGTGATTAACTTCAGTGTTGCAGAGTGGCTGGCCCAGCTCTGGAAGATTTACCTCCTGATTTTGATTTTAAGTAAATAGCAGATGTCTCCTGTGTAAGCCTGTGTTAATCCAGTTTGCTGTTACTTTCAACTAAAAGCTTTCTTTCTTGCTAGACTTATCTTCAAATCTGGATTTTGGAGCGCCATTAGAACTTGACCACTAATTTCAAACTACAGCCTTTTAAAGTTCTGAAGTTTGAGGGTAAGTTTCTCTTTCTGTAATTCCTGAATTGGCATGAGAACTACTGAAATGCTGCACAGAAGGCTTATTTTGTGGTATTTCCAGTAGGAACCAGAAGTGGAAGTGTCAAAACTCTCACCAGGAAGCCTGTTACGAGATGTTCTACCCAAGCTGGCAACCTCAGGTAGTTTGGAAAGTACAAATAAGAGGTATAAAAAACTCTCTTCAATCCATCTGATTTTCCAACTCTCTGGATTTCAACTTCTCCAAGCAGATAGTATGCTTCTCATAAATCTTGAAAGGTTTAAATTAGAACATTTTCCTTTATTTTATCATAAATACAGAACAAATTGTCAAAGAAATGAGAATTAGAATCCAGGGGGAATATGTGACACTTTGCTGTCTATTTAATTTGAAAAGACTTACTGGTCAGATCTTACTGATGAGAAAGAAGTGCCAACTGTCTGGGAGAAATTACAAGAGAGATAAAAAAAATAAGTCACCAAAAGCATTTAAAAGTTAAGGGATAAATTTGTAGATTAATTCCAATGCACAATTTATCTATGCTGTGCGGTGTAGTGTCATATCACAGAGCAATCCCCCAACTTCCACCTCCCACAGGACAACAGGACCACAGGATGAACCATTGAGGCCCTTAGTTCATGAACACCAATTGCTGACTAAAAGACAATTTGCATATGTTTGCAACAATCAGGTGCAATTTGAGATAAGTTTCTAATATGGCCAATAGGTACTTTAAAAAGGAAGGATTTAATTATTTTAGAGAGAGAGAAAGAGCTTGCACATGGAGTGGGAGAGGGGCAGAGGGAAAGAGAGAATCTTCAGCAAACTCCATGCTGAGTATGGAGCCAGACATGGGGCTCAATCTAATGACCCTGAGACCATGACCTAAGCTAAAACCAAGAGTTGGTCGCTTAACTGACTGTGCCGCCTAAGCACCCTGTGGCTAATAGGTACTTTTTAAAAAATATTTTTCTCATAGTTTTCATTTTCCAAATAGTCATCCTCCCCATTTCTTCACAGATGCTGTTTCTTTCAATAATCAGCATCACTTAGATCTGAACGCATCTGACACTTTCAGGTCTCTTGCTTAACACTATTTTTCTTTGGAGTTAACTTGACATGAAATGGTTAGTCTGTTATCCTAATTAATGGATGATCTTTTACTTTTACCCAGTTAGGTCACTAATAAGATGTCCTGCCTGACCTTCCTCTAACTGATTTTAAACACAGCTGCCAGAATGGTTTTTTCAAATGCCAATGCAATGCCAACCAACCTCTGGTTGAAGCCCTGAAGTAGGTATGCATTCCGAGAAGGGCGGGGCCTCACCCCACTTCCCACCTAGCAAGGCCAACACATCTCTTTATGATCTGGTCCTTTCTTGCTTTTCGGAACTCACAGGCCCAGGCTCCTACCCCATCCTGAGTCCTTGCCCCACCCATAAGGAACTTCTTTTAATCTCCAACTTGGGGGATGCTCTGTCTTCCCTCTCTGCATTCTGTGGGTATGTGCTTGGTATTCCTTCTCTGTGGAATGTTCTTCCTACCCCTAGAACCACAACATCCATTGATTATGCCCACTTCTCTCCCCAACCTCAGCTTCATTAGTACTTTCTCTGGAAAAGCTTCTCCAACCTAGAAATCCCTGCTGGGTGACCCTTCTAGGCATTCCCAGACTTTCCCCATCAGCACTAAGCCCACTGTATGTTGATTGCCTAATTACTGGTTTAGATTCTCTGCAAACCTGAACAGCCTATTCCACTGGTGGGCAATATAATAACTTCCATGTATAATAGCCTCCAATATAGTAACCTCCATATCCTAACCCTCAAAACCATGAGTATGTGATTAGTTTTGGGGTTGCAAATGGAATTAAGGTGGAACATCAGTTAATTTGAAGGTAGAGAGATGATTCTGGATTATCAAGGTGGGTCCAGTGCAATCACAAGAGGCCTTAAAAGTAGAAGGGGAGGCAGAAGAAAGTCAGAGAGAGTCGTGACTATGGAGTAATGACCAGAGACGTGCACCATTGTTGGCTTTGAAGATGCAGCAAGGGAGCCATGAGCCAAGGAATGTGGGCAGCCTCTAGAACCTGGAAAGGCAAGGAAACAGATTCCCCTGGAGCTGCCAAAAAAGAATGTACCCTTGCACACACCTTCATTTCAGTACAATGAGGTCCATTTTGAACCTCTAACCAATAGAACTGAAGATAATAAATGTGTGTTGTTTTGAGTCACTGAGTATATGGTTATTTTTTACAGCAGCAATAGAAACAATAACACAGGAAAGAAATGCTCTCTCTTTTGCTCATCATTTCAGCCCAAGGTGTGCATTAATCCCTGAAATGTGGTCAGTGGCTCAACAGCTACTCATTGGATGGGAGAATAGAATGGCAGGGCCAGGAAGGACTCTTAGGTGACACTCTGTAACAGTCAGTGTGACTCAGAGAGATGCTCACAGCCTTCCTCCTGAAATCCTGCCCATGAAGATGATTCTCCACTGGATTATTTCCGTGTTTGATTTTTTGCTAGAGAAGAAGAACATTCTTCTCTTTGGAAGAGGTTAAGATGATACATACACTAACGGTAATGAGAGGGGAGAAAAGGGGAGAAGCTGAGCCAAGGAGAGAAGAAAGGGGAGAAGCTGGGTCAAGGAGAGAAGAAAGGGAAGCTGGGTCAGGAGAAAAGGGGAGAAACTGGGTCAGGAAAGAAGAAAGGGGAGAAGCTGGGTCAGGGGAGAAGGTAGGTCAAGGAGAGAAGAAAGCGGAGAAGCTGGCTCAGGAGAGAAGCTAGGTCAGAAGAGAAGAAAGGGGAGAAGCTGGGTTAGGAGAGAATCTGGGTCAGGAGAGAAGGGGAGAAACTGGGTCAAGAATGTAGAAAGGGGAGGAGGTGGGTCAAGGGAGAAGCTGGGTCAGGAAGAAAGAAGAAAAACTGGGTCAGGAAAGAAGCTCTTATGAATTTAGGGCAACCGAGAGGCCTGAGTATTGAGCATGAGGGATTTTGATAGATATTTTTGACGATTATGAACTAGAGCTGTTTTAGCGTCTTTATAAGACAAAAGTCTAAAATGTGATTATTTTAAAATCAACTATGACTCTTAAATTGTGTGCCTTTAAAAATCTTTCTGCAAAGACTGGGTCATTTAGGCATTCTACAGTTATTAGGGTTACACTTCTTTTGACACAATAGCACAATGACATAAACACACTGTTGAGTCCATTTTGGATATATGAAATTTAAGTATACTCTCTGTTGATGAAACGATATATATCTTTTTTTCTCAATCTATCGAGTTACTGGAAGCAAACCCATGAGTTCTTGGTTGATCACATTCACCATAAGATACAGCAATATGCTGGGATTTATCTGGCCCCCTTGGTATTCTTCCTAAGCAGGAGCCCCAGGGATATCAAAAAAGCACCTAAAATAATTTGCCTTGATTACTATTATACTCACAGTTACCTTACACTTTTGTTGGTTGCTTTTCTCTTATTGTAAAGTTTAAGTGAGAATAAGCTTTGCTTACTTAACATGACTTTTAATAAGAAAATATTTCATGCATTATCCATAAGGAATTTTCTTTAAAATCCAGCTACCAAGAAGCTAAAAATGAAAGGAAACTCTTAAGAAAACAAAATTTCCCAAGATTTTGGAACTGTAGAAGAGTAAGGAAAATAAACTCTCATGGGTACTAAAGAAGAAACAGTTTTTTTCCCCAAATTCCTAAGTTTTTGGACAAAAATAACAACTTTGAATTGCAAGCTTGGAGAAAATCAGTCACATCTATTTTCTGTACATTTGCTAAATAGGACAAGAACATTGCAATAATACAGATGCCAAAGGTTGATTTTTTTTTTAAAGACAAAATTGACTGGCATCATTGTAGGAATGCTGACCGAACAATTCTGTTTCGCATAGTAAAGCCAACAGACACCAGATCAACTATATTCAGTCTTCGTTGCTTCTCAACAGTGACATGCACTGATACGGAAATTTGAATGCATTCTTGAAGTTTCTCTTCCAGCAAATAAACATGCTGGGTTCATCCATTGATGCCTAAACACATGGGTTATAATACAAATTTTTAAACTTCACAGGCCTTCTCTTAGTAGCTTAATCCATTTTTTTTTCTCTTTCCAAGAGCTTAAACTAACTGTACTAAAGAGTAGGTCATGAGCAACTTAGGTTTGTGTTACTCAACTTGTGGATGCTAACTTTTAAAACTACATTTCAAAAAAAAAAAAAAAAAAAAAACCCACATTTCCAGGGCACCTGGGTTGCTCAGATGGCTTAGTGTCTGCCTTTGGCTCAAGTCATGATCTCCGGGTCCTGGGATTGAGCCCCTCATTGGGCTCCCAGCTCAGCAGGGAGCCTGCTTCTTCCTCTAACACTCCCCCTGCTTATGCTTTAGTTGTCTCTGTCTCTCTCTCTCAAATAAATAAATAAATCTTTAAAAAAAAAAAACTGCATTTCCTTGTAAAGATAAAGTACACACATATTCAAAATAAATTAAAACAGCAAAGAAAGAAGGCATTCTTGAAATTATAATTATAGTTTTTGTTAACGATTTGCTAGTGTCTGACACTATCACTAGAATGTTCTACCCAAGTGGGGATGGACATTGTATTCAATCAGCAATTGTGACAACAATTTCCTTAGTGTCCAGTGCAGAGCTTGGCCTTTAACGGGCTCTCAGTAAATAATTCTTGGTTGCAACATTAAAGGAAACCAGAACGGTCTGATACAAGTTTGAGTCTACAAAAGCAACATGAAGGGTATGGTAGGTCTAAGAAAATGAAATGAGTTGTAGTAGAAAATTCATGAGAATCCAGAATGAACACTAAGCTACATGACTCTGGGTTTAGGGCTCTTATTTTCACCATCAATTTAAACTGAAATTCTTTTCCTAATAATCCCCAAAGCAAGAGTTTCTCATGGGAACCAGATTAAAGAGCTCTAGAGGCCTTTTTCCTCTCTCCCACTCCAAATTAGATGCATCCAAGCTACCTGGGACCTGCCCAACATTTTCAGGTATAACAGGTAAAGGATTAAGGATCACCTCGCCATTAGAAGATGAGAGATGGATACTATATGTGGCCTTGGTATCTCAAACAAACAAACAAACAAACAAATAAATGAATAAGGGTGGAACAATGTAGGCCAGGACATCACTGATCTCCTTAATCACTTCTCTACCCTCATAAAAGAGTGAGTGCGAAGTGGAGAGAACAAACAAAATTACTGAACCTTGAAATTTCACACACCATCCATGCATATCCAATGATGGGGAAGCTTAGGCCACTTCCTATGAAATTCTGGAGCTTAGGAAATAAAGGGCTTCACAAAACACTCTAAATTTGGGGGGTTTACTACATACAATACCCATAGGTACCTCCAATTATTAAATTTCCAGAGAGAAATTCAAGTCCAAGAAATGAAATAAATTCTCTCCAATTAAATGAAAGGAAACTGAAGTCTAGAATTCTGTTCTCCTTGCCATCTCCTCTTACTGTGTCACGGGTATCTCACAAAGATGCTTCATGTGAGTTGGATGTCCTCCTGCAGCAATCACATCCTCAGCCTTCCTCCCAGGAAGTGGAGGGTGGGAAGCTCCATCAGCATCTAAAAAATTGAATGAGTGCTAACATGAGCCCTTCACAGACCTCAATTGCCAATGAATTCACATGTCAATGGGATAAATTGAATACCACAAAATACAGACACCAAAATGCCATTCTCAACAGGTATACCTCAACAGGCACATCAGATATGTTTTTTTTTTAAAGATTTATTTATTTATTTGACAGACAGAGATCACAAGTAGGCAGAGAGGCAGGCAGAGAAAGATGGTGGGGAAGCAGGCTCCCCACTGAACAGAGAGCTTGATGCGGGGCTCAATCCCAGGACCCCAGGACCATGACCCAAGCTGAAAGCAGAGGCTTCAACCCACTGAGCCACCAAGGCGCCCCAGATATGTTTTTGGAAGTAAGTAAATATTTCAGTGCAGATTCACATTGCTGTTGATGTAATTAGTCAAAAGCCTTAACAGTGAAAGCTTAGAGAAAAGAGCAAAGAGGCAATCTCCCTGATTTTAGATTTACAGGATGCCAGCTAATTTCCAAACTTGAACTCTATTGTTGTGAGAAATTTTCTTTCATGCCCTATGCATCCTAAATTCCCAGGAAAACATTCATCTTACAAATTGACTCTGTTCTCAAGTCGGGGTATTTTCAACACTCTCATCTTGCAAAATTTAGGATTTTGCTGTGGTGGGATCCTAGGGGATCTCCAGTCCATCAACAGTGTTGCTTTTTCTTGGCACCCTGAAGGGCGATGAACCAGGGACTCTATCTCAACACACAGATTTTACTTCCTCTTAGGAGCACTCCTAACAAAGAAATTTCCAAGCAAATATTACCCTCCTTCTCCACAGACCCAGTGTCTTGTGATCCTCTTTCTCCTTCACCTCCAGAAAGATCATAAGACATTATGAACTATTAAACACTCTTTCTATCTTGGAATTACAGAGATCTGTCTTAAAGGCAGTTTTCCCCTGATTTCTGAAGAATTATGCAAAGCAGTTCCCTGAACCAAACTTTATTTCGCTGTTTCCAAAACCTGTGCTGCCAGAGGGCCCAGCAAAATGCAATCTGTTCTCTCCAAGATGCGTTTCAAAACATTGCCATACTCTGCTTTTTTATTGTCCAGGCTTGGACTAACTTACGTTATGAAAATGGTAGCGAGATCGTTCCTTCTTGTCACTATTTTTTCTTGCAGCAGAGGACATGCCTCTGATTGTTCTCCAACTTCTTTCAGGTAAGCTCAGCTGAATTTGTAAAAATGTACCTACTTCCAAGTTCGTTCTAAACTCAGTCTTCCATGTGTAAGACCAGAACCAACCAACCAATTTTCATTCCTTCTTTCTTATCTGCCTTCTTGCCTTCTGGCTTTCCCACCTTCTCTCCATTTCCCTTTCCTTTGGGGTTGTAATTAGTATTCCTAAAATATCTGCAAGAGCAGATTCTACCTTGTGGGAAGCCCCATGGTAAAATTTATGACACAGATGAGTTTGGGTCAAGAGTAACTCTGTGAAACAAAGTCTGCTCATCTTGCAGTTGCTAAAAGCAGTAATTCTCCTATGCATTATTCCATTTGCAGTCTAACAATTCATCCAGGACCATACTTAAATCTGTTCTTCTTCCTGCAAGGCTCCTTCTGGCTAGCACCATTTGTCCTGAGTCTTCCCTTGAAGTCCTAATTCCATTCACTGAAGAGTAAACTTTGCTTAGATTCTAAGACCAGGGAACACATCTGCCTCATTCACTGCTTTATAACCTGTGCCTATGACATGTCCATAGTAAGTGCTCAGTAAATATTATCTGAAAAAGTAAGTGACTAATAATGGCATCTTGAAATTCACCTTGGCGGGGGCTGAAATATTCTATGCTTGTCTTTACAGCCAGTCTTTTAGTTTCTGTCCAGATCCTGTACAACCTTGAAGTGTAACTGTCTTTATTTTTAAGGTCCCCCCCCAATTGAGTCCCTATATCTGGTTTTAAAAAATTATCTCATGGTGATTTAGCCCAGGGTCAGGCTCAGTGGGGAGTCTGCCTCTCTCCTTCTCCCTCTCCTTGCTCACGCTCTTTTTCTAAAATAAATAATATAAAATATCTTAAAGAAAAAAAGGAAATGATCTAAATGATCTTATAGTGATTTCTGTCTCTAGGTTCCCACTTATTCTTGAAGTTATTCTGTCTGAAACTTTCTGTCTGAAACTTTCCCTTCATTGACAATTCAACATCTCTGCACTACAATCATCTTCCCTGATCTACATTCAACAAACAAAGAAAAGGAACCCAGGCAGAAGAGTAAAGTGAACAGAAAAGAAGGACCAGATGGTGTGTATTTAGGGGGATTCATATAAGATGGGTCATTAATATCAAAGGTTGCAGAGACGTAGGTGAAGATGAAGTCCCGGAAACCTGATTCTAGATAGGAGCCGCAAGAGAGAGTTTTTAGATCCACTATGGGGGGCAGAAACCAGCTGTCGGGATTCAGGGACTGACTACGTGTGAACAGTGAATGCAGTTCTTCCTTCAGCAGCCATTATGGGGAAAGGAGAAACCAGTGAGAGAGAAGAGTAGAGAACATTAGATAGTGACAGAGGATTTTGAGTATAACTTTAGAAAGAAACTGAATCTGAAGAAAGGAAGAGTCGTTTTTCTCCTCAATAGCTTCCATTTGTGCTACTCTTCCCATTCCTTAATTTAGTTTCATAATTGCGTTTCTTTCCCGGACTAAGCAGTTGGGACTGGGAACAAAATGACAGCTCTCACACTGACCCTTCCCTGGAGATGTCCTTCACATGATCAGCATGACCCATTGAAGACAACTGGAGTGTGATGAGGAATGGCTGCCTTATGTTAGAAACACAATGCTTTGAGAACACAGAACAAATTAATTGCTTCTTTGCTTCAGGGAGAAAGGAGTTAGTAATTTTATATTGGCTTATGAGTTATTATTTTTTGTGTTGGAGTTTTATGCTAAAAAACTTAATATCTTTTTTACTATACAAATCACTGTTAATTGTTTATTTGCACACTTAACTTTGCTTTTTCTTTTCTTTTTTTTAAAGATTTTATTTATTTATTTATTTATTTATTTATTTGAGAGAGAGAGACAGAAAACATGAGAGAGAGAGTAAGCACGAGTTGGGGGAAGGGCAGAAGGAGAGGGAGAAAGAGATTCCCCACTGAGCAGGGAGCTGAACATGGGGCTTGATCCCAGGAACCCAAGATCATGACTTGAGCCACCCAGACACTCCCTAGCTTTTCTTTCTTATAATCCTGCCAGCATGGCCCAAGACTTTACTTGTAGTGAATTCCAAGCTCAAATATTGCTGAATATCATTTCCACAACCTTTTCTTGGGCCAGTAGATTTTGTGTTAGATTTCTTATAACATTTTTGTTAAGCCCTGCCTTCTTATGCTTATGTTTCTTAAATTATTTTATATTTATCATTATCTTATGTAAAAGTTTTTTTCATTAGTCAATTCCTTTCCTGAATTTTCTTTTGTCCAGAATTCTACTTGTCCCTGTTAAATTTTTATGCTCCACCCTATTTTCTTTTTATTTTTAAGTATCTTTTTTTTTCTCTTTGGCTTTTTAAAAGCACTGCCATGTAATAAAACAAATATTGAGATGGAATTTGAAAGGTTTCTTCTTCCACAAAAATATTTTCCAAATGTTTCCCTGACATTGAAGATTGACCTTTGTCAAAGGGAAGAAAAAAAAAAATGAATAGTTTCTGGTTATTAGAAACAGTTCCATACAAAATTATAAATCATTGAGATTTATTTTAGACATTGTCTTCATTCATTAAACAAATCTTATTGAGAGCCTTCTATGTTCAAGAATAAGGTATTTTGGGGCGCCTGGGTGGCTCAGTGGGTTAAGCCGCTGCCTTCGGCTCAGGTCATGATCCCAGGTCCTGGGTTCGAGCCCCACATCGGGCTTTCTGCTCAGCAGGGAGTCTGCTTCCTCCTCTCTGTCTGCCTCTCTGTTTACTTGTGATTTCTCTCTGTCAAATAAATAAAATCTTTAAAAAAAAAAAAAGAATAAGGTATTTTCAGTTCCAGTTCTTAGAGTCACCATCACCTTCCATGGCTGCATACTCTCCATTCTTCAAACAATCCTCATCCTCATATTTTTACCCCTTCTCCCTATCAAAAGCCACTGAGAGAACAGAATCTAAAACTTACTCATATGAAGACATGAATGAGTGATAGCAACTTGAATTTATAATCCATCTCACTTTTAATTGCAAAATGAATAAATTAAAACAAAACAAAACAAAGCCAAGACAGTATTATTTCAGAGAAATAATCAGAAGAAGCCTTTCTGTGGAAGAGAACCTGTCATCTTAACACAGGGAAATGATGCCGTGCCAGTAGCATCAATTTTTTCCAGTTGTTTTGACTTCTCAGTAGGTAACTTCCAATGTGCCTAAATGATAGAGGAAATTTGCCTTACTTGACATGTATAAATTGTTATATGGTTCAAACATTATTAGAGGACCTCTACTGCCTCTACAGTAGGCAGTAGAGGTCCTCTTACCTCTTCTTACATATTTACATATCTTAAGATATGTAAATGATAACATGTGAAATTTTGAAGAGATAAATGGAAAGATCAAGATGACACACCAGGGTGTAAGGAGAGAAGGTGGGTTATGTTGGGTGTACCAAATTTGCTTACATATTTCACCTCTCTCATCTCTTCCCTGAATGCTGTCACTTGTTTCATTTCTTGTCTATCTCCTTCATATTTGCTTAGGCAATAACCTTGTGTAGAAATCTTACCTGTCTGTCTCCAATAGGCTATTAAATGATTATCCTCTCTGCTCTTACTTTGGTCTCTCAAAGCACAGGTCTCTTTGTGCGTATCCTTATTTTAGTATCAATCATTCTATGTACTATTAACAATAAACTTGTTTACCTCTTCCCCTTCATTCTTTGATTGTAAACACTGCCTATTCCTTTCTGAACAATTCAGACCTTAAAAAAGAATAAAGTTCCTTGAAATCTAGTGGCTGAAAAAAGTATGTATTGAATAAATACTAGGATTAAATTAGGGGAGACTTTAAGAATTGCCATTAAGTTGCCCTCTATATCAAATTTATTTAATCAACTATTGTGATAGCACCTACTTTCAAAAGTTTATGATTAATTCTACAAATTGCAGTGAATTTTCAAAAGATGGAGGCATTCCTCCAAAACCACATTCTTATGAGTGTTTTTAAAAAGAGAAGAAACTCAGAGTAAAAGAAAGCTTCTTGCAAAACTTTTGGATGATCCATAAACTCTATATCAAATTGCCTCTTAGCATACAATTAACTTGGTAGTGTATTATAAGTGTCAAGGGAGCAATGCATAAACAAATTATTTTGTCACTGGGAAAGATCCTGAATATTCTGGCAAGAGATAAATTTATAAAATAAAATATTGTACATTTTTAGTTGTACTGACCAGGCAAATGGCTATGCAAACTTGGAAGGAAGGTATACCTAATGCATCCCCTTGAATTCTGTGATATAGATGATAAAATTTTTTGACAGTTTAAAAAGAGCATGCCTTCTGTGACCATGAAATGTGTTACAAGTGGGTCAACAATCACCTTATTTTCTAGGGTAAAATCAAACTGTCTTGCCTTTCAATTTATAACACACAATTTTAGAAACTATAAGCTTGTGAAGACTTCGATATGAGTTTTATAGTCTCATCTTAAAAGAGCTATAGTCTCTAAGAAATCTATCATATCTTATGTACACTCTCCAGATATGCTCATACTTCTTCACTCAGCCCATGACATCTACTCAGTATTTTTACTTACATCAATTTGTAAACAATGTTCATCCTATTAAACTTTTCTAATTCTTCATGTATAATCGCTTGCTTCTTTTTCTACATTCATTTTGAATGTACTTAATTTATATTGCTTTTTTATAGAATGTGTTATTTGCTTTTTTGAGGACATATACCTTAGACAAAGATTCTTACATATAAAGATTTTGCATAAGTATCTTTTACAGAGTAGATCAGTAACAAGTATAGCTGAATGAGTGAAAGTTAAAAAAAACCCAAAGTAAACGTCTTAATTTCTTTTCTCTCAGGAGGCATAAGATTGAGAAGTTAAAGTGTTTGGTTAAAAATCTTTTTCTTCTTCTTCCCCTTCTTCTTCTTCCTCCTCCTCCTCTTCTTCCTTTCCTCCTCCTCCTCCTCTTCCTCCTTCTCCTCCTCCTCTTCCTCCTCCTCCTCCTCCTCCTTCTTCTTCTTCTTTCTCTTCCTCTTCCTCTTCTTCATCATCATTGTTGTCATCCTCAGAAAAATAGAACCAGCAAGATCCTGCCTTTGGACTCAAACTGAAACACTGACTTTTCCTGGGTCTTAGTTCTTCCTGTCCTCAGGCCTGTAGACTCAGACTAGAATTATACCATCAAGATTCCTGGGCCTCCTGCTTGCTGACTCACCCTGCAGATATTCAAACTTATTGACCTCCATAATCACAAGAGCCAATTCTTAGTATTCAATATTTATATAAGATGGTGTAGTTCCAGTTTGAGTTCAAAATCCTGAGAACCAGGAGAACTAATGATGCAGTCCTCAGATGAAAGCTGACAGGTCTGAAACTCAGGAAGAGCCAATGTTCCTGTTCAAGTCCAAAGGCATAAAAACACCAATATCCTAGTTTGAAGGCAGGCAGGAGGAATTGAGTTTTGCTTGGAGGATGGTCGAACTTTTTGTTCTACTCAGGCCTTCAACTGATTGGATGAGGCCCACCCACATCAGGAAGAGAAATCTGCTTTACTCAATCTATTGTTTCAAATGCTATCTTATCCAAAAACACACTCATAGAAACAATCAGAAAAATATTTGCCTAATATTTGAGCACCCTATGTCCTAATCAAGTTGACATGAAATCAACCTTACAATCCTCATCATTACTTAATCATCAGTAGGAGATATCATTTATTAAATTTCTGTAGAATAGGGGCGCCTGGGTGGCTCAGTGGGTTAAGCCTCTGCCTTCAGCTCAGGTCATGATCTCAGGGTTCTGGGATCGAGTCCCGCATCAGACTCTCTGCTCACAGGGAGCCTGCTTCCCCCTCTCTCTCTGCCTGCCTCTCTGCCTACTTGTGATCTCTCTCTGTCAAATAAATAAATAAAATCTAAAAAAAAAAAAATTTCTGTAGAATACATTGTTGCACTTATCATTACCAGGGAAACCATAGATTCTCCAGTAAATCATAACCTAAAATGGAATCAACAATAAAATAATTTTGTCATTTGGAGAAAAACTGTTTTGAAGAAAAAAATCTATATATTTATGTGACATGGTGAGAAAAGACATTCACAAACTAAACAAAAAAGTTGGCTACATATTGAATAAAACAGTTTGAAAGAAATGAATTCAAAATTAAATCTGAAGTCTGTTGAATATTAATTACTTTTCCAAATCTTTATGTCAGAAAATTCTTCCTCTATATTAGTTATGGTTATTTCTTTGTCTATAGGTATGTGATATCAAACCTCATGAAATTCCAAGGCCAGAAATACAATACTATAAAAAATAATAGTGTTTTAGCTAGAGCTGTGTCTTGAGACCACATTTTGAGTTAGTGCAAAGAAAAGATGTTAAACCAGGAAATACAGTTTCTACTAATGGTCATATCTGTCCCCCCCCTCCCTTTTGTTTGTATCTTATAGCAGAGGAGAAACAATAAAGAAGAAATTTTTAGAAATGAAAGCTCACTTGATAAAAGTACAGTGAGTTTTACTGTAGAAAGTAGAACACAGACATAGAATTCCAGGGATGTAAATGATCTACTTAAATCTAGGGTTTGCGAGTGGCTAACTAATATATAATTATTATGTTGCTTTATCTGATTCAAAATATTGAAGAGCAACTACTGAGACAGAAGAGGATTCAAAGGCAGGTTTTGATATCTAATAGTTGTGAAATCTTAAGAGACCATTTTAAGCCCAGAGCTTTAGTTTTTCCAACTGTAAAATGGGGATGATGACACAAAGCTTTCATAAATGTTGGAAAGGCAAAGACGAAGTGTTTGCACCTAACAGTGTGCACCTAACAGGGGTTCAGTCATCAACAGTTGTTACTCTGTAAGACCGTATGCTGACTGAGTGCAGAGGTCATTTCAATATTATTTATCATTTGTCCCAGAATCCAGCATACTATATGCATATGGTAAACACTTATTATTCAAATTAATGAATAATGTTCCAGACTTGTACAAGATAGAGATAAAGAGGGAAGAACTCTTCATGAGTGACTCATAAAATAATGACCTTTTAATACAATAGTCTTTTTAAAAATTTTTTTACTTGCAGAGAGAGTCAATTATCATATGGTTTCACTTATTTGTGGAGCATAACAAATAGCATGGAGGACAAGGGGAGATGGAGAGGAGAAGGGAGTTGAGGGAAATTGGAAGGGGAGGTGAACCATGAGAGACTATGGACTCTGAAAAACGATCTGAGAATTTTGAAGGGGTGGGGGGTGGGAGGTTGGGGGCACCAGGTGGTGGGTATTGTAGAGGGCACGGATTGCATGGAGCACTGGGTGTGGTGCAAAAATAATGAATACTGTTATGCTGAAAAAAATAAAAAATAAAAAAAAAAATTTTTTACTTATTTATTTCAGAGAGAGAGAGAGAGAGAGAACAAGTGAGAACAAGCCAGGGGGACAGGCACAGGGAGAGGGAGAAGCAGACTCCCCACTGAACAGGGAGCCCAACACAGGGTTCAATCCCAGGACCCTGAGACCACCATGACCTGAGCCAAAGGCAGGTGCTTAACTGAATGAGCCACTCATTGTCCCAATACAGTAGTCTCATACAAGATCATGTAAAGAATGGCTAGATCAGGGAAGTATGAACAAAATAGGCTGGGTTGCATTTATCTCTGAGCATAGACCAATTTTGCACAATAATAATGCATTTCACATTTTATGTATTTTGTGAAAGTTTATTGAACACCTGCAATGTGGTGGTAAAATACACTTTGGTGGACATATTTTAACCTCACAAATGTGTCGCTACTTGGTGTGTCTTGCTGGAAATCTAATGAATGGACAAAAGTCAGGTTGACTATTTATATAAGGCAGTGCCAGCAGATCTGGAGGAAATGAATGTATTTTTTTCTGCCCTGGAAATCTCTTCAAAACAAGATGCTGATTTGTTTTCCTGGGATAATTTCACTCAGTGTACTCAGTCTTAACTAGATAAGTCTGATCTCCTGTTGCCTCACTTACCTGGCAAATTGAAATTAAAGCTCCATTTTATAACCCACCCTTTCCACAAGGACTGCCACCATCATGCGATTCCATTTTCACAATGAAAGCACAAGAGCTATGTGTAATTCTACCAAGAAGCAGAGAGTCACGGCTAACCACACTCTTCTCTGGGGAGTCTGGTACACTTCTGGTAAACGCGGTTCCACTACCACTCTGGTGCAGCTGAGGGCCACCATTTAACACTGTTCATTGTAATTGGGCACACATTGAAATCCTGCAGTAATTAGATCAAGGCAACTCCAGACTAGACTTGCCTTGGGCTCCATAAGTCAATGGGAAATCTGCCAGAACCTCTGGCTGGCACAGTGTAAAATAGGGTCATAAAGCTTCCCAGACCAATGTCTTTCAAAGGAGGTAATTTTTTTCTTTACAGTTTTATAGGCCTCTTGGGTGTCTTGGTAGGGCATAATTCTCTGACTACTTATAATGGAAATATTTCATGCTGGATAAAGGAGTAAATTTAATTGGGGAGAAAACATTACACAGGTGGCTTCCCTGCATACGTCCCAGGAGATGGTAACAAGTGGATTTAATACTCACTACCTCACTGGTACTTTAACAATGCAATAAGGTAAAAATGATTCAGACTCTGAAATAGGCCACAAGTTAAGCTTTTTCCATATGACCCAGGAGTGAGGCAAATATGTTTGTCTAATGAGGGCGACATGTGTTTTAGAAACAGCCTGTCAGAGAATGAGGAGGGAGAAAATTTGGAAGAGAAATATTTTTGTGGGGGCAGACTTTAGAAGCCAGTTGAGGGTTAGGAATACAAGGGAGAAAAAGAAGAGCGGGACCAAGAAGGCAGCAGAGGAGACTCCTGAACTTTTCCTCACATGGATGCACCAAATGTGCTGTTCCAGGCAGAAAAAAATCCCTCTGAGAGAAATGCAGACTAGTTGAGTGACTTCTATATATCAGGTAAATGAGAAAACACCCACGTTGAAATGGGTAGGAAAGGCTGAGACTTAAACCATAAACCCCACCCCGGCACCCTGACCTATAGTTGTGAAAGAAACCCAAGCCTCCAGCTTCCCCATAAGGAGTTTTACTCCTACACATCCAGTGCCCAAACTTTAAAGGCTTCCACCCAGGGGACAGACTTCTAAAACACCTGGCTCAGAGAGTAAACGGAGCTTGTGCCCAAGAGGCCACTGGACTCTCACAAAGAAGCTGTTCTTTATGGGCACATGTGTGAGCATTCGCCATGGCATCTTCCCAGGGCTCAGCACGGAGGAAGCAGGCAAAAATGTGAAATGCCCATCTCCCAGTCTTTCTCTGCAAGGAGTTTGACTGGATACTTGACATGCTACTTCCTGAGGGTTCAGCTTCTAATGAGCACGTATCTAGGGGCTAGCTGCGATCTTCCTCAGAGCCTGGGAGAGCTGGTGGGCATTCCCCCTTCTCCCTCTGTCTCACTCAAATGATGAAAACAAGCTGCCAGCACCTCTTCAGAGGAACATGTACATGCATTTGGCACCCCAGCTTTTGTGGTCCCACCTGAATGACAGGTACCAGACTGCCAGACTGTGATAGCCAATCAGTCTTGCACACAGAACTGTAGCAAACAAAAAAGCAGTTTTAAATGGACAAACACATCGGCACTCATCATGGCTATCCTCCTCCTCCGTACCCCTCCCTCCACCAGCTCATTGTTGAGGCAAAAAACATCCATCTCCCAGTCTTCACAGGAGGGGATTTGACTGCATACTTTATGAGTTCCTGCCTGAGGGTTCAGCTTGTAATTAGCACACATAAATACTGACTGTGACCTTCCCTAGACCCAAAAGATACAGTAGGCACTCCCCCACCTTCTCCCTCTGGCTTGTTCCAACAATAAAAACAAGTTGCCAACATCTCCTTGGAAGGAGTTTATGGACACATTTAGTACCCCAACTTTTACAGCTGCCACCCAGGGGATCGCCCTTCCCCCTTAATCACCTACTTCTGATAGCCAATGAGGCTTGCATTCATTCATGGGAAAATAGCAACAAAGAAGTGGTTTTTAAATGGGTATAGGAGAGCCTCCCCATTGCTATCCTCCTGGACTCAGTGCAGAGGAAGTAGGTAAAATCACGCATCTTCTAGTTTCTCCCTGGAAGGGACTTAACGACATACTTCCCAGCCGTTACCTAAACATCTGGTTTCTAATCAGTCTGCATCTAGGTGCTGACTGCAATCTTCCCTTTGGGAGGTAGATCGGTCTGGGACTGCTTTCAGTTATTGGGAGCCACTAAGAACAAATATGGTGGCATAGACAATTACACATATTTGAGAGACAACCAGGAGTTTGGGCCATGCTGATTGAGGAGGTTCATTTCCCGTATAGGACCAGTATGTAAACATGGGGAGCAGTTGTTGTTTTATCTAATGTGCAGAAATCAATACAGAGAGTCAAGAAAAATGAAGAAACAGGGGACCAATCAAAAGACCAAGATAAATCTCTAAAAACTGATCTTAATGAAATGGAGATAAGTGATTTAGCAAAAAAGAGTTCAAAATAATAGTCATAGAAATGCTTACCAAGGTCAGAAGAACACTGTATGATAAAATGAAAATTTCACCAAAGATAAAATATCAAAAATACCAAAGAAATCATAGAGCTAAAGAATACAATAATGGAATACCAAAAATCATAGAGCTAAAGAATACAATAATGGAACTGAAAAATTCAATTGAGGGAGTCAAAAGCAGACTGGATCAAGTGAGCAGAGCCTCAGCAAACTAAAAAAGGGGCAGTGAAACTCATTAGAGGAGCAAAAAAGAAAAAAGAATAAAAAACAGTAAAGATAGCAGACTTAGGATCATCATTAAGTTGATCCATATGTGTATTGAAGGGGTCTCAGCAAGGACATAGAGAAAGAGGCAAAAACCTCATACAAAAAAATAATGACTGAAAACTTTCCTAACCTGAGGAAAGAAACAGACATCCAGAACTAAAAAGCACAGAAAGTACAAAATAAAATGACTAAGTAAATCTACATAGAGATATATGAAAATTAAGTCAAAAAAGAGAATCTTGAAAACAGTAAGACAAAAGCTACTTGTTATGTACAAGGAAATTCCCATAAGATTATAAGCAGACTTTTCAGCAAACATTTTGCAGGCTAGAGGGGACTATCATGATATATTCAAAATGTTGGGGGAAAAGACTCTACTGATCAAGAATATTTTACCCAGCAAAGTGGTGATTCAGAATTTAAGGAGAGATGGTGAGTTTTAGATGAACAAAAGCCAAAGGAGTTCATCACCACTAGACAGGCCTTGCAAGAAATTTTAAAGAGAATTCTTTAAGCCTAAACAAAAGGATGCTGATTAGTAACATGACAACATATGTAAGTATAAAACTCTCTGGTAAAGGTAAATATATAGTTAAATTCAGAATATTCTGATATCGTAATGATGATAGGTAAATCAGTTACAATTCTAGTATAAAGGTTAAAAAACAAATGTCTAAAAATTAACTATAACTAAAATAATTTGTTAACGCATACGTAGTATAAAAAGCCATTACTATTAAATTGGGGGTTATATTAATGTAGAACTTTTGTATTTATTTAAAGTTAAGTTGTTAACAGCTTAAAATAGACTGTTACAACTGTAAGATGCTTGCATAAGTTTCATGGTAACTACAAAGCATAAACTTTTCGTTTTTATTGTAGACACACAAAAGATAAAAAGAAAGCATACTGCTACAGAAAGTCATCAAATCACTGAAGAGAGCAAAAAAGGAATAAAGGAAAAAAGACACTACAAGAACATCAGTAAATAATTAACAAAATGGCAATAGTTAAGTCCATACCTGTCAATAATTATTTGAAATGCAAATAGACCAAATTCTTTAACCAAAAGAATTTCAGGGCGCCTGGGTGGCTCAGTGGGTTAAGCCCCTGCCTTCGGCTCAGGTCATGATCTCAGGGGTCCTGGGATGGAGTCCCGAGTCAGGCTCTCTGCTCAGTGGGGAGCCTTCTTCCCTCTCTGTCTCTTTCTGCCTGCCTCTCTGCCTACTTGTGATCTCTCTCTGTCAAATAAATAAATAAATAAAATCTTAAAAAAAAAAAAGAATTTCAGTGGCTGAGTGAATAAAAAAATAGGACACAAATACATTTACCTATGAGTCTCATTGCAGCTTTAAGGACACACATAGAAAGTGAAATGATAGAAAAAAGTGTCCCAAGCAAATGGAAACCGACAAAAAAATATGGATAGCTATACTTATATCTGAGAAAATAAAACTGAAACCAAAAACTGTAACAGAGACAAAGAAGGGCAGTATGTAATCATAAAGGGGTCAATGCATAGAGAATATAACTGTTGTAAATATTTTGGTGTCCAGCATTGGAATACTAAATATATGACACAAATATTACAGTCCTGAAGGGAGAAATAGATAATAATGTAAAAATAGTAGGGGGTTTGATATCCCACTTTCAAAAATGAATAGATCATCCATATAGAAACTCAACAAGAAAACAATGGACTTAAGCTACACTTTAAGTGAGCTAAACCTCAGAGAGATATACAGAACATTTCATCCAACAGTGGCAGAATACATGCTTTTTTCCAGCACACTTGGTACATTCTCCAGGAGAGATTATGTTTATTGTGAGGCCACAATAAAATCTGAACAAATTTAAAAAGACTGAAATTATATCAAGCATCTTTTCTGACCATATTGCTATCAAATTAGAGATCAATTATAAAAAGAAAACTAGAAACATCACAAGTATGTGCAGAGTAAACAACATGCTCCCAAACAACAAATGGGTTAAAGATGAAATAAAAAGGGATGGAAAGAAAAATTATAAGATAAATGAAAATAGAAACACAATAACCCAAAACTTATGGGATGTGACAAAGGCAATTCTAAGAGGGAATTTCATAACCATAAATGTCTACATTAAGAAAAATGAAAGCTCTCAAACAATCAAACTTAATATCTAAAGGAACTAGAAAAAAAGCAGAGCGAATGAAGTCCAAAGTTAGTAGAAGGAAGGAAATAAATCAGAGTGGAAATAAATAATATAGAAATTAAAAAGTTAATAGGAAAGACAAATAAAGCTAAGAGCTGGTTTTTTGAAGACATAAACAAAATTAACAAATCTTTCACTAGACTGAGAAGAGAGGAGGCTCAGGTAAATAAAATAAAAAATGAAAGAAGAAGCATGGTAATTGATGCCACAGAAATACTAAGAATGATAAGAAACTACTGTGAACAATTATATACCAACCAATTAGATAACCTAGAAGAAATGGGTGAGTTTCTAGACCCATACAACCTGTCAAGACTGAATCACAAAGAAAGAGAAAACCTGAGTAGGTCAATTACTTAGAAAGATGAATTAGTAATCAAAACCTCCCAACAAACAGAAGTCCAGGACCAGATGGCTTTGTTAGTGGATTCTACCAAACCTTTAAAATTCATACATAATCAGAAAAGACTCCAAATAGCTAAAGCAATTTTGAGAAAGAACAAAGCTGGAGGCATCATACTTCCTGATTTCAAACTATATTACAAAGTATGATAATTAACACAATATGGTACTAGCATAAACAGAGACACATAGATCAATAGAACAGAATAGAGAGCCAGAAATAAATCCTTGCATATCTGTTCAATTAATTTTCAGCAACAGTGCCAAGAATGCACTGTGAACAAAAGATAGTCTCTTCAATAAATGTTGTTGGGAAAACGGGGTATTTACATGCAAAAGAATGAAACTGAACTCCTATTTTATAGCACCGACAAAAATTAACTGAATTAAAGACTTAAGCATAAGACCTGATATCATGAAACTCCAGCAGAAAACAGGGAAGAAGTTCCTTGACTTTAGTTGTGACAATGTTTTGTTGTTGTTGTTGTTGTTGTTGTTTTTAGATTTGACACCAAAAGCAAAGGCAAAAAAGAAACAAACAAGAAAACAGGGAGGACTACATCAAACTAAAAATCTCCCGTACAGCAAAGAAAACCTTCAAAAAATAAAAAGGCAACCTATAGGTTAGGACAAAATACTTGCAAACCACATATCCAACAGAGAGTTAATATTCAAGATGTACAAGGAATTCATATAGTTCAGTAGTAAGGTAACCAAATAACCCAATTTTTAAAATGGGCAAAAGAACTAAATAGACATTTTTCCGAAGAAGACTACAAATGGCTCATGGGCACATGAAAAGTGCTCAGTATCACAAATCATCAGAGAAATGCAAATCAAAACTTCAGTGAGATATAACCTCACACCTGCCAGGATATCTATTATCTAAAAGACAAGAGATAACAAATGCTGGCAAGGATGTAGAGAAAAGGGTATCTTTCTACATGGTTGGTAGGAATGTAAACTGGTTAGCCACTAAAGAAAATAGCAGGGAAATTTTTCAAGAAGTTAAAAATAGAGCTATTATATGATATAACAATCTCATTTCTGGGTATATATCCAAAGGAAAGGAGATCATTGCTCAAAGACAAATCTATACTCCCATGTTGATTGCAACATTATTAACAATAATCACCATGTGGAAATACTTAAGTATCTACCAACAGATGAATGGATAAAAATTGTGGTCATCTATCTATCATCCATCTATCTATCTATCTATCTATCTATCTAATGGGATATTATTTAGCCTTATAAATGAAGAAAATACTAAATGTGAGACCCAAAATCATAAAAATCCTTGAAGAGAGCACAGGTTGTAATGTTTCTGACATTGACTATAGCACCATTTTTCTAGATATGTCTCCTGAGGCAAAGGAAATAAAAGCAAAAATAGATGATTGGGACTACATCAAAATAAAAAGCTTCTGCACAGAGAAGGAAACAATCAACAAAACTAAACAACAATCTAATGAATGGGAGAAGATATTTGCAAATGACATATCCAATAATGGGTTAGTATCCAAAATATAAAAAACATATTAAAAATATATAAAAAATTCAACACATACACAAAAAAACAAAATCCAATTTAAAAATGGGCAGAAAAGGTGAGCTTGGGTGGCACAGCAGGTTAAAGCCTCTGCCTTTGGCTCAGGTCATGATCTCAGGGTCCTGGGATCGAGCCCCGCATAGGGCTCTCTGCTCAGCAGGGAGCCTGCTTTTTCCTCTCTCTCTGCCTGCCTCTCTGCCTACTTGTGATCTCTGTCTGTCAAATAAATAAATAATACCTTTAAAAAAAATAAAATAAAAAATAAAAATGGGCAGAAGAAATGAGCAGATATTTCTCTGAAGAAGACATCCTGATGGCTAAAGACACATGACAAGATACTCAACATCACTCATCATCAGGGAAATGCAGATCAAAACACCAATGAGATATCACTTCACACATGTCAGAATGTTAAAATCAAAACCACAAGAAGCAACAAGTGTTGGTGAGGATGTGGAGAAAAAGGAACTCATGCACTGTTGGTGGGAATGCAAACTGGGGCGGTCATTGTGGAAAACAGTATGGAAGTCCCTCAGAAAGTTAAAAATAGAACTACCCTAAGATCCAGTAATTGCACTACTGGATATTTACCCCAAAAATTCAAAGAGATACTTGCATCTCTATATAGCAGCATTATGTACAATAGCCAAACTATGGAAGCAGCCCCAATATCCATTGACAAATTGGATAAAGAATATATATATATATATATATATATATATATATATATATATATCTCCACACACGCACACACACATATATCTTCATGGTGGAATATTATTCAGCTATAAGAAACAATGAAATCCAGGGGCATCTGGTGGCTCAGTAGGTTGAGCTACCGACTTGATTTTGGCTCAGGTCATGATCTCAGGGTCTAGACATTGAACTCTGCCTCAGGCTCCATGCTCAGTGGCGAGTCTGTTTGTCCCACACCTCACCCCACCCTCCGCCTCCCCCAGCTCTCTCACACACACTCCCTCTAAAATAAATACATGTATAAAATCTTTTTAAAAAAGAACGAAATCTTGCCATTTTCAATGACATGGATGGAGCTAGAGACTATAATGCTAAGGAAATAAGGCAGTCAAAGAAAAATACCATATGATTTCAGTTATATAAGGAATTTAAGAAACAAAACAAATAAGCAAAGGAGAGGGGAAAAAAGAGACAAACCAAGGACCAGACTATTAATTATAGAGAACAAACTGATGGTTTCCAGAGGAGAGGTGGGTGAGAGGATGGCTGAAATAGGTGATGGGGATTAGGGAGTGCACTGGTCATGATGAGCACTGGGTGTTGTATGGAATTGTTGAATCACTATATTATACACCTGAAACTAATATAACTGCACGTTATACTGGAATTAAAATAAAATAATAGCATGAAATGAAATGAAAATAAAGGACGTTAATATTGCCATTTCTAACAACATGGTTGAAGCTAGAATGCATTAGAACAGTTGAAATAAGCCAGAAAGAGAAAAACAAATACTGCATCATTTCACTTATATATGCGGGATCTAAAAATAAATAAATAAATAAAGTTGAACCCATGGAAACAGAGAATAAAATATTAGTTTCCTTGTACTGGATGGGAAAAATGGAGAGAGTCTAGTAAAATGATACAAGCTAGCTGTTGCAAGTATAAGATAAATAAGGTCTGAGGATCTAACGGTGACTAGTTTCAATAACACTATAATGTGTGATTAGAATTTGCTAAGAGAATAGAACTTAAATGTTCTCATCAAAAAAATAAAAGGTGGGGCGCCTGGGTGGCTCAGTGGGTTAAAGCCTCTGCCTTCGGTTCAGATCATGATCCCAGGGTCCTGGGATTGAGCCCCCGCATCGGGCTCTCTGCTCAGCAGGGAGCCTGCTTCCTCCTCTCTCTCTCTGCCTGCCTCTCTGCCTGCTTGTGGTCTCTGTCTGTCAAATAAATAAATAAAATCTTTAAAAATAAATAAATAAATAAATAAATAAATAAAGGGTAAATATGTGAGGTGATAAGAGTGTTAATTAACTCAGTAGTGGAAATCCCTTCACATTCCATGTGTATATCAAGTCATCTGTACACTATAAATATATTAAAATTTATTTCTCAATTATATCTCAGTAAAATTAACAGAATAGCAAAAGTACTAGGTTAAAGACATAGAAGAGGAAGAGAAGAGGTAAAAATAAACAAAGGTCATATTCTCATTTACATGGTGTGTTGTTTAAAGATGTCTTTATCGCTGTTGAGACAATCGATAAAAGCACAAGTATATTATTTGAAGCTACAAAGGTCATCTCCAAGATACAGAAGTAGTGAACAAAAATAGATTTGGGCAAGAGCAGCGATAGCGGTAAGCAAGCTAACTCTGAGTGTGATTTTTAAATCACGGGTATGTATTCTATTATAAAAGTGTTCAAATATCCTTTTGAAAATAAATTTCAATAAACATGGGTGGGGAAGAAAATAGGAGGGAGAGCCTGAAAGCAGAGGAAAGGTAAGAGAACACATTTCTGTCTTAGGAGAGCTCAGAGATCATTCTTGCAGGTAGGAAGCCGGGCTCAGCTTACCTTTTAAAATCTTTGTTCTTTAGTCATTCACTTATATACACTACTTAAAAGTTCTGTGAAAATGGGTGCTAAGTGATAATAAATGTAATTGCCTCGTTTTCAGAAAAATTTTCTTCCGCGGATGAGGCTCATGATAGAAACGCACTTAGAAGCTTGCTCTTGGCTGAAAGAGACGAGGCCCCGCTTCTGACAGAGGAAGGAAATGGGGCACCAGGAAGCCAGTGGACACTGCCAGCTGCCCAATGCCGCCTCCACGGTATGTGACACTGCTAACACAAAACGGGAACGACGGATTAATCGGCATCATGAAGAGACTGGGAATATTTATTCCAAGCGTTGCCTCTTTGTCCAGATATTTTCCATCTTCAGTTATATCAGGGATCCGCAACTGCTCATCGACACTTTAATTCCCGTACTAACTGGGTTTCACAACCAGTCATGTTCAGATAGAATTTAACACCACCAACAAAAACCCAAAGCACATCAAGTAACAATTTAATCAATATATGGAAGTAAGTTTTACTGTGCAAAAGCAGTCGTGGAAGGTTCTTCAGGACGTTCCTTAGGAATGAATCTCACATCCTCTACTTCTCCAGAAGGACACCCAGGCGGCAGCAGCCTCGGCCACCTCTCCCCCACCCCAACCCCTCCAACCTCACTGCACATCAGGAAGTTGACTTAGTAGCCAGAACTCTCATGGAGAGTAAGAGAAGCAGCCCTAAAATTTTTATCTTTGTCTTACTAGCCAGGATGAGAAGTCTTTCTGGAGCTTGGCTCCAAGAGGTATCTGCCACCTGCCTATATCCCTAAAAGTGTATATATTTCTGGTGACCCTTCCAGAATCTATTTACCTTGAACAATTCTAATGTGAGTCAAGCTTCTAGTTTGGAAAACAAAAAGCCATTTATACTTTTGTTTTCTTTCCTTTTTTTTTTTTCAGATTTTATTTATTTGAAAGAGAGAGAGAGTACACATGGGGCGGGGGTAGGGGCAGAGGAAGAAGCAGAAGAAGATGATCCCAGGACCCTGAAATCATGACCTAAGCCAAAGTCAGATGCTTAAGACTGAGCCACCCAGCCTCCCCTTATTTACACTTTTCTTGATGAATAGTAATGTAATACGAGCCTCTGTCCAGAAAAAGAATAGGTAAGAATCAAATTCTGTACCTTCTTGGCATCTATTAAAGGTAATTTGAGTGCCTGACTTCTCAGTTAACCAATCATCAAAGCTTCCTTTTTGCTGCTGTTGTTTAAATGTATCTGCAAAAGATCCAACATTCTACACAGGTGTTAATTAAGTTTTCTGTTCTTCCCTGAACTGCGGGCACCAAGAGATATTGGTCAATAGTCCCTTTTCTTCAAAGTTCTTTTGGTTAATGAAACATCATCTTGAATCAAAGTCTGTCTGAGGTTTACAAGAAGTAAGTATGGGTAAAGAAAATTCTAAGCTAAAAGTGTGTATAGAGGAAAAGGTGTTACCATGTATGTATCAGCATTGACCCATAGTTCATTGTGTTTATTTTTTTTTATTTTTTTTAAATTATTATCAATATTTAAATTTTTTTATTTTTTCAGCATAACAGTATTCATTATTTTTGCACCACACCCAGTGCTCCATGCAATCTGTGCCCTCCACAATACCCACCACCTGGTGCCCCAACCTCCCACCCCCCACCCCTTCAAAATTCCCAGATCGTTTTTCAGAGTCCATAGTCTCTCATGGTTCACCTCCCCTTCCAATTTCCCTCAACTCCCCTCTCCATCTCCCCTTGTCCTCCATGCTATTTGTTATGCTCCACAAATAAGTGAAACCATATGATAATTGACTCTCTCTGCTTGACTTATTTCACTCAGCATAATCTCTTCCAGTCCCGTCCATGTTGCTACAAAACTTGGGTATTCATCCTTTCTTTCTTTCTTTCTCTTTTTTTTTTTTTTTTTTTTACAGCTTTATAAACATATATTTTTATCCCCAGGGGTACAGGTATGCGAATCGCCAGGTTTACAGACTTCACAACCATAGCACATACCCTCCCCAATATCCATAACCCCACGCCCTCTCCCAACCATTGTGTTTATTTTTAATCCAGTGCAAAAACAGTGATTTGTGTAGTTACTATATAACTTGTAAATTTCCAGATGAGAGGAGGGAAGTGACAAATTCAGCTCAATTTTATTTTCCTACCATATTCCCTCGTAAGGAAGAAAAAGTTCTATTTAGAAGAAATCATCTCAGGATAAAGTTAACCAAAACCTTAGAGAGGCAAAACAAAGCATTCCACTTTTATCATCAGAAAATAATACTGAACTCTTCTGAAAATCGTTTTGACTGATTGTGTTTATGTAAGTTATTACTAAAAACAACGTATACTTAGATTTGAATTTAAATGTCAGTGTAAGCTTTATGGTAATTGTAGAAAAACGTGGAAATATGTTCAAGGATATTCATTGCAGCACTGTTTATAATAACGAAAGAGTAGAACCATCCTCAACTTTCAACAAGGGACTGATTCAATTTTAAATGCATCTTTATAAGAGAATGCCATATAGTGGTAAAGAGGGTTGTGGGTGGGCCAATATTTATTGACAAGATGGCCAGACGTGTTGTTGACTAGATACGTCTGGATGTGTCACACACATAAGATACAGAGCATGATACAGAGCAACTGAACTTATGGCAGCACGTATATGTGGGTATGGGTTTTTGTGAAGAAGACGGGGCCCGGGAGTACAAAATGGAGACACGTTAGCGGGGAAGGAGAGAGAAGAACTGTTCCATTCCAGAAACAATTCCATCTGCAGGGGCAGCAATATTCTGAGCTGCAAAACAGTAAGGCTTGTTCCAATTCGTTGTGTCTCTTTGGCTCTGGAATTGAAGGTTGTGAGTGGTCTTCTTTTGACCACTCATGTCAGATGCGTCATGCAGCAGCCCACGTTGGGTTTTTCCCTTTATCAGTTCAAGGATCAAAGTGGTAAGTCTGTCTTTATAAAAAACACTCTCTCAGCAAAAGTACAATTTTTCCTTTCATTGGAGTACTTATCCGTGCCAGCACAATCATCTCTGTTAACTCAAAGTGAGCGACTCTAATTAAGGAAGTTACTTTCAAATTTTAAATATCTTTATATGTACCTATTGGGAGATCATTCTCCATGAGTCTTTTGAGGTTCTGTGAGTCTTGCAAGAAGAGCTACTGACTATATTTGTTGCAGACTCTTTCAAACTGTATAGTGAACAGCCTCAGAATATAGAGAGTATGTCTCCCCCAGGTAAAAGGCAGGTTTCTTTACTCTCCACCGTAAGAAAGATATTGTTGCCCTCCAGGGCAAAGTACAGACAGGCTTACTGCCCATTATAAAAGATTCTCCCGTTATGTAGCCCCCTGAAGGTGCAGGATGAAGGCATGAAGCCTTTTGTATAGCAAGAGAACTGATGAAAATGCCGATACTTGGTCTACGCTATTACTGTAACTGTTTTTGTCTCTTATGCACGGGTCTCATGCCATCTGCCAGTATCCATGAATCTGGAAGGCTAACCTGTTAGCTGGAAAGTAGGGTAAAATTTCAGACCCTTCACAATTATCGACCAAGGTATTGAAGTTACAAGTGTCTCCATTAGGACATTTAATCACATATTTTGAAGTAAGTTTATTGAATGTCAAACACTAACCTTGGATGTATTGATTTCTGACATTTCTTCTTGAAGTAAGTAATTTTGATTGACTATCACAAACTGGCTTAAGGTACTTATCAGAGTATCAGCTAACCTTAAAAAGACATTAAGAAATAGTTGTCCTTTCAAAGTTATTTTAATTATAATGATGGATAATCTACCAGAACGGTTTTCTGACAAATCAACAGAAACAGAGACTTTGTATTGATCGATTTACCAAAGGTTCATATTGCCAGTGAAATCAAAGCAATTTAAATAGGAAGAGAGGAGAACGGGGTCAATATGAGTGGTCAAGTTAGATTGTATTCTATAAGCAATGAAATGTCTTTGGTTTGTTTTCCAGTAAATAATCAATTATCAGAAACGGTATTTTTCAAGGATATCTCAGGCACGAATGGACTTTTGGTTAATAGTCTCATTTTCTTCCTTATGAACTTGTATACAACTTGGAGAAATCATTCTCTCTATATTTCACATAATCCATGTTAAGTACCTCAGTCAACTAGTTATTATGTCAGTGCAGAGGTGTGATACACCTCCTTTCCAGAGCCTTGCATCATAGATTTCACACAGAAGGAGCTGCTATAATCATAGTACAGAGTCCTCAGGTCTGCAGGGTGAAGAGGTGGGAGCAGGGACGTCTGAGAAGCCTTTTGGGAAAAGGTAAGACCCAGCATAGACAGGTGTCTGTGTACAACTTCAGTGAGCAAGGTGTGGATCCAAGCCTGTCAAAACAGAGTCAGGGCACAGCATGCTGGTTGTCAAGGACACAATGAGGAACAAGTGTTCGCTGGAGTGTGTAGGGCTTCAGGGGTACTTCCAGCTTGAAAGAGGATGATTAGTCAAGTTCAGTCAAGAAATGAGTCGTTGGGGGAATGTTTTCATTGCGAAGATGTTTGAAGCTAGGGAGTGGAGGAAATCAGCAAGGGAGAGTGTGTAGGGTATTAAACGAGCTAACCTCTTCACTGTGAAAAGGGCCCCAGAAGGAAGAAGAACCTGCCCGGGAGACCTGAAGACCCACCTACACAAGCAGGTGATGCATTCGTGGACACACAATAGTTGTGGGAGTGCCAGAGTGCGATTCAACCTGGCTTGAAAACACCATGTAACCTCAGCCAAAACTTTCACTCAGCTTCAGTTTTCTCAGCTGTCCACTGAAGAAAGACTCTCTAGTACCCACCAAGCTTCCCGCCATCTCTGAATCCCTAATCTTATTCCCCATTAATAGTGAATAGAGAATCTGAGGCAAGACCGGGCAATCTACTAAGGAATTCCTGGGGCAAAGACGGGAGGCATTACAAACTCTGTGCCCTCATGCACCTCCTTTTGTCTCTGGGTTTATTCCAATGTTTAGATCTATCCCGAAATTAAGTGTTGGCGCTGTTAAAAAGCAGGAGCCACCCTGACACAGTAGAAATATCAAAGCACAATCTATAGTCACAGAATCTGTATTTTAGGAGACATATGAAGTTCATTTGCATTGTTCTGTGTCAGATCCTCTCCGAGAATGCATATTAAAAGCTAGAGCAGCACTGGTACCAATGGCATTCCTACTAATAAAGTCAACAGGAGAAATGACAGTTGGATACATGTAACATGGTATGAGAAATCCAATTTGCATCCTCAAATCCGTTAATTCATGTGTTCCAGAGTTAAGATAATAATAGGCTGGAGAATTTCAAGTTTGCTTTGATAGATGAAACGTTTGCTGGAATGGTTTTAAAAAAAATTCAGTCTGTGTCTGTGTGCCAGGCAGGATCTCTCACATTATAAAAACAAAGCTTTCGCCAAGCTGTCTTATTCCTGGAAGTAAAGCGAGCTAAAAATCCAACAATGGCAATATCTTAATTAAGGAGGAAGTATAGCACAGTTCAGGCTGTTTTCCAAGATGATCTAATATTTTTATCCCTACAATTTTTTTTTTTAAGAACCATCCTCATGGTTTAAGGCCTGGGTTTATACATTTACATAGTCTATTATTGAGGATATTTTATGTCTTTAAAAAATATTATAACCAATTGGAAATATTTTTCCCTTAAGCCAATTAATTTGGGGAGGAAACACAGGCAAAGAGAGCTGGCTATGAGCCGGGCACTATAGTAGATACTTCGTGGTGCTTAGCTGATACTGTCTTCACAGCAGCCCTGTGAGGAATGCATGAGGAAATTAATGATCAAAACCGTAAGGATTTTGCCAAGTTGGCTTACTAGTAAAATTGAGTATCCTTCTCTTTGACACAAAGGAAATCATTCTTTTTTATGGATACCCTCTGAACATGACATTAAGTAAACTTCAAGGGACTCTTCCCTTTCTGATAGCGTGTTAACCAGAGGACTGTCCTCTTTGCAATAGTCAGGAAGGTGATAGATGGAGCATGGGACAGAGGGTGTGGGGGACTTGCCACCTCTGTCAGCTCAGCCTCCCATCCCATCTGGGCATCTGTATATGCCTCCCCAGTGAGGGGCCACAGTCCTTTAGCTGACTGCTTTCTATGGTTCTCATTTTTTTCATTGGTGTCTAAATTACTTGTCAATTTTAAATGCTAACAGCCTTTTCCCCCCAATGATGATAATTGCTAGAAGACCAAGAGATTTTTTTTTTCTTTTCTTTCTTTCCCTTTGTTGTTGTCGTTGTTAATTAAGGAGTTTTAAGCTTGAACTAATGGGCTGGATGCATAGATAATAAGTTCAGGATTCTGACTCAATTTTAGGTTATCACCCTGATGACTTCAAAGTTGTTGGATTTTACAATTTCAGTTCTGATGTTAGACGTACAGAAGAGTCAAATGCAGCTTCGTCTGTACATTCCCTGCTGGTTGCTGGCTTCTGTGACCTAAGTATGCATCTCATTACTTGTGCGGGCAAGGCTCCATCGCTTGTTTTTTTTTTTCTTTTTTAATCCATAACAATCCTGAATTTGCATGCATTCACATTTCTTGGATGTCACAGCTGAGTTTCTTTCCAATTTCTGTGAAGATTAGTGGAATAAGAATTGCAAATGTGTGAAGTCCTACCAGTTTAAATTAGCCATAATGAAGTTGGCCTTCTCCAGGGTAAAATTATGAGATTTGAGTAGCCAGTCTTACAGGTTTTCAGAGGCAATCCCAGATGGGATATAATTAGCTGGAGGCAGGAATTATTATTTTTCTATATTTAATCAAAGTCACACCACTATTGATGGTCCAAAAAGTCATCATTAGAATGTGAAGCGATTGAGTTCTTAAAAGAATAGCTGTGTAATGAACCAGAAGCGAGGCCACCAGAGATGGGTCTCTTACTGAGTTGCCAACATCAGTCATGCCAGTGGTGGGGGCAGGGGGTGTTCTCACCTGATGTATCATGGCAAGGACTTCTATATATCTGCTTTCAGAATTATGTTACTTCACCCAGTATCTCTGAGAAATCTACCTTCCAGTTCTTTGCAGGAGCTACCAATCTATTCATGTATCCTGTCTTCTCATAAATCCCTATCTACTCCCCACCACTTGAGCAACTTACTTCCTTTTCTATATCACTTTTGCTTGAATTCATCTTAGCCTCCCATTTGTCTGAAATGGAAACTCCTGACTCTAGAACACACAATTTTGTTCTTTTAATGTGTAGTGCTTCTTTATTGATTTGTCCCTGTCCCCTCTCTGGTCCTAGTTCTCACCAGACTGAGGAGTCACAGGATGTGCCCAGTGTTCTTCCAAAGATTACCTCCACCACCATGTAGGATCTTTGGTTCCAACAACAATATATGGTCGGTTGCCACACTTACAAGAGAACTTCTGTGCTTGAAAATGCACTTCTTGTGGTTTTTGGTGACAAGTGTGCACTACTATCAATTAATCAAGTAATTGAAAAACCAAAACAGCAGCAACAACTTCAAGTTATAGATTATATCATTTAGCATAGCAGGTGTCTTCTTTGCCTCTTGATTTGTACTAATTTACATGAACGTGTCACCCAGCTACCACTTTAACCATTTCAGTCATAGAAATACTTTGTTTAGCAATGCTTGAATTCTGCACAATTCCAAATTAGTGAAAAATAAGGCTTATTTCTAAGTTTCTGAAGATTCTGTCATTCAGTGACTTTAGTTTGGACAGAGTTTAGATGAACTTTTATCATTTAAAGCCTACATTTTCATCACTATAATCATATCACTGATGGAACTGAGAGCTCCAGGTGAGATCCATCCATCCTGATGACAAGGTCATGACCACAAAGCTTTTGTCAACTCCAAGCCATCCCATTCCCTTGGAGATGTTTTTAAAGTAGGCACAGATCCACAAGACTAGATTTGACAGGCTCAGTGTCTGCAACACACATTTATTTTCCAGGTGTGCAAGATAGTCAAAATGACTCTGATGAACTACTTTCCTTAAACAAAATTGTTCAGAGAGGGAGTCGGGAAAAAGGTTCCAGGCAAACGGGGAGGAAGTGTGGAGGTGAGCAGCATGGGCTCACACAAGACAGGAGGCTTGGTATGGAGGGAGACTAACATGGATCCAGCTAGAGATGGACAAAGCAGACAGGAAGTCACTCTAGAAACATCTCAACAAGCAAACATAGGTGTCAACAACTTATATGGACTATATCATAGTATTTTCATGAGTATTTGTTGAGTGGGGAAGTCATAGAGATTTCAAGGTAATGATGATTTCCAGAAAAGAACAGGCAGAATGCTTTATTTCAGATACTCACACACAGAAAACTGCATGAATTATAAGGTGTGTAGGAGGCTCATAGGCATATGTATAGCTAAGGCAAATACTTCATCTCGAAATATCTATTTAAACTCATTAAAAAAAGGAATCGGCAATATTGTCAGAGCACATATAAATAAGGCTCGTAATGAGCAGGCTGGATGGAATCATTCCTGAGAGAGTGGGAAGTACTCAGAACTTGAGCAGTGAATCAGCTTCACAGAACCCAGTACTCGCTCATCATCAAAGTATCAAAAAGTCTGCACTGCAGGAGGGCTGTCCCAATGCACGAGTGCCCCACAGTAAAGCAGCAGACTGCAGGGGATGAAGCCTTGCTCTCCCTTCTCTGGGATGCTCCATCCCAAGCAGGACTCAGGGCCTGAGGCTTTGGCCTTGCTCAGCTCATAATGTGGACTCCTTCCAGGTCTTCCAGAGGCAAACAATAGCCAAGGGCTCACACATTTCTAGGTAACAGATTGGTATTAAGTAGCAGAGAGTCAAGTAAGTATCTGCCCCGTGGCTTGGAAAGTAGATGGTTCTTAAAGAGAGGCATTGATTAGGAAACTGTCTTCTGGCTTGTGAGTGATAGCCAGCTTCTAGGAGCGGTACATCACTGGTGATGGAGGGGTGGGGGTTGTGAGGAGTAACGCCGACTGTAAATTACCCTGCCGCCAAAACGTTTGGGCCAGCGCCACTGTGCAGAGCACTTCTAAGGTCATCACACTTGCTGAATATTCTCTGTACAAACTCGCATGGAGATTGCAAGCACAAGACACTAATTTACTTCCCAAATGGTATTTTGTGGAACCTGTAAGTTACTACTGAAATAAAAGGTTTATGGATTAAATAAATTTGGGAAGCAGGGCACATTAATATCCCTTCTTGGCCAGTCACTGACTTTCACATTGAACGTAATTTTATTCAAAGCTCAGAAGGGCGATGTAGCAACGAAACCAACTTAACCAGGAATTCCTTGTCTATTTCTATCAGAGAAACATTTTTAACAGCATCTGCAGTTGATTCCTCTTGGCTTATCTACTAGCCAACTTCTCTCTGTATCACCACCCACTTCACACAAACATGCCCTTAAGCCCAAGAGTGGGTTTCCAACAGTCATGTTTATACAGTGGAGCTAAGGAATTTGTTGAGATTGGCAAGACAGGCAAGAGGATAATCCTTAAGTTCAGAAGTATGTGCTTAAAGCCCACACTTACAAGCTGCTTCTCCATCCTCTGTTCCCCGTACCCTTACAGCATCCCCTACCAATCAGCTAATTAGGGAGAAAAACAGTCAAAACTAACTTCTTGAGAGCCGTTTGCCAAATATGGAAAGAGGAGCTATGACCACTGTCTGTTCTCAGGACCTCTCTGTCCAGAGGATGGAACTGGACACATAGGCAAGCCTCTGGGCTCTCCTAGACCCTAGATTCTTGGTTTTCCCTGTTATCTCCTGCCTCCAGGTGCTGCTGCTGTATAAGAATAAGGTGAGCATGAGCTTTCCCAAAGTACCGAGCCCCCCACCCCCCCGACCCAGCTCTGCTGGCTTTGAGGTTCTTTCAGTGCCCATCAGTAGTCAATGGGCTTTTGACAAAAACTGTGGGCATAGCTGTCATTGCAGAAATGAACCAGACTCATACAGCCTCAACAGATACTCCTAATAGGATACGAAAGAAACTCCAGAGCTGGGGGTTGTCAAGATTTTTATGACATGTCTAGGGAAAGGAAAAAGCTGGCCCCCCCAGACAGAGGAGGGGAAGAATGTGTTCAAGGAACAGAGAGAGGATCCCAGAGCCTGGTGCCAGACCCTTCCTGAAATCACTTTCAGATGTTTGGGCTCCTGGGAACCCCCATATCTTTTTTTTTTTTTTTGTGAGTCCAGACAAACTGAAGCTGGTTTTGGTTTCTTGGGCAATTGTCTTAACCAGTATGACACCAGTTGCCATCATGGGCATCCATGGCTAACGGCAGCCTACTCTGTAAGACCAGATGCTGTGGAAGCTTACCAGGGATATAAGGGACAAGTATAGGGATGGTACAATCTATCCTTCGTCTGTTTCACTGCATACTTAACTCCTACCATTATTCAAAATTGAGCTTCAAACTATTCCATTACCTCCATAGTGATGTATGAAGACCACGAAAGGCTAAGTGATTCAGTGTGAAGATATGAAGAAAGTAAGATGTGATTTTTAAAGGTAAGGGCTCACAGTCTTGGGATAAAGGACTAGATAAGCAAAGACTGAGATCAGCAGGGAGCATGTCTGAGAAAAAAGTCGAAGAGATGACAGTCAGAATTCAGCCATTAACTTTCAAAATATTTTTGTACATTGTTTTTCCTAGATCTGGGCTGCACAAATTATTAAAAACAAAACAAAACACCAGACAAGGCAAATATAAAGAAAGCTAAGTATATGAAAACAGACCATGCTTTCCACAGAGGTACCCCCAATTCTATGCAGTCATGGGCCTTCACCTATTGAAGATCTTGTACAAGAAATAAATGACCAATGATGCTGCAGTGATCTTCCTGGGCATTGCTAGTCTCAGCCTCTGGCAACAGTCATAGCAGAGCGTAGCAACCAAGCAATTCAAACTGAGAAGCCATGGAACAAAATAAATCATCGCTGAGGGGATTAACCTCTGACATAACCTGTGGAACAGAGAGTCAGAGAGCAAAAGTTTTCTGTACTGGATAACAGAAATCTGAACAGATGCATTAAAAAAAAAAAAATCATCCTCAATTATTGTTATTGTGTCTCCAGCAAAGACATCTGTGGACAAAACAAAATATAAGGCGGAGAAGTATGGTTAAGTGCCATTTGAGTCAAGATGGCATTGTATCGCTATGTGTTAAATTTGCCATAGTTGTTCACTGTTACACTTATGGACTGCTGCAAAACAAACCACCTTCAAACTGTGGAGTAAACAAGGACAGTTATTATGATGATGATTATGATGATGATGATGATTAATTCTCAAGGTCTGGGGTAAAAGCTAAAAACATCCTTGCTCACATGGCTGGTACATGGCTGAAAGACAAGGGTAGCTGGGATTCTTCTAAGAGAAATTACCAGAAGCTGCATGGCTTTTTCTAGTCCAGGTTTGAAAGTCCTGCAATGTTGGGGCACCTGAGCGGCTCAGGTGTTTAAGTGTCTGCCTTTGTCTCAAGTCATGATCCCAGGGTCCTGGAATAGAGTCCCACGTCCAGTCTGGCTTCCTGCTCAGTAAGGAGTCTGCTTCTCCCTCTACCCCTCCTCTAACCCCTCATGAGCATGCTGTCTTGCAAATTAATAAATAAAATCTTAAAAAAAAAAAAAGTAATGCAGCGTCACTTCCCCCAAATTATATTTATAGAGTCACAATGGCCCATTCAGGTTCAAGAGGAGGGCACAGATACTCCAGCCCTTAATGGGAAGGAGTATCCTTGAATTTATAGATATGTTTTAAAATTATCACATTCCAGCTATCTGAAAAATACTTAGCCTGTGGAGAGCTCCCCCCACCCTTTTTAAGAAATATTTTGTAAACATGTAGTATTTTGGAGTAATTCTAATTTTGCTTAAAGCTCCGCTTACACATATATCTAGCTTCATGAACAGGAGCAATTTAAATAACTTTTCTGATGCTCGTTTGGTTGGCACCAAAATAAGGATAATTTTTAGGAATAGTAGGAGAATTAAATAATGCAAATAAAGGACTTAGCATAGTACATTTCTTATAGTGGATATTTAATCAAGTAACAACAACAAATCTCAAGTTCAAGCATCCCAATTCAAATCACCACCTCTTGCTTTCTTGCTTCCTCTAAGCTCCCTTGATTCCAACAGTTAACATATGATTCATGATCCTGTAACTTTTTTACCGAGGTGTTTATAAATGCATGAAATAGTACTGTATTGATAACTGAGGCCCTCACTGGAGGAGGAAGGATGAGAGAAGAGGGACACTCACTCATCACACTGTATCTTCATGGACACTTGGAATTTTTAGCCTAGTAAGTCAATTTTTTTTAAAGATTTTATTTATTTGACAGAGAGATCACAAGTAGGCAGAGAGGCAGGCAGAGAGAGAGGAGGAAGCAGGCTCCCCGCTGAGCAGAGAGCCCGATGTGGGCCTTGATCCCAGGACCCTGAGATCATGACCTGAGCCGAAGGCAGAGGCTTTAACCTACTAAGCCACCCAGGCACCCTAGCCTAGTAAGTCAATTTTTAACCTATTTTATTACCTATTCTCAAAAGCAAATAAAAATATATTTATAAAATTATAATTGCAAAGAAAACATTAACCTAATTAATAAGATAGGAATCTTTTTTGTGTGATCATATCTTTAATTTCAGCAAAAATAATTGCTAACATACTGATTATTGCTTATTCTGTAGGTTACTCAAACTATAATGTTAAAAAGTTTGCTTTCCCCTTTACAATTGACTCGTATTTTAATCAACAGTTATTTCTTTTTAATTATTTACCTTTAGCCTCAATGGCCCCAGCCAGCTCCTTTTACTATTTCCAAGTAAATGCAATTGCAGAAAATAAGACTTCCTAGAATTCCTAAACTTCCCTAAATAGGCCATCAATCCCTTGTTGATCTCCACAGGTAAGCTGTATGGATTTCCTATTAGGAGACCTATTTATTACCATGAAGAAAATAGAGGCTATCAATAAAATAATTTAAGCTATCTGTGTCTTTGTTCTTTGAATTTCGATAAACCCTTTGCTGGAGACTCGACTAACTCATATATTTAGTGATTTCACATGGTAAGAGTAGCTTTAGAATGTGTCAAGAACCCTTTACGGCAGTCTTACTTAGTCCTTCTAAGGGAGAATTCTCTCTCGCTTAGGCTGACTGTGAGCTGGACATTGATCCCCTGCCCTCAGACTGGGACTTACATCATCTGTTCTTCTGGTCCTTAGGCCTTTGCACTCTGACCACAACTACACCACTGGTTGATCTCCATCTTGCTGATGGCAGATCGTAGGACTTCTCAGCCTCCACAGTCACATTGGCTACTCCTCATAATAAAATTCCCCCTCCACTTGGTTCTGTTTCTCCAGAGAACACTGACTAACACAACTCCTTTAAACATCTTGACTTGTTAGTTACCCCCTATTACCCCTCCAAGTATGCATGTCTAGCCTTGGGTCTATCTACAAAGATCTGTTACCTTCATGTTCTGCATTTAGTTACCATTTCGTAGTTAGCCCTTCTTCTCTCCCAGGGAACCCTCTGGGACTGTCAAGTTTCTATAAATGAGAGGCTTCTTTCCACACTTTGGCAGTATAACTTGTTTTTGTATAAAAATTTGCATTTCCCTTCCCCAAAGATAATGTCTTAAAGAATGTTCAAAATCTTTCCCCTTTGAAAAAAATTTCTATTTCCCACTGCAAGGAACACTTTAATATTCCTAGTTCCTGTGAAATGTCTTCCACAGATTTACTTCAGGGTAAATGAGTTTTGGCATGAACTTCAATCTTTAATAGAGTTGTTTAGAGGATGAATCTTCCAAAGTAATTTAATCCCAAAGGATTTTTCAATCACAAATGTTTTAGCTATTGTGTCTAGATTAATCCAAATAACTCTCAAAATGTAAACATATTCCCCTTCTTCCTGCACTTCCACACTGACTTCAACGTAATTAACCTTATTCTGTTTTACAGTTACAATTGATATGTTTACCGAGAGCCTCAGAATATACTCATTTCCAGGGTACTGTAAAATTAAATATTGGACACTAAAAAGCCTTTGGTCATCTCTTGCTGATTCAATCTTGGAAACAGAAATAAAATTCAGATATCAATTGATCTCATTAATCAGTAGTTCTTATGAATAAAGGCACACATTGTGTCACATGTGAGTCACCTTTAGCTCATTTGAAAATTAATTGCACAAGGTCAAAGTCAACAAGGACCACCAACATTAGCAGGAGTCCCTATGTGGTATGTAATAACGGATGAAAATGATTATAATCCATTTGCCAACTGCTTTAGTAAATGCAACTCTGACACTGGAGAAATATTCTCTGCTCTGTCCATCTGTTATTCAAATTGCAATAAAGTAGCTTAAGGACGAGTCTTTTGTATTCACATTTCCAGAGATACTTTTTTTTCTCAAATTACACCAGCAAGTGAATGATTGAAAAGAATGTTGATAAAATTGAATATAAAAAGAAGTAATATAATAGATGACTCACTAGTGGGAGCATTTTATAGGTTATTCCAACTCAACCATGTCCCTTAGGTAGAAGCAGCTAGTTCTGGGCAACTATCAACAATTAAATAGCATCCCTGCAGGAAGTCCCCCCACCCCCACCCATATGCCTTTTCCAGTTCCTCCTTTCTCACTGCCATGGGGTCAGCAGTCTGGTTATTTAACTACTAGAGACTTCCACTTCTCATATTCCTCCTCCTCTAGTCTGTAAGGTCAAGGACCCAAACAACTTGAAGAAGCAGTCGTTTCACTTCTTTGTTTAACTACCTAATCTCTAGGGGTGTTGCCTGAGATTCAAAATTCTTCCACTATCCCTCTTTCCTTCTCTTTGATCATCTCAAAGGAAGGGCCACTTTTGTGGTTTTTAAATGTGTATTAGGTGTGTATATAAGACCATGTCCTCAGCAGAGCAGCTCTTGGTTACTTCCCCTGGATAGCAGGGACTCTTGGCCTCAAGGCCTCTCATTACAATTTGTTTGGGAAAAATCAAGCAATGGATGGGGCCCAAGGTGAGCACCAAGTCACACTGCAGAGGTTTGAGTTGCAGGCCTGGCCGGTTACGCAGATAACTGTGTATTAAAAGATGAATGGAGTGTAAGAAAAGAAGAAAAAGAGGGGATGGAGTAGAAGCACTTCCAAAATACTGGAGTGAGGGTCTTTGAAAATGTGTTCCTTCATAAAAGCAATTACACTGACAAAAACAAACAAATCAACAAATCAACAACAACCGCAACAACAACAAAAACTTACTCAAAACTTTGGAAATTGATGAAATGCTTGCAAAAAAATCCAAGGAGCCCTTATTAATGAAAAATGGCTGAATCAGGGTGAGAGCAAGAAGTTTGTGGTATCTTAACTTGCCATGTTCCCATCTTCTTCTCCCAACTCGGGAGTGGTCTTGAAGCCAATGGCCTTATAATCATGGTGGCCATGAAAATCAGTAGCCTAGCAGCCCCTGGAAAGGGTAAGGATAGGTCAGACTCCCTCAAAAGCTCTACCTCAAGATAATGGCTAGCTGTTTTTTCCTACAAGTAAGAGTCATCAAAACACTGTGGTATTGGCATAAGGATAAACATTCAGATCAATAGGATAGATCAGAGAGTCCAAAAGTAAACCTATACATCTATGGGCAGTTGATTTCCAGCAAGGAGGTCAAGACCATTCAATAGGAAAAGGATAGTCTCTTTAACAAATACATGACAACTGCATATCCATGAAAAAAATATGAATTTGGATCTCTACCTCACATCATATACAAAATTTATCATTATATACAAAAATTATCTCAAAATGGATCTGTAACTTAAATATAAATGCTAAAACTATAGAACTCTTAGAAAAATAATGAATAAAATCTTTGTGGTCTTGGACTAGCAATGGTTTATTAGATATGACTTCAAAAACACAAGTGACAAAATTAAAAACAAATACATTAAATTTTATCTAAATGCCATACTTTTGCGCTTTGAAGAGTTCCACTAAGAATGAAAAAACAACCTGCAGAATGCATGAAAATATTTGCAAATCACCTATTTTATAAGGGACTTGTATTCAGAATATATAAAGAACACTTTCAAATCAATAATGAAAAGACAAATGATCCAAACGGAAAATGGGCAAAAGATATGAATAAATAATAAATTCCATAAATTGAATATATCCTCTAAAGAATATATACAAATGACCTCCAAGTATATCAAAAGATGTGCAACATCATTAATCATTAGAAAATGCAAATCAAAACCACAAGATACTACTTCATACCTACTAGAAGTGTTACAGTCCAACAGTCAGAAAAAAATAGGTGCTCACAAAAATGTGGAGAGATTGGAAACCTCATATATTGCTGTTAAGTACGTAATATGGTGTAGCTGTTGTGGAAAACAGTCCAGCAGTTTCTTAAAATGTCAAATATAGTTACCCTTATGACTCAAATTTCACTTCCAGGCATGTACCCAAGAGAATGGAAAATGTATGTCCAGGCGAAAATGTATACATCAGTGTTCACAGCAGCATTATTCATAATAGCCAAAAGGTGGAATCGACCCCAATGTCCATCAACTGATGAATTGGTAGTGGTATATCCACACAATAGAATATTATTTATCAATGAAAAATAGAGGAACCTTGAAAACTCTGTGCTTAGTGAAAGAAGCTGCTATTTCTATACAATGTTTGCAATAGGCAAATCCATAGAAGAAGAAAGTAGGTGAATGGTTGTCAGAGGCAAATGGGAAGTGGCTGCTAATGGGTATAGGGTTTCCTTTCAGGGTAAGGAAAATGTTCAAAGATTAGATCGTTGTCATTGTATAACTTTTATTACACTAAAAATGACTGAGTTTTACATTTTAAAAGGATAAATATTATGATATGTGAATAATGTCTCAATAAAGTCTTTAAAAAAGCATATTTATGAAAAAGTTTTGAAAAATGTGGATTGAGGGGCACCTGGGTGGCTCAGTCAGTTAAGCATCGGCCTTCGGCTCAGGTCATGGTCCTAGGCTCCTGGGATCAAATCCCCCATCGGGCCCCCTGCTCAGGGGGGATTCTGTTCCTCCTTCTCCCTCTGTCCCTCCCCCGGCTCATCCTCTCTCTCTCTCTCTCTGTGAAATAAATAAATACCAGCTTTAAAAAAATAAAATAAAAAATGTGGATTGATAGGTTTTCATGCATTTTATGTTACTCAGAAGGAAAGGTGAATCTGTTTGAAGAAGGGTTTTCTTCTTACATTTTTGGACTTGCCAGTCTGTAAATTTCAGCTTTATTGCGTGGCAAACTGGCTCGCATGGGTAGATATAGAAACTTACCTGCCATCCAGTGTGTATCGGAATTCTATTCTGTTTTCAAAACTAAAGAGAGGCCATTTTCCTTTCTGAAAAGATCAAAGTGGTGGTGGTAAATATAAATCCTCTTGAGAACAAGACCTTCCTTGCAGAGCCTGGGGAACAAATTGATTTTAAAAAGTGGAAGATGTGTTGACAAGTGGAGATTAGAGTCAGTCATTCTTTCATTTTTTTTTCAATTCACACATATTTATTAAGCACCTACATGCACACAGCAATTATTTTTTTATTGGAGCTGGGAATAAAAATGCTTGATTCCTTAAAATGCTGTCTACAAAAAGCTCTGAAAGACTTTAAAATACACATTAATATACCACTGAGTTTTTGCAGAGATGTTACATTTATAATCAAATTCACCTGTTTAAAAACAAAGTTCTTGCCCTTTAGTGGAGAAACTAGCTATAAACAAATAAATAGTTACTTAATACTAGCTCAGGGAATGGTCACTTTTATAAAGACAAACCAGGGTAAGGGGTGAAGGTTCTGGAGGGGAAAGTCCTGATAAAATGGAAAGAAGTCCTTCCAATGAGTTACCATTTGAAGTAAGACCTAGTTAGAAGTGAAGAAGATAGTTATCTGCAAACATATCTCTCTAAAGAGAAGAACAAGTGCAAAGGCCCTGAGGCAGGAGTGTGCTCAGTCTGTCTGTGATACATTAGGGACTATATTGTAGCTGAGGTCCTGAGATCAAAGTAGGTCATGGACAGAGGTGAGGTCAGAGAGAAACCAGGAGCAGACAGCATAGGGCCCTGGTGAGAGCTTTTAATTTTATGCTAATATCAGTGGAGAAGTTAAAAGTTAGATGTTTTATTTTTCTACATCTCTGATGCTCATGAAAAGAATCAAAAGTTCAGTTTTAGAAGATGTGCTTTCCCATTTTTTCCAAATTTTGGATAAAAATCTCATTTCCCATTTCTTTAACACTTGGATATACTCCAGAAAATGGATGAAAACATGAAATGCCAAATGTTTTCTTCCCAAATTACATCACCCCTTAAATCTCCCACTAGCAAACTGGCTAAAAAATCATGTAATATGTGAGAGTACATCCAGTGACAGAGCCTAACCAGGAGGGGATGCTGGCTTCGGAGAGAATTTGCAACAACCCTTTACTCCCTTGGGCAAACCAAAGGTAAATGGAACGATTTGGTGGTGTCTTCTTGACCTGCAAACAATTGTTTCATTAAGCAAATAAACAAAAGCAGCTCACAAAACAATTAGTTGATTTATCAGTGCTTTTACTTTTTAGTTGATTGCTTTCTTGTTTTTGATACAGATTAGAGTTTTAGAAATAAGCAACTTAATTAGTAATTATCTTCCCCATGGAATTAGACTGAGAATTAAAGACAAGTTCGATAAATAGGTGTTTCCTCTCTTCCTTGATTTGGGAAAAAAAAAAAAAAGCCCATGTTGCAGGGATTCAGAAAGCATTCACTTTCACCCCCCACCACCTCGATGCAGGTAACATGAAGCATGTCACAGACAGACCCATTTTCTCAACCAACTATTGAGAAATGAACATTTTAAGAAAGATTTTGTGAGGCAATGGAAGAGGAAGTGAGGGAAAAGTGCTCATTTACAGGTTAACATTTTATTCAAAAGAAATTCATTCATTCTGGACCTTGTCTTCCAAAGTGCCTAAAATAGTTTCTCTACTCTTACAGATCAGCTTCCATATTTCACTGCAAGGGAGGGTGGGAGAGGGTGGAGAAAACCTATCAGTTAGTGGACTAGAACTTTTTTATTGTTCCTCAAGCATGCCTCACTGTGAGAAGGGGCAGGGTCTAAATTGCATTCCGCAAATTTTAAACAGTCAAGGAAAATGCCTTGAAGAAATGTAACTGGTAAGAGGGTAAGCTCAGCTGGAATGGGCAGCTATATTAAGGTGGGCACTAGGAACACTGGATGAATTTCAGGGGCCAAAACCAGGCTAGCAGAACATGGTGTCCAGAGAGTTGCCAACAGCCAGAGGTGGTAATCTCGTACAAAGACTCAGTGTTGCGGAGTTTTCATCCAATTTCTGGAGGTAGATATGGGAATAAAGGAAGGGTTTCCCCAATGGAAAATGGAGCATAGCCATTAGCAGGGTGGCCTCATAGCAGCCAGTGACTAGAGACCTACACAGTTGGCAAAGAAAAACCCATGAGCAGATCTGGGACTTCAATCACCAGATCCCATTAGAGGGTGAGGGGGCTAGAAGAGACAGACACAATGGCAAGAATGAGGCAGACCTGGTCTAGTCTGAGAGTGCCTGAAGGACTTGATAGGTTATGAAGTGAGAGATTCAATGCAGGGATCAAGGAGGGATTGACTTACTAGAAGTGGGGAACAGAATAGGAGCACAGGCTGAGTTTCAAAGCAGAAGTCCAGTTCCTTCTGTCAGAGATGTAACTGCATGACCCTTTTCCTGGAAGTTCCATCAGATGAACATGGCAGGCAAATCCATCAGTGTGTTTTAGGAACCCAACAACCTACAAGGGAGATGTGAGTGAGTGGCTGAGAAGGTGCGGGCATTGGGATTGCTTAGTGCCTATTATTGTAGGTTAAGCTTGGTCCTGGGAGTGAGATAGAGTAGAACATGCTGGTAGGAATGATGGCGCCCCAGTTATGGGGACAATGGAAGACAGGAAACAGAAGGCACATTCAAGCTGGTAAAAGAGAAGAGTTTAATCTTTTTTTTTTTTAAGATTTTATTTATTTGACAGAGATTACAAGTAGGCAGAGAGGCAGGCAGAGAGAGAGAGAGGAGGAAGCAGGCTCCCTGCTGAGCAAAGAGCCCGATGTGGGGCTCAATTCCAGGACCCTGGAATCATGACCTGAGCTGAAGGCAGAGGCTTTAACCCACTGAGCCACCCAGGCGCTCCAAAAGAGAAGAGTTTAATGAGCACAGAATTAACAAAGGTGAAGGGAAAGATAAAGATAATCAGGTGGGGATGGTAATACTCCCTAGAGTTAATAAACAAGCAAAATGCAGGGAGCTAAATAAATAAATAAAAATCTAAAAAAAAAAAAAAAATGCAGGGAGCTGTTATCACCAGTAGGGCCTAAAAGGTCAAGAAGAGGAGACATCCTTATGAGAACTACTCAATATGACTTATGGCCTTTGGTTGTGGAACAGAGCCAATGCTAATCTTGGTCCAATAGGGAGGGAGCTAGCTCAAGGAATAAATACTCTGATTTCCTTCTCTCCCCGAGCTGCAATCTCCTGCTGGTGCCTCCCCTTAGCCAAATTTGAAGCCAGCAGGTAAGGAAGCCCAGCCAAAACATTTTCTAGAGGATAGTTTCCAAGGACCCTGGGAAGGGATGGTGGACAGATCTGGATGGGGAGTTGACACATCTAACAGCCAGCACAGATCTTGGAAACCAGGGTGGGTTTGATCTTCATATGCATACATAAAACATGCGTGTGTGTGTGTGTGTGTGTGTGTGTGTGTGTTTTGAATATAATATATATATAAAATATTCAATATACACACACACATACACACACATATATTCCTGTTTTGAGATTGCTCTCATTTGTATAACTAAATTGATTTTTATGTTTATTTCTTAATGCTTTATAATGTCTATTTTTATAACTATATTGAGAAAGAACACCTTTGTATTCAAGATGCTTTTTCCTAATTGCATCGAGAACAAAGTTCTAAGCCTTCTGTGGAATGTAAGTAGATTTTTTTTTCTCACAATAAATAAAAGTTTTATTCCAGAAAACCAATTACTGATGATTATTTCTTTACTCAGAATTGCCAAAATTGGTTTTTGTTACATTCTTTGAGTGTGTTGATTTTTTCCTTTTATTAATAAGTTAAAGTCCAGTGGATAAAATATATTTTAAGTTTATGAAATTAGATGAAACTCACTTTCTGATAGTCACATCTGAAGACTTAAGCACTTGTTCTATTTATCTGAAAACTTTACCTTGGGACACAGTGACTTGCTGCCCATACTTTGTCTATCAGAAGGGCAATAAAGCTCTGATATAAAGCAGAGTGTGCAGAAATAGATACTGGCCTCCCTTTGCAAAAGAATCTCACCTCAAGGGCAATGGATCATGAGAAGGAAATTAAATCTTTGGGTTAAATTATGGATTTGCAGTGAGGAAATTTGACTACTCCATTTTTCCCCCCTAAAAGGTCTCAGGAATCCCATGTGCCACCAAAGATAGGGACAGTTAAATGGCCTAAATGACACAGTGGAAGCTGCCAGAAGTAAATGTCATCATGGAAAACAATTTGAGAAAATTAGTACGGTGCTTTCAATGAAAAGATTCTATGTTTTATTCTTGCCCAGACCAAAATTAGAACAAGTGTGACACTGAGCAGTGAGTGGAGGGTTGGAGCACAGGGTGGAGAATAGTAATTTCAGAATCTGAGGCCTCGTGGAAGTCAGAGAGAGCTCAGTTTAGCAGAATAGAATAGGGACAGGCACATCCCATCTGTGTGGCCTCGGGTAGGTAATGTTCTTCCTTGTTCTTATCTATAAAATAGGGATGGTGTGAATAATATTGGTTTTTCTTACCTCAGTAGAAGAGGTACGAATATCTCATGGTTTCATCTGCAAGACAGCATGATGTAGTCTGTGACTTTTTTGTTTGTGTAAAGAGGAAATAAAGTGGCTTTTGGTGACTGTCCTAGATAAATTTCTAGGGTAGTATAAATAGGAATTGACTTGAGCTTAATTGAAGACTGGTTAGGTAAAATGATATTTATTATTACTAATGACACCCCAGAAATGAGCAGTGACTAAAATAATAACTAATTTGAATAATTATTTTGGCAGATGATAAAACAGGGCAATGCTGTGTCATTGAGAGAGTTGTGTTCTCTGATATTTAGAGAGAAAATCAGAATAGAGTCCAATTAGATGATTATGTGATGATTCATTAAGCCTGTAGGGTGGACAGAAAGCGTGTAACTATTATAGATGCATCACCCAAACTGAAAGGCCTGAAGAGAGGCATAGAATGACTTAAATGCATTAAAATCATTCTTTTTTAAATTAAATTTAAATTTTTTCAAATTTTTTCAAATTTTCCAAAATTCTTTGTTTATGCACCACACCCAATGCTCCATGCAATACGTGCCCTCCTTAGTACCCACCACCAGGCTCACCCAACCCCCCAACCCCCTCCACTCCAAAACTCTCAGTTTGCTTCTCAGAGTCCACAGTCTCTCATGGTTTGGCTGATCCTAGGCACAATCTTCCATCCGCTATTCTCATTTCACCCCCAAGTGTTGATTAATATATATTCTGGCTGACCTTACTGGTCTAGTAATTTCAGATTTAGCTGAAGTAGATATGAAGAGTGATTGCATTCATTAATACTGATTTGATTTCTGTTTTCTTCTTTAATTCATATTTTGGGGCCCCCTTTTGGATAGCATGTGTTGTGCCAGACACTGGAAAGTCAACATAAGCATCCCTGCCTTGGTCCTGACAGGATCATTCGGGCTGTCATTTGTGGCTCCCACAAGTACTTATGACCTGGGCTCTACATCCATGGTAGGTTAGCCTGGCAGTGAGACGCAACTTATAAACTTCCACGTGTTGTTTATATCCTAGAATTCATAAATGTTGGTGCAGATTGGAGTGGGTTATTCCATTCCTGAGATCTTTTTAGGCACAATGTAAAAATCTTTATTTGTCTTTGCAATTTACCTTTGAGCTTCCTAGGAGATAATCAAACCATACTGGTTTAGTCATCCGATGCCTAGAACTCTGAAAAAACGCAAAGGTGTTAAAAGAAACCACAAATGGCTTTTGAAACAGTAGTTCCTGGGTCTCATAGGTCATAAGATCAGGGACCACATTCTCTTCTTCAATTTTTCTTTCAAAATCCTGCCTTCCTTCAAGATGCATTCTTCAAATCCCACCATCCTTCAAGTGTCTCTTTTAAATGAAGTCCTTCTTTATCACTCTAAACAAAAAGAGCTTTTCTTTTTTTCCTAAATTACATAAACCTTCACCCCTTTGCCCATTGCTGGATACTTAACCTAAAATTTTCTCCATCTATTTGATTACCCATATCCTCCCTTAAATGAGAAGCACCTAGAGGTAAGAGAATGTCATACGTTTTTGTATTCACCTGCTACTCTGCCACAGTAAGTTTTTGATAAATATATCCTGAAACAATTAATTTGTTGAAAGTACACATCTGATTTTTTATTTATTTGGTGGAAAAGTTTTTTTAGCGGCCTTGTCATTAACAGCATACTAAATGAAGAGACTGATTATGTCAAGTTATATTAACGGTTTACAACTCAGAGTGTCCACCTCCAGTCTTATACTAAGACAGATTAATTTTTAAATAACGAGTTAACTTTCTACTAAAGTGTAACCATTAGGACTACACTCTGAACTGGTTAGTTTTCTCCTTGACTGACTTTGCTCCTACTCAGGCAGTGACCCTCAATACCAAAGCAATTTGTCACACAAGGGAGTTTTATTGTTTCTCAGCGGGGCATAGTCAAAATTCCTTGCCAAATGTCAAAGCTGTAAATACTAATAGATTGTGTAGATGTCCTCTTGGAATTTAAGATTGAACTGTGCCCTCTATTTGGAGGGAAAAATTCTGGGTCTCCTCTTTTTCCAAGTATGAAGCAGACTTTCCTGCCAGGAGGCAATGATCCACTGGGACAGATTTGATGGAATTTGAGTATCATCCTCCAGGGTACCTTTGACAAACAAATGATCTTATAATCCCTCAAATTACCTTTCTCCCCTCTCCTGGTCTAGCTGGTTCATGAAATTCTAACTAGCAGAATCATGTCGTCTACCGAATTAAACTCTTGTTCCCAAGGTGCCTAGATAAAAGTACATGTTTAACTTATATGGGATAGGTAACAGATTGACAGAGTAATTCCTCAGATTAAACTCTTGTTGAGGAGACACACTCCGTCCTGAGGGAATGAGCCACAGAGTGAAAAGTGTCTGGGGTCTGGGTAGTGCCGGACAAGGCAGACTTATGTATTTGGTCCAGGAAGTTGAGGATGGGCAGAGTGGCTGGCAGGCTTTGCCCACTGGGGTGACTGGCCCAAACACAATTCTCAACTGGACGTTTTGAGACTTGGAGCAACAGGCAAGTATTATTAATGTTTCTTGGGTTTTGAAAATATTCTAAATCGCTAACGGTATGATGTCAAACTGACAGGAACAAAGGATGCAAAAGGGGAAAATTTGCATTCCATCCCGTGGCTTTTTCCTTAACTAGCTACTGATTACTGGAGGCCATTTCCCTACTGTAGCAGGATGATAATTCACTCTTTATGCCTTTGGTTCCTCCTTCAGTGTTTCCTGATATCCCAGCCTTCTTCACAGTCAAGTAACAGCGAGTGGTTCCATACTCATTTCCCTAAGCTGTTGACTTTCAAATTAGACTTTTGCAACCCACAAAGAGAAAATAGTTTGAGAAAAGAGGCTTATGGATCTAAAAAAACCTGTTTTGATCATCAATATTCAGATCCATAAGGGTGCTGAGTATGGTGTTTAAGCCATAACACTAGCTATGTGGATTTCTCAAAAGTCAGGGTCTCCTGGTGCCAAGAAGCAAACGAGGAGTGAGGAGGGGTATTAGAACCTCAAAACAAGTTTGGGCATTAGATAGTAGATTTGTGTGGTCCACTCTCTTCTGGAGATGTGGAAGGTAAGAAGCCAAGATTTCCTTGCCTCACCATAAAAAGCTGGGAGTAGGGCGGATGGATCATTGTGTGTTTGTTTACGCAGGGGACCTGAGACAGCAGGAGGGCATGAGAGATAGGATGATGATGTCAAATGCCCTTTGGAAGAGAGTGGATGTAGCTGATACATTCAGTGGACCTGAAAATATCTCACCGTTGGGAAGAGGGAGTTCAGTGATAGATAATGGCATGAATAAACAAATGTTTCCGTATTTGCCAACATCAAAGGATAAGAACAACCCAGAACTGATGACAGACATGTCAGTGGATACTATTTGGTATGGACACATAATGACAGATAAACAAATCCTGCTCTCTACTCCTCCCATTTACTTTACTGGTACATATCCTTCTCATCTCTGCCCCCATAAAGCTGGAGGGGGGAGAAGAGGCAAATAAAACTATAAGTTCATGGAGTCTGATATGCATATACTATAATTAGCTTTTCTACCTCAGTTAAAATGCAGAGTTAGGGTAGAAATTCGTTTCAGTTATAAAACACATTTTACATACTTAAGGTCCTGGTTTATGAAATAAAGGTCAATTACATAATTACATAACAGTATTTTGAAAATTTGAGGCATCATTTAAAGACTTAACAAATAGAAACCATAAATGTGTTAGCCCTTCTAAATAAGAGAGGTTTTCTTTTAACTGTATAGGGGTATTGGTATACCAGACAGGATTTATCATGTACACATCAAGGTTCCTTCCTCTTCTTCCTTTTTTCCTCCCTACCTAATAGATCTCTGTGTTTGTTCAGGTATCCATCCTATTCTTCTGGCCACGTCTATCCAGGGAGGAGGGCCTCAGATTGTGAATCATGATCGTTGAAGCCAACCATAGTGGACCTTTGCCCTTGCAGTGATTGGTTTCTGTGTGAGCCATTTATGACCCCTAAGAATTGAGCGTAAATCTGCCAAGGGACTTATAGGAAACGTTTCTGTTGTCAATGAAATTTTTGAGAGAACATGTTCCTGTTTTGCTTCAGAATATTGCCATGCAAACATACTATCTGTAAAATGATTTAACCTGATGATGACATCAGAATGGGAAGACTGAGATTGTTGGTACTCTATAAAAGCCAGCATTGGAGGTGAATGATCTCCAGAAGTTGTGTTGAACTATTCTATTTAAAAGCATAGTGAGGGGCACCTGGGTGGCTCAGAGGATTAAGCTGCTGCCTTCGGCTCAGGTCATGATCTCAGGGTCCTGGGATCGAGCCCCGCATCTGCCTCAGCATCCCTGCTGAGCAGAGAGCCTGCTTCCCCCTCTCTCTCTGCCTGACTCTCTGCCTACTTCTGATCTCTCTCTCTGTCAAATAAATAAATAAAAAATCTTTAAAAAAAAAAAAGCATAGTGAGCCAAGGTTTTCTGTTACCTGGAGATGAAATCATACTACTTTTTATTTTAATATCATTTTTAGGGTCCCAGATAATGTCCCATGAGTTACTCTTCTCTGCTTTTAAAATTCAGTTTAAGATAGACATCTCATGTTCTGGCCAGTGGTGTCAGCCTCAGTCAGTTGAAAGCAAAAAAATAAATAAATAAATAAATTCTATCATGTATTTTGCTCTGTGCACGACCAGCTGCCTTCAAAGATATTAGCTGAGGACATTAAAAAATAAATCAAGACACAAAATCTTGCTTAATTTTCTGGGAATTACACTCACTCAACCTTACCCTTAGAGGTCTGGGAACAATTTCCCAATGTGCTCAAAGAAAATAGTCTCAGCCTCAGACACAGATAGGAAGATTTAAAAGCTATTAAACTGAGCTGGTCTCTTTCTCTCTTTCTGCCTGAGGGAAATTAGTCAATTGAGGGAAACATTTCAGAAAGTACACAGGTTTAAACCAAAATGTCATTGTTAATGATTTTCTATCATTGTTGTAACCTGTACTTTCACAGTAATTGCCATTCTCTGACCCACTGGTCAAATGGTATCTTTCAGTTAGGAAAAATTATGTCTCTGTCAGGTATTAATAAAGCATAACACTGTAGTTTTCAACTCACTATTAATAATTACAGATCTATATCCAGAGATGATCCCCAAGAACAAAGAACAAAGAGCTATCAAAATTTACTGTGCATATAAAGCCATATTCCTATGCATTGCTCTTTTCTCAGTAATGTTACAGAAGAACCCAGAGAAAGGAAATGACAAAAGTGTCAAATGAGTAACACAGTTGAACTAATCTCTACCACCTGACCAAGTGAAAAAAAATGAGACTTGACACTTCAAAGTTATCAGACAGGTGGAGGATCTATTGCTAATTCACACTCACTCGCTAACAACCAAATGAAAATGGCACTGGCTAGATGATAGACAATAAATGAAAAGAGCTCCCTGGGCATCAGATTGGAGGGGGTAGCTAACTCTTTCTGACAGTACCAATGAAATTCCCTTGGCCAGACGTGTTCATTTAAAAGTTTTTCAATTCTTGTTCACTCAAGGGTGTTTCATAAATTGGAGCTTTACCATCCAGAACAAGCTGCTGAGGCCAATTGTAGCTTAAACCTCTACAAGGAATGAAACTCAGAATCTTTTCTGGCCATGCCTGCATTGGGAAAATCCTGTAAGTGTTCTGAAAACAGCAAGTCCTGTGAATGATAAAGAATTGAAAGGAATTATATCTGCATCAAAAGCCACTACAGATGGTTCAATAATCTATGGTCTGTAAAAATGAAATAGTGACTAGAATAGGTTATTTTTCTGAGTCATTGCTGATAAGCAGTCCCTCTGCAGATTCTTTGTACCTGTAGCTGATCTGTTTGGCCATAGAGTATCATGTGAGTGATTCTGCAATTATGCCTAGAGAAACTGTTTAATTACTTGTCAGTGAAGGATTTCTAAGCTTCACTATCATGCTTTATCCCAGATTCTTTTCTCATCTCTGCCTCCATTTGCAGATGATTGAGGGAGACTTTTATACTATCAAATATGTCTCCTGAAGCCAAGAATGTATTTGGGTACACAGGTGAGTCAAATGGTTAAAGGGTATTGATGAGCATCAATGTCTTTGGAAGGAGCACAGGCATCAGAAGTCCAGGGGGCCAGTCTCAGTCTATTGCTTAAGGAGGTTGGCTGGGTCCATGGGTATATTTGTTCATCTCTTCCTAGGCCTCAAAGTCCTCATAGAACATCTCAAGAACTATTTTGCATTCTTAACGATAATAAAACTTTACCAATTTATGAACATCCTTCCATGACTCAACTGCCCTGACTTTATTCATGAAACTCTCAAGCATGTACCTATTTTCCCTACTACCTTTTGTTGTTTCAAGGTTCAGTACACACACACACACACACACACACACACACACACACACACACATGTGCATGCAAGTTGGAATCTTGAAAACTTATCCAGTATTGCCATTCTTAGGTAATACTGAGTTAAATAAGTCCTGCAACAATAATTGGCTCTTTCCACTGAAACAAATATTAAAGATAAGTCCTACACATACAAATGTAGAGAAATATATATAGAGAGAGAGAGAGACAGAAATAACTTTATTGGATACATAATAAATGTTGCATTTACTCAATGTGTCATGTAAATTGAAAAAAGCTGCCAGGTCCACATAAAGCTCTTTGAGTGAACAAACAGTTTCTAAGTATTAAGAGTGCCAACTTCTTACACTGGTATAAATTTAACAGTTAAAAACCAATAAGAAGAGCTCTATAAAATGCAAGATCCTTTAGGGAAGAAAATGTTCTTACTCATTGCTCTTTCTAGCAGAAACAAGATTACTTGTGTCTAAATTAGGTACAATTTCTACTTAATTTATTACTTTGTATTGTACTTGGAGATACACTAAGCATGAAATCATCTTATAAATATAAATTTCCTTCTACTCTGATGCTACTGATGTGACAGAGTAGAATAATGTTGAGTATTTTTCCTGAAGAATTTAAAAGATGGAAAATGGATTGAAAGTTGGCCATTTGTTTTACTCTCTAAATAGCAGGCTTGTCTATTTCCAGAGTTTACAGGCACAAGAGGTAGTTAATTCTGATCCAAACTTTGAGTCAAGTACCTTCTTTCTGCTTTGAGTGACATGCCTAGTAGGTTTCCAGTTCTCTTAATCTTCTTTCTCATTTATAGCACTGGGTATTCTGTAGTCAACTCATACTGTTGTTTAAGTTTTTTACTATTCATACACAAATATTCACTAATCTTCCTTTAAAAGACGCAAATGATCTCATTGTGAGGCGTTGAGTATGAAATGCCAGGATAACTGAGCAGGATTCTTTTGATTAAACTACTCCAAAGTGATCTAACGCTAAGTAAGTTGTTTCTTCTTGCATCTCAATTTCTTATCAATAGAAGTTAAATCATATCTGTCCCGTCTGTTCCTCAGGAATGTTGGGCAGAAAATGTACCAATATTTGTTTTAAATGGCTTACCACCACTTAGAGGTACAGCTGTCAAGCCAGGCAACCATGAAAGAAGCACTTGAGTGTGCATGAAATGACAATCACGTGTTCTTAGAATTACAGGTAGAGAAAAATATGACAGGAATGCAGAATTAAATCAGGCAGTAAATAGTTTTGCTGAACACATTTTCAGGGGCTGAAAGAACTCATGTAGGGATTGTCAACATCTATTGAAATAAAGCAGATAGGGGAGTTGGCGTCCCCCTGTATCTCTGCCTGCTGCTCTGCCTACTTGGGATGTCTCTCTCTGTGTCAAATTAAAAAAGAAGAAGAAGAAGAAGAAGAAGAAGAAGAAGAAGAAGAAGAAGAAGAAGAAGAAGAAGAAGAAGAAGAAGAAGAAGAAGAAGAAGAAGGAGAAGAAGAAATAAAGAAAGCAGATAAAGATGAAGAGATAGGTAAAAGTACAGCTTGGACTAAGGGGGATGTAGGGGCTGAGCCAACGCATGTGAAGAGCATGGCCTTGGAGTAGCACCCCCAGCTGCTGACCTGACAGAAACATGCTGTAGACATGTAGCTCATGGGTCTTCCAGCTGGTTTTGGGTCTCTGACACATAATAACCCAAATCTCATGGCTCTAGATGTTACCTCAGCTCCCCTGAGAAGATAAAGTAGGCTTGCTGGTCTCCAGCCTGGGCCCATTAGGCAACTCTAAGTTGGATGGAAGACTCAACTGAACTCTTACTAGGAATCTGAACCCCTTAATTGGGTCAACAATTCAAGTCTGGAAAGACTTGAGTGAACATTGAAATGATGAAAGCAAGGATTATGCTGAGTATGAACACTTTTGCATCAGGTTTAATACAATGAGTATGTTTATAATTTTTCTTATTGTAAAGACCTATTTAGCCAGAGCGATTCCATCTCAGTTAAAAGACATTTTGTTGTTTGTGCAGTAAAACTTAAACTGACCCTGCCCACCGCCCCCCCCCCCAAGAAACTTACTTAGAAGCAAGTCTGGGAAACCAGTAAAATATGGTCAGCCAGTTCCTAATAACAGAACCCAGAATACAAGGACGGGTCAGGCCAGGTGGAGACATCCAATCAGTAAAAAGCACACATACTATCTACCTAACCACCAAAGAATGTAAACCCCACCTTTTGGGCGCCAAACTTGAGCACCAATTCTGACCAGAGTAATAGGTTAGTTCAAACAGCTACTATAGGGTAAATTGTAATTCAGTTGGCCACCTGCGTGTGGCCTAACATGACTATGCAATGTTACAATCTCGTTGGCCACCTATATGTGACCAGGCTTTTGCTCTATAAAAGGTAGCCTGTAAGATGGGGGGGTCGCTCTCTTTAGAGGCAGCCTTGACCGGTCAGTCGATTCTTGAGCCTGTGAACTGGGGGTGGTTGCTCTCTTTGGAGAGGGCCCTGACCGGTCAGTCAGTCAATTCTTAAGCCCGTAAGCTGGGGGTGGTCGCTCTTCTTGGAGGCGGCCCTGACTGGTCAGTCAGTCGATTCTTGGGCCTGGAAGCTGGGGGTGGTCACTCTCTTTGGAGGCAACCCTGGCCCGTCAGTCTGACTTCTAATACTTGGCATAAAATAAAGCTTTAAATAACTTTCACTTTGTCTCAGTCTCGTTCCTTTGATAACGGACCTAACACTCATTATTTAGGACTCTAGGGAATTTGATTTAATTTAACTTTTTTATTTTTTTAAAGAAGATTTTATTTATTTGAGAGGGAGAAAGCAGATCAAAAGAGAGAGAAAGCGAGCATGACCAGGGGTGGTGGCAGAAGGAGAGGGACAAGCAGATTCTCCACTGAGCAGGAAGCCCAATTCGGGGCTCAATCCCACAACCCTGAGTCATGATCTGAGTCTAAGGCATATGCTTAATTTATTGAGCCACCCAGGCATCCTGGGAATTTGGTTTCATTTTAAAGTTGTAGCTTTAAGTTAATAAGCATCACAAATTCGACTACATTTATAAACATTTTGAAAAAGAGACTTGATTGTCACTGTATGCATGTGATTACTTCTTTTGTCTAGAGGAATAATTTAAATACTTGGAAAGTTGTCTTTTTTTTTTTAAGATTTTATTTATTTGACAGAGAGAGAGAGCAAGGGCAGTGGGGAGCAGCAGAAGGAGAGGGAGCAGGGAGCCGGATGCAGGCCTTGATCCTGTGAACCCAGTATCATGACCTGAGGAGAAGGCATACGCTTAACCAACAGAGCCACCCAGGTGCCCCATGGTTTTTTGTTTATTTATTTATTTACTTTTGATTAGGCCATAGGCTTGTATTGTCAAGCATTTGAAATGCTTAAAAAGGAAATCTAATCTATTAAATTAATACATGAATTTAAGATATTTAATGAATCCTAGTTACATTAAAAGAGTGTTAAAGTAAATTTTCTGTACAATGTGGATGAACCAAACATTAATCAGAGAAAGGGTAACTGTACTTATTTCACTAAGTTTATAAATAAATAATATTTGTATAGTGAACTTGAAGAATTGAGGAAAATATGTATGGGATTTAGAACTTTTTAAATAAATCAAATAATAATATAAAGCATAGTAGCTCTACCTGTTCTTTCTGTGTCTTTCTATACTGAAAGGTAGACAAATCAAAAACAGATTCTTTAAGTATAGAAAACAAGCTGGTGTTTGCCAGGGGGACGTGGGTGAGGGGATGGGGGAAATAAGTGAAGGGGATTAAGGATACACTTACAAGAATGAACACTGAATAGTGTATAGAATTACTGAATCACTATATTGCAAACCTGAAACTAATATAACACTGTATGTTAACTATACTGGAACTAAAAGTAAACTTTTTAAATTAAAAAAAAAAAGTGTAAATGTGACCTTGTGACTCCCTTATTTAAAAAACTTATTAATAGCTTCTATACCATTTCTCTTTTTTAAAAAACATTTATTTATTACCCTATTTATTTGAGAGAGAGAGAGAGCATGAGTGGGAGGAACAGCAGAGGGAGAGAGAATCTCAAGCAAACTCCCCACGGAACCTGGAGCTCAATGCAGGACTTGATCTCATGACCCTTAGATCATGACCTGAGTTGAATCAATGGTCTGACGCTTAACCAACTGTGCCACCCAGACACCCCTCTAATCTATTTCAAAGCAAAGGCTTTCTTCGAGGCCCTGCCTTATCTCACATGCCTCATCTACTACTGATTTCTCCCTACTACATTCTTCCCTGGCCTACTGACTTGAGCGTGCTGGGCATTATTCTACCTCCGTATCTTTATACTGGCTCTTCTTTCTACCTGGAAACCATTTTTTTTTTCTTTTTTTCTTTTTCCAGATAGCTTCTTCATTTCCTTTGGACATTTACTGAGGAGTCACCTTCCTGGAAGGCCTCCCATGCCCAGTGACACAATCTAACATCTATGCCTACATCCCCTTTGATACTTCATAACCCACATCTCAACTCCCAGCTTTACTTTTTCTCCAGATGACTCATTTATCTTTTTTATTTGTTTGTCTACTTCTTCTACTAATATGTGAACCCCATAACATTAGGGTTTATTTTGATGGGGGTGGTTTAGCAAAATGCCAAGAATATCTGTCTGGCACAGAGTAGGACTCAGTCATAACTGTTAAATTGATGAGGGCATGGACATGCATAGATCAACTTCACCCTTGGAAGATATAAAATTACATAGATAAACCATGGCATCTAGAATAATTTTTTTTTCAGCTATTCATTTTGCTTGCTCATTTCTTAACTTCCTTCAGGTCTCATTTCAAATGTCACTGAGACGTCTATCCCAACTTTGCCATCAAAAATAAATAGTGCCTTCCAAAATGTTCTATTTCCGTCCCTGCTTTTAGTTTTTCTCCGTAGATTTTTCAGCAACTGGCATGATACTGTGTATTTGTTTATTTGTTTTCTGCCTCCTCTAAAATGTAGGAATGATGGAGACAAAGGTTTTTCTTTTTCCTGCTCACAAATATCTACTCCACACCTGGAACAGAGCCTAAATCCCCAGTACATACCTGGTCAATATTTATTAAAGGAAAGATTGAATGGATGGATGGATGGATGGATGGATGGATGGATGGATGGATGCAGCCACGACCTCTCTTTTGCATTCCAGACACACATGAGCCTAGTAGACAGCACTGAAGGAATGGTTTACCTCAAAGATAGCAGGATTTCAGCTGAACTTGTCAATTTCCTCCTTCCCTTTAATTTGCTTGTAAGTATCCCTTAGACTAGAAATTGCACATCACCTTGGCTTCTCCTGCCCACCTACTTTTGAATCCGTAGGTGCCCCAAGTCTTGCTGGCATACCCTGTCTTACCTCTGCTCCCTCCCTACTGATATCACCTGTTTCAAATGTCAGAGAAGGGTCTGCGTCTTCTCTTCTAAAGTCTTCATGCTCTTTGCAGTTCATCATCTCCACTGTTCCCAATGCGAGATTCCTAAACTCTGATCCTCAGTTTTCCTTAAAATATTCATTGGCTCTTAAGTGAATTTTCCTTTGTGAGACATTTGAAGCTCTTCACGATCTATTCCCAAGCAAATTTCTGGTCTGAACTTCATTTTGTGTCCTCTATCATCTACCCTCGGACCAGGACTTTTCAGAATTACATCTGAACCACTGACATCAGTCCTGGTGAGACTGATGGCTCACCTGCGACACCAGTCCTCAGACCCCAATCCAGATTATGGATCGGACTCTCCACACAAGCAGTCCTGGGAATCTACATTTTTAATAAGCTTTCTTGTCAATTTCCAGGCACACAAACATTATAATCACACTGGGTTATAAGCTGCTCAAAAGAGCTCTCTGCTCTCAGCTCTCCCTGACCACACTTTCTTTTTGTCTAGAATGTTTTCCCACTCCACAAACCAAGATTATTACGTTTCTTCCTCCATTTCCCCTACTTTCACTCACAGCACCCCCTTTGGGGTATTCGTTCTTTGTGCTCCTTCTGACTCATATCCTGTTCATGTGTATAGCCCATCCCTAGCATGCTATTTTTCACCCAACAGGTCCTCAATCAATGTTTGTGCAATTGAATTTTTTAAGTGCTTTAAGCTAGTTGAAAGCTAAGACCCTGTTAAATCACAGGAGAACGTAAGATTAATTCATGCGGAGTGTGTCTGGGAACGATTTTGCTCTTTTGCTTTTATCATTTTTGTGTCGCTAGATAACAGAAGTCTCCAGCTGCAATTAGCAAGCACCTTTTCCTTAGGTAACGAACATGGAGGTGGATAGCCTGCAGACTTCAGAAAACTGAAAGCCAACTTTGACATAATAGTCTCCATATTTTCTCTTTTAAAAATTTTGTACCTCTATGTGCAATGCAAGCACTTCTTTGATCAAAACTATATGAACTTTTAAAATTTGCTATAGATTACTTTCCAGTTAGTTTGCATTGAGCTGGGCATTGAAGAATAAGAAGGATTTCAAAAGCAAAAATCATGATTATGGAGCCTAGACAGAGGAAAAAAGTAAATCTTTGGGAAAATGATGAGTAGTTCTAATGTCATACTTATAGAAATAATTTAGGTAAGGGCTGGCTGATGAATAGCCATATTTATCCTTCCAAGGGACTGTCTGGCTTCTTTATGCTTTGCCAGTGATGTAAAGCTATGTTACCTTCAAAGTGAAACATATCCACCACCTCTTTGGAAATCAAAATGGCCATCACTATGACTGACCAAATGGCATTTGCTCCTGGATCTGGGTTAAGTTTTGGGGAATGCAGTTGGGATAGAAATGGAAGAAGTGAAGAACAACAAGAACACCTCCTTTCTGCTGGCTCAGGGAAACTTACACCGCCCCACTGGTATTCAAAAGGAAAACAAGTCCCATTTTCATGTTGATCACATCTGCAAATGGAAGAGAGTTTTTCACATTCTCTTTGAAATAGAATCTAAACATGTCATTTATAATCTATGTACTTATTTTAAATTGTAGATTTGAAAGTTTTATGTTAGAAAATAAATTATATTATACACATAAAAATTAGATATATGAAAATAGTTATTCCTAAATATTTCACTTTATTTCTCAAGCCAAATTAGTCTTGAAATTCAATCTCTGGAAACTTTGGGGAGGGAAAGGATATACTTTTAATCCTCCTTTTTCAGAGAGAGGGAAAGAGAATTCCAAGCAGACTCCCTGCTGAGTAACTGAGCCCAATTCGAGATTCAATGTCAGGACCCTGAGATCCTGACCTGAGAGTCAGATGCTCAATCGATTGCACCACTGGGCATCCCTTAGGCCTCCTTCTTACAGTGGCTTCTGTGACATGATATTTATACATATATGACAAAGATAATTTTATTTAACATGTATTATGTTTGTAATGGGGTAAGGAACAAAGACAATCTCTTTCCAACAAAAATATAAGCAATATAAAAGGGAGGATGTTACTAATTAGTATTAGTATATTTGGAATCAACATATGACATAGAAAATAGAAAAAATCCATTGTAATGTTAAGAAAAAATTATTCACGACTTTTGTTAAAGAATGGTAAGGAGTGCCACTGTGGTAGGTATAGGGACCACTGCAGTGGGGTCTTGTGGTATGGGAGGAAGATGGCTTCAACTCCAAAAACAACAAGGAAAAGTGGGAATTTATAACCATGAGCAGTGTAGGGAGCTAGTGGATGGAAAATTACAAAGAGAACATATCAGAGATGAAGGGTGATTCTGGCTAACCCAACCCAACAGGATTCTTGCTGAAGGCAGGCAGGTGGGGTGAATGGGAATGAGAGAATGGGGGAGAATGGATGATGAAGAATGGGGGAGAATGGATAATGAAGATAATCACCACATGATGATGATGAAGATATCAAGAGTGATCAAGTAGGAAGGAAGGGGGATTCTAGGTAAACTGACTTCATGAGACTCTTGCTGAAAATGGACAATATAGAGATGAACATAGAAACTCAAAATTCAGGATCTAGTGGAGAAGAGAGTTCATAGGAGCCTGACCAAAGTGTGGTCAAGGAGAAAAGTCTTTGTCAGTTAATAAAAATAACAATTTTTGAAAATTTCTAAAGATTTATCCCTAGCTTTCCACATAACCCTTGTTTTTTTTTTCTATCTCAAGCTTTGTAACCTTTTGTTTATGAAGAAAAAAAATAAGATAAAATTGGCAATGATATAAAATAATCAAAGCAATTGTCTTTTGAAACTACCTTTTCATCAGTGACCACAACCAAACGCTGATGGTTCATGATCAAAAACTGCCAGGCATTTCTTACAAAGAGGACTTCATTTTCACACTACTCTATTTTATTGTTCTTTCCTAAAGTATTCTTTGGAAAACTATTTTGTAGTTTTCTGCCCATGTTCTTGTTTAAAAAAAAATTAGTCCATAATTTAATATAGCAATGTCCAAAATTTTAGGAGAAACAAAGCCCCTCACATGTAAGATATGAATTTGATCAGAATTAGTTAAAAGATTTTGCTCTTTCACTATACACACACACACACACACACACACACACACACACGTACATATATATACACATATATATGAAAATAATTATTCCTATTTATTTTATTTATTTGAGAGAGAGAGCATGCATAAGAGCAGGGGAGGGGCAGAGGGAGAGGGAGAAACAGATTTTATTTATTTATTTGAGTGAGATAGAGAGAACATGAGTGGGGGTTGTACAAGGAGGAAGAACGAGAGGAAGAAGTAGACTCCCCTGGGCAGGGAGCCCCATGCAGGGCTCAATCCCAGGACCCTGGGATCATGACCTGAGTAAAAGGCAGATGATTAACTGACTGATCCACCCAAGTGCCCCAGCAAATATATTTTCGAGAACTTATTTTTGCATCTGGCACCATGTTAGGTTCTACAGTCACAAGACTAATGAGATACAGGAGCTACTATTAGTATGTTTGTAGTCTACTAAGGAAAAGCAGCATATTTTAAGGTCATCAAAATACAGCATCATCCATGCAATAAGAGGAATATGCTCAGAGAAGGATGCCCTAGTGGTCGTTCATAATCTCCTACAGGTCATGGGGGTTTGGGCTATCATGACATTTTGTTTTTAAGAAAGCTATTAATACATAAATTAAATTTTTTCCTTTAAGAAATAATGCAGTTTGATAGTATCTGAGAGGATCTAGTAAGCTGATGTAGGGGTTCATAGAAGGTATAAAATGTGCTCATGGGTCATTATGTTTTTTTTATTTTTTAGCCATTCAGCTCAGAATAGGTTTTGATTATTATATAATCTGGAGCTATTTTTATTCATTCTTGGCTATATTTTTAATAAATACTGAAGCATAATTTATGTAATGCATCCATTTTAAATATATGGTTCAGCAAATTCTGACAAATAGACATGACATGCTCACAATCAAGATAGAGAATGTTTTTATCACCTCAAAGACCTTTCTCATGCCCTTTTAAAGTCATGAGTCCCACCCCTATTTTAGGTATCTGGTGATCTGGCTTCTATTAGTACAGATTAGCATTCTAAAATTTTATGTAAAGGAATCATTCTGTGTGTAATCTTTGTGTCTGGCTTCTTTCATTCTACATAATGACTTTGAGATTCTCCATGTTGTTGTACATATCTGTAATTGTTTTTCATTGCTGTGTAGAATTTCACTCCATAAAGAGACAAACTTGTGAACAGGGTGGTGACATATTTCAGAGATTCTAGTTTCTGTAACTTTCTTCTGAGGAGAGTTGATGTTTCTTTTGATAGGCAATTCAATTACTGGCTGATCTACTCCAACTTCGATAGGCTTATATTGTGGGTTTGGTGTTGTGGGAATCCCTAAACCATTTTATTTAGCAGAACCCAACTCCCTAACTGTATTCTGTGTGTCCTATTCGTGTTTGGTTTCAAGGTTTTTAGAGTAGTTCAGAGTACAACTTACTCTAAATAATGTCTTGGTTTTTACTCCTGTAGTACCTCCTTTATGGAGTCTCCACTGTGTTAAAAAATGACTAAAGGAAACAACTTAGATGATATAATCAAACTTTATTTACTACCTCATTAAGTGGACAGTCTTCTTTCTAAGAACTGCAAAATGGGGGCTAAAGGTAAGAGGCTGGTACGGGATGAAAAATAAAGAATAAGGAAGAGAAAAATAGCAAGTATCTGATTGTCTGGGGCCACCTAGTCTACTTTGTTTGGAGTGAGAAGACCCAGAGTTGCTTTGGCACTTGGGGATTGGGCTGTCTAGACATACTGTGTTTTTGCTCAAGTGGAGCATTTATAGGGACATGCAGTCATCTAAGTTTTGGTTTGCTGATGCTGCATTGTGGGTGGGAGTGGCTCCATCTTGAGCCAAGAAATTTAGTTCAATAGATGGATGTCTTGTGTTAATGAAGTCTTAACATGTCTCTCCAGTCTGGAACTCCAATGACCTCCACACTGACTGATCAATGGAAGATGTGCTTGGCTTTCAAATCTGGAGCTATTTCCTGGGAAACTTTAATGCACACATGTCAACCACAGCCCTTGGACAAGTCCTTGTGGGGTTCCCCACTTGGATTTTGGGAACTCCCTCTAAATAAATTATCTCCCTACGCTTTGGTGCCTTCCTTCACAGAATGAAGGGCAATCAGCTGTTGTATACCCTGATTTCTGTAACCCCAAGCTCAATGGGACCATTGTACCCCATATGCTGTATTGAGAACAGGAAATTGCCTCATATATTTTGTGTAGTTTTATGGTTGCTTATGGTAGGTCTAGTCTAGTGTAAGTTACCCTATCATACATAACCCATAATACATAACTGGTTAAACAGAACAAATTATGTTCAGTTTGAATTTCAACATCCTTAATTAAAATTTTGTGTAGGTCTTTATAACATGCAGTTTTGCTCCAGAACTACTTTTAAGCTAAGAACAAAGCACTAGCAGGAGTCATCTTTTAGAGGATTTTTTTCCTGACTACCCACCTGACCCACCAGTACATAGTAAACACACCTCCATTTCCCCAGAACAGTGAAACTGAGAAAAAGAGGGAGGAAAGAGAAATAATCCATGAGCTTTTCTTTTAATTTATTTTAGGCAAGAAAAAATGGAGACTTCTCTCAGATGACATGCCATATGGGAGAACGCAAAGGCTCAATGACACATAATCACAGAAGGGAGGTGTCTCACATGGAATTCCAGGACGGAAACAGTCTTTAAAGAAATGATGGCACATTGGATATATGTATCCTTTTAATTTTATATAGGCAACCAATCTGTCTAAGAGAAAGGGCTATTCATTCGTCTGTGACTCTCTCCCACCATTTTTGTATGCTGGGCCTCCCATTTTGAAAGATGTTTCACATTTTAGCTAAAATGCCTTTGTCATGTTCCTTGATAGTTTATAAAGTAAATGTAAACTATCCATATGTACACATTTCCTATTGCTGCAGTAACAAATTATCACAAACTTAGAAGCTTAAAACACAAATATATTAACCTATAATTCCAAAGGTCAGAAATGTTAGCATCAAGGCGCCGGAAGGGCTGCATTCCTTCTGGAGGCTCCAGGGTAGAATCTGTTTCCTTGCCTGTTCAAGCTTCTAGAGGCCACCCAGAAGCTCACAGACTTTTCCTCACACCACTCCAACCACCGGTCATCACACTCCTTTTCGAACCTTGGCCCCTTTGACCCCCCCCCCACTTTTTTTTAAAAGATTTTATTTATTTATTTGATACAGAGAGACACAACAAGAGAAGGAACACAAACAGGGGGAGTTTGAGGGGGAGTAGCAGGCTTCCCGTTGAGCAGGGAGTCTGATGTGGGGATGGATCCCAGGACTCCAGGATCATGACCTGAGCTGAAGGGAGACATTTAATGACTGAGCCATCCAGGAGCCCCCTTTGACACCTCTTACAAGGACTCTTGTGACTACATTGAGCTCAGCTAAATAATCCAGGACTGTCTTTCCATTCCGAGCTTTAACATGGTCTTATCTGCAAAACTCCTTTATGATATTGTAGATTCTAACGACAAGGCTATGGACATCCATTGGGAGCCATTTTTTTTGTTTGGAACAGTATAAATATGTGTTTGGACTAATTACGAACTAGTTTCTATACTTTGTCATTTTAAATAGTCCATACACATTAACGAAGGTTCCAATTATTTCTGACCTAGAGTTGAAATAATTAGAAATTGTTGAATTTAAGAAATCAGAGACCTCCAAAAGTTTGAGGATTTTTCCTCTAAATATCCCTTTCATGTGTAACATGTTAGTAAGAGAGGGAAAGATGGAAGGAGGTTTTACAAATCTAGCTCAAGATTTTCTTTAACAGACTTATAAATCTACATCTTCCCAAACTTTTTTTCTGTAGCAATCAAGATGATTTAATAAATTTTTAGAAAGTTAAAAATGTAAAAGGATACAAACTATATATTTCATCTATTTAGAAAAAGGATTATTCACACCTTCAGTGTCATTTTAGAAGAGAACTACTTGCAGAGTATCCTGTGAAAGCCTTTACGGCTTATCATTTGGTAACAAAATCACAAAGATTATTTTTAGAACAAAATAAAAATTTCCAAGCATGAACGTTTGCATGAATTTAAGACTCCACACTATAATACATAATTTGTTTCTAAACCAATCACAATATTTTTATATTGGTTAATGATTAATCATGCCTTTTATTCATCAAATGGCAATAAATTTTAAAAACTGACAACTTATTAAAAGAAATGTCAACATTTATCTCAATATAGCAGAAATATTAAAGATTTTATTATGTAAACTTTATAATAAAATCTGTAATATCATACTGATCCAAAATAAAACCTTTTACCCTAAAACCTTTCTCTCTCACACTCTGTGAATTATCTAAGAGGGAACATAAGATTATGTTATTATGAAACTGTTCATGAGTCAAGCAATATTGGAAATGCTAATATGTGAAATTAAGGGAGCTCAGAAGTGAGTCTTGACTTAATCTGGGAAGAGCGGGGTTAAGGAAAGCTTCCTGGAAGAGCTAAGCACTCAGCTAACTGTGAAAAGATAAACAGGATTTACCCAGCAAAGTGTAAGTAGAAGGGAAGAGAGGGATATGTCATTTCAAGTGGAGAGGACAGCATGAGAGGAATCGATAGTGAGGGGGTATTTCTAGACTGTAAACAAAATTGATGTAGTGATTTTAAAAGACCGAGACTAGAGAGGTCATCAGGGAAAGACACGGAGGACATTAAATGCTAACATGAGGAACTTGACTTGATACCCTCATGGTAGGAGGCTAAAGAATCAAGACGGGGACAACTTACTTCTGTGGTTCTGATGGATTTCTCTGGAAGTTTTGTGAGAGAGGTATCCTAAAGAATGGATCTGAGGACGTCATTCCTGGAGGTGGAAAGTTAATGAGCTGAAAGATGCAGAGGTAGAGCTCAGGAGACTCTAACAGATGATGTTGGCAAAGGACAATAATAAGTTAGAGGTACGGTCCAGGTGAAGAAGAAGCAAGAGAAGGCTCTGAGTCTCTTCCATGATTTCCACGTAAGTGAGAAGCAAATTCATGATGAAGGTAAATTAGATACTGTGGAAATCCAGATGCCAAGTGGTGGCCAAAAACATAAGAATGGATGAAATTACCCAGACAGAAGACTGAGGAGAGAAGAGAGAACAACCACAACGGTGCTAACATACATGGCAAGTGGTCCTGTGGCAGGTACTCTTGGGAGACTTCACACATATGAACACACATGTGTTCATAACATACCTAACCACACTTTATGGGTGACAAAACTGAGGAAAAGTGTCTAAGAAAATTCCCCAACACCTCACAGTGGCCAACAGGGGAGCTGGGATTCCAGCTGAGGCACCCGGGCATCGCAGGATGTGCTCTCAGGAGAAGGGAGTGGCCACCACTCAAAGGCAGCAGAGAGATCCAGAGAGAGACCTGAAACAGAGCTATTGGATTTTACAAGTAGGAGGAAATCACCAAAGGGTAAATTTCAGTACCACCAGATTAGAGTGGGGAAGAAGGTGATATGGTAACACATGAGTGAAAGGAATGGCAGAGTCCTGAGTATTTATCTGATATAGTTGTAGACATAGAGTACATTTATGTTTGCTTCCCACAGATGTTTGAGTGCTTCGTATGATACAATGCTGGACAAGCGTAGCCCTTGGCCTCATAAAGCTCATGTTTTAGCACCTGTATATCACAATATGTATTTATTTATTTATTTATTGCCTATTGCTCTGGAGGAAATCAATGGTTGGATGTGATGGACATTGCCAAGGAAGATGCCATCTAATCTGAGATCTGAGGGGTTGAAAGGAGCTTGCTGGGTAAAGAGTTAGGAAAAACATTTCCAAAATGAGTAAAGGAGAAGTCCTTATGTTCATTCAAAATGAATTTGGCGCTTTGAAGAAATAGTCTTAAAAGTTCAAAGAAGAAGAAGGAAGAGAAGAAAAGGAAGAGGAAGAAGTGCAACAGGAGGAGGAAGAGAAAGAGAAGAGGAGGGAAGAGGAGGAGGAAGAGAAAGCCAGTGTTGTTGTTGCAGAGTGAATTAGCAGAAAGGAACAATGGCAGGAGTTTGGAGAGCCTGACAAGAAGATGGAAGATTCCGGAGTCTCATTGCATGATGCAAATCTGCGACTTATTCCAGTGGCAACCAGACAGTGATCTGATTTGGTTTATATTTCCCTTTGACTACTGTATGGAGACTGAACTGAAAGACAAAAGTGAGAATGAAAAGATGAGGTGCCTGAGGCTTGAGATAATTCGGATTGAGTGTGACATAATTGATGGGAGGAATAAATGTATTTGACCAAACAAAACTTCACAAAATAAACTGGCAAAATGTTATAGTAGGAATAAAAGCAAGGGCGTACTTTATATTAAATGTATAAAACTGGATTTTTCTTGCAAAAGTAGACTCTCCTCCTTGGTTCAGAAGCAAAACACAGCTCTGTGTTTTTCACAAGACATGTGTAGCGTGAAGCAAAAAAGAGGAATTGACAATGCAGGAGTGGTTAGTTACCAGGAAATTCAGGTCATAAGAAATAAGAAATTGTGACATAATATCAAATAAGTGGAATTTGAGGCCGAAACAGTTAATTTGACAAAAGTTACAAGTGGACAGAAGTTATCATCCCCAAAGAAAATACGGTTGTCATAATCTCTTATGCACTGAAGGGGTTCAGGACATGCTACCCCCAAAATATGGCACCTTGGTGTGTTGGAAATCTTAAGGAGTTTGTGAAAATGACAAAAGCAGGAAGGTCACTCTGACCTCCCCCACCTACCTTCCTCCTGATCTCCAACAGGAGATCAATCTGTCGTTGTTCCTTATTTCCGTGCAAAAGTTTCCTTGTGAAGGGAGAATTTAGGGCCAAGAGGCTGGATAAGCAAGTATTGTCAGTTGTTCTTCATTTACTCCCCCTAGGCCTACCTCTTTGCCTTGTCAATTCTTCACAAATTTATTATTTCTTCATCTAAAAGGAAGTATAAAAGTTTCTTCCTCTTCTCCCTGCTTTGGGTCTTCCTGCTCTTGTGAAGAAGAAGAAACTTATTATTTCTTCATCTAAAAGGAGTATAAAAGTTTCTTCCTCTTCTCCCTGCTTTGGGTCTTCCTGCTCTTGGGAAGGCTCCCAGGGTCATGTAAATATTTAATAAAATGTGTATGCTTTTGCCTGTTTATCTGTTGGTTTAATTTTCAGACCCAGCCAGGGACCCCAAGAGGGTCAGGGAAAACATTTTCCTTGCCTATAGATGGTACCAAAAAATGCAACAATATTCAGTTTGGAGATACAAGAGGACCCGATAAAAGCACAACGGTAATGGAATATATGTGGTGTATATTTTCAGAATTTGACAGATTTTACAGGTGGAATTATAGAAGAAGACAAAAAATTAGAATCAGCAGGTTTACTTTACAGCTTTGAGCTATGAATCTCCACACAGTTCCAAAGAACATGGAGAGATAAATCCCTGCCCACCGGATAACAAGGACACAGGGACAATTATAAATGCCAGATTCCCTATAGGTGGGGAAATTAATATCCCAAACCAGGGGAGCCAGCTCCAGAGTCCCCGGGAGAGCAGGAAGTGGGGTGGAGAGCACACAGAGCAGGTGAGAGGGCTAAAGGGAGAAGTGATAAAAAACCAGGTAGAAATGGCCCACACAAAAAGAAATCATCACCGTGAGAGCGAATACTGACAAGTGAGACCTGGTGGTAGAGAATTGGCCCTGGGCAGAGAAAGGAAGAGCCTTGGCCGTGTGCAGACCAGAGGGGAGTCCTGAGAAGGGATCTCACAAGAGTGAAATGCCTCACAGGCTCACCTGTGCAAGGAAAGAAGGGAGCACTCAATGCCGAGGAAGAATCCTACTTAAGTGAAAGCATATCTTGGGAATAAGGAACAACAACAACGAAAACTATTTGTCAAAAGACCACACTGCAAAGAAAGTAAATGTTTGGCTTACAATAGAAGAGGGCATTTTTAAGTTATTATTTTCTTTTTTAAATTGAAGTATAATTGAAATTGAAGTATAATTAGCATACAATGTTAAGTTAATTTCAAGCGTACAGTATAAGGATTCAACAATTCTGTACATTTGCCAGAGCCCATCACAGTAAGTGTACCCTTAATCCCCTTCACCCCCTCACCGTCCCCCCAGTACCTCCCATCTGGCAACCACTAGTGTGTTTTCTGTGTTTAAGTTTGGGGGTTTTTTGGGTTGTTGTTGTTCATAAGAAGACACTTTTTATTTTTTTTTTTAAGATGTTATGCATTTATTTGAAAGAGAGAGAGCATGAGAGTGGGGAGAGTCAGAGGGAAAGGGAGCTGGGCTGGCTTCCCACTGAGCAGGGAGCCCTTCAGGACATGGGGGCTCAATCTCAGGACCCTGGGATCATGACCTGAGTCAAAGGCAGTGGCTTAAATGACTGAGACACCCAGGTGCCCCAAGAAAGCACTTTTTAACTAAGAAACCTCACAAGCCATTCATATTCGCTCCCCGTAAAGGGAAAGAGTTGTTATTAATGGTTTGGCAGAAACCTAAAACCTTTACAAAGAACGAAAAATCAAATACAAAGCAGAGGAAAGCTGTGAGCCAGCACTCCAGCAGGACTTTAAGATCATCAAAAGCAATATTAGGTACGAAACAGCACCCTGAATCAAAACTCAAAAACTCAGCACTCCCCGCCCCCCCGCAAAAAATGAATAGCAACAACAACCAAAGAAAGATGGGAAGGAAGGCTTGACTGATTTCAAGAAAAAAATTGAGAACAGATAGAATATCATATTAGAAAAGAACACTAATTACAAATATCCAATGGTGAATAGAATCAACTGAATAATATGTCCCATAATATGGGACATCTAGAAGAGGTGTGAGAATAATAAATAAAAGAAAATAAAAGAAAAAGAAACAGGTAATGAATATTGAAGGCAAAAGGAGAGATACATAGAAACAAGAGATTCTACCATAGAGAACCTGAAGAAGAAAAATCAAACAATGAACTAAATTAAATATTTAAAACTGTAATAAAAAAAATCTGGAAATAAAGACCTGTGAAAAGGGCATGGTGAATTTGGGAAAACAGAGATAACATCCTCAAACACAATGATCACACTTGAAAGAGAAAGAAAATGATCATCTAGATCTTTGGGTAAAAAGATCATTTTTTGGTAAGTTCAAAAAGAATTTTAAAAAGAATAGATAGACTTCAAAGAGTTTCAGAATCTCCCCCACCACAAATCAAAAACAGGGACAACCAGGTACTATAACGAAATACAGTGCTCAGTCAGAAACTGAACCCATCCTGGGTGCTTGCATGACTCAGTCCCTTAAGTGCCAGACTCCTGGTTTTGCTCAGGTCATGAGATCAAGCCCTACCTCCGACAACCTGCTCAACACGGAGTCTGCTTCAGATTCTTTTTCCCTCCCCCTCTATTTCTCCCCCAGCTCATGCTCTCTCTTTCTCTCTTTCTCCAATACATACACACATACATACATACATACATACATACATAAAATCTAATTAGAAAAAGAAAAAGAAAAAAAAAAAAAACTGAACCAGTCCTGAAACCTAAAAAGCAAATCCATGTTGGTATTAATTTTATGTTGTAGTTAAGCTAGCAATGATCTTTTGATTTCCAGATCCTTGTTGGAATCCTGCCTTAGGCAAGTTACCTAATGTCTGAGCCTCGGTTTTCATATCTTTAAAATGGGACAGTGATAACTCAAAAAGATAGGAGGGAAAATTAAACACAGTCATACACTGGAAATGTCTGGCACATCACATACATTCACAAAAATGAAATTGTAAGGCACTTAATAAATTCCTAAAGGGAGCTAGTTTCTTGGAATTCACATTTAAAAAGTATAATCTGCTTAAAACTGTGGTCATGACAGTTTTCCCGTAAAAGCACTTGATGTAGTTCTTAATATTAAAAACACAACAAAATTCAAGGTCATATCATGAATTATTTTCAGAGTTGATCTTGTTGATGATCATAAAGATTTCTATGATAAGAAATCTTGCCATGAAAATATGGCTTATTTTCTATTTATAACATTTTTATCACTAAGCCATTTCCCTGCATTTATTAATCTTTACTGTAGCCTGTGGCAGGTAAAATGTGATTTCTGTGGACCACATTTCTTTTCCCCTAAAGAACTTTAATAGATTCCCGAAATACCACAATACCTAACATGAGCTTGATATCCCACAAATCAAATGTTCAGAAAGGTTGAATTTTCTGAACTAGCTTTATAATACCACTTGAAATATATATTTGTCGAGAACATTATTTTTGATGCTGTGGCCTTACATGTTGATTTTCAACTGCTTTCTCCCAAAATGGGGTCATGCCTTTTATCTGGGAAAAGATTGAAAATGAATTTCCTTTCATTAACTTACTTTGTTTCCTCAGAAGCATTTTTATATCTGTGTGTTTCCATACATAATTTATAGTGTGGGGATTTCCTTTCTAACACGCTTTTCAAAGCACCTGGAAAATTATCTCAACCTTTCTGACATTTATAACTTCTGCAAATAGGAAGAGGAATATGAATTCAGGCATTTCTCCTTTAGTGAATAAACAGAGTATGACTATTTGTTTTGAAAAGTTAAGTTAAACAAGGCCCAGGAGAGCTAGAAGTAGAGTTTTGTTTCTTCCACCAACCATCTGTTGTATTTATTTCTAGGAAAAAAAAAAAAAAAGAAGGGCGAGAGAAGAGGCTGCCTACCTTGGCTATTAAATAAAATACAACAAGCCACCCAGTAGAACATCGCTATGAAAATATGAGAGCCCCCACCCCCACTTCCATCCACTTTCCTCGAGTCTGGTGAGGGCTAAAGCCTTGGAGCACTCCCCCCGCTCTTAGTTCTGGGAAAGGGGACTGACTAAGAAGATTAGTGGGTAAGAGGTTTATGGGAATAAATACACCAGGAAAGAAAGGAAGTGGGATCAAGCCCAGGGAAGACTCCATCTGTGATGTAGTCACTTGTACAAACCCTAGGGACAGCCTGAAGACAGACGGCTCAACAGAGCTGTTACTAAGGGGGAACAGTGCCTGCCCTTATGCCCCCTTGTCACCTGTTACCTTGGTGAAGAATCCTTGGGCTGCTGAGCTAATTCCTGAAGGTGCTGGCAGCTGAGATGGGCTACCAGCAGTTGGAGCAGAAGTCTTCTGTTCCTAGAGGGGGATTTGAGCAGGGCAACACAGAATCCTCCAAAATGCTGGAAAGAAGAGAATATTAGATTGAGAAATACAGATTCATGAGAGATCACTTAAAACGTTTTAATTCAATTCAGTACAATCGTAATCACGGGGTTCGGTCCATCATGCTGGGCACTCAGTTTATTCCATCATGATTGAATCTTGTTCCCGCCCTTAGGTAACCAAAAACTTGTGGAGGGTTGAGACAGAAACCAATGCTTGTGCTGCAAAGCAGATTATGCTAAGTGGCATAAAAGAGGTAAAGAGATCACAGAAAGTTCCAGAGAGGAAGCCGCGATGTGGAGAAGGAGTGGTCAGGGCAGGCTTTGGGATGCAGGAGGTATTTGAGTCAGATCTTAAAGAGTTAAATGCATCAGAGCCAAGGACAAAAGACTTCCAGACAGAGGGCCTAAAGTGTTTCAGTGGGTCCTTAGTAACTGTTCAATGATGAGGACCTAAGAAATCTTTTATAAAGTGGATAATGCATGCTTCTAGTGTGGAATCGATGCCATAGCCATCGAGGTGGAGGGGAATTGTTCTGCTCTTAGAAATCTATCACTAGCAACATAAGAGAAGCAGCTGCCCCGGATACCACAAATCCTATATGAGGGTCCACCTCTTCTTCAGCTTTTGTGAAGGATAAAACACAATCCTAAGCGTTCAAAACAACAGAAGCCTCTGTGGAATTTAGATTCACTAGCATATGAGTAAATAACATATAGTGCGTATGGAAACCTATCTCCACATGACAAGTACCTGCAATTTCTGCTTTAGAAGCGAAAGAAGAACAGGATCTCTTTTCCCGCTGTGCATCTCTATTTCTCCCATTCCTCTGTGAGCCTCAGCCAATAGCCAGAGGGTAGAAACCTCCAGTAACCCCGCTACAATGCTCCCAGAAGGAAATTCATGGTCACGCTAGGCAGGTCTCCATCTGCCCACTCCTGTCTCTATGGTACAAGCGAACCACCCTTATGATCACACACATCTGCAGGACAATTGCTTGAAGAGTCGGGACTTCACCATGCGAGCACTTGCACTCCCTGGCACTCTCTTGTCATGTTGATGGTGCCATTTTCCAATGACTGTTTTTGTACGTTGTCATCTCTTTGACCAGACTGTAAGTTCCTTTGTGGTCCAAATCCTTCTTCGAGTCTGCCACAGTAGTCTCACAGCAGCATGTTATTGCAGTTTGGAAAAAATACCTGATGATTTTGATCGACTGGGCACATACTGCAAATAGAACCTTACAGGACATTGCCATGGACGGATACATATGCTGCCAAATTTGAGACACCAGGATGCAACTGAGATTAAGATTCCTGGGGCTCCTGGGTGGCTCAGTCAGTTAAGCGTCTGCCTTTGGCTCAGGTCATGATCCCGGGGTCCTGTGATGGAGTCCCAGGTCCGGCTCCCTGCTCAGTGGGAGTCTGCTTCTCCCTTTCCCTCTGTTGCTCCCCCAGCTTGTGCACACACTCCCTCTCCAAAAAAAAAAAAAAAAAAAAAAAAAAAAAGATTAAGATTCATGCTGTTCTACCACTTGGTGGCCACTACCGTTTTTTAGAGATCCCACTCTTCCCAGAGCTTCAGCCCACCCTGAAAATGATTTGGAAAGACGGTACCTGGCACATAAGAGCATTTTTGTAGGGGTAAACAGGTGTTCTCCGGAAAACTTTTCGGTGTGTTGCTGGTTACAATTTAACTTTTCTTAGTCTTCCCATAAAACCTTTAAAAAAATGTTAAGTGTTCACTAGTTAACTGTGGGGTTTGATTTCCTTTGGAGGTGAGGAATGAGGAAGAGCTAAATTCTTTAACAGGGCATAGAAAAGAGTGTCATTGGAGGATGTTTTCCAGAGTGTAGAGGTGCTTCCAACCCATACCTGGTATTCTATTTTGAATAGAAATAGAATGGTCTCCCTCCACGGTCTTTAGTCTGATTCCCTGTAAAACCAGGAAGGGGGCATGGTGATCTACCTGGAGGACAACCAGATTTCAACGTAGAGAGTCTATGGACCAGCCTCACAGTTGGCTTCTTTTTGGTTTTATTATCTCTATTGTTATACTTGCAATTTCCTCATCAGCTTATTTATCAGCTACCTTAGAATTATTTTTCTTTTTTTTAAATATATATATTTTTAAGATTTTATTTATTTATTTGACAGAGAGAGACACAGCAAGAGAGGGCACACAAGCAGGGGGAGTGGGGGGGGGAGAAGCAGGCTTCCCGCTGAGCAGGGAGCCCAATGTGGGGTTCAATCCCATGACCCTGGGATCATGACCTGAGCTGAACGCAGACACTTAACGACTGAGTCTTCCAGGTGGCCCTAGACTTGTTTCTAATGGAGTTAGGACAGAAAAGAGAAGTAAGGGAGGAAGGAAGAAAAATAAATAAATAAATGATGGCTCTTAACACAGTGAACCAGTATCAGGCTAACTCGAGTTTCCGTGGATTTAACCAGTGACCCTAGATTTTTACATCATCCTCTTTTGAAATAAACACCACTTCCAAAAGCATCAAGTTTGAACTGTGGAGAAATAGCAGAACCTTCCCGTCACCTCAGATATTAAGCTGTTCTGCGGAAAAACAAAAACAAAAACAAAACAAAACAAAAAAACCTGAATAACTGTTTTCCATCTGTGGCAACTTTGACTAAAGTAATGCCTTTATTTATCTGTTGCTCCTTTGTTTGTTTCCTTATTGATGAAACAATGGTGTGTTTCAACTTCTGAAGAGCCTCCTGAGATGAAAATGGTCAGGTTAGTAACCAGTTTCAACAGCCATAGATTGTGCTGCTTTATTTGCAAAATTAGAAAAAAAAAAAAACCTGAAGTTTTTTGAACTGCACAGTTAAAAGTGACATTTCTTGAAATCTGAAGCAAATTTCCATTAGTTTTTGTCTGTTTATTTTCATTTGACCAAGGTTGAAAGCCAAACTTAATAAAAAGCCATTCCCTTTCACTTGAAAATTCAAATATTTGAAATAGCACTTATAATAAAATGACATCAGGAGCAATTTTAGGACACTTTAAAGACCAAATTTCCAGATGGTTAGGACAACTGTTTACTTGTGTCTTGCCTGACAAAATGGTAATTCCCCTAAGCATTCTCACTCTCACCCAGGAACAGGCCTTGTGCTTTTGAGATCCTTCACTGTTTACCTATATTTTCTGATTTTTTTTAAATCAAAAAGTAATGTTCTTTCTCCAACCTTCAACCATCATCCTCTGCCTTTAGATTTAAACAATTTAAGTTTGTTACACTGAGATACGCATCCCACCCCATGTCTATGGTCTTCTCCCATAAATGGACACTTGGTAATAGATCATAAAATGATGTCATTAAAATGTATCATATTGATTTTTTTTGTCAGCAAGTTTTATCAGGTTGTACATGAATGAACCCATCTTCTGAATTATTTTTAATGAACGGAGCACATAGCTTAAACTTTTGGTGATCTCATAGACCACTCGATATATGGAAATCAGTATGATTTATATTTGCTCGGAGCATTGATGATCTTGGAGTTGTCTGGCCAAAGCCTTTTTCTGAGGCAGCCTTCACATCACAGCATGACCTCAGACACAATGAAAACATTTAATACTAGACTCCTCTTCGTTAAGTGGCTATATGCTATGCTGTATCTTAAATCCTTATAAAAATCCTTTAACATAGTTATCATTATCTTTAATTTACAGGTGTCAAAACTAAAGTCAGAATTTAAGCCGTTTGTCTAAGATCACACAGTGATTAAATGTCAGAGCTATGACTCACTCCAGGGTTGTGGGATACCGGGAATCTTTGCCTCATGTCTTCCAGCTTGAACTCAGTTCTGGAGTGAACCAAGGCAATAGGTAAATGACATTCACACTTGGTTTATGATTAGGGAATCTCAATGGCATCCTTTTATTTGAAAAATATTTTATTTATTTATTTGTCAGAGAAAGAGAGAGAAAACACAAACAGTGGGAGCAGCCGGCAGAGCAGGCAGAGGGAGAAGCAGGCTCCTCGCTGAGCAGGGAGCCCAATGCAGGACTAGATTCCAGGATGCTGGGATCATGACCTGGACCAAAGGCAGACACTTAACTGACTGAGCTGCCCTCAATGGCATCCTTGTGAAGGCATCCGGACTAGTATGATCTTGATTCTTGATTGTTTAAAATCGGATTTTCCTCTTACATAGATACCAAGGAAGGAGTACTGGAAGAGGCAGGAGTTCTGGGCCTTGGTGTTATGCTCAAGGAATCTTTCCTGTGGTTCTCACGGTAGGATGGATGTGGCTCCCCCGCCCCTCCCCCCATCCCTCTACTCCTCTTCTAGCCAGCTGGAGGGTCAGTCCAGTTGAACAAATATTTCATGAGCAGGCACTTCCTAAATAAAGTACACCCATGTTAGTTTCAGAAACACAGAAACAAATTAGACTCTCTCCCTGCCCTTGAGGACTGACAGTTTTATCTTTTCTATATCCATTGCTCTTCCTACCTTTTCTGACCTCAACCAAACCCAACTGGTAGCCACATTAGTTACATACCCTTCTGCTTCAATTTGAGAATTGTAGGCTTCATGTTCCGGGCCTGCCCTGTCATGAATGAGTGACTGGTTTGATTCATAGTCCCTGGGTGAGAAGGCCTTAGGGAAGGTATTCCTTCCTGTGGGCACAAATACCTTCCACCTTCACTTCGCTGACCACGATATTCTTCTCTTCTGAGAGTGAGGACTGCCTTTTGCTGCCTAAAGCAGAGGGCTTGCTCTTTGTTCTGAAGGGTCTCAGTTGTCTATGTAGTTTTGCCTCCTACCATACTTTCATAGTTTGATGGGTATCCATTTCCATAAATTGCATATTTGTTATTAGTAATGCCAGGGTGAGGTCATTTTTTTTTTCAATGTCCTTATTTCAGGCTGTAAAGAAGCATCTTCTAACAGCTTTCTCATTTTCCTTCCCTTGTATTTTTGTTGACTCTCTCTATGCTAAAAACAAACATAATTTCCATGTCTTATCCCTTCTAAATATTTTTGGTTTGGACATGACTCTGCACAAAAAAAAAAAAAAAATGGGAATCAGAATGAGAAACTATATCTTGTATTCTAAGAAAAGTGAAAATTGAAACTATTAAAACCAACTGATGTTTAAAACCCAAAGCTAATGACCTTTTTATAGAGAAACTCTGAGCAGATCCATTTAATAGATCTTTTTTAATATATAGATTTTATTGATTTATTTAAGAGAGAGCAAAAGCAAGAGAGAGCATAGAAGAAGAGGGAAAAGCAGACTTGCCACTGAAAGGAGAGCCTGATGCAGTGCTTGATCCCATGGCCTTGAGTTCATGACCTGAACAGAAGGCAAATGCTTAACTGACTGAACCACGCAGGTGCCCCAATAAATCTTTTTAATACCTTCTTTATATGAGCAACACTTGTATCCTGGACACAACCTAGACTTGACATATATTACTTAATGTAGTCTTCTCTTGTCTCTGCTGGAATCACTGAATTGGTGGGAAACAGGGTAAGAGGTTAGTTAACTTGTCCATCATCACACAGTTTGTAAATGATACTGTAAACTACAATGTGAACCCAGGGTTCTGACATCAGAGTGTCTTTTGTAGAGCCATGATGCATCCCGTCTTCCAACAACTGACATGAATACTTCTAGCAACTGCCCAAACATTCTTTGAAGAATTTGGAACCCAAGAAAAGGGATCATGTGCCTATATTCTCAGTCAGTGATTTTCACAATGGTTTATGCATTTTTTGAAAGAAACTTGGAAAATATATAACCATTGCATATTTTTAGGTTAACACTTAAAATTCATCATAAATTAAGCAATTGCAAGATGTAATTTCTTTAGTATTATAAATATTGATGACTTTAAATGAAATTTTCACATGACCACTGAAATGCATTTATTGGGTTTAATTACCATAGTAATTTGATACCAACCATCATCCGTTTAAAACATACCTGAATAAGTTTTTCAACAGATGAAAATTTTACATTGTTTTCTCTTTGAAGTTCTATTATCATCCTCCATATTCCACAGAAACTGTATCCTCATATATTTCTGTGCAGAAATATTGGACACCTTGGCATTCTTTTCTGTTAAAAATACACATACATAAATTAATTTCCTTATTTTCTGTGACCATAGCTGTAACAAATTGGATTTGTTCAATAGTGACTTATCATTACCATTATTTTAGTATTAGTAGTACTACTAGAATTAATGATAGTGGTAGTAACAATAAATACTGGTAGTAGTTGGTGCTTTTAAAAATTAGTTCACATATTTGTGGATGAAAATTATCTTCTGGGACAGCAAAGCAGGCTTCAGCATCAATTCTAGTATCTTTAAAAAATATTCGTTGATACCAAAATATCTTGTTCGTGCATATAAATAAATGGAGAAATACTTGGAATTTTATTTTAAGAATCTTACCCAATTTTTGAACTCCCTCTAGATTCTAAGCCAAAACAACCTTACTGTGATCAACTACTATTTTAATACTTCTATCAGTTGGTGAGGCAATTAAGTCCTCCTGGTGACTCAGCTAGTTTCTCCTTTTATTTACTGAAAGCAAATATGTGGAAAACACTTCACACAAAGAGGATCTGTTCCCAGTCATTAGCAATCTACTTCCTCAGCCTCTAGGACCTATACCCAAAAAGCTCTACCAAGTGCTGTCCAATCATCCTTAATTATACCTACCTCTTTGACTTATAGAACCCTATATAAACTGATTTTTTTCAGAAATAGAAAATAAAGATACTAATCCCAAACACATTTTTAATATACAAAATATGCTTATTTGCTTTAAAGATATTTCCATTGAAACCTTGGTGCTCCAAATTTATTCAGTTAAAAAGAACCCACCATCCAACCAAAAATCTGATTTATCAAACAAGTCAGATAATTTGTATTTGCTTTGTTTCCAAGAGCCTGACTCATTTAAATTTGAATAAATGTGTTAAAATGTATTCTTGCCACAACTAAATGCCTTCCAAAGTTAAACAGATGATAAGTGGATAGAAAGGTGGCTGAAGCAGAGCTTTGCTCCTCCATACTGCCCTTCAGTACTAGCCCTCGGTACTGCCCCTCAGTAATACTTCTTAATACTGCCCTTCAGTGTTGCTTCCTGATGCTCTCTTTGCTTGGTCCTCCTGGCCTCTCCCTTGGAGGAATGCAGTCTCTACCACAAAGATGATGTTAAGCAAGAGTGATATCACTCCCATCCCTCATTCTGTAATATACAACAACTGAAACTGGGACATTCCAAGAAGGATCCAGATAGCTCATTTTTTTTAAAGATTTTATTTATTTATTTGACAGAGAGAGATCACAAGAAGGCAGAGAGGCAGGCAGAGAGAGAGGAAGGGAAGCAGGCTCCCTGCTGAGCAGAGAGCCCGACGTGGGACTCGATCCCAGGACCCTGAGATCATGACCTGAGCCGAAGGCAGCGGCTTAACCCACTGAGCCACCCAGGTGCCCCCAGATAGCTCATTTTTAAAGTCAAGCTTTCATCAGAAATACGTAAAAGTTAGGAAAAGACATCGTTAGAATCATGGCATTTGATTAAAGGTTTGGTGATGCTGATGTTTTGGACCATCTTCCATACTGCAAAAGATTTTGTACCACGGGGACAATGAACCATCTGGAATTTAGAGTGATGGTACATCTTTCTTTTGTAAATGTCCAAGTGAGAACTGTACAGGAGAAGGTAGAGAAAGGAATGGCCACCTAACTTGACTGCAGGCAGATGCATTTTAGGGAGCAGTGCCTAAGAAAGATGAAGATACAGACATTCATTCTTTGCCCACAAAACCTTGAAAAGTATTTGTGTACCCCCATGGGTAAATGTGCCCCAGTTTGAAGATTGCTGCCCTAAGGTGTAAAGTGAAGATTTTTCTGAATGTAACTTATCAGAGGAGGCCATTCGTAGAATTTAAGAAGTTTTGAAGCTGATGATAGGAATTGTAATTTTGGGAAATCTGGAAACGGCTCACATTAGTTCATGAGACATCTTCCATAGCGGGCCCATGTGTATCAGTATCTGTGCCTACTAAGAAAAGAGATGCAAAATTCACAGGCTATGGTGCTCTGAGAAAAACCCTTCCTTAAATATGCTTTACTTTCATTTAAACATGATGAAAGCAAATAACAGAGGTTTGTTCATGTCAACCACAGACTTATGAAACTTTCCTTTTGAGGATGCTGTAGAGAAGGAAATGTGGCTACTGATCTTTAAATGAATCCATTTATCTCAGTTCCTTGTGCAAATTGATTTATCAAATTTCTCTTTGACAATGCTGGTGCCCTGGAAATCCTTGTCAGCATAAGGTGATGAAGAAAAAAGAAAAAAAAAGTTGAGTTGCAAAACTGTCTTCAATTCTCTAACTTCTCCTGTATAACCCATGAGCTTGGAATTAAAAATATGCTTTGCAGACTTATAAAAGTGAAGTTACATTTGCATGGTATACTAGCCTTTTCTGTCTTCTATATGATAAAGAGTGCTTTAAAATTTCATTTTCTCCATTAGACACACATACCGATGGAAGCCAAACTGCTTACTTCACTAAATTAACATTAAAATACCTGCTGAAAGTTACACATCAAAAAATAATTCTGCTCACTAGAGTGAAATTGCGTTAAAATTAAGCACAAAAAGTTCAGATAGAATGCAGAAAACATGATCTATTTCAAGGACAGGGTATTTTGATAGGTCAAAATATTTGACTACAATATACCATGTGCTTACTCTGAGACTTTTTTTTTTTTTTAATATGTGACACAGGTTTTAGAAGTCAGAAGGACTTTGGGGATAATAATCTTCCATGAAAGACAAGATCCCTCCTAAAATGCCTGAGAGATAGACAATCTCTACATAGATACTGGGCATAGAGTGTGCCCTGCCTCACCAGGAAGTCTGTTCCTTAAGGCATCTCAGAATGGTTGGTAACCTATAATTCTCCCCTGCAATAAGGTGTCTCAAATTGCTACTCTTTCTTCCATGCGATCCCGCCAATGCAGAATGTGGTAAGGTAACTAGTACTTTAAAAACAGGTAACTAGCATTTGAAAAAAATAAACTAAAAACATCACTCTTATCATCTATTTATTTCTCAACCCATCCAGTTTGGTTTTGATCCTCACAATTTGCCTGAAATTGTAAGACATCCACAGTGATCTCCAGATAACCATGTTTATTTGCAGTCATATGTCTGACAACTCTGTATGAATACCTTTCCTTAAATGTAAACCCTACTTTAGCTGGCCTCTTCCCTATCTCTTCTCTCCTTTCCACAGCCATATTTTGGAAACTTTCTTCTCATGCATACAAATTATCTCAAAAAGTTACTTGTTTAAAACAACAATGAGTGTGAATTTTCTTTCCATGTTGGTGGGTCAGGAATTTGGGGGCAGCTTAGTTGGGTGGTTCTGACACAGGCTTTCTCTTCAGTTTGCTGTTGAGTTGTCAGCACCACTGCAGTCATCTGATGGCATGACCGAGTTTGGAAGATTCAGTTCCAAGATGGCTCATCTACATTTCTGGCACACTGGTGGTAGTTGTGTATGGGAGGTCTCAGTTCCTCACCTCCTGGGCATCTCCAATGATTGCTTGCATGTCCTTGTGCTATGGCAGCTAACCTCCCCAAAGCAAGTGATTCAAGAGAATCATATCTTTTATAAGTTCCAGACCCTTTTAATAAGCCCCCCCATGTTTTTATCTTATTGTTCATCCATGACCCCAGGTAATTTAATTCCAAAGATAAGATGATTTTAATGTGAAACAAAGGTACAATCCCCATATAATATTTACTAACACATCCAGCTTAGGGTTACTAAGTTAAAAATTCCATGTCTACAGTGAAATTTTCTTAAACTTCTTTTGGTCAAAGAAAGTGCTCCTACCCTGTTCCCCTCCCCATCCTTCCCCATAAAATCACTAAACTTATTCTAGTCTTTCAGTTCTGTGCACTTTGCTTTTTGAAACAATGAACCTGTTCAAATTCAGATCATTGGATTGGGCTTAACCCTATAATTTGTGAAAAATCATATTGAAGAGGTTTTGTCTGAAGTGATGGAACCATGCCCCTCAGGATGGACTTTATGGTTAAGTAGAACAGATACCTGCCTACATGTTCCAATGAAAGAAAGAAAGAAAGAAAGAAAGAAAGAAAGAAAGAAAGAAAGAAAGAGAGGAAAGGAAAGAAAAGAAAAGGAAAGGGAAGGAAAGGAAAGAAAGAAAGAAAGAAAGAAACCTAAAATCTTTATAAAATGCAACTCCTATAGAGGCCCTAGCCTAAAAATTCCCATTCTACTCTTTAGATCTTTACCATCTCTCTTAAGAATGTTGATTGAAAAGTAATAGACCAAGCTCTGCACCTCACTTCTAGGTGGTTCATTGTGATAGTCATCATACTTCAAGGTTTAAAACCTTTGCTCCACAAAACAAATGGATGACCTGTTTTGATTAAGGGTAGGGACATTAGGGCCATTTAAGAAAAACAAAACAAAACAAAACAAACAACTTAGGGCTTGGTATGGTGCTGAGGTCAAATTAAACCACTGAAAGTGAGGCACTAGCTGTCAGGGGATGGAAGAGCATTTTAGAAATAAGGATGGAAGAGGACCAAGGGAGGACTGAGGGGTAGAAGAGGTCCTGGGAGCTGTATGTCATCCATTTATAAGTTCACGAATAGATGACTTTCCATTGTGCTGTGGGCACTCCTGGCCCACCTGGTCTGATACCATCAGGGGTGGTTTTGCACTGACCTCCTCACAAGACCAAGGTTAGTGATGGGAGCTGATATGACCCTGGTGACCATAAAACAGTCCAATGCCTGCTAACTCTCAGAGACTCAGAAGGCATTTCTTGCTTAGTCTTTTATTAACTACCTGGCTGGGCTAACTGACTATATCAGAGCCTTTATGAAACTGACATGAAGCCACAAAGTACTCATGATGAGCATAACAAGAAACCAAGATGTTGGCCCACACATATAACTCTTTATAGTTTGCTCCTATGCTCTTTTTTTTTTTTTTTATTAGGTCTGTGTGGACTGTGATGATGGGAAATCCAGGATGTATTTGTTCCAGGCAGTTGCTTATCATTTTGTCTACTATAATTTAGAAACAGAAAGAGTTACCATTTTTCAGGAAGAAAGAAATTAAATGTCAAAAGTTGGTTGTTTTCTCCATATGCAATAATGCTTTCTCTTTCCCATCTTTGTGCAGGAAATATAACCTATGATGATTTGAGAACAATATAATTCATACCCGTTTCCAATCTCACAACTGACTTTAAGAAAATACCTTCAATTATTTTTGGAAAACATTTAGCCCTGAAAGGAGATGATGATAATCTATTGTTCTTTCAGCAGCTAGTAGTTTTTGAATGGCCTCCATCACCAACAGATATGGCAGGTTTAAATCAGCAACATAAGCCTGTCTAGTCCGATGTACTGTTGAATATAAAATCCAACACAGAGAAGCATCATGGCAGTCACAAAAAAAGATGTTTATTTCAGGGCCATACACTCATAATAAATAAACTGACAAGAAGTCTATTCATTTCAGATCAACAAGCATTGGCAAGTACTAGAAGATTTTTAAAACAGACTCCAGGGTTCCACTTTAGCAGGATTTTAATAATAAAAAACAAGAAGACATTCTTCAATGGCACAGCCAGAATTCCAAATCACTGAACTGCCTGGAGGGTAATTTATGAAGAAGGTGGAATTTGAGCTAAATTTAAAACAATGGGACATATTTTGTTATACAAAAATGAGAGACAAAGGTATCTCTGAGTACGGGGAATGACATGAAATAATCAAAGAGACAGAAATGGATAATATGTGTAGAAAGAGACCAAATCACTACCTATTAGACGGGAAGGGAAGTCCATTCAAGAATAAGGTTGATGTTAGAAACCTATTTAAGAACTTCAGTGGTAGAATTAGGCTTTTGGATTAAGTTACTATAAAGTATGATATGCTTTTGAGTAGTAAAAGGCTCAGAGAATTTAATCTGGAACTCCAGGATGACTGTACTGAGAAAGAGCACATCTATAGGGGACCATCGCATTGAGCCTGGGATTGAGACTAGGATACATGGACCAGGGCCATGGCCATGGGGAAGGAGACTAAAGGCTTACCATGAATAAATACACTCTCATTTTCTGTTACAAAGTTTGGGTTATTAGTTTATATACAAAAAGTTATTTGGGAGTAACTACATAGACATGTGCAAGGAGATGGAGAGTCTAGCTGGGGCCAGTGTTTCCCATGAGTGTCAGCCCCGTGGACTCTCTTCTGCTGCTTGACAATGTCAAGGTTTCACTTGCCTCTGACTCTCCTACCTTCTCTCTACATGGCACACCCCACCACAGCATCTCTACGTGGGTGGTTCGTCTTAATCATCAGGTCTTAGCTCAAATATCACCTCCCCAAGAAAGCACAGGTCCCCCAGTCCAAAGAATCATGGATTTCCTTTGTTCCATTTCACATCTTCAACTCACCCCGTATGCATCTAGGACTAATCTCCATGGTGATACTTTCATGTTAGACTGTATATTTGCTTATTTCTCTGTCTACTAGAACATAAGATCTAAAAGAATTAGGGGTCTTTATTGTCTGTCCAGGACTTCACTTCCACTGCCTGTATCAGAGACTGGCACATAATGAATGTTCAATAAATCTTGATTGAATGAATGAACAGAAGGTTTTATAACCTCTTTCTCCATTACTGTTCTCTTATGCCTTTCTTATCACTGTATCCCTCTTGACAGTAGAGAGCTGAAGACTAAGAAAGGAGTACATAAGAGGAAGAACACATGTTAGAAATGGTTGTTCACTAAATTTCCTTTCCCCATACTAACGGGTAGAGAAACTGCCCAGTGGTTAAAATCTTGTCTCAGATTCCACAAAGAAATTAAAGTTGCTATCCTCAGTAATATTTGTCTTAAATTCTCCTACTCACTAAATATCCAAAGAACTAGTTATGTAATCATGGATAAGTCATCACTCCTCTTTACACCCTGGCTTCCTTAACTGAAAATACATTTTCATCCACTTATTTATTTACTTATATATTGCCTGTGTTTTACTTTTCATTCTGGCTTTAGTGTCCCCCATGCTACCACAAGACCTGGGCAGTTTCCTGATGCAGAGCTAGACAGGGCAGAACTCCAAAGTTTGGTGAGAGGAATATTTCTACATAGAAGCTCCCTATCACCCTGTGGGGGACATTTAGAAAAGTTTGTGCTTCAAAGAAAGCTTGTTCATTTGTTGGATAAGATTGTAGCCCATTTTATTTGATCATTTGGTTTTCATTTTTTCTCGATTTTTAAAAAGATTTTATTTATTTATTTATTTATTTATTTATTTATTTGAGAGAGAGAGAGAGAGCAAACCTAAGGTGCACTTGATCTCACGGCCCTGAGATCATCATCACCTAAGTAGAAACCAAGGGTCAGGTGCATAAGGGACTGAGCCACCCAAGCACCCAGATCACTTTAAAAAAAAAACAACAAAACTGTTTGTTGTTCATCTGTTTAGAAAAAGATATTTGTAGAAATTTCCCCACTTTAAAATTGTAGTAATATTGGCTCCTCTCAATGCCCTCTCAGCCTTCTAAGAAAAAAATACGGGGAAGAGGAGAGTTTCTTTCAGTGAGATTAAGGAATTGATTTCCGTGAGCTGGGTTCCTCTAAACTTTCTCAGAATTCAGTGATAAATGCTGTTTCAGTTAGCAGAAGGAGTTCTTAGAACATCTGGGGAGGTTATAAAAACCAATTAGTCTATTCAAAAGATCATGTCAGATACTATTAAACATGACTCTTTGTCTCTCTTATCAATGTATTTTTTAGTGACTAGAGAGCTCAATGATAGAAAACATCAGTAACCAAAACACATCATAGAGAAAGCAAAGTGTGGAAGAGATTATAGTAAGATTCTAGTTTCTTCTGAAAGTAGGATAAATTCTTCTCTCATGCTTTGCTTTTTAGAAAAAAATTCTCTAATCTCTGTATTATACCAAATTCTAAGCTACTGAGGTCAAGGCCAGTATATTTAAGGAAATGGAGAAGGGAAATGTGTTTAGTGGTGTTTATTTTCAATTACATGGTATACTATGCAAAAACATGAGGTCTGATTTATTTTTACTTTGTAACAGCCTGGAGATGTTCATATATCCTCTTTTCATAGAATAAAAATGGTTTCTCAAGGTCGTTACTTACGCAGTATCTGAAGAGGATGTTTTAAGAAAGAATGGGAAGAAATGCTGGAACATTCCTGTGGATATTGCCACAGTGAATTCTTAAGCAAAAATTTATATCCTTTCTTAGTGGACTATGAAACTCTACAGAAGCAATGGAAAGCAATTTCAGAGCACAACAGGAAATTTAAATAAATTAGTTTTTTTTATTTCAGATAGTGGGAGCTCTCTCCCCACTGGGGTACAGATGGTGACAGACAGCCTAGGCTTATTAACCTCCATCCATTATTTTTCATTGTGATGTAAAGTCAGGGTTCAGAAGATATTTCCTCCGGCAAATCTCACTTCTCCACACTCCTAATTTTCTCTCAAATTAAGAAAAAAGGAAGTTTTGCTCCTGCAGTGTTTTCTTCCTTTTAAATAGCTTTATTCGGGGCTGTGTACCAAGTCAGTAAGAACAAATGGGATTCGAGTGGTACTTCAGAGTGCTTGAAAGAAATTGTATTTATTCTCTTTCCAGAGTCACTCTAAGGAGGTGAATTCTAATATTTAGACCTAAAAAGTACAAAAGCCTTAATGCTACTCTAAAAAAGCTTACACAAACCAGATAACAGTGGCAACAAAAGCAAACAATATAAGCAAGTGGGACTACATCAGACTAGACAGCTTCAGCAGAGCAAAGGAAACCATCAGTAAAATGAAAGTCAATCCACTGAATGTTGGCAAATCATACATTTCACAAGGGTTTAATGTCCAAAATATATAAAGAACTCAAACAACTCAATAACAAAAACAACAAAAAAAAACAAGCAATCCAATTTAAAAATGAGCAGAGGATTCCAATAGACATTCATTCAGAGAAGACATCCAGATAGCCAATAGGCACATGAAAAGATGGTCCACATCACTCACCATCAGGGAAATGTAAATCAGAAACCACATTGATATACCATTTCATATCTGTTAGAATGGTTTAGAAAGACAGGAAATAACAAATTTTGGTTAGGATATGGAGACAAGGGAACCTTTGTGCACTATTGGTGGGATTATAAATCAGTACAAAAAATTAAGAAGAGAACTACCATATGAGTCAGCAATTTCACTTCTATGTTTTATCTTAAGAAAACAAAAACACTGGGACGCCTGGGTGGCTCAGTTGGTTAAGCAGCTGCCTTCGGCTCAGGTCATCATTCCAGCGTCCTGGGATCGAGTCCCGCATCGGGCTCCTTGCTCAGTGGGAGCCTGCTTCTCCCTCTGCCTCTGCCTGCCATTCTGTCTGCCTGTGCTTGCTCTCTCTCCCTCTCTCTCTGACAAATAAATAAAATCTTTAAAAAAAAAAAAAAAGAAAACAAAAACACTAATTCAAAAAGATATCTTCGCTCCATGTTCATTGCAGCATTTTTTATAATAGCCAAGATAGGCAAGCAACCCAAGCACTGATCAGTGGATGAATGAATATAGAAGATGAATTAGAGAAAGATATAATGAGTACTACTCAGCCATGACAAATGATGAAATCTTGCCAACATGGATGGACCTAGAGGGTACTATGTCAAGTGAAATAGTCACTCAGAGAAAGACAAATACGATATGCTTTCACTTCTTTGTGGAATCTAAAAACAAACAAACAAACAAACAAAATAAAACAAAACAAATGAATGAACAAAACTCATAGATACAGAGAACAAATTGGTGGTTTCAGGGTGGGGGGATCTGGGAGATGGGTAAAATGGGTGAAAGGGGTCAGAAGGCAGAAAATTCCAATTATAAAATAGTCTTAGGAATGTAATGTACAACATGATGACTATAGTCAGTTACACTGTGTTGCATATTTGAAAGTTGCTAAGAGAATAAACTTAAGGGAGGAGTCAAGATGGCGGAGAAGTAGCAGGCTGAGACTACTTCGGGTAGCGGGAGATCAGCTAAATAGCTTATCTAAAGATTGCAAACACCTACAAATCCAACGGGAGATTGAAGAGAAGAAGAACAGCAATTCCAGAAACAGAAAATCAACCACTTTCTGCAAGGTAGGACTGGCGGAGAAGTGAATCCAAAGCGACGGGAAGATAGACCGCGGGGGGAGGGGCCGGCTCCTGGCGAGCGGCGGAGCAACGGAGCAAAATCAGGACTTTTAAAAGTCTGTTCTGCTGAGGGACATCGCTCCAGAGGCTTAACTGGGGTGAAGCCCAGGCGGGGTAAGCGCGGCCTCAGGTCCCGCAGGGTCGCAGAAGGATCAGGGGTGTCTCAGTGTCGCAGAGCTTACCGGTATTAGAACGGGGAAGCCGGCTGCAGAGACAGAGCCGAGGAGTGACTCTCAGCTCAGGGTTGCCTTGAACCGGTCGCAGGCTCGGTCAGCTCGGAGCGCGGCCGGAGGCCAGGGTGACGGGAGTCATTTGGCACTGTTCTCTGAGGGCGCACTGAGGAGTGGGGCCCCAGGCTCTCGGCTCCTCCGGGCCGGAGACCAGGAGGCCGCCATCTTCATTCCCGTCCTCCGGACTCTACGGAAAGCGCTCAGGGAACAAAAGCTCCCGAAAGCGAACCCGAGCGGATGACTCAGCGCGGGCCCCGGGTAAGGGCGGTGCAACTCCGCCTGGGGCAAAGACGCTTGAGAATCACTACAATGGGCCCCTCCCCCAGAAGATCTACGGGAAACCCAGCCAGGACCAAGTTCACCTACCAAGGAGAACGGCGGAATTCCAGAGGAGAAGAAAGCAAAGCACGGAACTCATGGCTTTATCCCCATGATTTTTTAGCCTTGCAGTTAATTTAATTTTTTTTCTTTTTCAATTTTTTTTTCTTTTTCTCTTCTTCTGCTAAATTTTTTTTAACTTTTACCATTTTCTTTTTTTTAACGTTTTTTAAATAGTTTATCTAATATATATATATTTTTTCCTCTTTTTATATTTATTTCTTTATCGGCTTTCTTTTTTTTAATAGTTTTTTTTTTTTTTCTTTCTTTCTGAGCCCCTTTTTATCCCCTTTCTCCCCCCTCACAATTCAGGATCTCTTCTGATTTGGCTAAAGCATATTTTCCTGGGGTTGTTGCCACCCTTTTAGTATTTTACTTGCTCCTTCATAAACTCTTATCTGGACAAAATGACAAGGCGGAAAAATTCACAACAAAAAAAAGAACAAGAGGCAGTACCAAAGGCTAGGGACCTAATCAATACAGACATTGGTAATATGTCAGATATAGAGTTCAGAATGACGATTCTCAAGGTTCTAGCCGGGCTTGAAAAAGGCATGGAAGATATTAAAGCAACCCTCTCGGGAGATATAAAAGCCCTTTCTGGAGAAATAAAAGAACTAAAATCTAACCAAGTTGAAATCAAAAAAGCTATTAATGAGGTGCAATCAAAAATGGAGGCTCTCACTGCTAGGATAAATGAGGCAGAAGAAAGAATTAGCGATATAGAAGACCAAATGACAGAGAATAAAGAAGCTGAGCAAAAGAGGGACAAACAGCTACTGGACCACGAGGGGAGAATTCGAGAGATAAGTGACACCATAAGACGAAACAACATTAGAATAATTGGGATTCCAGAAGAAGAGGAAACAGAGAGGGGAGCAGAAGGTATATTGGAGAGAATTATTGGAGAGAATTTCCCCAATATGGCAAAGGGAACAAGCATCAAAATCCAGGAGGTTCAGAGAACCCCCCTCAAAATCAATAAGAATAGGTCTACACCCCGTCACCTAATAGTAAAATTGACAAGTCTTAGTGACAAAGAAAAGATCCTGAAAACAGCCCGGGAAAAGAAGTCTGTAACGTACAATGGTAAAAATATTAGATTGGCAGCAGACTTATCCACAGAGACCTGGCAGGCCAGAAAGAGCTGGCATGATATATTCAGAGTACTAAATGAGAAAAACATGCAGCCAAGAATACTATATCCAGCTAGGCTATCATTGAAAATAGAAGGAGAGATTAAAAGCTTCCAGGACAAACAAAAACTGAAAGAATTTGCAAATACCAAACCAGCTCTACAGGAAATATTGAAAGGGGTCCTCTAAGCAAAGAGAGACCCTAAAAGTAGTAGATCAGAAAGAAACACAGACAATATACACTAACAGTCACCTTACAGGCAATACAATGGCACTAAATTCATATCTCTCAATACTTACCCTGAATGTTAATGGGCTAAACGCCCCAATCAAAAGACACAGGGTATCAGAATGGATAAAAAAACAAAACCCATCTATATGTTGCCTACAAGAAACTCATCTTACACCCGAAGACACCTCCAGGTTTAAAGTGAGGGGGTGGAAAAGAATTTACCATGCTAATGGACATCAGAAGAAAGCAGGAGTGGCAATCCTTATATCAGATCAATTAGATTTTAAGCCAAAGACTATAATAAGAGATGAGGAAGGACACTATATCATACTCAAAGGAACTGTCCAACAAGAAGATCTAACAATTTTAAATATCTATGCCCCTAACGTGGGAGCAGCCAACTATATAAACCAATTAATAACAAAATCAAAGAAACACATCGACAATCATACAATCATAGTAGGGGATTTTAACACTCCCCTCACTGAAATGGACAGATCATCCAAGCAAAAGATCAACAAGGAAATCAAGGCCTTAAATGACACACTGGACCAGATGGACATCACAGATCTATTCAGAACATTTCATCCCAAAGCAACAGAATACACATTCTTCTCTAGTGCACATGGAACATTCTCCAGAATAGATCACATTCTTGGTCCTAAATCAAGTCTCAACCGGTATCAAAAGATTGGGATCATTCCCTGCATATTTTCAGACCACAATGCTCTAAAGCTAGAACTCAATAACAAGAGGAAATTTGGAAAGAACCCAAATACATGGAGACTAAACAGCATCCTTCTAAAGAATGAATGGGTCAACCAGGAAATCAAAGAAGAATTGAAAAAAATTATGGAAACAAATGATAATGAAAACACAACAGTTCAGAATCTGTGGGACACAACAAAGGCAGTCCTGAGAGGAAAATATATAGCGGTACAAGCCTTTCTCAAGAAACAAGAAAGGTCTCAGGTACACAACCTAACCCTACACCTAAAGGAGCTGGAGAAAGAACAAGAAAGAAACCCTAAACCCAGCAGGAGAAGAGAAATCATAAAGATCAGAGCAGAAATCAATGAAATAGAAACCAAAAAAACAATAGAACAAATCAACGAAACTAGGAGCTGGTTCTTTGAAAGAATTAATAAGATTGATAAACCCCTGGCCAGACTTATCAAAAAGAAAAGAGAGAGGACCCAAATAAATAAAATCATGAATGAAAGAGGAGAGATCACAACGAACACCAAAGAAATACAGACAATTATAAGAACATACTATGAGCAACTCTACGCCAACAAATTTGACAATCTGGAAGAAATGGATGCATTCCTAGAGACATATAAACTACCACAACTGAACCAGGAAGAAATAGAAAGCCTGAACAGACCCATAACCAGTAAGGAGATTGAAACAGTCATCAAAAATCTCCAAACAAACAAAAGCCCAGGGCCAGACGGCTTCCCGGGGGAATTCTACCAAACATTTAAAGAAGAACTAATTCCTATACTCCTGAAACTGTTCCAAAAAATAGCAATAGAAGGAAAACTTCCAAACTCATTTTATGAGGCCAGCATCACCTTGATCCCAAAACCAGACAAGGATCCCAACAAAAAAGAGAACTACAGACCAATATCCTTGATGAACACAGATGCAAAAATTCTCGCCAAAATACTAGCCAATAGGATTCAACAGTACGTTAAAAGGATTATTCACCACGACCAAGTGGGATTTATTCCAGGGCTGCAAGGCTGGTTCAACATCCGCAAATCAATCAATGTGATACAACACATTAATAAAAGAAAGAACAAGAACCATATGATACTCTCCATAGATGCTGAAAAAGCATTTGACAAAGTACAGCATCCCTTCCTGATCAAAACTCTTCAAAGTGTAGGGATAGACGGCACATACCTCAATATTATCAAAGCCATCTATGAAAAACCCACCGCAAATATCATTCTCAATGGAGAAAAACTGAAAGCTTTTCCGCTAAGGTCAGGAACACGGCAGGGATGTCCGTTATCACCACTGCTATTCAACATAGTACTAGAAGTCCTAGCCTCAGCAATCAGACAACAAAAGGAAATTAAAGGCATCCAAATCGGCAAAGAAGAAGTCAAACTATCACTCTTCGCAGATGATATGATACTCTATGTGGAAAACCCAAAAGACTCCACTCCAAAACTGCTAGAACTTGTACAGGAATTCAGTAAAGTGTCAGGATATAAAATCAATGCACAGAAATCAGTTGCACTTCTCTACACCAACAACAAGACAGAAGAAAGAGAAATTAAGGGGTCCATCCCATTTACAATTGCACCCAAAACTATAAGATACCTAGGAATAAACCTAACCAAAGAGACTAAGAATCTATACTCAGAAAACTATAAAGTACTCATGAAAGAAATTGAGGAAGACACAAAGAAATGGAAAAATGTTCCATGCTCCTGGATTGGAAGAATAAATATTGTGAAAATGTCTATGCTACCTAAAGCAATCTACACATTTAATGCAATTCCTATCAAAGTACCATCCATTTTTTTCAAAGAAATGGAACAAATCATCCTAAAATTCATATGGAACCAGAAAAGACCTCGAATAGCCAAAGGAATATTGAAAAAGAAAGCCAAAGTTGGTGGCATCACAATTCCGGACTTCAAGCTCTATTACAAAGCTATCATCATCAAGACAGCATGGTACTGGCACAAAAACAGACACATAGATCAATGGAACAGAATAGAGAGCCCAGAAATGGACCCTCAACTCTATGGTCAACTCATCTTCGACAAAGCAGGAAAGAATGTCCAATGGAACAAAGACAGCCTCTTCAATAAATGGTGTTGGGAAAATTGGACAGCCACATGCAGAAAAATGAAATTGGATCATTTCCTTACACCACACACGAAAATAGACTCAAAATGGATGAAGGATCTCAATGTGAGAAAGGAATCCATCAAAATCCTCGAGGAGAACACAGGCAGCAACCTCTTCGACGTCAGCCACAGCACCATCTTCCTAGGAACATCACCAAAGGCAAGGGAAGCAAGGGCAAAAATGAACTTTTGGGATTTTATCAAGATCAAAAGCTTTTGCACAGCAAAGGAAACAGTTCACAAAACCAAAAGACAACTGACAGAATGGGAGAAGATATTTGCAAATGACATATCAGATAAAGGTCTAATATCCAAAATCTATAAAGAACTTAGCAAACTCAACACCCAAAGAACAAATAATCCAATCAAGAAATGGGCAGAGGACATGAACAGGCATTTCTGCAAAGAAGATATCCAGATGGCCAACAGACACATGAAAAAGTGCTCCATATCACTCGGCATCAGGGAAATACAAATCAAAACCACCATGAGATATCACCTCACACCAGTCAGAATGGCTAAAATTAACAAGTCAGGAAATGACAGATGCTGGCGAGGATGCGGAGAAAGGGGAACCCTCCTACACTGTTGGTGGGAATGCAAGCTGGTGCAACCACTCTGGAAAACAGCATGGAGGTTCCTCAAAATGTTGAAAATAGAACTACCCTATGACCCAGCAATTGCACTGCTGGGTATTTACCCTAAAGATACAAACGTAGTGATCCGAAGGGGCACGTGCACCCGAATGTTTATAGCAGCAATGTCTACAATAGCCAAACTATGGAAAGAACCTAGATGTCCATCAACAGACGAATGGATAAAGAAGATGTGGTATATATACACAATGGAATACTATGCAGCCATCAAAAGAAATGAAATCTTGCCATTTGCGACGACGTGGATGGAACTAGAGGGTATCATGCTTAGCGAAATAAGTCAATCGGAGAAAGACAACTATCATATGATCTCCCTGATATGAGGGAGAGGAGATGCAACATGGGGGGTTGAGGGGGTAGGAGAAGAGTAAATGAAACAAGATGGGATTGGGAGGGAGACAAACCATAAGTGACTCTTAATCTCACAAAACAAACTGAGGGTTGATGGGGGGAGGGGGTTGTGAGAGGGGATGGGGTTATGGATATTGGGGAGGGTATGTGCTATGGTGAGTGTTGTGAAGTGTGTAAACCTGGCTATTTGCAGACCTGTACCCCTGGGGATAAAAATATATGTTTATAAAGCTGTAAAAAAAAAAAAAAAAAAAAAAAAAGAGAGAATAAACTTAAAAAGTTCTATGATCAGAAAGAAATTTTGTAACTTTGCATGGTGACAGATGGTAACTAAACTTATTGTGGTGATTACCATTATGTTGTACACCTGGAGCTAATATCATTACATATCAAGTATACCTCAATAAAACAAATACCAAAAAAAAAAAAAAAAAAAAAAAAAAAACAACCAAAAAACAAAACAAAAAAAGCAAACAACATCAAGTCCCAGGAGAGTAAGTGTTCAATAATTCTGCAAACACATGGCATAATTCATCTTCTCTACAAACCAGACAGAGAAAGACTCACTTTGAAGATTCCTGTTTAAATTCACTAACACTGGGGTGCCTGGGTGGCTCAGCGGGTTAAAGCCTCTGCCTTCAGCTCGGGTCATGATCTCAGGGTCCTGGGATCGAGCCCCACATTGGGCTCTCTGCTCAGCGGGGAGCCTGCTTCCCTTCCTCTCTCTGCCTGCCTCTCTGCCTGCCTGTGATCTCTGTCTGTCAAATAAATAAATAAAATCTTTAAAAAAAAATAAAAAAAAATAAATTCACTAACACTGCACCATACACGAGAAGAAGCTTCACCTCAGTTCCTATCCTATGCCACCCCCCTATATCTAAAAGAAAGATATAATTTATACATCCTCCATAATGAACCCTTGCTGGGAAAGTAATTGCCCTCATTTAAGAGTTTGTATCAATGAATAATAATGAGATTGTTTTCAATTAAATGAATGCTAATACAGTAATGCTCCAGTATGCATACACAGATTTGGTAAGATAATGATGTTTCTTGACAATCAACATTTCCAAAGGCATATTTTGTCTGTTCATGGTAATGCCCAATGTAGGCAGCTCAGTGCTAAATGTTTTTTTTTTTTTTTTGTCCAAATTCATTTTTCTAATCTAATAAAATGACAGATATCCTACATTTAAAAGTGTGGTAAACTTTTCCTTATGTCATTGACAGGTGTTGTTACAACCAGCATTCTCTATATATGGCACTTGCTTTGCCTGCCAGCCTTAAACTGAGATTCCAATGCCCAGCAAGTATTCAGTCCCTAAGTTCCCTTGGAGTTGATGTTTTTGCAGATAAAATTATGCAGAGATGATGTTACTTTTTGAGAGTGTATCTCTTAAGCTGGGCATCTTTCAGTATGTTTTTAGAGGTTTCAACCCAGGTAACAGTCACGGAGAGACAAGAAAGAAAATATTTGTATGGAAACCACTGGGCTAACAACAAAAAAATAAAAATCCTTGTGCCATAGACAAACCTCTAAGAAATTTGAGTGTCTTACACTTGACTTTGTTCCTACCTTAGAAATGACTGTGAGGAATTGTCATCAATTTGGTAACAGGACAGAATGATTTCAGTCTTAGGGACTGCTGGGAAGGCAATAAATATTGAGAAAAGTTGGCTGCAACTTACATAATCCACAAAGGAAAAGCCCATTACCATGGTTTAGGTACTCTGCACAATTAAATAATACACTTTTATGCAGATCCCATTTATTTTTGTTAGTTGGTACGTGTGTGTCCACCACACTTTCAGATGGAAGGATTAAGTGAGGTGGATTTAACAGGGTAAGAGGACACAGACTAAGCGGCAGGGACAGGGGCTTGCTGGCCAGTGTGATGCCACAGGATGTCACTGTGGCAATTCTGAATGATGTTCCTAATGCTAAGACATGGGGTGTCAGTTAGCTAACTGTCAAGACCTGCAGTGTTTGACCTGGGAAAGAGTATGGGAAAGTGGTTCTCAAGGGGTAAGGAGTATTGAGGCCATGGAACAATCAGGAAAAAACAAGATGAGAGGCTGCTTATTGGAGACATGTTGACTCCAGCCTCAACACGACATTACCCATTCCTATGTTCATGATTACTAAATAAGCTCTTTCTTTGCTTTAGCTTCTGTAATTGTAAGAAGTAAAAAATGCGTGTGTCTTAGTTTGCACATGTGTTTTTGGTGAGGGGGAAAAGGGTATGACCTGTAATTACCAAATAGGATAGTCATAAATTTTTCAAAATGTGAAGTCAGAGCAAAATGTTATGTTCAAACTCAACATTGTCTTGATTATAGGCAAAACAAATCATCCCTATGGGAAATTTATTTGTGATTTGGTGGATTTCTTCTATAATGGGAAATTAGATGCCAATTAAGATTCCCTAAGTAAGGAGGTGCCTGGGTGGCTCAGTTAGTTAGGTGTCTGTCTTCAGCTCAAGTCATGATCCCAGGGTCCTAGGATTGAGCCCCGCATTAGGGTCCCTGCTCAGTGGGGTGTCTGCTTCTCCCTCTCTTCTTACCCTTCCCCCAACTCAGGCTCTCTTTCTCTCTCTAATGAATGAAAAATAAAATCATAAAAAAAAAATTCCCTAAGTGGCAACTTGGAAGTGTTTTGGAGTGGAACTGTGATGGCAGAGTCGTGCCATATAGTGAAGTGATGGGTGTGAGGTAGAGCAGGAGAGAGGGGTGAATCCTTGGCTGGGGGAACTAATCTAACAATAAGGATGTTGGGGCCCCAGTTTGGCTCAGTCAATTAAGCATCCGACTCCTGGTTTCCACTCAGATCATGATCTCATGAATTGTAGGATCGAACCCTTCATCCAGCTCCACATTCAAGAGTCTACTTGAAGATTCTCTTCTTTCCCTCTCCCTCTGCCCCTTCTTCCCCATGCATGCTTGCTCTCTCTCTCTCAAATAAATAAATACATCTTTAAAAAATAAAAATAAGTATGATAGTATTTTGTCATTGAATGTAGCAAACCAGAGAGATGCAGACATCCAGGGAAAATGGGAAGAAAGTAAAGATTTTGATACTTTAGAAGACCCCAAAGAAAAGCCATCCTAGCGCAAGATATCTCAGTCAAGATAATGTTGGAAACTCAGCACTGATGGGAATAGCCATCACCACCTTAATGTGTCTGAAAAACAATTCATTACTTAAAAATGGGGCAAGGCCCCTTCTCTTATCTAGTATTTGTCCGAAAACTCCATGAGATGTTGTGTGTCTTATTTCTCTTTGTGACCCTATATCTTGTTCTGTTGCCTGGATGTCAGTTTGTCACACTGGATTGAAGATTTTCAGCTTCAGCATATACTTGAGGCTGGGAGAATGAGGAGGTAGTGGTGATGGACTTCTGGGGTCATTGCTAATGAGAAAGGCAGGTAGAGCAAGAGGAGTAAATTCAACAGAAGCTGAGCAAGAGTACCAGAAGGTAGACAAAACCAAGACAGGATGGTGCCTTATATGAAAAGTTGCTCAACAGAGCAAATGCTGAGTTATCAGCTGAGTCATGAAATGAAAGAAATGATGGGTTCAGGTATTTACATTGAAGTGGAGGAGAAAATTAGAATGAAAATCAGATGGGAGAGGCACTTGGGTGGTTCAGTCATTTGAGTGTCTGCCTTCTGTTCTGGTCATGATCCCAAGGTCCTGGGATGGAGCCCCACATCAGGTTCCCTGCTCGGGGGAGTCTGCTTCTGCCACTCAGCTACTTCTGCCCCTGCTTGTGTTATATTACAATCTCAGTCAAATAAATACATATGAAATCTTAAAAAACAAAAACAAAAACAAAAAACTGAGATGGAAAAGCTTGACTCATCACAGGGACTTGCTCAGATGAAAAAGCTGAAGGAGGGGAAAAGAAAAATTGGTGATTCCCAGTGATGACAAAGAATAAGTTCTTGGGGAAGACTTCTCTTCACAAATAAACACTTCAGTTCATCCATGTTATAAAAAAATTAACACATTGCCAAAATAAAGATTGGCATACTAATCTATGTATAATACACTGAAATACTCTTTTGCAACTATTTCACCATAAAAAATATTGTTCTGAATGAACGAACTGTGGTACTTATAGACAATGGAATGTTATTCTGTGATAAAAAGAAATGAGCCCTCAAGCCATGAAAAGACACAGAAGAAACTTAAATGCATATTGCTAAGAGAAAGAAGCCAATCCTAAAAGGCTCCCTACTGGATAGTTCCAACTACATGACATCTAAAATAGGAAAAACTATAGCAACAGAAAAAAGGTGAGTAGTTGCCATGGGTTCACAGTGGGCACAGGGCTTGTGCTGGGATGAACACATGTAGCCCAGGAGAGCTTTAGAGCAATAGAATTGTATTATATTACAGTGGTAGATACATGCACTTGTCAAAACCCATTGAAGGCATAGCATAGAGGGAGCTATGTAATGTTATACTGTGGACCTAATGTAAACTGTGGACTTCTTGAGTAATAATGTATTTGGGCGCCTGAGTGGCTTTGTTGCTTAAGCATCTGCCTTCGGCTCAGGTCATTATCCTGGAGTCCTGGGATCAAGGTTGCATCAGGATCCCTGCTCAGTGGGAAATTGTCTTCTCCTCCCCCACCCACCATCACCACTCCACCCCACTTGTGCTCTCTGTCGCTCACTCTTTCTCAAATAAATGAAATCTTTATAAAAAAATAAAAATAATAAAGTATTAATATTGGTTCGTCAATTGTAACCAATACATGAGTCCAGTGCATGATGTTAATAACAGGGACCTTGTGTGTTGGAGGGAGTTTATGGGAAATCTCTACTTTCTATGTGAGTTTACCATGAATTTAAAATTTAAAATTTAAAACAATTTAAAATTGTTCTAAAGGACCAAGTTTAGTAAAAATTTTTAGAAGTTGTATTATACAACTCAAAAATAACATAAAGAGGTGAAAAGCATTTAGGATTCTTTAAAGCTATTTTTTGAGGTGTTATCTATGTTAATTAATTACTAAAGGGAAAATAAAATGTCATGTGGTTTTAAGTTTTTTTGTTATGTTCATATGACAGAATTTATACTGACAAAAATTTTATTCCAATAAAAATCTTCATCTGTTTATTCTTTTGAGTTTGTCATGTAAATTTGTATGTTTGTTCATTATTAAGATTTTAGTTATTTTCTTCCAAAGAGGAACAATAAGAGGAAATCAGAGGCTCCCTTGTCTGTCAGGAAAACTATTAGCTCACATATTAAAGAGCTAACACTAGCTATTTCACCCTTGGCTTCCAAGAAAAGAGATTTCATTTTAATCTTCTAAAGTAAATGAGCTCTGGCAAATAGATATGCTTTGTAAGATGTGTACAGAACCCCTAAATCGAATGGCCGCTTTCCATGCAAATTCATAAACTACAACTTGAACTAGTAGTTCATCTACCTGCAAGTCACAGTCAAAGCATTTGTCAACCAATAAACAAAGGTGTCTGCAATGGTTGTGTGAATGGCCAACTTTGTTGCTGAGTCAAAATCAGTACCACCAGCATCCCCCTTCCCACCCAAGAAAAAAGATGATTTTGTCTTCTGCCATTCCTTCACTTCAGTCCACAAGAGGCAGCAACAACCAGTCCCCAAGCAAATAACACAAAACACATATCAATTCCAGAGGAGAGAAAGTTGTTCTAAAATTCGTAGAGTTTAACAGAGTTGTAGTTTATGTATGATGAGAAAGGGAAATCACATCACAGCTAAGCCCAAGTCCCAAAATAAGAAGAGCTGCAGTTTATTAACCAAGACCCCAGTCACCACCCAAAAATACCATGGTGAAAGACATGATTATATGGGTAGAGATAATATAATGACATTCAATTGTGCTCTTATAACACTGCCAGCATGTGAGACTCCCTCATAAGCTCCTTCTGGATTTTACCACTGTCAACTTGTAAAGGCCACCCTTTCCCCTGAGAAAGGGAGCAAAGCACCCCCATCCCCATCATCTGCTCTTTGCTCAGCAGCTGCAGAGTGTGTCTTTGGAGGAGCCATTGTGAGGGGTCTGATTTATAAGGTGAGTTCACATTTGCCTCTGGAGTTTGCTGTTGGCCGGGCTGATTCAGATTTCCTTTGTTTGTGTCTCTGGCATGAAAGGAAATGAAAAAGACATAATTATATTTATTTAATACATTCTTTCTATTACATTTTAAAATTTATTTTATTAATATCATTTAGAGCAATAGAGCAAAAATAATCTTTCATATTAGTATCAGGTTTACAATTCCTTCTTTTTAAAATGCAAGCATTTTAAAGTGGAGAAAAGTGGAGTAGTAAGAATATAGATAATATCTTTGTGTTTGTTAATCACAAGATTTTCATGAAAAAAAAAAACCATAATAGAACTGCTTGTGGCATCAGCATCGACTGAGTGGCTCAGTCGGTTAAGCAACTGCCTTTGGCTCAGGTCATGATCTCAGGGTCCTGGGATCCGGTCCCCCACTGGGCTTCCTCCTCAGAGGGGAGTCTGCTTCTCTGTCTGCCCTTCCCCCTGCTTTTCTCTCTCTCTCTCTCTCTCAAATAAATAAACAAAATCTTTAAAAAAAAAAAAAATCAAAGGATTACCCCCCTCCCCACCCCACTGCAGTTCAATCCATCTTGGTTACTTCCAGTATCCACTGTAACTGGAGAAAACCTACCCACTTGGTTCCTATAAACCTTACTTGGCACAGAACTTTCCTCCAGGTTGCTTACTAGTTTAGCCATGGAAATGTCATACTGTCCCTTTTAAGTCCTCAAACAAAACTGTGACAGGTTGAGGATGGGAAGGGAGCTGAAGACAGATACACATTTTGGGTGCCCTTTTGTGAAGATCTTAAGGCAAGGCGAGCTTAGAAACTCACATACCTTTTTCACTTTAAGAAAATGAACTTGGCAGAAGTATATGAGGCATCCATAAATGCAGGAAGACATAACTGGTATTTTTAATGAATCACATTCTATGAATTAATGGTTGACTGTGGCTATCTATCAACTCCAAATAGCAGAATTCTAATGTTATAGCAGCCGGGGATGTAATTTCAAAGTTCTCTCCTAAATAGAGTGCCAGAATTCTCTGGATATAGTCACCTTTGGTGTTGCACATTAAGTTGTGGTTGAGGTTCAAACAGGGCCAGTGGGCAGTGCTTCACCTGCCTCTAGGCAGAATGAATGAAGCTCTCCTGAATTTTTGTAGTTCACTGGGATGGATGAAGGCTGATGCACTCACAAAGAGGAGAGTGCAGTATAAACAGACCAAAATGCCTATTACCCTGGACACAGCAGCACGGCAGAAGTGATACTCCCCTGACTCAGGCACTCACGTCTTCGGCTGTGTGCTCCATAAGACGTATCTCGGTGTGTTAGAATCATTCCCCGTCCTTTGCTTCAAGAGGAGTTACTGATCCAATATCGATTACAGTAATACCATTCATCGAAGATGGGTATTTAGCAAATGTATCTCATTTGACCCTCAGAAGATTAGCCCTATTTTGCAGTGGAAGAAATGGAGACTCAGAGAAATAAAGTTGCTCAAAGTAACACAGAGCAGGTGCCCAAACTTTAGGGTACATGAGAAACCCTTGAAGGGCTGTTTAAAAGTTAGATTGCAGGGGCACCTGGGTGGCTCAGCGGGTTAAAGCCTCTGCCTTCAGCTCAGGTCATGATCCCGGGGTCCTGGGATCGAGCTCCACATTGGGCTCTCGGCTCCGCGGGGAGCCTGCTTCCTCCTCTCTCTCTGCCTGCCTCTCTGGCTACTTGTGATCTCTGTCAAATAAATAAATAAAATATTTTTTTTAAAGATTTTATTTATTTATTTGTCAGAGAGAGAGAGGGAGAGAGAGCGAGCACAGGCAGACAGAATGGCAGGCAGAGGCAGAGGAAGAAGCAGGCTCCCTGACGAGCAAGGAGCCCGATGCGGGACTCGATCCCAGGACGCCAGGATCATGACCTGAGCCGAAGGCAGCTGCCCAACCAACTGAGCCACCCAGGCGTCCCAATAAAATATTTTTAAAAAAATAAAAATAAATAAAAGATTGCAGGGCCCCATGATCAGACTTTCAAGTTGATAGATCTGAAACAAGACTAGAGAATGTGCATTATTAACGAGTTCCCAAGTGAGGCTGACTCTGGTCCAGGATTACACTTCAAGAAGCCCCAGCCTCGATAATTTGTGATAGACGTAATACTTGGTCCTGAGAGGCTAGATGACCCGAAAGCAATGCTCTTTTGACAATGGTATGCTCACCCACTGGCCTTCCCCACCTATCCTCCACAGAACCTTGATTGCCAGTTACTTCTGGGGGCTGGGGGTCAAGAAATGCCAGGTGACCATCGGCCTCCTCCTGCCTCCCCACGCACATACCACTTTCTTCCCCTAATTAACTCTCTCAAGTCTCTTCATAAAATGTCCTTTTCTCAGAGAGGCCTTCAATCTAATAATGTATCATTGCAAATTTACTCAGGTTTATTTGTTTCATGAATGTCTGCCTTTCAGAACGATAAGAGTGGTGAGGGTGAGACTCTTTTCTCTTCTGCCCATAGAATAGAATCATGTACCCAGCATGTGGCACAGTACTTGCCCTTAGGAGGTAGTCAACAACATTAGGTAAATGGATAAATGAGTTGAGTGAAGGAAAATTTGAGATCTAGTCTTAGTTCTACTCTCTACTACCTGAATGAAATCAGGTTGGAGCCTTGACATTTCTAAATTCTAGCCCCGTTGTTTGTAAAATGTAGATAAAATTTTGAAAGGGATGTGCTGAGGGGTTTTTTGAACATGCTCAATATATGAAAGTATTGCTCCAGCCATGCACTGTCGGCTCCCAAATGCAGGCAGAGCTCATGGTAGACATTCAACAATTGGTTGAATTGAGTCAGATTTGGCTTGCCTGGAAAGAGTGATTTTTATGCTCTCCAAGAAACTTAATTTTAACAGCTTTTCATTTTGGAATATCAAACACCTCTGTTGTTAATTTGTGCTTATGTCTTAAGTGGTCTGGAAGGACATGATGTACGCTCTCACAGGCATTAATACTTCTACCATCTTGAGTTACTAAATCAACCTGAGCCAACTTTTCAATGCAATAGAGGCACATCCAACATTTTTTTTTTAAAGATTTTATTTATTTATTTGACAGAGAGAGATCACAAGTAGATGGAGAGGCAGGCAGAGAGAGAGGGAAGCAGGATCTCTGCCGAGCAGAGAACCCGATGCGGGACTCGATCCCAGGACGCTGAGATCATGACCTGAGCCAAAGGCAGCGGCTTAACCCACTGAGCCACCCAGGCGCCCTACATCCAACATTTTTTAAATAAACAATCTGATAGGACTTTATTTTTCAACTGTATTTCATCTAGCAAAGCTCTGACATTGGAATCTCCTCTCTATGGCTTCTCAAAACTATTAGCTAGACACGTGAATGAGCAAGTAGCCCATTTACTTACCTCATCTTTTGACGGGTACATACAAATATGGCAGAAGCAGTCAGAGAACAAAAAGGTTAATTAAAACATAGTAGAGCCTTCCCTTTAAAAGGCAATGAGCCATTTACTGTTTTTAGTTTACATGTACTCTTAATACCTAGTATATGTCAAATCACTTACATGTCAAGGTACACAATTATCATCAATTCACTTCACGCTTTTCTGTATTTATAACCTAAACCATTGCCCATGTCATAGTTCACTTACAAGGAAAGACACAGCTGAGAAGAGAATAACCCATGGCTCTCCTCCTGCAGAGCTTAAGCAGCTCTTTACCTCAATGTTCTCCACTAAACAATTTGCTCAAATACTAGAAACTTCATTCCTGTAAGCATGTCTCCCACCGGACCCATGGCATGTGCACAGCCCAGAGCAGAATCTTCCAGCCTTGTCTTTCAGAGCTCACCATTTATAAAATAGCAAATCTGTGCTTGAGAAGCAGTCAGTTGCCTCTGGATAGCCTACTTCTGGAGACTGCCAAAGGGGAAAGAAGGTTTGCATTTCCCATTGGAAGTTGTGGCCTTAGACGTGATGCTGATAAGTGCACCCACGTGGCTGCTTCTCTTTGCCCTCAGAAGTCCAACCTCACGCTTCCGATGACAGCCGCGAGGAAATAAACCATTTGATTCATACTAATGAAAATGAAATCACATCTCCAAAAATCTGGCTCTGAAGAAAGAGACCTATTGAGGGATATGTTCATGAGACACACTTCATATGCTCTTCTGTTGCGTCCAATTTACAAAGTGATCTGTCAGGTGACAGAGTAGGGGATGATTTATTGTTAGTTGTGATAACAGCCACATCTCTTTAAACTAGAACACAGGTAACTCCTGAACCACAAGTTGTTGGTGCTTGTTCTTAATCCAAGAGGGAATAGAACAAATGTGTGTGAAGAAAGTTTAGCAAGAGCAAGAGTAACATTCAAAGATCCATTCCAACGAGGCATTGCATTCTGTAATGACCCATGGCTGAAGAACTCAGTTGTCTTTTCAGATGTCTTGGAAGGGTAATCTCAGCATCTTGGAAATCAACCATCTCCCCCATTTTACAGAGAAGAAAATTGGAAGCCAGGCAGCCTAGTGCCTTCCCTGAGGAGGTCAGTGCCTGAGCCCTAAGTCAAGCCTTGGTTTCCTAGTTGAGGGACATTTCTTACAAAACCCTGTTGTTGTGATGAGTGAGGACAGGAAACGGAGATGCCCTGCCTGGCAACAAAGCAAACCTGGAGTGAATTCCAGCCCCTGTAGTGAAGAAGGGAGCTGAGCTCAGCTTCTTGCTGCTGCTGATGCAGGAAGAGAAGTGAAATGCAAACAGTGCTTTGCAAGCCCTTTCTTGCTGACTCAGGAAGTTCTCAGCTCAGCTGCTTCCAATTGCCTTCCCTCGAGATCTCTGCGTTTTGAAACAAGCCCCTCAGGAGCACAGCTACCTCTTTTCTCTTCCATCTGGGAGCTCGTTGAGTGCTGTCAACTATTTCATTTATGAAGAATGAAGCATTGCACACGAACAATTGTCCCTCGTGTCATGTCCACCCCTTTGTTGTGTCAGTAGATCCCCCCGCAGGAGGCTACAAATGCCCTAGGAAGGGGACCATGGAATATATCAGCAAGCACGCTTTGGTCAGAAAATCATCAGAAAAGGCCACAAAGCCATATCTGGAGCTGAAGTGGGGGCTGTTTCCTGGAGTGGTGAGAACATGCTAGGAGGGAGAGCCACACTCCCATGTGGAGAACCAGACATCAGGCTTCCGCCAGGGGACCATTCACAGGGGACCATGCATAGGGCAAGCCTGTGTTTAGTCTCCTTGGCCCTAATTCTCTGCTTTTTCCTTAAAAAAAAAAAAAGAAGAAGATTTTATTTATTTATTTAAGAGAGGGAGACTATGCATTTGAACCAATGGGAGGGGCAGAAGAAGAAGCAGGCTTCCCACAGAACAGGGAGCCCAACACAGCCAGAGTCCAGGACCCTGGGATCATGACCTGAGCCAAAGGCAGACACTTAATAGACCAAGCCCCCCAGGCGCCTTGCCTATTCTTTTTTTGTTGTCCCTTGTTGACCTCTCCTTTCCTCTTTCTTATGTACCCCCTCCCACTACCCCTTCTGCCCTGGATCGAGGGCCACCTCTCTTGGATGCTCCTTTCTTCTTTTCCACACTAAACCCACCCTGTCTCTCCCTAGTGAGCATGCTGAGTATAACATTGTGATTTTTTTTCTCCTGCTAGGTGCTCCTGGAGCTCCACTTACTACTAAACTGCCTGTAGGATTAAAAATACATATGAGGGGCGCCTGGGTGGCTCAGTGGTTTAAGGCCTCTGCCTTCGGCTCAGGTCATGATCCCGGGGTCCTGGGATTGAGCCTTGCATCAGGCTCTCTGCTCAGCGGGGAGCCTGCTTCCTCCTCTCTCTCTGCCTGCCTCTCTGCCTAGTTGTGATCTCTGTCTGTCAAATAAATAAATAAAATCTTTAAAAAAAATACATATGAACACATGTGATACAGATAGAAAAATGTCTTGACTATAATATATAGCCATGTTAACGTTATCAGTGGTCAGCTCTGGGACTATGGGAATATTGGTGATATTTACTTTCTCTTTTATGTTTTTTTTAAACTGAATTCAATTTAAAAAAGTAAAAAGCAATATGTTCAGTCACTCCCTTGAGAAATTACAGAAAATAAACATATAACTTCTCTTGAAAATTTTTTTTACAAAATTCCATGGTTTCTCAGAAAAAAAAATGATATGACATTTTATTTAGAAGCTATCGGACTATCATGTGGAGACTTGTGTTAAAATGTGGAGTCCTTGTCTCGTTCAAAATGTTGTTTAAAGAAATGTGTTTTTTCTCTTCTGTGTAGTACCCCCCTCCCCCACCCATGTTTCTCTTGTGTCTCCTCTCCTCTCAGGTCACAGTCACTCTCACACAGAACACTTTGCTCTGGTCACCAAGAATGTAGAGATTTTTCCACACCAAGCCTTTCTGAGGAACACCAGCTGGGTGTCCTACACTTTAATCCGATTCTGACACCATTTCCCTGAGACTGCTCCCACTTCACCCCAGATACCACAGCTTCTGTTCTACTGGGCTACAAACCCTGGGCTCTCATGACTCCATCCTCAAGTTCATTTGATTTGCTAGATCAGCTCACAGAACTCCAGGAAACACTAATTTACATTTGCCAGTTTATTAAAGCATAGCATAAAGTCTATAGATAAACAGCCAGATGGAGAGATACATAGGGAGAGGTCTTAGAGGGTTGGGAACAGAGAATCTTCTGTCCCCTTGGAGCTGGGGTGCATCACTCTCCTGCTGTGGGTGTGTTTACCAACCCAGAAGCTCTCTGAGCTCTATACTTTTGGGACTTTTATGAAGGCTTCCTCACGTAAGCATAATGGATCCTGAACTCCATTTCCAGCCCTTCTCCCTTCTCCAGAGAGTGTGGGGTAGGGCTGAAAATTCCAAGCTTGCAAACATGGCTTGTTCTTTCCAGTGACCAGCTCACATCCAGGAGCCATCTGGGGGCCCACCCAGAGTTACCTCATCATAATAAAAGACATTCCTTTCACCCAGGAAATTAGAAGGGTTTCAGAAACTCTGTGCCAGAAACCAGGGGACAGAGAAAAATACATACATTTTCAAGTAAATAAAAAAAAATTTAATTTAAAAAATACTTAGTATATTGGGTACATTTCAGTTAAACTGTATGTATACTAAAATGTGCCTGACACACACACTGCAAGAAATTAGACAATTTCTGCTTCATTTTGTAGAAAAGTATGATCATTTTTCAGTATATTACTTTCCCCAGTATTTCATTTTGAAAAATTACAGAAAAAGGGAAGAATTGTGTGGGGAGCAATGTACCACCTTAAACATTCTAAATGAATGTTTTGCTACATTTAGTCTATAGAATGCCTATGCATCTATGAAGACTTTTATTTATTCGTAATTCATCTTTTTGAAAATTTAATATTTTAAAAAATCTGTTAGCCCTTGCTCCGATAAGTGGAAACAGAGGCTGCTGGACAAATGATTTGATAAACATGAATAATCAAGCAGGATTGGTTGACTAGTAAACATTCCTTGAAGATCTTAATTATTTCCTTTGGCTGTTGATTTCAACTGCTCAGTTTTTAATGTCTCTCTTACTTTGTCCTGATGTGTTTGGTTTTTCCAGATTACTTTGAAATCAGCACCTCATTTTGTTTACTCTGATCAAGAAGAAATTTTTGTGGAAATATACAATTTTATTGTATTTATTGAATAATAAACAATTATTCCACAAAAAATATTTTGTGAAAATAGACAGCTTTAATAAATATTAATAGATAATATTTTATATGCAATTTAAGAAAAACATCTTTGTATTAAAACAGCAATAGCTATCTTATCAATACACATCAGACTGTGTGTTTGTGTTTATCTCAGAATCCTTTAAGTAATATACTTGATATCTATACCAAAACATACGAATTTCAACCCGTTTCCTTCCTTGTCTCAATGTAACCTATTGCCCACTTTTTTTAAATATAGATTGTATCATATCATTTCCAGCTTGAAACTCATCCATGTTTTCCACTTGTAATAAAAATAAAACCCCAATCTCTATTCATGACCAAGACAATCTCTGCAATCAGATCTCCTCTTCCTCTCCAGCACAAACTGGCCCCTCAGTCCCTTGCTCAGTACACTCCATCTGGTACTCTCGCCTCCTTTTTTTCAAACACTCCAGCTTTGGTCCACCTGCAGGAATTTTGCACCTGCTGTTTGCACTGCCTGAATACTTATGTGTGGACCCTTTCATAACATTTAGCTAAATATTCCCATTTAAGCTAAGCCTTTCCTGATAACCTTCCCCAAACCATTTTCTTTCCTTCATAAGACATCTTTCATCATAATGTATAGTTATTTTTATTCTTATTTATGTCTAGATTATGTCTATTTCCCTTGTAAAGAGGCAGAGATGATATTTACCTTGTTAATCAAAATAACATCTACTTTTTTAAAAAAAGATTTTATTTATTTTATTTGACAGACAGAGATCACAAGTAGGCAGAGAGGCAGGCAGTCAGAGAGAGAGAGGAGGAAGCGGGCCCCCCACTGAGCAGAAAGCCCAATACCCTGGGACCATGACCTGAGCCGAAGGCAGAGGCTTTAACCCACTGAGCCACCCAGGCACCCCAATAACATCTACTTTAGAAGAGTATTTGGTCTGTGTCCAGGGCTCAGTGAATATGAGTTGAGAAAACAAGTAAGTTGCAATAGTCATTAACTTTGGGGTTTGAGTTGTGCAACTTATTTGAAAATATTGGGTGTATATGTTCTTTTTAGAGATTTCTTCAAATGGCTTACTTTATTAAAAAAATCACCTAAGTTGTTCTTGCAAATGCAGTTTCCTAGGAATCTGGAGCTAGGAGGTTTCAGGAGGGATCCCTGAGCCTGACTTTTTTTTTTTTTTTATGTTTTATTTGTTTATTTTGATAGAGGGAGAGAACACAAGCAGAGAGAGTGGGAGAGGGAGAAGCGGGCTCCCCGCTGAATAAGGAGCTCAGGACCCTGGGATCATGACTTGAGCTGAAGGCAGATACTTAAGCCACTGAGCCACCTAGCTGCCCCTGAGCCTGAGTTTTTAACAAGTTTTTTTCAGCAATTGTATTATGCATCTAGTCTGGTGACTAACACACCTACAACTCAATACTGTGTCATTTTGGCAAATACAGAATTCAATAAAGGATCAATCCCTAGCACCATATTTGGGGTGGGGGAGTCAGGACTTTGGATACACTGATATCTAATCATCCCTACCAAATAATTTTTGCCCTGAATGTAGACAGGGGAACAAACTGCACAGAGAGCATGTTTCTATTTATCTACTTCATTGTGATTACTCAAGTTCCTCCAAGTCCTCAATAAAGTGAGTTGTGTGGCAACCTTCATATTTTATCCCTTTCCATTTGGAGACAATCCTGATGGTGCAGAGAGGAAAAAAAATTTTTTCTTGAATAGGAAAATAACATTATATTCAGCATAAGTGTAGTCTGGAATACTGTGCCAGGACTAATTTTTTATTTTCCATATAATTAAAAGGAAGTTTGATGCTCATTATCCAAAAACTATTCATATGCATTAAAAATAATTGAATAATTATAATATTTGCTTTACTAATACAGTTTGCTTGGTTTGGGTTAATATGAAAATGATTTATATCTGAATACATAATAAATGCACGTTGGGTTTCTAGTAGACCATTCTGGGTACCCAGGGGAAGCTATTCTGGATTAAGAATTAAATATTAGATCTTGATGGACCCTTAGGACTAATTCTTCTCTGGTTGAATCCCTCCATTTCACAAAGAGGAAACTAAGATTGAGAATCAGGGAACGCCTTGCCACAGGGGCTTGGTCACATTCTTGCAGTGAAGTGAAACAGTTACTCCAATACCAAGCATCAGGACAGGCTAAAGCTGACCCTTGTGGACAGCACATTTAATGGGAAAAGTCCAGAACATGTACTGGAAGAGATTGAATTCATCTTCAGTTAAGATCTCATTCAAAGCTGCATGTGTTTTAAATACATGAGCAATGTAGCCTCTCCTTAGAACAGAAACCATTATATCAACTCACTCCTTCCTTTTGTTGCTTCAACCCACTTCATTCCCCAAACTTAGAATGACTTTATATATAATAGCCAAAGAAGGTCTGTGCGTAAATTAAAGTGACACAATTGTGTTAATAGTCACAATTATGTATAATAAGAACATCAATGTTACGGTTATCACTGTGATTTATGAAGTGTCCAAGTACCAATGGCATCCTGGGGACACACATCAGACCCCCCAAATATGATTGACGGGATGCTGTGAGCTCATCCATGACAGTTTGAGTTATGAGATGCAGTTTCATTTCCCAGCCTGTGTTTGAGGATGTGAATATATAATTCCAACACAAACATCCTCAACTTGGATAGCAGTTTATTTTAGGAAATAGCATGGCAGGCTGCAACTCAAGGTTAATTGCAACAAACAAAAGACAGAGTGTTCAAAAGTAGGAGACATACCGGGAATGAGGATGACTAGGTTTTACGTGTCTCTGTGTTAAATCCTAAATATCCTCCAATTCTGTCTTTTCTTTAATGATTTTTTTCGCAAGTCACCAAATGCTTCTCTTGGAGCTTCTGTTGAGTTCTGAGAAGACCAAGTATATCCCTGTGCTGGCAGCTTTCAAAAGTCATGCCCATCTGAATTTGAATTCCAGCTTCATCAATTCTCAGTTTTGACTCTGGGCAAGTTATTTAATTTATCTAAATCTTAGTTTCCTTATCTGTCAAATAATATTATTTGATTTGAGATGCATAATATTATGCATCTCATTGTTTGGATTAAGTAAAAGATAAGATAAATATTACTTAGCACGGATCCTGGCACCAAAGGAGCCTCAATAAAGTTATAAGGTTGCAAAACTCCTTACGGCACCAACTCATTTTGTTATAATACCCGCTAATGTCAAAAAGCAGGTGAGTTTGGAATAACATCCCTTCTCCTCTTGGGTCAACCAAAGGCCAGAATCACCAAAGCCTTGATATTTTCAATAGGTAAAATCCACCAGGAAATAGCTTTAAGAGATTATCACCAAAGGTAGAAGTTTGTAGAATGACAAGCAAGATTTTCTTGTAGCTTCCAGGAAGTTCTTTTACAATAGCTAGCTTTGATCCTTCGATTGAAAACAGACCTATTAAACACTTCAGTGTTAGAGGGGATTACATAGTTTCAAAATGGGAAGTATATTTTAGGATTTTGCTAGGTCATTACGTGGTAGAAATTGTCCAAAATTTTCTGAAAACAATAGTCTAAAATTGGCTCACATTTCATGCACTTCTCCAGACATCTGAGCCTACCTGAACTTTCTCTAGAGATTTTGTTTGGTGGAAAATGGCATCACTTCAATTGTAAAGGGTAATTGCTCTCTAGGGTTGTTGTTGGTGTGTGTGTGTGTGTGTGTGTGTGTGTGTGTGTGTGTGTTTAGTGTAGACAGTATCAATATAACTATGGGAAAATTTATTAGGCAAACTTAACTTGGTAGTTAATTGCCAATGGTAATATAGAATGACAGTCTTAAGTTTGAACTTACTCTCCACCAAAGTAGAGGAGAAACACATTGTTGAACACGGGTACCTGGGTGGCTCAGTCAGTTAAACATCTGCCTTCAGCTCAGGTCATGATCTCAGGGTCCTGGATGGAGCCCCACGTAGGGCTTCCTGCTCAGCAAGGAGCCTGCTTCTCTCTCTCCTTCCCACTCATGCTCTCTTGCTATCTCTGTTACAATCTCTCTCTCCCTCTCTCAAATAAATGAATAAATAAAATCTTTAAGAGAAAAAAATAACTCATTGTTGAGGAAAAAATGTAGATGTTTGGTCCAGAAAGTAAACCCTCAAATATAGGAGGCATGTGGGTGGAATGGACTGGAGACATAGGCAAACACACCTGAAAGTTTCCAGAATACTTTTCCCAGCTTCATGCACCTGTCCACCTCCTATTCACTCTTTATTAAGTTCAGGTGTCATCTTTCTGAAGCTTTTCCAGAATATTCACCTCACTCTTCAGAGAAATTAGTTGCTCACATAACTCATTGTTAACACCCTGTTGTTGTAACACTAAATTACATTTGATAGTAGTAATGTGTTTACCAGTAATCTCTGCCTACTTATAAACTCATGAAGGGTAGGCACCAAGTACTCTACACATTTATGTTCAATAAAAGTAGAAGACATGGAGGGGAGGGCAAGGACAGGAGGTGAGGAAAGAAAGTAAAAAGTTGACCTCAAGTCAATGATGACTGGTTTTCATGAAAGGCCAAGGCTACTGGTTGTCATTATTTGCTGTCTTCATGTGAGCAAAACGGAAGCAAAGATGTGGAAAGGTAAGTAAATGTCACACTTTCAGAAACCTGATGATGTTGATAAATTATGGCCTATCAACAAGGTGAAAACAAGATCACCCTGTGTGAATGAATTAGGTTCTGAGCGAGAAACTTTATATGAGCATAATCTTTTCAAATAAACTGATATTGCAAATTTGTCATTAGAAGTAGCTGGGACCTCCAATAAAAACTACAAAATTACTTTCTGAAGTCAGGACACCTTTCTAATTCATCTACCATTCTTTTAAAAATATAGTAACATTCTATCATGAGCGTGAGTTTGACAATCTGCAGATACCATTTAAAAAATAATAGCTTAATTCACAAAAAAAACCTTAAAAAGTGTGGTCATCACTAAATCTCCTATTCCTTTTTTTAAAAATCACTTCTGTAAATAAGCTTTTTTTTTTTTTTTAAGAAAGCAAGCATGAGCAGGGATTTGCAGGGGTTGGGAGCCGAGAAAGAGAGAATCTCATAGTCCCGGGAGATGTAACTTGTTAAATTTTCTAAAAGTACCACCCCATCCCCCATGACCTCTCAGGGGCTTCTATACTGAAATATTGTAATCTCCAGGCCTGGCACAGAGCCCAACAGGCCACTCTATCTCAGGATCCTGAGATCATGACCTGAGCCAAAATTGAGTCAGATGCTTAACCAAATGAGCCACCCAGGTGCTCCTAAGTATCTTTTTCCTTTCATATTTTTTCCAACTTTCTTTTAAAAAAAAATTCCAACCTTTTAATGTGTATCAGATCATCAGTTTAATCAGAGCGGTCACCTGAGAAAGACCATGGGATGCCCTATGCAACTCTCCTTGGCTGAATTTTGGCCTTATTTGCACCCAACTGTCTCACCTCTAGATTTACCAGACATTTATTTCCTCTAGAATCAAAGGATTTTTTAAAAATTTTATTCATTTCTTAATCAGACAGAGAGAGAGAGCATAAGCAGGAGGAGCAACAGGCAGAGGGAGAAGCAGGCTTCCTCCTCTCCTCGATGTGGGACTTGATCCCAGGACCCTGGGATCAATACCTATGCCAAAGGCAGACACTTAACCAACTGAACCACCCAAGAGTCCCGAAGAAGGATTTTTTTTTTTTTATTTTTTTTTAAAGATTTTATTTATTTATTTGAGAGAGAGACAGTGAGAGAGAGCATGAGCTAGGAGAAGGTCAGAGGGAGAAGCAGACTCCCCATGGAGCTGGGAGCCTGATGTGGGACTCGATCCCAGGATTCCGGGATCATGACCTGAGCTGAAGGCAGTCGTCCAACCAACTGAGCCACCCAGGCGTCCCAGGATTTTTTTTTAAATTCAAGACAATTGTTTTTCGAAGAGATCTTGAATAATTTTACATTTTAAAAACATTCTGCTATATTTGTTCATTGCTAAAACATACAGTTCTGTCTTTAGTTAAAAAATCTCCTACTTCTCTCTGCTGTTCCCTTTTACATCTCTCTCATACTTCACTTTTTTTCCTGCTCTGGTCTTTGAGGAGATTACAATATTTCAGTATAAATACCCGGTGGAAGTAAATACTCCATGGCTTTTGTGCTTGACTCAGGGAATTCTGAGAGTTATTTGGAAATGGAAGGTATGGAAGGTCACATCAAGGGAGGGGAGCTACCAAAAAAGGCTATGTACCTGGAGGTAAGGTCATCAGAATAGAAGCCCCAGAGAGGTCATGGGGGATGAGGTGATACTTTTAGAAAATGTAACAAGTTACATCTCCCGGGACTATGAGGGTTTCCCTTTTCACTGTAATTGACAAATGCCAATCACTATGGCCCCCTTCCTCTCCATCAGTCTAATTTCTTGGATCTGGCCCCACTTGCCTCCCATCATCATCTGCCTACCCACCACTGCAGATCTCCAAGCACACTAGACACCTCTCTGCATTTACCCTTGTAGAAGTTATTGCCTTTCATTTAGATAAAATCTGCTTTCCTCCTTGGACTTCTGCTGACCACTGACTGTCTGCTCTTCCTTCAAGGTAGAGAAAAATGCCATGGAGTCTTCCCAACTCCCGAGGTGGTAGCTGGCCCACTTTCTGCCTAGTGATTACTCTTTCCATCGGTTTGATTGGCTCATCAGGCCAGGACTCTTATGAAGGAGAACAGACCTATCCCGAGAGGGATTTATCCAATCTCTGGACAGATTTGGATAGCTTGAAAAGTCCCACAGTTTATTTGGGTTTGCTCATCATACTTATCCTGCTGAAATGAAAATCACTGAATCTCTTGTGCATCAAAACAAAACAAAACAACAAAAAAACACCTCTTCGTATATTTCACGGAAATTTTTTTTCTATTTCTTGATATTCATTGTGAAAGTATATTTGCCATAATAATATTACAGAACATTTAGAAAATAAATGTCTTTCTAAACGATAGAAAAATTACCGATAATACCGTCATCCAAATATAGTTATTGCTGTATTTTCCCTTTCAGTCATCCTTAGAAATGCCTTTTTTATGTAGTTTGTAGACACAGGGCACACACAATGCCATGTCCTGCTTTTCTGTCTTAACATTACACAGCAGTTGTCATTTGTGGAAACATTGGAATCTGTTCCATTTTAAAAATAGGACTTCTTATGTAATATCTTTACTAGTTCCTTGGGATTAAGTAGAGAAATGCAGGAATAGAAGGTCTCTCCCTTTGTCTCCTGGGCATGTCTCACTGGTGCAGAACCCAGAAGAAGCGGGTGGAAGCTTGGCTGCTAGCTGGCCTGCTGTCTGTCCAGGCTGCCCTCCTTCCCTCTGCTCCTCAGATCCTCACTCCACCACTCTTAGGGGTCTTCTCAATTTCTCCAGGCCAATATGAACATCAAGGCAATCTGATTTGGATGACTTTTCCCCTTACATCTTACTTTGAAACTTTTCAAAACCACGAGTGAACTCAAAAGATGTTACAGTGACTGCCAACATCTCCACCACCTGGATTCCCCCATTAACTTCTCACTGAACGTGTTTTAGCAGGCATCTTGCCATGGTTTTGAGGATTTTGACCTCTCTTCTGAAGGATATTTCCCTCTGGCCTCTGGCTCTGTGTTCTTCCTGGTTTCCTCCAGGAGCCATTCCAGCAGGACTTGGCTCCTCAGGCTTGACCTACAGAACAGCTTTGAATAGTAAAACACTTCTACTGCCCTTGATATCACCCACTGAGCTCTTCCAGAAAGTGTGCATTGTTTGTAATGCCATCAACAGTCTATAAGAGTGCTATACTAACTCTGCTGAGTATCATTTAAGTTTGGAGGAGGAATTTAGCTTGATAGTATTCTTAAGTCCTATTACACTCTGAATTGTTACATAGTTATTTATGTATATAGTTCATTTTTCTTTAAACCCTTAAGCTTCCAGGTAAAAAGTTTTTCAATCCTTTAATACAGAAACATGGTTGATGTTCATTTTTCCCCATGGCCCCTTGCAGAGTACCTTTCATACAGAAGGTGTTCCATGAACTTTTGTTGGGGGAGAGGGTGATGGAAAGAAGAACCTGTATATGTCACTTTTGATAGATCAGCTAAATCAGCAAAGAAAGCAACTATCGAGATGTTTAGGATACTGAAAAGAAATAAAATAAAATGTTTAGGATAACTGAAGCAGGGGAACGGGCCTTATGAAATATATTAGCTAAATTATATTGATCATGGCTTTGATTTCTTTTTAATTAAAAGGGTTGCTAACTGTTCAAACTTGCTTTATGTCCATTACAAGGTCAAATAGGACACAGTAGCAATGTATTAAAGAAGATGAATCTGAGAGTCTATACATTTGAGTCTGTCTTGGATGTACCAAGAAGGTTTTATATTTACCACAATGAAACATCATAAACAATATCATAAACATCATAATGAAACATCACAAATAAAAAATCATAGGCGAACTCAACTATGACAATCACCTCATTAAAAGTGCTCTTAACAGAACCCTGAAATGAGCATAAACAATGCAATTGACCCTATAGAAATTATAGGCAACTTACTCTGTGTGGTACCCTTCATAGTGAGCTGCTTCATTGTCCAGAAAACTTATCCACAGTTATTTCATGGTTACAACTCCACCAGCTTAGATTTCTTACCCTATGCTTTACTCATCCTGTGTCATGCTCACTACCTCCATCTTATTCCCCCAAATTGCTCCATCTCTGTAATTTTGCATTGCAATACACCAGGCACTGAATAGAATAGTCTCCACTTTTCTAAGTCTCTGGCTTTCTTTGTGCACAGTGGCAGATACCATGCCTGACAGACGTCAAGCTAGACTTTGGGGACAAAACAGCTGGGACCCTGCCCTCACAGCATCTAAAGACCAGCAAGAGTCTTGCCAGCCACACTGAGCTAATGGTGCCACCTGATGGCTGATATGTACCAGGCTTTGTGCCTTCTCATTACTGTTCATGTCTTTCCTTCCATATTGGCCTCATTTTACTTGTTGTTGTTGTTGTTCTCCTCCTCCTCCTCCTTCTCCTCCTCCTCCCTCTTCTTCTCCTCCTCCTCCTTATCCCTCTCCTCCTCTTCCTCCTTCTTCTCCTCCGCCTCCTCCTCCTCTTCTTCCTTCTTCTCCTCCTTCTTCTTCTTTCTCTTAATTATTTCAACACATTCCTTCTTCATGATTTTCCTTCCTCTTCTATCCAGCCTCTATTCCAGACACCATGCTCTTACACTCTCAATATCTTTACTCCCATCTTTCCACTATATGTTCCCTAACATCTCCCAATCTTGGATCTATCCAACCATCGCCTCTCCCCACTATGAACCCCGTGGGCTTCTGAATGGTGCTGGAGGTACATTCATGATCTCAGCTGGGCTTTTGGCTGAGCTCAGCATTCCTTGCATGAGCTTCCCTATGTCCCCGCAAACCATTCCCCTCAACCATGGTATTGTCTGCAATCTCACCACCTCACCTCTCTTAGATGATGACCTTAAACCCACCTTGCAGAGAAACTTGAAGTGATCTGCCATAAACCTTCATCTCTCAACTTCCTGTCCTTCACAAGGTTAAAATCAGTTATATTTGTATTTGTCCTACCTCTTTTGATCCAGATATGACCCTTCTACTGCTCCTAACTTTTGATCCAGTGTCTTCCAGCACTTTACATTTGGGTTCTTTCCATGATTTTTTTTTCTAAGTACCCTATATCATGGTCAAGTTCCTTCCATCATAAAGAATCTTCCTGCCCTCATCCCAGACATCTCCCTTTGGCTACACTTTTATCTTTCACTTCTCACTTTCCTCTTAAAATTAAACTTATTTTTTTAATATTTTAAAATTTTCTTAGAAATATTTCATATATATTGAAATCTTAAAAGAGTAATGTAGCAAACAGTCACATTCTCAAAACTAAGCTAAAGGAATAAAACGCAGTATGTCTGAAACCACATGTGCTTCAGTCATGTCTCCTCCTGTCTGAGAATCAACCATATTCTGAATTCTGTGCTTAAAATTTCCCTTTAATAAGGAAAGATTATATATATGACCCAGGGTCAGACAACTCCTGCTAGGCGTCTTTGGGGTAAATATTTGCACCTGGGACTATTTCTCTAGACCAATTCTAGAAAGCCTATTAGCTTTCCAGTGCTGGAAAGTCCTCTGTAATATGCTCAGTTTTCACCACAGGATGTCCTGCTTCTTGGACCATATGACATAGTGGACATCAGATCTTAGAGGGATATGTGATAGAAAAAGATGCCTGTGGGGCTTATGGAAAACCACAGAGGAAAAATTACAATGTCATTTCCTAGAGTTCTGGAGCAAGGCCATGCCATCTGCAATGAAGAACTGGACAGCTTTCAAAATACAACTGTGGGCATGCTACTGGACCCAGTTGAAGGAAAGCTTTTCATTACTAGACAGAAAGTGACCATGAAATGTCCAGCATATGATGAGTCTGACTGTCCACTCAGAAGTTTAGGCAGGCCCAAAATCCATCATAAGGATGGTCTGCACAAGTTGCCAGTATGTTGTCCTTCTTCAAGGAGACAAAAAGCCACTTGGTAGCAAGTTGACTACACTGGACCTCACCCACTCTTGAAGGGACGACAATTCATTTTTACAAGAATAGTTACAAGTTCACAAGAATAGACATGGATTTGCCTTTCCTGCTCATAGAACCTCCACCAGTTCCATTGTCTGAGTATTTTCAGAGCTTTTGATATTCCTATCAGGGTAACCACCCAACATCATCTTAGACTAAGGGACTCACCTTATAACAAATGACCAACAATGGGCATAAAATCCACTGGTCATATCGCCTACTGCAATCCCAAAACCTGCTTGCCTGACAGACGATGGAATGGAAGGTACAAGTGAAGCATGATCTCAGGGGCAGCACCGTGTGAGGATGGGGGTCCATCCCCTAGGACACAGTACACAATCTGAGTCAACAACTGTTATTGGTGATGTGTCTCTGTCAGGTTCAAGAGCTGAGTCCAGGGAAATGGACAATAGGAAATGGTCTCACTTATAATCATTCCCAGTGATTCACTTGGTGAGTTTGTGCTTCCCAACCCTACAGCCATGAACTCTGTAGCTTTAGGGGTCCTGGTTCTTACCACAGGACAAGAAAGCACTCCAATGTGCTTTCAGCAATGACCACCACCTGGAAGCTCACCCTACTGTGTTCAAAAACTAGCAGACACAAAAAAGGAAGGTATACTGGTAGCACTCAGATGATGCACTAGGATGCTTCCAAGTCTGCCTTTGCCTAATTTTAAATGAACACATGATCATGGCCTGAGAGGTGTATGGTGACCAGCCACTCAAAAGCCACAGAGCTGAGGGTCTGTGTCAGACCACCAGGTAAGCCACTTATACCAGCGCAGATACTTGCTGAGGGTGAGAGGGATCTAGAATGGAGGGAAAAGGAAGGAAATTCTTGTGAACGTGAGATGAAACCCAAGAGTGGAGAGCAAGGACCACAGTTCACCCCACTACATCCTCTGCTCAGTTTCCTCAAAAAAAAAAAAAAAAAAAAAAAAAAAAAAAGGAGACTTTTCAAGGAGTCTAGAGAAATAGCTACTTCTAAACCTTTTATAAAATATGGACTCCAGAAATCTCAAGGGGTAGACTCTAGTGTATGCTGTGACAGGTGAAGTTACATCCTAGTGGAGACAACAGCAGTATGTTTTTTTTATTAATAATATAATTATACACTGTGATGTGTGAAAAAAAGGGACATAGTGTAATGAGAAGATCTTGTACAGGAGGAATAAGAAAAGTTGAAGGTAGTACAGAGCCATTCAGCTCGTGTTAGGATCCTGGCATTCATATGAGAAGTAATAAGAAGCCAGTGAGAAGAGGATTGCCATGACCAGGTTTCGGTTTTGCAGTTATAAAAAAGAAAATGAAAATGAGGAGTTCATATGGGGAGGTTTAATAGGAACAAGCATGCTGTGCAGCAGTATGGATGGAGCCTCAGGAAACACTGTTTGTTGTAGGGAAAATATTGTAGAGGACAAAGATTTGGAGGAAAGATCATAAGTTCAGCTTGACCTGTGTTGAGTTGAAAATAGAGGTCTCATTAAATCTTAAACTGAAGGTAGAATCTAACTAAATAGCTTTATTTTTTTTTTTAAAGCAGCTGGATAATCCAGAAGGTCTTTGTGATTTTATTTTTTTTTAATTTAAATTTTTATTTTTTTTCAGCATAACAATATTCATTATTTTTTGCACCACACCCAGTGCTCCATGCAATCCGTGCCCTCTACAATACCCACCACCTGGTTCCCCCAACCTCCCACCCCCACCCCTTCAAAACCCTCAGATTGTTTTTCAGAGTCCATAGTCTCTCATGGTTCTCCTCCCCTTCCAATTTCCCTCAACTCCCTTCTCCTCTCCATCTCCCCTTGTCCTCCATGCTATTTGTTATGCTCCACAAATAAGTGAAACCATATGATAATTGACTCTCTCTGCTTGACTTATTTCACTCAGCATAATCTCTTCCAGTCCCGTCCATGTTGCTACAAAACTTGGGTATTCATCCTTTCTTTTTTCTTTTTTTTTTTTTTTTACAGCTTTATAAACATATATTTTTATCCCCAGGGGTACAGGTCTGCGAATCGCCAGGTTTACACACTTCACAACATTCACCATAGCACATACCCTCCCCAATATCCATAACCCCACCCCCTCTCCCAACTCCCTCCCCCCATCAACCATCAGTTTGTTTTGTGAGATTAAGAGTCACTTATGGTTTGTCTCCCACCAGAAAAGACCTCGAATAGCCAAAGGAATATTGAAAAAGAAAGCCAAAGTTGGTGGCATCACAATTCCGGACTTCAAGCTCTATTACAAAGCTGTCATCATCAAGACAGCATGGTACTGGCACAAAAACAGACACATAGATCAATGGAACAGAATAGAGAGCCCAGAAATGGACCCTCAACTCTATGGTCAACTCATCTTCGACAAAGCAGGAAAGAATGTCCAATGGAAAAAAGACAGCCTCTTCAATAAATGATGTTGGGACAATTGGACAGCCACATGCAGACAAATGAAATTGGATCATTTCCTTACACCACACACGAAAATAGACTCAAAATGGATGAAGGATCTCAATATGAGAAAGGAATCCATCAAAATCCTGAGGAGAACACAGGCAGCAACCTCTTCGACCTCAGCCGCAGCAACATCTTCCTAGGAACATCACCAAAGGCAAGGGAAGCAAGGGCAAAAATGAACTTTTGGGATTTTATCAAGATCAAAAGCTTTTGCACAGCAAAGGAAACAATTAACAAAACCAAAAGACAACTGACAGAATGGGAGAAGATATTTGCAAATGACATATCAGATAAAGGGCTAGTGTCCAAAATCTATAAAGAACTTAGCAAACTCAACACCCAAAGAACAAATAATCCAATCAAGAAATGGGCAGAGGACATGAACAGACATTTCTGCAAAGAAGACATCCAGATGGCCAACAGACACATGAAAAAGTGCTCCATATCACTCGGCATCAGGGAAATACAAATCAAAACCACCATGAGATATCACCTCACACCAGTCAGAATGGCTAAAATTAACAAGTCAGGAAATGACAGATGCTGGCGAGGATGTGGAGAAAGGGGAACCCTCCTACACTGTTGGTGGGAATGCAAGCTGGTGCAACCACTCTGGAAAACAGCATGGAGGTTCCTCAAAAGGTTGAAAATAGAACTACCCTATGACCCTGCAATTGCACTGCTGGGTATTTACCCTAAAGATACAAACGTAGTGATCCGAAGGGGCACGTGCACCCGAATGTTTATAGCAGCAATGTCTACAATAGCCAAACTATGGAAAGAACCTAGATGTCCATCAACAGACGAATGGATAAAGAAGATGTGGTATATATACACAATGGAATACTATGCAGCCATCAAAAGAAATGAAATCTTGCCATTTGCGACGATGTGGGTGGAACTAGAGGGTATCATGCTTAGTGAAATAAGTCAATCGGAGAAAGACAACTATCATATGATCTCCCTGATATGAGGGAGAGGAGATGCAACATGGGGGGTTGAGGGGGTAGAAGAGTAACTAAATAGCTTTAACTGCAGGTTTGACCTGCAACAGAAAGGTCTGAATTTAGGTATAAATGTGTAAGTCATTAGCCTATCTGTAGATGATTCTTGACACCATGAATATGAACTCAATTGCTCAGAGGTGAAACCTATAATGAGAAGAAAAAGTAGAAGAAGACCTAAATCAAGGAACTCCCAATAGATAGCAGATGAACTGGCATCTTTCTCATTTGAATTTGTTTACAAGCCTCTCTTGAAGTAATACCTTCTCCCTGAAAGCATCCCTTCCTAAAACTATACCCCCTCTCAATAGAGTCTTACCTTTGTGTAGCCATACTATCCTATTTGGATTCTAGAAATTGAATTAATTTGCATAGATAATAGACTTATTACAATTACTTATGCATTTATCAGTTTGCTCTATATTTATAAACCCTTTCTATATATCAAACACTGTGCTAGATGCTGGGAATACTGAAGCTAATGGAATACAGATCTTGCCCTTGAATAGTTGTGGCAGAGGTAAGTTTGGTGTCCATCAATTTCTTTTCCTTTCCCACCTTTCGATGAAGTCATGTTAGAGCCTATTATGAGTTTTGGTGAATGAAATGTGGACAGAAGGACGTCAAAGTTTGGTCAAAATACCCCCCACAAGATCCTCATAGCCTCTCTTCCCTCTCTGTGGAAACCATGGAGGCCATATTTTCAAGATGGTGCCATCACAAGGTGGAAGGAAACTAAGTTTCTGAATCACCACATGGACTTGAGCTGCCTAGAAGAACCACAGACTTTCACTGTGTTAATTCATTAAAATTTGGGGTTTGCTTGTTCCAGACAATAATTCAGTTACTTTGAATACTGCAATGCTCAGTCTAACAAGAGGAATGATTTTGATGACACTGTGACAGAGGAGACAGTGCATGCAAACTATGGAGTCTTCTACTTATTATTCACTCTGAACTGTGAACAGCCTGAAAGGCTGGAGCTTAGTGGCAATGAGAATTGAGTGGGAGATAAAAGGGGACAACAAGTTGACTGTGGGACCATCTATGCTTAAAAATAGGACACAAGTCAAAGGGAATCTTTCCAAGATTCAAGACTTTGAAGAGAAATATGATAATATTTGAATTTTAGAACAATCACTCCTCATCAAAGTGGTGGTTAGTGTGAAATTATGTTGGAGCCAGGGAGATTAATATAGAAAAATTTAATCATTCATCCAAAAGATGTTCAGAGCTTGTATGAAACCAGTGACAGTAGGGGTGGAGAAGAAAGGCTACTCTACAGAATTCAGGGATGGGTTGGATTTGAAGGGAGTAAGAATTACCCTTAGACTCCAGACACTGGGGAGTAGTTTTATAGAAATGACTTTGGAATATATAATGAAAAAAACAAAACAAAGCAACCTCAGTTCATAATAGCAAAATGGAATTAAAACATACTTAGGAAATAAATATGCAGAACCTGGATGAAGAAAACAAATTACAGAGAGACTTAAAAGTAGTCTAACAAATGGAGAGGCAGATTACAATGCTGGCTGGAATGAAACTTCATCATAAAGATAAGAGTCCTCCCCCAAATGATCTATACAATGAATGCATTTCTAATAGAAATAAGAATCAACAAGAACTTAAAAATGATCCTAACATTCATTAGTAAGACAGATTAAGAAAATTAGTAGAAATTAAAAGAGGGGACTTGCACTGTTGTACATCAAAAGCCACTGTACCCCTAGGGATTAAAATATATTATATGTTTATAAAAAATAAAATTTAAAAAAAATAGTTAAAATGGTAAAAAAAAAAAAAGCCACTGTAAAGTTATTCTAATTGAAATGCTATTGGTACTGCCAAAATAATCTGCAGCAAGGTTAAAGCAACAGAATAAAATATACAGAAATAGACCATAGTAAATAGAAGAATTGCCTTTATGATTAAGGTGATATTTCACACAAAAAAAGAGTTCTTAAACAATTATCTATTTAAAAAAACTGAAAATATATAATTATATCATTAATGCACTATAAATTCCAAATGAACTAGAATAAAATGTTAAAAGAACATAAATACACCATGAGGATAACAAGGAAGTTCTTCTTTTCTATAAAAAATTATAAGAGAAATATTATTTATGGGTGCCTGGGTCACTCAGTGGGTTAAGGCTCTGTGTTTGGCTCAGGTCATGATCTCAGGGTCCTGGGAACAAGGCTGGCATCAGGCTCTCTGCCTGCTTCCCGTCCCCGCCACCCCCCACCTGTCTCTCTGCCTACTTGTGATTTCTCTGTCAAATAAATAAAATAAAAATTTTAAAAAGAAAAAGAAATATTATTTACTTTAAATACTTTAAAATAACTTCTCCGAATTAAAATAAAACCCAATCAAATAAATGTAAAGGAAACAACAAACTAAGGGGAAATTGGGGCACCTGGGTGGCTCAGTGGGTTAAGCCGCTGCCTTCGGCTCAGGTCATGATCCCAGGTCCTGGGTTCAAGCCCCACATCGGGCTGTCTGCTCAGTGGGGAGCCTGCTTCCTCCTCTCTCTCTGCCTGCCTCTCTGCCTACTTGTGATTTCTCTCTGTCAAATTAAAAAAAACAAAAACAAAAACAAAAAAAACTAAGGGGAAATTTATAATATGCATGATGAAAGATTTATAGCCTTCATGTGTCACAAAAAGTCTTACTAATCAATAGGAAAAAATTAAAACTACCAATAAGAAAAGTGATTTAAAAAAATGAAAGAAGAAATTCACAAAGGAAGAAATTAAGTAACCTATGAACATATGAAAAAGTGAATATTATTGGCAGAGAAACACTAGTAAAGAATCAAATGATGTTAGACTCAGGAGATACAGTATATGTTAGGAAATAGTCACTTTCATCTACTTTTGGTATTACATAAATCAGTACAAACTTTCTGTGGGGCAATTTGGCAATAAGTTTAAAAGCCTAAGGAACATTTATTCTATTTGATCCAATAATTTGATTTCCATAATTTTATTCTACATTAAAAAATCAGAAACACGCACACAAAATTATGTGCAAATTATTTTCATCAGTTATATTGTTAAAAAAATGTAAAATGGATACCAATAATGTGAGATTTAATATATAAATCATGGTATACACGTATAAAAATAAACATACATATATGCATGTTTTAGAAGTATATTTTATCACCTGAAATAGTCACAAGAAAGTCAAGAAGAAATCTGGTTACAAACAGTATATACAACATATTACTAAGCAACTATGTTTATACAAATTTACTATGTCTGTGCCAGGGACTGGCCATCTGCAACCCAAAGGCCAATTTTGGCCCATGCCTATTTTTGTAAATAAAGTTTTATTGGCATACAGCCACACCCACTTGTTTATATATTGTGTGTGTTTACTTTTGGCTGGCAATGACAGGGAAGATTACTTGTGACCAAAACCATCTGTGTGAAAAGCCTACAATATTTACTATCTGATACTTTACAAAAAAATCTGCAATTCCTGGTCTATGCATTCAAAAATATAGAAAGCAAGTAAACTGCATCTAAAATGTATTTATTTCTAGGATGGGAAATTTTAAATAATTTTTCTTTTCCTTTTTTGTATTTTTCATATTTTCCAGAGAAAATTTTTATGATACATCATGTTGCAAAAATCTGGCAACACAAGAATATGTCAACATTAACTATATACTGTATGTTTGCAAAAAGGGTAGACATATTTCAAAATATAAGTAACCATTTTATTTGGATGGATATAAGTATGAGTGATTTACCTGTCTTTTCTGACTCTTTTTTCTGTATGTTTAATTTATTACAATGAACATATATATGTTACATACATAACTAGAATATACTTAAACATGCATTTTAATAAGGATCCTGGAATTTCTAATTCTGATTTTTTTTTCTTCTGATCTCTAGGAAGATCTTGGTATTACATTCAACATCTTTTTCCTTTTTCACAACGCGAAGAAAAGTTTTTGGAAGACTTTGATGATAGGGATTTTAATGTTCCTGACTTTGAAGTAAAAGTCAAGTCATAAATTATAGCAAACATCTGGGATCAGTTATCTGCAGTTTAAATCATTATACTTCAAAAGAAATGAATCCAGGAATGAAAAACATATAAAAGAAAAACCAAGGATCTCTTTTCCTGTGTTGTGCTCTGTTTTTTGGATCCTGATAGATTTACTCATGAGCACATTCGAACTCTCTGGGAACAGCCCATTCCAATATCACACACTCTGTTCAGACCATCAAATTGTAGTGGAAGATAAAAAGTCTTACTTGATCTCGCAAACCTTTCTGACCATGTTTTCAAAATTTAACGAAAAGAGCTCAAAAACAAACAAACAAAAACCCATCTTGAACATGATGTGAAAGAAAGCCTTATACAGGGTGGCTTATACAGGTAGCACCCGGGTGGCTAAGTGGGTTAAGCCGCTGCCTTCGGCTCAGGTCATGATCCCAGGTCCTGGGTTCAAGCCCCACATCGGGCTGTCTGCTCAGTGGGGAGCCTGCTTCCTCCTCTCTCTCTGCCTGCCTCTCTGCCTACTTGTGATTTCTCTCTGTCAAATTAAAAAAAACAAAAACAAAAACAAAAAAAACTAAGGGGAAATTTATAATATGCATGATGAAAGATTTATAGCCTTCATGTGTCACAAAAAGTCTTACTAATCAATAGGAAAAAATTAAAACTACCAATAAGAAAAGTGATTTAAAAAAATGAAAGAAGAAATTCACAAAGGAAGAAATTAAGTAACCTATGAACATATGAAAAAGTGAATATTATTGGCAGAGAAACACTAGTAAAGAATCAAATGATGTTAGACTCAGGAGATACAGTATATGTTAGGAAATAGTCACTTTCATCTACTTTTGGTATTACATAAATCAGTACAAACTTTCTGTGGGGCAATTTGGCAATAAGTTTAAAAGCCTAAGGAACATTTATTCTATTTGATCCAATAATTTGATTTCCATAATTTTATTCTACATTAAAAAATCAGAAACACGCACACAAAATTATGTGCAAATTATTTTCATCAGTTATATTGTTAAAAAAATGTAAAATGGATACCAATAATGTGAGATTTAATATATAAATCATGGTATACACGTATAAAAATAAACATACATATATGCATGTTTTAGAAGTATATTTTATCACCTGAAATAGTCACAAGAAAGTCAAGAAGAAATCTGGTTACAAACAGTATATACAACATATTACTAAGCAACTATGTTTATACAAATTTACTATGTCTGTGCCAGGGACTGGCCATCTGCAACCCAAAGGCCAATTTTGGCCCATGCCTATTTTTGTAAATAAAGTTTTATTGGCATACAGCCACACCCACTTGTTTATATATTGTGTGTGTTTACTTTTGGCTGGCAATGACAGGGAAGATTACTTGTGACCAAAACCATCTGTGTGAAAAGCCTACAATATTTACTATCTGATACTTTACAAAAAAATCTGCAATTCCTGGTCTATGCATTCAAAAATATAGAAAGCAAGTAAACTGCATCTAAAATGTATTTATTTCTAGGATGGGAAATTTTAAATAATTTTTCTTTTCCTTTTTTGTATTTTTCATATTTTCCAGAGAAAATTTTTATGATACATCATGTTGCAAAAATCTGGCAACACAAGAATATGTCAACATTAACTATATACTGTATGTTTGCAAAAAGGGTAGACATATTTCAAAATATAAGTAACCATTTTATTTGGATGGATATAAGTATGAGTGATTTACCTGTCTTTTCTGACTCTTTTTTCTGTATGTTTAATTTATTACAATGAACATATATATGTTACATACATAACTAGAATATACTTAAACATGCATTTTAATAAGGATCCTGGAATTTCTAATTCTGATTTTTTTTTCTTCTGATCTCTAGGAAGATCTTGGTATTACATTCAACATCTTTTTCCTTTTTCACAACGCGAAGAAAAGTTTTTGGAAGACTTTGATGATAGGGATTTTAATGTTCCTGACTTTGAAGTAAAAGTCAAGTCATAAATTATAGCAAACATCTGGGATCAGTTATCTGCAGTTTAAATCATTATACTTCAAAAGAAATGAATCCAGGAATGAAAAACATATAAAAGAAAAACCAAGGATCTCTTTTCCTGTGTTGTGCTCTGTTTTTTGGATCCTGATAGATTTACTCATGAGCACATTCGAACTCTCTGGGAACAGCCCATTCCAATATCACACACTCTGTTCAGACCATCAAATTGTAGTGGAAGATAAAAAAGTCTTACTTGATCTCGCAAACCTTTCTGACCATGTTTTCAAAATTTAACGAAAAGAGCTCAAAAACAAACAAACAAAAACCCATCTTGAACATGATGTGAAAGAAAGCCTTATACAGGGTGGCTTATACAGGTAGCACCCGGGTGGCTAAGTGGGTTAAGTCTCTGCCTTCGGCTCAGGTCATGATCTCAGGGTCCTGGGATGAAGCCCTGCATCGGGCCCTCTGCTCATCAGGGATCCTGCTTCCCCTTCTCTCTCCCTGCCTGCCTCTCTGCCTACTTGTGATCTCTCTCTGTCAAATAAATAAAATCTTAAAAAAAAAAAAAAAGAAGAGAAAAAAGCCTTATACAAATGACTAGCTAATTGATTTCAGCAATCCATTAAAAGTGAGAGAGATTAGGTGATAAGTACAAAACAAAAACCCGTATCACAGGGAAACAGAATGCTCAAGATCATTACATTTGTTCCATCACCAGTCACATGTTCCAGTCAAGAGCCCAAAATGTGGCCTCTGCCTCAGACCTTGCTGTCTGTAAAATTATTGCCCTTGGTGGCTGGGTTTAGCTCTCAGCCACAAGCCCAAAACACAGCTGTGCCCAGGTCTAGATGCCTTTTTCTGAGAGCTTCCCTATACTGTAGAATTTGCATCAGCTTCATGGTTGGCATGAAATTCCAGATGAAAACGCATGGATCCATCAATGACCAGCTTCCAGACCTAAACAATCTGAGATGGGCTTCTCTTGTCTTGAAAAGTTCAGTGCTCCTTCTCCCAGCTCATGGTACTCCCAGCAGCCAGTGTGGATGCTTCCTCTGAAGGCTGTCTCATTTGCACCTTTGGGCAACAAGATTGGGCATATTTTTATCCACCCTTGCCTTTCACCCTGTGGTTCTTTGGTAGGGATATACCTTAAGGTCTGAATTTCTAAAACAGTAGTGATAATTCTTTAGAAAAAGCAAGCAAGAAAGAAACATATGCAATGCTCATATCAACAGAAATATATTTCTTTTATATCAAGGAAATAAGGTAATTATGACTCTCAGTGTCAAATTCTTCCTAGCTGAAATCAGAGATAAGGACCAGTAGATGACCTGGCACAGGTTCCTGCCTTTTAAAGCAGTTTCATCAACTTGTCTAGCCTGGAATTTCTAATGCCATTGGAATTTCTATCTGATCATTATTCTCTTCTATGACCCAGTCATAGGTCAAAGATCAAGATTTTTTGAGGCCTGGTGGCCTTTAAAATTGCTATCTGTTCTCTCTGGGACAGCAGGAAAAGTCTTTGGGGAGGTGTGGAAGTACGCTTGCTGGGATTCTTCATTTTCCAAGACCGATATCCTGCCCTCTGTGGACCTTTTCCTGCCCCAGAGCCCCAGCCTGTCATTGCAGCATGCACTTCGGAGGCTCCCTCTGCTGGTTTCAGACAATGTCTGGGGGCTACTCTGCTCACAGTCAAGACCAGAAGAAGCAGTGTGAGAAAGAAGCAACCCAGCCAACACCATCCCTGAATCCTACCTCTGAAGTTGGGCAATGAACACCAAACATATGCAGCGAGCCTCTGGGCCAGGCTGGAGTGTTAACAGTCTTGCCCTTGCTTGGTGCCCAGCCACTTCCCAGTCTTTTAAATCCTGAGGGAGCAGGGCCACTCACTGCCACTGCCTGCTCTCTGTGCAAGTCTGGAGCTCTCCTTTTAGCCTTTAAAACAGGAACACTCTTCATTCATGCCAGTTATAAGGGAAGACTACTTTAAAGACAACAAAATGCAACTGCAAGAGGCTAATTCCTTGCATACGTACCTTCTCCAGCTTATAAATCATCCAGTGTATTCATAGGATGCTTTCAGCGTATTCAAAGCATGAGTCATCGAGGGAGAGATGCACACTAAAAGAATTAGTCCCTACGTTTGAAAATGAGGTCACCTTGAATTCTGTGTGAAGGTGAACAGGAACACTGTTGGTCTAGGTTATCATTATTTAGATTTTAGCCATTAATGCATATCTCCAGTCTGACTCAATCAAGACAAAGAGAGGAGTAAGAATTTCGAGACTGAAAGCAGGGTCTTGGCAGGACTATGAATACTTTTTATTTTGCAAGTCTATCTTTTAGTGGAACAGTTATTCAGTTTTTTTAACTAAAACATATACAATGCATCCTGGAGTAAAACTTTTTTTTTTTCTTCCTTTATCTCCGCCTAAAGGGTGGGTCTTGAAAAGCAAGATAGAGCAATTTGTTTTATGAAATTAGAGATCCAACAGATATGGTCATGTTAGTGGATGACAGAGGAGTAGCAATCCTATTTTAATAACTCCTTCCTGATTGTTTTAATGTATTTTTAAAAGATAATCATTTATTTGAGAGAGAGCAAGAACATGGGAGCAGGGGGAGGGGCAGAGGCAGAGGGAGAGAGAGAATCCCCAAGCAGACTCCCCACTGAGTGTGGAGCTTGACACAGTGCTCCCTCTCAGGACCCTGGGATCATGACCTGAGCAAAAATCAAATCAGATACTTAACTGACGAAGCCAGCCAGCCAGGCATGTGTGTGTGTGTGTGTGTGTGTGTGTGTATACACATATATGTCACCAACCTGCCACTATTTTCCAAATCTGTCTGAAATATTTAATTTTCACATGCCAGTGCAGTAACCTTTGCAAAAAAGAGACAACAGGCTGAAAATGGAGTCACTTGTGCTAAGCCCCACATCACCAAACTGAGCCATAATACCTAATGTAATTGCAGTGTCAGCCTCTCCCAGGAGGGGAATCCTAAACCAGCCAATCAAATTACCTGGTCAGCAATAGTGAGGTAATCTGTTTGATTACCACCAGAGGAAGGTGACCTCGCCACAAACAATCCATTCTTTACTAGTAACTTCTTGTCCCACCTAATTCTGCCTGTAGAAGTCTTTCATTTTGTACAGCTTTTCAGAACTGCTTTGTTTGCTAGATGGAATGCTGCTCCATATATGAATCATTAAATAAAGCCAATAAGATCATTAAGATTATTCAGTTGATTTTTTTTCTGATTGTAAATACAATGACAAAGGAGGAAAATCTTTACTTTTCTGTGAAATTAGACTAAATTCTGACCTCTTAAAAACTGGAAGTAGAATGGGGTGAAGTGAAACATGATACTAGGGCCCAATGCTATACAAATTTTATATCTAAAATTTTCCCATTACCTATAATCTTGCTTAAAATTTAAATTTTAACACCTTACATGAACTATCCATTGGACTGAACCCCTGAAAAAATAAAGAAGTTAAGAGTTATTATTTCCTGGAATCTGATTGTCAATATTCAAATGTACCTGCTTAAAATACATTCCTCACAGATTCAAATAAGAAATAAATATTCCTGGCCACCCTTTTTTTTCTTTTTCTCCTAACAATATTTATATAAACTTATAATGTACCAAGGAGCCATAAATATTATTTATAACCATGTCCTTTATTATCAGATCTAATGGAAATAACAAAAATTCTATTACATTAAACTCCTATAATTTTCCCTGTGAAAAACAGATCTGTGAAGAACATAAAAAAGATATGACCACTATCCAATGTTTCATAGTCTAAATACCTTAGAAGTCTAGAAATGTTCTATTAAAGGACATTATCTTGAAAAAATTATCTCTGATGTCTCTTATCAAAGTAAAATGTTTTATAAGCTCTGTATAGTTTTCTGAGAATTGATGTGTTTTAACTATTTTGAAATGTTTATTTTGCTGTTTAAAACATGCAAGTTCCTTCAAAATGGAGATGAAATAGAGAAAATGTTTGCCAGAACTTTCAATTAAATTTTAAAAAAATCCTTTTGAAAACATTTCTTGCCAAGTTACATATTCTTGCAACGAAGGAATTTCTAGACCAAGATTTTCAAAGAATAGCTATGCGCCTCATGATGAATTGAATACCACCATAGAGAAAAGTCTTTGTTACAATTTTTTTTTAAAGTTAAGATAGTGAACTAGCATTTTTTTTTTCATTAAGTCTACAGAATTGTGGCTCATTCTTAATGTTTGGATTTAAAAGACAGTATGTGGTGCCAATTACCTACATTTAGGCTTTAATTTAAGGAAATTATTGGATTTGTTTTATTTTTGAAACAAACCTATTTGTGAGTCAACACAACACTGTTTTTCTCCTGTTTACATTTAATCACAGATGCTGTGCACATTCAATTTTCCAAGTACTGACTTGGTAGATTTCCTTCCCAGTTGTATGTTGGTAGTAATTCTTGTAGATCATAGCCTATGCTAACTCAAAGGGCCAAGTGAGTTTTCCCTCAAACAAAAATAAGGAGCTTTTAACTGAATTCATTCCCAGAACTGACATCTCCCGCTGCTCTTAGCCCCAGGGATCCTTCTCCTGTTGGAATCAATTGAAGTGTCACACATCAGAGCGAGAACAACGTGGCCTGGAGGATATTTAGGTCAGAGCCCTGCCTATCAATCTGAATTGGGACTCTTAGAGAAAACAGCTTTTAATTATCTAACACTATATATTTGGAATGACTTCAAGGCACAGAGATGTTCATGTTTAGGTGGGAAATGCACCCATTTTTGAAGCCCCTCCTCAATTAAAGAATACGTCTAAAAATATCTTGAAACCCTGGGCCCTGTGGGTAGGGGACAGTCCTGCACAAAGAACTTAAAATTCTGAGGATAAAATTTGACAGTTGTGCGGCTAAACCGAGGTCTGAATTTCAGACTGTGCTTTAATAAAGCAATGATTTAATATATGAAACCACAGGGAATAGAGGAAAGTCATCCCATCTAAAAGGTAAATGGGCACAACACTGGTCCTGGGTCTGGAGGAAGGAGAAGCATCCACAGATACCAGGGAAGCCCCATAGAGTGTGTATTGCTGGGCGTGTTCAAACATTGGTGTGTTTACCCAGTCAATCAGGGGAAATGAGAATAGATAGATGGTGATCAAATTGCTGAAATCTTTAACTATCATTCTGAGAAGTTGGAATTGGTAAAAAAATGATAGGACACCTAGTTTGTTGTTGTTTTTGTTTTGTTTTGTTTTGTTTTTGTTTTCTGCAGAGAAACAGAATAATAAACATTGTTTATTATTTACTTATTGGTTATTGTATTTTGTTTATATATTTATTGTTTATTAACATTTTTAAACTTCCATTGGCCAGACACTATACAAGGCATCTTGTATATAATATTTATTTAATCCTCACAAAAATTCAATGAGTAAGGAGATAATTTGTTGACAAGGAATCTGAACCTCAGTTTCACTAGCATACTGGGGCAGACACTGTTGGTTGCCTATTTACAACATTTTTTGTTGCCCACAACCATGACAGAGGCTTCAAAAACTAGAAATTGTCCTTCCCATCCTCTCCGGCAGGCTAGAGGTCTCCATGGACCACAGTCCTTGCCAATAGGAGCATAAAGGGAAATCTGTTAGGAAGCTTCAAGAAAAGTTTAGGATTGCTCCTTAAAAAAATAACCAAACCCAGGTTGCTGGGGTTTGGAGGGAGGGATAGGGTGGCTCGGTTATGGACATTGGGGAGGGTATGTGCTATGACAGTACTGTGAATTGTGTAAGACTGATGATTCACAGACCTGTACCCTTGAATCAAATAATACATTATGGGTTAATAAATAAATAAATAAATAAACAAACAAACCCAAGACTTGCTGGCTCTGCCCCTACCTCTTCTTATCCACAACGTGGGGGTCATACTGCCAAGTGGGAAAATATGGTGAAGCCAGAGTACCTCCTAAATGCACTACCAGGAGGAATATCCCTGAGGTCTTGGGGTAGAAGACAGCAAATCCAACTAAGATGCTTGAATCATGCAGAGAGTTAAATAAATCTAAAACCTACAGTGAGAAGCAAGGGGAAGGAAGAGAAGAAAAGGATTCCCTAGTCCTGTGTTAGGATACAATGCTCACCTAGCCTCTATTTGCTACATAGGCCTCGATGCCAAGCTGAGTTCAGCGAAAGCAAGAGGTCTCTACTGTGGGAGTAGAAGGAAGGCAAGGAGTCTCTACCAACAGAAGGTGCCTGAAGTCAACACATGTTGCTCAGTTACAGTCATGCAGTGGTGCCCCTGATCACGGTATCATTCACCAATATCCTGAACAGCAGCCATGCATCTTATGTACCCACCATGGATAAAGGATATATGGGTTAGAATGGGTGTTACCAATGGGGGACTCATTTAGGAGCAACCTAGCTTTCAAACCAGACATAATATCATCAATACCTTGTGCATATTTAAGATTTACATGATTTTTCTTTATCTATCTATAGGTAATATCCTTCTTTGTTCTACCACAACACATAAATGCTCCATGTATTATATATCTAATGTTTCTTATGGATTAGTAATTAAAATCTATACATCTTATAATTTGATACTATGATTCATAACTTACTTGCTTAAAATCTATACTTAAAACTTAAAATATGCGTTATATTCATTTATTTGCTTTTTTCATCCTCTATTGAAGAATTAAATATACTCTATTAATACAGCACATACTCCTTACAGATGCCAAGTTACAAGACAATTTTTTTGTAACCATATAGCTACAAGTGTAGAGTAGAGAAAAACCTGTAGGAATGGAGTGACAAGACAGTCTTTAATACCCTGCAGTTAAACCACAGCCAGAAACCATCTACTTCTAGACTTCTTACAATGTGCAAAATATAAGATCCTATTAAATTAAGCCACTGTTCATATGAGATTTCATGTGCACTTAAATGCCTCCTGATTAGACTCCTTGTCACCATTCATTCAACAAATATTTGAGGACGTGTTGTAAATCAGATACTATTTAAGAAATTTGAGATAGAACAGTAAAAGTAGTCTCTATTCTCATAAAATTTATTTCTAGTGAAGGGAGAGAGATAATTTTTTAAAAGATTAAGTTTTGGATTTCTCATTCTGGCTATAACAAAGTAACTGGTCTCAATTTGCCCCCTTCCTGTAGTCAACTAAAAAAGTCAGCAAAATATATGAAATAGAGTGTTCAGACATAGAGAAAAGTCAGTACGAGATTGTGATCCTTGAGGGGAGAAAAACAAATGATAGGGGCTGACAGTCAATTCTGATTTCTACCTAGAGGCAGACCATGGTGCAAAAGGAGAAAACCAAGATGAGCCCAATGGAAATGCTGAGCTGGGAAAATAAGGTTCAAAATTTGGGAGACTTGGTCAGCTCCAGTTTGCTTGGCAGAGGAATTCCTGACATAAAGGATCTATGTCCAAAAAAAAAAAAAAAAAAAAAAGCTCAGAGGTCTTCAAGTGAGGTCTCTGAGGCTTGAGATTCAACAAAGCTGGGCAAAGAATAACCATAAAGGAAAACACAATTCCAGGATAACTACACATTGGACAACACTAGAACTTGCAGGGGCCTGGGAAATGTTGGAGTTAGGATCAACAAGAGAGAAGAGAGCTCATTGAATAACCAGGGACATTCAGTAGGGACCCCAAAAGACTTTTACCTTAGTAGTAAAGATAAATTAGTGGGTTAGAAATAATTCTAAACCTTCCTAAACAAAACTTAAAACCAGTTTTCAAAATATCAAACTATTTGGCATGTTAATTTAGTGCCAGCAGGCACAAAGCCCAGCACTCCTTAAAAGAAAACAACCTAACCTTGATAATCAACAATGTAATATTCACGATGTTCAGCAACCAATCAAATACTAGTAGACATGCAAAGATGCAGAAAAATATGACCCATCATCGGAAGAAAAAACTGTCAGGACACCAGGGTGGTTCAGCTAGTTAAGGGTTTGCCTTCAGCTCAGGTCATGATCCCAGGGTCGTGGAATTGAGCCCAGGGTTGGGCTCTCTGCTCAGCAGGGACCCTGCTTCTCCCTCTCCCTCTGCCAGCAGCTTCCCTTGCTTGTGCTCACTCTCTTTCTGTCTCTCTCTGACAAATAAATAAATGAACTCTTTGCAAAAAGAGAGAGAGAAAGAAAAAGTTGTCAATAGAGACAAATCTGTAGGGTGTCTGGGTGGCTCAGTTGGTTAAGCAACTGTCTTTGGCTCAGGTCATGATCCTGGAGTCCTGGGATCAAGTCCCACATCTGGCTCCCAACTCCCCAGGGAGTCTGCTTCTCCCTCTGAACTTCTCCCCTCTCATGCACGCTCTCTCTCTCTCTCAAATAAATGAATAAAATCTTAAAAACAAAAACAAATCTGTAATTGATAAAGATGATTGAATTTGCAGACAAGTTTAAAACAGTTATTACAAATATATTCAAAGATTTAAATAAAAATATAAGCATAATAAACAAATTAATAATATAAAAAGGATCAAATGGAATTTCTACAGCTGAAAAATCACAATATCTGAAATTAAAATGTATTGAATAAGTTCAACAAGAAATTAAACACGATATTAGTGAATTTATAAACATGACATTAGAAACTTCCCAAACTGAAACAGAGAAAAAAGGATGAAAAGAATCAACAGAATCTCAGTGATACATGGGATAATATCAAGCCATCTATGAATATAAAAAGGGTTCCAGAAACAGAAAGGAGCAGAAGAAATATTTAAAGAAATATTTCCAATGATTTTCCATATTAGGTTAAAAATATCCATCAACAAACCCAAGATAATTGAAAAACACTAAATAGAATAAACAAATTAAATCACACTAAGGCACATTATAATCCATTTGCTGAAAATCAATAATAAAAAGAAATCTAAAGTACTTCATATAAATGTACAAAAATAAAATTACCACTGACTTTTCACCAAAACCAATCCAGAATATGATAGAATAACAACTTTAAAGTACAGTTAATCCTTGAACAACATGATTTGAACTGCATGGATCCACTTACATGTGGATTTTTTTAATATTTATATTGAATACAATACTGTAAATGTGTTTTCTCTTCTTTATGGTTTTCTTAATAACATTTTCTATTCCTTTACTTACTTTATTGTTAGAATATAGTATGTAATACATATAACATCCAAAATGTGTGTTGCATTTGTTATCTATAAGGCTTTCTCAACAGTAGGTTATTAGTAGCTAAATCTGGGAGGAGTCAAAGTTATATCCAGATTTTCAAGTGTGGGGGGGGTCAGTATACCTAATGCCCATATTACTCAAGGGCCAGCTGTACGGCAAAGCAGAAAAACTGTTATTCTAGGAATCTATATGCAAAGGAAACATTCCTTAAAAACAAAGGTGAAATAAACACATTTCAAACAGAAGCTAAAATAATTCATTGCTAGGATACTTGCTTTACAAAAAATGTTAAAACATGTTCTTTGGGATGAAGAAAAATAATACCAGATGGAAATTCAAATCTATACAAGGGAATAAATGCCCAGAGATATGACAAATCTGTAAGTACATAAAACAGATTTTTATTCTTTTAGGTTTTTGAAAAAATAATTGACTGTTAAAAGCCAAAAGTAGTAAGTATATATTATATGGTCTATTATATATATTGCCACAAGGAAAGAACAAAGATTATAGGGTTCTTGCATTTTATATGCAGTGGTATAATGTTAATTTACAGTAGACCATGGTAAGTCAAAGATGCAAAGAGTAACCACAAAAAGAAAACAAGTCCCCCCAAATGCTCAATTAATCTGAAAGAAGTCAGTGTGGCCAATAAAGCTAGGGTCTTGAAGTAAATCTCATTGAGTTAATCTTAATAAGTAAGTTGTTTAGTTGGTTCACTGTCTTACCTCCTACAGGCAGATATTTCTGGAGTGAGCAGCCATGTTGTTTTTCAATATAGGGACATGGAAGTATATGCACTCCAAGTACTGTTCCACAAACAAAGACAAGGAATTTTGATGATTCACTTCTCCCTGATTCAGACCCAACTGTCTATTAAAGAACCATACTTCCCACTATATTTTGTAATCCCTTGATGATATCATCTAAACTTGGATTTTCGTTTTGGAATAAATTACTCGAGAAGTAGATTGACAGTGGGGAATCTTGTGTCTGCTCTTTTCACTCCAAATTATGTGGATTTAGAAGCTAATCTTTATGCCCAACTCCCTTATTTCTTTGGTATTCTGGAGGAATGTGGGACTCATAGGTTCATATTTTGATTAAGGTGACCAATATTCTATGATCACAATTTTCAATCAGTTAATTCATTTCCATTTTAGGTACATCTAAAAAGTGCAGCATTACATTAATATCTTAATGCAAAGACAATGATGTGAACAGAATCTTAAACTCAGTTTTAATGGCTTCTGAGATTATGATATAAAACTAATCTTTATGCTCTCTATTTACAATTACCTAAAGGACAAGGCTTATATTTTATTAATCTCTATTTCCCTTGCATTTAGCACACATTTTGCCACACTGGGGAAATTCAGTAACTTCCATATTAAATTTTAATTAAGTAAGATAGATTAATTGGGACTGAAAATCAAGTGAACATTTTATCATTGCTCACTGGTAACATTTTTCAGTCCAGAAAAAAATTCTGTTGCCAAGAGAACTTTCTGTAAGGAGCTAATATTAAATTGTAGCCTTGCCTGTGTTAGAACCCAAGGAAGAATTCCACTTATTAGGGATAAATCACCTGACTATACAGGGTATGCCATTATTCATACATATGATTAGGAGGTGAGAATACATGACATCATCATTCACAAAAACAACCACACTATGTCTATCATCTATAGAAATCCATGGTGTGGCATTTATCTAGTGGTCAAACTAGTTGATCAATATCTTAAGAGTGTAATAATCTGAAAGGATGTAGCAGCAGGAGAAACATGAGGTAAAGGTATTTGTATCTTGTGCTAATCTGTATGTTTTAATGGTTTCTTTCGTGCCAAACAGTACTTTGAATTCTTCCTAATTCAAAAATTTTCTAACCTTCCATATTATGTTCTTAACTCCTCCCCCAACTCAAGTAATTGCAAATTCAGAGAAAATAACCTGAGCACACAATTCTTGTCTTAAATTATGTAAGATCATATTTCTTCATTATAGTAATTTGAGTCAGAAATCTGTTGAATCTTAATTTACTGTGCAAAAAGCATTTAAGTTCCACAGATGGAAATCAACTAACAGAATAACTTTCTCTCTTCATTACTTGTTTACATGGTTATGAATGAAATTCTATATGTTAACATAATTCATTAAAGCAACCTTGCTATTTTTGCTTCTGAATTAGAAGCAGCTCCTGACTTAGCAGTGGATTTATACTGAAATGACCAGAAAATTGCTGGAGACTTCTGGAAAAAAATATAGTCCCTAGTGAATAAATACAATCTCAGAAAAATGACATTGGATGGATTCTTTTCATGACGATCTTCTGAGGACTTTCCTATCAGAAAAATCAGTGAAATTGAAGACTGATAGGATGTGTTTTCCAGTGTTTGAACAGTTAAAACAGAAATACAAGACGATTTTCAGCATAAGGTCTAGGCTTAAGGCATTTTGTTTTTAGCAAAGACATTTTCTCATTAGAAAAAAAAAAATCTAGGGGCACCTGGGTGGCTTAGTGGGTTAAGCCGCTGCCTTCGGCTCAGGTCATGATCTCAGGGTCCTGGGATCCAGCCCCGCATCAGGCTCTTTGCTCATCTGGGAGCCTGCTTCTCTCTCTCTCTGCCTGCCTTTCTGCCTACTTGTGATCTTTCTCTGTCAAATAAATAAATAAAATCTTTTTAAAAAGTCTATTCAGGTAAGGAAAAAAAAATGGACTTCATTGTGGAAGTTTTCAGTTATTTACTGCAGAGCATAACAGTTTGGATGAATTATGTATTCTCTTCCACTCACTATATTGTGGGTGTTCTGTTGTTTATTACAAAGAAAGTGTTCATGGTGTTTCTACTATAAGAAATATATCTCCATGGTTTATGCAAAAAGACTCAGCAACATCTTTTTTCATTCTTAGAGCATGAGTAAGCTGGTGGCTGTTAACAGGAATTATTGAATTTATTTTGAACACCCTGTTTTTTGTGGGTTTTGTGTTTTTTTTTTTTTTTCATTGCAAAAAGGTGTCTTTATTAAAGCATAGGGACAGGACAGACTGTTATTTTTAAGAGTATATTTCAATCTTGCAGAGAGAGCCCATTAGGAAAACATAAGATCTGGGATGTTTCTCTTGTGTCCTGCACCGTGTCCTCTTCTATTTGAAGTAAGCTGAAGGGGCAAGTGGAAAGAGAACCCACAAATGGCAAATCTTTGAAAATAGCTCTGACCTGGTGTGGTTTTTCTCAGAGCCTCTATTTCACCTGGAAGACCTGACTATACTCTAAAAATATCAATTCCAGAAAAATCTCTAACCGTCAGCTGCAACTTTTTTTGAATTTTGGATCCACTCTTCTAAACCGAACCCCCCACTTTTTTTGACATTTACCTATTCTCATCATTTTAAAAAAAAAAAAGCAACAGAAATAAAGAACTTCTATTTCAGAATGTAAGTAGGGGGGAAATCAACAACTATATAACTGAGTACGTGGGGGTTAGCTGCTTTTAGAAAGACTTCTATTCTAGGCACTTCTAGTTGGACAGAAATAAAAAAGGCAACTGATGAAAGAATTGAGCTCCGGGGCAGGGGAAACTGTTTAACAACTGAAGTCCCCTACTCACAAAGAAAATTCTGCAGGAGTAAAACTCCATTCTTTAAACCATTAGCTGTTGGGGTTCTTAGTTGCAACAGTATTGAGCAGGAACTATGTACTAGGGTTTTACAAAGCCGGTTAAATACACTTAAAATTAAATATTAGGTAATGAAAATTTTTTCCTTGGTATAATCCTAAAACCACTCATAGAAGAAAAACTTCTCTTACCCCTTAACTTTCTACATTTTTTTCTAAGACTGAAACTTAAAAAATAATAAACCTATAAAATGAAACCCAACATTTAATCCAGAAGAGCTCTGGATATCTTGGTGTGCAAATACATAATTCTTCATGTAAGTAGAAATAACTTTTCAATTTATTCTTTTTCAAACTAAAATTGAAAGAAAACTCCCATACAAGGTAGCCCAGACACATTAAAGGGAAGATATTTTCACCTACCAAAATCAGTAGGAGGTATTTTCTGTGAGTTTGACATTTTTTAAGCTTTCAAGACGCAACATGAGCCATGTATGGACTTAAAGGTCTCGATTATTTCCAAAAATTTTTCTAGTACTCTGACTTTATGGTTAATGGCACTGAACTCATTAACTGTTAATTGAGAAAATACTGAGTGTTCTATCATTGTGCTAGGGTCCATATGGGTGTTTGCCTAAATTGTGGCTATACCATTTCTTAACTGGAAAGTCTTACTAACTTCTTCGAGCTCTGGTATCATCTATAAAATGGGTATGTTAAAAACAGTGCCTGCTTTGTAAGGTTGTCATAATAATGATGTAATGATGTTATGAATTAATGCACATTCTCTGGCATTTAAACAGGGTTCAATAACTATTATCTACTAGGAAAGTAAATTTCCTAGTTAGGTGCTAGGGATCCCATCACTTCAAAGGAGTATGAAGAATTTTTTTAATGGTGATACTCAATACAGGTGTGGTTTGGGGACTATGAAAATAAGAGTGTGGAGGGGAGGAGTCAAGATGGCGGAGAAGTAGCAGGCTGAGACTACTTCGGGTAGCGGGAGATCAGCTAAATAGCTTATCTAAAGATTGCAAACACCTACAAATCCAAGAGATTGGGAGATTGAAGAGAAGAAGAACAGCAATTCCAGAAACAGAAAATCAACCACTTTCTGCAAGGTAGGACTGGCGGAGAAGTGAATCCAAAGCGACGGGAAGATAGACCGCGGGGGGAGGGGCCGGCTCCTGGCGAGCGGCGGAGCAACGGAGCAAAATCAGGACTTTTAAAAGTCTGTTCTGCTGAGGGACATCGCTCCAGAGGCTTAACTGGGGTGAAGCCCAGGCGGGGTAAGCGCGGCCTCAGGTCCCGCAGGGTCGCAGAAGGATCAGGGGTGTCTCAGTGTCGCAGAGCTTACCGGTATTAGAACGGGGAAGCCGGCTGCAGAGACAGAGCCGAGGAGTGACTCTCAGCTCAGGGTTGCCTTGAACCGGTCGCAGGCTCGGTCAGCTCGGAGCGCGGCCGGAGGCCAGGGTGACGGGAGTCATTTGGCACTGTTCTCTGAGGGCGCACTGAGGAGTGGGGCCCCAGGCTCTCGGCTCCTCCGGGCCGGAGACCAGGAGGCCGCCATCTTCATTCCCGTCCTCCGGACTCTACGGAAAGCGCTCAGGGAACAAAAGCTCCCGAAAGCGAACCCGAGCGGATGACTCAGCGCGGGCCCCGGGTAAGGGCGGTGCAACTCCGCCTGGGGCAAAGACGCTTGAGAATCACTACAATGGGCCCCTCCCCCAGAAGATCTACGGGAAACCCAGCCAGGACCAAGTTCACCTACCAAGGAGAACGGCGGAATTCCAGAGGAGAAGAAAGCAAAGCACGGAACTCATGGCTTTATCCCCATGATTTTTTAGCCTTGCAGTTAATTTGATTTTTTTTCTTTTTCAATTTTTTTTTCTTTTTCTCTTCTTCTGCTAAATTTTTTTAACTTTTACCATTTTCTTTTTTTTAACGTTTTTTAAATAGTTTATCTAATATATATATATTTTTTCCTCTTTTTATATTTATTTCTTTATCGGCTTTCTTTTTTTAATAGTTTTTTTTTTTCTTTCTTTCTGAGCCCCTTTTTATCCCCTTTCTCCCCCCTCACAATTCAGGATCTCTTCTGATTTGGCTAAAGCATATTTTCCTGGGGTTGTTGCCACCCTTTTAGTATTTTACTTGCTCCTTCATAAACTCTTATCTGGACAAAATGACAAGGCGGAAAAATTCACAACAAAAAAAAGAACAAGAGGCAGTACCAAAGGCTAGGGACCTAATCAATACAGACATTGGTAATATGTCAGATATAGAGTTCAGAATGACGATTCTCAAGGTTCTAGCCGGGCTTGAAAAAGGCATGGAAGATATTAAAGCAACCCTCTCGGGAGATATAAAAGCCCTTTCTGGAGAAATAAAAGAACTAAAATCTAACCAAGTTGAAATCAAAAAAGCTATTAATGAGGTGCAATCAAAAATGGAGGCTCTCACTGCTAGGATAAATGAGGCAGAAGAAAGAATTAGCGATATAGAAGACCAAATGACAGAGAATAAAGAAGCTGAGCAAAAGAGGGACAAACAGCTACTGGACCACGAGGGGAGAATTCGAGAGATAAGTGACACCATAAGACGAAACAACATTAGAATAATTGGGATTCCAGAAGAAGAGGAAACAGAGAGGGGAGCAGAAGGTATATTGGAGAGAATTATTGGAGAGAATTTCCCCAATATGGCAAAGGGAACAAGCATCAAAATCCAGGAGGTTCAGAGAACCCCCCTCAAAATCAATAAGAATAGGTCTACACCCCGTCACCTAATAGTAAAATTGACAAGTCTTAGTGACAAAGAAAAGATCCTGAAAACAGCCCGGGAAAAGAAGTCTGTAACGTACAATGGTAAAAATATTAGATTGGCAGCAGACTTATCCACAGAGACCTGGCAGGCCAGAAAGAGCTGGCATGATATATTCAGAGTACTAAATGAGAAAAACATGCAGCCAAGAATACTATATCCAGCTAGGCTATCATTGAAAATAGAAGGAGAGATTAAAAGCTTCCAGGACAAACAAAAACTGAAAGAATTTGCAAATACCAAACCAGCTCTACAGGAAATATTGAAAGGGGTCCTCTAAGCAAAGAGAGACCCTAAAAGTAGTAGATCAGAAAGAAACACAGACAATATACACTAACAGTCACCTTACAGGCAATACAATGGCACTAAATTCATATCTCTCAATACTTACCCTGAATGTTAATGGGCTAAACGCCCCAATCAAAAGACACAGGGTATCAGAATGGATAAAAAAACAAAACCCATCTATATGTTGCCTACAAGAAACTCATCTTACACCCGAAGACACCTCCAGGTTTAAAGTGAGGGGGTGGAAAAGAATTTACCATGCTAATGGACATCAGAAGAAAGCAGGAGTGGCAATCCTTATATCAGATCAATTAGATTTTAAGCCAAAGACTATAATAAGAGATGAGGAAGGACACTATATCATACTCAAAGGAACTGTCCAACAAGAAGATCTAACAATTTTAAATATCTATGCCCCTAACGTGGGAGCAGCCAACTATATAAACCAATTAATAACAAAATCAAAGAAACACATCGACAATCATACAATCATAGTAGGGGATTTTAACACTCCCCTCACTGAAATGGACAGATCATCCAAGCAAAAGATCAACAAGGAAATCAAGGCCTTAAATGACACACTGGACCAGATGGACATCACAGATCTATTCAGAACATTTCATCCCAAAGCAACAGAATACACATTCTTCTCTAGTGCACATGGAACATTCTCCAGAATAGATCACATTCTTGGTCCTAAATCAAGTCTCAACCGGTATCAAAAGATTGGGATCATTCCCTGCATATTTTCAGACCACAATGCTCTAAAGCTAGAACTCAATAACAAGAGGAAATTTGGAAAGAACCCAAATACATGGAGACTAAACAGCATCCTTCTAAAGAATGAATGGGTCAACCAGGAAATCAAAGAAGAATTGAAAAAAATTATGGAAACAAATGATAATGAAAACACAACAGTTCAGAATCTGTGGGACACAACAAAGGCAGTCCTGAGAGGAAAATATATAGCGGTACAAGCCTTTCTCAAGAAACAAGAAAGGTCTCAGGTACACAACCTAACCCTACACCTAAAGGAGCTGGAGAAAGAACAAGAAAGAAACCCTAAACCCAGCAGGAGAAGAGAAATCATAAAGATCAGAGCAGAAATCAATGAAATAGAAACCAAAAAAACAATAGAACAAATCAACGAAACTAGGAGCTGGTTCTTTGAAAGAATTAATAAGATTGATAAACCCCTGGCCAGACTTATCAAAAAGAAAAGAGAGAGGACCCAAATAAATAAAATCATGAATGAAAGAGGAGAGATCACAACGAACACCAAAGAAATACAGACAATTATAAGAACATACTATGAGCAACTCTACGCCAACAAATTTGACAATCTGGAAGAAATGGATGCATTCCTAGAGACATATAAATTACCACAACTGAACCAGGAAGAAATAGAAAGCCTGAACAGACCCATAACCAGTAAGGAGATTGAAACAGTCATCAAAAATCTCCAAACAAACAAAAGCCCAGGGCCAGACGGCTTCCCGGGGGAATTCTACCAAACATTTAAAGAAGAACTAATTCCTATACTCCTGAAACTGTTCCAAAAAATAGCAATAGAAGGAAAACTTCCAAACTCATTTTATGAGGCCAGCATCACCTTGATCCCAAAACCAGACAAGGATCCCAACAAAAAAGAGAACTACAGACCAATATCCTTGATGAACACAGATGCAAAAATTCTCGCCAAAATACTAGCCAATAGGATTCAACAGTACGTTAAAAGGATTATTCACCACGACCAAGTGGGATTTATTCCAGGGCTGCAAGGCTGGTTCAACATCCGCAAATCAATCAATGTGATACAACACATTAATAAAAGAAAGAACAAGAACCATATGATACTCTCCATAGATGCTGAAAAAGCATTTGACAAAGTACAGCATCCCTTCCTGATCAAAACTCTTCAAAGTGTAGGGATAGACGGCACATACCTCAATATTATCAAAGCCATCTATGAAAAACCCACCGCAAATATCATTCTCAATGGAGAAAAACTGAAAGCTTTTCCGCTAAGGTCAGGAACACGGCAGGGATGTCCGTTATCACCACTGCTATTCAACATAGTACTAGAAGTCCTAGCCTCAGCAATCAGACAACAAAAGGAAATTAAAGGCATCCAAATCGGCAAAGAAGAAGTCAAACTATCACTCTTCGCAGATGATATGATACTCTATGTGGAAAACCCAAAAGACTCCACTCCAAAACTGCTAGAACTTGTACAGGAATTCAGTAAAGTGTCAGGATATAAAATCAATGCACAGAAATCAGTTGCATTTCTCTACACCAACAACAAGACAGAAGAAAGAGAAATTAAGGAGTCCATCCCATTTACAATTGCACCCAAAACTATAAGATACCTAGGAATAAACCTAACCAAAGAGACTAAGAATCTATACTCAGAAAACTATAAAGTACTCATGAAAGAAATTGAGGAAGACACAAAGAAATGGAAAAATGTTCCATGCTCCTGGATTGGAAGAATAAATATTGTGAAAATGTCTATGCTACCTAAAGCAATCTACACATTTAATGCAATTCCTATCAAAGTACCATCCATTTTTTTCAAAGAAATGGAACAAATAATCCTAAAATTTATATGGAACCAGAAAAGACCTCGAATAGCCAAAGGAATATTGAAAAAGAAAGCCAAAGTTGGTGGCATCACAATTCCGGACTTCAAGCTCTATTACAAAGCTGTCATCATCAAGACAGCATGGTACTGGCACAAAAACAGACACATAGATCAATGGAACAGAATAGAGAGCCCAGAAATGGACCCTCAACTCTATGGTCAACTCATCTTCGACAAAGCAGGAAAGAATGTCCAATGGAACAAAGACAGCCTCTTCAATAAATGGTGTTGGGAAAATTGGACAGCCACATGCAGAAAAATGAAACTGGATCATTTCCTTACACCACACACGAAAATAGACTCAAAATGGATGAAGGATCTCAATGTGAGAAAGGAATCCATCAAAATCCTCGAGGAAAACACAGGCAGCAACCTCTTCGACGTCAGCCGCAGCACCATCTTCCTAGGAACATCACCAAAGGCAAGGGAAGCAAGGGCAAAAATGAACTTTTGGGATTTTATCAAGATCAAAAGCTTTTGCACAGCAAAGGAAACAGTTCACAAAACCAAAAGACAACTGACAGAATGGGAGAAGATATTTGCAAATGACATATCAGATAAAGGGCTAGTGTCCGAAATCTATAAAGAACTTAGCAAACTCAACACCCAAAGAACAAATAATCCAATCAAGAAATGGGCAGAGGACATGAACAGACATTTCTGCAAAGAAGACATCCAGATGGCCAGCAGACACATGAAAAAGTGCTCCATATCACTCGGCATCAGGGAAATACAAATCAAAACCACCATGAGATATCACCTCACACCAGTCAGAATGGCTAAAATTAACAAGTCAGGAAATGACAGATGCTGGCGAGGATGCGGAGAAAGGGGAACCCTCCTACACTGTTGGTGGGAATGCAAGCTGGTGCAACCACTCTGGAAAACAGCATGGAGGTTCCTCAAAATGTTGAAAATAGAACTACCCTATGACCCTGCAATTGCACTGCTGGGTATTTACCCTAAAGATACAAACATAGTGATCCGAAGGGGCACATGCACCCGAATGTTTATAGCAGCAATGTCTACAATAGCCAAACTATGGAAAGAACCTAGATGTCCATCTACAGACGAATGGATAAAGAAGATGTGGTATATATACACAATGGAATACTATGCAGCCATCAAAAGAAATGAAATCTTGCCATTTGCGACGACGTGGATGGAACTAGAGGGTATCATGCTTAGCGAAATAAGTCAATCGGAGAAAGACAACTATCATATGATCTCCCTGATATGAGGGAGAGGAGATGCAACATGGGGTGTCGAGGGGGTAGGAGAAGAGTAAATGAAACAAGATGGGATTGGGAGGGAGACAAACCATAAGTGACTCTTAATCTCACAAAACAAACTGAGGGTTGATGGGGGGAGGGGGTTGGGAGAGGGGGTGGGGTTATGGATATCGGGGAGGGTATGTGCTATGGTGAGTGTTGTGAAGTGTGTAAACCTGGCGATTCGCAGACCTGTACCCCTGGGGATAAAAATATATGTTTATAAAGCTGTAAAAAAAAAAAAAAAAAGAAAGAAAGGATGAATCCCCAAGTTTTGTAGCAACATGGACGGGACTGGAAGAGATTATGCTGAGTGAAATAAGTCAAGCAGAAAGAGTCAATTATCATATGGTTTCACTTATTTGTGGAGCATAACAAATAGCATGGAGGACAAGGGGAGATGGAGAGGAGAAGGGAGTTGAGGGAAATTGGAAGGGGAGGTGAACCATGAGAGACTATGGACTCTGAAAAACGATCTGAGAGTTTTGAAGGGGTGGGGGGTGGGAGGTTGGGGGCACCAGGTGGTGGGTATTGTAGAGGGCACGGATTGCATGGAGCACTGGGTGTGGTGCAAAAATAATGAATACTGTTATGCTGAAAAAAAATAAAAAAATAAAAAAAAAAAGAAAATAAGAGTGTGGTAATGAACTAAAGGGGGTTGGGTAAAAGGAAAAACAATGACAAAGGCAGATTAGAAAATTTTATGTGAGCTCAGAAAGCTTCCTTCCTTCCTTCTTTCCTTCCTGTTGACCACAGTCTGTCTCAATGTTTGAGTATGGGAATTGGGGCTATTCGTTACTCCGCGTAGAGGAACAGAAATGCCTTTAAATGTTTACTATAATCATGGAAATTATGAACAGTTTTAACTTTCACAATCTCCTCTACCTCTATAATTTTTCTAAGTCACAAAACATAATTAATGCTTTTGTTCATACAAAAGGGCTTATAATTCACTAAGCAGAAGCAGCTAATGTACACTTGTGTATATATCCTTGTGAATCTGTCCATGCCCTGAGAAAATGATTCTTAGGAGGTATGACAGTTGCATACAAGAGCTTAGAGCCCTGGTTCAGTTATGTATGAGTATATAGGTCACAGCAGCATACGACCCTTTTAGGCATTCTACAGGAGGCCCAGACCCTTCTCAGGGCTGTTACTAGAGATACCACTATCCTTCTATGCTAGCAAGTTCCTTGTGAGCTATTCCATTGGCCTTCAAACATTCTTATTATTCATTGTGATGAGTTCCCTTGTACATTATAATCAGAGAAAAGTGTCACTGCATAACAAAGACTGGAATAATAGTTTGAAAGATTTTGTCCAAATATATGCAGATTTATACTCACTTAAACTGACAACTAGTAAGTACCCAGGAAATTCATTATGCTACACGATCTACCTGGAATTCTTGATCTGAACACAAAGATAATTTCCAAAATGTCATATCATACCACTATATAATGGGCCACCTCTGTTGCTAGTTGAATGGTACATGCGATCTGCAAAAAATCTCTTCTAGAGAACCTAACAGCGTATTTCAACTAGCCTTTATGACCCGCTACTCTTTAGCTTCTGTAATGAGTACATCCAAGTGAGAGCGAGTTGACAGCAGGAAGAAAGCTAATTAAACACTTTTCAGGTCGTATTATTGAAAATGAGGCCATCTAGTTGACTGTCACTGTGGGCATTACACAGTACTAGTGTCTCTGAACACATAGTATGGAAAACATAGGATTAAAATGCCAGACTTGATATCCAAACAATTTTCTAGCCATTCCACATGTAAGGAGAAAGGTTATCACTTGACCTGAACATCATTTTTAAAAAGAATAACATGTACATCTTGCAGTTAAAATATTCTGTTGAAAAAGGGGTCCCTGGGTGGCTCGGTCGGTTAAGCATCTGCCTTCAGCTCAGGTCATGATCTCAGGGTCCTGGGATCAAACTCTGTGTTGCTCCCTGCTCAGTGGGGAGTCTGCTTCTTTGCTTCTCTCTGCCACTGCCCCCCACCGCGCCCCCTCATGAACACTCTCGCTCTCTCTCAAATACTCTCAAAGAAATAAAAAAGAAAAATCTTTTCAAAAAAAATATTCCATTGAGATACTCTATGAATTCAGATGTTCAAATTTGCCCATATAGCAACTAAGCTCCTCAGTTGTAAGCAATAAAAACAGACTGGCTGATGAAGCATTTAAAAAAAATGCTTATTAAAAGATATTGAATAGCACATAGGATTGTGGGGAAGACTGGAGGATATCTTTTTGGCTAAGCTATCAAGAAAGCGTGTGTACACTTGCAGAATCAGCCCAGGGAGGAAACTCCACTGAGCTGTACTGTGCTGGTTCCTAGAGCTGCTATTTGCACAACCATTCTACCAAACACCCCTCCACCCCTGACCCCTGAAAGCAGGTGCTCCGGCTACAGAAGGGCTCCTCAGGGAGTCACCTTCATAAGATTGTTCACTTCAAAATGGAAATCTCCGGAAGAAACTCTGACTAGGCTTGGGTAACAGACCTGCCCGGGAGATGGAAGTTACACATTGTGGGGTCTCACTTTGGGGAAGTCTGGACCACAGCCTAAAAGATACTGCAGACCGAAAAATCTGACCCAATAATTACAGAGAGCATATAATTTATCATTCACATCACAATGCTTTTCAGAGTGAAAGAGGGTGTGCTATAAAACAATGATTCCAGGGAAAGAGGTATAAACTGTGGCACTTTAAAGAGAATATGGTATTTGATTACCAGTTTTCATCCCCAGGCTGTGCTCTCAGTGCCACCACGAGGTTCTGCTATGCGTCTGCTTGGCTGTGCTGCTCCCAGATAGGAGGCTGCCTCTCCAAGGGCTGCTGTGAGAAGCCAACCAAAAACGCCAGGCTGTCACCTGATATGGGAACAGGAGGGAATCTTTTATGCCTCCCACAGAGATCCAGGTTCTCACCTAGGTGTGGTTGGCTCTGTGATACCTGCTGAGCTTCTCCACCAGGCTCTCCAAATAATGCATAGTAATGTGCACTAATCAAAAACACTTCCACAGATGCCGGGATAAAGCCACTTTTCTAATTGTATGGCGAATCCAACCTGTAGTTCATCTGAAGTTTGGAGAAACATGTGCTCCCTTTAATATTTTATATATCTGTATTAATTATTTAGCTTCTATTGAGATAAGTACACTGGCTATAAATGGAACAGATTTGGGATTAACCCTAACTTCTGGTCCACAGATGAGACATTGTTGGAACCATAAACACCACCACTGCATTGGGAAATGAGGCCATTACAGGCCTGCGTGAGAAACAGCCTTTTGTGATGCAGAAATGTTCTCCAGGTAACCTGGATGCTTTAAAACCTTAAGAGAAAGGTTCTTTTTAAATAACTGATTTCTTGGGATGCCGGATGGCTCAGTTGGTTAAACATCTGTCTTAAGCGCAGGTCATGATTTCAGGGTCCTGGGATGGAGCTCCCTGTCATCAGGCTCCTTGCTCAGTGGGGCTACTTCTTCTCCCTTGCTCTCTGCCCTTCCCCCACTCATGCTCTCTGTCTCTCTCTTTCAAATAAATAAGATCTTTTAAAAAAAATAACTGATTTCTTGAAGTTTATGTAATTTTTTTTAAGATTTTATTTTATTTATTTGACAGAGAGAGACCACAGGTAGACAGAGAGGCCGGCAGAGAGAGAGAGGGAAGCAGGCTCCCCGCCGAGCAGAGAGCCCGATGCGGGACTCGATCCCAGGACCCTGAGATCATTACCTGAGCCGAAGGCAGCGGCTTAACCCACTGAGCCACCCAGGCGCCCAGTTTATGTAATTTTTTATCTTATTTTCTTACTTATTCAGCTTTGAAAATTACTGTGAAGATTTCTCCAAAGCTCCTAGTTTTATTGCTGAATTTTATTACTCTGTCTTCATTTTAACATCTACTATGTGGCTACTTTGTCAGATAGTTTCAAGGGACAAAGTAATGAATAGCACATGTTCCTTGTCTCTCAGTCTACTGGAGAGAGGGACATGTCAACAAACAGGCACTATAATGTCACAGGTGACTTGACTTTGAACTGAATAGTATTCAACCATACTCATAAAATTGAATTTTGGGGGAGAAAAACCACATGCATTTTAAACTATATGGACAAAAGATGGAAAACACAACCACATTAAGCCTTTATTCCTAATCTCTGCAAGTAATAATCTTCAGTACAAAAATATATACAAATGACTATAATTTTTAGTAAGATTTTTAAAAAATGAAATAACTAAAAAAACCACTGCATTTCTAAAGCACAGATGTGGCCATTTTTGCAAAGAATTTATGATCCTTGTCCTTAAGACATTCACAGTCTATTGGGAAGATGAACATGTCAACAAATGTACATTATAATGTCACAGGTGACTTCACTTTGAACTGAATATTTTTCAACCATACTCATAAATTTTAACTTTTGGGGGGAAAACCGCACATATATTTTAAACTGAATGGACAACGAATGGAAAACATTGCCAAGTTAAACCTTTATTCACGTCTGAAAAATAATTTTGAATACAGAAATATATAAAAATCGTTATAATTTTGGTTAGTATTTTTAATGAAATAATTAAAAAAAAATACTACATTTCTAAAACACAGATGTGGCCATTCTGCAAAGAATTTATGGTCTTTTTGTGACCCATTAACATCCTGCACCTGACTGTTCACAGACCCAGAAACCCATTGGCCAAGTCAATGAAGACCAAGAATTAGTCCTCCCCAGGGCTAGGTATTCTGCCCAGTTGAACTGCTGTGAAAACAAAATGTATTATCAAGAATTTTTGTGCTGAGTCTAAGAGATTTGGGAACGGAAAGGGAAAAGAAAGATATTGAATGGTTAGTATTGAAAACTTGGCAGGTAAATTGCAACTTTCTCTGAAAATCTTGAAATCAAACATGACTATGGTTTCTCTTCAATTGTGGAATAGTTGAAGCTGCCCTAGGGGTCTTCCCTGATGAAGAACAACTTTGTTCATTGACGGATGAGAAAACTAAGATCCACAGGCTTTCAGTGATTTGTCCAAGGTCACAAACTTTGTTAAATAACTGGATAACAGAGTAGAGACAATGAATCCTTAGATAACAAAAGACAGTTTTACAAAACTATGCAAACATCATAGCTTACTTAACATATTTAAGTAATCACAATGAATGATTAATCGTCTCTGGTAGGCTTTTACAAAATAGGAATGTTCTTCCTGGTGTGTCAACTCTTGAGTGTGATGGTCTTAAAATTATGCCCATTATTCTCATTACCACACAACAATGCTTAGATTCTGAAAAGGATCTTCTATGAGAAATAGTCGTTTGTCCTAGGCTATTCAAATCTAGGACATCTACTCATTATTTCTACTCATTATATCATTTATTCATGTATTGAATTAATATTTACTTAGAATTCAAATGTTAGGCACTAGTTTTTTTGTGTTTTGTTTTTTGTGTTTTGTTTTTTGCCAGGCACTATTCTTATGAAGGACTGCAAGACTAGGCTAGTATTTTAGAGGCACAGGTATGTGAAGACGAAGAGCTAAAAGGCAATGTCTAAATGAATCATGGAATTAAACTCTGATCTTCTTCTCTAGAACTTGAAAGATATTTAAAAATAGTTAACAGAGCATGGAAATATGCACTCCGGTATTTTACGCATTGACTCACTTGTTCATTTAACACATATTTACTGAACATCTGAGCTGTGACATGTATTGGCTAAATCAAGGGTACAAGAGATGTTGAGAGCTGGAGAAATGGATATAAAGTTTAGCACTTATACTTTGTTTAAAGAGCAAACCCTACTCTTTCTGCCTCATAGACTTCTAATAAGCTAAATACAAGGGTCACAAGATAACCATTCAGAGGTTACCTTTATAAGAGTAAGAAGCAACTTACCTAAAGGATGGAATGCCAGTGTCAGCCATTGGGGTAAGACCAAGGGATGCTTGAAGATGGGTCTCTCCATTGCTGTTGTTTTGCTTTGTCTGTGAAAGGTGTGCTGAGATAGACCTGGAATCACTTATTCATCTTTCATCCTGAATGGTCACCATGGTACAGATGTAGGATAAACCCACCATCCTGCCCATAACAAACAGAACTCACAAATGTGGAAGAACATAGTCCTCTTTGCTTTACAGCTTCAGTAAACCCCTTCCTGCAGACACCTTCCTCACAAAATTGAGATATGCCAACATTTAAAATGCCAGACTGTATTCCTTGAGCAAGACGGCTCATAAAAGTTTATTTTGGCATCACCATATAAGAGTTTTCATATCCTCTGGGCACCATTGCTTTGTATGTCTACAAAGCCAGAGGGGGAATGAGAACTGATAAAAATTCATGAGGAAATGTTTATAGAAGCTGCAGGATTGGGTGGGAGGTGAGTGCTCCCAACTGAGTGACCACCCGGCCTGTTCAACTTTCTCTGCTCCAGCTCTTCTCTGGGAACCAGGGCATAATACCTGATCATAAAGCTGACTAAAGAAATATGCCTTTTAGAAGGCCCAGTAGACCCAGTAAGCTAAATGGGGTTGGTTCATATTCTTCCTTGCCCATTACATCTCACATTCATTTCCTCTCCATACCTTTCATGTCTACATGGCCCAGCTCTTGAAGGCTCACCTCAAATCTCTCCATGAAGACCCAACCCGCACAGTTCTAACCTCACTGTGGGCTCCCGCAAGAGGGATGTGTACCTACTCTGTGGCACCATGAACTCATCTTGTCACTGACATCTTGTCATAATAGTAGATTCATGCTACTTAAAAGTGGCCTAGAAAATGGAATTTTCCACAGTGACTCTTACTGCAGAGGGCTTAATATATCAGCACTGACTGAATGAAAACAAAGCATTTCTTGATGAGTCAAGAATAGAATCCTGATAGTTGTCTTTCTCCAATTGACTTATTTCGCTAAGCATGATACCCTCTAGTTCCATCCACGTCATCGCAACTATCATATGATCTCCCTGATATGAGGGATAGGAGATGCAACATGGGGGGTTAAGGGGGTAGGAGAAGAGTAAATGAAACAAGATGGAATTGGGAGGGAGACAAACCTTAAGTGACTCTTAATCTCACAAAACAAACTGAGGGTTGATGGGGGGAGGGGGGTTGGGAGGGGGGTGGGATTATGGACACTGGGGAGGGTATGTGCTATGGTGAGTGCTGTGAAGTGTGTAAACCTGGTGATTCACAGACCTGTACCCCTGGGGATAAAAATATATTATATGTTTATAAAAAATAAAATTAAAAAAAAAAAAAGAATAGAATCCTGAGGTATCACCAATCTCTATCCCCATGATCATGGAACATGGTGTTGACATGGACATGTGAGAATAGGAATAGGAGCAAACTGAGGTGAAACAATGTGGAAAAAAATATAGGAGAAAGGGGTGGGGGGAACCATGATTCATTGAAAATTATGTCCATTATTACCATCTAAAGACTTCTGAGAGAAAAAATAATAATACTTAAATGTAGCAAAGAGAGGTTTGCTCACTTTAGGTGAAATCTCAAGAGACAAGGGAACAGGTAACTGGACAATGGACCCAGAGTGAGTGCATGTGAAAAGTGCTAAGTCTGAAAAGGTTGGCCCCACACCAGCGTACAGGACTCCCAGTGTCCTCAGTAATGAGGGATGCTTAAAGAAATAGTTCTCTCTAACACCATGGTTTGGACTGCTAACTGAAGTTCAAATGGCCCTTCTTTTCCCACCATGGACAATGACAGATGTATTTCTATCCAGTCATCTGATATTCCATTCACTAGAGATTTACAGTATGGGAGAGAAGGGTTGAGAACAGTACAGGCCGTTCAAGTAGATTTCTGCAGGTGTCTTTCCAGATCCCAGTGTGCACTGTAATTTTGCAGTGAATTTTCTCTCAAATTTAGCCTAGCTTGGCTTTTTCCAGCATACTCTGGAATAGGTATGTCTCACAATTACAGCAGGTAAAAAGGAGATAGTGCAGAAGTAAGTTAACTGTGGTAATTTAAGGTGAATATTTAACACAGAAAATGGATCTGAAAATAATTTTAAGTGACATTTTCTGTATCCAGGGACACTGTGTTTGCATAAAATTTCACAGATCTTCTTTAATCAATCAGTCATAAACCTTTTATTGGTTCTACTTCACCCCTGCCTTATTATTTCACTTTGAAGTTCTATCTCTCATCTGTCTACTTCTCTCCATTTCCATGGCCACCGTCTCATCATTTAGTCACTATAAAGGCTTTGAGCTGGTCTGTCTCCTCTTGGCCCCGTAAGTCTATTCTCCACATGACACCTACAGGGAATTTTTAAAACAGATATCAGCTCATGTCCCTCCTGCCGAGTCATTTAATGAATTCCCAATGCATTTTCTAGACCATTCAAGTTCCATAAGAGGGGGAGCCAAGGCATCTTCTCTGAGCCAGAGCTGACTCTTCGGTGAGAGCCTGTGAATGAGTGGATTGCACTGAGAGTCAGAACTGGTGTAACAGGTGGACAACGGAAGTGAGGCAATGGGAAAATTAGAGAGTGATTTTTAGGGTTTCGACTTTAAGTGATGCCATGGGTTGCAACAGGCAACACAGAAGTGGGTTGGGCCGAGCACAGAGGAAGAAGGAAGAGGGAAAGGAGGGGAGGGAAAGACTGAAAGGAATGTGGAACTTATTTATTAACACTCAGGGAGGACTTACTATGCACCAGGCACTCTTCCCAGCACTTAACACATATTAACGCATCTGAAACCCAGAGCAGCCTCCCAAGGCAGCTGCTATTACTAGCCTGCGTGCCAATGAGTATAATGAGGCACAGAGATGATCCATACCGTGTTTAAGATTTCACAGTTTATAACTGGTGGGTTTGAGACTGGAACCCAGGGGTGCCTTGGCTCCAAAGTCCATGTCCCAGTTGCTCTATGACATGGCTCTCTGCGAGGTCTCCTGTGGCACTCAGCACACTCACATGGTTGGGCAGTCAGTGCCACCATCCATCTCCAGAACATTTTCCAAACTGGAGCTCTGTGGCCATTAAACAGTAACTCCCTATCCCCGTCCCATGCCTCGTCCCAGGTTGGCACCATTCTATTTTTGGTCTCAACAAATGTACAGATTTTTCTTTTCAATCAGATACTTTATGAAATTCACAGAGCAAAAGATGCTATCTGCAGGTCTTTAGACTTTGGTGTAAGACTGAATCCCTTCCAAGAAATAATGAATTTGCCTAATAGCAATGATATTTTATGGCTTTTTCTTGTTACTCTATTCTTCTCCCCTCTGAAACATTTGCCCATCCCCAGGAACTGTCCTTTGAACACAGAGAATGGTTAATGATTTTTCCAATATTAGGTTAAAGAGTTGGTAAATAGAGCTTTAATATGATTGATTACTTTGGCTTCTTGAAGAAAATCTTCTCTGTGCTCATGTAAGCTCAGAGGTCCTTACTAGGAAAGGCACTGAATTTATAAACTTCTAGAAGCACTGTGAACACTGACTCTCTTTGGCTTAACAAGAGAAACCTATTTTTTTCCTATTATGATTTCAGTGAAAGCAAATCTATGTTAGTCACTTCACAGAAAGAGGGGGGGTAGTAGAGAAATAGACATACAAAGTTTGCATATTTAATAAGGAGATATGCTTAGGAACAAAAGAGAACACATAATTTGGAATGAATCCATCAGGAATTCAAATCATGGGTCTGCCATTAAACCATGAGTGGACTTCGACAAGCAAGTTCATTCTTCTAAGCCTGTTTTCATCATCTGCAAAATGGGACCACATTGGCCAATGGAAGGAATAATTGGGAAAGTATATGGAAATGCCTTCATATCTGGTAGGCAGGCCACAAATGCCATTTTCCCTTGGTTTTACTTCTCGTATATCATACTTCTGCTGCAGATTTTGATCTATTCCTTGAGGTTCTGCATGCCCATAAAATAATAAAGTTATCTTATAATTATTTGAACAAGATTAACTGAATTCAATCCAAAACATCTTTTTGCTTTGCTCTGAAATTTCCTATGAAAGCAACAAATATAATTGTGTGTGTATATATGTATAAATCCTGTATTAGGAACCCACCATAAGTAAATAATCATTGCCAAATCCTTCGCAGCAATACAGCTGCTCTAAAGACAGCATCTCTGGTATTGAAAGTCGTGGCATCTCAGTAGGCAAGAAGAGTTTCAAAGACATCTGCTGGAGGCAGCAGGTCTAGGGGACAGATGTCTGTCGGGTTCTAGAACCCTTATGTGTTTTACCCAAAAAAATGTTACTTCCTTTTTTTAAATTGAATATCCTATTAAAAGTTCTTAACAACATTTTAGGAAATAAATTAAAGGGCATAAGGGATTATACAGATTTAAGTGTCTTCTAATTTCTACTTGGTTTTAATTCCACGTATCATTGAATTCATATCCTTGTGAGCTATTTTAAGCACAGTATAAGTTCCGAACAGACAGGAAGCAGGCTGAGGCTCTCACACACATGGCTAAAACTAAAACATGGCTAAAAACTATCCATTTGCCAAGGATTCTTGCTTTGCTTTATGAACTTGTACGAATGATTTAAATTTCTATGAATGTGCTCGCTTACCATGAACAAAACCATCTTCCCTTGGAACAAACAGCGATGATACAGTCAACAAGTTGGGTTTTAGCAAGAATCCATATTGGGTTGAAAATGATTAAAAGCAAACGATGGGCAAGGTGGCCAAGCCTTGAAGTGAACGTTGTAACTTCTCATTGTCTGCTCTAAGGTGAGTGGGAAGCTCCACATTGAATTTTTTTATAATAGAACAGAGGCTCCATAACACCCTTTTCTTGAATGGAGTGATCTTTTCAAGAGTCTGGCACTAGCTCCAAGATAAATCTGCATTTGAAGAAGCTTTTCTTTTCTCTTCTTTTTCAATCCTTGTGTGAGAGTCACCAGGAATATTTCACTACTTTACTCAATCTGGTTTCTGGAGAAAAAAATATGAATTTTAAAATTTTTTGTTAAAGATCTTTGTGTATGGTGCATAAACAATGAATTCTGAAACACTGAAAAGAAATAAAATAAAATAAAAAAATCTTTGTGTACATATGAAAAACACAACTCTTCTATTTAATGCCTGCAATGGTTTCTTTCTGTGTGATTTTGAGGAAAAATACAGATGAGCGTCCCTGTACATGTCAATGCCTTGTTGTTTTCTTATCCAGTTTCATCTTAAAATCGTGAATCTACTCTTGGTAGAAGAAACAATTACACCTTCCTTGTTGAGATCTTCTGTGTTTGATGTTGTTGGGAAGGAAATGCAAATCCCCCTTCCTAGTCCACGGGCCTGCCCCACATGGCCCTGCCATCCTCTGTCTACATAGAACTCCAGCACACTGTTTCATCATTTCATAACAGCTAGGTTTATACATGTTGTGTTTCTTAGACTGCCGTCAAATCCTAGCTGACTCCTCTATCTGGGCTGGGAGTAAAGGTTTGATCCTGATTTTACTACTAATGAGCTAATTTACTAATGTGTAAACGTGCACATGTCCCAGCTTTGGCAAGCCTCATTTCTGCATTTATAAAAAGTAAATTAGAGACTAGATTATATCTCAGATACAATCCAGCTCTAAAAGTTTTTGTTTTTAATTATTTATATGTCTAGTTATCGACAATGCACTCAACAGCATTAAATAGCATTTAGGTCAGTTGCAGATAGGTTAGGCCTAACTGTACCCACCCCACCCCACCACACACATATTTCCTTCTCTTTGGCTCTAATTCATTCTATGCTGTCACACTGTTCTTTTCTCTGCTTCCAGTCACTTTCCTTCCACCATCTTCAAAGGTTAATTAATTTTCCTTAAAGCAATCTAGTAAGTCCAATTATAACATCCAAATGTAAGCTCACACAAAAGAATAAGCATGCAAAACAACCAGAGAAATCTGAAAAAGAAGAGTAGCAGAGGATAACAGCCCAAATAAATAATAGGGGCACATTATGAAGACATAATAAAGAAATTTAGTACTGGTGCAGGAATATGGTATATGGGTCAAGCAGACCAAACAAGCCAGAAAATAAACTCAAGAACATAGGAGAACTTCTTACATTATAATATTGAAGCTTTAAATCAGCAGGTAAATTATAGATCAACTATCTACTCATTCAGAACAGAAGGAAGCTGGACAATTTATACCTCATAATAAGATAAATTCCAGATGGTAAATATTTTTAAAAATCATAAAAATCTTAGGGGATGTGAATATATTTGTGTAACATTTCATAATATCAAAACACAGATAATTCTAAGCATGGCAAAAATCTAGAAGTCGTAAAGAAAAAGTTAGATAATTTATGTGGGGAAAAAAAAACCCCACTGGGGACAAAGTCAAAAAACAATAAACAGAAAAAACAATTGCGTCACACATGACAGAGAGCTCATTTTATTAATCTAGATTTCTTACAAATCAATGTGAAAAAAATCTGACCCTAATTACAAATGGACAAAGATTTCTCACAGAAAAAGAAAAAAAAATATATATATATGCCTGATAAACAGATGGGGAAGGATACGTAACAATGATGCTCTCAGGCTCCATCAGCCACTCTGTCTACAAGTGGTGCAAGGGTGAAGAACATGGACCTTGGGGCCTCAGGTTTCAACCTCAGCTCTTCAGCTCTTAGCTGTGTGACCTTGGGCAACTAACTAAACCATTCTGGGCCTTAGTTTCCTCACCTGTATTTGGGGAGACTAATAATGGTACCTACCTTCTATTTTTATGAAGTTGAAGTGAATTGATATTTGAATGGCCCTCAGATCATTGCTGGGAACACAGGAAGTGCAACACAAGTGCTCTAACTCTAATCCACCATATCACTGGGTGGGGCAGTGATAGAGTCCGTGCACCCTGTCCCACCTGGCTGAAGGACTGAAGAGCAGTGTGTGTCCCTAATAGACCAAAAGCAAGCGAGAGAATGATGTAAAGGCATGCACTACTTGGACATTATTTCTTCATATTTAGTAAGCATTGCCATTTTTCTAGGAAATCATCCTGGGAACTAAAATGTTTGATGTCCTGACCAACAGAATCCTTTAGAGGAGATTTAATAATCTCGGAATCTCTTCTCCTTCACATGGTGGAGTGGGAAGTGGGGGAGGGAGTGGGGCAGCGTGGGAGGAGGGGGAGGAGGGGAGGGGATGGAGGGGTCACCCAGGACAGAACATCTCTGGCCCCAAGTTTCCTGGGAAGTCCACAGTTCTGGTGGACTCCTCAGCTCTGTGGCCAGCCCAGGCACCCCAGCACCTCCCTAGCTGGCCCCCAGTACAATGCTGTAAGAGCCTCAGCACTTAGGGACCCCTTTTTCGCCAAGAGCACCTGGCAGTAAGAATAGAACCTTGAACTGGGCTGGTCGTCCTGAAGCTCTCACAGCTTCAGCCAAAAACTCACTGACAGAAACAGACACAGAACAGGTCAGCACCTACCAGACTCCATACCTCGTCTGGAATTCATCATTTTCAAAGGCAGTCCTAGCATAAATCATTCACTGATAAAGAGTTACAGTCCTCCTCAGCCCCAAGTTCACACCCTCTAGAGTAAATTAGAGGCTTAGCAGGGCACATTTATTTATTTTTTTTTCAGGTTCCTAATTTAATGCTGAAGTTGTCATTACTTCACCTCCTTAAACACACCACTGATCACTCAGAAGAAACTTAGTTCAAGTGAAATAGTTAGCCCAAATAAATTCATTGCAAAACAATTTTTCCCCTAAATCTTTCATCTTCACAAGATATTTCTGAATACATATTGATGAAAACAACAGTGGTGGGAACTTTGCAAACTTTTTTCTGAGTGTTCTCTATTTCCTATCAAACCCACACCAGTAATGGTTGGTACCATCCTGTCAGTTTGATTTATTACATAAGTAATATTCTGCCCAGCGCTTGGTGCCAACACTCCAGAGTCTCCGAGTTACTCTTAACACAGTCCAAAGAGAAAGTTGCTCAGAAGAGCTGTTAAGATACCTAGAGGGACTTGCTGTAACACAGCTCAGGGGATGACTGGCCATACTTTTCTCCACTCCAAAAAAAAAAAAAAAAAAAAAAGTCAGTGTGGCTTGGCAGGAAACGCCTGGAAAATGTGAAGCAAGGAAGGAGGGAGGAGGCCATGTGAAAGCAAAGAGTGTGTTTGTGAAAAGAAGGGGAAGCGTGGCCTTGCCAAGCTGTTTCCAGACCAAATGGACCAGGCGCAGAGAAGAAAACTGGCATGTGAAGGCTTTAAATAAATCTGCTGTTTTCCTAACAAGAACCTCTCCCAAGCCATTGACTATCTTTAGCTATAGATGACTTGCAGTCTTATGTGCACATCTGTATAATAATTTAGGTTTACAGTTTATATTCACACATTCAAGGCAACCTTCTATATTTGCTGTAAAAAAGAACTGAACTGAGCTTGCCTTTAAATATAGGGGAATAAAATTATGAGAATATAAATAACAATAAAGAGCCTATGACAGTGTCTATATTTACAGCCAACCACTTTATTTTGAAAGGGGCAGGAAAAGGCACACAGGGAAATTTAGAAATATCAATAGACCTCTTTCCTGGAATGACCTTTTTGAATTGTACAAATCTATTTTTATGTGGCTTCTGGATGTGTTATGTAATTTCAAGTCTTTCATAACACTTTAGACGACAGAAAACCTTGCTATGGTCTAGGGTGTCAGCAAAGTAGAATCTACCCGCCTCTGGAGGGCTCAATCTTCCCATACCCCATTCAGTCTTCCTTCCCCTGCAAGATTTCCTCAGGCTCCCTGCTGGCTACAGAGTCAAGTTCAAAAGCTCTGGAGACCTCACCCTTCCTTCATTTACTCAGCTTAGCTCCGAGATCTTGTCTCTACCGCCAGTCTATGCCAGGCATCCTGCTCCACCATGCAAAGTATTATGATTACGGCCTGTGTGCACGCTGTCTTTCCCTGTTCCCTCCCCGACAGTGAGCAAATGATCATCTTTCTTGACTTTCCCAGTGAGGGGTCAGCCTGCCCTCTTTCTTGCTCCTTTGGACCTCTTGTTCATAGCTCTCTGCAGTCCCCTAATGTAATTACCCATTTATTCTTCTGCCACCATTACTAGACCTACTAGACTTCTGTGCATGGGCTGTGTCTTCTTTTGGCTATAATCCAAAATACCACAAGGACCACGATGAGCTTGATTTGCTTGATTCATAGCCATAATTGAATGGGAGGGTTTCATAGCATGATAACATCATCTCAGTTCCATGAAAATGTCCTTGGTTTGAGAACTTCATTCAGTTCTCTGAGTGGGATCAGACTGGAGCAGGTTTTGAATTTGCACTGCCAGAATGGTTTTCTTGAAATTTTGAAATCTGGGGTGCCTGGGTGCTCAGTCTGTTAAGCGTTTGCCTTCAACTCAAGTAATAATCCTTGGGTCCTGGGATCGAGCCCCGCATCAGGCTCCCTGCTCAGTGGGGACCTGCTTCTCCCTCTCCTACTCCCCCAGCTTGTGTTCCCACCCCCCCATTCTCTCTCTCTCTGTCAAATAAATAAATAAATAAAATATATATATATTTTTTAAATTATGAAATCTGTGTCAATTACTTACTTAAAATCTTCCCTCATCTTACATCACCTTCCTGGGAACCCAGAATTCTTCCTTGTAGAGGAGGAAACTGCACCTCAGGGCAGGTGAATGGGTTGTCCCAAAGCATCTAGAGAAAAGCAGGGACCAGAGCTGTGTGCTCTGTTGTGTCTAACTACAAAACCACACCCCTCCCCAATGTTCTCAGGGACTGATGAAAATTCCTTGATTTGGTGTGTGAAGAACTTTTTGACTGGCCCCTATTTCTTCCTCCAGCCCAATTTGTAGCACCAGCCTCTTAAACACTAGATCAGTTTTCACCCTGAGCCATTTTTCCATCCTCCTGTATCCCAGGCCCTTCTTCTACCCTGAGCCTGAGCACACATTTCCCCTGGGCTGGAACAAACCATGCCCCTGCTGCAAGCTCCCATGCCCCTTTTCCCAGCAAGTGCCACCACTATTTCTTCTTTGCTTGAGGGCAATGGGTCCCTTGAGACCCCAGGACTTAGCACTGTATTTTGTACGCAACAAAACTATTCGTTGAATTGTATTTGTAGTTGGTGTCTTTAATGAGTAAAGGTTAGTGAACCTCCCCACTTTCTTCCTAACTAGGAAGTAATTTAAGCTTTGAGAACAGGAATTTCCAGACACGATGATGACAAATTAAAGGACAAATCAAGAAAATGCATCTTAACAAGGAGATAGTGAAAATCCACAACCCAGGAAAAAACCTATCAGATTATTATACCCATTAACATTAAAGATTTTCAGTATCAGAAAAGCATGATCATTAAAAAAAATGTGATGAATTTAGCTCATCAGACTGCATTATGCATTAAAGCATTGGAAACATGTCTTTAACTTTGAAATAAGAGAATTAAATAGGTTTTACCTGCACAACAGAAAAATAGCCTCACTTCATTTAATCCATGCCAAAAGAAGAAGAAGAAGAAGAAGAAGAAGAAGAAGAAGAAGAAGAAGAAGCCGCCATTCATTACCTAGATATTAACCAGTAACAACAAACACCACAAATACCAGAAATACTAAATAAGGTAATTGGATGGTGTATTCCTTTACTTACTTATTTTATTGAATCAGTCTTTAAAGTACACATTTACTCATGCAGAAAGACACAAAGACTTGCCACTAACAGGTCATTTTTATGGTGGCAGTAAAGTACAATAAGATTTCTTGTGTGCGTTGGCCCATATATCTCTCCAAGTGTATAATTTTCTCTAAGGTATTGATTTACATAGTGAGAAGAATCTTGCTTGTTAGTAAGTGTACTTACTTCTTATTGAACTTCAGATGATGTTAAATTTTAGGTCACTTTCATTGGATGACATGAACTCCTCAGTCAACCTCTCCCTACTCTCCCTCACTCTCAGATTACTTAATGCCCATCCCTCAAATAAAGACAAAAAACTCCCCCACATGGTGCCGGAAGCAGCACCCTTATTTTTCTTGGAATAAGAGGTGAGCCTTCTTTTTCCCACACATAATGTGAATGACCTCTCTCTTTCCATTACAAGGCATAGGATTGTATCCGAAGTGAAATATTGCCCTGTGACTACACTGCCAGAAAATGCATGGGAAGGAAAAATTCTTCAGTGTGATCACTGAAAATTGCTCTTCACTTAGACCTGTTTAGTTGGCTCCTTGAACCAACACGTGATCATGGGAGATGAAACACAGAATTCATACTTGTAAAACAAGTTTTTAAAGTTACACCTTTACCAAAAACCTTAATCTTGGCTTTATCTTCTCATTGTAATTCCTTTTAATAAAATTTATAGCTTGCTTTCTGTTGGCTTGGAAATGAGCAAATAAATATGGTTCCAGAGAATATGGCTGATTTCTTATGGTAGTCCTAGAAGGAATTTTTAATGATTTTATTTATTTATTTATTTATTTATTTATTTATTTATTCAGGCACCCGGCTAGCTCAGTTGGTAAAGCATGAGACTCTTATTTATTTGCTTATTTATTTATTTATTTATTTATTTATTTATTTATTTGAGAGAGCATGAGCAGGGGTGGGAGGGGAGAAAGAGAGAGAGAGAGAGAAGCAGGCTCTCCGCTGAACAGGGAATAGGACAAGAAGCACAATGCAGAGCTTGACACCTGGGGCTCGATCCCAAGAACTCCAAGGTCCCCAGGATTAGGACCTGAGCCGAACGCAGATGCATAACCAACTGAACCACCCAGGTGTCCCCTAGAAGGATTTTTAAACACTGTTTTATCTGGAAGTAAAATTAGAACTAAGCCTTAATATTATATTCATAAAATATTTTATAGCATTATCCACTGTTTTTTTTTTTTTTTCATATACAACCCTGTGAATAGGACTGGTTAAAATAATTAATATTGTCATTTTGCAGATAAGTAGATAAGCTTGAAAAGGCTGAGTCACTAGCCCCAACCAGCAAGTGGCAGGCAGTGCTGGGAAGGTAAACCTTTGCCTGAGCTGTTAGGTAGGTTGTGAGCTACTTTACATCATGAAACTCTAGAAGCACTTGGAAGAAACTCTAAGGCACTTGGAAGATCTCTAAGGTTTTCTTGAGTCACTTGACAAGAAGAAAAAACAAAGCAAAACAAAATCCTTTTCCTCTACCCTAAAGTGGTTCAGTGGTTGTGGCCCTGACTTGAACTGTTGAAAAACACATTCACAGGAGAAATTTACTTCAGATGCATATAGCGGGGAGGGGCATCTCACAGAACTAAAATGAAAACCCCAAAGATGTAGTGAGACTGGGAGATTTATATACCATTTTAACAAAGGGCAGTAAATTTCTGGAGAATGACAAGGCAAAGGGTTTTGAGCTTTAAGGGGCAGTGACATAAGGGAAGGTAAATATATGGGGAAACTAATGGAAGATAAGTGTTATTTTAGTAAAGTTTGTCATGTGGAGTCGTCTTAGTGCCTCTCTGGGCAGGTGGGAGTCATCCTCAGTGATTAAAACTCATTCTGATCTTCTTGGTAGGGGAGAGGGGTGGGGATGCCATCACAAAGGAGAATTTATGCATTGTTTTTAAACAAAAAGCGGGAGGGTGAAGAGCTTTTTCTGTAGTCTGCTGTTTCTCAGTTATCTTCAGTTAGAAACAATCTTCAATCTTCATGCCAAAGTGGCCTAGTGTGGGATAGCATCTGATCTCCATCACACTCAAATGCCAGAGCATACAATTCTCCAAAACAAGGAATCTTCTGTTGCTTGTCCTAAACTGTAGCATTCAAAAGATGGTACCAATCAGGCCCTTGACTCCTGGCAATGGTAACCTTGGAAGGGAGGATAAAGAACAAAGAAGTAAAGAAAAGAGGACAAGACAGCACGCAGGATGAGCTCCATGAGCATTAGTGTCGCTGAAGTGGGCTCTGGTCCGACCAAATCATCACTGTCCCTCTACCCCAAGGTTCCGAGAATGACAAATATTTACAGGAATCCACAAAGTGTGTCCTCATATGAATGTGTCATGGCCAGTTGATTGAACTGGGGGGCAATTTTGCCAACATGAATACATCTATTGCCAATGAAAATGGTATAAAAATTCACAAGAAAAGTCACATATGATTTAATATGATTTAAACAAATTGAGGCAAAGAATTGAACCAATTATTCAGGGGGTTGAAATGAAACCATTCTGACCCATTTCTACCCCCACTGCACTCATCTAACAGTGACCACCATCACTTTCCCCAGCCCTATGTCCCCCACCAGAAAAGCAATCAAAGTACTTCTGACACCATTACCTTGGCATGTAAAGTCATTTGAAAGTCTGAATCACGTGGCAGATATAACCTCTAATCCTACATTTAGATTTTGCTTTTGCTAGTTTCTCAAATGTTTGTCAGGATTTTAGAGTTAATTATATTGAGTTATAATAAAAAACACAATGTAAAAAGTAAACCCAAAAATACCCATGGCAGCATTACTTCACGGAATGTATTTGCTTTCCTACCTTACTGTTCCAACATGGCTGACTCTGAGATAGAGCTCCCTTTGGGGCAAAAAAGAATAAAACCTTTCCATATTTACTTGTTCAGGGCTCATATTCCCATATATATGCTGCCAGATAGTGTCTATGAAACAGGAATAAAAGAACACTCAACCTCAAGTTGGCCTCAAGTCCCATTTCCCTTTGCAGGCTTCTATTTTGACCTTTTCAAGAGCTTCCTTCTATCTTCCTACATCCCTGAAGCTCTAGGCCATGGGTTCGGGCCAGCTCCTCATGCCTAAATACAAGGTTCATTCTCCCCTAAACATGCCACGTACCTCTTCTAGTCCTTGATTCCATCATGCTAATTTATTGAGAACCAGAAACATTCAGTAGGTAATACCTGTCAAGATTCTTAGGCTCAAGGACATAGGGCATCATTTATTTATCCTGGGGCCTTGGGTGGGGAGTTGGAGGTGGGCAGAACATCAAGCAGATCCCGTTGTAGTTTGAGGCATTTCAGTAGATATCCTTAGGCAATAATTAGAAGGCTGATACCAGGTTAGTAACACCTATTGAAAATTCCAACAATTAGAAATACATACTGTCATTGCGCTACAACCTAGCACAGTACTGGGCACACAGAAAATGCTCAAAATATGTAATAAGGACACAAGATTCAAAGACTAACAGCTTTCTGCTTCACACACCAGTCAAGATCAAGAACCGGATTCACTAGATGGCTTCCAAATCCTCTTTTCATTTAGTGCCACGTGGCCACATCAGTAGGGAAAGACAAAAAATCAAACTAATGAACTGAACAATTCAGGCCACAAAACCTGCCACTATGAACTTTCTGGACTTTTGTGTACAACTTTCAACTTTACATCGTGGAGATATAATATATATATATCATATATATATATCATATATCATATATATATGAATATATATATACAAACACATATATATGTGTTGGAACACTTGGTATCTTCATATATATATGAAGATACCAAGTGTTCCCAACCTGTGTCTTTTAAGATATGCAACATACACATTAATGTCTGAATAACAATTCAGATTATATTATATTATATTATATTATATTATATTATATTATATTGTATTATTCAGGAACACATTTATTTAAAATAACAAAATAGGGTAATGATTACCCTTACCTGACTTTTCTTATTTACTCTACAAGCAACTATTATCTGTTCAGAATCTTTTAGGAACTTTTTGGGAAAAGTAAAAACCTAAACTAAACAAGATTTAAGGGAAACAGATTTGCCTTCCTCTGTATGCTCACTGAGCCCCTTCCATTGCGCAGAAGACCCCATCAGAAAGCAGAGTCTCTGCCTAGATTAACTGGGAAGGACTCAGTGTCCCTGGGGACAGTGGGAGGTACTTTCATAAAGCCAAGTGGAGAAGCAAGGTCTTCATCAAGTTATTAATGTTGAAGCTACTTCTGCCTGAAAGCTAGAAAACTGACTTTCAGTGTGGTGTTGAATATGTGACTAATTCTCTCAATAAGCAAGACTTAGGCATACCACAAGAGGGTTTCTGCTCTTGCCTGCTCAATTAATTAGTCTGCTAGGGCAACCATGATAAAATACAGACTGGGGGGCTTAAACAACAGAAATGTATTTCCTCACAGTTCTGGAGACTGGAAACCCAAGATCAAGGGGTTGGCAGGTTTGACTTTTCCTGAGGCCTCTCTCCCTAACTTGCAGATGGCCATTCCCTTCCCATGTCCTCACACGGTCTTTCTTCTGGGCATGTGCCCCTGGCATGTCTTCTTCTAAAGAGAAGTCACATCAGATTGGAGCTCCATCCTAAATACTTCATTTTACCTTAACTACTTGCCTAAATACCTTATTTCCAGATATAGTTGCATTGTGTGTTAGGGCTTCAACAGATGAATTCGGCAGGGGATACAATACAATCCATAATACCTATCCTAGGACAGAGCTGAATGGACCTGTAGTAAGTGCCACTGTTTCCTATTTAGCATGTAAATATGTTGATTACACTTTTGAATCTCTAGCTTTTTGTGTTTGGAGACTGTGGGCAAGGGCAATATTATTGATACCCAGTACTTAGGAAATATTTTGTATTTTAGAAGGCACTTTTATATATTTTGGGTAGGTTTGGCAATTAGCATTATTGTACACAATAAATACGGAAACAGATTCAGTGAGATTAAAATGCATAGTCCAATTCTTATTACTTACCCTACTGCCGCTTCCATATTTGAGAAATTTCTGCTTACTGTGATGACTTCCCATTGTATGATCTAGAACAGCACCAGACCTTTTTTTCTTTTTCATCAACTAACTCAGCAAGTTGGAAACACCTTACAAGCTGCTCCCGTGTAGGTGTGACATTGATCTCGCAGTGTTGAGTGAAGAATGAGACCTGAAAAGAGAGGCTGGCTTTCAATAAGTCACTTAGGACCCTGAACTCAGGTGTGGAAACTGAGAGAATGAAATCCAGATGGGAAAGGAAAAAGCAAAGCAACATGTCATGGATCCACATTTACAATTATCACAACCCAAGGAGCCATAGGACCACACCATGCCAAGAGAGTCTAAGATGATATTAGCCAAGAAATAAAAGGTCTAAGCGTACTTCATCTTTGGCATGAAAAAACACACAGAGAGGACAAATATGATCCTGAGTAAGTTGTCTATCTTCTTGAGCCTCAGCCCCCATGAAAGTGGTTTTTCAGCTTTGCAGAAATCCCAGTATCAGCTTGAGAACCAAGCCATGCACAGGTGCACACAGAGTCTTGACTGCCACCAGCCATTCTTTCTCCTTTCCATTCCCTAGATAAGTGTGCCAGATGTGTATAAAGAAAATAAATCATGTTGAATTAATTTCTGTGTCCTTCCAACCAAAACCACTGTAAATATTTGTCTATTTTCTTATGAGTCCAAAAAATTTCCACTATACTATAGTTAGCACATAGCTTGCTGGTCTACCAGCACAAATACACAGAAGGTAATGTTCTCACTTCATTTATGAACACAGAGATGAAGGAATGGAAATGTTAAGCAATTTAAGGGGGGCGCTGTACACCAAGGTCAACAGCGTGGGCCCTAGAATGAAACTATCTGGGTTCTACAGCCTGCTAGCTATGCATCAGAGCTATTTCTGTAATGTGTTCTTGTTTCCTTGCCTTTAAAATAGGGATAATAAGGCACCTGGGTGGCTCAGTTGGTTAAGTCTCTGCCTTCAGCCCAGGTCATGATCCCAGGATTCTGGGTTGGAGTCCTTCATTGGGCTCCCAGCACTGGGGAGTCTGCTTCTCCCTTTCTCTCCCTCTGCTCACTCTCTACAATAAATAAAATAATAAAATAAAATAAAATAATAAAATTAAAATAAAACAAAACAAAATAAAATAATAAAATAGATAATGATGTCAGCAGTTAAAAGAGTTGTTACCAGGATTAAAGAAGAAGATATATGGATAGTGCCTGGCACGCATTGTGCTTGCTCTCAAATAGCTTAGAGAAAGCAGAGCTGCCATCAGACCCTGTTCTGAGTTTCCTGAGATGAACCCCAGGTTGTAACATCGCTCGTCTACAGAGGGGTTGCAAATAACTAGGGAATTTGGTCCTTAACTGTGACCACCCCAGGGAAGTTCTTTTTCATTGAATGATAGAGCAGAGCATGGAGTGAGGAAGTGGTCATATTTCCCAGGAAAGTCATGGATGTGGATCAGCTCTGTCCCAGGTCTCTGTGTTCCATCCACATGGCAAAAATCTCTGTCCTGCTTATACGCTTCCTGCCAGATCAACACCCCTCCTCCAGAGCTGCCTCTAATAGGCACCACATTGCCCACCCAATTACCCTCATTAGATATGTCTCCTATTTAGATGTTCATGTCTTCAAAACTTTTTTCTCAGTCTCCCTTCCAAAGGTAAATAAACTTTTGAACAGTTATAACGAGACTTTTTCATGAGGAGCTCAAAGGTCAGCATTATACCTCAGAGCTTTGCCATGAACAAAACCTACTTAATAATTTATCATCACTCACATTCCCCTTCTTATTTTTCGTCCCTTGGCTTTTACCATATGCTAATTCTGGTCCCCGTGCTTGAACTTGCAGTGCCCATGTTTTTCTAAATCTTGACTCACTGACCCTGCTTCAAAGAGACTTTATTTGCCCCTGAATGCTTGTACACTTGGATTATTGAACATTAATTATATTATTTTACTTGAAATGTGCAGCTTGTCTTTGGGTGTGTATGTGTGCACGTCTGTGTAGTATCAGTCTTCCCAGCTAGAACATGCATTTCTCAAGAACAGAAACACTGTTTAGTTTCATGTGTAATCCTTAATAAACTGCTCATGGTAAAACCTGAAAGTGTATTGTCTGAATGACAGTTCAAACTGTCAGCAGTAAAATGAATATATTATTTTAAGAACTACCCTTTTTAAAAAATAGCAGAGTATGGCAAGCAGACCCCACAAAAAGGTAAAGATGTTTGGGGCGCCTGGTGGCTCAGTGGGTTAAGCTGCTGCCTTCGGCTCAGGTCATGATCTCAGGATCCTGGGATGGAGCCTCGCATCGGGCTCTCTGCTCAGCGGGGAGCCTGCTTCCTCCTGCCTCTCTGCCTGCTTGTGATCTCTCTCTGTCAAATAAATAAATAAAATCTTTAAAAAAAAAAAAAGGTAAAGATGTTCAAGCAACATAGTTCACATGTTTTGGTAATTTTAGCGTTTAGATACAATCCGTGTTATTTATTAAAAACAACAACAACTTTTTCTGAGCCTTGAAAAATGATTCCAGAAAAATTGTCCTTGTCAGGTAGAGGTCCGTCTGAGGCATTACAGGCGAAATGTGTAGTGTTTTCTCTAAAATATGCCAGTGAAAAAGGAAACAAACAAACAAAAATCAAGGGAGGATCATTGAAGCTGGATGTTGGGTACATGGTTTTACCTTTATATATGTTTGGGAAAATTTCCAAAGTCTTTCTAAAGAAAGAAGAAAGAAAATCTGAGACAATAGTGAGGAGTGCTAGTTAACCACTTAAGACCAAACGAAGGTGGGGATGGGTGAAACAAATGTTTATTAACATTCCCAAGGCAGGAGCCCCCAAACAGGCTGACTCAACAAAGTAATTGCAGCCATACCAAGGGTGTTGTGTTCTTGCTGTGGATTCTTTGGAGAATTGGTTTATTGCCAATGGCTTCAATGGCCCAGAAGATGATACCAAGCAGATACCAAGTCAGGAGTGACTCTGAATTGAAAGTCAAAAAAGTCAGATTCTGAGTGGGAAAAGCAATTTATTTTGCTTATATTTTTATTTCCATTTATGTACAAGAGTAATATGTGTGTATATATATACATACATATATATATAAAATGTATATTTTTAAAAGACTGTAATCTAAGAAATCTCTGTTAGCATAAAACACACATTCTAGGTGACTAAAAATAATGGGAATAAATAAAATGGTGACATCTCAAATATTTGTTGACTGCTATTGTGTGCCAGACACTCTTTTAGATGTTGGGACATATCAAGGAAAGATCCTTCCCTATGAAATGTCAACTTTCCGTAGGTTGGAAGCAGATTTTTAAAATAACGATTATATGGTGTGCAAGATGTGTATTAGAGGCATGGTGGCAAATTAGGTAAGGGGAATTAGGAGTGCAAGATGACAGAGAGGGAACCTTCCATCTTAAACACAGTGGTCAGAGCAGGCTAGGGGCTGGGCTGGGGCATCCCTGGTGGTGGCAAGTCAGGAGTGAGCCAAGTGCCACCTGGTGGTGTGCAGGAGAGTCTCCAAGGGCCCTGAGAAGGTAGCCTCTGACGTGTGATGGTCAATGTGAAGGCAAGTGTAGCTACAGCCTCGTCAGTGTGGAGGACACCGCAGGAGGGAAGAATTCTCTTAATTTCGCTGGATAAGCAGGCCCTTAAATTAACAAAAACATATTTAAAAATACACTTATAGTTAATTATTAAAAGTGTAGAATGTTGGCACAACAGAGTGATGTTTCAAGATTAGAAAATGTTAATTTTAAAAACATAGGTGATAGTCTTCTGCATCTATCCATCCATCCAAGTATCTAAGTATATGTATCTCATAGTGGTTAAGGACAATTTTAGGGGTTTGATAGTGGTAAAAATGCAAGCAAGGACAAGGATTTTAAATAAATAATCTTTATGAAAAATACTACTTACACAAGTATTTTTAATTAATTGTACTGTGTTTAAATTTTAAGTGGACACTTTCCATTTTTCTTTTCAAGCTTATTTTGAAGTATCATTTTATCATCTTTCATTTACTATTATTTTGTCACTTTACATTTATTTTGTGTATGACATAACACAAATAATTCAAATTTAATTCTTGTCTCACCCCAGTATGAAATGTCTACATTTCACATCCTTATGAGATGGTCAAATATATAGACAAATTGGGAAAACAGTCTTTGAATACATTTTAAGAAATAATTATTTCAACCCCTTAAAGTTGTGAATAGGACATCACTTTTTGGTTTTTGCAATGTTTTGGATCCTGGTTTCATTAAGCTCATAGTGATTTAATTATTGTAGTAATTACACGTGTAAAAAGGGGCAGTTCCTTTCATCTTTGTGTGTTTTCTTTTAAACCTCTTTTCTTCATCTGCTAATTAGGATAACAATACCTGCCTGACAAAACTTCACAGAATCCAGTGAATATTTATAAATACTGCACAGTTAGCAGTTCTTTAAACGGCTATAGAAATGCAAGACAAATGCTGTGTATCATTAGCAATAGTCAATCCATTTGTTTCCATATTTGAATGCTATTTAAAAATTTCCCCAATCTCCTTAGCAAATTGCTGGCATGTTTCCACTCATATACTTGTTTTGTTTGAGTTTTCCCTTGAAGATTGAAATTGTCATTAACTGGGCACTGTCCCATTGGCATGAACACCCAGCCAGGAACCAGGTTCGAAATGATGATTGAGCTGCCTTTTACTTCCTCAAACATAGATGGTCTGCTGCAAATACTGGTAAGGACTGCTATCACATGTCATCTCTGGGCCAGACAACCTAGCCTCCAGAGGACTGTCATAGGGAGGACATATCTTGTGCTCATGAGTGTTTCTGAGATTTGCATTAAATTTGTCCAGCTCTGTCTATAAAACACCCAAGAAATGCTTTCACACTATTGGTTGGTCTCCTGAATTCTAAAAATGTGTCCCACAGTTGCAATTAAATTCTGAAAAAAAAAAAAAAAAGAAAAAAAAATTCTGAATGACAAGGTTATCCTTCGGACTTAGGCATAATTCCCTGCTTGAGATGATCAAACGAGGACCACGTGTTTGCACTACACAGCACTGGTTATATCTTTACTTGTCATATCCATACTATGAGGCATGTCGCAAAGGACAAGACATGGTCCAGAGTGACATCAGAATTTAGGTCACATAACAAAAGCTGGAGAAAGTGGTCAAATCTTTAATGTATTTCATAACGTAGCCTGGAAATAATGATAACTCTGTAAATCATACTGCTTGGCAATAAGTGGTGATAAGCAACAAATTCTTGGTGCCACGGAGCCAGAAATCTTTCAGGTGAAAGAAGGAAGGCAGCAATATTTTCAATATCATTGATTAGAGGTTTCAGAAGGCAATCCCTACCTCAGAGGATAACCCTGGGGTGCCTGGGTGGTCCAGTCGGTTAAGCATCTGGCTTCAGCTCAGGTCATAATCTTGGGGTCCTGGGGACTAAGCCCCACGTCAGGCCGCACACTCAGTGGGAAGTCTGCTTCTCCCTCTCCTGTGCCCCTCTCCCTGCTTGCTCATGCTCTCTCTCTTAAACAAACAAATAAATAGATAGATAGATAGATAAATAAATAAATAAATAAATCTTTTTAAAAAAAGAAAAAAGAACGACCCTCTTCTTTCCATTTGTTCCAAAAATTCAACATTTGATGGTTAGGACCACCCCATGGATGATAGTTATGCCAAAATCTCAGTCCTATTAGAAAAGAATGCTCAGTTCATAAGTTCCAAAACCCTCCAAATGCTGTCATTAACCACAGGAAACCACATGTAATCCCTCACACATAAGATACCTCACAGGCAGATACCTTATTAAGACCCACTGATAGTTGTTTCACATTTTCTGGACATCATTTTTTTAACTTTACTGAGATACAAAAAACTGTTACATAATTAGTGTATTTAATTCGGAGATTAATTTGGAGATTAGCATACATCCATGAACCCATCACCACAATGTATGCCATTATCATAGCCATTACCTCCAAAAGTTCCCTACTTTCCAATTTATTTTTATTATTACTTTTTTTTGTCATAAGAACACTTTATATAAGATACAACCTCTAAGTAAATTTTTAAGTATACAATATAATATTGTTAATTATAGGCTGTGTGCTGTGCAGTAGCTCTGTAGGACTTATTCATTCTTGTATAACTGAAACTTTGTACTCTTTGATGAACATTTCCTCACTGTCTCTCCCCTGTCCCTGGCAACCATCATTTCATTCTTTCCTCCATGAGCCTAACTATTTTAGATTCCTCATATAAGTGATTTCATATAATGTTAGTCCTTCTGTGTCTGGCTTATGTCACTTGGCATTTTGTCCTCCAGGTTTCAGGCATTATTAATCACTTTAATCTGTCCCAGGCAAAGAATGAGAAATTTTCTCCAACCTCCCTTTGTATTCACCTTCCCTCTCTACCAATGTACAAATGCCTGGTCTCACTGTGACTTGTCTCTCTGGCAACCACTAATATCATGTGAGTCCAACATGCCTGCCTTCCCAGCACCTGACAAATCATACCTTACTATAATGGGAAAAGTATTTTGAGATATTTCATCCCCAATAATCCATGATTGCTCATTTTCCCACCATTGGCTAGATAGGAGAGGAAAGGATAGGGTCTAGAGAAAGAGTTTGGGCTTAGCTTTTGGTTTATACACATACATATGTTTATGTATTTCCTTGCTATGTTTATATATAAGCCAGGATCTTCTAAATTCCCTAAATTCCAGGGTTATATATATATATATATATATATATATATATATATACCAGGATTTTCTTTTGCCAACAATGCTTAGAATTCCAAACACAGTTTTATCAGGGGTCAAAATGTATGATTTAAATATCAGAGTAATGTAATTGTCATTTCAACTAGTTAGTGGCAGTGGCATGGAATTGTCACCAACTTTGTAAGGCATAGTTACAGTGTGAATTAAGTCCCTCCCAAATTCATATGTTGAAGTCCTAACCCCCATTACCTCAAACTGTGACTACTTCCAGAGATAAGGTCTTCACAGTGGTAATCAAGTTAAAATGAGGTCATTGAATAGGTTCTAAAACAATGAGACTCATGTCTTCCTAAAAAGGGTAACTTTGGAGATAGGTATGAATGTGGGGAGAAAGTGATGTGTATAGAAAGACAGTATATAAAAGCCAGAGACAGAGGTTAGAACAGCTCCTTCCCTCAGAAAAATCAACCCTGCCAACCACGTAATTTTGGACTTCTAGTCCCCAGAACTATGACAAATCATACCTTACTATAATGGGAAAAGTATTTTGAGATATTTCATTCCCAATAATCCATGGTTGCTCATTTTCCCACCATTGGCTAGATAGGAGAGGAAAGGATAGAGTCTAGAGAAAGAGTTTGGGCTTAGCTTTTGGTTTATACACATACATATGTTTATGTATTTCCACAGCTTTCTGTGGTTTCAGCCATCCAGTTTGTAGTGTTTTGTTTCAACAAGCCCAACAAACTAGTACAGACATGTAGATTCATTCAACAAACCTGAATTAAAGAGTCTACTATGGAGCACATCCAAGGTGGGCTTTGGCTCCTGCCCTCACAGAACTTAAAACTTAGTAGAGAAGATACTGAGCAAACCATTTAACCTAACTGAATTTGCATGCATATATATAATTTCCTTTATATACCACCAACCCACCGGGACAAATGGCAGCTGTGAAAGATAGTGTGATGACATGAAGGGATTTGTTTTTTTTTTTTTTTTCTTTTTAAAACATCAGTTTTCTTGGGGTACCTGAGTGGTTCAGTTGGTTAAGCTCCTGACTCTTGATTTCAGTTCAGTTCATAGTCTCAGGGTTGTGAGATGGAGCCCTGTCTCGGGCACTGCACTGGGCCTGGAGCCTACTTAAGATTATCTCCTCACCACCCTCCCCACCCAGCTTGTATTCTCTCTCTCAAAAAATAAAATCAATTAATTAATTTTTAAAGAACTTACATTTGGAGCTGTTTTCTGCCCTGCTAGATGTGGAACCATGACCATGTGGGGACTCCTCAGAGCTCTGGTGTCAGAGGAGGCCCTTGAAGCTTAGACTTAAAGGATGGGAAGAGAAGTCTAGGTGGAGACACTGGAAAGAATGTCCTGGGGAAAAGAAAGAGTTTTTAACTAGCTCTCCCTGCTTTGCCCGAGAAGATCAACCCAAGCTCATATGTCCAGGAGGGTGTCCGGGCTGAGGTACAGGGTCTGGTCTCTCAGGCCTCACAGTACGCTATGTGCCAAGTTCACTGTGATGTCTTCAGGAGGGAGATCCAAATGGTCAGACCTAGCACATGGCCAATGTATGATCCTGAGGCAGTGCATGGTGAATGCAGCCCCAGGGGTAGGCAGCCATAGATTGACCATTTACTGAGTGCAAAGTACATGTACAACAGAGCTGAATGCCATGAAAGAGACAAGGAGGAACAAGAGATGTTCTCCATTCTCACTCAAAACTCATTAGACTCCGCCTAAGAAGAGGATATTTACTCATTGTTCACTTCATAGTGGTTTAGTTGCTCACATTCCCAATGTCATTTTGTTCAGTTCAAGTGACTTCAGGGCTTCATGGTATATGCAGCACATATGGTCACCTGGTGTCTCTTCTAGAATCAGCTTGGGTAATGAAATGCTCAGGTAAGAAATTTCATCACCACGGAAGGCCGCCAGCCTGGGCCAATCCCATTAAATCACTCTTATCATTCACAACTGTAGTGGCCAGATGCACCTCTCTGTATGGTCCCTTATTTTAAGTAGAGCTGAACGTCACTCATGATTTCAGATTTGGAACTTATGGAGACTATCAGAATCATGTATAAAAACATCTAATTTCACAATCAAAGATACTATCTCACTATTTAATTAGATACCACTTAAACTGGTGCTAAAGCACTAGCAAGAATGAGTTGGAGATATATTAAATGTTTTACAAAATAATTCATCTCTCTAGGATACATACGCCAAAGATGACATTACAAATAATTCAAAAATAAGCCTTGCAGAGAAAACATTTCTCAAACTTCATTTAAATTAACATTTGTTTAGAGTCAGGAGAGAGCTTTCTACATTTCCCCAGCTCAAAGTGAGCCCTGGAGACTTTTGATATGTCCCTGAGTGATTTAATTAAAAGATAAGCGGAAGCTGGAAAATAGAAAGCAAAACACTTAGAGGGAAGGGACATGCAGAAATGAGGAGGGAGGATAGGGAAAGAGCAGAGGACAAGAATGCAGGATGGCTTCAGGAGAGAAAGATTAACTAACAGGAAGTGGTTTAACTACCTGAAAGGAGAAAACATCCCTTCTGATCTACACAGGTGATTAACACGTTCTTGGAACTACTTCAGAAGATTAGGAAAGCCAATTGCTCTGAAAAAAAAAAAGTCCAAATTATGTGAATCTTTTTCATCTTTCATCTAGTATGCTTTTCTTTCATTGCCTCTTTGTCCTCTTAGCAAGTAAAAACCAACAGATATGCAAACCACAGAGGGGATTCCCTGGCCTCGCCTCAACCCATGTGGTGGGCTGCCATCAGGGCTAGCCGACCTGCTTGCTCACTGGGGTGGAGAAGGATGGGTGGGGAGTGGAGGGAAGGACACCCAGCAGGATGGCCAAGGCTGCAAGGCTAATTTCCCTACTTTTTAGGACATTCTCAAAGCTAAATGCCCTCCATGCCCCAGAGGTGCGTAGATGCCTGTGAAGCCCTCACTCCCAAGCGCAGGGCACCAGGCAGCTGTTGGGTGTGAGGAACAATCTGAGGTAGAGCCTCTCAGAGACTTCCAGAGGCTACCTTCCAATCACGTGCAATGCCAAAGAGAGCACTCAACATACTTTTCTCCAGACACAAAGTTAAATTGATTTGATTTCACATGTGAGTGAATTAAAAAATGGATGACTATATGCATTTTTCAGTTCTGTTCAGTTTATCATAAGTGACATTTGAGGGAGTTTATGAATGGCAAACATCAGGCTTTGAGGACATAATTATGTTCTAGAGTTATGCTTAAGTATTTAAGGGCAATGTTTAGATGATATTTATATCTAAGTGGCTCACATTAAAATCCTACCAAGACCATATCATAAATGTAAATTATAGGGGAGATTGCCTATTTGTGGAAATGAACTGTATGCAGCTTTATTAATTTTTGTGATATTATTCACATCCCATTACGGGCACATTTAGGATTATAATAATTATCTAAGGAGCACTGATTCTAATCCTATAATATTTCAGCTAGATTTCACAGACGTGCCAACCCTTCTGAGAATATTCAATGTTATATTTATAATGGAAATACAGGACTCTATAGTGGGGCTATACATTTAAAGGAAATATATAGGGTAAAGGAGAACATAACTCAGGATTACAGACAATAGTATAAATGGAAAACAAAATGCCTCTCCAATGTACCATGATACATTGTCAAACTCTCAATACATAAAAATTTACGTTAGAAAATAGTAAAGCAAGCCAACATTTTTAGAAATAGCTACATGATTTCTTTGAAAAGAGACTAGTAGTGGGAATTCTAGCCTTCTGGGCCCTTTTCACTGTCTGCTCCATGTTATTAATACAAAAGAATCTGCCTGGATCCGTCTTGGTTCCTCTTTCCTCCTTGGTCGTCTGCAAACTGCCTCAAGGCAGTAAGCTGGACCAGTTGTAGGGCTCACTTGTTTGCTTCTCCTCACTCAGGGATCGCTGTTCTGTACTCCCTGATGCCAAGGACCTTGAAAACTACCACTTCACAGACATTCTGACTGGTTGCTTTGGCTGTTTCAGGAGGAAGAGTAACTCCAGCCTCTATTGTTCCGTCTCGTCTGGAAGTGAAGGAAAAAAACATGCAGACATGTACGGGGTGAGTACTTAGAAGAGCATTGATAATACATGCAATATCACTTGAAAATTTGACACAATCTTTGACTATAATAAGGTATTATGTGTTTAGCCCTTGCCAGATTTCCTTCCTTCCTCCCTTCCTTCCTTCCTTCTCTCCTTCCTACCCTCCTCAGAGAGAGAAAGAGACAGTATACAAGCAGAGGAAATGGCAGGCAGAGCAGGCAGAGGGAGAAGCAGACTCCCCACTGAGCAGGGACCCCGATGCAGAACTCAATCCACCTTGCAGACTTTTAAAGCCATCTCTTTCATGATTTCCCCTTTTTCTAAAGAATGCAAAAGAAAAGGAAAAAAGATGCCCTGTGAAAAATCAGGACAGAATCAGAGCAGGAGCCCTAATGAAAGGGACAGAGGTACTCAACAAATATCTGTCATATTTTTGACATTTATAAGCTGCTGATCACAAAACATTGCAGTCAATATGTATCTTTTTTTTATATTTTGCTTTTGATTAAAAACAGAGCTTTGTGATATGCTCACAATTTAGACAAATATGTCATGAGAACTGTCAAACAGGTGCACCTGGGTGGCTCAATCTGTTAAGTGTCTGCCTTCAGCCAGGTCATAATTCCAGGGTCCTGGGATCAAGTCCCACACCAGGCTCCCTGCTCAGGGGGAAGCCTGCTTCTCCCTCTCCCTCTCCCTCTGCCCCTTCCCCTGCTCATGCTCTCTCACTCTGTCAAATGAATAAATAAATAAAATATTTAAAAAATAAAAAAGAACTATAAAACAAAGCCTATACTAAAAGGTGCATCATAAAGCCTCAAATGGAATGAGGTTGATAGAAAGAAGGGGAAGAAAAAATAGTCTTAATGCTGGTGCCTCCACTTCCCTATTTGGAGCAACATGTTTACATGCATACTAACTCAGATAGAGACAGAATAATACCAGAATAGAACAATACCAGAGTGGAACAACCTTGCGCAAGGCTGGCAGGGCCTTGCACATCATGGTCAGTGTTGCTATAGCATCTCGTGAAGTTGATCAGTGACACCTGGCATTTGTATGAAATTCTGTCTGCTCTCTGAGAGTGGTATGTGGGAGGGAATAATTTGTTCATGAACATGCTTAGCCGTTCATTCGTTCAATAACTCTGTATAGAATGTTCTTCAATGCGGTTTTGTGGTTCTCTGCTCCTTATAGCAAACACAATATCTTGAACATATATAAAAACCTATGGCTTTATTAAAAAACATGAATATGGCTCAAAAACAAGGTTCACTATTGATGCTTATGAATCAATAAGAAAAAAAAGAGATCTAAAAATTATTATGGTGCTAAGCCATAAACTTAAACCCTTAGATAACTTGAGAAAATAATTTCAAATAAAATATTTTTATATCTATGCATTAATAAATTGCACTTTATATAGATTTGTGAATCTGTTTCAGTAAGTATTTCTACCAGAACAAAGTTACTCAACTACTGAGTCATGGCCTGCAGTAAAGGTGTACCCAGTGGGGAAATTTTATTCACCGAATTTCCTCTTAGGGACAACTCTGTGTCTGCCTAGAAGAAAATCTATGTATTGTGGAGTGGAATAATTGAGTTGGGCCTATTTGGGAGAGGGGCAGAATTTCTTATCTTGTGACCATGGGAGATAGGCAAGAAAGTGGCTGGGATGAATTAAGAGGCCTGTGAAACTCACCATATCTTTCTATTAATGCCTATAATGCTGATGAATGAATATCTATTATTTCAGTATAAACCTTTCCTTTTTTCCCACATGAAATCTTCAGGAAAGTCCACACTGCTCACAAGGGGTTTTATGTAAGTGAATTCTTTCAGTCAAAATTTGATTTTCATATTTGGGTACAGGTAGCACAGCATAGAGACAATGGAACACATACAGAACAAAGAACCAGAAGGCCAGACAAGATATGAGAAGACAGCTTGTATTATTTCCAGAAACCTAAAGGGAGAATTTTATATATTTATATATTGTGAAATTAACAGGATTCTGAGTAAACTAATTGAAAATTTCTGGGGCTTAAGAAAATTCCAACTGGCGACAGAATGATGCATGAAATAATTATGAATCTAAAGAAAACTAGAAATGTGCATTTCATTATTTTTATCCAAAGATTCAAATGTTTTTGTTTTTATATCTAATGAGTTCAAGAATCCCTTGTGATTAACTTGTATTTTGGTTTGTTTTCTTGCTAATAAAAGTAGTAAGAGATATGGTGAAGTGGTAAATAAAATTAACAATAGGATAAGATGAAGAAACAAGTCACAACCTTGATGAGACCTAACCAACCATACCTTCCAAATTTGAAAATATAATCAAGTGGGTTTATAGAAAATTAATTTCTGGCTTTTGAAAGATTATAGAAGAGAGACTGGAAAACACCGACTATAGCTTGAAGTCTGCCATCCTCCATAAAACTTCAATGTATTATCAGACCAAAGATTTGTGAGAACCTGAAGAAAATAAACAGTGATTTCTAGGAATCTCTAAAAATTGACATTTAGGAAGAGGAGAGAGGATCTGGGAGTCTTCTTCTCTAATAGTGGTGTTTAAACAAAAATCTTAAAATCAATCAACAAAAATATATTTATTCACTTGATGTATTGAAAAGCTACCCTTTGACCAAAAAGGACACAATTTTATAGTGGGGAATGAAGCCAGAGAACAAAGTGAAATATTCAGTGATGAATTACCTCCAAGCTCCACTCCCTCCCCCACAATTGCTCATGAGTATCTTTTTCCTCTCTATTAAAATATGAAAAGCTGATTTTTTAAAGGCTTATTTATTTATTCTAGAGAGAGGGTATATGTGCATGAGTGGGGGAAAGAGAGAGAAGGTGACTCCTCAAGCAGATACCCCACTGAGCACAAATCCCAATACAGAGCTCGACCCCAGGACCCTGAGATCATGCTCTGAGCCAAAATCAAGAGGTAGACATGAAAAGATGGGTCTTATGAAGCTTCTGCTTCTCTGAATGGATGACTATGATTTTAGGGGGAAAAATCTCTTGAGTTTGGAAACATTATTAGTCTTTGAAGAGAAGTCATTTATGTCGTCAACCTCAGCCTTTGTCAGAAATGTCCAGCAACAGACTGAGAAGACTTCTGGTTGACCCTTCAATATTCTTTGTCTCTCTCAAACAAATCCATTTGCCCTCAGGCCCTGATTCCCTTCGGGTAATCAGTTTCAGCCACATTCACCATGAATGACCAGTGTGTAATCAAAACCCCCAAGTTGATTCCTGCCCAGTCCCTGACCACCTCCTGTGTTCAGTGTCCAGGTCTAATCCCTGGTTGATTATTAGGTTCTTACTTGCATTGTTTCAGTTGGGTATTTTATGCAAAGTCCAGTTTCATATAAACATGTTGGTATACCCATCTTGCCTAACTCAGACTTTTTCCCACTATTCTGACCCTTCCCTGGGAACTGGGCCAACTCAAGTCCATCTGCCTCCCATACTAATAGGGAACCTGCAAGTTCTTCCCAACAAAAAAAGAAAATGCAAATCATGTAATGTAATCACACACAGCAGTGAAAAATAGCTGTGAATCCAGGTCCCCTCTATTTACCTCTATAGAATGAACCATATTCCAAATAATTACCTAGAGATATATTTCATACTCTTGAAATTGAAAACTATTAGGCAAAATGTCCGTATGATCTATGTTCTGTTAGGAAAAAAAATAACAACAGAAAGGCCATGCTTCATCTTTTGGGATGCCGAAGCTTACTGTAAGCATCCCAGTGATTTAAGCATGAATATACACTACTATATAGAAGCCATGTATATTTTCACATTTTTTCCTTAGAGAGGAAAAAAGTGAAAATAAAAAATTCAAAATATTCATTCAGTTGACCATCTCAAATACCATCTTCACATATTGTATTTGAATCCATACATGTGTTCAGTTTAATGGTTTATATGTGTGTTATCACATCAGCATTATACCTCTGTGGCTTGAAAACAAGGTCCACTATTGATGCTTATGAATCAATGAGAAAAAAAAAAAAGAGATCTAAAAACAATTATGGTGCTAAGCCATAAACTTAAATCCTTAGATAATTTGGGAAAATAATTTCAAGTAAAATTTTTTTTATCTATGCCATTAATAAATTGCATTTTATATAGGTTTGTGAATCTGTTTCAATAAATATTTCTACCAGTTCAAAGTTACTCAACTACTGAGTTGTGGCCTGTAGTGATAAGATGGAAATAAGATGATAATGCCATTTTATGGCCTATATAGAAACAGAAGAGTTTTTGGTATTTCTTTTAAAAATAACACTACACAGGGGTGCCCTGCTGGCTCAGTTAGTAGAGCCTGTGACTCTTGATCTCGGGGCTATGAGTTTGAGCCCCATGTTGTAGAGATTCCTTTAAAAGTAAAATAATTTTTAAAAAATAACATTACGCAATACTGGAAATAAGTGTTTGTTCTAGCTATGGATACAAAACACCTATGAAATGGAATTGGAATGAGGTGTTATAGACCTATTGTTTAAAACAGAAACCAAGCTATTATTTCAAGCACGTATGTAATCAGGTATTTCAAATATATACAATACATGTGTTCATACACGTTCATACATACATACCAAATGTCCTAACTTTCTAGACTTTTAAATATGATTAATAAGGTAGTGCCAAGATTCTCTCAGGATCACAAGTTTCTCTGACAACCATGGGAACGTCATAAATGGCAGAAACAGTGCCAAGGAGGAACCTCACAGCAGATGGCATAACTAAAGAACAAAATGCCCTTGGACCACAGGCCTTCACCTTACTGAGGGAGGCATATCTCAGTACTTTCCATGTTCGTGTGACTATAGAAGGGTAAGTAAAATGTTTTTAAAGCTATGCAGAATTAGGTGTTATCTTTAGCAAGGAGAGCAACCCTGGCTGCCCTTTCAAATCAAGTAAGACCCTTCCTAAAAACAAAAACAAAAAACAAAAACCTGTTCCAGGATCTAGGTTTTTTTTTTTTTTTAACAGTATTTAAATCAGAATTTATATTAAGGTCAGCTTGGGCATCAGTATTTTTAAGATTCCTGGTGATTTTTTTATGTATTGGTTGTTCAAAGTTGTTCTACATTGTCAAGTGCATTTAATGTACACAGCAATAACCAGGCTGTGCCTTTCTCATATCCTTCCAGTCCATTAAAAATGGCAGAAAATTCAGTTAGCTTTACAGACAATAGCAAAACAAGCAAAAAAACCCACTCCGAGAAAAGTTCAGCCATGTATACAGGTGTAATAAAATTACTTAGGTGTAGAATTTGAAAGTGGTATGTCACTTCTTCAATATATAGGTAAGAAAGTCAGGTTCAGAACTGGGATACTTCAGCTCAGGTCCCAAAGCAAATGTGTGGCAGAACCAACATTAGAAAACAATTCCCAGATCCTAGGACAAAGTGTGTGGCCTTATCCTTTCAACAGATATTACTATCTGCCTATATCATATCCTAGACATGAGGCTAGGCACTAGGGATAGAAAACTGAACCAGCTCCAGGAGCTGCCCTAAATGGTTTTATAGTTAGTGAAGAAGATAAACTGGAGGGGTGCCTGGGTGACTCAGTCAGTTAAGCGTCTGCCTTCAGCTCAGGTCATGATCCCAGTCTCCAGGGAATGAGTCCCTTGTTCGGTTCTATGCTCAATGGTGAGTCTGTTTCTCCCTCTCCCTCTGGGATCTCCCTTGCTTTCACTCTCTCTCAAATAAATAAATAAAATACTTTTGAAAATTAACTTATTTTTTAAAAGAAGACTAGAAAGAGAGAACACATAGACAATGAAACAATAGAGAACGTACAAGTGTGCCTGGGTGTCTCAGTCAGTTAAGAGCCTTCCTTCAGCTCAGGTCATGATCCAGGGTCCTGAGATCTAGCTCCACATCGGGTTCCCTGCTCTGTGGAGAGCCTGCTTCTCCCTCTCCCTCTGCCTGCCACTCTGCCAACTTGTGCTCTCTATCTCTGTTAAATAAATAAAAACCCTAAAAAAAAAAGGGAAAAGGTACGAAACGTAAAACAGCAAACTTTTATCCAGAGTGTTCTATACTACTCTTAGCAGCTTAGATGAATTCTCTCACTTCATCCTCATGACGATTTAGACCAATGCTCTTCAAACTTGAATATTAAAAATCACAGGTTAAAATGCAAGTTCTGATCCAATAATTCCATGGTAGAGCTTAAGAGTAGACATTTCTAGCAAACTCCCTGGTGATGTTGTCGCTGCTCATCCTTGAACGTGGTGTTTGAACAGTCGTTCTCAAATGCAAGCACGTTAGACCTTCTGAGGGCAAGAAGAGTAAAATATCCTGACATCTAGGGCCTCTGTATTCTTTAACATTCCCCTCCAAGATTTGCATGCACAGCCTGCTGTGAGAACCACTGCCTTTTTGGTAGGAACTTCCCCAACTCACAAGTAAAAATCCTTAAGCCTCAACATAGTCCATGAATTGCCTAAGGTTACAGGACTAGGAAGTGATAGGCTTAGGATTCAGATGTGGAAATCGAATTGCCAAGCTCACCATACTCATAAGCACTCACCAATGCTCTCTCTTTATGTTCTATAAAACTGTGTAGGAGAACTGGGTTTTTAGTCAGAAAATAATTCCATGATGAGATTCAGTATCATCGTTTCTGACTGGGGTTAGTTTGTTGTGTTTTTATATTTGGACGGGCAACAAAACCAGTTGGGATATAATACAATCAGGATCATAATGTACCATCTCCCTCAACTCTAAAAAAGTAAGGAAACATTCCTCTCAAATGATATGGGCTTTTGGTCCTCTCTGTGGGAGATGAGAGAAGGGAAACCCAAGGATGGTGTTTTTTTTTGTTTTGTTTTGTTTTGTTTTTTTGCTGAGGAAAGGATGAGTTCCAGGGAACAATTTATTTAGCAACATCCTGTTTTGCCTATATCATTTTATAGAAACAGTGATTATTTTATTGGCTAATAACACAAAAGTACAAATTTCCTTGTAAATCTACTGATTTATAGACAAATCCTCATAGATGACCACTAAAGACAATTAAACTGATTCAACTCTTAAAGTCCCCATTGTGCACAGTAGGGGAGACTTTCAACCCCAATACATTTACGCATTCCTATTCCAGAACCACAGAGAAACAAATACCAAATAACATGGGTTTTTCTTCCCGTAAATCCCCTCAGAGAATCTAATGTGTGAATTAGCCCATTTTCATCTTATGTGGTAAAATAGACAAATCTCATCAGAAAAAGCATAAAGAAATCTCTTCTAGATAAAATTTGATGTTGGTTGAAATTTTTAATACAGGAAAATCTAAGAATGTAAGGTTTTAATTTCAAATGGGATAGCTCACTCTTATGGAAATAATTCTCAAAATAGAAAAAAATAATAATTTTTCTCCCAAAGATTCTTTTTTGTTGGCCCCAGGGTCTCATCTATCAGCCTCTAATGAGCACAGAATGAAACCTCACATGTTCAGCTCAATTACTATTCTCTGGAGATCTGATTTGCATGGAACTCTAGAGAAGCTAGCATTTCCAACTGGTAGAGAGAGAAGCTCTTCTAAAACCCAAGGTGACATCTCCCAAATTTAATTCATAGCTCTGTGCTTATGATTTAAATGATGAGACCCTACTTCAGTTGTCAAGATAACATTTTGAACTTTAAAAAATACAAATATATCTTTTTTCAAAGATTTCATTTATTTATTTAATAGAGAGAGAGAGCACAAACATGGGAAGCAACAGAGTGAGAGGGAGAAGCAGGGTCCCCACTGAGCAAGGAGCCCGATGCAAGATTTTATCCAAAACTCTGGGATCATGACCTGAGCAGAAGGCAAATGCTTAACTGAGTAAGCCACCCAGGCACTCCAATACATACATATTTACCAGTTTTCATTTAGCTAGGCGTGGGTTGTCCAAAAATATCATCCTCACAGAAATAACAATCTTCTATCTTCCCCCTTGATCATTAATTTGATGAAAATATTATTAGAGAACAATGGAAAAAATAGTAGGTTTTATTTGCAACTTGACTACTGTCTTCTTTTTTATTCTGTCTCTAACTAGTTGATGTAAATTAAATTGAAGGAAACATTGCAGTAAGAATTGTAGAAAAAAGTTCTATCTCTCAACAATAATGACCACTAAAGGGATAGTGGTGAAATGGGATGACTTTGGAATGTCAGCAAAGAAACCAGTAGGGAAAAATAAAAAACATACTCAAAAACACATATGCACATGCTGGAAGTTCCTCTATATCTGTAATTGTTTTCTTATAGTCTACCAGATTTAGCACATTTATTTCTGATCTTCCATAGACCAAGAAATTTCTTCTTCTGGCCAAGATGGAGCAGACCCATTGCTCCCAGGTGCTCTGTTATACAACTAGGAACCCTGGACATGACACAATGATAAGCACAGAAAGTCTCTGTAAGGTAGACAAAAGTGGGCTGCTGAGGGACATTGGGACTTGAAGAACAACAGCATTGGTCCTCCCAGACTTCCCAGCAGGGCACTGCAGAACCTCCAACCCAGAAGCATTAACACAAACAAAAAAGTTCCCAAAAAGCCCACTCCCCCAGCTAAAAGATTGGCAGGTGGTTTAACAACCAGAAACCTTTAGCAATATTCACTGTGAGCACCCCTGCCATAAGAGGTTCTGGGTTGTGGCAGCCTGGCCTGGCAAAACCATAGTGGTGATGGCCTCACCCTTGAAAATCACTGTTGGGGAACAGTAGCCTGATGATCTCTAAATTGGTTCAAGGTAATTTTTCCCTTTTCTTAAAGAATAGTGCCTATTCCTTAAACACGAACATCTCTATGGCCCCATCCTGTAGAAACCAAGAAGGCTGGCTTGGTTATTTGAACCCAGGCCCATCCCTTTCAGTTTAAACAGGCAGTGTTTATGTCTGTACAATCCTGTAATCTCTTTATCATGGGATAATCCAGCCACATCCTTGGTGATCTCTTCAGAACACACTTTCCCATTTTTGCAAGAGACTTAGACTGAGAATTTCCAAATCTTAAAGTTCTGGTTTCTTTGCCTACTTCAGTTCATCTCTCTTTTCTCATATTTTGCTCTAAGTAGTCAGGAGGAGCCAAACTTTGCCTTCAATACTTTGCTTGGAAATCTCTGCTAAACATCCAATCTCATTGTTCGCAAGTTCGACGCTCCACAAAATAGTAGAATACAATTCAGCCAAGTTCTGTGCCACTTTGCAACAAGAATCATTTTCCTCTGACTTTCAATAGCCTATTCTTCATTTCCATCAGAGATCTCACCAGAATCATCCTTAACATCCATAGTTCTTCCAACAATCTGTACAGAGTTATTTAGGTATTCTCCAAGAAGATGCCGGCTTTCCCTCCACCTCTCCTCTTTTCTTTTGGAGCCTCCACCAGAATTGCATTGAGTGTCCATATTTCCACCAACAGTCCCTTCGTGGCAATCTAGGCTTTTTCGAGCATGTCAGGAGCTCTCCAAGCTCTTCGGGTTCCAAAGTCACTTTCACATTCTTAGGTGTTTGCTACAGCAGTATAATTATTTGTAGTACCAAAATCTCTATTAATCTGCTAGGCTTGACATAGCAAAATACCACAGACTGTGGCTTAAACAACAGAGATTTATTTTCTCAGTAGGATGTTAGAAAGCCTCAGATCAAGTTTCTAGCAGGGTTTGATTTCTGGTGAGGACTCTCTTTCTGTGCTGTGTCCACACATGGCCTTTCTTCTGTGTGTGTGTGTGTGTGTGTGTGTGTGTGTGTGTGTGTGTGTGTGTGTGTGTGTATTCTCTCTCTCTCTCTTTTTCAAAGAAACAATGGTTGAAAACTTCCTAAATTTGGTGAAAGCCATAAAGCCATAAACCTGTATCTTCAAGATACTTAGTTAACTCAATCAGGATAAACCCAAAGAAATCCACACCAAGAAATATCATAATTAAACTTCTGAAAATTGAAGACAAAGAAAAAGTCTTGAAAGCAGCCAGGGAGAGATAACACATTACTCACAGAACACCAACCCCAATGACAATGAATTTCTCATCAGAAACCACTGAAGCTAAAAGAAGTGCCCCAGGATTTTTCAAGTATTGAAAGAAAAGAGCTATTAGCTGCACATACTAGAGCTAGAGGAAATATCCTTCAAGAACTAAGGAGAAATGAAAACAGTTTAAGGTGAAGAAAATCTAAGAGAATTTGTTGTTAGCAAAAAACTATAAATGGAGTTTTCCCTGCTTTTTTTTACTTTTTATAATTAGCTTTTATGTCTTTGGTTGCCTTCTCCTTGGAACCATCATATTACAAGGAGTCAGAGAGTTGCAAAGGAGTCCTTCAGATCATCTTATGTTTGTACAGTAAACATCTGTTCATTTCTAGAACCATGTGACAAAAATGATGTATAAGTGAATTATTTGGACTGCTTCTTAAAACTTCTCAGAAGCACATGCAGCTGTTGAAATCAAATCTTTGATATGCAAATTAGAAATGTCATAATCTAAAAGTTAATCTAGAAAGAATGCTTAGGATTCTAAAATACAACACATTTTTTAAAAAAATTTTTAACACTGCTTATGTGATCATTCAAGAATTAAGACTTGTGCTTGGCAGGAACAAGGCATGTACTTGAAGCTACTTGTAGAGAGAGTGAGATTCACACACATGTGGTTAGTGGTAATGATAGATAAATAACAAGATGAAGTCACCTAAGCCAGAACAGGGCACATGTAAGTGACCTTGAACATGGGTGAAAGAGAAAGCTCAGAAGGAAAGATGTAGCTAAAGGTTGTTAGGGTCTAGCTTAGCTAGGACAACATCCACTTGCTATCCTTACACATAAAAGTATACACGCCACAAATTTTACCTGCCTACACACATACACACACACACACACACACACACACACTAGGACTGCCAACTTTCCTCAAGGAGATACAGCCAAAGAAAAATGCTATTTTAAATCTCCCTTTCTACCTCCTCTTGGAGAAAATCTGTTGTAACAAGGGAACATATTCTTTATACTCCTCTCAACCCCATTCTAAAGGAAAAGGAGTAGCTGATGTTGCCAGTCACCTAAACTTTTCTAGACTCTGGATTCAAGAGCTTATGAGGGTTTCCATTTCCACTATTGTCTCTCTCCTACTCTGCCTAAACCTGAACATGGCAACCAACTAGCTCTTCTTAAAAGACTCAACATTTTTGTTGTATTCCAGGATCTAGGTAAAAGCTGGCACCTTTCCTTGGAGCTCTTTACCCTATGGGACATCATGATCACAGGTTGGGATCTACTCTATACATAACATCATAATCTCTTTTTGTGGAAGGTGATGAAGGGCTTGGGATAGAAAGTGGCAGGGCCAGAGAAGAGTCAAATGCCCTCTGGGTGTGGGGCCAACTGAGCCTTGCAGGTTATAACAGCAGACACCATAATGGGCCCTAAAACCAGTGGTTCTCAATGTGTGGTCCCTGCACTGGTCACTTGGGAACTTGCTAGAATTACAAGTACACATGCCACTCACCAGATACCTGAATAAGAAACTAAGTTTGGATCCAGTTTTAATAAGTCTGCAGCTAGGGGCACCTGGGTGGCTCAGCGGGTTGAGCCTCTGCCTTTGGCTCAGGTCATGATCTCAGGGTCCTGGGATCGAGCCCCGCATCGAACTCTCTGCTCAGCAGGGAGTCTGCTTCCCCTCTCTCTCTGCCTGTCTCTCTGCCTACTTGTGATCTCTGTCTGTCAAATAAATAAATAAAATATTTAAAAAAATAAGTCTGCAGCTGTTATTCATGGGTCTTTAAGAGCCACTGGCTTAAGGCAAATTTCCCTATACTATCCTGACCATAAGAATCACAGGAATGGCCTCTTTATAATACAGACCCTCAGATCCCTTGACAAAATCTCCTGATCTATAGTTCTGGGCAGGACATGGGAATGTGCATTTTCACAAGTGTTTTGTGTGATTTTCACCATGATTTTTATCATAGGAGGACATTGCCCCTTCTCTTCTTAAGAATCTCCCCCTTCTTGATAATTGCATATGTCTGCAATACTCACTCATTCATAGTTAAAAAATATTTATTGTTCTTTATATTTAAAATAAACTTTTTAAAAACTAAGGGTTTAATTTTGCTTTATTTCATTATTAAATAAGATTGGTAACGATTATCCCATTCTCTAAATTTTTTTCTTTATTGCATGTGGAGAAAAGATAAGACTCATGATAACTATTTTCTCCCAGTTTTCCAGGGTAGGAAGTACGTCATCACAGGCACCTGAGTCACATGTCTCTGCAACCTGGTGGAATTTAGAGCAAAAGAAAGTATTCTGAAAATATCTAGTCTTAAAATAATATATATTCTGAAACCTACAATAGTTTCAAACATCACTTGAAAAAAAGACAATAAGATATAAGAAAGATAGAAGAAATCTTACCTTCCATTCTTGCATCAAACTAAGCCAAAATGACTCTTCAAACAAAATAACAATTTAGTGCCTCTTATCCAAACCCCTCTTGTCCCAGTGAAAATCTGATAAATGTCTAAACCACAAAAAGTTCTTTTATCTTTCTTTGCTATATTATCTAAAGAGCCATATTCCAATTGCATCTCCATTTTTGCCAGATAAGTGCCAATTCAGAGAAAAGGTTGGTACAGTGTGCTAATGAATCCAAGCCAGAAATCAAATTATACTAGTTTAAATATTTTTTGAAAAGGAAACATTAAAACTTAAATATTTGTGGAATGCATCTATCAATTCTATCAGGTTACCTTGATATCAGTAAGTCACTTAGTCCCCTGAGCCTCACCATCATGGTGCTGACTTGACTCTGCAAAAGGAGAATTTCTTTCCACATATTCTAATAGGTGACCCTCAAGCATACAGTGAAATTTCTGAAGATATTTGCAGTGTTTTGATTTAGAAGACTTTCCCTAAGAAGTAACAATTCTTGTGCAAACAAGGATAACCATGGGGATGCTATCTAGGGCTCCTGTGCCTCTGTCAGGTAAGAAACCAGCATGCAGAAAGAAAGGATACTATGAAGTGATGTCCAGAGACTCACATGCAGAAACAAGATCCTGTGAAGAATTCATACCTGAGCAAAGGTATATGGGTTCACTCTCTCTCTCTCTTTCTCTCTCTTCCTAGTCAATTGATATCCCTATCCACAGCTTCCTTCTTTAATGCTGACTTTGTTGTTGATTTTAGGCACATTTCACTCACTTTGAAATGCTTAGTGAGGATTTACAGACAGGACCAGCTGCATAATTTGCAAGGCCCAGTGCAAAACAAAAATATGGGGAGCCTTTTCAAAAATTGAGAATTTCAAGATGGGATACCTGGGTGGCTCAGTGGGTTAAGCCTCTGCCTTCGGCCCATGTTATGATCTCAGGGTCCTGGGATGGAGCCCCACATCGGGTTCTCTGCTTGGTGGGGAGCCTCCTTCCCCCTCTTTCTCTGCCTGCCTCTCTGCCTACTTGTGACCTTTCTCTCTGTGTCAAATAAATAAAGAAAATCTTAAAAAAAACAAAGTATTTCAAGATGGCAGCCATGGAGCATTAAAGCAAGCACAGGTCACTGTGTGCTTGCTCAGTTCAGCAGCCATGATGGTGGCCCTGATCCCATACTGTTACTCAACCATATACTTAAAACAGGTGATTGTGTTGTGATAATAGGCCATGTCTTTTGGCTACTTTGAGCATAAACACATGAAACTAATGAGATGAGATTTTATAGTATCACTTTCTATCTACCATTGCCAATAGGAAAGTGTTGGGACCTTATAGACTACAACTGGCAGCCCAGACAATACGGGGTTAACTGATATGGCTGGCTTGGGAAAGGTGCACGTTATCAGAGAAAAACAATGCCAAAATCAAATCTGGAAAATGGTGTTTCAATCAGAAGTGCTGGCCATTCAGGATAGCATGTTTTTCTCTCGCAAACTTTGTGTATATTTGTTTGTTTTTACTAGATGATTGAGGGGAAAATGATTTTTATTTCAACCTTATGAGACCCTATATATTGTTTTATAATGCTTATACCTTACCATGAAAATAGCAGTTATATAAAAAGCAAAAGAGGCTTGCAAAGAACAAATGGGAGAGATGTCACTACTTCCATTTTTCCTAATTATTGTATCTTGCCATTGGTGTCATTATGTGCCTTTTTTTAAGATTTTATGTATGTGTGTATGTATGTATCTATATATGTATGTACTTAGAGCGGGGGAAGGGGCAGAGGGAGAAGAGAGAAAGAATCCCATGCAGCTTCACGCTCAGCATGGAGCCACATGTGGGGATTGACCCCACGACCACAAGATCATAACTGAAGCCAAAATTAAGAGTTGGATTTTTAAGTGACTGAGCCACCAGGCACCCCTAATTATAAATATTTTATTAAAATTCTAATAGAATAGTTCTAAACTATAAATTGCAAAAGCGGGAAATATTTACCCACAAAAAATTTTTTTAAGTTGTAGTTTTCATGCTAGTTTTTAAAGAACGTTCTCAAGATTAATTTCATAGAACTGCATCGCTATAAATAACAACTCAAACTTTCATGTTTCCCAGAATAGAAATGTTTTAACAAAGATTTCTTATGTCTTTCTGGTAAGTGATGGGTCACTTGGGCCTTCTGTGCCACATATGTGCCCTCAGATTCCCTTTTAACCTAAAAATTGCCCAAGGCTCTTGCCAGCAGGCAGCTGCTGTAATGTCTAGCTATTGGAAAATCTCCTTGAAGACACAACAGCTCTTGCTGAAATTTTAGCTGCTTAAAACGATGTCCAGGGTGATTCGCAAGTGTCATGAAAATTGGTTTTACCGCCTGGATCATGTCCAGGTGCTCCACTTGCCAGATGAATAAGGAGGGAACATGAAGAAGGAAAGACCATTCTGGAGCCTGAAGGAAGGTTGTGTGGAAGCTTTATGGCTCTGTAGCCTTCTTTCCCCTGAAGAAGAAATCCCAATAAGGTTTCAATGAAGAAATGTTCAACCATCATGTTCTTTTATTCATTCATTTATCAAGCACTGAACAGGCAGAGGGCTCAAGGTGCTCTGCACTCTGAATAGAGAAATAAAAAGCAAATACTTGGTTCTCAAATTAAAGTCTACTGTAAGATAAACCAATAAAAAGTATAAATGAGGAAAGAGCTATGACCCACAAAACTCACTGAGTTGTGAGAGAAGGAGCTACTAGGGAAACGTCAAGGCTGAAAGGACAAGTTGGAATTAACCAGATAAAGAGGGCCATTCCAGGCAGAGGGGTAGCAATGTGCCTGAGAGTTTCAAGAAGGACAGGGTAGTGGTGTGCTATGGGCCTTTGAAGGTAAGCAGAGCTTGGACTATGGACACTGGTAACAATTTTTATTTTATCCCAAAATAATGAGACACTATTGAGAAATTTTAAGAAGGGGTAATGGGGTGTATGTCACAGACATAATTAGTCCTGGAAAAGGCATAAACCTAGCATGTTAAGTGTCAGCTAATCTGGAGTTAATTAAGAGGAGAGGGACCACTCTGGGGCAGTCATTCCCCAAACGTGTCTGCACATTTGAATCTCCTGGGAGAATTTCAAAATACATCAATACATCTCACCCACAGAGATGAAGATGCACTGTGACTTGAGATTTGGAATTTTTACAAGATCCTCAACAAGTCTATTGTGCAATCAGTTTAGAGACTATTGCCTAGAGGAAAATGTAGAATTACAAGAGACAAGGGCAGAAACAAAACAGACAGTAAAAGCATGGGTGAAGGAAGAAGAGACTACAAAGGGGAATGAGCAGACACGAAGGTGGAGGAGAACTAGGGAAGAGTAGATCCTTGGGAAAAGGAGAAGGGAGAGGCAGCATAGAAGGATCCTCAACCAGAGTATAAGGATGGACAAGTAACACTGGATTTGGCCTCTAGAAAAACTTGGGTGTCTTGCAAGGGCAGTTCTAAGTAGGTTCTAGATTGTGTTGGATTCTGGAGGGGAAATAGGAAAGTGGAGATAATTTGCAACAAATTTTCCTACAGAGGAAAAACTGGAGACTTAGTTTATCAAAAGACTTCAACAGTCACAGAAAGATGGGTCTTCTCCCATCCAACATTACTAGTGTACCTCAGGGTTATCCATACCTTGTATGTTCTCTGTATTTCACGCTCTATCCAATGATTTTCATGAATCTCACTCTATAAGTCTGTTAAACAAAAATCTCTTCATAGCATTTAACTTTGCTGAGACATTAAAACATTTCTTCTACTATTAGAACTTTATTCTCAGCTCTGCCTTCCTGTTGGCAAACATTAAGTTCTATGGGTGGAGGAAGTGGTTAGAACTTGGCATATAGAAATGGAAATCAACTTCTGTGTGCTTTCATTGTTAAAGGAACCCTCTGTTGCCTTGGAAACCACATCTATGTGGAAGAAGCAGTGTATTTTGTGGGTAGATGATAGAGCAATCAGGTATGCTATGTGTAAACATCGTGCATCTGTGTAAAGAAGCATTGGCCAAGCTTTGTTGGCAGTAAGACCAGAATCTGGTTTTGGTATAAGTCACATGTCTGCTAAAGTATATTTGCAAAATGTTTCCTGGGCAGAGGAAGTATTACAAGGAACATAACTTTGTGAGTTTTCCTTTGAACCAACGCCTCACAGAAAGTATAGACAGAAGTGAGAAAGTGACCCAAACCAAAGCCACATATTCACATCTTCCATTCATCATTTGTGAGTATTCTAAGATGTGTGAATATTACATTTGTTCACTCTTCATTACTGTTAAGCTCATAGATTTATTTCATAAGTCACAGCTCCCAGGCAATAGGAATCTGATGATTTTATCGCTAAAGGAAACAAAAGTATTCAGGCGTCCTGAGAAAAGATGTAAAAATCATAAATTGCAGTGGCTGTTATGCACTTGAGAAGACAAAGGACTGTCCCTGTAAATTACTTTGAGGAATTTTGGAAAATAATGATTCAAGGATAGCAGCTTTAAAGGCTCTGACCTGCATAGGGTCACGTCAGTGATAGCCTTTCATTTACAACTTCCTCTTTGAAGAAAAAAATATTCTTGAAAATAAATTTAATGTACTTATTCAGATAATTTCCCCCTCTTTTGCACAATAAGTATTTATTAAGTAATCATTTTGTTCTTGCTCTATGAATACAAGAATCATAAGACATCACCTTTCCCCTCAACTGGCTTACAGTCTATGAGAAAGAGAGAGAAAGAGAGATATATTAATAAATCTAATGAGGTATGGACAGAATACACAGTGGTTCACAGGCAGGATTGATCAGTTCAAAATGGGGGAAATATAAAATAACAACAACAACAATAAATTTCTAACAAGAAATTGTCTTAAAATTGGAATTTTAAGTAGTCTTTGCCAAGTGACAATGGGCCAGAGATCTTTAACTCACAGTATATGCCTAGCTACTCATTTCTCAGATGTGGAACATTTTAAGAGCTTGGTATGTAGTACCATTTAGGCCATGATAGAAACATTTCATTATTAGTTCAGTCTTTTATTAGCAGACCTCCTGGTGGCTTGAAAGTGTCAAAGTACCTCCTTAAGTGCCTTTATGCAGAGGGGAGCTTATTCAACTCATGGCATCTAACCAGGTAAAAGCATTTGGTGACCATTTGTTCACCCTTTTTTTTTTTTTTTTTTTTTTTTTGGTGCTCACAGTGACCTCCTTTCTCTCAAAAGAAGTGTGTGTTCTAAAAATTCTTTTTGCTCTGATCTATATTCATTATTATTCCCTTATACAGAAACAGCTATGTATGGATTTTAGTAAGATTTGTCAAATAAGGAGAAAAGAAGATACATAGGAAGAAATCAGGTTACCGCAAATGAGTAGGGAGATTTTTAAAAATCATTTCCCCATTACTGTACTATTATCACTCACTTTTTTTTTTTTAACTTTACTCGTTTTTGAATAACTGCATTATATAGGCCACGTGTGCCGACAGGTTTGGTTGGGTTTTGTTTATTGGTTTGGTTTGGTTTGGTTTATCTCCGGACCTTAAAAATAAATCAAATCATAGGTAGACAAGTCCCGAATAATATAAATTGTTTTAGCATGTTATTAACGTAAGAGTATATGTGTGCACACACACACACACACACATATAAAGATAAGTGTCATATAGAATATGAAAGTGTTAAAAAAAATATGAGTTATTCAAGAAAGTTCCTCAAAGGAGATGTATATTGATTAGAACTCAAATTAAATAGGAAAAAAAGGGAGTTGGGGCTTTAGGACACTATAAAACATATTTTTGCATCCTTCTTGCTTAGAATTTAGCTCAACATAGCAAGGACAATACAAAACAGAATCTCCAATTTCAATAAAACCAAGATCACCTATTACCTCAAACTGTGATATGTAGAAGAGGTATAGGATTAAGAATTGGTTTAGCAAAGTGCAAAATTTGAAATATATGTTTTTGAAGAGAGAAATACTGCTACAAAACAAATAGTTAAGCCTACAAAATTTGTTTCCTGACGATAATTGGAATCACAAAGTACCACAGAAGGTGGGGGTGAGGCAAGGGCTGAAAATGGGATTGGTTGAAAATCTGTCTAAGCGGTGGTTCTGTCCCCACCCTAACCAGCACAGTTAGAAAGGACAACAGAATGACAAATGAACAGACCATGGGATAAAGAAGGCACAAAAAGGAAACATCAATTCAATGTTTTCAACATTTGACTAAAAGGAATTTTGGGGGGAAAAAAGGAATATAAAGCATGCCAAGAAATTAGAAAAGAAAGTTACCTAGAATCGAAAGACATTAAGTCCTGACCAAATCATGAAATTTCACAACCATTAAGAGTAAAGACAAATCGGGACGCCTGGGTGGCTCAGTTGGTTAAGCCGCTGCCTTCGGCTCAGGTCATGATCCCAGGATCCTGGGATCTAGTCCCATGTGGGGTTCCTTGCTCAGCAGGGAGCCTGCTTCTCTCTCTGCCTCTGCCTGCTCTCTCTCTGAAAAATAAATAAATACATAAAATCTTAAAAAAAAAAGAGTAAAGACAAATCTCTGAAGATTTCTTTGGAGGAAAAAAAAATAGATGTCACCAACTACGTTTGGGAAGTGAGAAAGGCATTGGATTTCTTAGTAGAATATTGAATGCTGAAAGATGATGGAGTTACACTGTCAAATTCTTAGTAAAAATGATTTTTTAACCAGAAGCCTCTACCAGCTGAATTATCACTTATCTGTGAGTTAATGAGATATCAGACCAGAAATATCTAAGAAAAATTTATCTCTCCTCCTCCTACTCTTAAAACAAAACAAAACCAAAACCAAACAACAACAACAAAAAAATAGTGTGATAGTGAAAGCATCTTTAGAACAAGTGAGCTGTATATAGCTGAGAACACTCTTCCCAAACTGCCTTTGGAGAAGGACCAGTTTTTGTTTTTGTTTTTTAATCCCATGAACTATACTTTTATAAATTACAATAAAAATGAATTTCAAAAAAAATGGTTAATGATCTGGGATACTATGACAATGTCAAATTGCTATGAAAGTTTCTAAAACTCACAATTTCTGCACTTCTTTTGTAACAAATATGATGCAAATAGTCCTCTCATTGGTACAAGTAGAAATATATTATTGAAATAGGGAAGTAAATACCAGAAAACAAATACATAAAAAGTTGCCACTGGGAGCAGGATAAAGAGTGAAAAGTGGTGAAGAGGGATGGGGCAGAGATCATCATTTTTCATATAATTTTTAAGACCAGTGAAATATGAACTATGAAGATGTATTTTGTGAACATTAAAATTAAAAAAGAAAAAAATTATGGAGCAGAGGGAAATATACAAGGGTAGTAGGAGTAGGTCAAGCCGTGTGAGTTATAAAGCAGCTTTGGGGACAAGTCAGAGGTAAATGTTAGAGGAAGGTGTTGACATGAAAGATTATGTTTGACTATTGCTGAAAATCCATGGGGATAGAAGGAGAAAATTCATTCATTCATTCTCTCCACAGAGATTTATATGAACTGCCTCTTTAGGCTAAGTACTATTCTATGTACTCTTGAAGTCACAGCAGGAAAAAAAAAATCTCTGCTGCTATGGAGATTATGTTCTAGTGGTAGGGAGCCTGAGTGCAAATAGAGAAGTAAGTAAAACTATATGACCTATCAAGTGATTCAGCATCAGGGAGAAAACAAAGGTAATAAAGGAGGATGGCATAGAGCAGGGTGATCATTGTAGTTCACCATGATTCTGTATGCAAATGATACTGTACCTTTGAACCCATAACCTGGGAGTTTTGCCCCTTTTTAAGTGGAATCTAAGGAGAAATGCCCAAGGGAAGTACAGGGAATGATTTTTTTTTTTTTTTAAAGATTTTATTTATTCATTTGACAGAGAGAGATCACAAGCAGGCAGAGAGGCAGGCAGAGAGAGAGGAGGAAGCAGGCTCCCTGCTGAGCAGAGAGCCCGATGCGGGGCTCGATCCCAGGACCCTGAGATCATGACCCGAGCCGAAGGCAGCGGCTTAACCCACTGAGCCACCCAGGCGCCCCGGGAATGATTTTTTTGTGGGATGAACAGGGTTGGCATAATATTTACACTGAAACTGACATCATTATTTGAATGCAAAGGATGCTTAAAAGTTGAGCCTCTTATAATCCAGGAAGGAAGTTTACTCTTCACATACAAAAAAAAAAAAAAAAAAAAAAAAACCAAAAAACAATATTTCTAATTTAAAATCTAAGGAGAGTTTCATTACTGAGGGTAGAATAGAAAGAACAGAAAGTGCCTTATGATGACAAATATGTCCCTGAGTCCAAGGAAACAGGGGAGACAACAGATCTAGAAGGAGCCACAGATGGTCAGTACTTGGTCCCCCTTTCCCTTCTACCAGATTTGGGAAGGAAGAGATGGTGCAGGAGAGGAGGGCAGAGATCCTTTCTCAACTCCCCTTTTGTGCCAGCCACTGTCAGGCACTCTACATAGATCTCAATTAATTTAGTAGCCCTTGAGAGAGGCATTATCTTCTCCAGTTCAGAGGTAAGTAAAGCAACACTAAAATGGTAAGTGACTAGATGGGTTCAGGGGGAAGGCGAACCCTGAAAACCAGAAATCCAAACCAGAATGTTTCTATGTCAAAAGAATAGGATGTGGGTGCATCCTGAAAACGAAAAAAGCATGGTGCATCCATCTTCCTTGTTGTGTGCTAGGTGATGTGGTAACACCCCTTTTTCCATCCACTTCCCACCACCTCTGCTCAAGACTGTCATGTGAAGGAATGGAGAGACCATGGTCCCTGCAGGTCCTCGTTTCCCACTACCTTGACCTGTCAGGACTGTAGAGAAATAGAGAGGCATATGGGAGAGCATACACACAGGGAGACACATCTCTTCACACTCGGAATAGCTAAGTGAAGAAAACAAGTAATGCTTCAAAAAAAAAAAAAAAAAAAAAAGCCAGTTTGATACAAATGTTTCTATCAGACCAAATTTCTGCTGGGTACAATTTTCTTGTATTCTCTCTCCCTTGACCTAGTTTTACTCCAAATGGCTGAACCCAGAGTTCCTTTTCATAATATCTGCTAGTTTCTAACAAAGGTTTTCCACATTGGTTTGATTAGTGTTTTGCTTAGACTCTAGACCCCAGGAGAAATTGCTTTGAAATTATAGTTCTTGTTCTTAATGTGAATAAGCACCAAGGATGGAACAGGCAGGTAAAATCCAGTGGAATCCAAACAACCATCAGGAGGGAATGTGCCACTGAAAGGATAGAGACAGGGGAGCCAAAAGAGCTCACAGAAGGGGCAATGGCTCAGAAGCCTTTGGGAATCCCCTCTGTTTCTTTATTAAACATCATAATGTTAGGGGTTAGGGGAATCTTTAGAAACAACATTCTGGGACAAGGTCCTGGATATATTGTTCCTCTTCTTTGCTGGACTGTAAATCCTATGGCCTCATCCCTGGGACAGTGCTAGTGAATGCAGCTAAAAAACAAAATTTGTATGAGGGACTTATACAAAACGGTACCAGGTTGATCCTCTCTTCTCTTTCAGACCTTTCTGTGAGTGTGGCTAATCTGTAACTATTTACTCTGAATCTCCCCCTCTGTTATGGGCTGAATTGTGTCTACTCAAAACACATATGTTGAGGCCTTAATGCATAGTACCCAGAATGTGACTGCATTTGGAGGCAAGGTCTTTAAAGAGGTGATTGAGTTACAACGAGGTCATTGGGGTGTGAGCTAATCCAATATGGCCGTTGTGCCAATAGGAAGAGATTAGGACACAGACACGCAAGGAGGGAAGAACATGTGAAGGCACAGGGAGAAGGTGGCAATCTATAAACCAAGGAGAGGTCTCAGGAGAAAACAACCCTGCAAAACCTCTAATTTCTAGCTCTGAGAACTGTGAGAAAATAAATTTCCATTGTTTAAGCCCCTCAGTCTGTGTTACTCTGCTATGGTAGCCCCACACTGATGCACACTTCCTTCCACAACCTTGATCCACTCACAACATCATGTAACCTGCTAGAGCTAATGTTACCACTTTTATGGAGGAAAAAATAAAAAGGAGTGGATTCTAGTTTCATAGCACCCACTAGACTTTCATGGCCTTTCATCTGTCAGCCCTCACCTTTCTTCATTTATCCTTTTTTTTAAAAGGATTTATTTATTTATTTTAGAGAGAGAGAGAGAACACGTGAGCAGGAGCAGGGGGAGGGGCCAAAGGAAAGTGGGAGGGAGAATCCCAAGCAGACTTCCCACTGCATGGAGCCCCATGCAGAGTTCGATCACATGACCTTGAGATCATAACCTGAGCCAAAATCAAGAGTCAGAGGCTTAACCAGCTGAGCCACCCAGGCCCCCCTCTTCATTTATCTTTGGAAGATGGTTGGTTGGTTGGGTTTTGAGAGGATTAAGTTTTAGGGAAAAGGAAAGGCTTTTCTAAAAATTTATTTTTGAGAGGAAAGGTGCCATAGAGAGTGAAATCTTGGAACTGCTGGACAGAGAATTTGCTCATATATCATCAAAAACAGCTCTTCTCCTACTGGCACTGAAATGGTGAGCAGCATAAATCTCAGCTACTGGATGGGCTCACCTGCTCAGGGGGCAGAAATCTGACCAGGGCTTCTCTCCCAGGTCCAGTTCACCAGTTCACTGGAAATCTTGGCTGCACATCAGCAACAATAAACACAGCAAGAGAAAGCCTCTGGGGTCAGCTGGACTTCTCTGCCGTCTTTCTCAGTTGGATGGATCCAGGATTAATGTTTTTAGGATGAATACTGATGCCTTACCTTTTACTTAGCATAGGACCCCACTTATGCTTTGTGCAAACTGATATATGCACACACACACACACACACACACACACACACACACACACAGGTTTGACTGGAAGGAATGTGGGTCATACTAATAATCTTATCATCTAATGTAAACAGCTTCATGACAAAAGCAGTTAAGCTTTAATGGTTATGTGGTCCTCAATGCTTGATCGCTTAATGGACCCACACATTATACTCAATTCACAAAACACATGTTGATGAGCCCAACAGAGTCATTACCACCAAGAGATGGGATATTCAGAATTGAGGTGGCAGAAGCTACACAAATCACTTAGAGTGAAGTCCTCTCCCTTTACTGGTTAAAAAAATAAAAGCTTAATAGAATCAGTATTACCGTACTGTCTCATTCATTGACTAGAGACCAAGGAAGAAAAAATTATGCCAACCTTTGTTTTGCCTTAAGAGGGGAAATTAAGTGGTATTTTATGAACTTTCCATATAGAATCTGAATTTGGAATTCCAGTGCTGTCCTGACCAGATTTTTACTTCTCTGTACACTCTTCAGCCATTAAAAAAGGAAAAACCAAACCAAACCAAAACAAAACAAAATAAAACAAAACCCACCAAAACTGCACTTGGTAAGTTAACTTTACTTCTGGCCTACAAAGCCATTCTCATCCAGGTTCCCTCACAACCAAAGAATTGGGAAAGAACCATCACAGATGATCCAATGGATCTCAGAAAATAAATAATTAATTAATTAGCTTAATTAATTGATTGATTAAATTACCCCAAAGCATGATTTTCAGTGTATGGTTTTATTTGTTTATTTGTTTTCCAATACTCTACAATATCCTGTAGAGTTCCCTCTTGGTCAAGCTAATCTGTGAAAAAAACAAGAATTGCCATACTCTTCACATTCAGATGCCTCAGAGCTGACATCAAAAAGGTTTCTACTAAGAAACCAACACATACTGATAATTTGAAGAGTGGAGTATAACTGCAAATCTCATTTTCTAATGAGTCTGACATTTTCTAAAGGCGCCTGACACGGGACTTGATCTCACAACCCTGAGATCATGACCTGAGCTGAAATCAAGAGTTTGATGTTTAACTGACTGAACCACTCAGGGGCCCCCCCAAACATCACTTCTTAATAACAAACCATATTTGGCATTTGTCGGTGGTTTATAAGTGCAAAGTCCTATACATGTTACCGCATTTGATTTTGAAAATGACTTTAGGGAGGTTTTAAGGCACGCAATAGTGTCCCATTGTCTGAGGATGAGCCTTTCAGAGACATACTCTGAACCAAAGATGAGCATGAAAGTGATTTATTAAGGGCTCCCAGGAGCAACTGGTAATGGGTAATTAAGACAAGGCAGGGGAAGAAGCCAAGCAAGCATGTGGTTTTAGGGAAAGTCCCAGACTCAGCCTCATCCCACCGAGGAACTCTGGGTGTAAATGATGCTTCACAGTCTGTACTGACCAAGCCAGAAGCTCTTGTATTTTGACATCAGTTGTGTGTTAGCTGATCGTGCCCAGAGCACCTGCCTCTCTCCCACGTCCCGAGAAGGACCGTAGGTGCTATGGTAGAAGGGAAAGCACACAGAAGTCGGGAGTGGCGGCAATGGTCAAAGAGACCCAGGGGACCTGGGAGAAGCACTATGAAGGTCTCCTCCAGTCACTGACAGTGGAGGGACGGAGGTCCCCAGGCACTCCTTGTTTGCCTGGAATTCCAACCTGTGGCTCCACTAAAATGCTTTGTCCTGCCTCCCCTGTGGTCCACTTGGTCAGCTCCTCTTCCCACACTTTCAGCACAAAACTTATATTCCTTTGAAAGAGTTTTCCAGCACCATCCCACACGGAGGCACTCATTATCTTCTTTTCCTCCTTGTTGTACACCAAAAGTATGGTCCTCATTACACATTATCTTAAATATGATCTCTTTTGGTCAATGTGTATAACTCTGAGCCCATGAAGGGCAAGGCTGGCAACTTACTCATCTCTAACCTCGGTACCATTCACAGAGCCTGGCTTATAAAAGCTCCTCAATGCACATTTGATGAGTAGACTTAGCAAATGAACTTAACCAACATGAAATCCAGTGATTTCTCTATAGCAAGCAAGTGAAAAAACCTTCTGCCATTTTTTCTTAAATGTGGTTAAAGTCTCCCTCTTTTATATTTTCCCCATATCACTTTTTTTATTGTAGTAAGCTCACTTAACATGAGATCTATCCTGTTAATAAATTTTAGCTCTACAATTACAATGTTGTTCACAGTAGTATACAGATTTCTAGAACTTAATCATCTTGCATACCTGCATACCTGAAAATTCATACCTGTTGAATAACAATCCCCCTCTCCCCACATCCCCTAGTAACCACTATTCTACTCTCTTCTTCTACTTCTCCACTCTCTTGTTTGAATATTTTATTTACCTCATATAAGGGGTATCATGAAGGATTTGTCTTTCTGCAACTGACTTAATGTCCCTTAGCTTAGCTTCCCCCAATTTCATCTAAGCTATTGCACATGGCAGGATTTCATTCTTGTTTTTCAGGATGAACACTGTTCTACTCTGTGTATCTGCCTTGTTCTCTTTATCCATTGGTGGACATTTCATTGTTTCTACTTCTTGGCTATTGCATATAATACCACCATGAACACTGGATGTGCAATTACCTCTTCAAGATCCTGATTTTAATTCTTTTGGATAGATACCCAAAAGTGGGATTGCTGGATCATATAGTATGTGCATTTTTTAAGTTCTGAGGATCTCCATACTGGCTACGATAGTGGCCTCACCAGTTTACATTCTGACCAACACCATGTACAGAGCTTCCATTTTCTCCACATTCTCGCCAACACTTGTTACCTTTGGATTTTTTGGTAATGCTCACTGAACGGGTGTTAGCCATTTGTTTGTTTCTTTGGAGAAATGTCTGTTTAAATGTCTATTTGTTTGCCCTTTTCTTTCTTTTTTTTTTTAAAGATTTTATTTATTTATTTGACAGAGAGAAATCACAAGTAAGCAGAGAGGCAGGCAGAGAGAGAGGAGGAAGCAGGCTCCCTGCTGAGCAGAAAGCCCGATGTGGGGCTCGAACCCAGGACCTGGGATCATGACCTGAGCTGAAGGCAGCGGCTTAACCCACTGAGCCACCCAGGCACCCCTGTTTGCCCTTTTCTTAATTGAATTATATTTTTTTCACTATTGGGTTGAAAGACTTCCTTATGTACTTTGAATATTAACCCCTTATTACATATCTAGTTGACAAATATTTGCTCCCATTCTGTACATTGCCTTTTCATTTTGTCAATTGTTTTCTTTGCTTTGCAGAGACTTTTCAGTTTGATGTAGTCTCTTTTGTTTATTTCTGCTCTTGTTGGCTGCACTTTTGATATCATGCCAATAAATGATTGCCACTAACTGCCATGTGTAACTTGGACCAAGTCCCTTATTTTCCCTTAATCAAGTATAATAAGGATAGCAACATATAGCTAAAAGTATTGGGCTGAAGAGTAAATGACATATTTACATAAGTAGGGTAGACAGTAGCATTTTAAAACTGATATGCTTTTGTCCCTTTTTTTTCCTAATAGAACCAGCCATAAGTCATCTTTCCATAAGTCTCAGATCCTGTCCATTCTTCTAAGAATGATAGAATAACCCCATGGAAAAGTATTCCATATCTACTTGAACATAAAATATAATTCATCTACTCATTTCTCTCCTTTCTTTTGGAAAACTAGTTGTCATTTCCTGAGAAAAGTAGAAAACTTTTAGGTCAGATGTACAGGTAATATAGCAAAAAGGAAATAATGGTTATGATTTGGGGAGGGAAAGAAAACCTATAAGATATGTGAAAAGCTATATATTTGAGTGGTTGGATGTAGGGCCCAATAAATGAGGCTCAAATGATTCCTCTGAGTCATCAAAAAGAACACCAAATTATAACCTGTACACAAAGTTTAACAAAGGAAAAGAACTGTGTGGGAATTTTGTTTAATATACCAGTATGGTTTTTAGGGAATTTTTATTATTTAAAGCCAACATCAATTAAATTAAACATCAACTAATCTGGAGATTCACATATGTGAATTAAGTCATCTCTCAATACCGATAAATCAAAGCAGCATTTTACACACTATCTAGCATTAAAACCAAAAGAGCCAACAGTATCAGAGGACTTGTGAGCAACTTCTCTGGTCAATAGTTCTCCATGAAACATCTATATAGTGAAGCCTAATAACACTGAAGAACAAAAGTCAAAAAAGTATTATAGTTTTAGATCCATTTAAACCAAATACAAAGATTAAAAAAGGTGACTGTTAATCCTGAGGATAAAGAAATTACCAAAGTGAATAAAAGAATCTGAACCATGACCCTCTCTCTCTTTCTCACAAAAGTGAAGATGAAGTACAAAACAAAACCCATAAGATTTGAGTTGGTAGTTCAAAAGAACTGGCTAACCATCCAAGTTTAACCCAGAAATAACCCAGGACTATTTTTCCCAGAATATCAAGAATACTTCAGGAGTATCTCCAAACAATTTTCCAGGATAAAAGGAAGAAATTATCCTAAGAAATTAAAGTCCAGGCCACACGGCCTCACTGGTGAATTCCACCAAACATTTAAAGAAGAATTAATGCCAATCCTCCTCAAACTCTTCCGAAAAGTAAAAGAAGAGGCGATAAACCATAAATCACTCTAGGAAGCCAGTATTACTCTAAACTAAAGCCAGACAGAGAAAGACAGATACTGCATGATTTCATTTACATCTGGAATCTGAAAACCAAAACAAGTGAACAAACAAAAGTCATAGATACAGAGAATAAATTGGTGGTTATCAAAGGGGAAAAGGGTCGGGGGCAGGTGAAAAGTGTGAAAGGGTTCAATTTTCTGGTGATGGACGTTAAATAGACCTACAGTGATCACTTTCTTGTGTATACAAATATCAAATTATTATATCGTATACCTAAAACTAACATAATACTATATGTCAACTTACCTCAATTAAAAAAAAAAAAAGAAAAGGATACTACAGGCCAATCTCCCTTACAAATATTGATGCAAAAATCTCAACATGTTACCAGCAAACCAAACCCAACAGCCTATTAAAAGGATTATATACCATGACCAAGCGGGAATGCAAAGAACATTAATCATGCAATGCACCACGCTAAGAGAATAAAACAAACAATCCATATGGTCCTATCAACTGACATAGAAGAAACATTTGATAAAATCTAACATCCTTTTGCAATGAAAACACTCAGAAAATTGAGAATTGAAGGGAAATTTCCCAACATGATGAAAGTCATTAATGAAAAATCCATGGCTAACATCATGCTCAGCGGTGAGAGTTCTTGAAATTCATCCATATTAGAACATAAATCAGGACAGCTGCCTGGCTCAGTTGGTTTAGTGACTGCCTTCGGCTCAGGTCGTGATCCTGGAGTCCTGGAATCGAGTCCCACATCAGGCTCCCTGTTTGGCAGAGAGCCTACTTCTCCCGCTTACCTCTCTCCTCTCATGCTCTCTCTCTCTCTCATTCTCTCTCTCTCTCTCAAATAAATAAATAAAATCTTAAAAAAAAAGAAACATAAATCAGTAACTCATTGCTTTCTATGGCTGAATAGTATTTGACTTTATGTGGAAGAATCCCGACACAAAAGATCACACATGGCCTGACTCCATTTATAGGACAGACCCAAAATTAGCAAATCCATAGAAACAGAAAGCAAACCAGGGTTTTTTAGGGATTGGGGAAACAGGGGAAATGGGAAATAACTGTCTAACGGACATAGGGTTTCCTTTAAGGGGCGGTGAAAATGTTTGGATCTAGATGTAAGTGGTGCTTGCACAACACTGTGAGTATACTAAATACCACTGAATACTCACTTTAAAATGGCTAATTTTATGTTATGTCAAGTTCACCTCAAAAAAAAAAAAAAGGACGAATTATTTGCTCACTGTGACAAAATAACATAAACTTATATGGATGAAGGAAACACAAAAGAAAAGTTTCTTCCTAACTTCAGTCCTTTTAGTTCAGGAATTCCAGGCCTGAGATCTCAATTCTGGAAAGGACTTCAACATCTGGTCACCAGCCACCCACCTGGCATTACTGTGCTTTTCCCCTGGGGTCACTCAGCCTCTGCTCTTAGATGGCAACAGCCTCCCTGAGACAGACCATTCCCTTCCTGAACAGCCCTATTAGAAAATTCTTTCAGTAATCTGCTGAAGTGGGCCTCCCTGTATGACACATAGAAGTAGTAATGAATTTCATCTCACCATAGAAGTGGGGTCAGTCCTCCTGGACTGGCACTGATGACACATTTTACAAGTAGATTAACTGTGCTATTCAAAAGCAAGTTCACATTCAAAAATTATCATTCTGATTTCCTTTTTTTTTTCTTTTTTTGGTTGTTTTTTTTTCAGAGTTCAAACAGATTGCAAATATTCATGCCAACCCATCCAGTGATGCCTTACTTGATGATTAATTTCTTTTTGAAGTTTAAATTATCAACAGTTGCTCTGAGGATTCTGACGTGGAAGCCTACTCCAAGCATGGCTTCTGATCAAAGCAAGCCTGGGAAAATCGAGGAAGGAGCCCTCAGCGCTGAACTGGGATGGGAGCTCTATAGTGGAGTGAGCCGGCACACCGGAGAAAACAGTAACGATTAGATGAATTATAAAACAAGTGCTAGCACACCCATTCACACTCAGGCGAACACACACACACAAAGGCACTCTGTTACATGCTTTACATGTGCCTGCCATTTCATTTAATCCTTAATAACTCCATGAGGTAGGTACTCTAGGACCCCCAGTCCACACATGGAAAAACTAAAGTAGAGATAGGTTTGGGATTTACCAAAGGTCACACCCTAGGAAAGCAGTGAACAGTAATAGGCTTAGAAGTGAGGGTCTTGACCGCTGTGATATCCTGCCTGGCAGTGAAAAGGACGTGAATGAGGAGTTAAGAACCGACCTTCAATTCTAGTCTAAGTGTTGCTATTTGCTCTCTGTTTGCGTTGGCCAAAATCCATTGATTTGTCTCTTTGTTTATTTTCTACCTCTTCTCCCCTCTCCTTCCTCTTCAAGCTCTACCCCCTTCTTCCCTTCCCCCTCCTCCTTCTCTCTCTTTTTCTCTGAAACAATAAAATTATACTGGATTATACATCAGGTCCAATTTTTCCCTTGCATGTTTTGTAAGTCTCTACTATGAATAGTCAAGTACAAGTAGGATGTATGGAGCAGGTGTCTCTGAGAATATTCTTAGAAGTTTTCTTTTTCACGATGAAAATGATTTATATAAACTGAACTCAAAATGGTTTGCTGCTTTCATGGAAAGAGGAATGTAAAACTGTTAAGAACCGGTACCATCTTTGACTTTCCCCGATTCAATGATTTTCCAATATGAGACAGAAACGATGAACAAATTGACTGGAAACAAGATGCTCATGTTATTCTGGAAAGTAAACGTTTTAAATTAACCTTAAATAAGCTCTGCTACTGACATTGTTGGTTTTCAGTTCCTATTGCATCGTTCCTTCTTCCCAGTAACTGTCACTGAATATTTTTGCCTTGTGTTTTTTTTGTTGTTGTTTGTTTGTTTGTGTGGTTTTGGTTTTTTTGCACGAGAAACAATTGTCCATCATGCCAAATGAGCACCACCTGATTCGGAGCTATTGAAAAATGGTTGAGTTTTCCATTTCTCTTTCATATCTAATAACCACCATTATCATTTAATACCTATAGAGATGAGCCTTAAAATAAACATCCTTCCAGATTTCTCCATGAACTGTAATTATATTTCAAAATGAAAAATCACATTTTCATTTTGAAATATAATTGCCTTTGCTAAGATGTGAATGAATGATCAAAATACAGCTGTTTCTAAAAGCTCGTGAGCGTCTTTTTATACTTGCCTGTAGTGGCACTTTTTTTTCCATCTAACACCATTTTCAGAGATTTTAGTGTCCCAAATCACCTCTCATTGACACAGACATAAATTCATCTGATTTATTTACTAGTAGAAAAGGCAAACCCCTTTCATAAAGTTTGCTTGCAACAAAATATTGCTGCTAACAGTGTATCAAAAAACTGCATGCATAACTAAATCCATAGAAATAAATTTCCAATCACCCTTAAAAGCAAAGGCACTAAAAAAATTATTTGTAAGTGTTGAGTGCAGATGGACAGTGGGAGTAGCATTGTGTCTATCTAGCAAGTGCAGAGGATCAAAAGCGGTAATTCTGAACTCTTTAAACACCAATTTCACATTGTCATTGAAGCGTTTCCAAACTGTTTAATTATGTACAGTGCTGCGCTAAGGATCAAGCCAGGAATTATATACAGCTGCTAGAAGGTGATAGGTAGGCATAGCTGGGTAAAGGTCTGGTCACGGAGACACCAGGAAGACATTCTTGTCTCTTCAAAATAATAGTCTTCTGAAAACACGGAAGCAACTATTGCTTCTACAATACACTAAAAATGTGATTCAATATTTATGGAATGAATGACAAAATGTCAAAAACTCAGTTACTTCATTATCAAATGGAGTAAAAATTCGAATCCTATAAAGTTGTTTTGAGATTCAAATGATATGCTAGATGCTGTTAAAATATTTTGTAAATTATAACATTCCTCTGCAAATGTGTGGTGAAGTGTTAAAATACCAGATTATGCAAAACTTTTGAAGTTCACATTACATATGAAGTGACTCACCAAAACTTCAAGGTAGTATTTTAATATATAAGCTGGTGAACCAACTGAAGATCCATTACAGCTCCCACCCCAAACAGAAAGTAATTATTCTTGACAAGCGGGCCTTAAGTGACCTCCCTTTCTGTTTCCCCTTATTGAGTCATGATGCTGGAACTGGGAGTTGGCAAAAACAGGTATGTGATTCCTCTTAGAAAACTTTGACTAGGGGCGCCTGGGTGGCTCAGTCAGTTAAGCCTCTGCCTTCAGCTTGGGTCATGATCCCAGAGTCCTGGGATCAGAGTCTCCCTTTGGGGTCCTTGCTCAGTGAGGAGCCTGCTTCTCCCTCAGCCTGCCACTCCCCTTGCTTGTGCTATCTCTCTCATTTTCTCTGACAAATAAATGAATAAAATCTTTAAAAAATAAACAAGCAAAAAAAAAAAACTCTAAAGCTTTTCCTCTTACACTTAGACCTTCATTTTCACTGGCTGTTACATCAAGATGGAAAGGAGATTATTGCCCACATTATACCATGAGTAAGCTGAGACTGAAAGCAGTCGGGAAACATGCCCAAGACAACACAGTCAGTGAGAAGTAGGGAGAATCCAACTGCCCTTGTGAATCCTTATTTCTCATTCAGACACCCTTCAGCCTTCCTGGTCCTCCAGCATCTGAAAGTTCTGTCTTAGAACTGTATTCCTTTCATAAGAATCATGGGCTCCTATGTGGTCCAATTGAAAGGGATTTTATGAATGGTTATCAGTAGTTTCACTGCCATCGAAATGAATTTCAATAATTTTCTTGTGATCATTTTCGAAAGAAAAGAAAAAGACAAAACAAGAAAACTAATGAGATGTGGGACAGAAGACATTGGGGATTTGACCAAGTTTATCTGGTCACACACTGGATATTATAGACACAGCCAGTTCTGGCTCCAGAGACACCTGTATCTAAATAGAGACACAGCAAGGTAGATTCATATATTCTGGAAACACAAATAAAAAACAAATTGGAACCAAGATATAAAAAACTGTACAAGCTGCACATCAGATATGTGTTGATATAAATGGAGCAGAATTTGAAATTCATACATGATACCCTTCAGTAGGGTACAGGAAGGTCATGTCCACATTAAGCAGAGTAGGAGTTAGTAGATCTTTCCATTGGGACAGTCCTGGAGAGTTCCATGCGATTTTAAAAGCTGTTTGTTTAATGCTCAGGGGCGCCTGGGTCGTTCAGTGGGTTAAGCCTCTGCCTTTGGCTCTGGTCATGGTCCCAGGGTTCTGGGATCGAGCCCCGCTTCGGACTCTCTGCTCAGCAGGGACGCTGCTTCCCACTCTCTCTCTGCCTGCTTCTCTGCCTCCTTGTGACCTCTCTCTCTCTCTGTCAAATAAATAAATAAAATATTTTTTAAAAAGTTGTTTAATGTTCAGAGATGAATCATTCTGATTTGACAACTATTCAGGGACTTAATGAATTTTGAAGGCCAAATAAGATATTACAGACAAAAAATAAATATCAATAAGGATGGATATATACATCCATCTGGAAAACAGATTTCTCCAAGAAATCTGAAGCACCACTAATAATCCAGAGACAAAATTTGACGAGGGCAAGAAAAAGGTAATAAAAAAAAATGATAAATGTGCATCCAAGTCAACACAAGTCAGCAGAATGCATACTTAGTGCAGCCCCTTCCGTTTTTCCTTCTCATCATTTTCTTAAGTCCAAGCTATTCTTCACTTTCCTCCCCCTCCCCTCATTCAGTCAGCCTTCCCAAACATGTCCCTTCCATGACTGTCCATTCTTGAACTTGGGCTGTTGTGATCTCACATGGGTGACTTTTAAAGTCTCTCCCCTCCCTCCAGTCTTGCCTCTCCAACCCATACCAGACTCCCTATTCAATGCATATTTGACAAAGTCATTCCTAGCCTTAAACATCTCCAAGGACTTCCAAACCATTTTAAATTCAAACCACTTGGTAAATTCTCAGACATTAAGAACTAAGGAGTATTAGTTTGAGAAACACTCCCAGTTGAGGTATGTTGCACAAGTAAATTCATAAACGTAAAAGTAAACATGGGCAATAAAATTAAGAACCTGTATCCAGTTATAACTGATATAGCAACTCATCAAAATCCAAATCTTTCCCTCTTCATTAGCATGCAGCCAGGCAACATTTCCCACCCTCCTTTGCAGTTAGCCAATATGTAGCCATGTGATTGAATTCTAATCACTGGGATATGAGCCAAAGTGACGCGTACTCTTTCCAAGCCTGCCTATAAAAAGCTCCCATGTGGCCCCTCAGGGTTCTTTATGCCCTTCTAGGCATTGAAACGGAGAGGCACACAGGGAAACCTAGGAATTCTCTGAAGACATCTAATATTCAGTTTATATTCCAATTTCCCTAATTGTTCCAAAGTAGCTCTTAGAAATTATTTTTTTAACATCAAAACCTAATCAAGGTTCGCGCCTTACATTTGATGATTCCTTTTCAATTTAAAACACTCCCTTTCTCTTTTCATAACAATAATGCCCTGAAAAGACCAGACTCTTTGTCTTACTGAATGTCCTTCATTCTAAATTTTTCTTAACATTTCCTTGTTAATTGTTCCTCAGTCCTTTTTATTTCCTGTAATCTAAAGTTAACTCCGAAGGCTTATTTTAGCTTGGCAAACAATCTTGGTCAGAATACATCATAAATGCTGTTGGGTCCTCTATAAAGAATCACTTTGAGATACATAACTTCATGTAGACCCATTATTCTGAAAGATACATTGAATCATTGTATGAAAGCAGTGATGAACAGGGAAACCCAGAGAAACACAAAGGTATGTTTGTAATGATCAGAGAATCTATGGTGTGATATGCTGGACACTTTGCCAATATCCTATTCTTCCACAAACATCACTAATGGTCTTAACATCCTTATTGATCAATAATTAATGCCTGAATTTGTAATTTTATTGGGGATTACAAAAGGGCAATTGTCTAGGTATTTCATTCTTTCTGAATAAAAAGTTGCTACATTTATTAACTCTTATTCTCCTGTTAAGGAGAGCTTTTCTTCATCACCTCGGTATGAACTACTTCATATTGTAGCTTTCCTAAAATTGGGATGCATGCATTTTTCTGAAAACGTCATGTTGATGATTTCTAATAATAAACAAGAAAGTGTGAACATAAAAACATTTTAGATTCTAAGAAATACAGCCATCCAATTGAGATCAACATACCCTGATCAAATGTGGAGGAAGAGTATTGCTGTTATACTATATATATATATATATATATATATATATATATATATATATATATAGAAAGAGAGAGAGAGAGAGAGGTATATGTATTAGTTTTAGTGACAAAAGCATGAAGTCTATTGGATCTTAATAAGCCTAATAAATATAACCATAAAATCCATTAGAAAATATAAAATTTCAGGTTTTAAGAACTTGTTCTCGAAAGTAAAATATTATACTCCATTTCTCCTTCAACAAATGTTTATTACTCTTGCTTGTATTAAATGTTCTTAAAGGCAAAATTCTCCATGAATGCTCATCCATCTTCCTCCTCTTCCCCAACTAACAACCTCACACTTCACATATGAATATGCCTATATCAAAAGTTTCTCTAGGGGCGCCTGGGTGGCTCAGTGGGTTAAGCCGCTGCCTTCGGCTCAGGTCATGATCCCAGGTCCTGGGTTCAAGCCCCACATCGGGCTTTCCGCTCGGCGGGGAGCCTGCTTCCTCCTCTCTCTCTGCTTGCCTCTCTGCCTACTTGTGATTTCTCTCTGTCAAATAAATAAATAAAATCTTTAAAAAAAAAAAAGGTTTCTCTATAAAAACCAGTATAACCTTAGCAACGATGCATGTGTTTAGTCTAATCAAGCCCAAAGAGTGAAGCTCTTAATATTTTTGTATTAAAATATTAGTGTAACTTGTAAAGTGCACCCAGAAACACTGTTTTTTCTGTGAACCATGAGAAGTTTTTCCCAGGCATACCTATGACGTTGATGGGGGCAGCAGGAGCAGGGGTGATGGAAATTTCATCCCAGCCCCTTTGGGTAGAATCCCTGGCTCTTTATGCTTATGTCCTGGATCTGTCTGAACCTTCCCAGGGCCTGGGTTCTCATGGACTTACCAGGCAACTTACTCAGTTTGTGAAATGATCAAAATATTAGGACTTTATCTTTTATATTGATTGCAAATTTATTTTTTGGTCATTTTTGTGGATTCATCCAAGTCCACTTTCTGAAGCAATGCAAGTTTAATATTTGTATAAGGCAACTATTCCCTCATTTTAAAAGGAACTTGTACCACTGAACTGTCCTGTGTTCTCAAACTTGAGCTGTGCATCTAACTTCCTCCTACCATCATTATGGAGCATCATTTCAAGAACTGTCTGTAGCCCTGGGGGTCTTCCCAGATTGTACTCCAGCTGGCCATGGTCCTACCAACAGTGTGATACCAGAACTGTCCCCACGTGGCAGGGTACAAGGGGCAGACAGATGGACCATGAGACCTGTGATCTGGCTGTGCACATTGGGTCGTGACAGGTTTTGTCAGTGAAGACAAGAGAAATCATTGAGCACTGACTAGGGACCGAACTCTGAGTCTAACCAGCATTGCCTTATTTAACTCCTAAAACAATGTTAGGAAGTAGTAAATGCGTTTTCTATTACTGCTGTAACAAATCATCATAATGTTGTCAACTTAAGACAACACCATTTTCATGTCTTACAATTCCATAGGCCAGATGTCCTGGGATGGTTCTCAGGTTAAAATCAAGAGCTCTTCAAGGCTGTGCTCCTTTCTGGAGGCTCTTGGGGAGAATCTGTTTCCTTGTTCATGTAAGCTATGGGCAGAATTCAGTTCCTTGCTATGGTAGGACTGAGGTCTCTTATCCTTGTTGTCAGCTGAGGGTCACCCCTGACTTCTCTAGGCAGCCTGCAATCTTTGGCTAGCAGCTGCCTTCCTCCACTGCCACCCAGCAAGGGAGGTCAGCTCCATCTCATGATGCAAATCACTACAGCCTGTTTTTCCATTCTCACAGCTCTCTGATGACTCATCTGCCTTCCTCTTCCAATTTTAAGAGTCCACGTGATTACATTGAAACCATCCAGATAATCTAGGATAAACTTCCTATTTTAAGGTCCATTGATTATTGGTAGCCTTAATTCCTTCTGCAACCTTAAGTCTCTTCACAGAGCAGTATAACATATTTGCAGGCCTAACCCAGGAAGTGAAGATCATGGAGGAAAAGCGCCTGCCTACGACAAGTAGGTGTTAATGTTTCCATATCACAGAGAATTGAGGCAGCGAGAGCAGTCGCTGGAAGAAAATATAGAAATATCCTTCTTGGATCTGGATTTCAATGAGACACGTAATGAAGCTCTAGTTAAAGGACCAAAACTAATGACATCTGGAGACCTAAAACTGTAAATAATCTTATTACAATGATGTAAGTTTTGGACTCAGTCTATTAGTATGTTTGTTTGATTATGGCAGAATAGAGGGGAACCCAGCTGGGCTCACCTGTGGCAGCTGATAAGATTACATTAGCCACGGAACATGGGATTCCTCTGCTAGCCCCAGGGCAGAACCCTCTCTCTTTGCCTGACTTGACATTGCTGTACCTGTTGGGACCTGCAGGTGAATAGTCACCTCCCTGACCAGAGAAAGTGGAGCCCAGCAACAATGGGATCTACCAGAATAAAATCCCACTTCCCTTCTCGTCCAAGAGCATGCCTGGTCACAAAGGATGCACTTAGTACTGTTCCACTTATATAAGGTGTCTAAGGTAGTCTAGCTCATAAAAAGAGGAAGTAGATGATGGTGGCCAGGAATTAGAAGAGGAAGAGATGGGGAATTGTTGTCCGATGGGTAAAGAATTTCAATTTTGTAAAACAAAAAAGTTCTGGAGATCAGTAGCACAACAGTGTGAATATAATTAACACTACTGAACTGTACACTTAAAAATAGTTAAGATGGACAAATTTGATATTATATATTTTTTATGCCACAATAAAATATACAAAATGCTCGGTCTCTTAATTATGTAAATTTAGTTTGCCTCCTCAGATTTTACTGAAATTGCCTGAAAAGAATGACAGCTGGTGCATTCAGCAAGTCTCATATCCTCCATTATAAATATAAAGTTCTGGAATATAAACTCCTCATGAATATTTCCCTGAATACCATATGTATTACTGGGAATGTACCAGGTGCCCCATAAGAATCTGTTCAATAAAAGAGAGAGAAAACAAACCATTAAATGACTGACTTTAGAAAAAAATAAAATCTACCTAAAGCAAGAAAAAGAAGTCATGTCCATAATGTACATGGACTGGGACAGATTTACCTACAAGGAGTTAAAGGTCACCCTGAGTTTGCAGGTCTGAATGGCTTTAAAACAGTGGTATCCTTAGCAGCAATAGGGACGAGAACTGGTCTAGAAGCCAGAATACCCAGCAATTTTCTCCTTTCCCAAAGTAATATTCTCACCCTCAATTTAAGACCGAATATAGAAGATCTCATGTAATTTAAATATTATGTTAACAGGGACTACCTAAGTCTTAGTTGACCAATTGTCTCTGCTTTTTTTGAACGTGACTTAGTTTTCGGGTAGAAGCTTGATAAAGCACCAGAAACCAAGAACTTAAGTGTCTCTTTTCTGGCTAAATCTTTTGGAGTAATTTACACCTCTTTTGTTTCCACTTGTATCTGAAATACCTCCTCAACTTTATTGTACTTTCCATGACCATGAAGTTGGCATTACATATTTGACTCATTAAAAGCAATAATGCATTCCGAGGACTGGTCTGTGCACTTGACCCAGAGCCACTTACACAGATTTTGCACACGTGGATAACCGAGTCTGCAATTTCCCTCCACGGCACAGCCACGGTGAGTGTGCAACACCCAGTCCCCTGGCGGCCCTAGATGATCAATGGTTGTGTACAGCATTTAGGGAGGATGATAACAAATTCACCCTAAAGAATAAAAGAATGGGAGCAATTCGACTTCTCACCTCAGGGGGAATAAAAACAGATCCTTCTCCCTTCAGAAAGAACTAAGAATTCTGTTCACCAGATGGCCTCCTGCTTTGTGTGTGTACGCGTGTGTGAGATGGAGGGGAAGCCGGAATCCCACACTGCTGTCTATCTATCCAGTGGGTACTCCAACTTTAAACCTGACTCATCGGATAACCCAGGGCAAGTCTTCATGTCTGAGTTTCAAGATGCCTGGCAAGTATCACTCTTTTTACCTCCTGCAGATTTCTGAATCACTTGAGCTACTGGAGTCACAGAGGTAACAAGAGGTCAGCCTCATTCCTAATGAAGGTGTCACGGGAGACCGTGGGTTTGCTATGTGAGCAGAGTCAGCTTTCAAACACTACACCTCCAACCTAGGCTGAGTCCTCACCCAGGGGAAGGTAGCCCTGGCACCCCTGGAGTGGGATGGAACAGGCCCCCTGCTCCACAGGCGGGCTGGGTGGAGGGAGAAAGGGGAAGTAGGCGGGGCTAAAACACTGGCTATTAGTCCCCACCCTACACTGGGAAAGAATGAGGGGCAGGGCAGGAGGCAAGCAGGGATTATGAAAATCCTTCCTCCAGAGACCAGAGGAGTGTGAACAAAACGGTTTCCCTCTAACGCTGTGCTTGCCAAGTAAAAGGAATTTCCTGGGAAATGAATGATCCATCAGCCAGGCCAAAGGAATTGTGGCAGGAGCCTTTAAATAAAAAGAGGAGGGGGGGCCAGAAAGGGAGAAGGAGGGAGAGGAGGTAGGAGAGAAGAAAAGAAGGAAAAGGGAAAGAGGGAGAGAGAGAGATTTTATGACTGATGTGCACACATATACATTCAGTTGTGGATACTGTATATGCTCTATGTATTATACTAAAAATGACCAGGTTTTTCCCCAGTGGTGGAGTGGGTATTTGTTCAGAGTCCCCACAGATCTGAGCAGGCACAAGTTTATTGGCTACCTTCAAGGCAGAGAAATACCAGGTGTTTGAAATTGTGTTCTTTATGCATGTAATTGTTTACTTGTTTGCTGAGTCCCCATCAGTAAAGCTTTGTGAGTGCAGGGACTCTGGCTTGCTCTCTGCTCAGTCACCAGTGCCTAGAATAGTGTCTGATAGATAAAAGGTGCTAGGCAAATATTTCTTGAAAAAAATATTGGGACACCTGGGTGACTCAGTTAGTTAAGCATCTGACTTCAGCTCAGGTCATGATCCCCGGGTTCTGGGACCGAGTGCCACTTTGGGATCCCTGCTCAACGGTGAGTCTGTAAACTCCCTCTGTCCCACCTCTCACCTCCCCCATCCCCGCCACCGCACCTCTTTGTGTTCTCTCTCACTTATTCTCACTTGCTCTCTCAATAAATAAAATCTTAAAAAAAGAAAAGAAAAGAAAAGAAAAAAACACAATACAAATACTAAGGCAATAGTCACAAATCAAGGCAGTTCCTAATTTAAAAACAAAACAAAAATTATGTCATCAATAAATCTCTAAGACAACAGTGCTTATTTCCATCAGTCACTTAATTTTGTCAGTTTTACTATCCAAAGTTGACTGATATCACTCTTGAACTTTTATGCCATCTATCATCTGGGAAATGTGAATCACAGACCTTTTGTTTCTTCCTGATTCTCTACCATTTCAAGAGGGGGCATGGGGTGGGGGGAACAATGTCCATGAGTCCTCACTGCTGTATTATACCCATCTCTCAAAGTCTACGTACATTAGGATCATAATATCCTTTCTGAAACATTTTGTTAGCTTGTCCTTTGAAGCAGAACTCTGATACCTGAGTCATAGTTAGTGTCTAATGCAGTAGACATTCATTTCATTATGCACTAATAATGAAGACATTCCATACAGTGCCCAGTACCCATTATTTAAATTTATCTGCTAAGGTCACCTTTAGAACTAAATGTTTCAAGTAGTTTTTTTTCTTATAGTCCAATGAAGTATAGGAAAATAAGGAAAGAAAATATAAAAGCAAGAAAATTGCAAAAGTAAAGGCATAGTCGAACTTTTTTAAAATGCTGCAATGTCAGATAATTTATTACAAAGCAATGCTGACATTTAAAGAAATAGATAAAAATCCAAAAATTTATTTTGCTGTATTATCTCTAAGATCTCTTGAGTTATTCATATTTTAAATGTCAAACACATTAGGCAGATTCTTCCAAGGCAGGGACAAATGCTCTTTTAACTTAGTGAGCACTGTGGTTACACATTTATTATAATTCTGAGCAAATATCAACATTGCTTATTATTCCTTCAGTTTAACTCAAATTTATGACCAAGTCAATAGTCTATTATACTCACAGCATCTTGGTAGGTACAAAAATCATGCATTCTTTGCAGACACAAATAAGCAGAGGAAGAACGACAAGTGCAGAAGGAGGGAAATAGCTTTTTTAGTCTTACGTTAGGAAAAAGAACCCACAAGTACTGTTTTTCTAAATAAATAATTCTTGGGGCACCTGGGTGGCTTGGTGGGTTAAAGCCTCTGCCTTCCACTCAGGTCATGATCCCAGGGTCCTGGGATCCAGCCCCGCATCGGGTTCTGTGCTCAGCAGGGAGCCTGCTTCCTCCTCTCTCTGCCTGCCTCTCCGCCTACTTGTGATATGTCAAATAAATAAATAAAATATTTAAAAAAAAAAAAATATATATATATATATATTAATTAATCTTAATCTTCATGGCATGGCTAAGAAGTTAGGAGAAAAATAGAAGACCGGAAATATTCCCCCTCTCTAGCCTACTGCCCTTAACAATCCCGTGCATACTGGCCCTTTGGGAACCCTGGCTGTCTGTGTTTCTCATTCACCTGCTGTTCCCACTCTGCAAGAACTGACTTAAGACCCTTGCCAGTCTCTCCAGAAAAGATACTCCTGTCTGCCCTAGCTCAACAGAGTCAGGAGATGAGCTTTTAAGGTCCTGAGTTCATAGAGGGTTTTCATCATGGTTCTGCTGTCTTTTAATAACCTTATCGCATGTAGACTGCTCTTTCTTCCATCTTTCTTTCCATGACATCTTTTGATCTCTAGAATGTTCTGACTTTTGTGCTGACTCCAGCACCAATCCATTTTCTTCTTTTCCATCCCTTTCCTTGCCATCATTCTTGGAAATTCAACCTGGACCTAAATGATTCTTCTAACAAATTGACCCAATAGTCACAGAACCTCTTCATTGCCCACCATGTTCACTCCACTCTGACTGCCCATTACCACTGTATCATTTAAACAGTTGCAACCACACCTGTGTACTTCTACTTCATGAACTTAATGTTATATTTTTTGAAAGCTCTTGACCACTGCTCTTAATCAACCCATAAGCCCTCTTCAGGCACCTCTGCATCTTCTCAGCCTGGACCCCAAAGTTTCTTTCATTAGGGACCTAGATAATCTATTTCCCTTGTTCTACTAGGTGCATTTTGGCAGTCTCTCTTCAACACAAACACCCTTTGCTTCTTGATTGTGCATCACTGAGAGTAGCTAGAGTAGCTAAGTAGATAAAAGGCAAATGTGCATTGATGTGTGCATATAAACTTATGTTCTCCAAATTCTGCCGTATTCTCCTAAGCCCCTTAAACTCACCATAATTTCTTTGTCATCCTTCTTTCTAGCTTTCTCCATATGCTCCTCCCTTCATACTATTGACTGTTATTTGCATGTTCCTTAAATTCTCACTGCACCTGAGGGTTGACCTCTGCTTCAGGGTCAGTTTCATAGGTCAAACCACCCCGCTTCCTCACAATAGGTGGGGAACTGTTTTCAAGCTACACATACCATCCAGGGTGGGAGATTGGGTGAAATAGGTTGTGCAGATGAAGGAGCGCACTTGTCATGATGAGCACAGGGTGAGCTATGGAAATGCTGAACCACTATATTGTACACTTGAAACTAAGATAACACCATACGTTAACTAATTGAAATTACAATAAAAAGTTACATTTAAAAAAAGGTTCTAATACCTTTCTTTTCCGCTTTTGTCAGAGGAGACCATCATTCCTTGAGGGAAAGTCCCACACTGCACCACCTCACTCCCTGGGATATGATAATGACATCCTAACTGTCCTTGGCTCCTCTGATTTCTCCATTCTCCTGTCTGTCTCACACATTGCCAAGAGGTTCAACTTCCTAAAGAACACTTTCAGTGTGTCACTTCTTTGCTCGGAATGTTTTTGTGGGTTCCTTATTTTCAAACAAGTCTTGCATCTAAGGCTTTTGTGTATTTGTCTTTGTAAGCCCTACAAGGACCTACACAGTGACCTGTCAACCTGGACACTAATTAGAGGCTAATGCATTCCATGGGTCAGTTAATTCCCATGCATTTCTATTGTGAGGTTTGGTAGCTTATTAAATTAACTGGTAGCTTCTGTTCTATTTACTACATTTTCAGTGCAGATGACAAAATATTTACTGAAGATCACACCACTACAGTTATTGTTAGGTGTAAATAACTACCATTGTTTAATCTCTACTATGTGCTGAATATTTTATTATATACTTTATACACATTATCATTTAAGCCCCAAACTGTCCTAATAGATGGATGGCATTATTCCTATTTTATTTGTTTAAATTTCTTTTTTTTTTTAGGTTTTATTTATTTATTTGACAGAGAGAGACAGAGTGAGAGAGGGAACACAAGGAGGGGGAGGGCAGAGGGTGAAGAAGGCTTCCCACCGAGCAAGGAGCCTGAGGTGGGCCTCAATCCCAGGACCCTGGGATCATGACCTGAGCCAAAGGTAGATGCTTAACCAACTGAGCCACCCAGGCGCCCCTTTAAACATTTTTTTTTTAATTTGTATCATTCCTATTTTAAAGATAAGGAAACTTTCAGGATGGTTAAGAAACTTGCACAAGGTAATATACACGTGTGGAGCTAGAGTTCACATTTCATAGATGTCTGGCACCAAACTTCTCTAAATACCATTTTCAACAGAAAAATCTTGGGAATTCCCTTTTGTCTATAAAGAAAAAATGGCATTGTGGCACCTGGGTGGTTCAGTCAGTTAAGCATTGGACTTTTGATCTAGGCTCAGGTCAAGATCTCAAGGTCTTGAGATGGAGCCCACATTGCATAGGCTCTGTGCTCAGCAGGGAGTCTGCATGAGAGTCTTTCCCTCTGCCCCTCCTCCCACACATGTGCATGCGCACATGCTCTCTTTCTCACTCTCAAATAAATAAATCTTTGAAAAAAGAAAAAAAATGTTACACACATATGCATTTTGAAAAGTCCCTGGTCTTAAAATTATTAAATTCTTAAGTCTAGTAAGGAAAATGTAATCAAGCGCAAAAGGTGTCATTTTTAATGTTCTACTTGGTGTCATCCTCAAGACAAAATGACCTCTCTTGACATTAATCTGCTCTCTTCCTAGATAAGTGAGTTAAGGGAAAAAGGAAGAAACACATGACTTTAGTGGTCCTCTCTCAGTACTCTGCAGTGTGACAGCACAAGAAACCCCATGACAAGTGTGGGATACTCACTGGCCACAGAGAAAGTGCTCTAGAACCTTCATACTACTTTGCCATGTCCAACTTTGACTACATCCTGGATAAGCTGAGTTTAAGAGAGAGCTCTTTCTCTTCATTTGCTGTCCATCTGCCACGCTAAGTGGTTAAGAGGCATTCCCCCACATCCTGTAGGATGCGTTGTCAACACTCCTTATCCTGGACAAAATACAAAGGCTAATAAGTACCAGATTGTTATCACAGAAATATGGAACTACCAGCTGCTTTTCAGTTTATCTGCTTGAACATTTCACTTTCAGAGAAGATAAAGGCCAAGTTAGGAAGTGATGACTGATTTTGAAAGATAAATATTCTTTGGGGGCGACCACCTAGATGAACATGAGGATGAGTTGGACAAGCCTATGCAAATATTTTCTTTTTCACCCCAAAATTCAATTTCAATTCAAATTAGATTGTAAAGAAATGTGGGTCTAGCCACTGACTCTTAAGATACCACATAGAAATTTAATACCTATGAATATAGAGTTAAATAGAATTTTACTAAATTTTCTAAAACTACCTCTACTTAGGGGACAGTGCTTAAGAATTAGAAATATTATCCAGAATTCTTATTGCTTAAATCTTTAGTCTTACATAAAATTTCTCTAAACATCATACATTGGGAAAAACACCCTCTAATTGGAAATGTATAGCCATCAATTCACAATCCACTAGAAGCCAAATAGTAAGAGTGTAAAATCTTTCTCCTAACAATAGTTGAGTTTGATCTCCCTTACATAAGTATTGATTTTTTTAACTATTGTAATACCAGAGAGATAATCTTTGAAGTGAAAAATGATTACCAGTGAAATTAACAGATTATTTAAGTGTATTTATAATCTGCTGAAGATTTTTGTTTTATTTTCTTCTAAGTGTTTCTTATATCTTTCAAAAAACATTTTTGTAAGCAATATTATTGCCAAAGGATCTCATATTCCACCTCCCACCATGTCATATGATAACAATTTGACTAATAGTATTAATAAGCAACATCTGTTTCAATGACTATTATGCCTAAAGTAACCTTGTAATAAGAGGATCTCAGAATTCACCAGCTTTAAAGAGTGCTCTAATTTTGTTAAACTTCAAGAAGCCATTTACATATGTAACTAAAACAAGTAATAATGTACCTTATTACATTTTCAGTAAATTCCATTAACCATTTTTTAAAAAATACTAATTAGATAATTGGCTTTTAATTATGACATCTTAATTCAAATCAATTTAAATTTTACCACTAGAAATAAATGGCTCATTTGCTGCAATTTACAAATCACATTTTTCTGCTCATTCCAGTGCTCATTCTCTACATTTTTTTAAATAAAAAGATATCCACTATTCTTTGAAAGAAAAAAAAATGATAAGGATCAAAGGATTTGTGTGTATAAGAGAACATTGTCTGACAAAATTTGTGCTCTCATCAGCTGATTCATATCCACATCAAGAGACGGTGATGTTTGTTCCCAAATCTATTTATGTCAGTTATATTAGTTATAGCAATTATGAAAATTAATAAACTATCACACATGAGGTATGATGGAGAAAAGAGAGTTGTTTCTAAGGAAACTATATTGAATGCTTTAGAAAGATTAAATAAAGGCAAGATATTTTTAAAAAATGTTTAGTTTGGTGTGGCAAGACCATTCTCAAAATTTGGAGAAAAAAAATCATGTTAAAAAAAAGCATCCTCTTCCAAACTCATCTTGTTTTCAAAAATACATAAGTGATTGTTCATCTTTTAAAAAATCAAAACTGGATATCATGGATTTCAATTGCATGGTAAGGAAACCTAAACCTCTATAAAAGTCTTGATATAATGGCCTTAACTATATAAGCAAAATTATAAATAAGTGTTCTTTTTCTGTGTAAAATCAGAGTAAGTGTGTAAGATAAGTGTGTACTTCTTTTAATTCTCTGCCTCAATCTGATTTTTCTGTTAATTGATCAGGTATTCATCCTTATCACACATCGACTGTAGATTTATATTAAAAAGCTTATGTTTTCTCAGTGAAGGAAAGGCCAACATTGCCTCTGAAGAACAGTGGGAAGAAGAGTTGGAGCTTTGGAGAAGGTAAGAAGGAGTTACATATTTAAACACATCAGACTGGGGCTCCTGGGTGGTACAGTCACTTCAGGGTTTGACTCGGTTTCAGCTCAGGTCATGATCACAGAGTCGTGAGATCAAGCCCCACATAGAGCTCTGCACTCAGAGTGGAATCTGCTTGAGATTCTCTCTCTCCCTCTCCCTGCTCCTCCCACTTGTGCTCTCTCCCTCTCTCCCTCTCTGGAATAAATAAATAAATCTTTAAAAAAATAAAATAAAATAAATAAACACCTCAAATTATAGGAGCAAGGTCCCAGTTGAAGCTGGTGAACACTCATGTATTGTAACACCAGCCTGCTTGGAAGGTTTTCTCCAGCAACCCTCTGCTGTTTGGATATAGGCAATGGGAATTTGGGTGTCTGAGTTCATTCAAGGTTGGAGTTTTACCAGGTGGGTGGGACAAAATTAGCGGACAGAAACAGAGGTGACAGTATTTGCAAAAGAGTGCTTATAGTAACAAATCATAAAATACATGCTGAGCTAGAGAGAAGAATAACAAGAGGAGGGCCAGTGGGTAGAAAGTTGAGGCATTTAAGGGGATTAGAATTTGCACTGAGGTTGAAAAGTTGCAAGGGTACTTAGGCATGGGAGCTGAAATAATAGGAAGCCATGATTGGGAGATGTTAATCTGAGATTTCCAAGGTGGTACAGTTTATAGTGATGATATAGTGATGGTACAGTATATAGTGATGTGTAAGACATGACTTTGGGAGTGTGTAGATGTAGTGGAGTTGTCCCAAGGTCATTGGAAATGATGTAATCTAGGACCTGAGAAGCTAAAATAAACAAAGACACCTTCATGCATGATGAAGTCATCAAAGATAATGGCAAAGGTTTGGGTGGAAAAAGAAGGCTGCCACCTATGGACTGAAGTGTTCTATGGAATGAACGGGATTTTGGTTTTTACAAAGCCGAGGAAGATTTTTCAAGTGAATGACCATGAGCTTCAAAGAGGCTGTATTGTTTTTATTTTTTTTTTATTTATTTTTTTTTTATAAATTTTTTTATTTTTTTCAGCATAACAGTATTCATTATTTTTGCACCACACCCAGTGCTCCATGCAATCCGTGCCCTCTACAATACCCACCACCTGGTGCCCCCAACCTCCCACCCCCCACCCCTTCAAAATTCTCAGATCGTTTTTCAGAGTCCATAGTCTCTCATGGTTCACCTCCCCTTCCAATTTCCCTCAACTCCCTTCTCCTCTCCATCTCCCCTTGTCCTCCATGCTATTTGTTATGCTCCACAAATAAGTGAAACCATATGATAATTGACTCTCTCTGCTTGACTTATTTCACTCAGCATAATCTCTTCCAGTCCCGTCCATGTTGCTACAAAACTTGGGGATTCATCCTTCTTTCTTTTTTTTTTTTTTTTTTTTTTTTTTTTACAGCTTTATAAACATATATTTTTATCCCCAGGGGTACAGGTCTGCGAATCGCCAGGTTTACACACTTCACAACACTCACCATAGCACATACACTCCCCGATATCCATAACCCCACCCCCTCTCCCAACCCCCTCCCCCCATCAACCCTCAGTTTGTTTTGTGAGATTAAGAGTCACTTATGGTTTGTCTCCCTCCCAATCCCATCTTGTTTCATTTACTCTTCTCCTACCCCCTCGACACCCCATGTTGCATCTCCTCTCCCTCATATCAGGGAGATCATATGATAGTTGTCTTTCTCCGATTGACTTATTTCGCTAAGCATGATACCCTCTAGTTCCATCCACGTCGTCGCAAATGGCAAGATTTCATTTCTTTTGATGGCTGCATAGTATTCCATTGTGTATATATACCACATCTTCTTTATCCATTCGTCTGTAGATGGACATCTAGGTTCTTTCCATAGTTTGGCTATTGTAGACATTGCTGCTATAAACATTCGGGTGCACGTGCCCCTTCGGATCACTACGTTTGTATCTTTAGGGTAAATACCCAGCAGTGCAATTGCAGGGTCATAGGGTAGTTCTATTTTCAACATTTTGAGGAACCTCCATGCTGTTTTCCAGAGGGGTTGCACCAGCTTGCATTCCCACCAACAGTGTAGGAGGGTTCCCCTTTCTCCGCATCCTCGCCAGCATCTGTCATTTCCTGACTTGTTAATTTTAGCCATTCTGACTGGTGTGAGGTGATATCTCATGGTGGTTTTGATTTCTATTTCCCTGATGCCGAGTGATATGGAGCACTTTTTCATGTGTCTGTTGGCCATCTGGATGTCTTCTTTGCAGAAATGTCTGTTCATGTCCTCTGCCCATTTCTTGATTGGATTATTTGTTCTTTGGGTGTTGAGTTTGCTAAGTTCTTTATAGATTTTGGACACTAGCCCTTTATCTGATATGTCATTTGCAAATATCTTCTCCCATTCTGTCAGTTGTCTTTTGGTTTTTTTAACTGTTTCCTTTGCTGTGCAAAAGCTTTTGATCTTGATAAAATCCCAAAAGTTCATTTTTGCCCTTGCTTCCCTTGCCTTTGGTGATGTTCCTAGGAAGATGTTGCTGCGGCTGACGTCGAAGAGGTTGCTGCCTGTGTTCTCCTCAAGGATTTTGATGGATTCCTTTCTCACATTGAGATCCTTCATCCATTTTGAGTCTATTTTCGTGTGTGGTGTAAGGAAATGATCCAATTTCATTTTTCTGCATGTGGCTGTCCAATTTTCCCAACACCATTTATTGAAGAGGCTGTCTTTGTTCCATTGGACATTCTTTCCTGCTTTGTCGAAGATGAGTTGACCATAGAGTTGAGGGTCCATTTCTGGGCTCTCTATTCTGTTCCATTGATCTATGTGTCTGTTTTTGTGCCAGTACCATGCTGTCTTGATGATGACAGCTTTGTAATAGAGCTTGAAGTCCGGAATTGTGGTGCCACCAACTTTGGCTTTCTTTTTCAATATTCCTTTGGCTATTCGAGGTCTTTTCTGGTTCCATATAAATTTTAGGATTATTTGTTCCATTTCTTTGAAAAAAATGGATGGTACTTTGATAGGAATTGCATTAAATGTGTAGATTGCTTTAGGTAGCATAGACATTTTCACAATATTTATTCTTCCAATCCAGGAGCATGGGACATTTTTCCATTTCTTTGTGTCTTCCTCAATTTCTTTCATGAGTACTTTATAGTTTTCTGAGTATAGATTCTTAGTCTCTTTGGTTAGGTTTATTCCTAGGTATCTTATAGTTTTGGGTGCAATTGTAAATGGGATGGACTCCTTAATTTCTCTTTCTTCTGTCTTGTTGTTGGTGTAGAGAAATGCAACTGATTTCTGTGCATTGATTTTATATCCTGACACTTGACTGAATTCCTGTACAAGTTCTAGCAGTTTTGGAGTGGAGTCTTTTGGGTTTTCCACATAGAGTATCATATCATCTGCGAAGAGTGATAGTTTGACTTCTTCTTTGCCGATTTGGATGCCTTTAATTTCCTTTTGTTGTCTGATTGCTGAGGCTAGGACTTCTAGTACTATGTTGAATAGCAGTGGTGATAACGGACATCCCTGCCGTGTTCCTGACCTTAGCGGAAAAGCTTTCAGTTTTTCTCCATTGAGAATGATATTTGCGGTGGGTTTTTCATAGATGGCTTTGATAATATTGAGGTATGTGCCGTCTATCCCTACACTTTGAAGAGTTTTGATCAGGAAGGGATGCTGTACTTTGTCAAATGCTTTTTCAGCATCTATGGAGAGTATCATATGGTTCTTGTTCTTTCTTTTATTAATGTGTTGTATCACATTGATTGATTTGCGGATGTTGAACCAGCCTTGCAGCCCTGGAATAAATCCCACTTGGTCGTGGTGAATAATCCTTTTAATGTACTGTTGAATCCTATTGGGTAGTATTTTGGCGAGAATTTTCGCATCTGTGTTCATCAAGGATATTGGTCTGTAGTTCTCTTTTTTGTTGGGATCCTTGTCTGGTTTTGGGATCAAGGTGATGCTGGCCTCATAAAATGAGTTTGGAAGTTTTCCTTCTATTGCTATTTTTTGGAACAGTTTCAGGAGAATAGGAATTAGTTCTTCTTTAAATGTTTGGTAGAATTCCGCCGGGAAGCCGTCTGGCCCTGGGCTTTTGTTCGTTTGGAGATTTTTGATGACTGTTTCAATCTCCTTACTGGTTATGGGTCTGTTGAGGCTTTCTAATTCTTCCTGGTTCAGTTGTGGTAGTTTATATGTCTCTAGGAATGCATCCATTTCTTCCAGATTGTCAAATTTGTTGGCGTAGAGTTGCTCATAGTATGTTCTTATAATTGTCTGTATTTCTTTGGTGTTCGTTGTGATCTCTCCTCTTTCATTCATGATTTTATTTATTTGGGTCCTCTCTGTTTCTTTTTGATAAGTCTGGCCAGGGGTTTATCAATCTTATTAATTCTTTCAAAGAACCAGCTCCTCGTTTCGTTGATTTCTTCTATTGTTTTTTTGGTTTCTATTTCATTGATTTCTGCTCTAATCTTTATGATTTCTCTTCTCCTGCTGGGTTTAGGGTTTCTTTCTTGTTCTTTCTCCAGCTCCTTTAGGTGTAGGGTTAGGTTGTGTACCTGAGACCTTTCTTGTTTCTTGAGAAAGGCTTGTACCGCTATATATTTTCCTCTCAGGACTGCCTTTGTTGTGTCCCACAGATTCTGAACTGTTGTGTTTTCATTATCATTTGTTTCCATAAATTTTTTCAATTCTTCTTTGATTTCCTGGTTGACCCATTCATTCTTTAGAAGGATGCTGTTTAGTCTCCATGTATTTGGGTTCTTTCCAAATTTCCTCTTGTTATTGAGTTCTAGCTTTAGAGCATTGTGGTCTGAAAATATGCAGGGAATGATCCCAATCTTTTGATACCGGTTGAGACTTGATTTAGGACCAAGAATGTGATCTATTCTGGAGAATGTTCCATGTGCACTAGAGAAGAATGTGTATTCTGTTGCTTTGGGATGAAATGTTCTGAATATATCTGTGATGTCCATCTGGTCCAGTGTGTCATTTAAGGCCTTGATTTCCTTGTTGATCTTTTGCTTGGATGATCTGTCCATTTCAGTGAGGGGAGTGTTAAATCCCCTACTATTATTGTATTCTTGTCGATGTGTTTCTTTGATTTTGTTATTAATTGGTTTATATAGTTGGCTGGTCCCACGTTAGGGGCATAGATATTTAAAATTGTTAGATCTTCTTGTTGGACAGTTCCTTTGAGTATGATATAGTGTCCATCCTCATCTCTTATTATAATCTTTGGCTTAAAATCTAATTGATCTGATATAAGGATTGCCACTCCTGCTTTCTTCTGATGTCCATTAGCATGGTAAATTCTTTTCCACCCCCTCACTTTAAACCTGGAGGTGTCTTCGGGTGTAAGATGAGTTTCTTGTAGGCAACATATAGATGGTTTTTGTTTTTTTATCCATTCTGATACCCTGTGTCTTTTGATTGGGGCATTTAGCCCATTCACATTCAGGGTAAGTATTGAGAGATATGAATTTAGTGCCATTATATTGCCTGTAAGGTGACTGTTATTGTATATTGTCTCTGTTTCTTTCTGATCTACTACTTTGAGGGTCCCTCTTTGCTTAGAGGACCCCTTTCAATATTTCCTGTAGAGCTGGTTTGGTATTTGCAAATTCTTTCAGTTTTTGTTTGTCCTGGAAGCTTTTAATCTCTCCTCCTATTTTCAATGATAGCCTAGCTGGATATAGTATTCTTGGCTGCATGTTTTTCTCATTTAGTACTCTGAATATATCATGCCAGCTCTTTCTGGCCTGCCAGGTCTCTGTGGATAAGTCTGCTGCCAATCTAATATTTTTACCATTGTACGTTACAGACTTCTTTTCCCGGGCTGCTTTCAGGATCTTTTCTTTGTCACTAAGACTTGTCAATTTTACTATTAGGTGACGGGGTGTAGACCTATTCTTATTGATTTTGAGGGGGGTTCTCTGAACCTCCTGAATTTTGATGCTTGTTCCCTTTGCCATATTGGGGAAATTCTCTCCAATAATTCTCTCCAATATACCTTCTGCTCCCCTCTCTGTTTCCTCTTCTTCTGGAATCCCAATTATTCTAATGTTGTTTCGTCTTATGGTGTCACTTATCTCTCGAATTCTCCCCTCGTGGTCCAGTAGCTGTTTGTCCCTCTTTTGCTCAGCTTCTTTATTCTCTGTCATTTGGTCTTCTATATCGCTAATTCTTTCTTCTGCCTCATTTATCCTAGCAGTGAGAGCCTCCATTTTTGATTGCACCTCATTAATAGCTTTTTTTATTTCAACTTGGTTAGATTTTAGTTCTTTTATTTCTCCAGAAAGGGCTTTTATATCTCCCGAGAGGGTTGATTTAATATCTTCCATGCCTTTTTCAAGCCCGGCTAGAACCTTGAGAATCATCATTCTGAACTCTATATCTGACATATTACCAATGTCTGTATTGATTAGGTCCCTAGCCTTTGGTATTGCCTCTTGTTCTTTTTTTTGTTGTGAATTTTTCCGCCTTGTCATTTTGTCCAGATAAGAGTTTATGAAGGAGCAAGTAAAATACTAAAAGGGTGGCAACAACCCCAGGAAAATATGCTTTAGCCAAATCAGAAGAGATCCTGAATTGTGAGGGCGGAGAAAGGGGATAAAAAGGGGTTCAGAAAGAAAGAAAAAAAAAACTATTAAAAAAAGAAAGCCAATAAAGAAAAAATATAAAAAGAGGAAAAAATATATATATATATTAGATAAACTATTTAAAAAACGTTAAAAAAAAGAAAACGGTAAAAGTTAAAAAAATTTAGCAGAAGAAGAGAAAAAGAAAAAAAAATTGAAAAAGAAAAAAAAATTAAATTAACTGCAAGGCTAAAAAATCATGGGGAGAAAGCCATGAGTTCCGTGCTTTGCTTTCTTCTCCTCTGGAATTCCGCCGTTCTCCTTGGTAGGTGAACTTGGTCCTGGCTGGGTTTCCCGTAGATCTTCTGGGGGAGGGGCCCGTTGTAGTGATTCTCAAGCGTCTTTGCCCCAGGCGGAGTTGCACCGCCCTTACCCGGGGCCGCGCTGAGTCATCCGCTCGGGTTCGCTTTCGGGAGCTTTTGTTCCCTGAGCGCTTTCCGTAGAGTCCGGAGGACGGGAATAAAGATGGCGGCCTCCCGGTCTCCGGCCCGGAGGAGCCGAAAGCCCGGGGCCCCAGTCCTCAGTGCGCCCTCAGAGAACAGCGCCAAATGACTCCCGTCACCCTGGCCTCCGGCCGCGCTCCGAGCTGACCGAGCCTGCGACCAGTTCAAGGCAACCCTGAGCTGAGAGTCACTCCTCGGCTCTGTCTCTGCAGCCGGCTTCCCCGTTCTAATACCGGTAAGCTCTGCGACACTGAGACACCCCCGATCCTTCTGCGACCCTGCGGGACCTGAGGCCGCGCTTACCCCACCTGGGCTTCACCCCAGTTAAGCCTCTGGAGCGATGTCCCTCAGCGGAACAGACTTTTAAAAGTCCTGATTTTGCTCCGTTGCTCTGCCGCTCGCCGGGAGCCGGCCCCTCCCCCCGCGGTCTATCTTCCCGTCGCTTTGGATTCACTTCTCCGCCAGTCCTACCTTGCAGAAAGTGGTTGATTTTCTGTTTCTGGAATTGCTGTTCTTCTTCTCTTCAATCTCCCGTTGGATTTGTAGGTGTTTGCAATCTTTAGATAAGCTATTTAGCTGATCTCCCGCTACCCGAAGTAGTCTCAGCCTGCTACTTCTCCGCCATCTTGACTCCTCCTCTGCATTGTTTTTATTTTATTTTACTTTCTTTTCTTTCTTTCTTTCTTTTTTTTTTTTTTTTTTCCCAAAGGGAAAAGAGACCTAATGGTCTGGAAATTACAGTGTTTTGCGGGGAGGGGAGCAAGGGCAACATCTAAGTCAACTGTGATATGAGAAAAGAAAATCAGCCTTTTTTGAGAAGCCTTCAGGGGAAATGTTTCCAGAAAAAGCTAGTTTGCAGGCAAAGAGTTATGACAAGTTTCCCAGAAGATGAAGAAGATATTGAAGCTGTTACAGATGCAAGGACATTTACTGTTTGAAGGATGAGATCTAATTGTTCAAGACCAGAGTGCTAGTAAGTGGCTCTGCCAGAATTCAAACCCAACTATATCTGACCTCCGAGCTGGACCACACTGCATATTGGAGAGAGAAAACTCACCCAAATTCATGAATTGGGTGTGGGATGCTAGCAAAAACATTTTCAAAATTCTTTCCTTCATCTCTTTAATTCCCGAAATTTTCTAGAACATTTGGAATGTTTCTTTGACATATGTATGTAGCTGAAAACAGAAGAGGGAATAGTTATGCGGTCCCCAAAAATACAGACTTTAGAAGCTTCCCTTAGCCTCAGAAACGCGATGTGAACATAACAACCCAGGTGAGTCTTTGGAGCTGGCAGAGACACTAAATCAATTGAGACAGCAGTTCTCTTAGAGCTTAGGAAGCAATTTTTATAAATTCCTGTTGCACTTGATGCTTCCCACAAGAAACTATTCAGAATGAAAATGACAATGGGAAGATCAAATTCTCAAAGCTGATTCTTCCCACAGAAAGAGTGCAAAGTATCTTGAAGGCATGTGCACTATCCTTAATACATCTCATTTAGTATTCGTTTTCCTAAATTACTGCACATAATTAATAAAATATTTTTGGGGGAGGAAGAATATTCTGCCCCTAAATCCCTCTAAACAAAATGGTATCACTCAAGTTCTAATATTCTAACCGAATTATCTCTTCACTGTGAGCAATGATACAGTACAAGTTCAAAGGAAGTCAAACAGGGTTGTTGGGTACATGTATTTAATCCTCTTTGAGAGAGAGAGAGAGAATGTATCTTGCATCCACTGTATCCCCATCAATTCCAGATTGGAAAATCCCTGTAACATGAAATGATTCGACAATTTCCAGAGCCATAGGCCACTCCAGCTCTCTTTTCCCCCAAACTACTTTGAAAACAAACGTAGTGACGATTCTTGCTGCCACAAACAACTTGTTTCCCTCTGATCCATAACCTGCTTTTCTCCAACGATCCACATTGTCTTTTTTCTCCGAAGGTAAGATCCAAGGAAAGTATTTTTCCCAGCTTTCCAGGTCCATTTCCACCTACTGTCTAAACACACCCTTTTCTTCAAACTCCTATCCTTCCTCGCCCCTAACTAGACAACGCTGGAAGCAAAGAAAGCTATGTGACAATGTGACCCTGGCTGCTCTTGATTGGTCCGGGGCTGGACACCTGACTCAAGTCGGACCAATCGTAGCCCTTCAGGGATTCACCAGCACTTGGATGCGTAAAGCCTGGATGTTGTCAGTTTCAGTTTTTGGCCTCGTTCTCACGGGATCAAAGGAGTGAAGGAGTGAAGAAGAGTCCAAAAAGGTCTGTATGAGTGTGTTGTCGGAGGTGCTGCTGCTTGGAAAAGCAGAGATGAAGATGTAGAGTAAACCTTCATGTTTTCCTGTGCCCGTTGTTCACAGTATCCATTTAATTCATTTCCATGATCCTATGAGACATCCCAGTACCCTTGTATCTCTATAGGACACTACTTTCCCCATTTTGCTGAAGCTACTGCACCTTGGAATTTTGTTTTCCAAACTAAAGAAAATTCAAGAAAACTGTTGCACTGTATAATGTCCTTGTGATGTAGAAAGCATTGAAAGAATGTCCCCATTTTCTGTATGAATAAGCACTTTGAAATTAGGTGCCTCAACTTTGAATGATAACAATAATGAGAATGAATGTTTGTCATGAGGTTGGAAAGTCCTCAGCATTATGTTATCTGAATTACACGCATTACTCCATTCAGTCTTCAGAGTTCTTACAAGAAAACTGAAGCTCAGAGAAGTCAAATGAGATGGCTGGAGATTCCTCTTCCCAGATCCATCTTCAAGGAAGGACTTGCCCCAGCTGTTGGGAGTGCTGTCATTCCCTTCAGGGCTGGCCTCAAACTGTGGAGAGCTGCCTCCCTCAGAACACACCCCTGCAGTATGTAGCCCACATCCAGTAAGTGGGAGATACCAAAGTCCAACATCAGTCTGCAAGAACATCTTAGCTCCAGAGTTCCCAGTAGAGTGGCCGAGGCTATGGGCTCAAACTCTCTTCTGCCCAAACCTGTTTCCTTCCCATCCTTTACACAGCTGTTCTTTCCAGGGATGTTGCCTAATAAACACCTGAACACCAACATTTATGTCAGAGGCTGCTTCCTGGGAAACCCAAACTTTAACAATTGGGTGGTCCGAGTTTCTCCCGCCGGCAAGGGAAGCACTAGGATTTAAATTGGTCTTCCTAACCCCAGGCATGTGCTTTTGTCCTCTGTGCTAGCCACATTATTTGTCAGTACAAACAATGATTGAGAGGCCACTGTGTCCTAACTATTCAGTTCACAGTGTTTGTTTTGTCCATAGAAATCCAGTTTTTTCTTCTTCTATCCCTGAAAGGGACCTGTTTGAAGTTTATGAAAAATGAAACTGTTCCTACCTTATTAGAAATATATAAGACCCAGCATTATAAAGTGAAAGGCATCTTCAGTAATAGTTCTCAATGACTGCAAAAAGAAAAGAAATGAAGTTGTTCATTTTCATTATTGCTGCAAAATACATATATGTGTCATGTGACACGTTTTAATCTCAATCCCCAATACAATTTATACCATTTCCCTTAAATTATTGTCTTATTAATGCTGAAAGATTCTGACCCTAAAACTGGTGAGGGAAAGGGGCACTTGAGTGGCTTAGTCAGTTAAGTGTCAGGCTCTTGGTTTCGACTCAGGTCATGATCTCAGGGTCCTGAGATCAAGCCAAGATTCAGGCTCTGCACTCAGTTCAGAGTCTGCTTAAGATTCTCTCCTTCTCCCTCTGACCCTCCCCATCCCCAGCTTGCACATGCTCTCCTTCTCTCTCAAAACAAAACAAAACAAACAAACAAAAAAAAAAGCTTGGGGGAGAGGGGCCCTTGGGTGTCACAGTCGTTAAGCATCTGCCTTCAGCTCAGGTCATGATCCCTGGGTCCTAGGATCGAGCCTCGCATCAAGTTCTCTGCTCAGCGGGGAATCTGCTTCTCCCTCTCTCTCTGCTCTACCCCTGCTTGTGCTCTCTCTCTCTGTCAAATAAATGAACAAAATCTTTAAAATCAACAACAACAACAACTGGTGGGTGAAAAAGCAGGAAGGCAGATGAAAATGTCAGAATTTCCCACACATGACCTGGATCCTTCACCTACTGATGAGAAATTTGTATTCACCTTTTTATTGATTTTTTTTAAAGATTTTATTTATTTATTTGACAGAGAGAGATCATAAGTAGACAGAGAGGCAAGCAGAGAGAGAGAGGAGGAAGCAGGCTCCCTGCTGAGCAGAGAGCCCGATGCGGGGCTTGATCCCAGGACCCTGAGATCATGACCTGAGCCGAAGGCAGCGGCCCAACCCACTGAGCCACCCAGGCACCCTGTATTCACCTTTTTAGAGTAACTAAACTCACAAACCATGTACCCACCCCTTCTTTAATCCTTAGGGGTTATTTAGAAATGGTTTTTATGTAAAAAGATTGCAGAAAGTCCTCACAAAAATAGGACCCTGTTGAAGAAAAAAATAAAATAAAATAAAAGAATTTCAAAAGAACTCTTCTGGGTTTTTTCCAACAAAGTGATGGACATTAAGAAGTTAATGGGTAGGCCGCCTTTAATGAATACTGTTTTTTATTCCCCACTAGACTAGGGAATGGAGAGCTGGAAGAAGAACAAAGGTGAGCCAACCCACTGTGAGGAGTAGAGCCCTCCCTCCACTGTGGGGGAGGCCAGCCGGGCAGACTTTATCCCAATTAGGAAAATGTTTTTCTTCCTTAATGTAGATTAGACCACACTGCCCTGAGAAGTACTGAACTACTGCTTGTCCTTACGTGTGTGTGTGTGTGTGTGTGTGTGTTTGATTGGATACTTAGCTCCTGGATGACGCTGACAGATAAAGAGGTACATCACCTTCAAAGGAGCCCGAGCTGCATGGCCAAACTTAATTGCAGCTATGTACTGCCTTGGACTTGTGTCGCTCAAGCCTCCTCTGGGGCATCCTGGTGAGTAAGCACCCTCCCCACTCACTGTCTGCATCACACTGACCCCTGGATGGTAGCTGTTCAGAATAACAGATATCAGGAGATCCGTGCTGGGGTCATTACCTCCATTGGCTTGCTGAGGGATGGGAGGAAAAGGGGAGAAGGAGCCTATGGAAGGAAGGATAAGGTTTCCCTGAATGTGAAGCACCCCATATCCTGACTGGGGGATTTAAGAAAAACGGGATGGATGGGACAGCAAGGCTATTTCATATCCTGTTTGACTTTCTTGTGCTTCTTCTTTGAATTATGAAGACATTGATATAAATATATAGTCTATAAAAATAATAAAATCTTCCTAAGGCATAAACTCTTTAATTAGTCACCCCTCTCCAGTATAATTGGCTGTCATGGAGTCTTGCAGGAGGGGGACAACAATTTGGAGGGTCAAGGAAACAAGAATAAAGACAGGGACAGCCTCACACCCATTCAGGTTCTGCTGACCCAGGAGACTTCTCAGTATCTTCTCAAGGTGGCTAATAAGGAGGAGCTCCAGGGGGTGGGTTCTCATGGGTAGGAAAGGAGAGAGTGAGAAAGGAAGTGGCCAAGAAACATCCCCACAGAAGGTATGACACATTCTTTCTTTCACAAATATAGTAAAACCACATGACCTTCAAGAGTTTGGCAGGGGGTGGGGTGTCTGCGGCTTCTTGCAAATCCTTCTTTGGAGAGACTGGCTGTCTGGGACCCCACCCAACATATCAAATATTGAACACCTGTTGGACTATAAAATTTTAATTACTTGCTGACATTTGAAAATTGAGAAGTTTCAGTGAAATTCATATTTCTACTTTAAATCTAGCAATACCAAGCCCGTGTTCTAGAACAACACCCTGACCAGGAGCTAGTAGTCACTGCTGCAGTTAGAGGGGGAGCTCACACTCCACAGTTTCACCCGGTGGTCCTCCCCTCACTCAGAATGGGCCTGGACCCTCTGGTGTGCGTGCCCCCCAGATCCAGGAGAAGTAAAGTAAGGTTCACTGTGCAAGCTGTTTCATTTTTACATTTTGTGTGGTGAGTTGAGGGAAAGAACTCTGCAAAATAACTAATGGAAATGACATCTGGCTTACATAGATTTCAAATGCTCTCAAAAAACAAAACAAACAAACAAACAAAAAACACACACACACACGTTTTCCACAACTTTGAGTTGCAAAATTGGCAAAAGTGGTAAGAGGTTGGGAAAGCAATTTTTTAGACTGAGGCAGTGTCAGACTCCAGAGAATTTGAGGTGAATATTTTAGAGTGTCATCGCTCAAGTCACAAATGTCTTATTTACGAATATAGGCGGGGGGAGAGAAAAAGCCACGATTCTCAGGTATTTATTTTCCTACATATTGCTCTTCTGGTTGAGGCACAATACCAGCAAGTTATCATACACAACGCAGAGCAGACCCATTTTATGTTACCAGACATCTTCCTCAGTACATTTGGACTGTACCTAGTAATGAATAAAAAAAAAAAAAATTGTATTGCTCTTGTCCCCACTAACTGCAGAATCTATAGCTAATACATACATTTTGGTGGTATATCTATAGAAAGATTTTAGAGAAGTATTTTCATAGAGTGTTTCCTGAGCAATTTCTTCAAAAGGGCATCTCTTCTGTCTGCAGAAGAGATGTCACATATTAATTGGTTAAAGATTTTTTTTTATTTGACAAACCGAGATCACAAGTAGGCAGAGAGACAGGCAAAGAGAGAGAGGAGGAAGCAGGCTCCCCGCTGAGCAGAGAGCTCGATTCAGGGCTCGATCCCAGGACCCCGGGATCATGACCTGAGCCAAAGGCAGAGGCTTCAACCCACTGAGCCACCCAGGCGCCCCCACATATTACTTGGTTAATCTATGAAATGCATTGCATTTTAGTTGTGTTGGTCTTTACAATGATATTATTTGGAACTCCTTCCCAACTCTTTTCCCAGTTTGGGTCCTCCTAGGAGTAACAGAGAAAGTAGGTAGGTAGAGAATAATTTGATTCACGAAATTCTGTACGATAAGACTGAGCCTAGATACGCTAATGTCACTGAATTCTTTGTTTCAACCAACTCTTAATGGAGGGACAGCTATTACACCATCTCCCTGGCTGGAATGTTCCGTCCATTGATTTATATGTCTCTTCGTATGTTTCCTCATCAATTTCTGTAGTAGTCCCAGTTTCTCCCACGTGTCCCAATATCACATTTAAATGCTGGTCACATAAACATGTCCTCTGCCTTGAAGCTCTCTGTGGTTTCTATTTTTCACATAAATTCGCTCAACCAGGCTGAGCCCAATGAGATCCTGGCGCTCTTCCACAGTGTTAGTTTGTTGCTGGTCCACGTGGTCCACATGTTTCAAACCCTGAGACCCTTTAGAACATCTAGGTTTAATTCACATCTGCCACTTGTTTTATGACTGGCTAGTTTATTTTCCTGATCTTTAGTTTTGCTTTAATGATGCTTTAACTAATCTATGCTTAGTTTGTTTAATGAGAATAAAAATAATAGCCCGGCAGGATTGTTGTGAAAATTCATTTATTCATTCAATCAGTAGCCACTGAGCTCTTATTGAGCACCAGATACTGTTCTAGATGTTGGAAATACAGCATTTGGAGGGTGGTTGGAGGGCAGGGGTGGGGAGAGGATTAAAGTTTCTGTGCTTATGTTGCTAATATTCTGGGGAAGACACCAAAAGTAATATAATAAATATGATATGATATGATATGATATGATATGATATGATATGATATGATATGATATGATATATTGGGTGCCTGGGTGGCTCAGTAACTTAAGCATCTGCCTTAGGCTCAGGCCATGATCCCAAGGTCCTGGTATGGAGTCCCGTGTTGGGCTTCTTGCTCCACAGAGAGTCTGCTTCTCCCTTGCCCCTCTGTTCTCTCAATCTCTCTCTCTCTCAAACAAACAAAATCTTTTAAATAAAAGATTTATAATATATAATACTAGTTATAATATAAAGTAGAGATAATTAATATAAAGGGGAAAAAGAAACAGAAGAAAAGGATACAGAATGCCAGGATGGGGGTGCTTGTTAGAGAAGATGATCATAAGAGCTCTTGAGGAAAGAGTGACATTGTTTCAGGGATCAGAATAGACCAGCAAATGAGTGAACTGCAAAGAGGAACAGCAGGTAAAAGTGGACTTACAGAACAACTACCATATTACCTGATAAATGACGGAAGTTCAAGAAACAAAATAATGTCTTCTACTGCACCAGCAATTTTAAGTGAGCCTGAGGTTTGCCAGATTGGGTGTCCTGCTCCAAGGCTTTATTTTAGCAGGGACATCCTTCCTTCCTTCCTTCCTTCCTTCCTTCCTTCCTTCCTTATCTTTCATCTTTTCATTCGATAATTATTTGTGTTGGGAATTGAAGAAGGCACTGGATAAATTGATAACCAATTGAAATTCAATGGAGTCTTTGAGAAGTATCTAAAAGTAAGACCAGGACTTTCTGCCATGAAGGAAGGGCACTTCTATGAAGGGGCTAAGGTCAAAGAAAACATTAAGGCTGTCTTACATTTTGCCCTGAGATGGCCATGAAGGTTCTGGAAAACCTTCCTGATATACCAGGGCACTGGGAGGCTCAGTCAGTTAAGTGTCTGCCTTCATCTTGGCCATGATCCTAGGGTCCTGGAATCGAGCCCCATGTTAAGATCCCTGCTCAAAAGGGAACCTCTTCTCCCTCTCCTACCACTCCCCCTGCTTGTGCGTGCTCTCTCTCTCTCTCTCTCTCTGTCAAATAAATAAATAAATAAATAAATAAATAAATAAATAAATAAAAGACTTCCTGACATACCGATAATAATTCTATTATTTTAAAGATTTACAATATGAAGTTATTTAAACATTAAAAAGTTTATTACACACCAGTGTCTTGGTACTGGTAAAGTAGCTTATATAGACTACCTCTCTTTTCAATGACCATTTTAAACCCTGGAGAAAATATAAAACTACTACAGCTTTGAGATACCAGAAGACAACCCACCTAGACAGAAGCTGGAGGAGACACACACCTCTCCAGTGACGCCTCCCACCCCCACGCCAAGTCAATTCACATGGCACTCAAGCACTCGAGCAGAAGGCAGCCATCATAGCAGACTGAAGAGTCAGGTTGGAATTTAAGGTTGTCAGAGCAGTGAAAATCCAAGCAGGAAATCCCAGAGAAAAGGACTCAGCAGAGAGGACAGCCCTAACATCTGTACTTGAATTCCTCTTGAATTCTTTGCTGTCTTTGAACTTCATGTATGAGCAGAGAATTGGAGGAGCCCAGCTGTGAGCAGCAGCTGCCTGATGTCACAGAGATGGAGTTGAGAGTTCAAGCCTCACCACATTAGAAGGACTTAGTAACACTCCGACTTTTCACTGAAACTCCAAAAAGGCCACATGCTAGGAGGAAGGGCAGGTTTACTACTTTAGAGCTACAATTCAAAATACATATTGGGAAATACTAGGGCTAATTCCAAGACTAAGGACCAAATCCTTATAACTCAGGGCAAAATTGGAATATATCCACCCTAACAAAGTGAAAAATGAGACTCCACATAGTCCAACTGATACACTGGCACATTTTTAAACTATTTTGAAATAAATTTAGATACATAGAGAAGTTGCAGATAGAGCACAGAGTTCCCATAGACACTTTCCACCTTCTGCTAATGCTAATATCATATATACTCATAGTACAATGATCAATCCAGAAAGCTGACATTGGCATTATACTATTAATAAACTTCAAATCAGACATTATTCAAATTTCATCAGTTTTCCACTGATGTCCTTGTCAGTTCCAGGATCCAATCCAGGATCTCACAGTACTTTAAATTGTCCTTTTATCTTCTCCAATCCCCAGTCTTTCCTTGTCTTTTCTGACCTTGACACTTTTGACAAATGTTGGTCTATCATTTTGGTCCTCAGTTTAGATTAATTCTATGTATTCTCATGATTAGATTAAGATTATGCATTTTATGCAAAAATGGCACAAAAGTAATGCTGTGCCATTTTTATTACATCATATGAGATATGTGATGTCTGTAGGTCTTATTTTGGGAGCTGTTAACCTTGATCATTGGGTTAAATTGTTGTCTGTTGGGTTTCTCGATTAAAAAATTATTTTTCATTCTTTTTTTTTTCTTTACCTGTTTATCTATTTGAGAGGGATAGAGGGAGTGGGGGACGGGTAGAGGGAGAGACAGAGAATTTCAAGCAGACTCTGTGCTGAGTGCGGAACCCAGTGTGGAGCTTGATCTCACAGCCCTGAGATCATGACCTAAACTGAAATCAAGAGTCTGATGCTTACCCAACTGAGCCACCCAATCACCCCACACTATTTTTCTTTTTATAATTGATGAATATTTGTGAGAAATATATTAAGACTATGCATGCTGCTTCTCCTAAAATGCTAAAATTTGTTTTGATTTTTTTTTTTTTGGCAGGGGTTAAATTTATTTGATAGAGAGAAAGAGCAGAAGCAAAGGGAGTGGCTGGCAGAGGGAGGGGGAGAAGCAGGCTCCCCACTGAGCCAGACATGGGGCTCGATCCTCCTGGATCATGACCTGAGCCGAAGGAAAACACTTAACTGACTGAGCCACCCAGGTGCCCCTAAAATGCTAATTTTTAAAAAATTTTATTTATTTATTTGACAGAGAGATAGAGATCACAAGTAGGCAGAGCAGCAGGCAGAGAGAGAGAGGAAAGCAGGCTCCCCACTGAGCAGAGAGCTTGATGCGGGTCTCGATTCCAGGACCCTGAGATCATGACCTTAGCTGAACACAGAGATTTAACCCACTGAGCCACCCAGGCGCCCCTAAGATGCTAATTTTTGTATCAATGGGTGGATCCTGTCCGCAGCAATTATCATTGTGGTATCTGTCCAAAGTTAATTTCATATTTCCGTCATACCTTCTACATATATTAGAATTCTTCTGTGAGAAAAGCTTTCTCTTTTCTTTTATGCACCTATTTATTCAATTATTTATTTGTATCAGCAAGGACTCATGGATGTCTGTTTTATTTTATGAGTTATAAATCAATATGATCATTACTTTGTTCAAATTGTTCCAGTTTTGCCCACTGGAAATTCCTTCGTATTGGCTGCTGAGGTCTTTCAGCAAGCTTCCCCAACGCCCTTTTTTTATTGAGCATATTTTTACTTTCACTACTCCAAGAAACCATCGTTTCTTTTATTGAATAATTTATGCTAAAAGTTTAATTGTTGAGAGAGTAGCCCACCATCAAGAGAAAAAAAAAAAAGTTAAAAGAAACAGTTTGACAGACAACCCAAATATTGACATTACTTGGTGAAGATTTAAAAGTAATCAGGATACATGTGTAAAAGAATCTTCAGAAAAGGAGAGTTATAAAGATAAAAAGATAAAAAAAAAATTTCAGGAGACATACAGAAACAAAAAGTTGGCGGAATCCTAGAACTGATACCTAAAATCTAAAGTAGATGTGAACCATCAGCTTGATCATACATTAATACATTTTGACAAATCTTTGCCATACTTTCTTAGGTTTATTTAAAACTTTAATGATACATTTCAGTGCTCTTTTGTATTTTCCTCCAATGCCATTCCCTTCCTTCCTCAGTTATTCCTTTACATAATATTTTTACATTATTATATACATAAACAGTAGGTAGTATTTTTACATATTTTTGAGAAATGTGTTCTAAAATTTGTTTTTTTACTCAATATCATTTTTTAGATTTATATTGATATTAATTCACTAACTCTGGTCTAGCATTTCACTTCTTGAATGCAACACAATCATCATCTAATCTCTTTTGAAATACACAGATGGTTTCCAGTTGTTGAGAATTCAAAATAGTCTTGTCATAAACATTTTTGTGTATATTTCCTTGAGCACATGTGAGAGATTTTTCCTATTATATATTTTTATGAGCTGAATTTCCGGTCTTAGTGTTTGTGCATATTAACCTAATTCTCTAGTGTCAAATTTTGCTCTATTGTGGCTGCACCTATTTACATGACCAAAAGCAGTATGTGATTTAAGTGTTTTTTTTTCCACATACTTGCCAAACCTTGGCATTATTAGCCTTTTAAATACTTGCCAGTCTGATGGGTGTAAATGTAACTGTACCTTACCTTTTTAATTTACATTTACTACGTGGGTGGTGAGACTGTCATATATTTACAATATATTCAAGTTTCCCATCTGTAAATGACCTATTAATTTCCTTTGTTCATTTTCTATTGGGTAATTTTTCTATGCATGTTTGCCATGGAAAGTTCTTTTTAAATCCTGAATAATAATCTCTGCCAGTTAGATACCTTTTAAACCTATCCTTCAAGTCTATGGTTTACTTTGAAGTTGTTTATGGTATAATTTTTGAACAGAAGCTTTAATGTTAAGTAGTTTTTGTGTATGTACCTTATTTAAGAAATCCTTCCCTTCTATGATATGTTTCTTCTAAAATATTTTGGGCTTTAATACATCATAAATTTGTTTTTGTATCTGGAGCATTACAGGGATCTTTTTCCTACATGGATAAGCAATGATTCCAGAACTATTTCTCAAATATCTGTTCCTTTCCCCACTGATTCACAATGCCTCCTCTGTTTTCGTATATAAATGAATCTCGACTCTTGCTGCTCTGCATGTCTCTTTGTCTATCCCATATCATCCTGATTCCTATAGCTTTGCAATTTGTCCTGTCTGGATAACTTGGAGAATACTCACAAGTGGTCCTTTAAAATATCTGAACTGTTCTTGGTTCTTCACTCTTCCATATGAATTTTAGGATCAACTTGTCAATTTACACACACACACACACACACACACTCAATTCTATTGGGGTTCCTGGAATGAATTTGCATTGAATTTGTGGATTAATTCGGGGGAAACCGATATCTTTGTGACATAGTCTTTTAAACCACAAACGTCTTATACCTCACTTTATTTATTCAGATATCTCTTTACATCCTTCAATAATATTTTAAAGTTTTCCCCATATAGTTTTACAGTCCCTTTTTTTTGGATTGATCCCCAGATACCATATGTTTTTGTTGCTAATTGGTATTATAATTTGCTCTTACTACGTTTTCTAATTAGCTATTACTGGTATAATGCTATTGCTTTTCACTGTGGCTATGGAAATCTCTGAGTTCTCAGAGTTAGTTTTGACAGTGATATGAAATATAATAAATGTGTGGGATGGTAAACCATTATCCAGTCAGATTCAGATGCAGCGGCCACAGGATACAGATTCTTTTTCTTTTTTTTTTTAAATATTATTTATTTATTTGACAGAGAGAGAGAGAGTGAAGCAGGGCGTAGCAGCAGGCAGAGGGAGAAGCGGACTGCCCACTGAGCAGGGCGCCCAATATGGGGCTCGATCCCAAGACTCTGGGATCGGGGTCAGAGTTGAAGGCAGATACTCAACTGACTGAGCCACCCAGGCGTCCTCATGATACAGACTCTTAAGTGCTCCTTCTCCAAGCATGGCTTGCCCACATTTTGGAGAGCTCTGGTTCACATCCTGCCACTCTAGAATGATCAACACAAAAGCAATGATTATACCAGAAACTCAATCTAGATAAGAGTGCTCAGTTTGAGTGCCCAGTCCCCATTCCCTGAGACTTACGTTGACTTTGAATATAATTCAAGATGCACATATCATCTGGCCTTTGTCGTGGGTCACTTCTTGGCCTTTGGATCATGGTGAATGCAAACTCAGCTATGGTGCTACCCCTGGAGGGTCTCAACCCAGTCGAGGATGAGCGGGTAGCAGGATGGTTTCTATGAAGAGGCTTCGTGGGGACCGATGAACCAGTCAGGAATTAAGCTTACTGGCTCTTTCTTATAGTTGGTATTTTCACATGAAGGAAATGAAGAGGCACTTTGCATACATTGAGTCGCTTAATTTTCATTATATTTCGATGAGGTATCGTTGCCCTATTTTATAGACCACAAAGCAAAATTTAGGGAATTAAATAAACTGCCAAACACACACACACACACACAAAATGATAGGACCTTTGCTCTGATAAATTCCAGTATCTGTGCCTTTCTCACTACCCCATTATTGGGGATATTTCTTTTACTAACTTTTTTTTCACTAATTTTTACCAGTATTATATTTGTTTGTACCAATATTATATTCTTTTTACACAAAAGGGTATTTTATTAATGAAGAGACATTTTAGAGGCTCAATTAATCAGTTCCTCAGTTGGTCAGCGACAAAGACGGGTTGTGCAGAGACACGGGGACAGTGAGCCTGGGGCACCCACTGACGAGGGTGGCGAAGGCAGGTCTGGCAGCCGAGCACCAGCCTGCACCACACACCTCTGTACCTGCAGCAATGGGCACAGATATCTAAAGGCTAATTAGGGGCACATAATGGAAAGATTCTTGGCTCCTTGAAATGATCTCCTGTTAAATAAGGGATCTGGAAGATCTAATCACAAAGATCAGAAATATCAATGACTAATCCAGAAAGCATTGTCAAGTTGCTAAGTATCTTTTCTGAACAAAACAAAAGGAAACAAACCTTATATTTCAGCGCTGAAAAATACTGTAAAGAAGACATAATGGGGCGCCTGGGTGGCTCAGTGGGTTAAAGCCTCTGCCTTCAGCTCAGGTCATGATCCCAGGGTCCTGGGATCAAGCCCCGAATCGGGCTCTCTGCTCAGCAGGGAGCCTGCTTCCTCCTCTCTCTTTCTCTCTCTCTGCCTGCCTTTCTGCCTACTTGTGATCTCTGTCAAATAAATAAATAAAATCTTTAAAAAAAAAAAGAAGACATAAGAAGATTGTAAGTAAAGAGATAAGAAAATTATAAGTAAAGAGGGGTTTTTTTTAATTTTATTTTTTATAAACATATAATATATTTTTATCCCCAGGGGTACAGGTCTGTGAATCGCCAGGTTTACACACTTCACAGCACTCCCCATAGCACATACCCTCCCCAGTGTCCATAATCCCCCCCCCCCCTCCCAACCCCCCTCCCCCCATCAACCCTCAGTTTGTTTTGTGAGATTAAGAGTCACCTATGGTTTGTCTCCCTCCCAATCCCATCTTGTTTCATTTACTCTTCTCCTACCCCCTTAACCCCCCATGTTGCATCTCCTCTCCCTCATATCAGGGAGATCATATGATAGTTGTCTTTCTCCGATTGACTTATTTCACTAAGCATGATACACTAAAGAGGGTATTTTTAAAGTTTTATGTAGCAAAATCACTACAACAACAGAAAATAGAGGTTATAGCATCTACATGGGTTAATTTAATCACTTTTGCTCCTTAATTAACCCTTCTTTCCCCTCCAAAAGCTGCTTTCTCACCTCCATTAACTGTAAAATACAAAAGATGGAAAGAGAATACCCAAAAAAATTTGGAGAAATATTCCTTTGTGGGGCCTGGCCAAAACATGACTTGTTAAATCTGGAGACTCATAGTAGAGCAACAATGTTGAATCTCATTTCTGGTTATTTAAAATATTGAATATATCTGTTACAAGAACAGGAACAAAGGGAAAAACTAGAAGCTTTCTCTGGGACATCCCATTACACTGGCAGTTTGGTGAACCTTTAAAACCAAATAAAAGAAAACACATACGAGAATAATGGACCTGTACTTGTGCTCCAAATCCTCTTCAGTTTGTAAAATGAGGCATGCTGTTTTCCTCAGCCATTTGCGGGGAACCTGCAGAGGGCTGTACATACAATGGAAGTCCAAGTATCCATTTATGCTTCCTCTCCTATCTGAGCAAAGAATTCAGAGACCAGCAATTCTACAGTAATTTGTTTAAAAAAAAAAAAAAAAAGGAAAAACGCAAAAACCACAAACAACATCTTAACAGTGGAATTCACTTTTGCAACCCAAGGAGGAGCTGACCGCATTATATGGGTGCTTCCTTGCCTCGTTGGTACAGCTCACATTCCCAAAAGACCTTGGTCACACATGGGAGTCACAAAAAGAATGTCATTGGCTGCTGTGTTAAAATCTGGATCCATGGAAGAAAAAAGAAATCCAACCCTGAGTTTTGTTGTGCTTGGTTTAAATAATTGTACGCGCCCAGCATTCCGGATCCCAACACTTACACAGCTCTATGTAACAGACCCCATCCTCAACGGACAAGAAGCCTCTACTCCACTGGAATGATGGAGCTCATATAAAACATAACTGAAATGATAACAATACAGTAAGGATTGCCACCATCTTTGGGTGTTTTCTTTTTTTTTTTTTTTTAAAGATTTTATTTATTTATTTGACAGAGAGATCACAAGCAGGCAGAGAGGCAGGCAGAGAGAGAGGAGGAAGCAGGCTCCCTGCTGAGCAGAGAGCCCGATGCGGGGCTCGATCCCAGGACTCCGAGATCATGACCTGAGCCGAAGGCAGCGGCTTAACCCACTGAGCCACCCAGGCGCCCCCTTTGGGTGTTTTCTATTTCCCAGTTACCACTCTAAACTTAAAAACCCTTCATCTCACTTAATCTTTACAAAAACGTGACAACACAGATGGCTACCACTTCACAGAGTCACTTACATGCCACGTACAATTCTTTATGAGCCCATTTAATTGCCACAGAGCCCTCCGTGGTGGCCGTGTAGGTATTTCCATTTTAGAACGCAAGTTATTGCCTGTGGTTGAATGATCAGTAAATGGAGAGTGGGCTTTGATCACTTGCTGGTAGGGAGCCACACTCTCCCAGCCTCAACCTCCGGCTCTGTAAGGCAGATCGACAAATCTCCACCCTATAGAGGAAAGGACAGAAGCCTAGAGGTAATGACCTACTCAAGAGCTCACAGCTGGAGCCTGGTGTGGACGGAGCGAGAGCCCGTGCTCTTCACAGCCATCAGGGAAACATCCAGTGGACTCTCAGTGCAGCCCTGGAGGCCCGGCCAGAATCCGCAGCTTGTCATGCAAATAGAAAGATCTGTTCTCTAATAATGTGTGGCATATGGTTAAAGACCAGTGCAATCTGGCAGGATTAGAAGCCTGGTGCATAAGATATGACCGGAGTGTCTCCTGTCTGTTTGGAGCAGATGGAATGGTGAGGGGGATGGTGGCTCCGAGGAGAGGTTAGCATTCACACAATGGGAGGGCACGGTGGGGTCTGTTGGGAGGGGGTTCTGGCTGATGGTTTTTCCTCTTTCCTCTACTTTAACTCTGTATGGTCAAATGTGAGAGGCACATTGATTTGTTGAAGGATAATTCAGCTGCCGTAACAAAATGGAGAATATCATCGTGGGCATGTGTGAGCGGCTCAGGTCATGCCAGGTTTTTGAAACCAAAATCCAAGCTGCCCTAATGTATTGCCTTATTACAGTTCAAGTAATGTAATTAAAGGCTGTGGTTGGCACACAGTTACTAATTATATAGTAACCACCATGATGCTTCTGGGTTTTAATATTTATTCATAATGTTCCTCACTAGATCAGACTAACCACTTTGGGCAGTCGTAGGCTAATATTTTTGTTGTGTTTGTCCTATAAGTAGACCTATTACAGTCCAGCTGGCCGACTGATCTTTGAAGAAAGAACAGGCTTGGGCTCAGTAATTTTTACACTTAATTAAATTTGAGCCATTTGACTTTAGGGTAAATACTGAGTATCTAGACCTAGCAAGGTTTTTAAAGCCTGCCCAGCATTTTACCTTCAATAAACAATAGAAGGATGGATGAAAATTTACATATTCATGGAGTCCAAACCCCCGAATGAATTAGGTGAATTTTTTCTAGAACCAGTTGGATAAGATAGAGACAAGATAGAGATGACAATTGCTTAAGACTTGTTTTAATGCCATTCTCCTTTCGCAAGTTGCTGCATTTCTGGAAAGCAAGGTTCTTCTTTACTTAACTAATCTTCATGCACCAAGCACAGTACCTAGGGCACAGTGAATGCTTCATACATGTTTATTGAATGAATGAATGAGGTGGGCATGAGACATGAACAGGAAATAGAAGTCACTAGTTAGCTAGAAGGGTTATTTGCACAGGAAACACTCGGACAACAAAAAGACTTTTTGAGATATATTCTGAAAAACACAGAATGGAGAGTATAAAAGTTTACATTAACTTTCATACACATACACACACATTTTTATGTAATAATATATAACAAATCTCAAATAGTATTAAGTGAGGTTTCTGTGTTAACTAATTTGCAGTGTCTCCTCATCAAAGAGATGGGGAGAACTTTTCACCAACAGTGGGTGGCTCTTGTCTCTCTTCTGATTCTATCCAGACTGTCATCAGTCTGTTCTTGTTTAAAAGGACATTTCCGGGGCACCTGGGTGGCTCAGTGGGTTAAAGTCTCTGCCTTCGGCTCGGGTCATGATCTCAGGGTCCTGGGATCGAGCCCCGCACGGGCTCTCTGCTCAGCGGGGAGCCTGCTTCTTCCTCTCTCTCTCTGCCTGTCTCGCTGCCTACCTGTGATCTCTATCTGTCAAATAAATAAATAAAATCTTTTAAATAAATAAATAAATAAATAAAAGGACATTTCCTTTCACAATATGCACAAATATTGAGTCATTATGTTGTACATCTGAAACTAATATCATGTTACATGTCAAGTATAACTCAAAAATAAAATAAAGTGGGGGTGCCTGGGTGACTCAGTCAGTTAAGCATCTGCCTTCAGCTCAGGTCATGATCCTGGGGTCCTGGAATCAAGCCCCTCATTGGGCTCTCTGCTCAGTAGGGAGTCCGCTTCTCCCTCTCCCTTTGCCCCTGCTCCTTCTGTCTCTCTCTTGATCTCTCCTAAATAAATAAATAAATAAAAATCTAATTTAAAAAAAGATGAAACAAGAGGATACTTCCATTTAGATATTTATATTAATTGCAGAGACAGCTCAAGTTTTGCTAAAAAACTGACTCAGGTTTACCCTTGACTTCATTCCCTTCATTTTTATAGTTCTATTTAATTCAAGGCTTCATAGAGGCGTCACAACTCTTTCAAAGTATGTTCTGCAAAATTACTACCACCTGCTTTCTTCCTTTCACTTGCTCTTGATGACAACCTTCTCCATTTTGATGGTGAGGGGGGATTAAATAAACTCCTTGGATTATAGCAGGAACAAAAGAGCTCCCCAACAAAAATGTTTACTCCACTGCATAGCATCACGGTTATGAAACTTACTTTGCTTTTATTCAAACTTCCCACCCAGTATAGCAGTCCATGTTTGTGGTGGTATCTTTTTCCCATTCCCTAAGGATGGATTACATATACATCCAACCAGAACACTATCGCTAAAATATTAATCATTTGTATAGCCCTTGGCCATTAAAATTATTCTGGCTAATTGCTTAATTTATTTTTTATAAGGTCCAGCCTAGAAATGAAAGCCAGGGCTGTTTACGTGACCTGCCTTGGAATACATTATCGATAAGTAGCAGGGCTTATTGTAGCCCAGGCCAAGATTGCTTTTCATCATGCTAATGCCACTGCAAAATATTTTCAAGGATTTCCACCAGTTTAACACCAACACCTACGAATGGCAGGAACTTAGAGTGATTTCATCAAAAACAGGTCATTGGGACTGGGAAGACCTTTAGCAGCCAGCCTCACAGCAGTGGGAAGGGCTAGGGGACTATGATCATGAGGAACTTATTCATAATGGTACAGAGAAGGGACAGAGTATTATCATTCCAGAAGCCATGCACAGACTCATTCCTGTTGCCCTTCCCTTTGAAAATGTATTTTGCAAGAGAGTGATCCGCATATCATCACACAGTTCCAAAATGATTCTGAAGACTGATGGTTTATTTGTGTATGCAGTCATTATTTGCTCATTTCCATTTCATTGCAGTCAGCTCTCTATTATCTCAGAACTGCTCACTGAGTTTGTGGCTTCTCGGGCTCATTTGACCTGCCCCTTTCCTATTCTGTTACAAGTATCTTCCCATTTCAGCTCTGGGGACTTTGTTTGCCTACACGCCAGTGCAGAGAGCAAAGAAGTACAGAAAAAAGAGCTCAGTTTGCTACTTGCTCACAACCTTCATGTAAATTTCCTTTGTTTCATTCCTTGCTTTTTTTTTTTTTTTTTTTCAGTTTAAGTTTTGCAGGGTGAAGAGGGCAGGATGTGGAGGGTTTGAAAATACAGCTTAAATTGTTTTGCTGCGTTCTGATATTTTGAATTATTTATGTTCGGTGTAATTAAATAGAAGGAAAAATCCAATCTCTTTGGGGGTAACTGAATCACTTTTCTGTTTTCTGTTTTAGGATACTGGTTCTTTTAAGGTAAATTAGAATATTGGACTTATTGAACTTATTAGAATATTGAATTAGAATATTGAACTTATTCACTGTCTAAAAATGATACAGTTTTCTTTGTTGAAATTGATTGTTACCTGCTGAAAACATGGATGAAGTGAACCGATTGCCCTTAGCTATTTCACAGTTTATTACAAAACTAAGAGTTAACACAAAACTCAAGGACGACCTGGCCAGGCACAGGACTCCATCAGAACTCTGGGCTCATGGGCTGGTTTTCAACCTTACTGTTAGTAGGGAATGGAGAGCTCTGAGCAATGAAGCGGCTGAAGATGGAAGGTGTTGGTGCCGGTGGTGTCTATCCTGGAAAACCAGTGGTGGCTTACCTCTGCAGCTGTCTCTGAAGAAGACCCCACTTTGAACACTATACAAAGAAGCACCTTTTATGAACCTAACACATTAGAAAAATCGGTTATAGGGTCTTAATGGTTTTACATACTGGAATTACTGGAAGAAGAATTTTTATAAACTTGAAAAATTATATACCTCATGGAAAAAATATCTGCATACAGTGTCCTAGCTATGTATTTTAGTAGTTCGGTTTGGGGATGGGTGCCTGGGTGGCTCAGTCAGTTTTGTGTCTGCCTTTAGCTCAGGTCATGATCCCAGGGTCCTGGGATTGAGTCCCCCATCAGGCTCCCTGCTCAATGGAGAGTCTGCTTCTCCTTCTCCTCCTCCCCCTGCTTGTGTACTTGCACTCTCTCTCTCTCTCTCCCATGTCAAATAAATACATAAAATCTTTAAAAAAAAAAAAAAAAGAAGCTTGGGTTTGATGCTTGGAGAAATTGTTGTGTGCCTTTAATACAAAGATAGTCCATACTGGGAGCTTTACATGAATAGCAGATTGTTGTGACAATCAGAAATACTTCATTCAAGTTCATGTGTTCATTTAATCAAGCCAACAACAAAAGTATGTTTTTAAGTCAAATTTATAGTGCTGTCAGCATTACACTCCATAAACCTTTATCATTTTATAGATGAGTTACCATTGCAACCCAGTTCTCTGCTAGGTAAAACTTAACTAAGCACATTAAATTAAATTTTAAGACATTATAAAGAGTTAATTGGCTTCAATATGAAATATCTCCTTTGGTGTCACTGAACCATCTTATTTTTTGATTTGAAAATAAACTGGAATAAGCACTGTATGTACTTGAGTACTACAGAAAGAGTGTGCTAGTAAATAACAGCTTTTTACATTCTATTTTCTAAGCCAAGTATTAAATAAGATCCCAGATGATGGAATTGTTTCCAGCAGGATGAAAAAATAAAAAATATTTATAAAACAGTAGTATTAGCAGTGCTATAAACAAAAATTCATTTAATGTGAGAAGTATAAATTGGTAAACCTTTTTTGGCCCACCAAGCAGATGAAGAACCTTAAAAATGTTCCTGGCTTTTGATCCTATGTTCTACTTCTAGAAATATTTTAGCAAACCAAAGATGCATCAAAGGCCAAAGGACTCAGAGAGCACTACTTATAAAAGCTAAAAACAACATTAAAATAATCTAAATATCAAAAAGAGAAAAGTCTGTGGTGATTGAAGGAATTATAGAATTGAATATTAAGCAATAACATTAATGTGATGTTTTTGAAGAGGAACCCATTGGTTCCTGCTGCTTATGATGTAGGAACCCACTCAGAAGACAGAGTTGAATGAATAAAGAAGAAAAAAATATGTGAAAAGTATGATGAAGATAATTTGTAATCTATATTAAATATATGCATATATGTAATAGCTAGAAAAGGTACTAAAAGAAAATACACCCACATACTGAAAAGTAGTTACGGATTATTTTTATCTTCTGGCTTGTACTGTTCCTGCATTTTAAAAAATGATTAAACCACAAAACAAACTGAGGGTTGCTGGGGGAGTGGGGGTAGGGATCGGGTGGCTGGGTTATGGACATTGGGGAGGGTATGGGCTATGGTGAGTGCTATGAAATGTGTAAACCTGTCGATTCACAAGACCTGTACCCCTGGGGAAAATAATACCTCTTATGTTAATAAGAATAAGAAATTTAAAATTTTTTAAAAATTAAAAAAAAAATTATTAAACCCGAACGTCTTTGTGATAGTTAATGTTATGTATCAACTTAACTCCAGTAAGTGATGCCCAGAAAGCTACTAAAACATTATTTCTCAGGGCGCCTGGGTGGCTCAGTGGGTTAAGCCTCTGTCTTCTGGCTCAGGTCATGGTCCCAGGGTCCTGGGATGGAGCCCCGCATCAGGCTCTCTGCTCAGTGGGGAGCCTGCTTCTCCCTCTCTCTGCCTGCCTCTCTGCCTACTTGTGAACTGTCTGTCAAATAAATAAATAAAATCTTAAAAAAAGAAAAAAGAAAGAAAACATTATTTCTCATTTTATGTATGTGAGTGTTTCTAGACTTAATAGATTGAGTAAAATTCACCTTTGCTAATATGATGGACACCATCAAATCTGTTGAGAGCCTGAACAGAACAAAAAAAGTGGAGGAAGGGCGAATTTGAGCTGGGACATCCATCTTCTCTTGCCCTCAGACACAGGTGCTCCTGGTGTTCCCGAGGGCAGACTAGATGGATCCTGGCCAAAAAAACCAAGCGGCACTCAGAGACCTTGGAGGATTGGAGGTTTATTTAATGCCAGCGGGCTCAAAGGAGAGCAATCTCTCAAGGTCTGAGCCCCCAGCACAATCAAATGGGGTAGTTTCTACACTTTTACTTCCGTATCTGTGCCTCTTTTGCAGCTGTGGGCAGCGGGGCTAAGGGGAAAATCCGGAATGGCTCTGGGGCCGGGACTGGGATTCTGCTGTTGGATAGGTGGGCCACCTCAGAAGAAAGACTTCCGGTATCCCGGGTCCATGGGGCTTCAGACTTGGACCAGGAGCTATCCCAACACACACGCAACAAATCTCAGGCCTTTAGATTAGGACTGAATTATACTGCCACCTTTCTTGATTCTCTGGCTTGCAGATGGCCGATCGTGGGAATTCTCCCTCTATAACCATTTCCTATAATAAATCAATTCCTATAAAAAATTCTCTAGATAGAGAAATAAAAAGATAGAAATACAGAAATCATATACGTATATATATAAAGATGGAAAGAGTGAGAGAGTATAAAGAGACTATATATATATATATAAACTATAGTCCATGTAATATAAAATATTATATAATTTATATATATTCTATCTATGTATCTTATTGGTTTTGTTTCTCTGGAGAACTCTGGAGAACTCTAATATTATCTTTATAGTGAGACTCTACCATACATAAATAAAAATATGTATTTTAAGGAACACTTCATAACTCATCCTAGGAGGGTATTATTACCAAAACCAAAGCCATCAGAAGAAAAATATAGACCAATATCCTTTATGAATACAGATGTAAAAATTCTTAACAAAATGCTAGCAGATGAAACCCACAGCATACAAAAAGATTGTACACTGTAACCAATTAAAATTTATCCCAGAAATATAAGATTGATTCAATCTATGAAAATCAATCAATGTAATGAAAATCAATCAATGTAATATACCACATTAATAAAAGAAAAAAACACATAATCATTTTAGCAGATGCAGAAGCATTTGACAAAATCCAAAACATTTTCACAAAAAAAAACAATCAGAAAACTAGGAATAGAAGGGAATTTCCTCAACATAATAAAAAGCATACATGAAAAACCCACAACTAGCATCATATTTAATAGTGAAAGAAAGTTGTCTTCCCCCTAAGCCCAGGAATAAGACAAGAATGTCCACTTTTGCCAGTTCTACTCAACAATGTAGTGGAGGTTTCAGACACAGTAATTGGGCAAGAAAAATAAATAAAAGACATCAAGACTGGTGCACCTGGGTGGCTCAGTCTGTTAAGTGTCTGTCTTCAGCTCAGGTCATGATCCCAGGGTCCTGGGATCCAGCCCCCAAGTCAGTCTCCCTGTACAGCAGGAACGTCTGCTTCTCCCTTTTCCTCTGCTTATGTGCTCTCTTTCTCTCTCAAATAAATAAAATCTTTAAAAAAAAAAAAAAAGACCTCAAGATTGCAAAGGAAGAAGTAAATTGTCTCTATTTGTAGATGACATGATATCCTTAAGAATCCACATATAGACTTACACACACACATAAACACACAATTACTGATTATTAGCAAGTTCAGCAAGGTTACAAAGTATGTCAATATACAAAAATCTTTTGTATTATTGTACACTAGCCATGGACATCTGGAAATGAAATTAAGAAAGCAATTCCATTTACAATAACATCAAAAAGAATAAAATATGTAAGAATTAATGTAATCAAAGAACTGTAAGACATTGAAAACTACAGAGCATTGATGAAAGAAATGAAAGACCTAAGTGAATAGAAAGACATACCCTGTTGACTTGATATTGCTAAGATGGTGATACTCCCAAAAAGGAACTAGAGTTTCATGGCAATCTCTAAAAAAATTTCAACAGCCTTTTTTACAGAAATAGAAAAGCTGATCCTGAAATTCATATGGAATTTCAAGAGACACAGAATACTTAAAACAATCTTGAAAAAGGAAAATTGGAAGACTCAGACTTCCTACTTTCAAAACTAACTACAAAGCTGCACTTGTCAATAAAGTATAATACTGGCATAAGGATAAATATGCAGATCAAGGGAATAGAATTAAGAGTCCAGAAATAAACCCATACATTTATATCAATTAATTTTCAACAAGGATATCAAGCCCATTCAATGGGAAAATAAATCTTTTCAGTAAGTGGTGCCAGGATGACTGGATATCCACATGCAAAAAAATGAATTCTGACCCTACCATATAATGAAATTAAGTCAAAATACATCAAAGATCTAAATATTTTAAGTATTAGAGCTTAAACTATAAAAATCGTTAGGAAAAAAACATAGAAGTGAATCTTCATGACCTTCATGGTTAAGCAATGGTTTCTTAAATATGACACATAAAGCATAAGCAACTAAAAAACAGATTAATAGGACTTCAGCAAAATTTAAACCTTTTGCATGTCAAAGGACACTGTCAAGAAAGTAAAGAGACAATCCGCAAAATTGGAGAAAATACTTACAATCATGTATCTGATAAGGATCAAGACTACACAAAGATACACAATGATAGAAAGACAAATAACCAAAATCTCAACTAATCACAAATAATATATACAAAAGGTCAACAATCACATGAAAATTTGCTCAACATCATTAGTCACTAGGGAAATGTAAACTAAAAGCACAATAAGATACCACTTCATATCCATTAGAATAGATAAAATAAAAAAATATCCAGGGGCACCTGGGTGGCTCAGTGGGTTGAAGCCTCTGCCTTAGACTCGGGTCATGGTCCCAGGGTCCTGGGATCAAGCCCCACATCGGGCTCTCTGCTCAGCAGGGAGCTTGCTTCCTCCTCTCTCTCTCTCTGCCTGCCTCTCTGCCTACTTGTGATTTCTATCTGTAAAGTAAATAAATAAAATCTTTAAAAAAAAAAAATCCAGAAGCCAGACTACAACAATTATTGTGAAAATATGAAGATATTGAACCCTCATATATGGCTGATAGAAATGCAAAAATGGTACAGAACCTGGAAACACCTTGACAGTTCCTCAAAATATTAATATATTAATATCAATATATAGAGCTTTCATACTGTCCAGCAATTCTACTCTTGGCATATACCCTAGAGAATTAAAAATATATGTTCATTTAAAAAGCTTGTATATGAGGGGCACCTGGGTGGCTCATGGGTTAAAACCTCTGCCTTTGGCTCGGGTCGTGATCCCAGGGTCCAGGGATCGAGCCCCACATCGGGCTCTCTGCTTAGCAGGGAGCCTGCTTCCTCCTCTCTCTCTCTCTGCCTGCCTCTCTTCCTACTTGTGATCTCTGTGTGTCAAATAAATAAATAAAATCTTAAAAAAAAAAAGCTTATATATGAATGTTCCTAGCAGCTTTATTTATTATAGCTAAAAATAGAAGCAACCTAAATGTCCAACAACTGATGGATGGATAAATGTGGCATATCCACCTGATGGAATATTATTCAGCCATAAAAAGGAATGAAATATTGATACATACTACAACATGGATGAACCTTAAAAACTTTGTGCTAAGAGAAAAAAGGTCAGTCACAAAAAGGCAACTTATGAGATGATTCCACAAAATGTTCAGAATAGGCAAATCCATAGAAACAGGAAGTAGATCATTGGTCCCCAGGGACTGCAGAGAGAGGGGAGAGGGGAATGGTTGCTAATGGGTATACGGTTTTGAAGGTGGTAAAAAATGTTCTGAAATTAGATAGTGGTGATGGTTGCACCAATTTTGAAGACATAAAAGCCCACTAAATTTTACACATCAAAATGGTGGATTTTAGGGAGCCTGGGTGGCTCTATCAGTTGAATGTCCAACTCTTGATTTTGGCTGAGGTCATGATCTCAGGGTCATGAGATCGAGCCCCAGGTAGGGCTCCATGGTGGTCAGGGAGTCAGCTTCGGACTCTCTATCTCCTTCTCCCTTTGCCCTCCCCTCACCCTCATGCTCTCTCTCTCTAAAAAACAAAAAGGTGAGTTTTATGATATGTGAACTATATTTCAATTTTTAAGAATATTTTTAAAAAAAAATTTTTTTTTAAATGTATTAGTCAGAGAGAGAAGAGTATAACAGAGGGAGCAGCAGAGGGAGAAGCAGGCTCCTTGCTGAGCAAGGAGCCCGGCTCAGGACTCAATCATAGGACCCTGGGATTACCACCTGAGCCAAAGGCAGACGTTTAACCGACTGAGCCACCCAGGCATCCCTTTTGTTTTGTTTTGTTTTGTTTTTGTTTTTAAGATTTTATTTATTTGTTTGAAAGAGAGAAAAAACGCAGGAGCAAGTGTGGGGAGAGACAGAGGAAGAGAGAGAAGCAGACTCCCTGCTGTGGGGCTTGATCCCAAGACCCTGAAATCATGACCTGAGCTGAAGGCAGGCACTTAACCAACTGAGCACCCAGAGATCCCTTTAAAAGTATTTTAAAAACAGGTCTCTCAAGTTCAGAGGGTTCAGCTACTGAATGGCAACAACAGAAACAGTCAAGCGCAACTCCTGTACATTGCTCTACCCTCTGGAGGGGCCAGAAATCTCAGTAGGCCAGATGAGAGAGCAGTGATAAGATCACAATATGGGGGAAGAGAAAAGACACTGATCGATCACCCCTTCTTTAAATGCAGGCTTCTAGATTGCAACAGAACCAAACTAGAGAGAGGAAAAAGACTCCATTTGAAAACAAGATTACAATTTGATTCCTACATGGGCTGCATGTCGAACTACCTAATTAAAACTGTCTTTCATGACTTGAAATGGGATTTTTATTATCCAAAGGGTTCTGGACTTCCCCTGTAGGGACAGAGAAAGAGCCACACAGAGTATCCAAAAGTATGGCAGGAGGCAGAGCTGAAGCTATGTTCTAATTCCATTGGATTCCTTGTATGAGTTACAACAGGATAATGGAAGGGACTGAGGCTGGGGGGAGATAGAGAATCCTCCGTGTAAAGCTAGAAAACAATGTAATAGTATTTAATAACACAGACTCACATACCCCATGATACAGCAGCTTCACTTCTGTGAACGTCTCACAGGAACTTTTCCATGAGGCCATCTATGCCACAACCAAAGATCCCCTGAGAAGCTTCCAGCAATTCATTTCTACATTCAGCAAGCAATGTGACATGTTGTTTTTTCTACATATCATCAAGTTAACTGCTAATGGAAAGTTGAGAACAGGATTGGACAACAGACATTGAAACCTTTCTCTCTGGTGTGTCCATTAAGGTCATCAGGGATGAGCCTGGATTGAGATGCGCAATCCTCCTCAACACGCTGCTCTTCCAGGCAGCCATTAACAAATCAACAGCCTTGTGGTGCAAGAGGACATCTTTTTTTTTTTTTTTTTCAATTTCTGGCTTATAACTTTGTTAAGAAGACAGAATATACCTACATTAAAATTATATGTACAACCTGGTAAAACAGAGTAGCATTGCTTCTGGGAAGAAGGGCAAGTTTAGCTAAGGCCATAGCAGGAGAGGAAATTGTATAGGAAAGGATACCTTGGCTTTTGGTGGGTTTGGAGACAAAGGCATAGAGAGCAGAAAGAGTTTAGAGCATAGGGGTACCTGGTGGCTCAATCAGTTAAGCGTCTGCCTTCTGCACAGGTCACGATCCCAGGGTCCTGTGACTGAGTCCTGTCTCACAGCATTGGTCTCTCTGCTCAGTGGGGAGCCTGCTTCTCCCTCTGCCTGCCGTTTCCCTGCTTGTACTCTCTCTCTCTGACAAATAAATAAATAAAATTTTTACAAAAAGAGTTTAGACCATAAATGAATGGAACTGCAATGAAGCTGCATATGAAGATCAGCAAGTAGATTGTCTGTTAGAAGTAGGAAGGAATTGGGAAGCCTGGGTGGCTCAGTTGGTTAGGTGGCAGCCTTCAGCTCAGGTCATGATCCCAGAGTCCTGGGATCCAGTCCCACATCAGGCTCCTTGCTCAGCAGGGATCCTGCTTCTCCCTCTTCTCCTGCCCCTGCTCATGTGCACAAACTCCCTCTCCCCGCCCCCCTGCCCTCTCTCCGTCAAATAAATAAATAAAATCTTTTTTGAAGTAGGACGGAATTGAGGTTCTTTGTCCCCTCACTTTAGACAGTGACATGTGGTAAACATAATACCTGCTCCCTGATTTCCCTTTAAAGGAAGGATTTGCTGTGGATCCTGCACTGTTGACATGAACTGGTCTATACCTGGGGTCAAGCAAGGCAAACGCTAACAGTCCGGCCATTCAGCCCAAAACAGAGCACTAGCTGGGCCACACTCTTGGAAGAGCTCCCCACTGGGCCAACTGAAGTTTTCTTGGTCCTGCTTCTACAGTTTGTCATCTCCCTCTGCCCACCCCTGCTTCCTCTCTTTTCCTCCTAGAACATCTAGGAATGTGCCCCACATTCAGTCTCAATGCCTTCATCAGAAGGGCCTGACCTGCAGCAGTCCAGTAAGAGCCACTGTCCCATGCAAACCTTCAGTGCCAGATGCCAAGCATACTTTAAGAAAGCAAGAAGGGAACCTCTATTGCACATTTGAACTCACAAATAAATAATGTCTTCCTTTCATTTTAATAACTGCTATATGTTCTAATAATGTAAAGGGAGTATTTATACCACTACTTTATTTTGAGAGATTTTTTGTTGTTGTTGTTGTTGTTGTTGTTGTTGTTGTTGTTGAGATTTTTATTTATTTACTAGAGAGAGAAAGAGACAGAGATAGAGAACAAGCAGGAAAGAGAGGGAGAAGCAGCCTCCCCACTAAACAAGGAGTCTGACGCAGGTTTCCATCCCAGGACCCTGAGATCATGACCCGAGCCAAAGGGAAACGCTTAACCAACTGAGACACCCAGGTGTCCCATGTTATGAGATATTTTTATATATCTAAATATATATATATTTTATATATATTTTATATATCTAAAGATATATATATCTTTATATATTTTTAGGTCAAATGCTTGGATATTTTTAACTTAGAAAAAATTAAATTACTAAGAAGGCATACTGCATTTTCATAGGGCTATTTTAACTAGAATAATATGGTATCAAAGTTCATCTATCAAATCATTGTCCTTAAAGATTCGGAAAGTAAAGGTGGGAGAGAGCTAACCTTGAAATCCTATCGCGTAGCAGCAGTGTTCTTACATTATTCATAGACTGTTTAAAATACAGTTGGGCTGAGGCCGCTTCTATTGAGAAACACCAGTGACTCCCTGGAATCAGATGTTCGAATGCAGTCAACGTATGGATTGTATCCAGTACACAGCTTCTGCCCCACTCCCTGGCTGTCAGGAGATTACCCCGACTGCTGTGAGCTTTTAGAGCTGGAATCCCAGGAAGGGTTCCAGCCTGTAGTCATCACTCTCAGCCACAAGGGGTCAGCATTCACACCTACTGTAATAAAGATTCCAAGAGAAAAAAACAAACCTTCCACTTCAGATTGAACGTAATGAGCTAGCTTAGTGCTTATGTATTTGCCAAATAAAGATCCGCGGAACTGCAGTGTAAAATATTTAGTTCCCACATTCCCTACAAATTGTTTTGCAGTTACTGAAAAATCATGGATTCTGAGAAGATGAGAACTACAGGCAGCATAGAGACAGGAAGAGCCCCAGCTCTCTTTGCCCCCCATACTCTGTGCTGAGCGAACACTAACCAATAGAGTATCAGTAACCATCTCCACAACCATCTGAGCCAGGTGTACACCCCTGACTCGCCCTGAACCCCGCAACATTTCAGTCCGGGTAATTGAGATGAAGTAACTCCTTCAACACATGTATTAAACACAGAAGACCGGGCAGCAGGTCAGGGATGAACCAGACTTTATACTCAGGGCAGTCTGATGCCAAAGCCTGCTTTTGTCTTCCACAATGCCTTCAACTTCTTCTTTTACAGGTGAGGAAACAGTATCTAAGAAACTAAACAGATTGTTTAAGGGAACAGAGCTCCTTGTTCAGTAGGTTTCTTTACTCCTCCCGCTAACACCAGGTAGAGGTAAGCATTACCTTTAATGACAGCTCTGCAGAGTTGACTATAAAAAAAAAAAAAAAATCAGTCAGTGAAAAAGAGAGAGAGAGAAATTCAGGTATTGTGAAACATCTAATTTTCATGAAATCAATAAGAAAGCCAAAATTCGGGGCGCCTGGGTGGCTCAGTTGGATTAAAGCCTCTGCCCTCCGCTCAGGTCCCGGGGATGGAGGCCCACATCGGGCTCTCTGCTCTGTGGGGAGTCTGCTTCCTCCTCTCTCTCTCTGCCTGCTTCTCTGCCTACTTGTGATCTCTGTCAAATAAATAAATAAAATATTAAAAAAGAAAGCCAAAATTCCTGAATAAATTATTTTAATTTAAGCTCATTAAAATTTTTGTCTAACTACAATTTCTTCTCAAAAATGTAATAGTATTATTCCATCTTCTGACTTTAATTACTTCTTCTTCATTCTAATCTATTCTTTAACATTTCTGATGTATATGATTTTTCTCATCCTATCTTCCATTTCTCTTGACATCTTATAATTTTTATATGTCACCCCTTTATTGAATGCTGTGCAATTTCTTCATCTCTGTCTTTAAGGTAGTTAATTATTAAATCTGTTTCTAATTTTCAATTTAATGGACCTATTTGCTTTTTAATGTTAATGATTATATTTTTAATTTCTGTAAATTCATATGTCATTTCTATTTATTTTCAAACTTTTCGACCTTTGATCTTTTTTCAAGATGACAATTCCTTCATTTACGTCTTTGATCATTTTAAATATATTTATATAATGCTCCTCAGATTGACATCATAAGTTTTTAACTTCTTGACATTCTAATAATGTTTCATTTGTGGTAGACTGTTGCCTCATTTCTTATGGATTTTATAACCTGAGATATGAAAATTAATAGGATGATGTTTTTCAGTGAGAATCCACTGGGGTTATGCAGTCACTCTCAGTATTAATTTACAAGACTTGACAGAACAAAGTACAATAAACTGAGGGGCTTAAACAACAGAAATTTATTTACTCACAGTTCTGGAGGCTGGAAATCCAAGATCAAGGTGAATGCGGGGTTGGTTTCTTCCAAAGCCTCTCCTTGGCTAGAAGTTGCCTGACTTCTCCATGTATCTTCATACAGTTTTGGTTCCATGCATGTTCCCTCTTCTAATAAGACTCCAGTCATATAGGACTCAGGCCTATCCTGATGGCCTCATTTTACCTTAATGACCTTTGAAAGATCCTATCTTCAAATACAGTCACATTCCAAAGTACTAGAGGTTGGGATCTAGCATATGGAGCCCACAACTCCAAAAGTAGTTTTGTTTACAAGTTTGGGCTTATCACCAGCCTAGGACAAGCTTTTATGTTAACTTATTGGCTTGAGTGTTCCTGGATCAATCCTTTTTAAAGAAGAGGGCCTGGGGCACTTGGGTGGCTCAGTGGGTTAAGCCTCTGCCTTTGGCTCAGGTCCTAATCTCAGGGTCCTGGGATCAAGCCCCATATTGGGCTCTCTGCTCAGCAGGGAGCCTGCTTCCCCCTCTTTCTCTGCCTACCTGTGATCTCTCTCTCTGTTAAATAAATAAATAAAGACTTTAAGAACTTAAAAAAAAATTTTTTTTTTGAAGTAAAGAAGAGGGCCTCCATCTCTCCACCTCCTCTGATCACATATCTACAGCCAAGGAAAGAGTGGGACACATTGTTTCACCTCCCTTTGTCACTAGGTGGATATTTTTTTTACTACCCGTGAAGGTGTATCTATCTGGGAACTCTTACTTTCTATGAATAATTTTCCCTCAAAATCCTACCAACTTTTTACAGCCAGTTATTCCTTTATTAACTTTCATATTACATTTCATATCTTAATGCCTAAACAACTTTTTGGGCTAAGCCATTTTCCACTGAAGAATACTATGGAAGCAAAGCAGGGCTTGAGGATATACCAAAGAGCCAGTTTTAATCAAATGGGAAAGAATGGTCCTGTGTTAAGTCTCAATTACAGGAGTAACTGTGGCAAACTCTGATTAGAAGTTTAAAAAGACCTAAGAAGTATTTAATTAATGACACCTACAGCTAATTTAGATCTTTCATAAATCTTCATTCTGAATTTAGGCAATCTAACCTCATCCTTTATAACCAAATACTCTTCCCAATTTTATTTTTAAAGATTTTATTTATTGGTAAGCCTGAGTGGCTCAGTTGGTTAAGCATCTGACCTTGGCTCAGGTCATGATCCCAGGGTTCTGGGATCAAGTTCTACTTTGGGCTCCTTGCTCAGCAGGGAGCCTGCTTCTCCCTCTGCCTGCCACTTCCCCTTCTTGTGCTCTCTCGCACTCAGATAAATAAACAAACAAACAAACAAGACTTAAAGATTTTATTTACTTATTTGATAGAGAGAGATAGCAAGCGAACAGGTGCTGGGGGAGGGGCAAAAGGAGAGGGAGAAGTAGACTCCCACTGAGCAGGGATGCCCCCCACCAGCCAGGGCTCCATCCCAGGGCCCTGGGATCATGACCTGAGCCAAACACAGATTCTTAACTGACTGAGCTACTCAAGTGCTTTTTCCCAATTATTTTTAATAATCAAAAAAAAAAAAAAATTAGGCCTATGTCCTTTCAAGATACTGAGGTTCAGTCTGACTATCTACTGACTCTTGTATGTATCTGACATACCTCAAGGAGTAATCAATAACCATATACTACAGGGCACATATGAAAAAAAATTTCTATCTAGAACTGATCCACTTTTAACAAGAAACGGAGAGCTCTATTAGAAAAACCTGGGCCAAGGAAGGTAGACACATGTTCAGCCCCAGCTCTCACAGATACTAACTGATGGCCTTGGAGAGTCATTTATTTATGCTCTCTGAGATGCAATTTCTTCAACTTACATAAAACCAGTCTTAGAGCTATTGACAAGCTTAAAATAGAATCATTCATAGCTGTGATTATCAGTACACTTGGCATACTGATTTTTCCACCTTTAGCTCAGGTCCTCAAACTTTGCTCCAAGTAAATATTTTACTTTTGATGGCTGCTTAAGAAATTAATCAGTCTGGTGTTCCCAGCGTCGAGAGCCAACAATCAACTGCTACTGAGAATACCACTGCCTTTCTAGATTGAATATAGTTTCTCAACAATCCGCATGAGTGTGGTCTGAAAATCTGGGCCAGGTGTGGGTCTAAAGATGGCGTTCTTCTGAAGATGTTACACTGGACTTGAGGCCACAAACTGTAGTAGGCAGAAGGACAAGATGTGTATTCCTTGCTGTACATGTCCTTTCGAATCCCCTTCCCTTGAGTGTGTGCAGAACCTATGACTATCAAGGGACATCAGTATCATGATTTAGTTACTGAATGACATAGTTCATCACAAGTGGTATCATCCTGGATGCACTTCACATAATCAGCAGAGCCTCTAAAAAGGTGAAACCTGAGAGAGATAGTCTCCAGCTCGCCTCAAGGGAGGTAGTAAACAGCCATGCTATGAACTCCTGTTGGGGGTGCTGCCTCTACACTGGGCGTCAGTGGTATGACCCCAAGGAATTCTGCCAACACCTGGATGACTATTCAAGGGCACCATAAGCTCCAGATATGAAATGTCATGTGGCCACTACCTTAACTGAAGCCTGGGGAGCCCCTGAATAGAGGACCCAGTCAAGCCAGGCCTAGACTTCTGACCCAAAGGAACTAGGAGATAATAAATTGGTGTTATAAGCCACCAATTCATGGAAATTATTTAGAATAGAAAAGTATTATAGCGCTTTTTGATCTGTGGGGGTCAACTCTCTTTCCTCAAAAATAACAAAGGCTTACAACATTTGCTCTGCATTGGTTTCTTCCTTTTTTTTTTTTTTTTTTTTTTTTAGATTTTTACTTATTTGTCAGAGAAAGAGAGCACACAGAAGCTGGGGGAGATGCCAGCAGAGGGTGAAGCAGGCTCCCCACTGAGCAAATAGCCAAATGCAGGACTCCATTCCAGGACCCTGAGTTCATGACCTGATCTGAAGGCAGTCACTTAACCAACTGAGTCACCCAGGTGCCACTCTGTATGGGTTTCTAGTATCTGTTCACCCGTAGCACCACAGAACCTCTGGGCAGCCCAGGAATGAGATAGCGTAATCTCTTCAGTCACTTTAATATTGTCAAAAGTTATTATTTGGGTACAGCAAAGGTCGATTTGATGCTATGGCTAAATATGCATAGATAGCTTTTTTTTTTTTTTAAGATTTATTTATTTGACAGAGAGAGACACAGCAAGAGAGGGAACACAAGCAGGGGGAGTAGGAGAGGGAAAAGCAGGCTCCCCGCCAAACAGGAAGCCTGCTGTGGGGCTCCATCCCAGGACCCTGGCATCACGACTTGAGCCGAAGGCAGATGCTTAACGGACTGGGCCACCCAGGCGCCCCACATAGATAGTCTTATATAGAAAAGGAGACTAGTATTTTATAAACAGACATTAAGTCCTTTACTTTATGTGTGCAGATTAATCCTTACAGAGCCTCTAAGACGGCTTGTACTGTTCCCATTGCTCAGATGAGGTCATGAAAGCTCAGAAAGTCTAAATGACTTAGTCAGTCATACAACTAGTAGGTAATAAGGCCAGTACTCAATTATTGAAATGCCTCCGATGGAATATTTTATGTTATTTTATTTTATTCATGGTATGCTACAAGAATGTAGCTGCCAAATGAACATGAATGTCCGTAGAAGACTCATTTGAGTTGAAAGAACTTCTCAGAGTTCCAGAAAAGGCATTGTGTAATGAGTTAGAGGAGCTTTCCCTGCTTTCCTCCGACCTTCCTAGCTAGCGTGTGGACCATATTACATTAGGACTTTGCAGAATGACATGTCAGCTTAGAGATATTTTTTGTTCGCATATTAATTATCAACTTCTTTCTTTCCTGGCAGGTTTTCCAGAAGCCAAAACAGGTGGATTGTTTTTCAAGAGAATGTTCAAGGCATGTAATAACATGATTCCTATGGTGCACTTTGTTTGCCTTTTCATTCCCCTAAATGTCACATAACAATATGGATTTCACACAGGAACACTTTCAGTGCAATGCAACAGTACAAATCCAATCTTAAAACTGCCTTTGAGCATCACACAATAACATCACACTAACTAGCAGCCTCTGGCCTTATGCAATGGGCAGTGTGCAGAGAAATATATTAAACTCATCCATCAAAGGACAATAAAGAAAGATATACTTTAAGGAATGTGTTCATGCCCAACATTGCTGAAACACTCTTGCTCCCTGTTGTACCCGAGTTTTCGCGTCTGAGAGACCACCAAGGATCCAACACGGATGCAATCACACGAGGGTTTATTTAACAAGCTTAAGTTTGGTCCCAAATATACCTGACACAGCAGAGTAGGGACTTGGACCCCGAACCAGATTACAGTCAGAGTTTTTAAAGGCAGAGTAAGGGTGGACTTGGCGGTGGGTGAGGGCAAAGTGGGTTATGGATGATGTAAGTTTCTAAGGAATTTTGGAAGCAAGGTCTCCAGGACCTTGGGGGGCTAGCTATTGTTGGGAGAAAGGTTATTTATTACCAGTAATAAAAATCTTCTCGTGAGACCCTTTAGATGTATATCAGTGGGCCATATATGCTTGGGAATGATTCTCGATAAAGTTGTCTAAAGGAATTGTTAAGTAGACTTACAGGATCCTGGTCGGACCTGTTGGGAGTAGGAGGTCGGTCAGGCTAGGATTGTCCTTAGCAAAACCTCAAGGTGAGGGCAGTTGAGTCCCCAGGGGAGAGCCACTCTGTCTGTTTCAAGGGCTCGTCAGTAGGTAAGGAATTTTAATGATTTTCTTCTGCCTGTTTCCCACATCACACCCTCCTTCTCATTTAGTTGATCCTGGATACTTGTAAGAAGCATAAGACATGTCCCATTGTTAACTTCAGGATTTCAAATAGCAGGGTACCATTAAAATAATTTCAATGATAAACTAGTAGATTGATGAGAAAAGTTATACTTTTAAATGTAGTATCATATTGTAATTGTCGAATTTGTTCATAATTATTTTTGAAACTGCAAACATCATCCATTCTCTCCTTCTATGCATTCCTCACAGCCCAATGTGGTGTCCATTTACCTTACTCAAAGAGAAACTACAAGACGTTTTGGTTAAAAGAAATAAAGTCAAGAATTTTGCGCCTTGGGGTTTCTTTAGTTGTCTTATGTTTTTTGATATCTATTTTTCCCTGAAATAAAATTTAATTGAAAATTTTGACTTCGATTTTGTCTTTTTATTCCTTTAGTTCTAGAAATAACATTGAATCATCCAGAAGTTTTCTGGAGTCTTGTTCCACCTCCTCATCCAAATCTCCAACACACCAAACAGTACTTGACCCCACCAGAGAAGAACACAGATGGTCTGGTGATAGAGTAGTGGAAAACCTTAGTTTCTAAACTCTGGACAAAATTATCATATGTAAAACAATTTTTACTCTGTCTAGATATTTGTTCTCCGTAAATAGAAAAAGAAATCCTTAGTGAGAAAAAACACCTTTTGCTATTGATGTAGGGTTTTTTTGAAGTAGTGTTGTTGGGGTCTGGGACCTATAGCCAAGAAAGAATTCTCCAGAGGGCTTCAGTGCAAAGAGGTGGTTTTATTAAAGCAGGGGGACAGAACCCATGGGCGGGAAGAGCTTCTGCCCAGGGATCCTGAGGAGCAACTATTGCTTAGTTGGGGACTGGAGGAAGTAAAGGGAAGGGAAGTTCAGAAAGGATTTTCTTTTTTATTTATTTATTTATTTATTTATTTTTATTTATTTGACAGAGATCACAAGTAGGCAGAGAGGCAGGCAGAGAGAGAGGAGGAAGCAGGCTCCCTGCTGAGCAGAGAGCCCGATGCGGGGCTCGATCCCAGAACCCTGGGATCATGACCTGAGCCCAAGGCAGAGGCTTTAACCCACTGAGCCACCCAGGCGCCCCCCAGAAAGGATTTTCTTATGTTAAGGAAGACTCACAGAATATAAGAGGCCTTCCTATTGTCAAACTAAAGGTGTTTTCCCTCTAGCAAGGCATTAACATTAAGACAGTTGGGAACCTGGGAGGAATCTTCTGCCTATCCCCAGTAATTGTCAATGGGCTCCAGGTTCTAAGGATGTTTAATCTACACTTTCTTTTGTCTTTGTTTGCCACTGCACTTTGAGGAGGAGCAAATCTGAGTGTGAATGAGTTTACCAGTGTTTTTTGAGAGCAGATCTTCCCCAGTAGGAGAGGTTAAAAAAAAAAAAAAAGCAAACACTGGAAACCTGAGGGGGGGTGGGGAAGCAGAAAGGAAAAGGGTGAGGTATAACATAAAGACCTAGGTTTGCAATGAAGAGTGCGGTGTTGGAACTGGAAAGAAGGGTGCCATGAAGATCAAAATACAGTGATGGGGAGTGGGAGAAAATGTATGACTAACAATAAGGGCAAGGGCTCACATTAGGTGAAGATGATGTGGGAAACAAAGGCAGAAGAAAAATTATTAAATTTCCTTACTGCCTACAGCCCATTGACACGTCCTTGAAACAGGCAGAGTGACATTCTTCTAGGGACTCAACTGCCTTGATGTTAATACTTTGCTAAGAGCAAAAGGCAATCCTAGTCTGACCACCTCTCCTCCCCAAGATCTTGTAATCCTACTTTAACATATAAAAGTTCCTTTGGAAATTTCCTTTATCTCTAAATCTCCAATATACATGTTGGCAATCAACCTCCAAGTATATGGCTTACACCTCTGAAGGATCTCATGACTAAGGATTTTTGATTTTGTTTTTAAAGATTTTATGTTGGGTCCCTAATGTTGGGTCCCCCAATAATGGGTCCATGGTCAAAGGAGCGAGGCTGACACAAAGCGAAGGTCAAGCAAAGCTTTATTTCACGCCAAGCATCAAGAATCAGACGGTCCATCAAACAGACTGGCCGGGGCCGCCCCTTACAGAGAGGGCGACCCCCGCCCCTGCTTTCCAGACTAACTTTTATAGAGCAAAGGCCATGTGATTGGGCCTGGCCACACACAGGTGGCTAATTGAATTACAATTCACCCCACAGTAGCTATGGAAACTAGCTTATCACCTTGGTAGCTAGAAGACAGTATGCGCCCCACTGATTGAATGTCCCACCTGACCAGACCCACCCTTGTATTTGGTATTTGGGCTGTTACCTGGGACTGGTTTCCCAGACTTGCTCCCAGGTGGGGTCACTCTGGCTGAATAGGCCCTTACATGCCCCCCTTTTCTTTGGAGATTAGTCGAATCTTTGACTTTTCAGTCAGTTCTATGTCCCTTTTAATGGCTGCCAGATTGTTTTAATGACTCCAGTGTGATTTAACCAGAAACAGCATTCCTCTCCTAGGGCTACGCAGAGTCCCCCTTTTCCTAGAAATAGTATGTCAAGACCTAATTGTCTCTATTTCCCACCTATACTTTAACAATAGGAGCAACAATGAACTCAATGAACTGTTTCCAAGTCTTAGCTTTAGTCCATGATCGGCGGGGTCCATCGGAAGTGGCATCCATCTCTTGGGGGTGTCCTCATCCTTGGCTCATTTGACGTGACCTGCGTGAATCCAGGCCCCGATGCCTTCTACTTTCACCGCCTTGGGGGTGGTTGGAATGACAGCAAACAGTCCCTCCCTTCCAGCGAGGCTCCAAGTTTCCCACTTGGTGGTGGCGTAGCCAACCAAGTCCCCGGGTCGGCAAGGATGTGGCTCCACCTGTCTCTGTCCCAGTGTGGGCAGTTCGGATCCCTGTGAAGGCTCCTTCCAAGACAGACTGCAATGCCTGCAGTGACTGGAGTACAGACTGATCAGTCATTTCTGCTAGGGCAGCCTCTTGTAGCCAAGAGCAGAGTTGGGTGGGGGGGGTATCTCCCGAACATTATTTCAAATGGGTCACCTTGTTTAAGCAGGGTGTACATCACGCCCTGAGGAGGGTGAAAGGAAGGAGACCCACCCATCCACCACCAGTCTCCAGAATTAGCTCTGCCAAAGTCTCTTGTAGAGTCTGGTTCATTCTCTCTCCTTGCTCAGAGCTCTGGGGCTGGTAGGCACAATTTAGTTTCAAGTTAGTGCCCGCGGCCTTGGCCAATGCCCATGAGACTGAACTCACACATGCAGGGCCGCGGTCTGACCCGATCGCGAGAGGTAACCCAAACCTCTAGTAGCTTTTTGGCTACCACTCCTGCCATCTCATGTTTGGCAGAAAAAAGCCTCTACCCAGCCTACGGTCCATATAGATGTGGGCGGTCTTACCCTTGGCCATCCGTAACGCCTTGGTGAGTGCAATCAGCTCCACTTTCTGCGCCAAGGTTCCATGTGGCAGGGCTGTCGTCCAGAGTCCCTGCTCAGGAGAAACCACCACAGCCCCCGCATACCTCTTTCCATCGACCATGTAGCTACTCCCATCTGTGAACAGAGTCATCTCCGCATCCGGGAGGGGAGGGTCTCTGAGATCCAGCCTTATTCCTGTGACCTCGGTTAGGACCTCTCCACAGTCATGTGGGTGGTCAGTCAGCTCCTCTGGCAGCAACGTGGCTGGATTTAGCACCGCCGCGGGCCGGAAAGTCACTTTTGGTTCGTTGAGGAGGAGGGCCTGATACCCCGTCACTCAGGCGTTTGTTATCCACCGGTCTGGTGGGGTCCAGAGAAGGCCCTCGATAGCGTGGGTGGTGGTCAAGATGAGATTTTGACCCAAAGTTAATTTGCTTGCATCCTTGACCAGGAGGGCCGTGGCAGCAATTATGCGGAGGCAAGAGGGAACCCAGCCGCTACTGGATCTAGTTTCTTGCTAAGATAGGCTACTGGCCTTTGCCAAGGCCCCAGAGTCTGGGTCAAACCTCCCTTAGTCAGTTCGTAGAGAGGTTGGGTAACCTCCGTGAACCGTGGTATCCATGGCCTGCAGTAGCGCACCGTCCCAAGAAACTCCCTCGTGGAAATCAAAGCCTAAATAAGTGGCGTGGCTCTGACAGAGCTGTGCTTTCATTGCTGACACCCAATACCATTTTCCCTGCAGAGTCTGTAAGAGAGCTCTCGTCCCCCACAAGCATGACCCATAGTCCTCAGTAGCTATTTCCACTGTTCCCAGTAACTCAGTCAGATTCTTCCTTATATCTGGGGCTGACTGATTGGCAAAGGCAAGATTGTCTACACGAGTTATCGTGCAACTTCTCTGAAGTTTACCTCAAGTTATCTAGCTTACGTAAACAAACATTTAAAGACTACCAAGTCTAGAATTTAACACCCATAAAGGTGTGTTATTAAAACATAATTTTTCTCTCTAAAATAACCCTCATTTCCAGAGATAGCCAAATCAGGACTAACTCATTTGAAAAACAAGTCCAGTTTTAACAAACTTGGCCTAATTATTTACATAAGCTCAGCAAGAACAGTAAGAAATCATATAGATGTTTTAGAATCTGCTTTGCTGGAAATTCTTATACGGAATCACTAGGTTGAACTTTTAGTAGCCTCTCCAGGCCAGAAGCCAAGCCATGTAGTTGCCATCAGACATGGCTGCAATGCCTGTCATTTGGGCGAAATACTCTTCCTGAGGTCCTGCCCCTGCCAGGGAGTCACATTCTTTACTCGCCTGGTAAGGCTGCTGGGAACTCTGTAAGCAAGGTATCAGGCCAACAGTTCCAAGGGCTTTATGCTCCAGGTTTTTTAAAGTCAACCTTAGTTCCTTTAAGCTGTCTGGTCATATCTGAGTCTTTTCAAATATGACATTCCAGTCAAAGCTTGGTAAAATAACCAGTTTCCAGTGGTGTCCTGTTACAAGAACAGATCCTTATTGAACTTATGCAAATGACTGATTGCCAAGGAAGAATGAATACTTACTAAGACCTTTTGGTTTCAGAGGGTTCAGATAGAGAGAAAAGTTGAATGCCTTGATTCATTTACAAATGAGGACTTTTACATCTTTGTAAGTTACCAATAACTTAAGAAAAGTTTCCCTAGTCTGGAAGAGCAAACATTACAGAACCAGTCATGTTTAAAATAAGACAAAACATTAAGAAACACAACATTACAACCTTTCAGTTCATCTAGTCCCATGTTGCTAATTCTGGTTTAGTCCGAATGCAGCCCTTACTTCTGTAAATTCTTACCCATTTCAGTTCTCAGGATTTTAACATATCAAAGACCTGTATTTGTCCTGAAAGTCTCCCATATGAATTTCCTTTAGGGCGGAATCCATCTTACAAGAGAATTAAAACAATTACAAATGAAAAAACTCAGAATAGATGTGGTTAAATATCAAATGATGACCCTTATCAAAACATTAAAACTCTAGGAAATGTAAAGAACCTCTAGAGTAGTTACAGCATTTACCCAAATGTAACCCAAGGTTTGTCATTGGTTTAGCAGTACTTCCTGAGTAACTTAGCATCTCAAGGAAATGCCTTATGAGTCAAAGAGATCTCATTTACAACTCTGGGCAGGCAAAGAGAAAACCATTTACAGATCAATTAACCTAGGAAAACTTTTCCCTTTTTGACAGAGAGAAAACCAGCTTTTCTATACCAGAATCTTTTCTTTTTATTCTTAAGCGTGCAGTCTTAAGATAGTGAGTTTTCTGGGTTTCCCTCCCATCGTGAATGATGTCGCAGACAAAGGGAGGCGGATCTTTCAGATGCTGTCCTGCTCACATCCCTCGCGGGAACTTAGGAGTGTCTTAGCTAAGGTCTGTCCATATAAGCCCTGGACTAGGCTACTCCGTGGAGTAGATGACCGTTATGCCATATAACGCCCCGCGAGACTCAGGGTGCAGCCCACTCAGACTCCGTAGCCGAAGCGGTGGAGCCATACAGACACATTCACACAGTCAGGCACTCTTCAGATTCAAACAGGTTGGACACCCCCACCCGGGTAATCCCTGGCTAATGGGAGATCGGTCTCCCCTTCCATTCTTTACGAATGGGTCTGGCTCAGACAGTGGCCCCGGGCTGTTTTTCTTGTTTCCCGACAGTGAAGAATAGAACAAAGTGCCACCAGAAGGCAGAGAAAGGGTTCCCAGTTCTAGAGCTCATCAGCTCCAAGAGAGGAGCAGACGCCATGCTTTCCCCCCAGCAAAGGGGGAGGGGCTAGGCACTCCACATCCGGCCGGAGAGGGCAAGGAATGTCCCCGAAACAAAGGTAGTTTCAGCAGCTGCTTGGGAATATTCCTTAAAGTCTCTGTCTCGAGTTAGACTAACCCCAGTTGGCTCCGGTTATAGCCCTTAACACACGAAATGAGTGAGGGAGAAGCTCCATATCTGTTAGGAGGAACGGAGAGATGAAAGTCAGAGTCCCCTTACTCTGCTTGCCCCATTCCTTCAAACACAACAAACAACACAACCGACAACAAAAAGACAAGACAAAGACAACTGCAGACCCAGCGGCCCTCACCCAGACCCTGCCGCTGGTGGGGGGGGTGGTTTCCCAGCCCCCTACAGATGCTCGCCAGTGGGGATTTCTTGGTCCCCTAGAGACAAGCCACAGACCAGAACCAGACCCAGCAGCCCTCACCCAGAGCCTGCTGCTGGCGGAGGTTTTCCCGGCCCCCTGACCGCCTAGGGGGACTAGGACCCCTAGATGATCAGAAGAGGGATGGGGCGTCCCCGCATCCACTCCAGCCCTGGGGAGCATGGCTGCATCCAGCTTCTCCCTGGTGGGCAATACCTGGAGCTCCACAACCAGAAAGACAGACAGGATGCCCAGATCTTACCTCCGGAGGCTTTTCCCAGAAATTCTGATGTTGGCTCAGTTCTTGGCATTTGATCGCGGACAAGCCCCCTATGTTGGGTCCCCAATAATGGGTCCATGGTCAAATGAGCGAGACTGATACAAAGTGAAGATCAAGCAAAGCTTTATTTCACGCCAAGCATCAAGAATCAGACTGACTGGCCTGGGGCCACCCTTTACAGAGAGGACAACCCCTCCCTGCTTTCCTAACTCTTTCCTAACTCTTTCTTTCCTCTTTCCTAACTCTTATAGAGCAAAGGCCATGTGGTGGGGCCTGGCCACACACAGGTGGCTAATTGAATTACAATTCACCCCACAGTAGCTATGGAAACTAGCCTATCACCTTGGTAGCTAGGAGACAGTATGCGCCCCCACTGATTCAATGTCTCCACCAGACCTGACCCACCCTTGTATTTGTGCTGTTACCTGGGACGGGTTTCCCAGACTTGCTTTTAAGTAAGTTCCCGGGGCGGGGGGGGGGGGGGGGGGGGGGGTGTCAGGGTCAATTTAAGTTTTACTGCATAAACAACAAAATGGCTGTTCAACCCAGGTGTGGCCACTCTGGCTAAATAGGCCCTCACATTTATTTATTTGTTTGAGAAATAGAGAAAGACAGAGACAGTGAGAGAGAGTAAGTATGAGTGGGGAGATGAGGGTAAAGCAGGCTTCCAGCTGAGCAAGGAGCCCACGGGGGCCACAATCCCAGGACTGGGATCATGACCTGGGTGGAAGGCAGATGCTTAACCTACTGAGCCACCCAGGTGCCCCATGACTAGGGTTTTATTAGACAGTAATAATTGACCTTTTCCCAATGCCGCAGAAAATCTGAAGCGACTGAGGAAACTCTAGCGGCACAGGGGAAAACAGGGAAAATTTAGCTTTATTATCACCAGCGGGCTCAGCGGGACAAATGGCCCCTTCAAATGGAAGTATAATCTATGCAGAGGTGTTTCAGGAGAGTGCTAAATCACAGGGGTGGGGGTGGGGAGGGAATTTGTTTCCTTTTCTTTTCTTATTCAAACAGGACAGGCCTCGGGTCTTTTCCTTCTGTCTCAGCAGGAGCATTGACTTGTTATCTTATCTTAACCAAATGGGATGGCTATTTGGTCTTTTCTTGGTCTTAGCAGGAGCAAAGGAGAGCCTGGGAAGGAAAGGGGTTGGAGCCTAGGAGTCTATGTCTACCTCACCAATAATGCCTAGCCCCCTCAAGGTCCAGGAAACTTTGCTTCCAAATTCCTTAGAGACTTATGCTATCCCTAACCCCCTCCCAACTTGAAAGTATATAATGGGCCACTCCTCATGACCCCAGTACAGCTCTTTCTGCCCATGGGTCCTGTCCCCATGTTTTAATCAACTTTTTGCACCAATAATGTCTCAAGAATTCTTTCTTGGCCATCGGCTTCAAACCCTAATGTCCTTTCCTACATCAAAGAGGCTTACATTTTATCTAATGAGTAATAGTAATATGCAAAATTAAGTATATTGATAAGAAGGAGTCATTTGGAGAGGTTCCTACCATGGCCTGGATGGTCCAGAAGAGGGAGAGTTAGTTACGACACTGCTCTGTGCTCTGCACTCTAGATTGAAACCTGTCTTTCTTATTTTTCTTTATAATCTCAGCACAGGCCCTAGTCTAAAATGGAAATAGTATAAAAGTTTGTCGGGTGTGAAAATGGAAATGAAGAGACATGGACTTGAATGATAGCCATTGAAAGGAACCTCTATAAGGGGAGTCCCAGTCCCATGCAGCCATTTAGGGCTGTGGACAGACAGAGGACCTACTGCCTTCAACCTGTGGCTACCAAGATCACAGGCAGCCTTCATCCAGCAGAATAAGGAAGATCAAGAAGAAATAGAAAATCTGAGTAGACCTAAAATGAGTAAAGAGATTTAATCAGTGAACAAAAACCTCCTAACAAAGAAAAGTTCAGTACTAGATTACTCCACTGGTGAATTCTACCACGCACTTAAAGGACTAACAGTAATCCTTCTGAAGTTATTTCACAAACAGAATGAGAAGCACGTCCCAATTCATTCTATGAGGCCAATACTATCCTGATACTGATACCAGACAAAGATACTACAAGAAAAGTATAGACCCTTATCACTTGTTATGCAAAAATCCCCAACACAACACCAGCAGCCTGGAATTTCTCACTAGAGTAATTATGGAAGACAGAGAAATTTAAAAAAATATATATCCAAATTGGAAAAGAAATCTACCATATATGTATAAAACTCTGAAGAAGCCACACATACACACCCAAAGCTGTTAAAACTAATAAATGAATCCATCAAAGTTGCAGAATGTTAAATCAACACTCAAATGATTTAGTTGTATTTCTATGCACAACAATCTGAAAAGAAATTAAGAAAATGCATATACAACAGCATGAAAACAAATGAAATGCTTAGAATTAAATTCAGTAAAGGAAGTGCAGAGTTTGTACATTGAAAACTACAAATCACTGTTGAAAGAATTAAAGAAGACCTAAATAAATTGAAAGACATCCCATGTTCATGGAATGGAAGTATTAATATTGTTAAAATGAGACTATTACCTAAATAATCTATAAATTCAATGCAAACCCTATCAAAATCCCAACAGATATTTTTACAGATTTGGAGAAACCAATCAAACTCACATGAAATTTCAAGAGAACTTGAAAAGCCAAAATGATAATGTAAAAGAAGAACATAGTTGGAGGACATACACTTTCTGATTTCAAAACTTACTATAATGCCACATTAATCAAACCAGTGAGGTAATGAAATAAGGATAGACCTATAGATCAACAAAATAGAATTGAGAACCCAGAAATAAATCTTTACATCTATGGTCAACATGTAAATATTTGACAACAAAATCTTAAGAAGCATAATCTTCAACAAATGGTGCTTGGAGAATAGATTTCCACATGCTAAAGAATAAAGTCAGATGGGGCACTTGGGTAACTCAGTTGGTTAAGTGTCTGCCTCTTGATGTTCATTCAAGTCATGATCTCAGGGTTGTGAGATGGACCCCCAGGTTGGGCTCACACTGGGCATAGAGCCTGCTTAAGATTCTCTCTTCCCCTCTCCCTTTGCCCCTCCCCCTCCAAAGAAGAATAAAGTTGGACCATACTTTACACCATACACAAAAACCTAGGATCAAGAACATAGATTTAAGAGCAAAAAACTATAACCTCAGCTGCAGCAATTTCTTCCTAGAAACATCGCTAAAGGCAAGGGAAGCAAGGGCAAAAATGAACTATTGGGACTTCATCAAGATCAAAAGCTTTTGTACAGCAAAGGAAACAGTCAACAAAACCAAAAGACAACTGACAGAATGGGAGAAGATATTCTCAAACGACATATCAGACAAAGGGCTAGTATCCAAAATCTATAAAGAACTTATCAAACTCAACACCCAAAGAACAAATAATCCAATCAAGAAATGGGCAGAGGACATGAACAGTATTTCTGCAAAAAAGACATCCAGATGGCCAACAGACATATGAAAAAGTGCTCAACATCACCTGGCCTCAGGGAACTACAACTCAAAACTACAATGAGATACCAACCACCTCACACCAGTCAGAAGGGCTAAAATTCACCAGTCAGGAAATGACAGATGCTGGCGAGGATGTGGAGAAAGGGGAACCCTCCTACACTGTGGATAGGAATGCAAGCTGGTGCAGCCGCTCTGGAAAATAGCATGGAGGTTCCTCAAAAAGTTGAAAATAGAGCTACCCTATGACCTAGCAATTGCACTACTGGGTATTTACCCTAAAGATACAAATGTAGTGATCCAAAGGAGCACATGCACCTGAATGTTTATAGCAGCAATGTCCTCAATAGCCAAACTATGGAAAGAACCTAGATGTCCATCAACAGATGAATGGATAAAGAAGAGGTGGTATATATATATACAATGGAATACTATGCAGCCATCAAAAGAAATGAAATCTTGCCATTTGCAACACTGTGGATGGAACTAGAGGGTATTATGCGGAGCGAAATAAGTCAATCAGAGAAAGACAATTATGATCTGCCCGATATGAGGAAGTTGAGAAGCAGAGTGGGGGTGTTGGTGGATCGGGAAGGAAAAAAATGAAACAAGAGGGGATCGGGAGGAAGACAAACCATAAAAAACTCTTAATCGTACAAAACAAACTGAGGGTTGCCGGGGGTAGGGAGGTGTGGAGAGGGTGGTTGGGTTATGGACATGGGGAGGGTATGTGATATGGTGAGTGCTGTGAAGTGTGTAAGCCTGACGATTCACAAACCTGTACCCCTGGGGCAAATAATACATTATATTTTAATTAAAGATAAAAAAATTAAAAATAAAGAGCAAAAAACTATAAGACTCTTAGAGAAAAATAGGGGCAAATATTCATGAACTTGGGTTTGGCACTAATTCCTTAACTATGACATGAAAAACACAGGCAACAACAACAAAGATAAATTGGATTTCTTCAAAATTTAAAATGTCTTCCAGCAAAAGACATCATCAAGAGAATGAAAAGACAACTCCTGGAATGGAAGGAATATTTGCAAGTTACATATCTGATAAGAGGTTAATATCCAGAATATATTAAAAAACCCCTACAACTCAACAAAAAAAGGACAGAACAACCCAAGTTTTTTAAATGAGGAAAAAACTTGGATCAGCATTTCTCCAAACACAAATAGCTAACAAATATGTTAAAAGATGTCAAAATAATGATTTTAGAGAAATGCAAAGCAACACCACTGGATATTACCACATATTTACTAGGATGGCTATAATCCAAAAAATGGAAAATTGTGTTGGTGAAATTGTGGAAAAAATATAACTCTTGCTTCTGTGGAAAACAATTTGGTGGTTCCTAAAACAATTAAACATAGAGTTAGTATATGACTCAGCAGTGTACTCATAGATATAACAAAAAGAACTGCAAACAGCATCTCATACTTACATGCCAATGTTCACAACAGCATTATTCACAATAGAAAAAGATTGAAATAACACAGGTATCCATCGATAGATAAATATATTAAAAAAATGTGATATATATATATATATATATAATAAAATACTAGCCATAAGAAAGAATGAAGTTCTAATATACGCAACAACATGAATGAACCTTGAGAATACTACGCTAAATGAAATAAGCCAGACACAAAAGGGCAAATATTGTATGATTCTCCTTATATGAACTATCTAGAACAGGCAAATTCATGAAAAAGAAAGTAGATCAGAGGTTACCAAGGTCTAGAGGAAGAAAAGAATGAAGAATTAATGAGTACAAAATTTTGCGGGGGGAGAATGATGAAAGTGTTCTATAGATAGATTGTGGTAATAGTTACATTACATTGTAAATGTACTTAATGTCACTCAATTGTACACTTAAAAATGTTTAAAATGGTAAAAATCTACGTGTATTCTGCTATAATTAAAAAAATAAACATACACAAAACTCGATTCTGTATTTTTCTATTACTCATTTCAACTATCATAAAATAACTCGGTAAAATTGTAGTTTCCAACACTTATTCACAATGGATACTGATCAGCAATTCGCAGAACAGCACTGTTTTGTGGACCACTGTAAGGAGCACTGATCTGAAGCAAGACATTTCACCTAAATATGCCTCCATTTCCCCAGAGATAAACAGGGAATAATTGCATTGCTTACCTTCTCTGGCTTTGTGTGAATGGAATTAGATCATGTATGGGAATTACTCAGCACAGCCATGGCACAATAATCTTTAGTTCCTATTTGTTCATTCTCACATATCACGTTCTACGTTTTAAATTGTTGATATGTATACTTTATTAATTCTTTAAAAAAACATTTTTTAAGCTCAAAACTGCTTTATCCATTCTTTATTGATATTTGACTCTACTCGGCATTCTATTTTTGGCTAGTATATACTATACTGCATGGCATTTATTTTTTATGTATTTGATATCTGTGCAGACTACCTATTTAAGAGCAAAGATTATGCTCAAAGATCATGACAAAATCACTAGTGCTCAGCAAAATTTCTGCTGTGTAATAACTCTCAGTAATGCTTATTGAACGGTTTCTGACCCCACCCCTCCATGCCCCAGCTTCACCCTACAGTGCTAAAGACAATCTTGCACTGAAGAGACGCAAAATAAGCTTGTATGGTCTAACTGTAACCTCGATTTGGTTGGTCGTTAGGTTCCTATGACATTTTGGTATTATTTAAATTGTGGCCTTAAAGAGCAGTCATTTACAGCGTGAGTCATCTGTGAAAAAATTCCTGGAGCATATGATATTCAAGTGCCCTTTGTTCTCATTACTAAATAGCAGAGAACATTAAACCACCCACATTCAACCTCCCACCGCAGTAACGAGGCAAGTCACAGCCTTCAACATGACTCCTGAGGAATCCCACAGACCACAGCCAAGCCAAACCAGGGGACAGCCCTAGGTGGTTTGCAAGTTTTCTATTCATGGAGTTTGAAGCATGAGACTGAATTCTATATAAAGAAAAAACCCCAAAAATTAACCCCCCTAAAAAAAAAAAACAAAAAACCATACACACACAAAACCAATGACAACAATCCCTCTTTTGATTTTTGATTTCATCTCCCCCAACAGACATTCCAAACTTATGCCTCTCAAAAATAAAATAAAATAAAATAAATATAACAACAATAATAACTCATTCATGGATGCTGGAAAAGTCTGTTGAAAGGAATATAGGCGACTGTTTACATGGAATACGGACTATATATAAACTATTCACTGAATGATTCATGAAATTGATTACAGAAATTACTTCAGTTAATTAAAACCTAAACTAGCTGTTCTTAAAAACAAATCAACAAACCTCTTCCATTAGTCCTCAGGTGAAGAGAGATGAGATAAAGTGCCACCTTTTAAAGTTTTAAACACTTGGGAATCAGAGAGCACACGCAGATTTCTTCTTTGACTGTTGTTAAGTGCTACTTAAATATAAATGAGAAATAATTCAGTGGGCTTCCAACATTATCTTCATTAAGGTAAAGCTATAAAAGGAAAGTTTTAGCCTGAAGTGATAATTTCCAAAAATGGAATAGAATCTATGTGTTCTGCCTAGATGTGCCATACAAACACAGGACTCAGCAGCTGGTGGGTGGATGGCGTTAACTGTCTGCCATAAGTGTTAATTCTCTACACCACCTTCTACTTGGGGACTCCTCAGTCATTCATCAATAATCTCATTTCAGACCAAGTATACCAGGCTAAAGAAGGATCTGACTCCATAAATAAAACAACACAGGAGAATTGCATTTTTCCACTCTTCTCTTTAACTTTGCCAAGGAGCCCTAATTTTGTGCTAACGTATATGTTGACTCAAAGTAATGCTAGAGCCGCTTTATTAGGCTGATCCCTAAAACAGCCATAAAAACAGAAGAACTACACTCTCTTCTTTTCTCACTTTGTTCCCCCATTCCCACAAATATTACTATTTGATTATCACTGACTTTCCTTACATGTTTTATTTTCCTAGGTACATTTAATTGGCAATTAAAAGTAAAATGAAAATCTGTTATAAAATATCCAATGACAATATTGCCTCAAAATTCTGACTTCAAATATTCTAGGCGGTGCTGGATATAGAATCTGGGGGAAAAATACACTTCTAATTTAAAAGATCATCTAGGTTAACCAAATATATTGCAGCTACATATACTGTATAAAACTTTCAAGATTTTCAGCTGTTTTAGGCTTTCCTTTTTGGCATTAGAAAGGGGGGAGGGTAAATATTTTTCTATTCTTCATTGTTTGTTATTTCAGACCAAAAATTTAATGAAGTTTTAGAAATATATGGGAGAAATTACATAAACAGGACTGATAAATGAAAATCACCCTTCCTCTTTTCAGGACATATAACAATTGAAATTTGAGACGTTTTATCATCTGTCTTTTCACTCACCTGGAGAGTGAGAGACACCTAACCCTGCCCTATTCCTGTTCTGTTCCTCCTCACCAAGGGGCCACGCATAAACCCTTGTCACTGACAAGTTGCACTAAGAGGCTGAATGAGACATTATTCCCAACATGGCCACCTGATGCCCCAGTCATGCAACTTCTTGGTCCAGACGGAAAGTATTTTATTATTTATTTGTGTATGAAATATATGTACACATATATTTTTAAAATTTCTGTATTTTTTTATAGATTTTATTTATCTATTTGACAGACAGAGATCATAAGTAGGCAGAGCAGCAGGCAGAGAGAGAGGAGAAAGCAGGCTCCCCAAGAGAAGAGAGCCCTACTTGGGACTCGATCCCAGGACCCTGAGACCATGACCCGAGCCAAAGGCAGACGCTTAACGACTGAGCTGCCCAGGCACCCAAAATTTCTGTATCTTATGATGTTCTGACATCTTAAAATTTTGCTACTGGGAGGGGACTGACTTCCAGTGCTAGCCAATTCCTAGAGATAGCAAAAGGCTAGGCCAACAGCTCACCTCTCACATGCAAACTAACCATGCAGAGTGCCTTGGCCCAACTACTTCCTTTACACCAAACCAATATATCTCCTGCCCTAGATCATCCCAGGGCCAGTTACTAGGCAATGAGAGACCACCCCTATAGCTCAGGCCTTCCAGAATTATTCAAACAAGCCAGTCCTAACTGTTCACTCTGCCCTGCCTTTCCTACAAAAACGACAAGAAAGGCTCTGGCCTAAGCTCTACCTTCCCTCCTCCTTCCAGTCCTGACCAGAGCCCTGTGCTTCCCCGGTGACCCTGTGTGGTGGGGCATGCCTCCTCCTCTTGGGAAATGTAAGTAATAAATTCTTCTTTCAACGCCATTGAATTCTCTGTAGCTTAACTCAGTCACTTCTATAAATTAGAACCCCACAGACAGAAATGCGACAAGTATCATAAGTGATACATACGCAAACATTATTCTTCTGGGCTCTCTTACTTTAGCATTTTGCTGGAAGACAAGCCACCTATTAAAATTAATTAGTAAAGGACAAATATGTACACAGATTTGTTAAAAAAAAATGAAAGTCCATTAGCTTTGCTTTGCTCTTGGCCTTCAAAAGGCACTTAATTAGGCATCAATTTTATTTCAAGGGCCTTTCCCTAAAACTTGTCTGAATTGCCAGATAAGATGGGTTTCAAAGTGAAAATTTACAGCTTCTCGGTAAAATTATTGCAATAGCCAGCTGTTTGGTATCATGCTGTGTTGGGTGGCTTCTGCATGCTTTCTGATTAGAATGCAGTTTGGACCTTGATGACCCAAATATAGACCTTGATGGCCCATGATGTCAGAACAAGGGTTGAATGGAGAGCTGAGCTTTAAATCACTCACATTCTTTAAGCTTTTGTGTAAGACATAGCAGGCCCTCTGCTGGTGGTAACAATGGATTGTACTGTCCTATAGAACACACTTTTTACCAAACACAGATACTCTCTACAGTGGTAGTTCTTAACCTCTTTGCGCAACAGAATTTTCTACGGAGGCTTCTAGAAATATTTATGTCCACATTGCTCTGCAAGATGTTTGGTTTTAGTACTGACAGCTCAAACATTGAGATACTTTAAAATTCCCTTGGATGGTTTTAATCCTTAACCAGAGCTGAGAATACTCATTTATATGGTATCATCCTTTATCTCGAGGCCCTGTATGAACATTATGATGTTATTTTTATGAAACCTTACTGTTAATTTTAATTTTTAAATATTTTAATTGTTTAGTTTTATAAAATGTTAATTTTATAAAATCTGAAACTCTAGCCCCATTAGGTAGGTGGATTTCATAAGGGCAGTATATCTAATAGCAGAAACTCCTATAAAAGAAAAAAAAAATCCCAAGAGAAAGCAGGGTTGTTTAATGACCAGAGCATTGGTGTAGCATTAGGAAGGTTGACCCAGAGTTACCACCTACCTGCTGAGATTCTGGATAACTCACTGAAATCATCCGTCTGCCTAAGTTTCACTTGTTAGGGTCTATTTTGTGGAGCTTCCAAATGATCACAATTCAAAGTAAATGAAAGTGAGAATAAAAAAGAAAACTGTAGGGGCACTTGGGTGGCTCAGTGTGTTGAACCTCTGCCTTCGACTCGGGTCACAATCCCAGCATCCTGGGATGGAGCCCCGCTCCCTGCTCAGCGGGGACCCTGCCTCCCCCTTTCTCTCTTTGCCTACTTGTGATCTCTCTCTCTCTCTCTGTCAAATAAATCTTCAGGAAAAAAAAAAAAAAGCTGTAGATGGGATCGTATCAATAAATAAAGAGTAAATTTTAGTTACCAGCCAAGTAAAGTTTAGTATTCTGTTAAAATGTGCATTTAGAGCATTAGAGAAAACACCCTGGACAAATCCATTTGTGTTTATGGCAAAAAGGAAACTCCCTCATGATGCATAATTGTCTCCTCCTTTGCTTACTATTCTTCAGATCTTTTTGTAGGATCCTTTTTGCACATATGGCAGTCAGTGAAGTTGTTTTGAGTGACCCATGGTGTGTTATTAACAAAGAGAAATGTCTTTCTCATTCTATTTTTTTTTTCTCATTAAACTTTTGTGTTAATGGGTCTCAAAATTCTGTGACAGATTTTTGGTCAAGTTGTTTCCATTAAAAAATATTGATTTTAAAAACTAATAACTTAAAACTGCTCCCCCCGTACGCACACACAAATGGTCTGCAAAACATTCTCCTTTCCTTCTGAAGGTTTGGCGAGGCACTGTTATCATTAACCAGTCTTTTACTATTAAACTTAAATGGCCAATTGACACAAATAGTTCTGAGACTGTCCTGCCACCACTGATTAAGACTGGGGTGGCAGGTATTGGGGATATTATTCACTTAACCTTCTGAGCTTTCTGGGCAGACTTGGTGACCCTGCCAGCTCCAGCTGCCTTCTTGTCTCCGGCTTTGATGACACCCATGGCAACCATCTGTCTCATGTCATGAACAGCAAAATGGCCCAGAGGAGGATAGTCAGAGAAGCTCTGAACACATACACAGTCTTGTCAGGAACCATATCAACAATGGCAGCATCACCAGATTTCAAGAACTTGGGACCATCTTCCAGGTTTTTTCCAGAACGTTGATCTATTTTCTCCTTCAGCTCAGCAAACTTGCAAGCAATCCAGCACTGGTGCATATCCAGCACTGATTTGGCCTGGATGGTTCAGGATAATCACCTGAGCCATGAAGCCAGCTGCTTCCATTGGTGGGTCATTTTTGCTGTCACCAGCCACATTCCCACAACAAACATCTTTGACAGATACATTCTTGACATTGAAGCCCGTCCCTAGGAAGAGCCTCACTCAGAGCTTCATGGTGCATTTCAACAGACTTGCCTTCGGTTGTAACATTGACTGGAGCAAAGGTGACCACCATGCCAGGTTTAAGAGCACCTGTCTCCACTCAGCCCACAGAGACAGTACCAATACCACCAATTTTGTAGAGGTCCTGGAGAGGCAGATGCAAGGGCTTGTCGGCTGAATGAGTTGGTGGCAGAACACAATCCCGAGCTTCAGGCAGTGTGGTTCCATGGGCATTCCCATCTTTATGGGTGACTTTCCATCCCTTGAACCAAGGCATGTTAGCATTTGGCTCTAGCATGTTGTCACCATTCCAACCAGAAATTGGCACAAATACTACTGTGTTGGGGTTGTAGCCAATTTTCTTAATGTAAGTGTTAACTTCCTTAATGATTTCCTCATATCTCTTCTGGCTGTAGGATGGCTCAGTGGAATCCATTTTGTTAACATCAGCAATTAGTTGGTTTATACCCAGTGTGTAAGCCAGAAGGGCGTGTTCACAGGTCTGCCCATTCTTAGAGATACCGCCTTCAAGGTCACCAACACCAGCAGCAACAATCAGGACAGCACAGTCAGCCTGAGATATGCCTGTACGCATATTTTTGATAAAGTCTCTGTGTCCTGGGACATCAATGATGGTCACATAATACTTGCTGTTCTCGAATTTCCACAGGGAGATATCAATGGTGATGCCATATTCACATTCACTTTCAGTTTATCCAACCCCAGGCATAGTTGAAGGAGCCCTTTTCCATCTCAGCAGCCTCCTTCTCAAATTTTTCCATATAGATCAGAGGACCAGTAGCGATAGACTTGCCCAAATCTACATGTCCAATGATGACAATGAAGAGGTGACAGTGAAGAGTTTTGGTGACAACTCCAAGAGGTTAGTTCTTGCTCTTCTTACATTTAGCTCTTATTACCAGGCTATGAGGTGATTAATGGGATCTTTTCTTTTTTTGAGATAGATGAGAAATTTGTATATAGAAATCTAAGAATCATAGGAATTGTATGGTCTGATTCCATCAATGCTGCTTAAATATTAAGATTAATTTCTAAATAAAAATACATCTAAAAGCATCAAATTCTAAGTACGGAAAAATATAGAAGAAAACCATTTAGCTGGTTATAAAAAATAGCTAATATTTGTTGAGTACTTACTTTATACCTAGACCTGAGTTAATAACTCAAGAAAAATTATCTAACAAAAGCTATAAAAAGTGATTTTTAACATCTATACTGTAGTATTTAATCTTGCTTTTTTCTGCATTAACCTGTTATATACAGCAACTTAACTGGGTTCAAAATCAAAGTTTTCTTTTTAAAGTCTTAATTATCTATGAGTTACTATAAACTAGAGTCACTATGTTTCATCAATTCTCTTGTATTAATCTGCATTAATCTTGCATTAATCTCTACTCTTCCCTTTTTTTTTGAAAGCATCTTCCCTAAGTGAGGCATACCCTGTTCAATTCCTTCATTTTTATTTGCTGGAGCAACTTTTTATCTTTACATATCCCCTTTCTCGATCCTCCTTTGCCTTTTATTCCTGTGTATGTATTATCACTGTATCATATACATGCCATATGCCATATATGGCACATATATATGCATATATATGTATATATGTGTATATATATGTATATATATGTGTATGTACACATATATATCCTATAGTCATACAGAATAGCTGACTAAGAGAAATGGAGACAGAAAGAAAATTACAATGCTTTTGTGGAAGACATATTCATCCTGTGGGAAATTGGTATTTTCCAATTTAATCACTTAGGCTACCTTTTTTTTTCATCTTAAGCTTTATGTATTTATTTGAGAGAGAAAGCATAGGTGCATGAGCATGGGTGGGGAAAGGCAGAGGGAGAAAAGCAGACTCCCTGCTCAGCACAGAGCCTGACCTAGCACCTAATCTCATTACCCTGAGATCATGACCTGAGCTGAAAGCAAGAGTGGGACACTTAACTGACTGAGCCACCTGGGTGCCCTTTAGCTTACTTTTGAAAGCATCTTTAAAACTTTATAACTTTTAATCTTCCATACTATGGAATACATGGACTAAACTTTAAAGTAAAAATTTGAGTCATAAGCGAAATTTGTTATTAAATGTCACTGCTAAATAACTGGTTTCATCTGGAAGCAAACAATAGAAAATGTGTAGGGGAAAGCTAATTCTAGAATATTCTGAATGTAGATGCAAGGACAGCTGAAAATGTTCTGGTTTGGCACAGTAAGATGGTCTTAAGTGAGTAACAATTCGAACAAGAATTAGAGAAACTACATTTCCTTCCCAGAGAGTCCTAGAGAGAGAGATGGGGAAAAGTCTGGAACAGAGGCTGTTGAGAAAAGACAGAACAACTGAAAGAAACATAATTTTTGCAAAAGTCTTTTTCTTTCCAGGGTTTTGGTACACGCCTGGCATTCTTCTGGTTTCATCCTACCATCGAAATGGCACTTGTTCTTGCATGGACCTGCAATATAATTAGGACAATGCAAGGTACTCAGAAGCAAAAACCATCATTTCCTCTGTGTTATCCAAGAGGATAATTTACAGAAAATGCCAGTTTAGTTAAGTGACATAAATTGTGCTAATTCAGCTGGATAGAGTAAGGTTGACAGGCATAATTTTATAAAGGAAACAGAGCAGAACTATCATTTTGTCAAATAGAACATTTGTAACTACATTCCTAAAGTAAAGTACTTCATAATGCTTGAATCAGAATACCACAATAGCAAAGAGATACATGGTGGCTTGAAAAAAGACCTTTTCATTCAAAGTATGGGCCAAAGACCAACAACAACAGCTCTGTGTCTTCTGAGAGCTTATTAGAAATGCAGAACAGGGATGCCTGGGTGGCTCAGGGGGTTGAGCCGCTGCCTTTGGCTCAGGTCATGATCCTGGAGTCTAGGGATAGAGTCCCTCCTTGCTCGGCAGGGAGCCTGCTTCTCTCTCTGCCTCTCTGCCTGCTTGTGTGCTCTCTCTCTCCTTCTTCTGACAAATAAATAAATAAATAAATAAATAAATAAATAAATAAAATCTTTAAAAAAAAGAAAAGAAATGCAGAACTAACATTTGCATTTTAACAGATGCCCAGGTGTTTCTTCTGTATGCTAGAGGGAGAAATTTTGAATTCCTAGTCTATTTGGGGGAGTGAAATGCATGGAGGGAAAAAGAATGCCTTTCTAGGACCATTTATTTATTTATTATTTATTTTTATTTATTTATTTATTTGTAAGATTTTATTTGTCAGAGAGAGAAAGAGAGAGTGCACTCAAGCGCACAACCAGTGGGAGCTGCAGGCAGAGGGAGAAGCAGGCTCCCTGCGAAGCAGGGTGCCCAATTTGGGGCTGGATCCCAGGACTCTGAGATCCTGACCTGAGCCAAAGGCAGACACTTAACCTACTGAGCCACCCAGGAGCCTTCTAACCCTTTTTAAATTGGTGATCTCCACAAAACTGTACCTTGTATTATTTATCTTTGTACCACTTATACCTAGTAGTAGCTGGTCTCTGATGGCAATAAAATGTTTGCCGAATGAGTAAACTAGTTAATGATCCTCTTTTAAACTGTCTCAGGCAAAGGCAAGCTTGAGATATGCTGACAGAGAGAGGTTTAACTCTCTCAGGCTGGCATTTTGTTATAGCAGCCCTAGCAAACTAATACAGATGAAGAGATCCATCTGTGAGGTACTTTCCCTCAGCAGTTTGAAGATCCCCTCCTAAAGCTGTGGAGAATTAGCTAGAATAGTTGACCATTGGACAGTGTGAGGGTCAGGGTCGCTGACCCCACCCACAGTCAAGTATCTGTGTGTAACTTTTGACTCCCTCCCAGATTTGACTAATAATAGTGCAGTGTTGATCGGAAGCCTTCCCAACAACATAAACAGTCATTTAACACATATTTCATATGTTATGTCTATATATACTGTATTCCTATAATAAAGTAAGCCAGAGAAAAGAAAATGTTATTAGGAATATCATAAAGAGAAAATGCATTTATAGTACAGTACTGTATTTATCCGAAGAAAAGTCCATATATCAGCGGACTTGTACAATTTAAACCTGTGTTCAAGGGTAAACTGTAGTTGTTTCTGTCTTTTCCCTCTGGCTTCCTTAATATTTTTTTCCTTTATCATTTGTACCATATTCTAACTGAATACTTTCAAATCTTAAAACTTCTTGTGTTTCTGGAATCTAAGGGTTTTCTTCTAGTAATTTAGAAAATTGTCATTCTCTTTTCAAATGTATTGTTTTCCTCAATCATTTCCAGTGTCTTCCTCCCCAACTCTAGTTATATAGATATTCTTCCTTTCTGTCTCCAACTTTCTGTCCCAATTTCATCCTAATAAATCCCTGGGTTTAGGGGTCATTTTACTAACTTCATAGCTATTGCTAATAATAATATTAGTTGCTCTTAATAAGTCAATTTAATTTTTAATTTTAGTAGCTATATGTTTTATCCCTGGCATTCTTGAAAGTATTCCTTTTGAACACTTTTATTCTTTTCTCAGGTCTCAAGCCTTCTGTTACTTTCAACATAGTTTTTATTTTATTTATTTTATTTTTCTTAAAGATTTATTTATTTATTTATTTATTTATTTGACAGAGATCACAAGTAGGCAGAGGCAGGTAGAGAGAAGCGGCGGGGGGCGGGGGGGGTGAAGCAGACTCCCTTCTGAGCAGAAAGTCCGATGCGGGGGCTGGATCCCAGGACCATGAGGTCATGACCTGAGCCGAAGGCAGAGGCTTAACCCACTGAGCCACCCATGCACCCCTCAACATAGTTTTTAAAACCATCTTTCAGTTTGCTTCTGTAAAGTAAGCTGTTGTAGTGCTAAGCCTGCTGGCTCACTCATGGTTCCTGTTTGTTCAAGTACATCACCATGTTTTATTGTATGCGGTATCATCAGGATGGGTTTGTCTGTTAGGCACGAAGTCTGCATTACAGGAGCAGGTTTGCCTTTTCTTCCGCCAGGCTTTCCAGGGATGTTACTGGTGAAAGAGCAGTTTTTTTATTTATTTATTTTTCAAAGATTATTTATTTATTTATTTGAGAGAGAGTAAGCCAGATCATAGACAGAGAGGGAAAAAGCAGACTCCCCGCAGAGGAGGGAGCTGGACAGTGTGGACTTGATCTCCACACCCTGAGATCATGACCTGAGCCAAAGGCAGTCGCTTAACTGATTGAGCCACCCAGACACCACTAAAAGAGCAGTTTTATGTTGACTTCTCAGCCTGGAATTTCTCCCGCAACGTAGATGATATAGGTAACCATTTTTGAGGGTAACTCTTTTTCACACTGCTCAGAAAGAGAACATTCTTCTTAAGTCAATGAACAAACATTTTACAGATCACTGAAGTGCTGAATATCGCAGGAAGGGTAACTAAGTATTTTTGTGTGCATCTGAGTATTGACTGGCAGCCATTTTCTTTCTTTCTTTCTTTCTTTTTTTTTAAGATTTTATTTATTTATTTGACAGACAAAGATCACAAGTAGGCAAAGAAGCAGGTAGGGAGAGAGGGGGAAGCAGACTCCCCACCAAGCAGAGAGCCCGATGCCGGGCTCTATTCCAGGACCCTAGGACCACGACCTGAGCCAAAGGCAGAGGCTTTAACCCACTGAGCCACCCAGGCGCCCCATCTTTCTTTCTTTTTCTTTAGAGAGAAAGAGGGCATGAGAGGGAGGAGGGGCAGGGGGGAGAGAGAGAGAGAGGGAGAGAGAATCTTAAGCAGTTTCTATGCTCAACACACCCCAATGCAGGGCTCGATCTCATGACCCTAAGACCATGATCTGAGGCAAAATCAAGAGTGGGGCGCTTAACAGTCAGAGCCACCCAGGTGCCCCTCCAGCCATTTCCTCATGTAACAATCCTCATCCACCTCAGCAGCACTAGCTTACGTACAGGCTCCACATGTTCTCAACTTCATATTGTGAATTTCCTTATTATCTTATGTATATTGATAACACTTACTGTAATTTCTCAGAATTCTGCTTGATGTATTATATGCAGTTCAGTTTGCTGTCTTTCTTTTATACTGTTTGTATTCATCTGGTGTTTAAATATTGGAGTTCCTGAAATCAAGTTTGGGTACATACATCGTCTGTTCTGTCTGGCAAAGTTCCCTGGGAGAGGGCAGGAGGCCAGTTCTGATCTGTAGTCCCTCCCAGAGAGTTTACAATGAGAGGCGGGAATGAGTCTCAGGCAGGGAGACCCATGCACCAGAGAACTACTGTTTGGCCATTACCATGCGTGACCACACCACAGATACTGCATTAGAAAAAAGGATGGAAAGAGACAGTGGTCCTCCAGGTCCTTCATCCCTCCTAAGAGTTTTGGAGAAAGAAACTGGAGTAGTAAATGCCTGATGTAGCTGGCCACTGATTTTTTTTTTATAAAGATTATTTATTTATTTATTTATTTATTTGACAGAGAGAGATCACAAGCAGGCAGAGAGGTAGGCAGAGAGAGAGGAAGGGAAACAGGTTACCTGCTGAGCAGAGAGCCCGATGCGGGGCTCGATCCCAGTACCCCAGGATCATGACCTGAGCCGAAGGCAGAGGCTTAAACCACTGAGCCACCCAGGTGCCCCGGCCACTGATTTTTAAAAAATATTTTTTAAATTTTTGTAAATTTATTAAGTTTATAAATTTATAAATTATGTAAAATTATATAAGATTTATAAATTTTAAAATATATTTTTAAAAAATTTTAAAAATTAAAAAAATATTTTATTTATCTATTTGATAGAGGACAAGCAGGTGGAGCGGCAGGCAGAAGGAGAGGGAGAGGGAGAAGCAGGCTCCCCGCTAATCGAGGACCATTAGAGGGCTTGATCCTAAGGCTCTGGGATCATGACCTGGGCCAAAGGAAGACATTTAACCTACTGAACCACCCAGGCACCCCCTGGCCACTGATTCTGGGGCTTTGCCCTGCCCTGATTATTACTACATGCGGAATAGTCTGTACTTCATGGTAACTCCGTCCTAAAAGGGGGAAGCAATGATCGCCCCAAGACAACTCAGGAAGAGGCCGGAGTGTTGTTTAGAGCTTTCTTCCAAATTTTCCTCGGAAGCTGCCTCTGGTGGTCTTGAGCTCAGGTTGCAGGTGTCCATCCACACACGAGTCCTGACCGACGTCAGCCTTTTCTTCTTTTCTTTTTTTTTAAATTCCGCAAATCCTCTTCTCTTTCTGTCTGTTGTCTTTTCAGGTTCAGCTGTGGAAGAGAGAGCCAGCAGCCCATGTTTATTTGATATCCTGATAGAAACCTATGATCTGGGAGCCTGGGTGGCTCAGTGGGTTAAGCCACTGCCTTCGGCTCAGGTCATGATCTCAGAGTCCTGGGATCGAGTCCCGCATCGGGCTCTCTGCTCAGCAGGGAGCCTGCTTCCTCCTCTCTCTCTGCCTGCCTCTCTGCCTGCTTGTGATCTCTCTCTGTCAAATAAATAAATAAAATCTTTAAAAAAAAAAAAAAAAACCTATGATCTAGTTTACCACTTTTTATTTCTGGCACCTGGCTATTTCCCTTGACTCCTACTATTGTAGGTACACGTGAAAGGTCATTACATGTTATTTGATGTTGTAGGGACTTTAAGACCTGAGGGTTTGGGGATTGGCAGTCTTGGAAATTTCTGGAACCAAAAGTCACTTGAATCTTTACAAATCTGTTATAGGCCTCTTTGTGTATTTGATTTGGCTATGCTACTTTCACGTGTTGCCAGATTTTACCTGAGATAATTGTAAAGTCGACCTAACACCGTGTGGGTAATATACATGGTTTATAATAAAGCCTATAACACTTGAAAGAAGCAGGAATATGGCAAAGAAAAGTTAAGAACCTTTGTCCCAACATGATGAGAGCATAAATAGGGTTTCTTTTATGAGGTAGTGATATAATTATGATTAAGAGTGTGAGCTTTAAAGTCAGAATTTCAAGTTGGATCACGTGCAGCCTCAGTCACTCATTAACTACGTACACTTGAGCTAGATGCTTAATTTCCCTGAGTTTTGGTTTGTGCAGCTGTAAAAGTGGTTAGTAATTGTACCTACCACATGCATTGATGTGAAGATTAACTTCTATAATAGGCACTTAGTACAGGGCTGATCATACAGTAAGTATCTAATTAAAAACGCTCATTATTTTTATTATGTTTTGTTTTTCTAACCTAGAAAAATTGGAAAAGATGAATCAAGGTTGTGGGCAATGACTCTTTTTGGTTTTCCCTATAAAATCCCATCTACTTCCATGCCCTGCATTTAAATTTACATTTAGAAAGGGACAAACCCAAGTATTATTTAAATGCAAATTCTCAATTTTCTCTTTCAGCCTAATAGGCTGATTTGCAGCTTCTATAATATGTAGTAACTTAAATAAGCCAGAAGGACTTTAGAACTGTTTAAATATACTGCATTTATTTAGTCTAATGATGATTTGGAATTAAGACATGGATCTTCTTGGTCTAGTGATTCCATATATATCTCACAGGTTTTACATTAGAATTGCAAAAACAACATATGTGAATATTGCCTGAAATCATAAAAGAATGTAAAAATATTAGTTATTATTATTGTAACATCTACATTAAATAACATTATAAAACAGAGTTATGTCTTTCATATATATATATGTATATATATATTGCTTAGAACAACACATATCCTCTAACAATTCTGAAAGGTAATAAAGTGTATATTTAAATATATTTAGGATTTAGAACAGAAATTATCATATTACTAAATGGGGGTGAGTTTGAACAATTTATCTTGCTTAATGATTGGTCAGTTTTTTTATTGATTTTATAGATATATGTATATATTTAAGATATTTTAAACATCACTTGACAAATCTGTGAGTCATTTATTTCGATGTTTGAGAGGGTTTAGGGGATTTTCACTCTGGGCACAATGGAAGAACAAATATGAGATTCACACGCCTGCCTTACAGAACTAAAAATCTCAACAAAAGGTATGAAAGGACCCTGGCTTCATTGATGAAATCAGTGAAAACAGTATTTTTCAGGGATTGAACAACAGGGAGCTCAGGGTAATGGCTCCCAGTGAAGGAAAACAGACCAAGTAAGCCATATGCTTATCTGCATTTTTTTCAGCCTATGGGCATTCAAAGGGTCCTGAAGCAGGCGGGGGCAGGTCTGCAGTGAGGCTAATGGTTGCCTTGGCAATAGTAGTAAATTGAAGGAGGCACTCACTTGTAGGGTCAGGCAAGTGCAGAGTTGCCTGGAGCATGAAGAGTGTGTAGGTGTTCTTGAGCTGCAGAGATGGTAATCAAATATTAGTGAGACCCAAGTGACAAGAATTTGCATACAGTCCCAAAGAAAAGGAGATCGTGTAGAAAGCACACACATGGCCTCGCATGCCCTCCCCAATTGCCTATGGCCTGGTACAGTGTAGGAACCACAAATGTACTGCTATAAGCCCCTTTCTTGAGTAGGAAGATTTGGAGACGATCGTTGGCCTGCCTTCCTTTCACTTTCCTGAAGCAAAGGTGGTATACTGCTGTTTGGGATTTCTGCAATCTGAACTCTGTCCAAATACAGCACGGAGGGAGCTGGGATTTGGGGTTCCAGCCAGCCAGCATGAAGCAACCTCACTGAGCAGCTGGAGCATTCAGAGGACATCCGAGCCATGCCATTACTTGGTTTTAAAGAGTGTTCTGAGCTCACCCCAGTGAAATTTCAGAACTCATTTCAAAGGGCTGAGGCTCATCTGCATGCAAATTAAATACCTGCCAGAGCAAAACTTAATAAATAGTCTTTGAAGGAAGTTAGCAAGACTAGACACAAAACAATATAATGTTAATAGTAATAAGCACCCTATTAAAATTGCTAGACATGTGAAGAAGCAGGAAAATGTGATGTGTAAGGAGGAGAAAATTCAGTCGATGGAACTGGACCAAGAATGACAGAGATGATGGAATTGCCAGATAAAGTCTTTTAAAAAACTATTAAGATCATATTCAGATCCTTAAAAGAAGATACTAAAATAAAGAAGAAAAAAGTTTTCATTTAATTTAAGATAACTGAAATCAAACAGACATTTTCTGACTATACCAGATTCAAATAAAAAATAAATAAAAAAAAATTATAGGATATCAGCAAGTACTAGAAATTAAAAACAAAAAAGAACTCAATAACACTTGGGTCAAAGAATTCATCACAAGAGACATTAGAAAATATTTCAAACTGAATGATAAAGAAGGCACAGTACATCAAAATTTGTGAGGTACAGGTAAAGCAAAACATACTAGAAATGTTATAGCTTTAATTATTATGTTAAAAAAAACATTAACACTAATAATCTAAGCTTCTGGCTTCATAACCTGGAAGAAAATACACTAAACTGAAAAAAAAAAAAAAAAAACAGGAAAACATAGAAAGAGGGAAATAATAAAATAGGAGCTAAGATCCATGAAATAAAAAATTGGAAATAATAGAACTCTGTAATTTCCTTTAGAAAATAGAAGTTGATGGGGGTGCCTGGGTGGCTCAGTGGGTTAAAGCCTCTGCCTTCGGCTAAGGTTATGATCCCAGGGTCCTGGGATCAAGCCCCACATCAGGCTCTCTGCTCAGTGGGGAGCCTACTTCCTCCTGTCTCTCTCTCTCTCTGCCTGCCTCTTCACCGACTTAAGATCTCTGTCTGTCAAATAAATAAATAAAATCTTGAAAAAAAAATAGAAGTTGACATTTTCAAACTCATTTTAAGAGTCCATCACGACTTTGATAACAAAATCAGACAAAGTCATTGCAAGAAAACTACAATTTGTAGTTTTGTATATAAGCAATGAATTGCTAGATTCTACACCTGAAACTATTATTGCATTGTATATTAATGAGGTGAATTTAAATAAAAACTTGGGAAAAAAGGAAATGAATTTGATGTTGATCACTTAAACACCAAAACTCAAACTGGAAAACTTCTTGAAGAAATGTTCACAGTCTTGTGGTATGCAATGATTTCTTAAGTCACATAATGCACATACCATAAAACAAATAAATTGAACTTCAAAATTAAAATTTCTGCTTGTTATAAGACACCATTAAAGAAATAGAAAAGCCAGACACAGAGTTGGAGAAACTATCTGAAATGCATGTATCTAACAAAGACCTTGTATCCAGAATATATAAAGAATTCCAATAATTCAGTAATCAGATAAGAACCCAATTAAAAATCACAAACGAGGGTGCCTGCGTGGCTCAGTGGATTGAGCCTCTGCCTTCGGCTTGGGTGGTGGTCTTGGGATCCTGGGATCGAGTCCCGCATCGGGCTCTCTGTTCGGCAGAGGGCCTGCTTCCTCCTCTCTCTCTCTGCCTGCCTTTCTGCCTACTTGTGATCTCTCTCTCTGTCAAATAGATAAATCTTAAAAAAAAAAAATCACAAACTATTTAAATAGCATCTTTACAAAAGAAGATATAAGAATGGCCAATAAGTACATAAAAAGATGTTCTGCATCATTTGTCATTATAGAAATGTAAATTAAAACCATGAGATACCACTACATACTCTCTAGACTAATATTAAAAAGAAATAAAAAGAGAGATAATACCAAGTGTTGGCAAGGATGTGGAGCAATTGGAACGCACACTACTAGTGGAAGTGGAACTGTAAAGTGTTATACCTACTGTGATGGTTAATTATATTTGTCAACTTGCCTAGGCTAAGGGATAGCCAGATAGCTGGTAAAACATTAATTCTGGGTTTGTCTCTGAGGCTGTGTCTGGAAGAGATTAGCATTTGATTCAGGAGATTGAGTAAAGATCATTCTCACCAAAGCAGGTGGGCATTATCCAATCCATTGAGGGCCTGAATAGAAAAAAAAGGTAGAGGACGAAAAAAGTAAATTTTTTCTCTGCTTGTGCTGAGCCACTCAGTTTCTCCTGCTCTAAAATATCAGTGCTCCTGCTTCTCGGATGTTTGGACTCAGACAGAGATTTTCACCATTGGTTTCTCCCTCCATTTCAAGCCTTTGGACTAAGGACTAAATTACAACACTCGCTTTCTTGGTTCTCCAACCTGTAAACAGCAGTTCATGAGACCTCTTGGTGGTGATCCAATTTCTATTGTAAATCCAGATAGACAATATAGATAGCTATAGATACGTAGGTACAGAACAGATGTTGAGGGGCGCCTGGGTGGCTCAGTGGGTTAGGCCGCTGCCTTCGGCTCAGGTCATGATCTCAGAGTCCTGGGATCGAGCCCCACGTCGGGCTCTCTGCTCAGCGGGGAGCCTGCTTCCTCCTCTCTCTCTGCCTGCTTCTCTGCCTGCTTGTAATCTCTCTGTCAAATAAATAAATAAAATCTTTAAAAAAAAAAAAAGAACAGATGTTGATATAGACATACGTCTTACTGTTTTTCCCTCTGGAAAACTCTAATACACCCACCTTGGACAAAAGTTTGACAGATTCTTATAAAGTTAAATATACAACTCCAGTAATTTCACCCCTAGGTATTTGCCCCAAATGAAAAAAAAAAAAAAATACACACACACACACACATGTATATATCCATATCCATATCCATATATATCTCACGTGGATGTTTGTAGCCACTTTATTTATAATAACTAATAACTGGAACCAGTATAAATATCCATTTATGAATGGGTAGAAAAAGGTAAATGGATGAAAAATTGTGATGTATAGTTATACAATGGAATGCCATTCAATAGTAAAAAGGAATGACATCACAACATGGATTAATTTCAAAAACATTACATTGAGCAAAAAGCCAAAACAAAAGAGTACATAGTACATGATTCTATTAATACATCATGAAATATATAATAGTAACTGATGGTGATAGAAATCAAATGGTGGTTGCCTAAGTCTGGAAGTATGAGAGTTACTGTCTGCAAAGGTGCATAAAAGAAACTTGTAGGTATGCTAGAAATGTACTAGGTCTTGATTAAGTTTCTACGAGTGCATATATTTTCTCAAAATTAACTGAACTGTAAACCAGAGTGGTTGCATTTTAATATATATAATTATATCTCAAATTGTACTTAAAAATAGATTTGTTTTTTAGATTCCACTTCTGAGTGGAATCATATGCTATTTGTCTTTCTAAATCTGACTTATTTTACTTAGCATGATAACCTCTAGGACCATCTATGTTGTCTCAGATGATACAATCTCATCCTTTTTATAGCTATGGAATATATATATGTATATATCTCTTCTTCCTTATCCATCTGCCTATTGATGGACACTTATGCGGCTTGCATATCTTGACTATTGTAAATAATGCTGCGATAAACATAGGGGTAGATATACCTTTTTGAATTAGTGTTTTCATTTTCTTTGGGTAACAGGACTTGTGGTGACCATAGCATAATATATATATATACTTGTCAAATCACTAAGTTATAAGCCAGAAAATAATGTACATTGTGTGTCGACTGTATGTAAATAAATACATGTTTTTTCGTATCTAAAAATTTGTAAGACAAACGACTTGATTAGAACTCAGTAAGAGCACAAAGTCTTTTTCAGATATATAAGTTTGAAGGACTACTGTTCTCAGCATAAAAATTTTAAGTATATTTACAGTTCTTGCCTATTATGACTTAAGGTCACACTAAAACTTAACAGGCTTCCTGTGGCAACACTAAAAGAGAAACTCGTGTTGTTGTTTTTTTTATTTAGTTTTGTTTTTAAGTTTTTATTTATTTACTTAACACAGAGAGAGAGGGCACAAGCAGGGGGAGCAGCAGAAGGTGAGGAAGAAGCAGGCTCCCCACTGAGCAGGGAGCCCAACTTGGGGCTCAAGCCCAGAACCCCAGGATCATGACCTGAGCCAAAGGCAGATGGTTAACTGAGCCACCCAGGTGCTGCAAGAGAAACTTGTTTTAAAATATTTTCTGTATTATGGATTTAATAGAGTAATGTGTGCTCATCCTTACAAGTCAAACAGTACAGAAATGTATACAAAAATGAACAGTCCCAACTATACCAAGTATATGCCCAATCCTCTCTCTCTGATCCTCAATACCAAACCTTGAGAAAAACAATGTAAACTATATGCCCCATATTCTGCCATACCCCCTCTATGTTCACCTAAACACATACAAGCATCCCATTTATATTAAAGAGGTTTTCCCCCCACTTGCTTACAAAAATGGGATCATATTCTCTATAATTTATAATATATAGGTATGTATATAATGTACATATTCTGTATAACTTGTTTTTCTTTAAGGAACATACTTTTAGGGGCACTTGGGTGGCTCAGTGGGTTAAGCCTCTGCCTTCAGTTCAGGTCATGATCTCAGGGTCCTGGGATTGAACCCCACATCAGGCTCTCTGCTCGGCATGGAGCCTGCTTCCTCCTCTCTCTCTCTCTGCCTGCCTCTCTGCCTACTTGTGATCTCTCTCTGCCAAACAAATAAATAAAATCTTAAAAAAAAAAAAGGAACATACTTTTAACAGATGTTTAAATTAATACCAAGAAATCCAACTTATAATTTTTTAAAAGCTATATAGTTTTCCAGAGACTGGATAGACTCCAATTTATTCAACCAATCCCATGGTGACAGACATTTAGATTTTTTTTTAATTATGCTATTACTAAGGATGTCCAAATAGTGCCAAGTTTGTAGCACATGCTCAATAAATATTTGTAAATCAAGGAGCGAATGCTGGAATAAACATTCTCGTACTTAAGTCACAAGATAATGAGCACTTTAAACATTCTTTTTCTTCTCTACTCCTTTCTACACATGGTTTCACTTAACCAAGTCATAGGTGTTTAAGTGAAAAGAGTGCTTTTATTTTGTTTGTTAAAGTCAGCTCCAAATTATATGGGGAATGTCAATGCTTAGAGAGAAGAAAAACAGGACTGCTCTGGGTGAATCGGAAAATTCCATCTTCTGTAGCAACTCTAGAGTCATCTATCTCCATATACTTCTAGGGACGAGAATTGGAAACACAATAGTCTGTGATTCTGACTCACAGCATCTTCTGCACTAAATCTTGCTGAACACTATACTTGGCATTTTTCCAAAATTACTTATATGGGATAGCAAGGTAAAGTATTATCCTTTTTTTTTCTAAATTCTCTTTCAAATGTAAATATTTACACTGTGTTTCTAATGTTTATCAATTATATCCTTCCCTTTTAGAAATTAGAAGTGACACTGCATAAGAATCACCAAAGCTCTGGCTTAGATATTTGTAAATTTATGAGGAGCATTTTTGCTCAAAAGTAATCTCATAGCCAAAACATGCAGTGCATTAAAAGAGTATTAGAACCATTTCAACTTAGACATCAGCCTCAGAAATACTGTGTTTCATACGGAACAAAATTGTCAGTCTAAGAGTATACAAAATCTAAAAATATTTGTATCTCTATTTGTGCCATAGTAACATAAAATATATTTCAAGTAGCTTTCCAATAACTTCCATTCAGCCAAATAATTATCAAGACCTTTCCTACCCCAACTGTTACAAGTGTATCGCTCAGTTGCAGCTTTCTGACAGGTTCTATAAAATTCCATAGAACCAATACATTATGCACCTCTGAAGTATGCTTGTCATCAGGTATCACAACAACGCTCTCACTAGCAAAACTACTGTGGCTCCAAAAAAACAGAAACAAAAGCAAAAACCTTATTTAACTGGCCATGTTTCTCGCCTAGCAGTATGCATCATACAAGAACATTCATAGAAACCCATATAGGGAATACTTTGTTAATAATTACAGTGAGATAAGTGCATCCTCAAAAGAAAATATAAAGTTCCTTTCCACTTCTGTCACAAAATCTAAGCTTTGGGAGTCAGAATTTCTGTAACGATTATATTAATTTTTACTTTAGATGGAAATTTGGATTCTAGCAATGTGAAAATTAAATTATAATTGCATTCTAAAGATCCGTAACTGAAATGATATGATATGCTGTTGCTAGTTTTTCCTACCATCTCCTTATTGACAGAACCATTTGATAAATTACTTTTTTATTAATTCCCTAGAAAATTAAGGATTACACATAATTGATATCTCTTTAATAAAAGTGATGCTGAATATCTCAAGGAAACCAAAATATAATATGTAAATTGTCACATTTTCTGTTAAAGAGGTATTGTCCTAAGCTGTGGTTCTTTTGAGAAGGAGCTATGTTTTATTCATTTTTATATCCTTAGCCTCTGACGCTGACCTTCTGTGAAAGTGTTCAAGAATCATTTAAAGCCATTTAATGGCTTTATTAAAAGGATGACTTTCTCTTCTTATGACTTGCATTCCTATTAACACCAACATGAATCATCATAGTTAAATAATTGTTGACACTTTGATCGTATTAGATAGATTTTTGAAGTAGCAGTATACAATAGTTACATCTTTATTACTTGGTAACAATGGTAACAGTCACATCATTGTCCTTTCCTGTCACTGAGTCATCTTTTCATGCTATCCTCAATGCCTCAGTCATTATAGAATCTTGGAGCCTCCAGACTACATGCAATATATATGGCAACAGATGTGTTTGTCCTAGGGCAGAGGATGCACATTGTGTCCATGCAGAAAGTCAATGGAGATGGTAATTTGCGGATTAGTGGACTATTCTGCCTGCTCTAAAAGCATTCGGAAAAACGAAGTGTGTTGTCCTTTAGTCCTTGCCCCTCTTATAAAATTGGGAACTTTCGCTTTTGAAGTGACTTGAACTGGAAGCTCAGAAGGGCTCAGAAGGATCTCAGAAACTCTGAAACTGAAGAAATGACTGGGGAACAAAGTGTGAGAGGGACAGGTTGCCTCAAGTGAAGATCAGGGCCTACGTTCCATGCAACTTACAAGAGGTCAAGGACCTGAGTTGATGGGAGCTGCAATAAAGACCCCCTGTTCTTTTGCTGAGCACTTGGGTTGGGGTCACATGTCTTTCCAAGGACCACAGAGGTTTTGCTTTCTATTTACTGAACATTGCAAAGTTTACATGGCCCCTGCTGCTTGTGGAACCCCAGGGTGAGACCAATAAAACGTTCTTTAGGTCAGGCTTCTCATCACGGTGGAGTTCCAGAGTTGGATTTGGTATGAGCTTTTAAAACAAAGCTATGGGATCTTTTCTTAGATACAGACATGTATATTTCCTGTTATTTTCAGTATGGTTTTATCAGGAAAAACCTTCGGTTAAAGATTCAAAAAATAGGGCGCCTGGGTGGCTCAGTGGGTTAAGCCGCTGCCTTCGGCTCAGGTCATGATCTCGGGGTCCTGGGATCGAGTCCCGCGTCGGGCTCTCTTCTTGGCGGGGAGCCTGCTTCCCTCTCTCTCTCTCTCTCTCTCTCTCTGCCTGCCTCTCTGTCTACTTGTGATCTCTCTCTGTCAAATAAATAAATAAAATCTTAAAAAAAAAAAGATTCAAAAAATACTTGGCAATCAAATATATATAATGATGCCCTTCTCACAATGGTCCTGAGACTCTATGATATAGTTAGCTGTTTAGTGGCTAAGCAAATTGAATAAAATACATACACTCCCTAATCCCCTAGAAGTTTATAAGTAGAATCTGTATGGACGTATTGCCAGTCTATCGCTAAATATATTTACTATTTAAGATCTCATATAATGCAGGGTTTTCATATTCCTAGAAGCCATTCTTTTCTCCCCCACAATGTTAAAAAGAGGTTCCAGTTTTTTCATTCATTCATTCATTCATTCAGCAAATATATAGTATTGATTACTATGCATAAGCACTATTTTATGTGATGGGGATACAGCAATAAAAACAACTGTCCTTATAGAGCTTACACTCTAGTAAACAAGTACACATAATATATATACAACAAATAAACATTTAATATAATACAGAGATAAGCAATATGAAAAAAATACAGCAGAGTAAGGAAATAGAAATTAATGTGGGAATGATGCTGAGAGGCACAACTGAAGATAAGACGCGCACTGAAGACTTCTTGACATAGGATCTGAATACAGATGGAAATTCAGCAGGGAGCACGACATGAGAAGAGTGGCTGCAAGACCATTATTCTTGGCAGAGTGGACAGCAACTGGAAAAACTTTCAGAATAAAATAAGCATGACTTGTGTGAAGAACAATTAGGAGATACTGTGTCTGGAAGGCAGTAGTTAGAAAGAAGCATACAGAAGGTTAAGTGTAGAGTCAGGGAGGGGGCCAGAGCAAGCAGGTGTTACAGGTCAAGGCACAATTTTGGATTTTGGGGGAAGTGATATAGGAAGTCATGTGAACACTATATTACAGATGAACAAGAGTGGAAGCATGGAGACCAGCTTGGAGGCCAATGCATAATCAACGTTAAAGATGACGGTGGTAGGCAGCAATGGAAGTGGGGAAAATGTGTATATATGACCAAACTTGCTGGTAGAATAGCTGTGCAGGACGAGGGAAAGGGAAGAATCAAGAATAAATGCTGAATTTCCAGCCTATATACCTAGATGAATAGCGATGATTATTTACTGGGGACCTGGGAAGGAGTTGGTGATGGTTGCCAATCAAGCTCTGATTTGGAAGGGTTGTCTATTGGAGGATATGTCAAGTAGACGGATGGGTACACAAGAGAAAGCTGGTGAGGAGCTCAGGGTGTTTAAATCTGAGAGCTCTGAGGAGGACCCCCAAGCCTGAGTGGAGGAATGAAAAATAGAACACAGCCAAAGCCTGGGCCCCCCGCAGCTTCCACATTGAGAAGGCAAGAAAGAGCTACAAATGGGTGAGAAGAAAGCCAGACCAATGCAGTCCCCTGAAGCCAAGGGAAGAAGTGCTTTCAAGAGGAAGACGTTCAGCCGTCTCAAAAGCTGGTGGCTGAGAAAAACTGGGCTTGTTAGATTTGTCAAAGTAAATAGTTTATAATAACATGGTTTTAGCGAACTTGCAGGTTCCAAGCCCGATTGGACTAAGGTGTGAGGTGAAAATAAGGTAAAGAAGCAGCAACTCGTAGAGCCAAACCTTTCCAAATGTTTTACTATAAAAATGGATTGTAAAAGCACTGGGATTCCTAGAGGAATATCGAGAGTCCAGGGTGATTTTTCTTTTGTTTTATTAAGAAGAAAGCAATTACAGCATATTGGCATATTGACAAGATGACTCTAGCTGACAACAGAATTACTGACAGTACGGGAGAGAGATGAGTGTGTCTGGGGAGTCGAGACCTTGGAGATGAGAAAAGATGAGATCCCGTGGGTATGTTTGGAAACTGGCAACAAAAGAGGGTCTATCGACCGAATCAAAAATGCAGACGGTCAGTCCTGTGTTCAGGTTCCAGTAGGGTAGCGGGTTGAATGACAAGGACACCAGGGATTCCTTTTTGGAATCCTTCTAGTTTGTAACTGAAACAAGGACAAAGTCCATAGACTGGAGAATGATGGTAGGGAAGGGGACTTCTAGAAATGTGAGGAGAAGGGAAGTTGTGAAACAGTTGTCTCACAAAGTAAGAAAGTAAATTGATATGGGAAATGCCTTCCTCTCTCTTTCCGCAGCCTCCATCAACACCTCAAAATACTAAGAGTCACAAGTGAGATCATCATCTTTTTCCCTTTACTCGGAAAGTGCCACAGTTGCCTGGCCAACAGCCTTTCTCCAGCTCCTCTCTTGTAGTCCCGAGCTTGCCTCCCGCACTACTAAGGTTGAAATCCTAGAAACTAGCTTTCTGATTTCCTTTTCAGGTGAGGCTTTGCTGATGAGCCTGTTCTGGCCAAGGAGACTTGAGGAGAGATCCATTTGGTGGGTTGGGAGCTAGGATCGTTCTTTGACACTTTTTCTTCCTTGATAAGAGTGAGATACCCACAAAAGAAACTCTGCTGGTGTCTCACAAGCTTTGGGTTCTGATAAGTGGAGGTGTGGTCTGTGGCTGTGACCCCCAACCTCCTAGGATGGTGAAGTGGGCAGAATCAGAGAGGCACCCTCAGGCCAGGTGACACCTCTGCCTTGCAAACCTGCTGAAGCCCCAACCCTGGGATTTTTGCAGCTTTAGTTTTATTAATGAACCTCTGTTGTTGTTGTCATCTTAAGATTTTATTTATTTATTTGACAGAGAGAGAGAGGGCACGTGAGTCTGCCCACAATCATAAGCGGGGGAGGGGCAAAGGGGAGGGAGAAGCAGCCTCCCTGCTGAGCAAGGAGCCCACCTGCCCCACAGGGGTGCTGGATCCCAGGATCCTAGGATCCTAGGATCATGACCTGAGCCAAAGGCAGACACTTAACATCTGAGCTACCCCAGGCACCCTAATGACCTCTGTTATTGAAGTCACTTATAATTCAGAATTTTTTTTCTTGAAACCAAGGCATCCCAACTGATACAAATTTGAACGTGGATACAGTTAGGGAATGATGCCACAGCCAAGGACACTCAGAATATTCAATAGACCAAACTCACAATTATATGTGTTTTTAAGTGATAAGAGAGTAAATCAAATGGTTTAAATACTTTGAATTCTACTGTATTATGTGACTAGGAAGTCTAACACGCCCTGTTAGGGGAATCGTTAGGATTTTATCTTTAAGCTTCACAGTATATCGCACAAGGTCTAATATAAACATAGCCTAAATTCACTCAGCTTATAAATGTATACAAACTATAGCTTAAAGTTATGATTTGAGTAGAGGAGAGATCCATGTCTAAGGTAGACACCAGTCTAAAATACCTTAAATTATCACAATTTTAATGAAGAAATGATTATTATTGTTGTTGAAATTATTATTATCAGCAACCACTAAGCTTAAGAAGATCTAAATTTGGAGGAATATAATGACAATGTTGAGTGCCATTAAAGAAAAACTGTATTTTTCCATAATCCTTCCCTATTCTTCTGCTGTGAGTAGGTTGCCATTGTCAGAATATAGGGATCTTTGTGGATTTTACAGGTCAGTATTTGTCTATGCCTATAAGCCTTTCATTTTAGGTTTGTTAAAAAAAAAAAAAGTGATACGGTTTGTGGGGATGGGAATTAGGAAATTTATTACAAAGAAAATCTGAACTGGTATGAGATGGGTTTTCTAGCACGCTTGACTACCATCTCTTAGCATTCCTAAGTTTCTGATGATAAGCAGAACATTGTAATTCTGAACCTGTTGTGATCTTTAGAATGCCTTTTACAAAAAAAAAAAAAAAGTCTTATTCATTACATTTAAAGATAAACACCTTTTAAAAGGAAAGGCTTCCTTCCTTGAAAGTGTTATAAAGTTCCTTTCAATCTCAAAAGAAATTACCTAAAGAGGTGGAGAAGAACACAGCGCCCTTATTTTGTGTAATGAGTTAGATTGTGTCTGCAATTGAGTGTTTTTTAGCTCTATCTGTTGGAAACAGGGCAGAAAGAATTTATGTAAATTCTAGTTGTGTGAATTGTTGTTTCTACTGCTATCAGCTTATTAGCTGATATTTTGTGTACTTGGTCTTCATGTAGTATCCCATTAATGTCAAAAAGATTTACATCAACTGAATGAGAAGGGAACACGTCCATGTGTTTTCTAAGAAACAGAGTTAGCCTAAAAATATCCGCCAAGAAAAATCAACAAGAAATTCTGGACAATCAGTACTAACCTTAGACCAGACTGTTGTTTTTTTTTTTTTTTTTTTTTTCTGCGTTTGTATTTCCCAGATTAAATTTTGGAGAACGTGATTGGTTGCAACAACAGAGGAACTCATGTTAAAATTATTTTTTCATAATACTATTTGTGTAGTATCTGTTCGTGTGGCTAATTAGCAGAAACATGGAAGTTTTAAAGGTTGAATTGTGACCATTCAAAACTAGAACAACCAGTAGTTTCCGTACCTCATTTCCCTAGACAGCAACATTTTATAGGGATTCAGTTCAGGGGAGGCAAAGTCTCAGTGGACACAATTAAATGTGTTTCTTTTGCATTGATGATGCAAGATCACATACAACCTGATGACGTAAACATATAAGTCCATAAAATGTCTAACATAAAATCACAGATGTAGCAATACATGTCAAATTACTTAGAATCTATATCTTTTAACTAAGTTCATTTCTTAGAATTGTCACCCTTGGAAAATACTTATGATAGGTACATAGATTTTGCTACACTGGTATTATCATTAAGAACAGCAAAAATAGAAGGTTGAAGGAGGATTCCTAAATAGCTAATAAAATGAAATTTGGCTTAAAAAAAAAGGTAGAACCATAAAGTCAGATACTATGCAGACATTAAAAATTATGAAAAAAATATAAATGACATGGAAATAGATTTGCAATATATTGTTAAGTACAAAAGGAGGTTACAACATGCTATAAAATACTATGTACATTTGTGTATTATTGGATTAATGGCTATCTCTCCCATCTGGGAAAAGTCTTTGGTTTCCTCACTATGGCTAGCACAACGCCTGACACATAGTAGTCACTCAGTAAATATTTATATATACACATATATATGATTAGTGAGATACATAATTATAAGTGAAATAAATGACTTTTTTTGTTTTGTAATTTTTATAATATATATTACTTTTATAAATACACTGTAGTTTATTTTACTTATTTATTTATTTATTTATTTATTTATTTTTTTTAAAGATTTTATTTATTTATTTGACAGACAGAGATCACAAGTAGACAGAGAGGCAGGCAGAGAGAGAGAGAGGGAAGCAGGCTCCCCGCCGAGCAGAGAGCCCGATGTGGGACTCGATCCCAGGACCCTGAGATCATGACCCGAGCCGAAGGCAGCGGCTTAACCCACTGAGCCACCCAGGCGCCCTATTTATTTATTTTTGAGAATGGGAGAGAGCAGGGAGAGGGGCAGAAGGAGAGGGAGAAAGAATCTTAAGCAGCCTCCACACCCAGCACAGAGCCAAGCACGGGGCTTGATCTCATTAACCGGAGATCATGACCTGAGCTGAAATCAAGAGTCAGACGCCTAAAACACTGAGCCATGCAGGTGCCCCCAAAGCTCTATTTTACAATGCAGTTTTGCCGTACCAATATTTTACATAGCACTTCTTTCTCCTGTGGTTTGGAACAACCTAGGTCGCTAATTCAAGTGAGATTAACTTCTAATATTGCAAATGGAAAAGAGATTGACAAAGTAAAAATGAGGTAGAAGGACAACACAGAATAAACCTGCTTGTGATCTTGTGATATTTGTATTTATTAAGTTCTTAAATCAGCCCTGGACGTTTCTGATTTTACATTTGTGTTAGCAGAGGTAAACCAAAAATGTGAATTGAGCTCTCATTTCCTCAGAAAGTTCCTGGACAAGATTTCTTCTTTATATTTGTCAGCTACTGTCTTCTATTGGCTTTCTTTAAATTTTTAAATCAATTTTATGGATTTATTACACTCGTTTCAAACACATAGTACAGTGAGTTTGACAACTGTATGATGTATACTCATGTAATCACAGTCAGACTCAAGATTTAGGATATATTACCCCCCAACATTTTCCCATTACTCTTTCCATTCAATTCCCCTCCATCAGGACGGCTCCCAAGCATCCTTTGATGGGTTTTCTATACTTAGACTTTCACTTTGCCTATTCGAAAATAATGTAAATGGAGTCATACAATATGTGTTTTTTGGGTTCGATTTCTTTTATTCAACTAATTTTTTGAAATTTATCAATATTGTTGCATGCACAGAAAGTTAATCATGTTTTACTGCTGAGTGGTATTCTGTTGGGCAGATACTCACAGTTTCTGTGATGAATTCACATTCGATGTACCTAACAGCTGTTTCCAGTTTGAAGCTTTATGATTAACATTTCTACACAAATTTTGTGTGGGTATGTTTTCATTTCACTTGTATAAATATGAACATCTAAGAGAACAATTGCTCATCTGTATGCAGAGATGTGTTTAATTTTTGTAAGAAATGACTATATGGTTTTCCAAAGAAATTGCAACATGTATGTATCCTCCAATAAAGGAATGGCCAGTTGTGCCACATAGGTGCTAACACTTAATATATTTTTTTTAATTATAACAATTCTGATTGGTGATACACTGGTATTTTGCTGTGTTTTCATTTTCATCCAAAATATTCATATATTCCTCCCCTTTATTCTGTTAAGATGATGAATTGTATTGGTTATTTTTAAACATTAAGCCAACTTTATATAAATGAGATAGACTCTATTAATGATTTATTATCCTTTTTAGATACTCCTGGATTCAATGTGTTAGCATTTTGTTTAAGATTTTTACATCTTTAGATGTAAAGACACGGCTGTGTCTTTGTCTAGTTTTGCTATTAAGATAAATTTGGTCTCAACAAATGAGTAGAGGTATTCAGAACTCTTTTTTTATGTGAAGCAGTTTTTGTGTAGGATTAGTATGATTCACAAATGAAACCAAGGTTGTTTCTGGGCCTGGGTTGTTCTTTGAATATTTTCAACCAAGAAATCAAATTTTTCATAGATATAGGATTATTTAGATTTCCTTTTTCTTCTCTGCATCTTGATAGTGTATTTTAGGGAATGTCTTAATTTCATCTAAGCTATTGAATTTATTGGCACATAATTGCTCATAATACCATATTATTCTTCTAATACTTATAAGACTTGCAGTGCTATCTCCTTTAGATTTTTTTTTAAAGATTTTATTTATTTATTTGACAGAGAAAGACACAGCAAGAGAGGGAACACAAGCAGGGGAGTGGGAGAGGGAGAATCAGGCTTCCCGCTGAGCAGGGACCCTGATGTGGGGCTGGATCCCAGGACCCTGGGATCATGACCTGAGCCAAAGGCAGACACAACGAATGAGCCACCTAGGTGTCCCTTCTTTAGATTTCTGACATTGCTCGTTTGTGTTTCCTTTCTGGCTTACTTTACTGGTCTAACTAGAAATGTATCAATTTTATTTATCTTTTAAAATAACTGGCTTTTTGTTTTACTAGTTTTCTCTCATTTATCTGTTTTCTGTTACATTGATTTTAGACATCATTATTTCTTGCCTTCTCCTTTTTTGGATTTAAATTGTTCTTTTTCTCACTACCTTAGGTCATTGATTTTAGATCTTTTGTATTTTTTTCTTTTTTTTTTTTTTTAAGATTTTATTTACTTGACAGAGATCACAAGTAGGCAGAGAGAAAGGAAGGGAAGCAGGTTCCCTGCTGAGCAGAGAGTCTGATGAGGGGCTTGATCCCAGGACCCTGGGATCATGACCTGAGCCCAAGGCAGAGACTTTAACCCACTGAGCCACCCAGGCGCCCCTCTTTTTGTCTTTTCTAATATAATCACTTAATGCTATATTCTGGGGGCGCGTGGGTGGCTCAGTGGGTTAAAGCTTCTGCCTTCGGCTCAGGTCATGATCCCAGGGTCCTGGGATCGAGCCCCAGGATCAAGCCCCGCATCGGGCTCTCTGCTCCATGAAGAGCCTGCTTCCTCCTCTCTCTCTGCCTGTCTCTCTGCCTATTTGTGGTCTCTCTCTCTGTCAAATAGATGAATAAAATGTTAAAAAAAAAAAAAAAGATTTAATGCTATATTCTGCCTTAGTTACATCACATAACTTTCGACATGTAGTCTTTTTTATCATTCAGTTCAAGATATTTTAAAATTTCTCTTATGTTTACTTTTTGATCCATAGATTATTTAAAGAAACATTGTTTAATTCCCACCTATTGGGAGATTTTTCAGATTATGTTTTTTTACATATTTCCAGTTTAATTCTGTTGTGGTCTGAGCACATGCTCCATGCGATTTCAAACTTTTCTGTTGACATACTTTTTTAATGTTCCAGTAAATGGTCTATCTTGGTTAATGGTCCAAGTACACTTTAAAAGAATGTGTTACCTGCCTTTTGGTTGGAGTGTTTTATTGTTTAAATTTTCTATGTGCCTATCTTTTTTTTTTTTTTTTTTTGGTCTATGTAATGATGACAGAGAGAGGAGTACGGAAATCTTTCACATTCATACTTTGTCTATTTCTCCTATTCTTCCAGTTTTAATTTTATAAAACATACTGGTGCTATAGAAATAGGTGCCTCCGTATTTGAGAGTATTGTGTCTTTTTGAGGAATTGAGTGTTCTAGCTTTATAAAAAGTTATTTTTTACCCTGGATAATATTTCTTGTCCTGAATTCCACGTTGTATAATATTAATATATTAAGGCTTTCTTATGATAAGTATTTACATGGTCTATCTTCTATACTTACTTTTAACTGAGCTGTGTCTTTTTCTTTTTTTTTAAGATTTTATTTATTTGTTTGACACACAGAGAGAGATCACAAGTAGGCAGAGAGGCAGGTAGAGAGAGAGGAGGAAGCAGGCTCCCCGCTGAGAAGAGAGTCCAATGCAGGGCTTGATCCCAGGACACTGAGATCCTGACCTGAACAAAAGGCAGAGGCTTAACCAGGCGCCCCACTGAGCTGTGTCTTTATATTTAAAATAGATTTCTTATAGATAGTATACAGTTAAGTTTTGCTTTTGTATTCAATCTGTAAATTTCTGCCTGTTAATTAGTGTCTTTAGACAACTTTCATACAATGGAATTACTGATATGATTGGTTTTAAGACTACCATCTTGTTCTCTATTGGTCCCATCTGTTTTGTTTCTTTATTCTTCTTTTTCTGCCTTTTTGGATTAATTTAGTTCTTTTTCATAAATATTACTTATCCCCACTATTGATTTATTAGCCATAATTAATTGTTATATTTTCTGTTGTTTAAGGTTCACAATAAGCCTAACTTATCATTTTATTTTCTAGATTACATGCTTATTACAAAAGAATGCAACTCAGGAATAGTCAGATGGAAGAGGTGCATAGGACAAGGTATGGGGAAGGGACATGGACCTTCCATTCTTTCTACAGGTGTGCCAGTCTCCTTGAATCTCTGCGTATTCACCAGCCTGGAAGCTCTTGAACATTGCCCTTTTGGGTTTTCATGGAGGCTTCATTACACAGGCATGACTGATTAAATCATTGGTAATTGGTGATTGATTTAACAACCAGAGGCCAGGAGGGTGGTAGTAAAAGTTCCCACCCTCCAAGCATACAGCTGGTTCAACTGGCAACTAGCTCCCATCCTTTAGTGCTTCACAAAGACACCTCATTAACATAACAAGAGACATCTTTATAGTTCTTATCACGGGAAATTCCAACAGTTTTTGGAGCTCTGTGCCAGAAATTAGATGAAGATCAAATATATATTTTTATTATAAATCACACTGGCCAAGTCAGTTTTCCAAAGCCCAGGTGACTTTCCATTGCAAGTAAGATAATATCTAAACTTCGTTCTAAGTCCTTCAAACCCCTCATCTCCCATCAGTGCCTCTAGCTCAACAATGAGCTCCATTCTCCAGCTTTAAACACCATCCCTGACATGACATCCATGTTCCTTTTCTTAAGTCTTTTTTCCTTCTGTTTTTCTATCCATAAAGCCTCTTTTCCATTAATAAAGTTCTCTTTATTTCAAGGTCCTTTTGGCCTGTACTTCTTCAATGAAACCGGTCACTATCACCCAAGCAAAAATACTTTCTCTGAACTTACATAACCTTTGAACCGCCAGAACAGCACTCACTACACAGTTATTGTTCAACTGATCTACCTTCTTTCTAATGTATCTTTGTTTCTCTATCCATTACACAGAAAGTGATCAATAAAGTCAATTTAATTAATAAGTTGCATGAAGGTTTATATTTAGGACAAGCTGTAATCTAAAATAGATATGATTAATTCTAAGAATCTATACAAAGGCATCAGATAATTGAACAATCATGAAAGCACATTGATGGTGTAGTCAGGAGATTATGTTGGTGAGTTAGAGAGTGAATGGAGCTGATTCTTTTCATTAACTAGAATTATTTTAAAATGTTGTACTAGGAATAAGTTGAGAAATCATCAATCCCAGATTGACAAACATATTTAAACTCCTGCGCTTGCTCTAATTGTTTGGTGGAGGCTAAAAGTACCACATTTGGGATTCAGAGGCCATGAGCAGGGGATAAAGATGCTACAACAAGTAAGTAGTTTTATCACATGTATGGGGGGGAGGGGAAATAGACCTAAAAGGTGTGAATATTCTTGTAGGTCCACAACTCAAACATCTTAGAGGTTGGCATTTCTACCACATTTTGAAGAACCCCATAAAAAAATCGATAACATGCTAGGATTTGTGTCATGTCTTATCCATAGCTTTATGCTATAAGCTAACTAAGCCTCCTCTAACTCTGCCTTCGGTGAAGACGGGAAAAACCAGGTGAGTCTGGGAAGATAGGTCCTCTTCAATAGGCTCAACTCAGTTTCCTTAAAACCCTCTGACTATACAGATGCTCAGCACTCTGCCATCAACACCAATGGCATATGCCCCCTTCTGTAAGCCAAGCAACTCCTCACCAACGGAAAATGATCTAGGAATGAGAACCAGCCCTGCTGTTCTCAGCAGAGTATAAGATTGTCAGGTAATGACAACTGGAAAATACAGAGAAGGGATCTTGGCAGGGCCAGTGTATGAAGGAGGGATCCTTAGTTTTAGTGCTTTTACTTTTAATTGCAGGTCAAAATCTCATCCTCCTATGACTTGTGCTCAAAAAATTTTCAGGAGATCTTGGTTTAAAAAAAACGGAGAGAATTCATTGCCAGCAGATTTCCTTGTAAGAAATATTAAAAATTCTGTGAATAGTTTGTGTAGGAGTTTCTGCAAACCTGAAGGTCACTGTTAAATTTCCTCCATCGTTGCTCTTTTCAACCATCCATTACCCCATTATCCATCCATCTATCCATCCATCCATCCATCCATCCATCCATCCATCCATCCATCCAGTATTTAGGAAGGAACTGCACTTGATTATCTTTTCCAGGCTAAATAGCTTCCATTACTTTATACATCTTATAATAATTTTCATCACATTAATCACCAGTCTGACTTTCTTGTTAACCTGATGCAGCCCTCTGAAGTTACAAAACATATACCTAGACACTAATTTCAGTCTTTCAGTAAATGAGGTAATAAAAATAAAGTTGCTTTATGAATTGAAAGACACTGAGCAAAGTCTAAGAAACTTTAGTAAGGACCTGCCAAGCACAGATTGATCCCTCAGTTCTACCAGTTGTCTCAGTGTCAGCTTGTAACTCACAACCATCTCCATGCCAGAGTATGTTAGTTCTGAGCAGAAGCCAAGCTATGTGATAGTCCAGTCCATAGCTAACCACACTTAGTTTGCTGACTAACACAATTTCCACCAGCACCCAACAGGAATGACGAAACTTACTTTCCACTGCTGGAATTTTTGACCCACTCACAACCTCTGCCTTTTAACCAGTGTGCTTAAAACCATTAACATTCAAAGAGATTACGTACACTGTTGGCTCAGTATCTGTCCTATTTATTACTGTTTTCTATTTGTTGGCCTTGTTCTTTGTTTCTGTTTTTTGTCTTCCATCCTTTTTCTGACTTTCATGGTTTTAACTGAGCATTCCATCTTCTCTCCAGTCTTAGTCGTCGCTCTAGTTTGTAATATATATTTACAGCTAATCTAGTTTCACTTTGAAATAACACTGTACTGGGGCGCCTGGGTGGCTCAGTGGGTTAAAGCCTCTGCTTTCCACTCGGGTCATGATCCCAGGGTCCTGGGATCGAGCCCCGCGTCGGGCTCTCTGCTCGGCAGGGAGCCTGCTTCCTCCTCTCTCTCTGCCTGCCTCTCTGCCTACTTGTGATCTCTGTCTGTCAAATGAAATGAATAAAATCTTTAAAAAAAAAAAAAGAAATAACACTGTACTGCTTCACAGATAGTTTGAGCACCTTATAATAACAAAATAATCCTAATTCCTCGCAGTCATTCATTCCATCTACATAAGCATGCATATATACTCACATATATATAAGTATACATAATCGAATACATTGTGGACATTATTATTTTGCACAAACTGCTATCTGTTAGATAAATTAAAATAAGAAAAATAAGTTTTTATTTTCCTTTCTAATTCCTTCTTTGATGGTCTTCCTTACTTTATACAGATCTGAGATTCTGAGTTTCTGACCTACGCTATTTTTCTTTTCTCTAAAGAAATTCCTTTATTTTATTTCCTGCAAGGCACACCTACTGGCAGCAAGGTCCCTCAGTTTTTATTCGTCTGGGAAAGTTTTTATTTCTCCTTTACTTTTGAAAGATCATTTTGCAGAACACAAGATTCTAGGTTGGTGGGGTTTTCCTCTCAGCATTTTAAATATTACACTCTACTCTTCTTGCTTGCATGGTTTTTAAGGAGAAATCAGATGTAATTCTTATCTTTGCTCCTCTGTAGGTAAGGTATTTTGCTCCTCTGACTTTTTTTCACTCTTCTTTCATCATTTCTGTTGTAGTATTTTTATCTTGTGTGTTATCTTTGATTATCTATAATTTGAAAACTACACCCTTAGGTGTAGGTTTGGGGTATCTATCTATCTATCCTGCTTAATGTTTTCTGAAATTCCTGAATCTGTGATTTGGTGTCTGACATTAATTTGGAGAAATTCTTAGTCGTTACTGTCTCAAATATTTCTGTTCCTTTCTTGCTTTCTTCTCCTTCTGCCATCCCATTTCACATGTGTTACATTTTTTGTAGCTGTCCCACAGTCCTCGGATGTTCTGTTTTTGTTTGTTTGTTTGTTTTTTGTTTTATGTTTTTTTTGTTTTTTGTTTTTTGTCTTGACTTTTTACCTTCAGAAATTCAATTGATACATCCTCTGGCTCAGAGTTTCTTTCCTCAGCTATGTTCAGTCTACTAATGAGCCCATCATTTCTATTATAGTGTTTTTATCTTGTGTATTTCTTTTTGGTTCTTTCTTGGGATTTCCATCTTTCTGCTTATATTGCCTGTTTGTTCCTGCATGCTGTCCACATTATCCATTAGGTCCCTTAGCATAGTAATCATAGTCATTTCAAATTCCAAGTCTGATAATTCAAACATCCCTGCCATGTCTGGTTCTAACGCCTGCTCTGCCTTTTCAAATTGTGTTTTGGACCTTTTGGTAAGCATATATATTTTTTTCTTGGCAGCCAGATGTGATGTGCTGTATGAGAGGTACTTCTATAAATAGTTTTTTAGCAATTTGGTGCCAAGGTGTGAAGTTGAGGAAGCAGTTTATAGTCCTGTGCTTGGGTTTCAATGTTTTAGAGTACCAATGTCTCTGGACTAGGAAGTTCACAAATGTTTCTCAGTTGTCCCCCACCCCTCAATCTCCCTTAGATGGGACAGGATGGCTAGAACAGGCTAGAGTTGAGTATTTCCATTCTCCAGATCAGAAAGCACTCCCTATCTCTTCAGGCTCACTGTGATCCTGGATTGATGGCCACATTCAACTAGTTCTGTGGAGCATTTTACAACGCATGTATGTTGTTTTACATTAGAACAATCCATGCTTGCAACTTAACCCTTTTATTTATATAAAATGCATTCATACAGGTCTGAATGTGGACCATAGAATGTGTTGATAACTTGACAAAACCACAGGAGATAGACTACACTGAGCCAAAGCAAACGACTTCAAGTATAATGTTAGTCATCCTTCTTTTGAGGAGTTCTTCAGCCTCCTCATCACTGAACTAGTACATGCCTCCTCCATCCCACTGGTACTGAGTGTCAAGACTAAGTGTCAAGACTAAGACTAAGACTGGCTCTTCTCTCTTCCTTCTCCTTGGATCTGTCCCCTTTACCCCTTCCCTACATTTCTCCTGGCCCTACCTTCCTCCCCGACAGAGCCATCAACTCTCTCCCTGCTGTTAGGTGAAGTAATTCACCCATCTCTGGTCCTTCTCCCAAACATTACACTGGGCCCACCTAATAAAGCTTAGCAAGCCAAGAAGAACTAGTAGATGTCCATTTATTGAAATCAAGTCCTCCTTCTAAACAATTGGGGATATTCTTTTTTCTCCGCCTCCATTACATCTTAATTAACCTCTCTGTGGTATTTGATATTTTCACTACTTTCTCCCTGAAATGTTTTCCTCATTGATCCCTGTCCCTTCTTATTTCCATCCTCTTTCCTTATCTATTTTTCTATTTTGTAAGCTCTTATTGTTCTGAACACTTTTTAAAGATTTTATTTATTTATTTGACAGAGAGAGAGAGAGAGAGCACAAGCGGGGCGGGGGGTAGCAGGGAGAGAGAGAAGCAGGTTCCCCACAGAGCAGGAGGAGACAAATGTGGGACTCCATCCTAGGAACCCAGGATCATGACCTAAGCCAAAGGCAGTTGCTTAACCAACTGAGCCAATCAGGCTCCCTGCTCGGCACATTTTTTAAATAATTTTTTTTTAAAGATTTTATTTATTTATTTGACAGACAGAGATCACAAGTAGGCAGAGAGGCAGGCAGAGAGAGAGGAAGGGAAGCAGGCTCCCTGCTGAGCAGAGAGCCCGATGCGGGACTCGATCCCAGGACCCCGAGATCACGACCCGAGCCGAAGGCAGTGGCCTAACCCACTGAGCCACCCAGGCGCCCTCGGCACATTTTTTAAAAAGCTGTTTCTAACCTTGCCCCATGCTCTAGAGTAGCTTTGCCAAATAGAAAAATAATGCAAATGACGTATGTAATTTTAAATTTTCCGGTAGCCATGTTATAAAAAGTAAAAATCGATAAAATTAATTTTAGTAATACATATTATTTAATCTACTATGTCTAAAGTATTATCATTCATCACATAATCAAAATAAAAATTATTAATGACTATCTTTTAGGTTTTTAAATAAAATCTTCAGAATCTAGTATGTATTTGTAAAGGAAAAAAAACACCCCTCCTAAGAATCTACTCTCAATACTCTGCTACAATACTATTTCACTTCTGATAGCAGATGTGTGAGTTTCCCACACCTCCAACAATCCTGCTATACCAGATGGGTGCCCTGTAATTTAACTCAATTTTGACATTATCTACCTAGAGATAGAGTCAGATTCCATAGGTTAAGGGCTCAGTTCCATAGGACTGCCCTTTCCTACTTCGGATGGCAATCCTAAGTCCAGATTGTCTCCTGTGCTTCTGACTAACTAGCTATAAATCAGAAGTTTTCACAATCCCCTCCTGGGGTTTGATTAATTTACTAGAGCAGCTCACTGAACTCAGGAAAACATTTAGTTATTAAATTGCCAGTTTATTATAAAAGGATATAACTCAGGGATACTTGGATGGAAGAGATACATATGGTAAGGTATGGGGGAAGGGGTGTAGAGCTCCCACATTCTCTAGGAGTTCCACTCTCCCAGCACCTCCATGTGTTTATCAGCCTGGAACCCCTCTGAAATCTGTCCTTTTGAGTTTTTATGGAGTCTCCATTATGCAGATGTAATTGATTACATCATTGGCCACTGGTGATCAGCCAATCTCCAGTCCCTCTCTCAGACCTCAGCTTTAAATACCATCCCTGACATGACATTCATCTTCCTTTCCTTGAGTCTTTTTTCCTACTGGAGGACTGAAAACTCAAACCCTCTAGTCATAGTTGGTTTCTTTGACAACCAGCTCCCATTCTTGGGGCCTTTCCAAAAGTCACCGCATTAACATAAACTTGGGTGTGGTGGAAAAGAGCTTCTTATGAAAATCAATTTCACCTTTTTCCGCTCTAGTGCTATTTCGGTAACTAGATACAAAAGATGTCCCAGTAGTTCTCATCACTAAGGACATTGCAAAGATTTTAGGAGCCTTGTGCCAGGAGCTATGGGGGAAAATCAAATATAGATTTTTTATTATAAATCAATACCACGATCTTTTACACAACATATCTCAATTCACATGCTAAATTTCATTAAAATATTTTATGTCTATAAACAATAAAATTTACAGTTAAGAAAGTAGCTTTAGACACTCAAAATGTTTGAAACATACTTAAGTTTTCCAATAAAATTGAGTGAGTAGCAAAAATCATTGATTCATATTTCCATACACATTGACAAAACAGGTTCATGATGTCTGCAGAATGGATTTGACTTTGAGGCAAAAGCATAACTCTCCAAGTTTAACAAATTCCTTCCTATGTCAACCTAGTAATAACAGCAAATTCTAAAGAGAATTACATAAATTTAAAAAGTAGCTCTACATTTGCCAATATTAACAAAGCAGTCTTCAAATTTTCCCTGTGTTCTTTTAGCCAAATTATAGAACTCTGTGAATTATAATTAAAATCTTTTGCACATTGAGTCATGATAAAAAGTTCTGTAAAATCATTTTGATTTGTATTATAGAAAGTTTCCATTTCAGCATAAATTCTCATATCTGCATAGCTAGATCATGAATAAGCATTTCCTTTCTTGGGGCTTCAAATTTGGCTCATTCATACACAGTGTGATATCAGTGAGATGTAAATCATGCTGAAAAAATTTTTAAAGATTTTATGTATTCATTTGACAGAGAGAGATAGCACAAGCAGAGGGGAGGGGGCAGAGGCAGAGGGAGAAGCAGGCTTCCTGCAGAGCAGGAAACCGGACTGGGACTCTATCCCAGGACCCTGGGATCATGACCTGAGCCTAAGGCAGGTAAGCACCAATTGAGCCACCCTGGCACCCCATCACACTGAATTATCCAACTATATAGTAAACATTCTTTTGTGGTTAATGTGCACTTGAAGTAGGGTTAATGCAACTGGGGAAATAAATTTTTAATTTTAGTTAATTGTAGTTAGTTTAAATTTATATTTTAAAACTGATGCTAGATACTGTGTTAAATACTTTTCCTTTAATATGACTTTATTGTTTCAGTCAAACTATTTTTTTAACTATTGCAACATGGAAGACATTATTATTATGGCATAATAATGGGCATATTGTCCATTTCTAGCCATTGTCAAAGGTTTATTTCAGTGTAAGCAGTGTTCTTCTAGTCACTGATGTAACATTGTAATGTGTTTATTTGAATATTTTATATGTGGAGCATAAGGTACTGTATACCTATATAAATCAAAATTTGTGATTAAATTGAAATATTTATTATTTTAACTGTCATATAATTGAATCATTTTTCTAGTTTATTTATCTCTTAACCCACTTGCCCATATGCTCTTTGGGCTGAAGAGATAGGTATTTTTCTGCTCCAGAATTCCACTGCCTAGTAGTGTATATAGTATAGAATAAGTGCTAATTTTTTTTTAAGATTTTATTTATTTGACACAGAGAGAGACAGTGAGAGAGGGAATACAAGCAGAGGAAGCAGGAGAGGGAGAAGCAGGCCTCCTGCTGAGAAGGGAGCCCAATGTGGGGCTTGATCCCAGGATGCTGGAATGATGAGCTGAGCTGAAGGCAGACACTTAATGACTGAGTCACCCAGGCACCCCAATGAGTGCTAAATTAACATCTGTTGATTCAGTAGAATCAGAACCCTGCCATGTACCTTTTCCCTTCTACTGGCCTACCATGCAGTATTGCAGCATGTTCCAGATGTCTAGATGTGTTCTTTATGCAATGTATGTCACATCTTGCAAAAAGAGGGGAAAACAGCTTTAATAACAAGGCAATGCTAAAAGAAAGTCTCCATACTTCATTTTCTCAGGATGAGTCTTGAATTTTGAGAGTTCAAATATTCAGGATGCTATCAGAAAAGGGTGTTAATTCCAAGCTTTATACATTTTATTGGGAAGCTCTCGCTTATGCCATAGAATCAAAACAAATCACACTTAACTTGTCATGACTAGAGGCAGTGTGAGAGGTCAGACACACCTTGGTTCAACCCTGTGTCCTCTACCTGATAGTGTTGTAATTTTAGGCAACCTACTTTCTCTGTCTATACCTTAATTTATTCACCAGTAAAATGTCAAGGATATCAGGATATTGTCATCTCCTGAGGTCATTGTAGAGATCAGGAAGCATACAGAATCCTAGTATAGTAACACAATCCTAGTATAGTAAGGCCTCAATAAACCTTAGCAATTCATATTATGAATATTATGAATAATAAGCAAAGTATACCTGGTATAGTATTTGATTGTTAGCATCTGATTATAAGATTGCGATTAACTTAAGAAAGAGAAAGGGTCAAAGGAGAAGGAGATGGCATGATTGGATTATAAAACCGCAGAGAACAGGAAAAAAAAAAAGACTAAATCAAGAAACAAAGGAAGCAGTGCAACTCTGAGAACCAACATTTTGTAAATAAAATACAATCTCTTCAAGGTGCCATGATTAGAATGATTCAGCTGTAATGACTTTTCTGCCCTGTGCTACTAGGTTAGATATTTGAATTCTAAGTTCCTGGTAGACAATCTGATTAGCTTAACATGGGTTTTGTGCCAAACCCTCAGTATGTGGGTTGGGGGTAGCAGGACTGCATGCAGCATCTTGACCTACAGTTCCTCCAAGAATATTTTCAAGGGGGACACCTGGGCGGCTCAGTCAGTTAAGCACCTGCTCTCTACTCAGATCATGATCCCAGGGTCCCAGGATCGAGCCTCGCATTGGCCGGGCTCCCTATTCAGTCGGGAGTCTGCTTCTCCCTCTCCTGCCACTCACTTCACTCCTTTTCTCTCATTCTCTCAAATAAATAATTTTTTTTAAAAATCTGCTTTTTTAAAAAAAAAGAATATTTCCAAGACAATGAAGATTATCCCTCAAAGTAAACTGGGAGTGCTGCTATCAAAAGAAGGAGTAAGGAATGCTTTACAAGTAAAAACAACAGATGTCCTCTACACGAATTTTTATGATAAACTATAAATCACCTAGTATTTGTATAAGATGTAGATAATTTTCTGTTTGCCTATTTCCTTCCTGTGAAGCAGAAGTAAAACAGGTGGACAAGCTGTCTGCCAAGGGTACCGTTTTAGGATACGGATTCCTAGAATGGTAGAGCTGGAAGGGATGGTTTACCCAAAGCATTCTACAACATTTGAGCCTATAGGGAAGTCTGAATTATGCTGGAGGGGGTGCCAAGGCCCTCAATGGAAAGACCCCGCCATACAACATGAAACAAGAAAGTGCACAGGAATTAGAGACTGTGAAAATAAAGAGCAAGATGAATTTGTTTAAAAAAAGTAAAGCATCCAGTTCAGAATTAAATCCACGAACAAGAATAAAATGAAACATTTTTTGGTTTCCTGCTCCCAGAGTATTTCCAATGGTCACAGATAATATGCTTCAAGGGCTCATGTAAAAAGGTTCTACAGGGCTGGAGAGATATTAATTCCTATGACTCCAAACAGCAGAACTGGGCCAGCTCTTTACCAGGCGAAACTGCTGACTTGTTTCTGTCCTTGTCTTGATCAGATTCTTTTTATCTTTCATGCGCATTTTGCCATCATCTTTGAACTACCGTTTTCTAAATACCGGTCCGTAAACCTAGGCTGAGCTGTGACAAGTTTTTTACTGATTTGTAGTCAAATATATAAAGGGGGAAAAAATTAAAATTGCTGCAGCACAGTTTTCATAAAACTAAGTTTATTCAATTTAAAGGACTTTCATTCTAAAGTTACATCTTTCTAACACATTTTGATGTTAAAATATCCTTTCTTTTATGAATTCGTGGTGAGAATAAATGGCAGTTTTTAAAAATGTGTTTTTCTTGGCACAGTAAATACTGACAACTCTATATTGGTTTCTTCTTCTTTTTCTTTTATCTTTTTTTAAAAAAATAATGTTGATGTATGAAATACAGAATCTGGGAAATACAGTTCTAAGTGTTTCGGTGTCTCTCCCCATTCACTTATCACGTAGTTCTGCATGGCGAAGTGTGGCTTCTGACCATCAGTGGTGAGAAACAGAAGTGGCCCTAAGTTCAAATCTTGTTTCTCCACATACTCGCCCTTTGTCCTAGGGCATGTCATTCAGTTTTATCCATAAAATAACAATAATACTTGTACTGATTCCGTCATGTTTTTGGTAAAGTGCTCAGTAAATGTTAGTTCTAATCATGACCTATGTCTGTTACTAAGTTCAAGTAATTTTTTTTTTTTTGTCTTTCAGTTTAAAATTACTCAGAGTTTAGACTTTAAGGACTGGGCTTTTCAACCAAATTTTTTAAATCTCAAAATACTGTCCAATTTTGAAGAGCTAGAATTTTAAAAGATGTGCTCCTTCAGTGTTTGATGAAATATACAAGCCCCTTGTCCCTTAAGGACAGTGTCTCAGTATTTGTAAGGTTTGTCTATCCCTGTGCTGTGCTGGGTCATACCCCGGCCTGCTCTTTGGCAGGAGATAGTCCTTAGCAGAGAGTTAGGACATGAACAAAGTTCCCCTCCTCATTGGGGCATCAGCTATAGGTACTTTGATTCTTTTGGTATATCAGATCACACATGATCCGTAGTCACAGCAGCTCTCTCCTAACAAGACTCAACTTATAAGGTATTATTATATAACCTCACGTTCCTTCTGGCCTAAGTACAGCTTGTTGGAACAGGTCCACTAGGATGTGAAAGGAGACAAGAAAATAAGTCTGAGGGGGCATTTCGTTGTTTAAGAAAAGGCTCCTTCTTTAAGTGCTCTCAGCATGCCCACAGTGGGGCAATGAGAATCTACGATCAATTTGACGTTAATCCTTGTATAATATGTGAAGTATAGGTTGGAGTTAATTTTTTTAGTTATGGATTTATTTTTGGATATGCCTGTACGATTTCTCTCACACAGTTTGTTGAAAAGACTATTCTTCTGTTGAATTGCTTTTGCACCATTGTAAAAAACAAAAACAGCAGTGGGTTATACTTGTGTGTGGCTATTTCTGGGTTCTCTACTCTGTTCCACGGATCTAAGTCTGTCTCCATGAATACCATATAGTTCTGATTACTGCACATCTTAAAATCAGAGAGAATGAGTCTTCCCACTTCTTTTCTTTTTTCTTTTCTGAAGTTCTTTTAGCTATTCTAGTTCCTTTGCTTTTCTATATATATTTTGGAATAATCTTATCTATATCAAAAAAAAGAGATTTTTTATAAAAAAAAATCCTTGCTGATATTTTTATAGGAGTTGTTTGGGGAGAACTAACATATTTTACTATGTTGGGTTTTCTAATCCATGAACACAGAATCTTTCCATTTATTTAGATCTTTGATTTCTCTCACCAGCATTTTTCAGCTTTCAGCATACAAGTCCTATACATGTTTTGTTAATTTACACACAAGCTTTTCATTTCTTTTGAACAGTTGTAATGGTATTGTATCATTCATTTCAGTTTCCACATATTTATTGCTAGTATCTAGGAATATAGTGAATTTTTGTATGTTGACCTTATATTCTGTGACTTTGCTGAATTAACTTACTATTTTGAGTCTTGTTAAAGGATCCTTGAGATTTCCTACATAAACTATCATCTCATCTGTAAATAGTTACAGCTTTATTTCCTCCTTCCTAACCTATAAGACTTTTATTATTTTTTTCTTATCTTATGATGCTTGCTCAAACTTCGATTACAATGTTGAATAGCAATGGTGAGAGCAAACATCCTTGTCTTATTTCCTATCTCAGATGGAAAGCATTTAGTCTTTCACCATTAAATATGACATTAGCTGTAAGTTTTTAAATAAATGTTCTTTATCAAGTTGAGAGTGTTCCCCTCTATTCTTATTTTTCTGAGAGCTGTAATTAATAACTGATGTTGAATTTTGTCAAATTCTTTTTCTACTTCAATTGATAGAGTCATATATCTATCTTCTTTAGCCTGATAAAAGGTGGGTAATATTGATTTTTTAAAATTGAGCCAATCTTGCATCCATGTAATAAATTCCACTGGGTCATGGTGCATAATTTCTTTTATATATTGCTTAATTTTGTTTGCTAATAATTTGTTAAGAATTTTTTTTAAAGATTTTATTTATTTATTTGACAGAGAAAGATCACAAGTAGGCAGAGAGGCAGGCAGAGAGAGAGAGAGAGAGAGAAGCAGGCTTCCCTCTGAGCAAAAAGCCCAATTCGGGGCTAGATCCCAGGACCCTGAGATCATGACCCGAGCTGAAGGCAGCAGCTTAACCCACTGAGCCACCCAGGCGCCCCAATTTGTTAATTTTTGCATCTGTATTCATGAGTGATACAGTTTGTAGATTTTGGTTTTGGTTTTGTTTTTCTTGCTTTATACTATGTCCGTATGTTGTTGTTTTTTATTTTTAATCCAAGAATGAGGGGAATTATTTTCTCCTCTTCTGTTTTCTGCAAGAGATTGTGTAAGATTGATATACGCTCCTTAAACATTTGAAGAACTCTGCAGTAAAACCTTATGGTACTGAAGAATTCTCTTTTGGAAGGTTTCTAATTATAAATTTAGTTTCCTTAACAGAATAATCAAATGATCTGTTTCATGTTAGGTGAGTTTACAGATGATGAGTTTTGAGGAAGTGGCTCCATTTTATCTAGGTTGTAAAATGTATGGTTGTAAAATTGTTTATAGTATTATTCCCTTACATATCTTCATTTCGGTGGGGTTTACGGTGATATCTCCTGTTACATTCATGATCCCACTGAGATTAATGATTTGTTTCTTCTCTCTTTGGTCAGTTTTGTTAGAACTTTGTCAATTTTCTCAAACTTTTCAAAGAACCAACATTTTTCTTCACTGTTTTTCTCTTTTCAATTCATTGGTTTTTGCTCTTTTGTTGATTATTTCCTTCCTTTGTCTTTGGATAAATTCTTCTCCTCTTTTCTAGTTTCTTGAAGGTGAGAGCTTATATTATTGATGTGAGAATTTTCCTCTTTCCTAACATAAGCATTTAGTGTTATAAATTTTCCCTACTAATGCTTTAGTTGCATCCCACAAGTTTTAAATATTCTATTTTCATCTTATTTATTTCAATGTTTGTGTGCATGTTTGTTTCTCGGTTTATTTTTTCCTGATACACTTTCTTTGACCCATGGACATTTAGAGGTGTATTGTTTGGTTTCTAAGTGTTTGGAGATGTCTGTCTTATATTTCCATTATTAATTTCTAATTTGATTTCAGTGTTGACAGAGAACATACTCTGTATGGCTCCAGTGCTTTTTAAACTTGCCGAGGTTTGCTTTATGGCCTAGGGTATAGATTGTCTTGGTATGTGGTCCCTGCTTTCTTGAAAAGAATGTGTGCTCCGCTGTTGTTAGGTAGAGCATTGTATAAACGTTTATTAGATCTTGTTCTTTGATGGTATTGCTAAGTTCTTCCATATCTTGGTGATTTTCTGTCTGCTTGTTGAGAGAGAGATGTTGAGATCTCCCACTATAATTGTAGATTGTTTCTCTTTTCAGTGCTATGAGATTTTCCTTCATGTAAGTTGTAGCTCTGTTTTTAGTTATGCAAATTACAATCACCCTTATCTTTCTGGTGGATGGATCGTTTTATCATGTCATGTCCCATTCTGTCCTGGGCATTGCTCAGAAGTCTGTTTTAGCTGATGTTTGTATGACTACTCCTGCTTTCTTTTGATTAAACTTTTGCACTATATATCTTTTTTCATCCTTTTAATTCAAACATACCCGTATCATTACATTTGAAGGGAGGTTCTTGTAGACAGCAGGTAGCTGGGTCATATTTTTATCCATTCTGCCAATCCCTGTTTTTGTAAGGGGTACATTCAGACCATTTACTGTTATTAATTATTGATATGTTAAAGCTTAAGTCTTCCATTTTATTTTTTGTTTTGCTTGTTCTCTCTGAGTTTTGTTTGCTTGTTTTCTTTTACCTACCTTCTTTGGGATAATTGGACATTTTTTAGAATGCCAGTTAGATTTATCTACATTGTTTTCAAGTGTATTTCTTTGTTTAGACTTTTTAAGGGTTGTTCCAGGTCTGTGTTAAACGCATATAGTTTATTAAGGTCTAGTGGTATAGGCATTATACCCATTTAAGTGGAGTGTAGAAACCTTACCTCATTTATGTTCCTTTACCCATTTACAACTGTCTTGAACATTTCCACTACATACATAAAGAACCATATTTGTGGTTGTAGTTTTTGCTTCAACTATCAAACATAATTAAGAAACTCATAAGAAGCAGAGTCTATTTGTATTTACCCATATTTTTATATTTTTGTGTTCTGTTCCTTCCTAATATTTCAAGAGTCTTTTTTTTTGTCATTTCCTTTTTTTTATTTGTTTGTTTTTAGGGTTTTTTGTTTTCCATATTTGAAGTTCATATTTTGTTACAGAATCAGTAATAAAAAATTATTGATGGGATAAACTCTCCCATTAAGGTAATAGATCACCATTTTGTTTTTTGTGGGTTTTAAATTTAAATTCAATTAATTAACATATAATGTATTATTAGTTTCAGAGGTAGAGTTCAATGATTCATCATTCTCATATAATTCTCAGTGCTCATTACATCACTTGCCCTGCTCAGTGTTCATCGCCCTCTTATCCCACACTCTTCACCCCTCCAGCAACCCTCAGTTTATTTCCTATGATTAAGAGTCTCTTATGGTTTGACTCCTTCTCTGATTTTTTTTCTTTTTAAAGATTTTATTTATTTATTTGACAGAGAGATCACAAGCAGGCAGAGAGGCAGGCAGAGAGAGAGGAGGAAGCAGGCTCCCTGCCGAGCAGAGAGCCCGATGCGGGGCTCGATCCCAGGACTCTGAGATCATGACCTGAGCCGAAGGCAGCGGCCTAACCCACTGAGCCACCCAGGCACCCCATCTCCTTCTCTGATTTTGTCTTGTTTTATTTTTCACTCCTTTTCCCTATGATCCTGTTTTGTTTCTTAAATTCTACACATGAGTAAGATCATATGATAATTGTCTTTCTCTGATTGACTTATTTTGCTTAGCATAATACCCTCTAGTTCCATCCACGTTATTGGGAAAAGACAAGATTTCATTTTTTTGGACAGCTGAGTACTATTCCGTTGTACATATATACCACATCTTCTTCTTCTTTTTTTTTTTTTTTAAGATTTTTTTGTTTATTTGACAGACAGAGAACACAAGTAGGCAGAGACGCAGACAGAGAGAGAGGAAGGGAAGCAGGCTCCCTGCTGAGCAGAGAGCCCGATATGGGGCTCGATCCCAGGACCCTGGAATCATGACCTGAGCCGAAGGCAGAGGTTTTAACCCACTGAGCCACCCAGGCGCCCTATACCACATCTTCTTTATCCACGCGTTTGTCAATGGACATCTGGGTCTTTCCATCATTTGGCTATTGTGGACCATTTCCTTTTTGTTTGGAGAAATTTGTTTAGCCATTCTGTATCATCTGTTAGCATTTATTGATGGTCTTATCTTACTCAGATTGACATCATCCTGGTTCTTGGTATAACAAGGGACTTGTTTTTTAATAGAAACATGGTCATTTGGGATATTATGTTATAAGGCTATGGATCTCATCTAGATTTTGTGTTCTATCAGGCCTCCTCTGACACCACTCTACCTCATTAGAGCCAAGTACAGGTGAAAGTCCAGTTTCTCCACTGGGCATCTATTATGGTGGTGATGGCAAGTCACATTAACGCTGAGCTGAGAGGGAGTTCTGGCTTCCCACTTGGTGTCCCTACTAATTTCCCTTTGCTGAAAGGAGGAGGGGCAGCCCCACTGACACTGTGTGTGGCTTGCAAGGGTGAAGGATGGTCTTTTGGGCTTATTACTGCAATGGCGTTGGAAGACCGGGTTCCCCAGAGGGGAGGACTCGCTGAGACCACAGTGGGAGGGCTCCTTGTCCCTTGGCTCCTTCTCTGACATCACACTGATGAAGGAGGGGCTATGTGCCCTCTACTGGGTAGAGGTTTATACTCCACACTCAGTCTGTTTCAGGGGTGGGGGGAGGTCAAAGGATTTGGGTTAAGTGGTCTTGTTATCCTCTAAAATTTTTCTGTCTTGCTAGCCTACTCCTTTCCTCCTCCTTTGGCTAGAAAGAGCAGGCTTTTCTGAGGGCTTTTTCTGTTTGCCTGTTGGTGATACTAGGTTCCATATTCTGTTCTCAGTCAGGGATATATAACATCACGAAGCAAATACAGGGACTCACCCCCACGTGATTCTTCAGTCTGAGGACCCTACTTGATCTGCTGTCTGCTTTCCACATTTCAGAATATGAGCACACTTATTTTATTTCTAATGTCCACAAGGCTCAGTTATTATTAGAGGGAGAACAGGGAAAAATACATCTACTCCATTTTCCTGGAAGTGGAAGTAGATGTTGCATTTATTTTTTCCTTCTTCACATTCTGTTGCTTTGGCCATTCACTATTACTTAATAAAAACTTGTGTTTTGATTCATCTCTTACTCCTCATGAACACCTAACTTATGACATAAAGACTTCTACTTCTTATATCTTTCACCTACTCATTTCTTCATATTCACCAAACAGATTAAGGTAATTAACTTACTTACTTACTTACTTACTTAATTAATTAATGTATTGCAACATGAAATGGAAATCACCTTTAAAAAAATAGAAATTACAAAGACAATAGAATTGTCATTTTCCTGTGATTTTTTTCCCTTGATACCAGGAGTGGACATGTCAGATAAAATCCTCTAGTAGATGTAAAGAAAAGCAGAAAACATGGTAAAGGTCTTTCCCTCATTTTTTTTAGTAAGCAGATACTTATTTGTTGAGATATCATTGATTTAATCCTAACTGAATATAGATATAAGAGCTGAAACTCAAAATTCTAAAAGTTCATAGAAATTTATGATTTAAAGTTCATGAGCAGGCAATATTACATAACTTTTAATTACCTAGTTAATGGTGGAATATCTTAAGCTGTCACCACTTCAAATTTTAAAAGCCCAACTCCTGTCAAACAAGCTGACATCCATGCACTTCCCAAACTACCTCTTTCATAATAATTCCACACAGTCATTTTTGTGTTTCTTTATTTCACTGTGACAGCTTCAACTTTTATACTTTCCAGGGGGACCACTGGCAGAACGTTCCAACAGGAAGAATAACCACATTGTGGTTTACTCTTGTTATCAAGATCTGAAGTGTTTTATCAAAGAGGAATTTGTCAGTGAGGTCTGGCAAGCCCTGGAAGGAGCTCTGGAGAGCTGTGGAAAATGTGTGTCTGGCATATTTTGCACTTTCTTCTTTTGTATAATGAAAAGAGGATAGTTCATATTGCTATCATTGTATTTTTACTTTATTTTCATAATTTTTTTAAATTTTCATAATTTTTAAAAAGATTTTATTTTTATTTATTTGAGAGAGGGTGAGAGAAAGGGCGCGAGCTTGAGTGGGGGAGGGGCAGAGGGAGAAGAAGACTCCCCTCTGAGCAGGGAGCCCGAGGTGGGACTCAATCCCAGGACCCAGAGATCATAACCTGAGCCAAAGGCAGACACTTAACCCACTGAGCCACCCCGGTGCCTCTACTTTATTTTCATAATTTTATTTATATTTCCCATAATTATAATTCTCTAAGGTTGTCTGAGGTACAGATAATACCAGTTCTCCAGTCTGTCATGGTGCTCATAGTCACAGGTACACCCTGAGAAGGAAGCCTCAGAATACCGGGAGCTTTTCAGGGAAAATTCCAGTGTAAGAAATCTGGGCTGGGAAAGCTCAAGATTTTTTATTTCAAGGCAATGAATTGTGAAGGCTGGTGAGCAGAGTAAGATTGAAGGTTGGGGCTCGTGTTCAGATCTAGATATGGTCATTTAAGTATCCCTCAACTACTTTTCCCCTCTCCGGTACTTTTAACGATGAAATTTGACAACCTACATCAGCTAATTGTCTCTCCAGGCCTGGGGTAACACGTTTACCTCCAAATAGCAAAAGGAAATTTGATAGAAAGTGATAGAATATGATAGTCATCTTTGTGTGCAGTATTTCCGGTACTAGGTTTTCTGGCTTATAGCCCAGATTAAATTTCAATAAAGACTCTCTGAATGTTTTCCTCCAGGAAAAGGCTGTGTTAAGATGGGGAGGTGGAATACTCCTGGGGGATGGTGGCACAGACAAAGAAGGAAAAGCTGGACTGAGGGGTGCCTGGGTGGCTCAGTCAGTTAAGTGTCTACTTTTGACTCAGGTCATGATCCGGGGGTCCTGGGATTGAGCACCGCATTGGGGTCCTTGCTCAGTGAGGAACCTCTGGCTTGCCACTTCCCCTGCTTGTTCTCTCTCTCTCTCTCCCTGACAAATAAATAAAATCTTAAAAAAAGGAAAAAAGAAAAGTTGGACTGAACATTTGACTGAAAGCTAAGGGTTCAGGATGACTAATAATCAAGAGCAGGTGGACAGGCCCCCACTGGAGTGTCAACAGATACACGGTGTAGAGAAGGGGCCTCTTCTGGTCCAAAAGATCATGGTCAGCCCGCGGTCCGGACACCAGTCATCAGCCAGGCTTGAAGGGTCAGAATTAGCAGGAAGGGGCCTAGGACCTGGAGAAACAGAATAGGCAGAAAAGACTGAAACAAGGAAACAAGAATCCATGGGATGACTCAGGAAGTATACAGGACACTAACAAAGAAGGAGACCTTGAAAACAAACCGTATCTAGCTCAGAGGTCTACACAGGCTTCTTATAAAGATGATAACCAAATCTGGAACACAATGAGCCTGGGGCTGGGAGGTAAAAATCAAATGTAATCCCTTGTCTAGGATCAAGAGACAAGTTCTGGTGGGCACAACACTTATTTATTCTTTTTTTTTTTTTTAAATTCAGATACAGAACACAGAACTTATGATGTGCCATACAATATTCTAGGTGCTGAAGATACAGCAGTGAATGAAAACGGAAGATCCTCTGCTAATGCGGAATTTATATTTTATCAAGAAAGGTAATAAACAAGTGACAAATACTGCAGAACATAATTTCAAGTAGCGTTTAAGTGCTAAAAAAAAATTAAAAAATAAAGAAAAAAATGAGTACAACTTCTTTGGGAAAAAGAAATTTGAGGAGGGGCCATATTAAAACCAGGGAAATCGCTATGTGATGATCTCATGGAAGACTGCTCCAAAGAGAACAGAAAGTGCAAAGGTCCTGTGGCAATACTGAGCGCAGCATGCTTGAAAAACTGCAAGGTCAGCATGCTGAAAGCCAAGGACTCAAGGCAAGGCTGGCAGGTGAGGAGTTTGGAGAAGCAGTGGGCAGATGTTGAAGGGCTTCACAGGCCCTGGCCAGGAGTTTGGATTTTATTGTTGAGATATTTTTCTCATTCACTCTCCTAAAATTAAACCCCACCACTTCTTGGTTACCACCGATTTTCATTCTGTGCCTTATAACTATTCATTGTTGTCAGAGGCAGCATAGCCGCTCCAGGCAAACAGTGAAAATAGCCATCACTCTCCCCATGGAACTCTTGGCCACAAGTCCATTTCGCTGTCTCAACAACCCACAAAGTTCTCTAAATGGCAGTGCTGGAACCCACCACAAAGCGTCTAATGCCATGTGCACATGCCATTACAAACCCCAAGTCCAGTCTAGATAATCAAGTGGGCCAGTGGGGAGCATTCCTCAGATGCTCACAAACACGCAATTCCCACAGCCCATTTTATATTTTCAAGCACATTCCTCTGAATTCAAAAAGAAAAAAAATATATATAGGGGGAATTGTTTTGAGGTCCCAGAATTTTTCTATTTAAAGTTATGGGGAACATGGATTTATATGCTTTCCTGGATATAAAATGTAACCAGAAAAGTAAAGCAAAAATAAAATCACCATACCAGGATAAGAAATTCAGAGTTTACACACCTGATAAGGAAATTTGAGCCATGATTAATTAACAAACATTATTAGAGCTGGATAAGCAATTGTGTTTGGTTTTCATTTTGGAACATTTAGCCATGGAGACATTCTGGATCCAACACTGTTTAGCCACTCATTTTTATAGACTGAAGTGTGTCATCTAGCGCTGCTACCTGACATAAAAATATTTCAAGTTCCAGGATCTTGCTTTTTGCTTTCTTATCAAAATAATGGCCAGTTACCAAGTGGTACTAAAGCAATAGGGCATTGTTCTTGAGAAAATACAGAATAGATATACAGGTAGGTGCGAGGAACAGAGTGTGTGGATGCAGATAAACTAACTTGTCTCCTGGTTCCATTACTGTCTAGTTGTGTGAGTTTTACTTTGTTATTTCAACTTTTCATTCCTTGGTGTCCACATCTGTAAAACAAGGATAAAAATACCCACCTCAGGGGCACTTGGGTGGCTCAGTCAGTTATGTGTCTGCCTTCAGGTAAGGCATGATCCCAGGGTCCTGGAATTGAGCCCCATGTTAGGGGGCTCTCACCATGCAATGTTATTACAAAATTATTGACTGTATTCTTTATGTTGTACCTTTCATCTCCATGACTTAATTACTTATAACTGGAAGTTTGTACCTCTTAATCCCCTTCACATGTTTTGTCCATTCCCCTACCCTCCCCTTTGCCAACCACAATTTTGTTTCTGTATTTGTGTTTGTATCTGTTCTGTTTGTTTGCTCATCTGTTTTGTTTCTTAGATTCCACATACAAGTGAAATCACAAAGTATTTGTCTTTCTCTGACTTACTTCACTTAGTATAATATCCTCTAGGTCCATCCATCCTTTTGCAAATGGCAAGATCTCATTCTTTTTTATGGCTGAGTAATAGCTATATATATATATATATACACAGTTGTTTCCAATTTGGGGCTACTACAAATAAAGCTACTTATGAACAACCCTATACAGGTGTTTGTCTGAATATGAATGTTTATTTTCTGAGATAAATTCTCAGGAATATGATTGCTGCATTTTGTGAACATTTATAACAATTTCCTTACTGTTATGAGTCACAAAGGTACAATTGTTGCACTACAAGTGATTGTCAATAAACTCATCAAAGACAAAAAGAAGTTGAAGAGGAAAGGAGAGGATATGAAAGATAGCTCTGGGTGTTTTAAGAGTTGGACATGCATACAGCATACATTGCTTTTGTCTACATTCTATTGGCAAAAATCAGTCACATATTCTCTCCCTAATTGCAAGGGAGGTTAGGAAATTCAGTCTTCCCAGAAGAGGTAATGGAACATTTATCTGGCTAGGCTTTGTGTCAATAGTGAACAGCATCTATGAACAGATGGAAAAACAGAACATTTTGTTTTTGCTATCAAAGCCTTGCAGGTTGAACTAAGTCTAGCTTGAGGAAACCTCAGTAGCAATCTCTGACTCACTTCCTATGAAGACAACTGAGAGAGTTAAAGCTAAGGTGGTGACACTTGCAACAGTACCAATAAGGCTTTACTGGTAGTTATAATCATTAAAGCAGTTGACACATTCCGCATGTATTAAACTCTCCTGACTGGAGGCAAGTAATCTTTGGGAGGTACAGGGATGGAAAGGGGGTACAGAAAGAAGGGGTAGAAATGCATCAAGACCAACCCACCTGCTGGTTTCAAGAGCCATTCTCATTCTACAAGCTACAGCCAGGCTGAAGCCCGGTGAAGCCGGGATCAGCAAACCACAGCCAGCACAGCACACCCAGTGCTCTGCCTGGGTGTATAGCCTGGGGGCTAAGGACAAGTTGTACATAATGGGTGGGAAAAAAATCGAAGGAAAGAAGGCTATTTTGTGGCACTGGAAAACGTACGAAATTCTATTTCCATTGTCCATAAATAAAGTTTTGTCAGAACACAACCATACTCATTTGTTTATGCATTGTCTGTGGCTGCTTTCACACTACAATGACAGAGTTAAATGGTTGCAACAAAGGCTGTCTGCCTAAAGACAAAGCCAGAATTATTCACTATCTGTCCCCAGTGTGCCAACTCCGAGTATAAACCATCTGGGCCTAATAGTTTTCAGTGGTTTTGAAAATATTGTTAGGTTCATGGAAGGCTCTGCCCCTCTTAAAGCCAACTTTATTTAATGGCTTTTTCACACTGGAAAAGTAGCATTGCTATTTTTCTAAAGATCCACTTTTAATAGATCTTTTTCAGCTACTTGTCACAAGAGCAGTCATCTGAGAATTAACAATCCCATTCCTGAGCCTGAAGCGATAATGGAATTGTCCCGGAAATCCATCAGCATTGACCCTGGAGTCCCTGGTTTGGAAAGAGAACTGCAACACATCCTGCTTTGAAGAGTCCTAAAATATTACATAACTGTAGCATAATCGTGTTATATGACTGGAAACCTTTAAGCACCATGAAAAAGATTTTCCCCAGGCATAAAGTGTACAAGTTTTTAACTGTATTTAGAAATCTTCAGCTTAAACTTACTTGCTCCCCCATTGAGCAGTCAAGTTCGAAAGAACGTCAGCAAAAACCAAACTTTTCTTTAAAAAGAAAGAAAAAAGTTCCCATACTGTCCGTGTTCTGAGATACTTCATCTTTTTAGAATAACCTGCAAAGATTCAGCATTAATGTCACAATTTACAGAAATGAACAAGTAGCACTTGGGTTATTTTGATATCCAGGGGAAAGCACGTGAATCTTTTCCACTAACACCTTAGAAAAACTACCACTTTTTATGCCTTTTTAACAACTTGTGAGATTTTTGCTCTCCACATCTGATTTTGCTTTTTTTAAATGTGTAGTCGGTGAGAGTCCTGGTTTGGAACTCAGACACCCCAGGACCCAAATTCCCCTCTGGTACTTTTATTGTGTGACTTTGAGTCAACCACATCATGGGGCTCATACAACACCCACTTCACAGGATATTGTGGGAATTAAATGGGACACAGCCTGGAAAGTCCCTAGCTCAATGGCTGGCTTTTAGAATATGGTCAATAATACTGTCTATGATTAAGGATTGTTGCTGTCTCCCTGGGGCATGGATGGAGCAATGAGAGTCTTCTGCTTTGTTGCTGTACCAAACACCACAGCTGCATGGTTGTAGTAGAAATAGGGCCAGAGACAAGTGACAGTTATCATCAATAAAACCATCTGTCAGTGGAGTAAGCACATTCCAATAGAAAAAGTCTCTTCTGTTTATCAAGGCAGTGGCTAAAATATATCAATTATACGGACAGAAATATCAGGGGTATTAACTTAAGTCTACGAAAACAATCGTTTTCCATTAAGCTCTCTTAAACTCCTATGAAATCTTAAGATTTATCCAGTTCAACCACCTGGCTCATTAAGCCCTTCTGCCCTTCCCCATGTTAAGGAAAGCACCAACCTTTGAAGCAACCAATTTCCATTTGAGACTATTTCTTTGACTGAAGTGGAAAGGATTTCTTTGGTGCCTACATTCTTTGGACCAAGTTCCACACTCCAGAGCCCAATCTGATACCCCTCACCTTTGACCAATCTTTGAATATTTCATGAGATCATCTACACTGCTCCTGCACTAACTTCTCCAGTCCCTTCCACTTTTCACCACACTACAGGACAGGTGGGGCCTTCAGCATCCTGGCCACACATCCTATTGTGCTTCAAGTACCATATAGCCCCTTTCTTTGTAAAATAGCTCAACTGCTCTGGACTCTGCCCTCTGGCAAAGGCACAACCATGTACATTTACCACTCTGTGTAGCTAGAGCGAAGTATTCTAAATATGTTCTCCAGCCCACTCCTACGTTTTAGAGCACATTTCTTTTCTTTTCTTTTTTTTAAGATTTTACCTATTTACTTAACAGAGAGAGAGAGAGAGAGCACAATCACAGGGAGCAGAGGGAAAGGGAGAAGCAGACTCCCTGCTGAACAAGGAGCCCAATGTGGGGCTCCATCCCAGGACCCTGAGATCATGACCTGAGCTAAAGGCAGATGCCCAACTGACTGAGCCATCCAGGTACCCTTGGGAGCACATTTCAAAGCAAAATTATTTGATCTCTTCCCTGGGTTCTGTTCTGCACGTTGGAATCACATACCAACCATACCAGAAGGCAGCGTGAGAAACTGGGACAGCAGGGTGCTGACCTGGAGAATTTAAACCTGGGTGTCCTGTTGACTCAGTTCACCATACAACTAAATGGATATGCTTTTCAACATTCATTTCAACAGCATGGTGAAGAGTCTGGTTTTATCCTACTTGCACACTAGCAAGCAAACCTGCCACAGTGTTGCAGAGGCTGCCAGATGCTATGAGATGCCTGGGTCAGAGACAAAGGAGCTTATGACACCAGGCACAGCAAGCAGCCCGGGCTTCATGTTCCTGTGGTTTCCACTTGCCTCTTGGGTCCCTCCAGGACAGGGTGGACCGGCGTGAGTGGATGCTGAGGACTCAGCAGGTGTACACCACAGCTGCTCAAACATCACCCAGTCTTTCATAATCGGCTGCAAGCAAGCTCACCCAACTTTTACCCTGGAGGGAGACATAATCTTTATTACACTGGGCAGCAAACAAACCTGCCCTCCGTTCCAGTGGGGGGGGGGGGGGTCACTATCTCTATTTTCCTAAGCCGTTCATTATATAATCATCCTTGAAAAGGGAATCTAGAACAAAAACTGTCAATGCCTCTGCTCATAAGACATGCCAAGCCAAGAGACCCATTGTGAATGGTCTCCCAGTACATCATAGAATTTCACATAATTACTCCAGAACATTAAGCTGTTCAGTAAGAATGTATTGAATGAACAGTGTGTGTTCCGCACTCGCCTAGGTACTATGGCGGGTGAAAAGTCTATGGTCTCTAGATTCAAGGAACTTATAAGTGATCAAATTAGGAATAATTCATTCATTCACACAAATTAATATTAAATGCTTAAATAAACACTAACATTTACTTAGTGTTCATTATAAAACAGGTACTAATCTAAGCCTTTTACATATATTAAAACAAGCATATGGTGTAAATCCTAATATTATCCCTATCTTACAGATGTGAAAATAAAGACAGAACATATAAAGTGGCTTATCCACAGGCACACAGCTAGGAACTCATCTTGATGCTCAGGCAGTGCCCACAGAAACTGCAGGCTTACTCTGAGCACTGTACTCCCTACCTTGATAAAAGTTGGACAAGAGCAGGGACAATCCGCACTTCCACAAAGCTTGCAATCTACTAAGTAGGACACTTGCTCATGGCTATTCACTTGATGAAAAAGGGGGGGTGCTTTTGATAAGGAGCCCAGCTCAAAAGCTAACACAATAACAGAAGCAAGAACTAATGCCTGCTTGGGGTTCCTAGGTGGCTCAGTCATTAAGCATCTGTCTTCGGTTCAGATCATGATCCTGGGGTCCTGGGATCAAGTCCTGCATCAGGCTCCCTGCTCTAGCGGGAAATCTGCTTCTCCCTCCCCCACTCCCTCTGCTTGTATTCCCTCTCTTGCTGTCTCTCTCTGCCAAATAAATAAATAATTTTTTAAAAAAAGGATTAATGTCTGCTTGAACAGAAGAAATGGAGGGGGCAGAAGAAATGGAGGGGTGGGCACAGAAGAGATAGGATAGAAATAGATTTAATGAGGTGAGTGACTAATTGGAAGTTAGAAGTGAAGGAGAAAGAGGTGTCTGTGATGAACCCTGGTGTCTGGCCTGGGGGCCAGTGTGCCTGTTATGTCACTGGCAAAGGAAAGTAAAAGCAAGAACAAGAACAAGCTTTGGGAAAAGGGGATTGAGCCCATTTTGAACGAGCCCTTGGGGATCAATGGAGGCCCATGGAGCAGCACTTTGAGCGAGCACAGACCCTCGGCTGCCTGAGAGCAGTCGGCCTGGCTGGTGAGTCCAGGGCCATGGGAGGAGCCTGTGTGACCAGAACAAGTATCATGCTGTCATTCTTTATAATTCGGGGTCCTGGTAATTGGAGGGGTCTTTGTTTCCTCAGTGCTTAGAGTGTAAAGGTAGAAGCTGAAGGACTGTCAGATATAGAGGTATGTCTAATAGAGTGTGTCCCACAAGGGCGGACTTGGAGAGCTATCAGTGCAGGTACTGGAGAGTGCCGCTTGCTTGGAGGGTAGTATGGGTGACAATAGTGGCCGCTGATGGGAAAGCCAACATCTGGTCATGATAGGCAGATCTTGTCTGGGAGACTTGGATCACACCTGATCACACATCACATCATTGACCTGGTCACCAGCCAGGTATCCTCACGACTGTCCATGTGCCATCCCTTACTATAGGGAAGTAGACTTAGACAGGAGGAGCCTTGGAAATCCTTACACTGTCACCTCAAAGGCACACGGAGTTTGCGATAACAGAGAGCAACTGTCCCATCTTGGTGGGAGTCACGTACAGCTGGAGCATACATTGCAGACAGCGTCAGCTGTGGTCAGCCTCCGTGAAGCTCCTACACTTCACAAATTGAGATTAGTGTTTAATCCATCAGCTGTTCAAACTCCTAAGAGCTGAGACTTTTTTGAGGGGTGGAGCAGAGCCCGGCAGCCATGCTGGAGCTGGGGAAGGGCCTCCACCTTGGAAGTCTCAAAGACGGGCCACTACCAACAAGCACTTCAGAGCCCTCCTTGAGGGCTTTTTTTTTGGGGGGGGGGGATTTCTACTCCTTTTCATTCACTCCCTCAAACAGCACCACAGGCCAACCACACCCTTAACTAGCCCTCCCGGGTTCCCCACACCAGTGCATACAAGTCTCTCCATTATCCAGAACGGTAGGAAACTCAGCTCTGGTGATAAGATTGTCTCTTCCACTTCACTTCTGGCAATGGGCTAAGACTTAGCATTTATTTCCTTGAATTCTTGCCCCTTGAGGGTCTTCCAGCCTGGAAGTCTGATGTCGACACACCCTGAGGGCAGCCAGCAATCAGTTCTCAAGGGAGTCTTACTTAGTCTTTCTGCTTGGATGCTCCCAGAGATAGATACCTCACTAGCAACATGATGCCGATCATCAAAAGTCGTAATTTAAAAGGCAACCACCCCACCCCCAAATTAGCTACAACACCCTAGTGTCGATACACACCAACAGAAACACAATGAACACTCCCCAATAGAGACAGAGGCAAACAAAATCGGGCCTTGCTTTCTCAGATATGATCCCCAGCACGAGTCCCACTGGCATGAGGGCAAAGGGAATTTGGAGCAGGGAAGCATGGCAAATTATGCTCCAGAAGCTGGAGACAGAGTCAGGAGTCAGTGCTGTGCACTATAAAGGAAGAACTTCACATTAGTTTGAAAAATAGGACAGTAAAATATTAACTTATATAAAATATGCAGTATTTTAGAGAGACAGTAGAAATTAATAGAAAAGTTTAGGTCTAATGTGAGGGATGCCACACGTCTCAGAGCTGGGCACCTCTCTCTTTGGCAGAAGGCTGAGGGGAGACTGGTGAACAGTTATCCACAAAGGAATTCCAGTTACCCTAGGGAGCATTAAGGACCCACCATTTTTTCACATGCTGTGCCTTCTGTCAGGAAGATCCTTCCCAGCCCACTGCTTCTTCCTTTTCCTCTTCTTGAAAAACACCTTCTCATGTCCCCATGCTCAGTTTAGGAGTCTCCCCCACACCTCACCCCACGGCCCAGGGGGAATTGGGCACGCTCTCCTTTGAGTGCTCAGGTACCATATATACAGAAATCTTTCACTGAGATTGGTGAACTTTTTAATTTGCATGCCAAATTCCTTCTAGTAAACTCCAGTCCTTAAAGGACAAGGACCTTGGTTTGCTGTCAGATTCCTCAGCCCCTGTCCCAATGTTTCCTGTAAGATCGGTACTTGACAAATGTTGGATAGTTGAGAGCTTCACACTGACTCCCATTCTTACCTGGATTCCCAGAAGAACAAACTACAAGGCGGGCACTGAGGCCAATGTTGTATGAAGTAGTCTGAATTTCCAGGATCCATTGGGAAAGGGAAAGTGAGGAAGGAAATGAGAATTCCAAATCTGTAACCAGAGGAGACAGGGAGCCATTTCCCACCCAACCAGCCCCCAGTCACTGAAGACAAGACCCTTTAGAGCAGGGGTGGTGGGAAGAAGCAACCGTTTCCAGTCAGAGGGGAAAATGATTGGAAAAAAGGAAGCAGAATCAGCCCACACCTTCCTTGTGGGGAAAGGCTGCCAAGGGCCTCCCTTTCTGTCATTTGACTTTCCCCATCACAGATAAGCCCTTATAGTAAAGTCCCTGAGGTTAAAAAAAAGGAAAGTAAGTTGGAAAGCCTAGTGGCCAACGAGTACCTCTCTTACCCTGCCTTAAATCCCACCCATCAGAAAGTCAGAGAATTAAAAAACATCACATGCAAATACCTTGGGTTTCTGGGGTAAATGGAACACAGGTGCTCCTTCTAGAACTAGCCTGTGACAGAGGTACCAGCAAAGACACCGCCAGCAGCTTCCGTGCCTAGAGTGCCAGCCATGGGCTATGGGCCCCCCTGGACTCCCTCAGACCGTTTTTCTGGTCCATGCTAGAGATGACCCTCCAGATGCTAGAAGGATGAGGTGGTGCCAACTCCATTCCTGCGAGCATTTTGTGAACTCCAGATTAGGATGCGTCTGCTGAGCCCCATGGCCAGTGCAAGGCCACCATACCCTCCTCCTGCCAACCTGCTATGGCTTCAGTCCCCGCACCTCCTGGGCTGACAAGCACATCCTTTCAGCGCCTTTCCTGTGTCCTCACCTCCTACACCACAGCTCTCCCTTCTCGCTTAGGCCCTCCCTTGGGTTTGCTCTTGGCAGGGTGTGCCCCAGCCTGACCCACTGTGGCCAAACCTTGGCTATCACTGCTGTGGTTTTATGATCCAGCTTTCTGGTAACTGCCAAGGGACTGAGTGCCAGCAAATGAGGCCAGTAGCAGATGGAAGCCTCTGGATAAACTCTTCCCCTTTCCTGTCCCCATCCCCCATCATAGATTGCTTGGAAAAGCAGTAGTCTCAGCATCCCTGAAGAGATCTCTGAGACCTGGTAACCCACTTGGGAATACACCAGATTGAGATATATTTATTCTCTCCACTTCTGGGCCTCATCCTATGTTTGCCCTCATCACACATTACCAGGAAAGTGTGAGCTGGGGAGCCTGCAGGCTCAGTCTGATGCTGGGAGCCTGGGAGGAAGAGGGTCTACTACTCACAGAAGTACAGTGGGAGTAAGGGAAAGACCGATTATAATACTTTAAAAATACAATGGCTTGGGACTCTTCTTATTCTGGACACTTATTATTCTCCAAAGGCCAGATGAGATGAGTAATCTACCTTCAGACAATCTCAGGAACATCTGGACACAAGTCCCTGCACGTGGGAACAGGGATCCCCATGTCCACTTCTTTTAGAACTTCATGCTAGAGAGACTGAAGGGCGAGATGAGAGAGGGTCCTGAGTCCCCTACTCCAGGGGCCCACGGACATGAGGAACGTGGCTCCTCGGGAAGCCAAGCACAGAGCCTGGCCCCTCTGCCAGACCCTCTTTGAGAATTCCTTTCCTTTCTTTGTCCACATCCCCTGCCAGAGTTGGATGAGAAGCCAACACGGAGAACAAAGCAGGCTTCGTGTGGTCCAGGGAGAGAGTCACCACGAGTAAGGAGCCAGGCCAACCTGGAGCCTCATCCAGACCTACTATGTAAAGACCTTGGGCACATTATCTAACAGTTCTATCTTTAGTTTACTTGTCTATCAAGTGGGAATGCTCAAGCCCAGGAAAATTGAAAGACTTTGGAATGGGCCTAAGAGATCCCTGAGTGTCCTTTCAATGGCATGTTGGGCACTGCTCCATGGATGTTCAGGGATTATTGGATTCCATGGGAGTGTGTATCTTTGATGGTCTCCGATGAGGCTATTTTACAATTTGGTAGAGATAGAAGTGAGTCTACAGAAGACTTAGAGTGCTTATAGACAGATGATTTAATCTTATTTTTTTTTTTTTTTAAAGATTTTATTTATTTATTTGACAGAGAGAGATCACAAGTAGACGGAGAGGCAGGCAGAGAGAGAGAGAGAGGGAAGCAGGCTTCCTGCTGAGCAGAGAGCCCGATGTGGGACTCGATCCCAGGACCCTGAGATCATGACCTGAGCCGAAGGCAGCGGCTTAACCCACTGAGCCACCCAGGTGCCCCTGATTTAATCTTATTAAGGGCAACACAAATCAATTCTGTCTGGTTGAGAATATACATCTTTATACATTAATCTGAATTTGAACTAGTTTTTACCTTTCAGCAGTTCCCTTCTTAATTAATGAATTACATAAAATCTTCAGTGCATGTTCATTTTACAAAAAAGTCATGATTTTACCATTTTGAAAATTATCCTTCATAGTTATATCATGACTTAAAAGGGTTTGGGGAGGATTAAATGAGGCTGTGTATATGAAGAGTCTGACATAGAGGATGTGAAATACAGGACAGCAAAGTCTGATGTGGAGTAAAAGATCACACACAAGGGAAAGGAAAAGATGGATTTACAGCTGAGTTCTATCAGAGGCCCTACTGTGTAACCTTTTCTAATATCGACAACTACCCAGTATGGTAGTCATTATTAACCTGGTATCATGAAGGGTTCCCTGATCTCTGGGTCCTAGGGCACTTGACCTAAGCCAAGATGGCGGGAGGTAAAGCAGAGGAGACCCAGGTCTGTCTGACTCCAAAAGTCCATGTTTTTTTCCACAAACCACCTAACACAGGCCAAGAATCAGTGCCACCCCAGTGTGGTGGGGCGGGCACATCTATAAATGTAGGTGGGTATCTGCAAGTGAAGAGGGAGAAGGTGCTAAGAGCCCTAGGCACCCTGGCTCAAAAGGAGCCAGGAGGAAGGGGGGGTGAGTGGAGAAGGAAGGTGGCAAGGGGACAATCTTGAGGACCTCCAGCCTTGGGCAGACACGAGCTTTGTTCCCTCAGCCTCCTTCCTGCTCCTTCTGCTCGAAGGAGAGCTGAGTGAAAGGAAAAAAGGAAACTGAAATTCACATTAACTTCATAATTTCATCCAAGCAGGGACATTGACATTTTCAAAGACCAAAAAAAAAAAAAAGACTTTTTCAGGTCATGAACAATGTCAGTGAGGAGACAGAACGGAGGACCCCTGACCCCTAGTATCATACACCTTCCCCCAACTATATTCCCTCCAAAGGTTTTAAAGGGTCATTATTCATCAGAATGGTGAACTCGCTGACTGTACTCTGTAGTATCATTTGTCAAATCTCTGACCAAGTGGGTTAATTTTTAAAGACTATAAATCCTGTTTGCTTTTTAAAATAAAGATAAGCATGCAAAACTGGTAGTTAGGGAACAGTCAAGACTGATGCAATATTAATAACTTTTAATTGCTTTATTATTTACGTTAACAAAGCAACCGAAGTCCATTAAAAAAGGAAAAACAAACCCAAACAGGCTCCATTGTGTTGTTGTGTGCCGATCTGCTTAAAAAGAGTAGCTGGGGGCCTTCAATACCTAGCTACAAACATCAGTGATATCTTGACCAAGCCAACAACTACCTCAGCCTCAGTAACCTTGTAAGTGATTTCTCAGGTTCCTCCCATGTCTTTCACAGGTAGTAGATGGTTGCTGCTAATCTGGGGTGCTCATCCAATTTATCATTGTGATATTTTAAATTACTATTTCTCCCACCCCTTCACCTTCCATCTCATACACCCCCGATGAGTGATTTTGAAATATATGGGATGAAAAGAAAGAAGAAGAAATATATGGGATTTTTCCTGGAGGAGAAACAACGTTCTTAACATGTAAATGGGAACTAAATGTCAAGCTTTAAAGATGGAAGTATGTCTTCTAAAATTGTGAAATCAGAGACATTTCTAATCGACCATTTTTCTTCTCCTGACCTTTTAGTTCCATGACCTACCAGAGGTCATTTCATTACAGCCCTCTGAGGAAAAAGTTGCTGCATTTTCACCCAAATGCAGACCCAGGAGCGAGGGAGGGGAATAGGCAACTAATCTAGCCTCTTCATCAAAGACTGTTCCAAATCGCTTTCGAATGACTATGAAGACAAATGAACAGTGGATTATGCCTCCCTAAGATGAAGAGCCATGATAACTGCCCAACTTCTTAGAATTCCAGGCTTCACATTTTCCTAAAGGAAATAGAACATACAAAATACAAAAATGGGGAATAATAATGAATTCTCAGTCATCATATAGCTACCTATCCTAATTTGCTTTAAAATGATAAATTGGTTTTTATATATTATAAGAAAAAATTCATCCTACTGGGTGTTAGGAATTAGATTTCATGGAAAAATTTCACTGTCACTGAGTCACTTGGCATTTTGTCGTGACCAGTTAAAGCAATCACTTCAATAAAAAATATGTTGTGAACGAAAAAAATTTAGGGGCAGCATGGTCTTTTTTTTAGTGTTTATTCTTTTTTTGTGTGTGTGTTTATTCTTGATTAAATCTTATTTAGTCTTACTGAGTGATTAGTCTTACTGAATAAACCACTGACAATAACCAAATGAAAGAAGCAATATTTATTTTACCAACTATTGGCAGATTATTTAATTCTAAAAAGGTACTCATTAAAAGATGTATATGGTGCATGTGAGGTGTATGTATGTGTGTATGCCTGTGTTCATAGGTGTGTGTGAGTGTATGTGTGTATGAATGTGTGTGTGTGTGTGTGTGTGTGTATGTGCAACTTGTGGTAGTAGCCTGATTAGTGGTCATACCTCTACATATAGGAGGACCTCCAAGTTCTCCCATAGCCCTTCTGCTCCTTTTAATCTCTACATAGTAAGAAATCATTTATCACTTGGCCAAAACCAGGAATAAGAATCATTTTCCCTACAGTGGGCAAATGATACACAGTAAAATCATCATCATCATCATCACCATCATGTCAACTATGAAGATACCTGTCACAGATCATGCTTTATGTTTTAAAACTAATTTCTGGACACCATCCCAATAGCAACAATATTATCTACTCACCTGAGAATCAACATAGTCCAATAAACAGCAATGGCAAGGCAGTACTGTAAGCATGTGCTAGGATGAATACATGAAGAGTGCTGCTAAAATTCTGCATTTTAATTAATTGTAAGTCCTGTGAAAATACGGACTGGGTAGGTCTCAACTCTGGGTCATAAATTCCCTACCCAAGACTGAAGTACCAAAACATTGTGTTAGTAGTAGAGGATCTTTGGTTATTTTAAAGGAAATATTAATGTCTTTGAAGATGATAGCAATTCCTTAACAAATTCAGATAGCATATTCCAGAATGCTATGATTTTAAAGGTATCACTTTATGGCAAGGGCCACACTGGCCATCATTACATACCTCTTTCCCTGAAGATCTGAGTGGAGTTTGTGTTCAGTGGTGTTCAAGCATTGCTGTTGGGCTTTACTGAGCGAGTAACTTGCATGTATCTTCACGTCCTGGCGATGGGAAAAGAAGAGTTCAAATCTCCTTTTCCTGCCAGCCCCAACTCTACCACTTGACCATTTTATCACCCCAAGAGAACTGGTAAATTCCCCTTGAGTTTCGCAGGCGTTCACTGACAGCAAAACAAACAAACAAAAACCAAACCAAACCAAACCAAACCAAACAAAAAATCAACCCAGAAGTGCATTTCAAATAAAGCTGGCGTAGCCGTCACACTGCTCTCGTATTTCAGGCAGACATCATAGAATTTTTTCCCTACGCTTCTCTCTATTCAAGTATCTCAGTTTTGTTTTAACTGTTGCAACTTGACAGGAACCAGGCAGAGAACTGCAACAAAGACTACAACGGAGCAGACGTTTGAATATTTTGGTCTTTATCCTAGAGAAAGAATCATTCAACAGGTTCTTTCTTGCCTCTACAAAAAGACTAGTTATTTCACTGCTGTGAAATGAGTAACCCTAACTACCACCATAGTAACCTTGCCACTACAGACTGTGAAATGGAGACGGGATATACGCCCATGGGCAACACTGGTCAGGGAACTCTCGCTAAGGATAAAGGGCTATACTGGACCAAAATGTCCTGTCAAAGGAATTAGCTTACACTTCCAGGTCTATTATTTCTGTGTTGCTTTCATCGAAGTTCAGGTTAAAAGGTCAGACCAAAACTAATGTTTGCGATAAACAAATAATAAGATATATCAGAAAGGTATTTTTTAATTATATGCATTCAAGAATAAAACACCTTTACTATTTTCTCCATTAAAGTGCAGTAAATTAAAAGCACCATTAAAAAAATGGTATGGAATATGTGGTTTGCATCACAGGAAACCTGGATTTGTTGTGCCCTGGCTTTGCTACACACCAATTTTATGACCTTAGATAGTTAACCCAAGGCTCCGTTTCCTCAGATATAAAAGAGGAAGGAGAACAATTGTTTTTTCATAGTTTTGTCACACGGTGGGATGCCTAGCAAAGAGTTAATGGTGATTATTATATTTATTCAGTATTTAACTAACATTTATTTATCTTAAAAATATTGGCTGACCATCTTGGTGCATGGCAGGCATTCTTCCATGGGCAAAAAGACAGCGATGGGCACCCCTGGGTGGCTTAGTCGGTTAAGCATTTGCCTTTGGCTCAGGTCATGATCTCAGGGTCCTGGGATGAAGCCCTACATGGGGCTCCCTGCTCAGCAGGGAATCTGTTTCCTCCCTCTCCCCCTGCATCTCCTCCCTGCTTATGCTCTCTCGCTTGCTCGAGCTCTCTCTCTCTCACATAAATAAATAAAAGCTTTAAAAAAAAAATAAAGACACATTGATGAATGAGTCAATAATTGCGGAGAGTTACCGAGGTGTGACCACGTGTCAGGCACTGTGCCAAGTGCACGCTATGCAATGACGCATTTCAAACTCACAACTCAGTTGTAGCAGCATTATTGCTTTTCAGATGAAGACATTGAGAAAAAGTTAAATAGGAAGATTTGGATCTGAGATTTGGAACCTAGTTGCTCCAGCTCAAGACCTTCGTTCGCCATTTTCAAGTTTTAGTGCATGAGTCAGTTACAAGATAAACAAGCGAACAAGTTAATGAATTCAGAGGCTGAGTATGGCCAGGAAGAAAAGAAGCCTCAGCATAAGGAACTAGAGAATGAGAAGAGCTTCGGGGAAGAGAGGCCAGGGAAGGCCTCTAGGACGAGGTGAGATCAGAGCAGAGGTCTCAGTGACATGGAAACAGAACCAGGCTATGGTCCACAGGAACAGCATTCCAGGAGGAAGGAACTACATGAATAAAGACCCTGCAACTAGCTTGAGTTTCATCTGAAAATTAATTTTCTATATGAATATTCTCAAGGACCCCATGCCTACCCTGTTCACTGCCTCTTTCCCTGTTACCCCTCCATGTTGCTATATTTTTCTTCCCAGTCCCCTTCTGCTTCTCTCACTGCCTTCTCTTGCCAATTTCCCACCTCGCTGCCATAGAGTATGAGCACAAGGATCGAAGATCAGAAAGAAAGAAGGGAAAATGGAAAGGGAAGACTTAAGACATGACATGCTACTACAGATGCTGCATGCTGTCGTATACTAGGCCTGAATTTGTGAAGCTGGGATTCATCAGGAACTCTATCCCCGCTTCTCCTGCCTAATGATAAACTCAAAGCTACACTCTGTGTTCAGTTGTAGTAGCTTCCACGAGCCCAGGTGTTTTGGTATACATAGTCCTTTAAACCCCAACCCCAACTGCATTACTCAAGTCTTATATTGGATCTGTACTTCTACATGCTACAATTCCATAACTTGGGGTGTAGATATAAATTGCAAATACATTTAAATAAACAAATAAGAGCACCGTGGTTATTGTTTGCTAAGCGCCCACTGTGATTTCCCTCTGTGGACAGGTCTATGGGTAGCGCCTCCCACACTGATGCTAAGGAGATTTCCATTTCTTATAATCCTGAAAACCCTTTTCTCCTATGTGAAAAAGCCTGAGCTAGCCTCCTGGTGGAGGGAGAGGTTCCAGTCTTCCAGATTTTCCCGCCATTTCTGGTGAGGTCCCAGATTTGAAGTCATCCTGGATTCTCCAGCTGCACCTGAGCTGGCCCAGACAAAGGCCCTCTCCAGCCAGGATAGAGAATAATGGGAAATAATAAGTGTTTTATTTTATGCTGCTAAGTTTTGGCATGGCTTGTAATACAACAAAAGCTCACTGGTAAAAACAATAGCATTTTCTCCAGGTAAAATACTTGAAAGTAAATACACAGCCATATTCTAAATTATATTCTTTTTTTTAAAAAAAGGTTTTATTTATTTATTTGACAGAGAGAGATCACAAGTAGACAGAGAGGCAGGCAGGCAGAGAGAGAGAGAGGGAAGCAGGCTCTCTGCCGAGCGGAGAGCCCGATGCAGGACTCGATCCCAGGACCCTGGGATCATGACCTGAGCCGAAGGCAGCGGCTTAACCCACTGAGCCACCCAGGCGCCCCTCTAAATTATATTCTTAATAAACTGCTTACCTTTGCACTAATGTAACTAGTTCATAATTTTTAGTAAAAAACTTTCCTGATAATATAGAAGGGATGCTTATTAAGTGTGAAGAGGGCAGGAAATTAGGAATGATGTAATTAAATGGAATAGATGTTTGAAAAGCCCAAGTGATAAGATACATTCAACAAGTTGAAATTCATTAACATATTAAATATGGAGTCTTACATCATGGTCCATAATATCTACAGCATACATATATTTTCTTGGGTCTTGTCTGAGGCATTTGAGGATAAACATTTTGGGCAAATTCTCTCCTTTGGTTCAGAGATGATGAAAACAAACAAACAAAGGAACAAGGAAGTACCAAGGTCATCTGGAGGGCCTCATTGGATATTATATTAGTTAGTGTTGGCTACGTGCTTTAATAAGTAGATCCCAAATTATGGAATTGTTAATACACAAGAAGAGACTATGTATTCCTTATGTAACAATGCTGGGAAGGTGAGCAGATGAAGCAGAGTGTCCCTCGCCCATACAGACCTTCAGGAATCCAGGCTGACAGAGCCCTGCCATCTTCAGTATGTGGGTTCCAATATCCCTAGCTTGCAAAATCCAGTTCAATCTAATATCCCTTCTCTATTTCAGTGGGTCAGAGGGAGAAGGACCAATGCAGGATTCTGTATAGGAGATAATGGTATAGCTCTGAAATGGCAGGCATCACTCCCTTTCTCTTATTCCATGGGTTAGAACTCAGTTAACAGGACCATCTAACATTAAGGAACGCTGGGAACTCTATGCGTTAGGAAGTCAGGAACAAGAGAATAAGGCAAAGGCTCAGCCTTTTTCACCCCAGCATTTCACAGGAATGCACAGCTGCCCACCATTCATTCTCATTCTAATCTTCTGATGGACCCACTCCTTTCCCTGCCCCGCCCTCTCACCTTGAGTAACTCACAGCCATTAATGTGCACGAGGTTACATTACTCAGGTGAGGTGCAGAGAAAAAAAAAACAGAACAAAAACTGTTCAGATTCATTCACTCAGAGAGTTTTATTCAGTAAAAATCAATACTGGAAATGACTGCGAAGAAGAAGTAAAGCTCACTGATATCATTAGTGCCCAGAGTGAGAGCGGTGTTCTTCCTTGCTCTTCACTGCTTGTCTCAAACATGAAGCATTTCATTCAGGTTCCATCACGCGTGCAAAAGGATAAGGTGGATCGCAGAACCAAACCATAGGAAGACAAGCTGAAAGAAGTGGAATGATTCAGATGGAAGAGCAAAGAAGGATCAATGGAGAGGCTATAATTGTCTTTACAAGAATATTTTATACAAGCTAAGCTTTTTCTGATAATAAGCTCACAGGGTAGGGGGTGGAATGTTATCCATATTCCCACCACCTAGAGACAAACTCTGTTTATATAACGTTTGTATAGTTCCTTCCAGACTATTTTCCATGCATAATCTTTTAAGATACTCTTGCATTTTATGTATTTTTTTGCATTTTTGCATGTTTTTGTCATTTAGGAGAGTAAGCATTTGCTTTATGTTTTTGGAGTCTTCAAAAACACCATTTCCTAAAAACACATACTGTTTCACTGGGAAGATACATCACAGCCACTCACTGCTCAGGATTTAGATTGCTCCTAATTTTTCACTGTTATAAATATCATTGGGATGCACGTTTGTGTGCAGAAGCCTTTTTCCTACTCATCAAAGTACTGTCTACTTGCATAAAATCTCTTCATATGTATGCTAAATTGTCTTTCAATATTTTTCTCCCACTGGTAAATGGCTAAGAATGCATGTTTCATCAACCCTTCTCTAGTGTTTGGAATTACTTAAAAATGTTTTCTTTTAGAGAAAATTCACAACTTTTTAAAACTCTGCATTCCTTTAGTTATTAGTGAGATTAAACAATTTTCCAAGTTTATTAATCACTTATATTTCTGCATTGGTGAATTCTTTTTTTTACCTTATTTGACCAACTGATTAGTGTTTTCCTTACTGACTTGTATGATATAATTATGCTGATATGTTAGCACATCTGTCAAGTTTATTTTCTTTAGTTTCTTTGACTTTGCTATCATTCATTAGTTTGTCTATAGCAGTTGTAAACCTTAATGTATTCAAAAAATTTAACCTCATCTATTTTTCTCTAATGTTGTTTAACATAAGAAATTTCTTTCCAATTTAGAGTGTGAATAAATATACATTGATATTTCTCCTAACTTTTTTAGAGTTGCTTTTTTTTACATTTAATTCCTTAATGAAACTATAACAGTATTTCAGAAGTCCCAGATTATCTAAAGCTTCATTTCAAGTTTGACATTGATTTCTCAAATAGCTATCTTAAATATTTAAATGGATGTTATGTGTGAAGAATGTGAGTGGTAGAATTAAACTGGCTTTGCATGGCTCCAAGAGAGAGCATTAGAATCAATGGGTTAAGTTATAGATTTTGGTTTCATAAAAGAAAGCACATTCTAAATGGTGATGACATTGAAATATTTAACAACTGATATAGCATGCTTTCCAAGCATCCAAGTGAATGCCCAGCCATAAAAAAACCTGACAATGCCCTTTGGTGTAACAGGATGAACATTAACCCATGTTAAAACTACCTGGAGAATATGAAATGGACCATATGCAATTACCATATGCATCAGTTAGCCCACGATAGTCCTGATTTATGCCTGTTGTTCAGGTATGATTATCTGTAATGTCTTTTTCCTCCACTTTCATACTCTTCCAATTTAGATAGCTCTGATCAAGGCAGCACTCTCTGAATGAAGATATTCAGCTGGAAGTGGGGGGACTAATTTGGAAGGTGTGGAATAAGGAATTCTGCCATTAAGGGACTACGCTAATCACTTCCTAGGCCCTGTTGTCAGGTTCTTATGGCCCAGAGTGCATCCAGCTGTGCCCAAGTCCCTGTATCCTCTCCACAGTTTGATGAGTACTTTGTGAGACTGCGTATATGCTTATACATTTCCCCAACAGAGCTCCTGTGTAATGTGATATTATGCTGGTTTTTTCCACTCACATTCCCTAACTAGTGCCTAATATGAAGCAAGCACAATTTGTCTTGGTTGTAGAGCACTCCCCACCCTAAAAAAAGGTTGAGGAGGTGGGAGACATCCCCACTGAAGATGGAGTAAGTCATCTGGTCGGGGCTGAAATGTTGACAACCATGAGATTTACATGGTTTATGTCCATAGACTATGGAAGCCCTAATAAGGCACACAAAGTTCCCTGAAATTCTATCTTTTGACTTTACTGCAGAGTCTATAAATCCTTCTGAGCCCTCAAGATAAAAAGGAAGAGAAAAAAGAATTCCCATATCATCCCTCAGCAACCTTTGGAGTAGATGGAACAGCCTAACTGCTTAGACAGGAAGCCTTCCACTATGCAGCATAACACTCAAGGACCTTTTAGGAGGGAAACAAGTATGGGTAAAAAATGTGACAATACACAAAAAGATAATTTCACTCCTCTGACTGTATTATATCCTATATTATATCCTATGGCTAGAGGAACTAAAGAGAGTTCATTTGAATGGTAAGTGTTCACATTAATGAAGTTCAATGAGAGTGTGTATTAGGCAATAGGAGGTGGTGAATGCAGGACCTGCAGTTGCAGAAAGAATTTTCTAGACTGACCAATAAAATAAGCCTCACTTTTTTATTAAGGGTTTTAGGAAGTCATGCTCACATTTTCAATCAAAGGATCTTTCTCGAAGAATCCATAATAACAAATCTACAGAAACCTCAGGGGTTTAACACATGAAGTTTGTGCTCATTCAAGCCCATTGGGAACTCATGAGCTCTTTATGTGGTTCATGAAGTAGGATGATGAGCTTTCAGTAAAGGTTATTTGGGTCATTTTAAGGCCAAATTATGAATATAAGTCAATGACCCTTAAACAAGACCAAGATGGCATAATGATAAATTAATATGATGTCAAGTAATTCATAGAATTAACTATCACTTGCCTCTGTAAAGAAACTTTTCTCATCTGGACTTGAGCAGCTTCTCGTTCACTCAAATTTAAGATAGGACTCAAATTCTTTAAGAATTAAGAACAAATGATTCTCATTTGGAGACCTGGATTTTACCAGAGAGGAGAATAGGGTTTTCCCCCATATCGTTCCCTCCGCCTGAGAGTCTTCCTGTTGGGGCAGTGGAGGATTCTTCTGATGCTTCCTGAGGGAAAATGCCCTTTCTCCAGCCTGGGAATGACTGCTGAGTGAATCTCCATAACCGATGGATTTGTGGGGAATGATTTACTTAATGTACATTAAGATTTACTTAAAATGTAAAAGATTTACTTAAAATGTACATTGAAACTTATTAAGAAACTAGTCTAATATGATACTGAGATTTTAATACAGAACTCCAGACATTGTTTGAGCACTATGAAATATAATAAAGCTATTATCTCTTATATTGTTCATTTCCTACCTATAATAATACAGCTATCACTATAGAGTTTCTTAGGCTTTACAGACCTATCAATATTCATGGTTTCTTATTAATAATAAAAATACAAGTGTCTCTGACTTTTGATCTCTGCCTTCTCATTCTGCTACTTTGTGCATCTCCCACTCTGCTCTCAAACACATGCTGTGTATTTCTTGAACACACACACACATACACATATCCACTCCAGTGTAGTGCTGGCTCTTCTAAAGTGTACTTCGTCATTTAATTCTCACAAGAAATGATGTGTGGGTAGTAGTCTTACTTTACAAAGCAAAAATATTAACATAGGGAGGTTAAGTGCTTTGCCAAGTTTCCATGCCTCTCAAATGGTATATTACCATATAATTGTTTAGATAAATACAAGGTGCTCTTATGCAATAGGGTAATAGACAGTACAATTATTTGGCACAAGGGTTTTAAATGATTCTGTCTTAAATTCCTAGCCACACAGATGGACCACTTCAAATCATTGTGTTTTCATTACCTTTATTTTCATGGAATTGCAGACTCCCCATACCACATTCTGTGAGTTCAAGGCTGTGGTCATAGTCCTCACAACGTTTCTTGGAGTTAGGAGCAGTCATTAAGCAGACTGAAGATATACATTCAAGGCCAGTAAAGTCCAGAGTGGAAGTGAAAGTCCATGGAATGCAAATGCATTAACTACTTGAGCACCCAAGTTCCTTCACCTCTTTCATAACTGCCTCAGACATGTCCTCAAACTACATTATTCACATCTCATGTCTATCTGAGCTCAACCCGTAAACTCCTAGGTCACTAGTTCCTACACTTTTTGCAACCAACCAGGTTGTTGCTGCTGTAGGTGAAATATAATGGCCACAGACATGTCATGCCTGAGCTCCCATAATGCACAAGCAGGTCCAACTAATGCTAATGGCAGCACAAATGTTTCTGTAGTTAAACCTCAATATGCTTCTCAAAAGCACTTTTTAAAAAAAGATTTTATTTGTTTATTTGACAAAGAGATAGAGAGCACAAGTAGGCAGAGCAGCAGCCAGAAGGAGAGAGAGAAGCAGATACCCCACTGAGCAGGAAGCCTGATGTGGGACTCTATCCCAGGGTCCTGGGATCATGACCTAAGCCAAAGGCAGCTTAACCAACTGAGCCATCCAGGAGTCCCGCTCCTCACAAGTACTTTTTTAAAAATCTCCCCTGGTGTCCAAGAAGCTTATGAACAAAGATTCTGAAAAAATCAGGAAAAATGTCCTAATTTTTGGAATTTAAGGTCACCTTAGGAATATAGACTAGTTTAATGACTTCCCCACCACTAAGAAGGCAGGCAGGTCATGAGCCAGCCTGGGACCATCCTGAGTACCTTTCTTCGAACTTCAGTCTAAAAGTATTTCTCTGATGGAAGCTGCTACTTCATGTAAAATGAAATTCCCCCAAACTAATGCACTAATTTCTTTTTTTGGTCCAAATTTCTACACATAGATCCTATGTTTCTTTTTCATTTCCAAAAAACATGTTTCTATACCATTTTTTAAAGATTTTATTTATTTATTTGACAGAGAGAGATCACAAGTAGGTGGAGAGGTAGGCAGAGAGAGAGAGGAGGAAGCAGGCTCCCTGCTGAGCAGAGAGCCCGATGTGGTGCTTGATCCCAGGACCCTAGGATCATGACCTGAGCCGAAGGCGGAGGCTTTAACCCACTGAACCACCCAGTCACCCCTTTATACCATTATTAATGCTTTATTTTATGCAATGAAAAAATCTTATCTGGATAAATTTTGTAATAGCACTGACTTAAACTGCCCTCTCCCTTCATTAAAAATAATAATCATAGTACAACAAGCAATAACAGAATAAAACATTCCCACCAAAGCTTCTCAGTTTAGTTCACAGTAGAGCAAACTAACCAAACCACAAAACATACTTTGGTGGAAGCTGACATAGTAGAAAAAGGCTTCTATTGGAAATCAGGGAATTAATAGCTGAGAGACCTTGTGGGGATTGTTTGAAAACTGGCGTAAAAGTGAAAATGCCTATTTGAAATGCCATCATTGACTTTAAACCCCTCACTTGGAAATACATATATGTACTCATGCATTTGGTCCATCAGCAAATATCTGTTGAGTGTCAATCGTGTATCGCAGACATAAGTGTTAGGTATTTATTGTGATTTAGGTTACTGAACCGTCTTTCTAATCTAATCTCTTTTTAAGAAAGAAGAAAATAACTTTCTGCTAGAGAATTAAAAACTCTGCAACAAGCCGCAATAAGAAGTCATCTAAGGCATATTTATTTACTTCTAAATTTCCTGCAACTATTGAAATCGAATTATGTATTAGTCATCATTGAAACTTGGGATTTCTTCCCACTGAGGTATTTCTGTTCCTGGGGAAACTGAGGTCAGAGGCTTATTTTCATTGCTTTCCCTTGTGTGTTTCCTCCGTCCCTTGCTTTCTGGTCAGACTGAAAGGATAGACAGAATGAATTGAGAGAGGAATGTTAAGAATTTAAGACATTCATCTTTTGTGTGACCAGGCCCAATTCAATTTAAGAAGAGTGAAGCAGAAGAGTACTAGAAGAGATCCATCTAAACTGTTCTTTCGAAATGTTTGGCTTCTGAAGAGCAGTGAGGGAAGGGTCCGGCATAAAGGGACAGTTAAATGCTTGCGTTTCTGCTAAAGAATGAAGGGGGCAGTGCTATTTCTCCCCAGCAGGTGATGGTGACTGAGAGCCATGTTTGCAATTCTCAGCTACAACGTCTCTAGCAGTAGAGATAGTGAGGTGGACACTTCTCTCCACACCCATCTACCTAAACCTGGAGATGAGTCACCCTCACGGCTCAGATAAGAATAGGGGCTTGTTAAGCATTTTAGGCTGGGAAGGGTGGGTGCTCTTTTAGTGTAGTTAAGAATAACAATAGCTGTATTCCACCTTTCTTAATGGTAAACCATAAAAAGAGTTCCCTCTGAAATAAAAAAGAAGTAAAGGATCCCCACTATCCTCTATAATTGTTTTGAAGGTCCTTATCAACATAATTAGTCAGTATGAAGTAGTTACAGGCATAAGAATTGGAAAGGAAGAGATATAACCATCTGTATTTACAGAAATGAAGTTATTAAATATATGGAAAACCTAAAAAAATCATGTTAAAAAACTACAAAAATAATAGAATTCAATGAACATAGAAAAATATTAGTCTTTATAAATACATATGATAATTTTCTAACAACAAAATGGAAGCAGAGACTTCATTTACAGTAGTAAAAATAATAATAGTAATAACAACAGAATACCTCGGTATAACTTAACAGTACATGTTTAATAGCTATATGAAGAAAATTCTTAAAGAATCCTGAAATACACAAAAATAGACTTGAGCAAATGAAATGATACATACCTTGTTTGAGATAGGAAGGCTCAAATTATAAATATGTCATTTCTTTCTAAATTAATTTATAAATGTAATGCATTCACTACAAAAATATTCTCATATTTTCTAAAGCAAGATAAGTTGATTATAACAAGCAATAAAAGCCAAAAAAGAAACCTTGAAGAGAATGAGAGGTGATTAGGAAGTTAGCCATATGTCTAGAAATTACTCCGTAGCGTGCAAAATACACTCTCATACTAAAACATATTACATTAAAGCATGTGATAATTCTCAATGGGGAAAAACTGAGAGCTTTTCTCCTAAGGTCAGGAACACAGCAGGGATGTCCACTATCACTACTGCTATTCAACGTAGTATTAGAAATCCTAGACTCAACAATCAGACAACAAAAAAGAAAAAAAGGCATTCAAATCAGCAAAGAAGTCAAACTTCTACTCTTCGCAGATGACATGATACTGTAAGTTGAAAACCCAAAAGATTCCACCCCAAAATTGCTAGAACTCATACAGCAATTCAGCAATGTGGCAGGATATAAAACCTATGCATGGAAATCAGTTGCATTTCTATACACTTAACGAGACAGAAGAAAGAGAAGTTAAGGAGTTGATCCCATTTATAATTGCATCCAGAACCATAAGATACCTGGGAATAAACCTAACCAAAGAGGCAAAGGATCTGTACTCAGAAAACTATAGAACACTCATGAAAGAAACTGAGGAAGACACAGAAATGGAAAAACATTCCATGCTCATGGATTGGAAGAACAAATATTGTTAAAATGTCTATATCACCCAAAGCAATCTACACATTTAATGCAATCCCTTTCAAACTACTACCAGCATTTTTTCACAGAGCTGGAATAAAAAATCCTAAAACTTGCATGGAACCACAAAAGACCCCAAACAGCCAAAGAAATCTTGAAAAGGCAAAACAAAGCAGAAGGTATCACAATTATGGACTTCAAGTTGTGTCACTAAGCTGTAGTGCTCAAGACATTATCATGCTGTCACAAAAAGAGACACACAGATCAATGGAACAGATTAGAAAACCCAGAAATGAACACACAACTCTATGGTCAACTATTCTTCAACAAAGCAGGAAAGATTATTAGTGGAAAAAGACAGTCTCATCAATGAACAGTTTTGAGAAAACCAGACAGCAACATGTAAAAGAATGGAACTAGACCACTGTCTTATACCATACACAAAAATAAATTCAAAATGTATGGAAAACCTAAATGTGAGATAGGAAACCATCAAAATCCTAGAAAAGAACACAGACAGTAACCTCACCGACATCAGCCATAGCAACTTCTTCCTAGATATGTCTCCCAAGGCAAGGGAAACAAAAGCAAAAATAAATATAGGACTTCATCAAGATGAAAAGCTTCTGCACAGGGAAGGAAACAATCAACAAAACTAGAAAGCAACTTATGAAATGGGAAAGATATCTGCAAATGACATATCTGATAAAGGGTTAGTATTCAAAATCTATAAAGAACTTCTCAAACTCAATACCCTAAAAATAAATAATCTGGTTAAGAAATGAGCAGAAGACATAAATAGACAATTTTCCAAAGAAGACATCCAGATGGCTAACAGATGCATGAAAAAATGCTCAACATCACTCATCGTCAGGGAAATACAAATCACAACCACAATGAGATACCACCTCACACCAGTCAGAATGGCTAAAATTAACAAGTTAGGAAATGACAGATGTTGGTGAGGATGCAGAGAAAGGGGAACCCTCCTACACTGTTGGTGGGAATGCAAACTAGTGCAGCCACTCTGGAAAACAGTATGGAGGTTCCTCAAAAAGTTAAAAATAGAACTACCCTACAACCTAGCAATTGCACTACTAGGTATTTACCAAAGGATACAAAAACACAGATTTAAAGGGATACATGCACCCCGATGTTTATAAGCAGCATTGTCAATAATAGCCAATCTATGGAAAGAGCCCAGATGCCCATAAACAGATGAATGGAAAAAGAAGATGTGATAATATATCTATATCATATATCATATATATATGCTATATCTATATATATGATATATATGTGATATATATGCATATATAGGTATATATATGTATACATATATATATATCTCAAAGAAGATGTGGGTGTGTGTGTGTGTGTGTGTGTGTGTGTATAGACACACATATATATTACTCAGCCATCAAAAAAGAATGAAACCTTGTCATTTGCAATGACATGGATAGAGTGTCATATAGGTACATAAAGTGTATTATGCTAAGCAAAATATGTCAGTCAGAGAAAGACAAATACCATATGATTTCACTTATATGTGAAATTAAAAAAAAACATAACAGATGAACATAGGGGGAGAAAAAAAGGAGCAAACCATAACACAGACTCTTAACTAATAAAGAACGAACTGAGGGTTCTGGAGGGGAGGTGGGATTAAATGGGTGATTGGTATTAAGGAGGGCACTTGTTGTGATGAGCCTGGGGTGTTATATGTAAGTGATGAATCACTAAATTCTACTCCCAAAACTATTGCACAATACTAAATGAAATTTAAATAAAAACTTGAAACAAGAAAAACAAGCAAAAGATACCTGAACAAAAATATGAAAAGATGTATTTAGTGTGTGGTTTTTTCTTGTTCTTGTTAGATTATCTGTAAAATCCTGGAAACAATCTTAATATGCATCCTCAGAGTACTGGGTGAAGATGGTATAGTATATTACATGATATCACACTATCAAATAGTCACAAAATGAAGTATTAGTCCTCAAAGGAATGAGGAAGACTGTCCTATGGAGTAATCTCCAATATGCACTACTAAATGAAAAGGCAGGTTGCACCACAGTCTGGGTAGTATGTTTCTTTATATCTAAGAAATAGAACACATTCTGGCTTGTGTTTTTTTCAAAAAGCAATTCTTTCTTTCTTTTTTTTTTTTAAAGATTTTATTTATTTATTTGTCAGAGAGAGAGAGGGAGAGAGAGCGAGCACAGGCAGACAGAATGGCAGGCAGAGGTAGAGGGAGAAGCAGGCTCCCTGATGAGCAAGGAGCCCGATGTGGGACTCGATCCCAGGATGCCGGGATCGTGACTTGAGCTGAAGGCAGCTGCCCAACCAACTGAGCCACCCAGGCGTCCCTCAAAAAGCAATTCTTAAAAGCTAATAAAAATTGTTCCTTGTTTGGAGAGATAGAATTGATTGAATCAGAGGTAGAACTTGGGTTGCTTACACTGTCCCTGGTTTTGTGCTTTCGGCTTTGGAAGAGTGTAAAGGTAAATAGAAAATGAAATAAAAATCAGGGGTGGGATCCCTAAAAATTAAAAACATAAATAAACAAATGACCCTAGCTGTATATCAAATTGGTGGTTTAATGACCCAGGGAAAAATCATATAATCTGATTTTATTTTTTTTTAAAGATTTTATTTATTTATTTGACAGAGAGAGATCACAAGCAGGCAGAGAGGCAGGCAGAGAGAGAGGGGGAAGCAGGCTCCCCGTGGAGCAGAGAGCCCGATACGGGACTCGATCCCAGGACCCTGAGATCATGACCTGAGCTGAAGGCAGAGGCTTAACTCTCTGAGCCACCCAGGCGCCCATAATCTGATTTTAAAACATAGTATTTGACAAATATAGTCCTAGTGGGAAATATTCTAAGAACAACAACAAATAAAAAACTGCAAAGAAATCTGTGTTCATTATTCCCAGTGTTCGTAGTAACGAAGCACCAGGCCCTTTTTGCCAGGATTAAGGTGTTGGCTTTTATTCTCTTCTTCAGAACTCTTGGCTAGAACTGGGTTATATGACCACACTCTAGCTTTAAGGAAGCTGGAGGCAACAAAGAGCAACATTATCACAATTATTTAGATGAATCATGAGCCATTCCTTGGGGTGAGGCCTTTATCTGTTCTCTGCCACAAAAAGTAGCATCTGTTAGCAAGGATGAAGCAGAGAATGTACTGGAGAGAAGTAATTTAAAGCACTGGCCACAGAGGGTAAGGATGAGGGGAAAATCTCAGATGAATGCTTTCTGGGGGACACTGGAAGGGGACAAACACATTTGTAGAGCATTCATGGGGCAAGTTAACCAAAGGACAGATTTGACTTCTAATCCCTACCACTCTTATGAGTTGGATTATGTTTATCTCTCTAATGCATTCTCTGAAGATTCTTGAGTGTCCTCTGTGTGTGTGTGTGTGTGCGTGTGTGTCTCTGTGGTCCACTGACAAGAGAGGTCAAGCATCTTGCCTGAGAGCATACAGCCAACAAGTGGACGAACCTGGAATCCCACTCTCACAGCGCCAACAGAGCCAGGGTCTTAAGTACTCCTCAAGAGACTGGTTTTACTGAATCCAAGATAAGGGCCATAATACCTGGGATTCATTTTGCAATGACAGCTAACATCTAACAGGCAAGCAGTGTGCTAAGGTCTTTATATAGACGATCTCTCTTAAACCTAGAAAAAACTCAGCCATTACCTTGTGATTCCAGACAGGAATGCTGAGATTCCCATAGCCTGAGTAATTTGTCCAAGTTCTTAGCTTTTCTAAGTAGCAGAGCTGGAATGTGTGCCTAATTCTTTCTGCCTCCAGTGTCTCTCCTCTAGTCTGCCTTGAGAAACTGTCTCTTCCTGGAAAGAAGTTTTTTAAAAAAGCTTTTTATTTCTGAGACATTCTTTTCAGTTCTTAAATTTACATTGTATGATTGTGGGGGTCTTGGGGTCTCACTAAGTGGACAAGGAATTTAATAAAAATATTTTAGAATATAAATTGCCTTCCATAGATAACACGCAAATTAGAGGAAACTTTCTGAAAGAAATATAAATGAAAGTTGAGAGTTAACAATTCTGAATTCCACTCTCTGGGTTCAGACCTAGTTTTTAGCAACATGGCTAAACACACCAAGAAGGTCAGAATCCTTGGTGACTATGGGACTGGTTATGGTGCCTCCTTCAGGAAAATGGTGAAGATTTAAATAATCCAGCATGTTAAGTATACTTGCTGCTTCTGTGGCAAAACCAAGATGAAAAGATGAGCTATGGGGATCTGGCATCATGGTTCCTATATGAAAATAGTAGCCAGTGGTGGCTGGACCTACAATACCACTTCTACTGTCCATGAAGTCTGCCATCAGAATACTGAGAGAGGGGCACCTGGGTGGCTCAGTGGGTTAAACCTCTGCCTTAGGCTCAGGTCATGATCTCAGGGTCCTGGGATCGAGCCCCGCATCAGGCTCTCTGCTCAGCAGGGTGCCTGCTTCCTCTTCTCTCTCTCTCTCTCCCTGTCTCTCTGCCTACTTGTGATCTCTGTCAAATAAATAAATAAAATCTTAAAAAAAAACAAAAACACTGAAAGCGTTTAAAGACCAGCAGAAGCTCCACCATTTGAAACACTGCTAGCCTATAATAAATGGGTTAATTTATATAACAACAACAAAAAGAATTCTGAATCCCAGAATTGGTGGTCTAGATCACAGTGCCCGTAAGCAAAAGTCAGGAAGTTGTATGCCAAGTAAAAAACCTACTGTTGGCACAGAGATGAAGGCATACACTATCTCTAGGACAGGGATCAAGAAGGCCAAGAAGTCTACAGAGCATGTTAGGATCTGAGAGTCCCAAGTGTAAGACCATAGAACTTTCCAAGGCCAGCTATTGGAGTAGCCAAGAAGATATACAGGAGTAGCTTCCCCCCACAGATAACAAGAAGACTTCTGCATGAAGCAACTTAGGTCACCTAGACTAAGAGTCACATGCTGTCAGACAATGTGTTCTGTATAAACCACACTGTCTGGACTTAAACCAGCTTTGCTATCTGCATCAGTGACTCTAAAGAAATACAGTTGACCCTTAAACAAAACAATTTAGAACTCTGTGGGTCCACTTATGCCCAGAATTTTTACAATATGGTACTGTAAATGTATTTTCTCTCCCTTATTATTTCTTAATAACAATTTCTTTTCTTTAGCTTACTTTAAGAATACAATATATAATATATAGAATATGTGTTAATCAATTGTTTATATTATTGGCAAGGCTTCTGGTCAGCAGTAGGCTATTAGTTTCTGGGGAGTTGAAAGAACACTCAGGTTTTTGACTATGCAGGGGGTTGGTGCCCCTGACGTCTTAATTGTCCAAGGGTCACTTGTAAGTCTCTCGCTTCAGGAGCTCCTGATCTCTGGGCTCCCTTTTATTAGTGTTATCCTCTGAGGACTGTCCTTCCCACGTAAAGCCAGACAGCTACGAATGTTACCAAAAGCCAGTGTACCAGAACAAATATGAAAGCAAGACAATGTCCCTACAGTAAGAATAAATAATTTTTAAAAATAGGCAAAGCCTCCTGAAAATTTTAAAAGTTTATTTATGAGAAATACATAAACGCCCCAATAAGTATATGAAAATCAATAAAGGGAAACCTCACTAAGGTAGAGTCAGGTGGCTGGCAGGGGGAGGCCTACCACTCAATGTCAGTTACAGGAAGAATTGTCAATTACAGACTAGAACAGAAGAATCCTCAACAGGAAGAGATGTAAGTTGCATCTTTTACAAGAAATGGAATACCCTGGAAGTCAGTCAATAGGGAATAGTCTTCACCCTGAACCCTCACTTTTCTCCAGTTGACTTTTACTCAAAACAGCCCCTCCCAATTTCCTCCTTCTTCTCCGTACACTAACATTTTTCTCCTTTGTTTGTTGGACATGTCTGTGGTTTCCAAGTCCTGAATTTGTAGCTTCCAAGTCCTGAACTACAATTCTCTGATAGTCCTAACAAACCCATTTTGCGGTAAAATGACTTTTATTTTTAAGGTTAACAAGTAAGAAGATGGTGTTTTACTTTAGGCATTATTATCCTCTCACCATTTTTCTTTTGTGTTTATTAATCTTATGATTAGTATTGGGCCGCCCAGAAGGAAAAGAAAAAGGCCCTGAACATTTTACATTATTTAAAAATTCAAAATATTTTTACTCTTCCCTGATGACCTGGACCTGTCCTGCTCACCTGCCCTTTCTCTTGCTTTGCTTCTGCATCTCACAGCTGTGGGATATCGTGTTTCTTTCACGGAGTTCTCACTTTGAGATTAAGACTTAGTATGCCTCTCAAAAAATCTTCAAGTATTGAGGTGGATGAAATATTTAGATTCATCAAAGTGTTACGGAGAGTGAGATGGAAAAGGAAGGAAGCTTCGGTTCTTTTCGGTGCCACAGTAAAGAATTAGGGGAAGAGGAAACGAAAGGGAGGCAGAAGAAAGTTTTATTAAAGTACACTCCAAAAGGGCACCTTTGCTTCAGGTCATGATCCCAGGGTCCTGGGATCTGCTCAGCGGTGAGTCTGCTTCTCCCTCTCCCTCTGTCCCTGTTCATGCTCTCTCTCTCTCTCTTTCTCTCTTGCTCTCTCTCTCTCTCAAATAAATAAAATCTTTAAAGAAAAAGAAAGATAAAGTACACTCCAAGGGAGGAGCTGGCCAGTCAAGAGAGACAAAGGTCTGGGGAACTCTGAGGTGTGGGCTTGTTTTTTGCTTGTGGGTGGGTCCTAGGGTCCCAACATTTGAGTGGCCTGCCTGAATTACCTAAGAATTATCCAACTCTGCCTGTCTTTTCCTAAAATGTATTTAAAATACCTGCATGGGGTAGGAAATTGCAACATTATTTCTATTCTAGGGACACAGGTCACATAGTAAAAACCAAGCAGCTGCTTTCTGCACAAGTGTAACAAATGCAACAAATTTAACTCTGTCTCTGCCCAGATGCTGTAACCACAAACTGACTGTGAGATGGGTGGAATGCGGTGGTCCCCTCTGCAATCCTGGATTGAGGCTCTCCAGCAGGACATCTAAGGACAGCAGGACATCCATCGTCCCGCTCATGCCTAGCTTCCTGCCTAACAGAAGTAGTTATGTTTAAAAATTGCAAAACAGGGCGCCTGGGTGGCTCAGTGGTTAAAGCCTTTGCCTTCGGCTCAGGTCATGATCTCAGGGTCCTGGGATCGAGTCCCGCATCGGGCTCTCTGCTCCGCAGGGAGTCTGCCTCCTCCTCCTGTCTCTCTCTGCCTGCCTCTTTGCCTACTTGTAATCTGTCTGTCAAATAAATTTAAAAAAAAAATTGCAAAACAACATGCACAAAGTCATCACTGACTTCGGTGAAGATGACAATCTTGGCCACTCCAGTGATAACCATGTTAAATCAGCTTGCTGGGAAGCACAGATCCCCCTCCTCCCCTCACCTCACCCCCACTATCCAAAAGCCAAACATTCCTATGAAACCTTTCATGAGCCAAAACAGCCATAAAGAGGAGGAGCAATTGCCGTTGATGTATATAGAAAATTCCTTTGAGTGCTCCCAGACTCAAAAAAAACAATCTCTCTTAGGATTTGCTGATACCTTAGGACACACTGATTGGGAAAAACTGTACTCTAAGATGGCTGACCAAACCAGCAAGGGAATTCCAGCCCCTGTCTCAAAGCCCTTCCAGGTTCTTCCTTCCTGCCCCATCTCCCAGGTGCACCAAATACCAAGTATGCAGAAGTAGAAAGGTATAAATCCCCCTCCCTGCTTGCGCTAGGGGCTCAGACCTTTGGAGAACAACCTCGTCTGAGCTCACCAGTGCTAAATAAACCTTTGATCCTTCAAGGTCTCCGAGTGCTGCTTGGTTCTCCCACCAGGATCCAGTCCAGGTTCTGCAACATTTGGTTCCCTGACCAGGAAACCCAACCGCACTGGCCCATTGGTTTGGGGCAATGATGGGGCAGTGCCGGAATGAGGGATCCTAAGGGAGAAGGTATGCCCTGCCTGATTTTTGGCAGTCTCCTGCCTGGTCGCCTCAGGCTGGCCCGCCCTGCTGTTCCCACCCAGACTCAAAGGAGACTTGGTAGCTGAGGACCTGGTCCTGACTTTGGATTCTGGTAAGATCTGGGGCCCCAGGACCCAGTCAGGCCCACCCCTGAGGGTGGAAGTGGAGACTGATCACCTCCCAGAGACCTCTTAGAAGTCTCACAGGTAGGGCCTTCCTGGGGGGAGGTCCTTCAGGTCAGGAATCCCAGAAAGGAATTTCCAGAAGAATTTCACAGATCAGGGCCTTCTGGAGGGGAGGAACTGTAATAACTTTATTGTGAAAGTGTCAGTGAATGTGCTGTTTGACCTGGCTTGTCCGGCATATGGATTCTGTGAACCCCCTTAGGGTCCCCAGAAGCCTATAGAGTCTGAATGGCCCTAACCTGCTTCCCTGGTGACCTCCTAGGGTCTAAGGTGAGCCCCTTTGGGGTGCCAGTCTGGGGTTCATATGGACTCGCTAAGGCTAAGAGGCACCCAGGTGTCCTCTGGGATGGTGGACAGGGGGGCATCTGACTGGTCTGTCCTTTGAAGGGACACCCACCCTTCATTTGTCTTCATGCCAATGACACAGGGAGGGAACACACAGGGTGGCCAAGGGAGCCTCCCTGCTCATCATGGTGAGCATGATGACTGATTCAAAACCTATGGTCTTAGACTGTATGCTCAAAATTTTAAGAAGCAATTCTCAGGAGACTATGGGATCAAAACATCTGGCAAATTCGGCACATTATGTGAATTGGAATGTGCCACCTTTGGGGTCAACTGGCCCTCTGAGGGGCCCTAAGACTTACCCACTGTCCAGGTCATTTACAAAATTATGGTCAGGACTCCCAGACACCCTGACCAATTCCCATATATTGATTCTTGGCTTCAGATAGCCCAAACTCTGACCCCATGGGTCCAATTCTGTGTTAATAGGAAAGACCAAAGTAGGATATTTGTAACCCAAGTAAAAGAGCCCAGAGTCTGTAAGGAAGCAAAGCCTATCAGGGAGGCCCTGGCCAGTGGGCATCAGGAGCAGCAATGGGGATGAGCTCTGGACAAGGATGAACCCGTCAGAAAGTGTGGGGACCACAGTCCTCCTCTGACCTGGGGCCTAAAGGTAAGCTGCAGGAAGACAGTGTTCCTGCTTCTGGTAAGTGGCATGTGTGGGGAGATACCCGATTTAGCAGCTCAGCCCACAGGAAACTTGATCCAGACAGAAACAGAATGAAAAATAACAGCTCTCATATTTACCTTTAAGAGAAAGTGGGAGGGGCGCATGGGTGGCTCAGGGGGTTAAACCGTTTGCCTTCCTCTCAGGTCATGATCCCAGGTGTCCTTCAGGATAGGGACTTTAAGAATATTCCCAAGCAGCTGCAGCTGCCAAACCTCCTTTGTTTTAGGGAATTCCCTGTCTTCTCTGGCCCAATATGGATTGTCTATCCCTGCCCTTGTTGGTGTGAAAACATGGCGTCTGCTCCTCTGGAGCTGATGATCTCCTGAACCAGGAACCCTTTCTCTGCCCTCTGGTGGCAGCACTTTGTCTCTTCTGCCTCCCCATCCCCCTTTTTCCTGTTTCCGCACCACCTTGGGTGCGGCCTGCATTACTGGCTTCTAGACCATCCTTAGTGCCTTAGGCACCACTGTCAAGGAGCAAGAAGAGCAACCCTAGGAACTACCACCACCCACTCCAGATTTCCCCACGTGTCTCAGGTGAAAACTGACCATGGGGGAGATCCTGGTGGAACATATTTCAGCATTTAAACTAAGCTTGTTGGTTTAGTTCAGACAGATGTGTCTTTTAAGTTATCAGAGGCAAATGTGAAATTGTTATTCTATCAAGGTTTACTGAAGGTCAAATAAGCTCGTTGTCTCTGTTGAAATGTGTTACCAAAATAATGACTAAACTGATGGTTAATTGTCTCAAAGTTTTCATGGGTAATTGTTAATACAGCTTTTGAAGTCTTTGGTAACCTGAAACTTTAAAGTTTTGGTTGAATGACAAATGGAATGAAATTCGTTGAACATCTAGGTCTTTCAAATAGGATAAAATGCTAAGTTATTAATTACTGGACATAAGTTTGTGCTTTTGACTTACTGCAAAGAAACGAAGAATATTTAAAATTGTTGGTAAGGGGCGCCTGGGTGTCTCAGTGGGTTAAGCCTCTGCCTTCGGCTCAGTTCATGGTCTAAGGGTCCTGGGATCAAGTCCAACATAGGGCTCTCTGCTCAGCGGGGAGCCTGCTTTCCCCTCCCCCTCTGCCTGCCTCTTCTGCCTACTTATGATCTCTTTCTCTCTCTCTGTTAAATAAATAAATACAATCTTTAAAAAAAATAAAAAACAAAAAAAATCTGTTGGTAAACCTGTCTTGTGCTTAACTGATTCATAAATTTGCCATCTAAAGAATTCTGTTGTAACAGTTCACAAAGGGTTAATACTTAGCCATTGCTAGCTATTAAGGTGTTTCTAAGAGTACAAAATTATGCTACGTGTAACTATGACTGATGGAAATAAGGGAAACAACTCTATGTGGAAAAGTAGGAGATATGTAAGAAAGATAGAAGGAATGGGAATGCATTTTGTTGAAGGAAAAGAAGGTAATTTTACCCTGAATGAGATGATTTTTTGGAAGGAAAATGGTTTGGGAAAAAACCTAAATGCAAAGGAAAGTTGTAGAAGTTTTGTGAAGGGAAATCTTCAGAAAAATAATTTTAAGTATGGCCACGATGGACTAAGATTGAAATGAATTTTTAAAAAGACACTGGCATAGAAAGCTGGTTTTCTCTTTGTTCAAAAGGACAAACTTTTCTTAGGTTAATTGATCTGCTGTCAGGAAGAAAACGTAAATAGTTGTTTCCTCTTTGCCTGTCCAGGAAAACCATTTTCCACATTTTGCCCCTATCAGGTGTTTAACATCCCTAATTATATTTAGGCATGTGCTTTAAAACTTTCTAAGATTTTAGAAAATTCTGACAAGATTTAAATTGTAAATGAAATCTCTTTAACTCATTAGACTTTTCCTTGGTATGCTAAGTTACTCAGGAAGTACTGTTAAACAAATGATCAACCGTGGGTTACATTTGGGTAAATGCTATAATGATTCTAGAGGTTCTATACATTTCCCAAAGTTTCAATGTTTTGATAAGTCATCACTTGATATTTAATTATTGAAGTGGTATGTGTTACAGAAATAACCTGATTTCCTTACCAGCTAAACTGTAAACTTTCATCAGCTCTTTAACCATATCTATTCTGAGTTTTTGTCATTTATAATTGTTTTAATTCTCTTGTAAAATGAGTTTCACCTTAAAGGAGTTTCATATAAAGGATTTTCAGGATAAATACAGGTATCCAATATATTGGAAATCCTAAAACTGAAATGGGAAACAACTTCCAGAACTAACTAAACCAGAATTAGTAACATGGGAGTAAATGAACTAAAAGATTATAGCGTTATGCCTCTTATTTTAGACATTGCTCATTCTCTAATGTTTGCCCTTCCAGACTAAGAAAAATTTTACTTAAGTTACCTGTGACTTACAGAAATGTAAAAATATTCATTTGTAAACAAATCAAAGCATTCAACTTTTCTCTCTTTCTGAACCCTCTGAAACTCAAAAGGTCTCAGTAAGTATTCCTTCTTCCATGGCAATTAGTCATTTGCATAAGTTCAATAAGAATCTGTTCTCCGTGTAACAGGACACTACTGGAAACATTGGTTATTTTACTAAGGCTTTGACTGGAATGTCATATTTGAGAAAGACATACATAGACTCAGATATGACCAGACAGCTTTAAGGAACTAAGGTTGACTTTATGAAACCTGGAGCCATAAAGCCCCTTGGAACTGTTGGCCTGATACCTTGCTTATAGAGTTCCCAGCAGCCTCACCAGGTGAGTAAAGAATGTCACTTCCTGGCAGGTACAGGAACTTCAGGATACTTTGGGGACCTCATGAAGAAGAATCTACCCAAACCTACAGGTGTTGCAGGCATGTCTGATGGCAAGTACGTGGCTTGGTTTCTGGCCTGGAAAGGCTACTGAAAGTTCAACCGAGATTCCTTAAAAGAAGTTCCAGCAAAGCAGATTGTAAAAGATCTGTGTGATCACTCACTGTTCTTGCTGATCTTATGTAAATAATTAGGCCAAATCTGTTTAAACTGGACTTGTTTTTCAAATAAATTAGTCCTAATTTGGCTAGCTCTGGAAATGAGGGTTATTTTAGAAAGAAAAATTATGTTTCAGTAATACAACTTTGTGGATGTTAAGTTCTAGATTTAGTTGTCTTTAAATGCTTATTGTTTATCTAAGCTAGACAACTAGAGGTAAACTTAAGAGAAATTACCACAGTAACTCATACTGCTGATTATTGTGTGGGGATAATAACCGCATGGGCACATAATTATCTAAACAACTGGAAAATGGGATTGATTCCCCAACAAATGTATAACTTAACTATCACCTTAACTAATTCTGTGGGGCTAGGATAAGAAATTGCCTAAAAGCCAGAAACATACCCCACCCCATAGGATTAACTATGGACTTGTGGAGATAGTAGATGACCCCACTTTCTTTATGATTTTATTGGATGATGCATGTGGGACTCCCTTTACCTCTTGACAAGTTTTCTCCCACTTGCTCGTGATCCTTTGTAAGTTTGATATTGTTAAGGCTGGACAACTCAAGAAAAGGGCTTCTTAGTGGTTTCATCCCTTAGTCATATTTATCCTAGAAGCCACCTCTATTGAGGTACAATTACAAACAAAGGCTTTACCTAAGCATAGAACAGCCCTCCTCATAAAAGGACCCTCAAAGCTCACTATGGGACAATCCCTGACTGTAATGACTTTGCATCAGGTCCAGATTTGTCTTAGAAATGAAAGGCCACCAATGGATGATGGAGGCCAACTTATTAAATACCAGGCTACACTGATAGAGGTGCCTGAAATAATACCTAAAACCTGTCAGACTTTAAAAATTTAGCTACCCTTATGCCTGGATCTGAACATCACACTTCTGTAGAGCATAACTATTGGAGGTCATTGATATTGTTTATTCTAGTCAGCAGGATTTAAAAGATTGCTGCAGCTATAATTCACCAAGAAAGCTCTATGGCAGGCCACCCTCCCCACCCGGTAGTAAGTAGTCTTAGAGAAGACCTTGAACAGATTGGAAACTTAGAGGTGTCCCAACACCTCCAAGCCCTGGGAAAAACTAGAAGGCCCATCTCCTGAGAAGCTTTAGAAACGACCTTCTCAAATCATAGTGGACAGTGCCCCACACTGTTGTTCTAACCACCCCCTACTGCCCTCAGGGTCTTAGGTATCACCGAATGGGTCCACCGCTCTAGAGTAAAGAAGGATCTCACCAGCTGGATGAACCACACCAGTGGGAAGCCCTACCAGATCCTACAGACCTGCTCTAGCTCCACCTTCAATGAGACCCCACCAACTGATGGACACCTGTTCACCGTGGTCCCTGGCTATTGTAGGCATGACACCAACACCCTCACCTTAAGAGATGAATTTTACATTGCTGCCCCTTCTGACTGGACTTTCTCCCAGACACTTGTTATTGTTATTGCTTATTGGGCAGCCTTAGGAACCTTAAGATGGATTGCTAAGTTCAGAGAAAACCTGTTACCAGGCGAGCCACTGCCCAAATATTAGTCTCGCAGGGCCATGGTAATAGATGATAATGATGCCCTCCAAACTAGGTATTTCAAAGGGCATCAAAGGGGGGAATGATTGGGAAAAACTGTACTCTATGATGGCTGACCAAACCAGCAAGGGAATTCCAGTCCCTGTCTCAAAGCCCTTTCGGGTTCTTCTTCCCTACCCCGTTTCCTGCGCACACCAAAAGTACCAAGTATGTAGAAGTAGAGGGTATAAATCCCCCCTCCCTGCTTGCGCTCGGGGCTCAGACCTTTGGAGAACAACCTCGTCTGAGTCCACTGCTGTTAAATAAACCTCCAATCCTCCAAAGCCTCTGAGTGCTGCTTGGTTCTTCCACCAGGATCCAGTCCAGGTTCCGCAACAACATCTTGCTAACAGATGAACAAAATAAATAGAAGGGAAGCACTGATGCTCACAGACACAGTTCAGAGCTATGGTGGCTGGATTCTGAGCTGCTGAGTGTGGTTCCCTGAGGAAGGAGCTTGGCGGGGTTGGCCGCACTGCTCTGGTTGCACGAGGCCCCTAGAAAAGCTCAGTAGATGCAAAACAAATGCTGGACGCTAGTATCGCTTTTTGCCTTTTCTCGTAAAAGCAAAAGTCCCCTTCGGGTTTCCTTGGTTAGCAGAAACAGTAATAATGGAGTAGGTCTTACGTGAAAGTGAAATGGCCTCACAGGAACTTTTGAAAGATGGGAGATACCCTGTATCACTGTAATGCATAGTGAGATTCAAGCCATCAGCTGAACCCACAACTGTGAGACAAACTCTCACCTTCTTGCCCATTTCAATTTCCCATTCTTTTATTCTCTCCTTCTTTTCTCCATATAGTGTATTTAAATGTAAAGAGAATACAGTATGCATGTCAATCTATGTGTTTGAAACACATTGAGGCTTTTACTTGGTAGACAGTGTGCCCTCACAATCTAGGGCACATGGATTTTTTTTCCTATAAACGGTTCCACCCAAACCCCTCTCATTCTGTCTGAGGCAGAGATGGGGCACACTCAAGGTAAGAACTGCATTGAGCAACTAGCTTTAATGGATCCTCACTTATCTTTCCTCTCTGATCATGCTCCCGATCTATGTCGTGGTGGAAGGGAGGGATTGGCGCTGTTCCTTGAGGGTCCTGACAATAGCTCTGGGGAGATGAGAGGGCGCCTCTCTTGAGAATGTATCTTTTCTTCATTGTTCTCAGCTTTTGAATCTCCATGAAAACAGCAAGACCAGGGGCACCTGGGTGGCTCAGTGGGTTAAAGCCTCTGCCTTCGGCTCGGGTCATGGTCCCAGGGTCCTGGGATCGAGCCCCGCATTGGGCTCTCTGTTCAGCAGGGAGCCTGCTTCCTCCTCTCTCTGACTGCCTCTCTGCCTACTTGTAATCTCTGTCTGTCAAATAAATAAATAGAATCTTTAAAAAAAAAAAAAAAAACCAGCAAGACCATGAGAAAAGTTACGTCTAGCCTCCTGTTGCATAGGGTTGATGCAATTGGGAATCACCCCTCCCTCTCTTTTTCCCTCCAGGCACAGGCATCTTGTAATCAATCAACCACCATGCTGGGCCAGGTCTTTGCTAGCTACCCAGGAAATTGTTCCCTCTCTCGCTCTGGGTCTCTTTGTCAAATAAATAAAATCTTTAAAAAAAAAAAAAAGAAAGAAAGAAAGAAAAAGAAAAAGAAAAACTAAATTACAAGGCTTTGAGAACTATCATCCCAGTAAGTAAAACAAAGGGTGTCCATTTAAAACACAACACACTGAGTCAACAACAGACCTGTGCCAGCGGGCATGGCCTCGTTAGGCTGGTCAGCTTGAAGGGGTGTGGAGGGAGGTGATGCCCTCCATGGTCATGGAATTTTCCTCAACAATCACAGAAAAGTGGCCCAGAGGCAAGAGTCTTGGGAAGGGAGAGGGCACAAGGAGGGGAACCAGAGGGTAGCCTGTTCCACCCTGCAGGATAACCTGAAGTGTGCAAATACAGGATGCCTCCTTGTCTTAGCCTCTCCAGGGGCCCACAGGCCACAGAATTCCTCGTCCTCAGGGAAGGGCCTTCCTCAGCCAGAGATAGCCTAAGAGAGCCAATGTGTGCCCAGCATCTGAGGAAAGTAAGCAAAGCATGGCCTTTGCAGTGTATGAGAAATGCAAGTCAAGAATGAGAATTTGAGGGAAATGATCCTTTGGTTGCCAGGCGGTGTTCCTTCAAGCACAAGAGACAAGACCATGTTGGTAGAGCTCAAGAAATGTTATGCAGAAATAATGAGGAAGGCCTTGCAGTGCTAAGAGGAACAGGAAAGATTAGGAGCACAGAAGAAATTTAAAGACTGAGCTGCTGGGAGGAGTCTGAGGAGGGATAAGGGACAATTGTACAGGGCTCAGAGAATGGCGGAGAACTGGCAAGACCCAGAAGGGAAGGAGGATGCCCAGAAGAAGGGGAGACAGCTTCTAAGAGAGACAGAGAGATAAAGAGAGCTTTATAACCTGTGGTTATAAAGCATACACCATCATTAAGGGAAAGCAAGGCTTTTGCATCTTTGTTCCCTTTGTAGTCTCAGCCTCAGGAGCCCTGTCTTGGACATGACAGCTTTAGCTGAAGTTGGCCCCAAGTGCTCTAATTAGGGTGTAAGCAGAGCCCCCTTCCAGATTCTTCAGCAGGCATTTGTCTCCTCCTTCCATTTGGCAGGAGCCTTGCTGGGATTGATGTAGACATGCGACATCACTTTCAAATACTGCCCTAGTTTTTCTTATCCACATCAATTTTTGAAGGACCTTCAGTCACAAATCCAGCCAGACAGGGAACTTTCTTCACCCTCATAATTTATATTCATCTGCTGCATGCCCATTGGAAAGAAATATCACTTTGCCCCCTCCACGGTCCTCTGCATTCTAGTCTGACTAGCCGAAGGGCTGGACTTTTTCCCTTGACTATTCTGTGTTTATTTCTACCTGCACGACTTGGTGGGGAGAATGAGCTTGCAGATGATGCCAGACAGGAATAGAAGAGATTTCTTATCCTCTTAAGACATTAAATCAAGACAATTTTGTTGGAACATGATAGGGCAGAACTGCTGAATTCCCCCTCATTCTATTTTGTCTCCAAAGAGGTACATAACTATCATATACAGGATCTGTTTTGTGACTTGATTTGTCCTTCCTTCTTTCTAAAAAATCATTTTTTTGATGTACAATTTATATATGCCAATTTTAATTATTTGTCAAGTTGCTGAATTTTGACCAATGTCAGGGAACCACCTCTACAATAATAATATTCAATATTTCCATCCCCCCAGATGTTGCCTCAAGTTTTCTTGCCATCAACCTCCTCCTTCTAGCCCTGACCCTGGCACACTTTGTCCCTTTCTACATGAGGAGGGATGTGAGCAGCCTAAAAAGAGCATGGTCACATAAATATCCCCTGAGTCCTCTTGTTCTTAGTTTACAGAAATTCCATTTTGCTGGTAATTTCCTAATTGGCATCTCAAAGAATCAAGAATTATTAAGAACTGTCCATCTTTTGCCACTTGCTAAGAGCTGGACTCATTGTCTATGTTGACCTGCTCCACGAATATCATAGATAAATTTTGTCCATGTTTCCAAAGAGATGGCCCTAAAATGGACATCTGTCTGGGGCTGAAAGAGAGCATCTGAGCTTAAAGACAAAGGAATGCACAGTTGAAATTCAATGTAGTAAACTCTCCCTCCAACTGCTCTTCCTATTATCTTTTGGTTAGATTTTCGTAAGATTTTGTGTCTGAGAGATTGTTCCCTTATTCTATTGCCCTATGGGAATAGGAAGAGATAAGAAGTAATGAACAAAGCTAAGCAAGGAATTCTGGAAGGGATAAATGATGGTGGTGTAAATGTGGTGGGTGGAACAAAATGCATTATAAAGCATTTGCTGGGCATGCATCAAGTATTCCAAGTGCTGGGATACCAACCCAGAAAGAGGTATGGGTCTTGTCCACCAGGAGTTCACAGTTCAGTACGGGAAGCCACCAGCTAATTGGGCAGTGATGAGATGATGGGATCAGGCAATGGCAGGCAATGCTGTTGGCTACTGGAGCACATGCAAAGAGCATGGCATCCATTCTTCCACCAGGGAAGCCTCCTGGCTTGAAGATCATGAAGAGCACAAAACCTGAGAATTTGTTTCTCTGGGTTGTTTGTGGTAATAAGCAATTCACAAAGTAGAAACTGGAGACTATTTAAAATTAAGTGGTATCATGCAGAAGCATGCAAGAAGGGAGAAAAATTAAAAATGCAATCCGAATCAGATTATATGCAAATCTAAGGTGAATCAACTGAATCTGAAAAGAGAGGGAGGTAGGGACTGAGAGGGAAAGAGAGAGAGAAAAGGACAAAGAGAGACAGAATATGCCACTTCATGGAGCAGTCCTTGTGGCAGAGCCTGGAAAAAGGGCTCTGCATTTGAGGGGCTAATGCACTTGCTGCCTTCCAAAGAAGGGATATGTCGCCCATATGTGGGCATTGTGTGGAAATCGTGTTGAATAGTAAGTGGAAGACCAGGGTTCCCATCCAGCTTAGCTCTGGGGGAACTCCGCTTACTCAGCTACAAAAACAAGAGATGGAGCAAACTGATCTCTCCAGTGTTTTAATCACTAGACTTTCCTGATTCGATGTTTACCTGGCAGGTGTTTGTAACTTTGTAGTGAGGCATAAGGATGTTAAGATGTTACTTGAGGCACTAATAGATGGCCAATGATGACTATATCTGCCTATGGCCCTCTGCAAAGGAAAGCAACATTAAGCTATTCTTCAAGTGGCTATGGCTTTTGCTATATGTGTGGATACACAACGAAAGTAACCCTGCTTATCCTGGATGAAATGATTGGTCCAGAGCCAAAGGCACCCAGCGAGATGTATGTGGGAAGTACCACATGACAAGTAACTTGATGTGGAACACTGCCAGCATGAGTGACCTAAACTGAGCTTTTCTTGCTGGCGTAAACACGATGCATGGAAGAAACATGGGTTACTAGAGCTGTTTTGCATTCTTCATGACTATGAGTCAACCTTGAAGCACTTCATGATCTGTGGAATATTTTGGTTGTAGAAGCAATGAGACACAGAATGAATCTAAGTTGTTGAGAATTAATTGTCCTGGGGTTCCTCATTACTACAGATAGTCTTACAGGAATGCTTCTCATCTAGAGCAATCTGGGTGTGTCTCATCTCTGCTAACTATGGAAATCCCAAGGATTAGCAGGAAACTCTGTCTAAGTGAGGCTCCTGGGTGAAGAGAGAGGAGTAAGAGATTTCATTCTGCTAAAAGAGGAGGTGCTTCTGGAAGACACTTTGTAGCATAATGCAGTATTAGTAAGTTGATGCTGCAGAAAAATACATTTTCTATTTGCTTTGGGACTAAGGTGTAGAAATAAATTGGCAAAATTGGCCTTGTGGCTAAATTGATAATGTGGGAACATTGTTTGAGACTTTACCCTACCTGCAGCTAACCTGTTAGCATACAAGTTTCATGGATGCTGGCAGAAGACATGAGACTCCTGGTTCAGAGACAAGGCAATTGAGGCATTCAGAGTCAGCATTGGCCGCTGTTTCTCAGACCTCACTTCTCACTGAGTGACACTAAGAGGGTCCAGAGGAGCCGAACTCTGATCTTAGGAACCTTGAAACAGTAAGCCTGCCTCCATTATCTTTATTTCAATGTGCAGGAAACAAACTTGTCTTTTTCTCTGGAGGAAGACACTATCTCTGTCTTTCAAGGCTGCTTGTACAACAAACAGCCTTGAAAGGATAGCATTCTTCAAAAGGGAGTCAGTGCCTGTGCTGGAAAGACAAAGAGAAATAGAGACTCACAGAACTGTCTCCAAACAGTGAGTCATTAATAGAATCATGAAATAAATTCAGAGGGTTTAAACACACAGAAGAATATTTCATGTAGTAGGGCAAACAGTGTTAGGGCAACTTTCCTTTAAAAATTTTTTTTCACCTTTTCTCATTGACAATACATTTGAGATACATTGGCTAAGATATTATTAAATACACTGAGTTCTTACATTCTGGGTGACATGACTTGGCTTGCATTTTACCCAGGATTGTGCAATAGCAACATGTATTATATTGGGGTTATTCTGTAATATAAATCATAAACACAATGCCATAAATGACATAGTCTGATCGTGATTAATAAACATACTCAATTGCTATTTTTGGAGACTAGGAAATTTTAGATACTATATTGTGGGATTTTTTTTTTTTAACTAAATGGAGTTTTAAGAAGATAAATTTTACCTCTGGTCACAGGTAGATAGCAGAGAAAATATGTAGTATGAGTTTGGACCATTCAGAGAATAAAATATAGTGTGGGAAAGTTTATATTACTAACTAAATTGATGCTTTGCTAGGCATTGGATTTAATAAGGAGCACACACAAAAATTAACAAATACTTGACATCTTAACAGCTCCAAAGCAAATATTTTTTCTGACTTGTATGCCTATGAAATGAAAGTTCTGGACAGACAAAAGGAATGTTGGGTCCTCAATGTATTTGTTAAATTCAAGATTTTTAAGAATACTTTACACAATAGACAACATTTCATTAAAACTAGTTTTTAAAAGTCCACTTTCATAAATATCTACTGAGTTCATATATGCAAAAAGTCAGAGGATAGAAAGATATGTAAAATATCTACCTGACTTCATGTGGATCATGTGGATTAGAGTGATCACAATTTCGAAGGGTAGAAATTATATGCAATTTTCTATTTTACATACCTACCGCATTGCCTCTATTTCAAATAAGTATTTGCTGTTATTATTGCTAAGATCAGAGCCATAGTAGAAGGTTATAGTGCTAACACATTATTTTATATCAATTGAAAAAGTTACCTATTTAAATGGAGTATTTCTAAATCTTTGGGAAAATCAATTTTAAGAATGGATGTAGATCATGTTTTAGAAATAGGCATATGAAATCTTAACATGTGAAAGCCATTATCCCAAGAATTATATGATCTGCTATAGAGAGAACTTTAATGGCAGAACCAAGCACCATATCACTGGGTCTATTACAAAATAGAATTATTGTTTTTATAGGCTCAACTTGTTTAAAGCAAGAATATGCAAATAATATTCTTCTTGGAATATTTTAAACATGAAGAAATGCCATCAGTTCTTGCTTTCTCAGAAAAGTAATAAAACCACTTTTCCATAAGGTTCATCTAGCCTGAACACTTAATTAATTTCATTGTCCCCATTAAATGCTCTTTCCAAAGAAGAACCAAAGAAGAAAACTAGCTGGCAGAGATTTCACACACACACCCATTTCTCCAAGATAAATTCTGGGCCCAGGAGTCATTCGGACAAGTCAAAATATCCTCATCATTTAAGATCTCAATAATGTTCTATACATGGATATTATTTATTTCATACATAATGGAGAGCATAAAGAAAGGTGGTATTTGTAGGAAGGTAGCAATATCCAGACTTTAAGGGGCGGTTCTTTGTCTAATATAATCAAGAAAGGAGTGGGTTGTAGATGTAAATATCTGAATATATAATCATTTGTCTATCTTTTTATACAAGACAAAGGGTTTTCTTTCAGTATATATTCATTAGTTGCACTTTCAACCACATGGGTAATGCGTTACCTAAGATGACCAGCCTGGTTTCCTTAAAGTCAAAGCAATCTGACTTCAGCATTGGTTTGAGCCTTTATGATTCTTTTTCTTTATAATCAGATACAGTTTTTGCTCCAACACTTAATTTGATAGTAATTTTTGTTTTTAATGACTCACCCATATCAAGTCATTCAAAGCTTTCAGCTTTAGATTTATACTCATATTTTACTGTTTTAATAACATTTAACTTGTATGTATTTTTGATAGTAACCACAATGGAAAAATGAGGTTGAAATAAACAAAATTAACCCTTAAGAAGTATTTAAAGCTCTAATAGTGGGGGCAGGAGAGAGCAGTGCTCCAAAAGGTGGCATTTACTGTGTATAAACACGCAGATGGCAGCAAGCAGGGTCTGCCAAGCCAGGGAAGGGGTAAGTTGTTAAAGAAGTTTCTATTGTGTGTCAATTCTTGTTGCTATTGGTATTTATACAGAATATAGGCAGTCCTCATCTTCTTCAACTTAGAAAAAAAGTTATTTTTGAAAGTCCAGTTTGCCTCAGTTCACAAACCTTTTAGTTTACATTTACTTGCATATAATTTTCACCGGTATGTCTTTTTGTTTGTTTTTTGAAAGAGAGAGAGCAGGAGGGGCAGAGGGAGAGAGAATCTCAAGCTGATTCAGTACTAAGCATGGAGTGGGACACAGGGCTGGGCTTGATATCATGACCCTGAGGGCATGACCTGAGCCAAAACCAAGTCAGATGCTTAACCAACTGCACCACCCAGGCCACCCAGTTAAGCATTCTTTAGAGCCTCTGACCACTTGCTACTGAGAAAGCAAGTTTCTTGCAATCAAATTCCTGTGAAGTTTCTAAGACAACATCACTGTCCCACATATAATTAATTGCATTTTCTCATCACACAGTTTCTCTTAATGATCACATGCTATATTTTATCAGTATCTATTACCTATTCCTTGTGGTCACCTGGGTACTAGAGCCCCTTTTGGAACTATGATATTTATTTATTTATCGGAACTGTGATCTTTAAACTCACTCTTTGTTTCAGGGCATTTTCTCCTTCGATTCTTTAATCCTTTCCCTGCAGCATAAATTGCCAGACCTCTCAGTATCCCTTTGGGTGTCTCACTGGTGCTTTGTATAATGTCACAGTGAATGGGGCCAACAATTCTTTTTAATATCCTTGGAAAATATTATTCAGTTTATTTTTACAAACCTTATCCAAAAAAGCATCATCAAATGATGTTTTGAATATTTTCACTACTCCCCAACCCGTATCTTTTGCTGATCTCACAGTAAGTATAGTTTGAGGTGGTTCTGTCGAACTTTTAAGTCTACTTCAACCCTGATCTTTATCTCTGGATTTGGTAGCCATAATTACCCTGTGACCTTCACTTTCAAATTTCTTTTGAAAGCAGCTTTGCTTAATTGTGAATTTGTTCCCAAAAGCTGACAAAAACAGTGCCAGTTCCTTAAGATCTGGTGCTGTCAACACTCCAGAGACTGTTCTTTCATTGATTTTTATTTGTGCTTGATTCTGTGCTGTGATTATTTTTAAGCTGGTTACAGATTGCTGCCAGGGAAACCAAGCAATCAAAAGTCTTTGTTTATTGTATCTATATAACCATATGCAAATTCTACAGATGTTCTGAACTCTGAGAAGTGGTGAAGGTCAGCCTGTCTCTAAGGACTTGCTTAACAAAGGATGTTCAGAATCCATTTCGTATATTTCCAGTTTTTAAGGTCATTAATGTTTATTAAAGCCCACTTAAAACCAATGACTTTTGCCTATGAACTATAAAATAGGCTGCATTTTAAGTTGATTTTATATAACTGTTCTAATACCTGAGAGTGATACTGCACATCCTAATATTCATTTATGAGATGGAAGAGGAATTTATTAATGCTTATTATAATACTTATTAAAATTTAGTATTAACTATGACTGCTAAGGTAAGTGGCATACAAGGCAGTTACATCTGTTAAAGGCTTCTCCAAATACATTTGGAAGGCCTATATTGACTTTAAGATTACATATTCTAGATTGACTGACCATCCTGTAATAATCTTTACATCAAGTGGGCTTTCTCAGACCTTTCCTCTTCCATCTGGACCTCTGGAAGAAAGGTACGTATAAAGTATCCCTGGAAAGAAGAGAAGCCCCAGGCATTTTCTTTCACACGTAAGTCCAGAATCAAGCCATGTTTTTCAGCCGCATAAAGGATGGTTTATTCTTGCAGATTGAGGTATAGGGAAAAATCTATATAAACATACAGTTGTAAATGCACACACGTTTAGATAACCACAGAGAGACCAATACACTAAAGAGCCAAGTAAAATTCTCCAGTACTGGTCACTGCCCACCTCTCCCAGGGCAGAGAAGCGATTTAAAGCCACAGGTCTGTCTCCATGAGCGCCAGAGAAAAAAGCATACCGATCTCTCTGAAAATGGCTTGTAATTTCCTCCGTTCGCCAATAATCTGAGAGTGATGGGAACTCTAAAACTAAAGACTAAACCTCATGTCAGCCATACATCTTCATTCGAAGAGAGATTTAATTTAAATTTGCGCAAGGCACTCAGCACCTTCCCTCCATGGAAAATTGTTCCGTCACACGCAAGAGTGATTCGAAAACTCAAACATTGCTCCATCCGGACTAAAGGACGAGGAGCAATCCAGCGGCTCCCAGAGCTGGTAGACCGCCGTCCCGCCCCCAGGGTCACCCCGCCCCGAGGGCGGAGCCTATATTGCCCCGCCCCGCCCCGCCCCCTCGCGTAACCCGGATACACACCCACGCTCCCCTTTCACCTCGCAGCCGTTGGCTAACGTGGAAGTGAGACCCGCTGCCAGGCTGAGGACCCGGGACCGCGCTGCCCCGGACAGTTGGGCGCGCGGCACGTCAACGGTGGGCTTTTCGGCGCGGCTCGGCCTTTCCCGGAAGGGAGCGATGGGGAGCGCGCGCGCCGGCGAGCGGACGCCGGTGTAGGAAGTGCGGCTCCCGGCCCGGGAGCGCGGCGGCGGCGGCGGGCGCGGGGAGGCCTGTGAGGGCCGCCGCCCCGAGCGCCGGCCTCCCGCGCCATGGCCCCTATGGGCATCCGCCTGTCCCCGCTGGGGGTGGCCGTGTTCTGCCTGCTGGGGCTCGGCGTACTCTACCATCTGTACTCGGGCTTTCTGGCCGGCCGCTTCAGCCTCTTCGGCCTGGGCGGCGAGCCGGGCGGCGAAGGGGCGGCGGGGCCCGCGGCCGCGGCCGATGGGGGCACGGTGGACCTCCGCGAGATGCTGGCCGTGTCGGTGTTGGCCGCTGTTCGCGGCGGCGACGAGGTGAGGCGCGTCCGCGAGAGCAACGTCCTCCACGAGAAGTCCAAGGGGAAGACGCGCGAAGGAGCCGAGGACAAGATGACCAGCGGGGATGTGCTGTCCAACCGCAAGATGTTCTACCTGCTTAAGACCGCCTTCCCTAACGTGCAGGTGGGTGCCACGAGTGCCTGGCGCGCTGGGAGCGGATGGGCGGCGGTGCCTACCCAAGTCCGGGAGCCGGGGAGCCTCGGAGCGCTTCCCGGCGCCTTGACTCCTCCGACGGCCCCAGGGCGTGGGGTCCTGACCCTCATTTTGCAGACGTGGAAATTGAGACGCGAAGTGTAGGTGCTCAAGGTCGTACAAACAGTTGGCAGGTGAGATGGGTGAGGTTGCAGGTAGTCTGACTCAGAGGCCTTACTCTTCTTGGCCCCTCCCGGGGTATGTGTACGTGCTTTGTACCTGGAAGCTGGAGCTTTCAGTTCTGGGTGGGCCTTGATATCAAAAGGCTGTGAAAGTTAACTTCATTTCTCGCTGCAGGCCCTTTTCTAAAATGAAGGAGGTTGGACTAGAATTCTACTCCATGGCCGTGTAAGCCTTCCTTGATGTAATTGTTGAAAGGGTTGTGACTATAGAGTACATGTTTTTGCCGGACCTACCAGGAGCTAATTGAGGGCTGAAAACCGTAGAAGTCTTGTTGCAGAGCTGTTAATGCGCAGGGCATTTGTTGGGGGTATGCTTATGATATACTTCAGCTGTGGAGTGATCTCTTAATGGCATGTACTCTGGGGGCTCTTTAAAAGGGTGTTTGGAAGTATGTTTCCCAGCAACTTCATTTCAGCTGTCTACCCGGTTATTATCTCCAGATAAAGAGAATTGAAGAAACTTTGCATTTTATTTGGATAGATTTCTGGGGGAAGGAATTGACATTTTCTTAGGTAAATTCAGAATTTTGAATTTTGTTACTAATACTTCTAAAATTCATTTTAGTGGAGCTGCTGTTGAATGATAAAATTTTAAAAAACATAATTCTGGAGGAAGAACTTGGCATAGCGTAGCAATGCTTTGTAAGTGTATGTCTTAACTCACCTAATAGTAGATTTTGGCTACTGGGAAGAAAAATTGTTTCCAGTGGTATTCTATTAATTAGATAAACAGTGAAATCTAAACCCCAGCTTCTTTGGAAGGCATCTGACCTTTTACTGTTGTTCTTGGAAGAGTTAGGAGAATATTGTCATTAGAGAATTTACTTATCTTGTGTAACCCTTCCTCTGGTCTGTCATATTATTGCTTTGTTTCTCCTTTGTCCTCTTTCTGTCATTTTTTCTTTTTTTTTTTCCTTAAAAACTTTTTTGCAGGGGAAGGAACATTGGCTTCTGGCAGAGCTGCTGGCAGTCAGGTGTATTTGACAGGAGAATTCTCAAACAAAACACCAAACATTTATTTTTCTTTGCCCTAGCCTACTTTATCATTACAAATCTTTATCAACACAAATACTTACCTTGTGTTTTCATATGTAAGATGTGCTTCTAAAATATATTCTTTCTCCAAAACGTGTTCTTCTCTTCAGAGTTTGTGGAAGAAACAGGAGTTTCGGAGAAGTTGATGTAGAATAGTTACAGCAGTAGAAATGGTAACCATTTCTTGAGTGTATTTTAGGCCCCCAAATAGTGGCCACACAGGACTTCATTTGATCGCCACAGCAACTTTTTTATTTTTTATTATTTTAAAGATTTTATTTATTTCACACAGGGAGAACAAGGGAGAGAGAGAGAGCAAGCACAAGCATGGGGATCAGCAGGCCTCCCACAGAGCAGGGAGCCCCATGTGGAACTCTATCCTCGGATCCTGGGATCATGACCTGGGCTGAAGGCAGCTGCTTAACAGCCACCAAGGTGCCCTCGCCACAGCAACTTTTAAGAAGTAAATTTTATTTATGCCAGTTTACAGATAGGAAATCTGAGGCTCATGACACTGTAGTTTACGTGAACTCTCTAATTCTTCATTTTAGCTAGATCTTTAGGAGGCTACTTAAAATTTATGGTAAATTTCCTGGGAAAACATCAAATTGTGGAAGATTAAAAGCAATAATAATAAAATATACGAAGTAGAGTTGAATTTCTTTTTTTAAGGATAAAGACAAAATAGTCTTAAATACCAAAAACGTGGAAGTATGTGCGTGTGTGTTCACATGTGAACTCCCCACCCCTACGAAACCTTTTGCTTTGGTTAACTTCCACAGGATTCTGCTTTGTTTTCTCACTTATTAGCAAATGCTATGGGAATAGCTGCCAAGGGTAGTGAGCTGCATTTTATTAAACATAAAAGCTAGGCTTTCAGAATTGCAGATGTTTAAGGCTCTGCCTTTATGTAAAATAACTTTTTGTTTTCTTGTGACTGAATGTTCACATGTATATTTTTAGTGTTGGACTTTCGCTGGGGTAAAGGAGATTATGTTCATTTATACAGTATCAAAGTAGGGTAGTGTCATGTTGAGCTGCTTCCTTTTATCACTATGTTGTTAAACTAGAGACCAAATACTGTCATCTAAGTAGAAACTCAGCCCTGGATTCTTTTCTTTCCTCTCCTGCAGCACCCAGAATACAGTCTTAAATGTCTCGTTGTTTTTGAAGCCTCACCTGGATTTTTTTGATAAGGAATTTAAGTCAAATCCCACTCAGTTTACTTTTTTATGGCAAATTAGCATTGAGAAGCCACAAATACTTTCTTCTTTTATCCTGATGTCCTGTGCAAATAGGGAGAGGTGTCTTATTTTCTCTCATGATTTTCCTGTCTAGAATCAAGAATCAGAGTCTTGAATTCTCCTGATGTTTACTTCTCAGAACAAGGTTATACCAGGTGTATATCTGAGTACACTCTAGAGTACTCAAATGGGTGTGGTTTATCCTTGAGAGACATTTGGCAAAGTCTAGAGATTGTTTTTCACAAATTGGGGTGGAATGCTATTGGCATCTAGCAGGTAGATGGTTAACTGGCCCACAGTGCACGTGACAGCTCTCCATAGCAAAGAATGATCTGGCCTAAGTTTTCAGTTGGTGCCCTGGTTGAGAAGCCCTACTCTGCAGAAGTGTGTTATCCTAAGAAAACTCAGGTTTGGCCTAGGATCCCTGGATTTCCTTTTGTCTTCAGCCTTTCTTACATTAGGGATATAAGAGTCCTCAGGGCAGTCTTCTTTCTCCTCTTCCTAAACACTCTGGCTATGCTTGATTTTATTTTAAGAAAGTAATAGTAACTTTAGCCATTTGTACGATACTGTCTTTAATTACATCCTTCTGAATAGTGATGAAGGCTGACGATAGGTTTGTGAAATGAATTTATAGCCACAGAACAGACTTGGATTTGTATTCAATTTAGCACACGGGGAGCTCTAACTGTGAGAGCCTCTATATCCTCAACTTATTTAAAGTTTTTGACTTTGAAAATGATTCATTTTGCTCTTCAGAGTCTTGGGTGTAGGCCTTTCTTGACCTCTAGGATGGGAGTTAAACTCTTCTCTCAGCAGGAGTGTTCATTGGAAAAGTCTGAGAAGTGCTAATATCGTGCTAGAACACTTGCCTTGAGGGGTACCTGGGTGGCTCAGTCAGTTAAATGGCTTCTTTCAGCTCAGGTCATGATCCCAGGGTCCTGAGAGGCAGCACCACCCTGAGCTCTGTATAGGGCTCCCTGCTCAATGGGGAGTCTGCTGCTCTCTCTCCCTCTGTCTGCCACTCCCCCTGCTTGTGTGCGTTAGTGCTCTCTTTCTGTCTCTCAAATGAATAAATACATTTCTAAAAATAAATAAAATAAATAAATAAATAAAGGGAACCACTTGCCTTGATGTCTTGTCTAGTCACCCACCTATGTGATCCTGGCCAGTCATTTCACTTCTTTGAGCTGCAGTTTTCCTCTTCTGTAAATTCCAGATAACTAGTAATTTGATAATTAGTGCAGACATAAGCATTGCAGACAGAAAAAACCCAAGTTGAAAGGAGCTGGCCCAATAGCGGTGGTACTATAGTAAATTCAAGTATGCTGATAGGTCTGAATCCGATGCACATTGGGGGAAATGACTGTGGAAGAAATTAGGAAGGTAAATGGGCTGGATCATATGCCAAACTCAAAGAAGTTTGAACGTGATCTTTAGTTTAATCCTAAAGTACTAAAGAAGACCAAATTTACCTGACTTTTCTTAAAGCCTACAATATGCTTTGGGCTGTGGTTGAGACCAGTTGGGGTATGTTAAAATAGGCTGTGCAAGAGATGAGGACCAGAACTCAGGCAGTGGGAACATTACACTCAGCTTGGTTTACTAGCTAACATTTATTTAGTTCGCAGTAGCAAGCACTGAATTAAGCTTTTAACCTTTTATTCCCATTATTAAGGTACTCTTGACAACAGTATAGGAAGTCAAATACTATTGCTTCCATTCTGCAGCTATAGAAATTGAAGCTCGGAAAGGCTAAATAATTTACCAAACTTTAGATAGCTAGAAAATAATTTTAGGCCTGTAGAGAGATTCATTTAATGGTCAGAATCATCTCAGGTCTGTTTAATTCTATATATAAGTCAGTATAGGAGGTATAACTACAGTGTACTTTTAACTAACCCATAGTATTTTGAATGATTAGAAGGCCTCAGAGTTGATGTTTTGAGAATCGTTTGGAGGGAGTAAACCGGTTAGGAGGTTTTTTTCAAGAGAGACATTCTGCATTTTAAATTGGGGTTATGTTTATAGAGAAGATAGAATTGGAAAGAGATGAGAGAATTTCTAAGGATGTTACAGAGTGTATCCTATATCTGTCTTTCACAATTGGTGTTTTGCTGGAGATGAAGAGTGAGGGATGACATGTCCAAGGGGGCAGATTATGAGTGCTATCTTAGACTTATGAAGTTAAGAGTTGTCTTTAATATGGCCAAGGGGACATGTTAAGGAGGTATTTGAATATATGGCTCTGAAGTACTGAAGAGACATCTGAATTTGAAATACGAATTTGTGAGTCATCGTTGTGATATTAATTGGAACAGGATTGCTTATGGAAAGAATATAGTGTGAAAGGGGAAGATCAAGGGCCTAAGGCCAAAGGTAGCAAAGATGGAAAATAATCACTTAATAATAATAGCAGCCAGCATGTTAAGCTTGTTTGTTTTACCTATTCTATTCATTAATTCATACATAGAACCCAGTGGGAAGATAGATTTATCATCCACTTTAGCAGCTCAGGAAGATTAGGTGACTAGCCTAGATAAGTCACATTCCCAATAAATTGAGGAGCTGGCAATGACAGAACATACTCTCAGTGATGGTTCTGCATGGTGAATGGTCATTGGTGAACTTTTTAAGAGCTTGCTTGATGGCTTGATGGAAAGGGAGCAAAATTGAATAAGATGGGATGAGGAAAAATGGAGATAGTAAAAGACAAGGCTTTTAAGAAATTGGACTTCTACAGAGCTTGGCTGGGGTCTTATATGAAACTAAGAGAAGTTTCTATGAATTTTTTTGGTGGTGTTTTTAAGATGTGAGAAACTAGAACATGTTTATTTATAGGTATATGTGTGAAAGATGGTGTTGATAGTAAAAAGCTTCTAAAAAGGTGGAAGAAGATATCCATTTAGAAAATAGTTATTGAATGCCTGCTGTGTGATAGGCACAGTGCGAGGTACCATATCTGAAAACTTTTTATGATGTTATGATTTATGGAGAAATGCAGTAGTTGGTACCTTCTTAAGCATTAACCAAAAGCCTCTTCAACCCCAAAGTAACTGAACTTTCATATGAATAGCATTAATTGTGTTTTGAAGTCTTGATTTCCTATTCTTCAGTTCCCTGTTGAGGACTGAGATAGGCAGTACCAATGAGGGAGGGAGAAGACTGAATGGAAATGGTTATGGGGAAGAAACAAAAGTACAATGGCAAAGAATAATGTTGTCAATGCAGAAGTATTTATTCAACACCTACTGTGCCAGACACTGGCTTCGGCAGTGGGATGCGCCTACAGTATGAAGGAAATTATGTCCTAGAACTTATAAAACTTAAGGTCTGGTGGGTTAGAATAGATGGTACACATATGAACAAATAAACTGGTTTCAGATACTGATAAGGGTATTGAAGAAGAAAAATAAGACCATGTTAGAAGAGTGAGTGGGGGCTTCTGCTTCAGCCATGATAGTCAGGGCAGGCCAGTGTAAGGCTCTGTGATTTGAACTGAGATCTGAATGATAAGCAGACCATCATGAAGAGATTTGGGAAAAGTGTATATGAGCAAAAGAGTACAAATGCAAAGGCCCTGAGGCCAAGGGACCAGAAAAGACAAGTCTGGAGTGTAGGACATAAGGGTGCAAGTAAAGAAAGGTTACTGGGGCCAAATCATCCATGCCTTACTTTGTGGATGATGGTAAGGAGTTTGGATTTTATTTCTGTGTAATGAAATACCATTGGCAAGTTTTTTTTTTTTTTTTAAAGATTTTATTTATTTATTTGACAGACAGAGATCACAAGTAGACAGAGAGGCAAGCAGAGAGAGAGAGGAGGAAGCAGACTCCCTGCTGAGCAGAGAGCCCGATGCGGGACTCGATCCCAGGACCCTGAGATCATGACCTGAGCCGAAGGCAGCGGCTTAACCCACTGAGCCACCCAGGCGCCCACCATTGGCAAGTTTTAAGCAGGGAGTGACAATACTCTTATTTAGGAAGATGACAGGTTGCTGGGTTGCAAAGGGAAACTCCATTAAGGCAATGATTTTGTCCATTTTGTTCATTATTTTATCCTAGTGCCCAAAGCAGTTTAGAATATATGGTCATTAATGGTTGTTGAATGAATGAACAAATCAGTGAATGCATTGTAGGAGACAGAGCAGTCGAAGGCTATTTGAGAAATCCAAGTGAGAGCTAGATGGTGGTTTAAATTGAGATTTGTTTGGAATACATAATTTCATTTATTTGAAATTGGGAGGTAGAATTTCCAGGACTTATTTGCTAGTGAAATGTGGAGAAGAATTGGGATAGATTTACTGCTTGTGATCTTACCAGCTGTGTGTAAGGCTCTTTACAGTGGCGGAAAGTGGATTTATTAAATTTGTAGGTGTGTAATGGTAGTGGCAGGTTACCAGTAACAGTTGTGCAAAAGCAGATGAGGACATTGTGCTGATGTTTTTGTTCTCTTGCTTCATTCGTTTCTCAGGAAAGATGTTTTCAAATACATTTCTATAATTTGTCAGGTTATACTACAATGAAAAGATATGGAGAAGCTGACTTGAACTTTAGGCAAAAATCTTAAATCATAAGGCACAGTAGTTGCTTCCTAGACTTGGCATTGCCATTTTTGTAAACTACAAGGGCTTGTGGTTGGTGAACTACTTTGTTGTTTCTGGGAGTCACAATTTTTGTTTAAGTTTATCCTGTGGTGTTTACATGGTGTTACTCTTAGATTCATTCATCTGACATAGCCTAGCATTGTAGTATTATTAAGCGTATGGGCTCTAAATCCAAAATACTTTAACTTGATGTCTCCAAGATGGTACAAAGGGAGTTCTCTACTGTCATTCCCTCATAGGACATTGATTTTGGTAGTCCTTCACAGACAAGAGTTCCATTGTAGGAGTCTGGAAGTCCATCAGAGAAGTTCCAGCACATCATTGGGGCCAAAAAAAAACCCAAATCAAAACTTAAGAATAGATGCATTGATCCAAATAAGAGGAATGTTTTCACTTAGCTTGCATCACCTGTCCTTCAAGGTCAGTGCCAGGAGAGACCCCTACAGCCTGCAGTTGTACCCACAGGAGTCTGAGTGAGTACCTGGCTTTTCCAGCCAAGCAGGACATCTCCCAAGAAGCCCACTTCTGTCTCTTGTCACCTACATTACTAGAGTGATCTGTAAGGCTGTGGGGTTGGGAGACGCTGTGGGAGCACATAAACCAGGGCTCAAACTCCAAAGGGTTGTTACGAATCTCTTCATAGATACCCAACAGGAAGGCTGCCCACAAGCCACTGTGGACTCCTCACCCTCAGATCCTCACAGCTGGCTCACAGTCAGCCTCAACACTTTATATACCTTGTGCAGACCCACCCCACTCACCCACACTGGCCTGATTTTAGCGTGTGCTCCTATAGATGGTGAGACTGAGCCTTTGCAAATGGCTAGCAAACAAGTGCAAAAAACCCGCATAACTGCGCAATTGGGAAAAGGCTCACAAACTTGAGTATTGCAAGGTACCACCCTAGAGAAAACAAATGGGTGACCCTCAGCACCTGATCTGGGTTTGTGGAATTGAGACAAAGCATATAATCTTAAGAATGCCCTCCAGGAGGGAACAAAAAATGTGGAGAAGGCACATCTACAGAAGAGGTCAGAGAAAGCCTCCGAATTCCACATCAGACTCAAGGTGAGATAGCTGTCTCCCAAAGCCAGTCAGGAAAGAGTGGAGGAGATAACTCCTTCAGAAGTGAAGACAGCAATGCAAAAACTTCAAGGAGTACAAAAAAATTAAGGAAATAAAACATTGCCAAAGGAACATAATTTCTTAATAACTGCTCCCCCCAAAATAGAGATCTATAAATTGTCTGTCAAAGAATTCAAAATAATTGTTTTAGGGAAGTTCAGTGAGCTTAAGAAAACACAGACAACTCAAAGAAATCAAGAAAACAATACATGAACGAAAAAGGGATAAAACAGAGAAGTTTAAAATAAAAGCTGCTAGAAATTTAGAGGTGAAGAATACAAGAAATGAAAATGCAGGAATCAGTAGAAGACTTGATCAAAGAAGAAAGAATCCACGAACTCAGAAACAGATCATTTGAAATCATGCAGTCAACAGAGAAAAAAGAAAATAAATAAAACAAGAAAGCCTGTGTGCATTATGGGGCACCATCAAGTGTAACTTATTTACATTTCAGGAGTCCCAGAGAAGTAGAGAGAAAAGGCAGAAAGTTTATTTAAAGGAATGGTGGCTGAAAACTTCCCAAATCAGGGGCGATATAGGCAGATCTAGCTGTGTGAAACTCAAAAGTCCACAAATTCAACTCAGAGAGGACTTAATGAGATACGTCATAATAAAACTGTCAAAAACCAAAGAATTTTGAAAGCAGTAGAAAAGAAACTCATCTGATAGAAGGGAACCCCCATAAAGCTATCAGCGAATGTTTCATCAGAAACCCTATAGGCCAAAAGAGAGCAGGATATATTTGGAGTGCTGAAAGAAAAACAAAAACAAAAAAAACTGCCAACTGAGAATACTTTACCTTGTAACACTCTGTCTTTAGAAATGAAGAAAAGATAAAGACTTTCCCAGATAAATGCATCACCACTAGATCTGCCTTACAAGAAATGTTAAAGGGAGTCCTTCAAGTTGAAATGAAAGGATGCTAAATAGTAATATAAAAAATGAGTATATAATGAAATTCAGAATTTTCTAATGTAATAGTGGTATGTAAATCATTTAACTTTAATATAAAAGTTAAAAGATAAGTTTTTTTTAAAACTATAGCTACAAAAATTTGTTGATATAGAATATAAAAAGATGGAACATTAAAGACATGTTGTAGAAGGAGTGAAAGAGGGAAGAGTTCATATGCAATCAAAGTTGTTATCAACTTAAAATAGACTGTTATGTCTCATGATAACCACAAGACAAAAACCTCTGATAGACAAAGGATATCAGAAAGGAAGACATTTAGAGAGTAAGAAAGGAACAAAGAAGCCACAAAAAAACAGGAAGCAATTAACAGGATGGCATTAGTAAATCCGCACTTACTAATTATTTGAAATGTAGGTGAACTAAATTCTCCAGTCAAAAAACAGACCAGGTGAATGGATTAAAAAAAGGAGAAAAGATCGAAATTTATGCCACCAATAAGATAAATACTTCAGCTTTAAAGGCACACATAGGATCAGAGTGAAGGGGTAGAAAAAAAATATTCCATGCAAATGGAAACCCAAAGAGAATGGGATAGCTATACTGTTAACAGACAGAATAGACTTTAAGTAAAAAACTCTAACAAGGGACAAAGAAGAATTTATGTAATGATAAAAGGGTCAGTTTATCAAGAAGATATAATAATTGTAAATACATATGCACCCAACATCAGAGCACTGAATATATCGAGCACATATTATAGATCTGGGTACAGAAACAGATAACAGTGCAATAATAATAGAGACTTTGGTACCTCACTTTCACCAATGGACAGAACATCTGGACAGGTCATCAGTAAGGAAGTAATAAACTTGTACTACTTTTCACACTGGTAAGGGCACTGTCAGAAATGTGTAGCCCATTTCATCCAATAGTAGCAGAATACACATTCTTCTCAAGCTCATATGGAATACTCTCTGGGGTAGATAGCACGTAAGGCAGAAAAGGAGTCCTAACAAATTGAAGATTAAAATTATAATCGTAGGTCTTTTTTGACCACAGTGGTGTCAGTGACAGGACAAAAGCTGGAAGATGCACAGACCTATGAAAATTAAACAGGGTACCCTTGAACAATCAATGGGTTCAAGAAGAAATCAAAAGGGAAATAAAATCTTGAAATAAATAAAAAAGGGGGCACCTGGGTGGCTCAGTTGGTTAAGTATCCAGCTCTTGATTTTGGCTCACATCATGATCTCAGGGTCATGAGATTGAGTTCTGCACTCAGCTCAGAGCCTGCTTATGATTCTTTCCCTTTACTACCCTCCTTCTCTTTCTCTCTCTCTAAAAATAAAATTCATAAATGAAAACATAAACATTATACCTGATACTGCAAATACAAATGATCATGAGAGTCTATTATTAACAATGCTAGGCCAACGGATTGGATAATCTAGAAGAAATGGATCAATTCTTAGAAACATGCAACCTACTAAGACTGATTCATGAAGAAATAGAATACCTGAACTGACCTGTAAGGAGATTAGATCATTAATGAAGATTCCCAGTAAAGAAAATCCCAGAATGAGATGTCTTCACTGGTCTACCAAACAATAAAAAGAAAATTAATACCTATCCTTTTCAAATTCTTCCCCCAAATTGAAGAGGATGGAACACTTCCAAACTCCCCTTTATGAAGCCAACATTACCCTGATACCAAAGCTATGCAGGATACAATAAGAAAAGAAAATCACAGGCTATTATTCCTCATGCACATAACATGCGAAAATCCTCAACACAGTGCTAGCAAATAATTCAACAGACATTAAAAGAATCAAACACCATGATCAAGTGGGATTTATCCCTGGGATGAAGGATGGTTTCCATATATGCAAATCAGTCAATGTGATATACCACCTTAGCAGAATGAAGGATAAAGATCACATGATTATCTCACTATAAAAAGATAAATATAAAAAGCACTTGACAAAATTCAACATTTTTTTTCATGATAAAAACCTCAACAAATTAGGTACAGAAGAAATATACCTCAACATAATAAAGGCAATATATGACAAGCTAACAGCTAACATGAGACCCATTCATGAAAATCTGAAAGCTTTTCTTCTAACATCATTAGGAAGACAAGGATGCCCACTCTTAGTACTTTTTAATTCAACATAATATTGGAAGTCCTAGCCGGAGCTAGGTAAGTAAAAGAAATAAAATTCATCCAAATCAGAAAAGAAGAAATAAAATTATCTGTGTGCAGATGACATGATTTTTACATAGAGAAAACTAAAATTCTTAGCAAAATACTATTAGAACTAATAATAATAACTAAAGTCATAGGATACAAAATCAACAAACAAAAACCTTTTTTTTTTTTTTAAAGATTTTACTGATTTAGAGAGCGAGAGAGAGAGAGCACAAGAAGGTGAAGGTCAGAGGGAGAAGCAGGGACTCGATCCCGGGACTCCAAAATCATGACCTGAACTGAACGCAGTTGCCCAACCAACTGAGTCACCCAGGCACCCAAACAAAAACCATTGTATTTCTGTGAATTAAGAATAATGAACTATTTGAGAGAGGAATTAAGAAAATAATTCCATTTACAATAGGATCAAAAACAATAAAATTCTTTAAAATAAGTTTGACCAGGGAGGTGAAAGATCTGAAAACTCTGTCATTGGTAAAAATAGTTGAAGAAGACACACAAAAAATGGAAAGGTGTTGCATGTCTTGGATTAGAAAAATTGGTATTGTTAAATCGTCCATGCTGCTCAAAGCAGTCAACACATTTAGTGCAATCCCTATCAAAATTCCAATGTCAGCTTTCAGTGAAATAGAATAAATAATACAAAATTCACATGGAACCACAAAAGACCCAAGTAGCTGAAGCAATTTTAAGCAAGAAAGACAAAGCTGGAAGCATCACATTTCCTGATTTAAAATTATATTACAAAGCTACTTTAATCAAAACAGTATGGTAGTGGCATAAAACATACACTTAGACCAAAGGATTATAGACATAAATCCACACATACACATTTAACTAATATTTGACAAGGCATCAAGAACATACCACAGGGAAAAGATAGTTTTCTCAATAAAGGTGCTGGGAAAACTGGTTATATCCAAAAGAATAAAACTGGATCCCTATCTTACACCACTCAACAGAAACTAACTCAAAATGCAGAAGAGCAGTGCCTGGGTGGCTCAAGTCCTTAAGCTTCTGCCTTTGGCTCAGGTCGTTTAGGCGCCCTGCTTGGCAGAAAGTCTGCTTCTCCCTCTCCCACTCCCCCTGCTTATATTCCCTCTTGTTCTCTCTGTCAAATAAATAAAATCTTTAAAAAAAAAAAATGCTCAAAAGATTTAAATATACCACCTGGAACCGTAAGCCACACAGAGAAAGTATTGTGTGGTATCACTAGTATGTGGAATCTAAAAAAAAAAATGTTGAGCTCATAGAAACAGTGATTAGAATGGTGATTGCCAGAGTCTAGGGAATGGAGGGGATGTTGGTCTAAGGGTATAACTTTTAGTTATAAATAAAGTGAGTAAGTTCTGAGCATCGGATACGTAGTCAGATTGCTATGGTTAATGCTGTATCATGTACTTGAAATTTGCTTCAAGAGTAGATCTTAACCGTTCTCACCACAGAAGAAAAAAGTAAGTAATAGATGCATTAATTAATAATTAACTTGATTGTGGTAATCATTTTATGGTATATACATAAATCATCACACTGTATACTTAACGTGTATGTGAATATATCAAATCATCACACTGTACACTTAACGCGTGTGTGTGTGAATATATATATGCACATATTGTATATATGTGTAGCTTTCTTAGTGAAGCTTTGGGGAAAAGCCAAATATATCAGCAGTGCCATAGTCTTAATTATTCTAACATTAAAGTAAGTCTTGACATCCAGATGGCCAACAGACACATGAAAAAGTGCTCCATATCACTCGGCATCAGGGAAATACAAATCAAAACCACCATGAGATATCACCTCACACCAGTCAGAATGGCTAAAATTAACAAGTCAGGAAATGACAGATGCTGGCGAGGATGCGGAGAAAGGGGAACCCTCCTACACTGTTGGTGGGAATGCAAGCTGGTGCAACCACTCTGGAAAACAGCATGGAGGTTCCTCAAAATGTTGAAAATAGAACTACCCTATGACCCTGCAATTGCACTGCTGGGTATTTACCCTAAAGATACAAACGTAGTGATCCGAAGGGGCACGTGCACCCGAATGTTTATAGCAGCAATGTCTACAATAGCCAAACTATGGAAAGAACCTAGATGTCCATCTACAGACGAATGGATAAAGAAGAAGTGGTATATATACACAATGGAATACTATGCAGCCATCAAAAGAAATGAAATCTTGCCATTTGTGACGACGTGGATGGAACTAGAGCGTATCATGCTTAGCGAAATAAGTCAATCGGAGAAAGACAACTATCATATGATCTCCCTGATATGAGGGAGAGGAGATGCAACATGGGGGGTTGAGGGGGTAGGAGAAGAGTAAATGAAACAAGAGGGGATTGGGAGGGAGACAAACCATAAGTGACTCTTAATCTCACAAAACAAACTGAGGGTTGATGGGGGGAGGGGGTTGGGAGAGGGGGATGGGGTTATGGATATTGGGGAGGGTATGTGCTATGGTGAGTGTTGTGAAGTGTGTAAACCTGGCGATTCGCAGACCTGTACCCCTGGGGATAAAAATATATGTTTATAAAGCTGTAAAAAAAAAAAAAAAAAAGAAAAAAGAAAGGATGATTACCCAAGTTTTGTAGCAACATGGACGGGACTGGAAGAGATTATGCTGAGTGAAATAAGTCAAGCAGAGAGAGTCAGTTATCATATGGTTTCACTTATTTGTGGAGCATAACAAATAGCATGGAGGACAAGGGGAGATGGAGAGGAGAAGGGAGTTGAGGGAAATTGGAAGGGGAGGTGAACCATGAGAGACTATGGACTCTGAAAAACGATCTGAGAATTTTGAAGGGGTGGGGGGTGGGAGGTTGGGGGCACCAGGTGGTGGGTATTGTAGAGGGCACGGATTGCATGGAGCACTGGGTGTGGTGCAAAAATAATGAATACTGTTATGCTGAAAAAAATAAAAAAAAATTAAGTCTTGATATTTGGTCAGGAAAGTCATCCCACCATATTAATTCTTTGTTTTTTTCCTTCCTTCCTTTCACCAAAATGGCTTGCTCTTTTTCCAAGAAGAGGTTTTTAAAAAAAAAAAAAAAGACAACTTATAGGGATTTTGATTGGAGTTTTCATTAAATTTATAGATTTACTGATGGGAGAATTGACATCCTTATCATTTGTAACTCCTTAATGTTTTTTCATACAGCTTAATTTTCTCCATAGTACTTTTCCACATCTTAGTAGTAGTTTTAAGTCTGGGTAATTTACTTTTTTTGTTAGTTTTAAAAGCTTCCATTTTTATGTTAAGTACTTTTAATATTTGTCGCTGGTATATAAAAAATGCAATTGATAATATTGATCTTGTATCTAGAGACTTTGCTACATTCTGTTATTCTGTAGTTTATCTACAGATTCTTTTGGGTTTTCTCAGTCATCAGTTACATGTTATGATTTCACTTCTTCTATCTCTGTACCTCCCTACACAGGACACCCTCCTTTAACTTACTGCAGCGGCTAGGATGCTCTGTGCATTGTTAACAGAAGTTACGATGGAGGGCAGCTTACTCTGTGTCATGCCTGCATGGTCCTACACCATCCAGTTTCCATTATTGTCAAACCTCATTTCCATCCAGTTCCTTTCTTCTTGGCTTACTCTGCTCTAGCCATACCTTTTTTTTTTTTTTTAAGATATTATTTATGTATTTGAGAGAGAAGGCACAAGGAGGAAGAGAGACAGAGGGAAAAGGGAGCCCAGCTTGGGGCTCGATCCCAGGACCTGGAGATTATCTGAGCTGAAAGCAGATACTTAACTGTCTGAGCCACCCAAGTGCCCCTGCTCTAGCCATACTTCTTGCTTGCTCCTGAATATACCCGGCACACTCCCACCTCAGGGCCTTTGCGTTGTTACTCCATGGGCTGGAAGGTGAGATGCCTGCTAGGCTCACTTTAAATTGTCATTCTAATACCACCTTTTCCTTAGCTACCCTATCTTTGAAAACAAACAGCAGCTTTATTGCAGCATATTTTGCATATATAATTTGCCCCTGGCAGTTGTCCATTTCAGTAGTTTCTCAATTTGCCAAAGTGTACAACTTTTGTCATTAATCAGTTTTAGAACATTTTTATCACCCTAATAATTAACCTGTGCTCATTTACTGTTAATCTCTGTTCCTACCCTTACCCCAGGCCATCGCTGATCTCTTGACTCTGTAGATAGGCCTTTTACGGACATTTCACATAAATGGAATCATCCAGTCTGCGATCTCGTTTCTTGCTTATTTCACTTAGCATAATGTTTTGGGGGTTCCTCAGCCCTATAGTAGGAATAGTACTTCATTTCTTTTTTGGCTGAATAATATTTCATTGTATGGATGTACCACGTTTTGTCTATCCATTCATCAGCTCATGGGCATTAGGTAGTTTCTAATTTTTGGCTAGTTAGTATGAATAATACCAGGCACCCTATCTTAAAGAATAACCATTCTTCTACTGTCCTACAACATACTTCTTCCCTGCTACATTTTATGTCTTCTTGTTGTCATTATTCAGCATATCACATTTTACTTATGTATCTTATTTATTGTTTATCTCCCTCTCTAGAATTTCTACTAAGCTCCACAAGGGCAGAGATTTTTGTCTCAAGCTGATCACTTTTATACATCAGGCCCTAGAACTAGCATGTAGTAGGCAATCAGTAAACATTTGCAGAATCAGTGAAGAAATAAGTGAATGGATGGATTGGATGCTTATTGTACACCATATTAAAAATATTTTTTGATTAAAGTGGCTTGATGTTCCTGGGATTTACTGTTTTTTGTCCTTTTGGATTACCCAGCTTAGCTTTGTTTACATTTTATAGTATACTAACTTATGATCTATTTGATTATTTCCATGTTTCTTTTTTCTCTTGATCAAAGGTATATTTTAGATGATTACTTTTCTAGGACATTGTGTCTCTTAGCATTCATCATTTCTCTGTTTTAAGGCATATTTCTTTTAAGTCCATTGTCACTTTTCTCTTCCTCTTATAGTTGATCGTGTTCAGTGTTCCATGATATTGTCAATCTATTTTTACACTTTAGATCTACTGTTTTTTGTAAATATCGTTAAGCTTTAAATAGTTTGTTTCTTAGTTTCTCTATATTTCTCTATATTTGGATTCTCTATCTTAGGCAACAAACTGCTTAAATATTAGATTAGAAAGTACTTGAAGACAGGATGTTGCTGGAATTTCTTTTATATATTTCCATTTTACAGTGAAATGCTTCAAAATAAAAATACTGTTTTACCTACTTTCAGTTTGTGTGATTTGGTCTGAAATGTTTTTCTGTCTTGTATTTTCTCAGGTGGGATTTTTTGTTTCTAAATTTTTCATCTGTCTTCTGTTTTTGGTGCAGATAAATACTGAGGAACATGTGGATGCAGCTGATCAGGAGATTATCTTATGGGATCGTAAGATTCCTGAGGACATCCTGAAGGAAATAGCCACCCCTAAAGAGGTACCAGCAGAGAGTGTTACTGTCTGGATTGATCCACTTGATGCTACACAGGAATATACAGGTGACTCTACATTAAGATTGATTTCAGACTTTAGATTGCCATTATATATTGGAGAACCAGAACAAAGGCAGGTAATATATACTTGATAGTAAATACATTACCAATCTTACACAACTTTTCCAGTTAGATTTTAAGGATTAATGCAGTGCAGTATGAAACCTTTGGACTGGATCAGTTATTCTCAACCTTTCTCCCCTGACCCCAAAACCAGTATGTTGTAGCATACTCCTGTTGGTGGTAGTGATTCACTGTATCACTGATCCTTCAGTGAAGGGACATTTTTAGCAGTCACAAAAAAAAAATGGTTCCTATTGGACACCTGTTTATTGAAGTGTTTGTTTATTGAGTTATATATTGAGGTGTGAGTTCAGATATTTATTTATATAGCCAGAATGCAATATTTACTTGTGATTTGGGCAATTTAGGTTTTATTGCATATACATCTATCTTTGGAATTCAGAATAGTAGGCACCTAGGGGTAATTAAATTAAATAGCAAAAGAGAGAATTACTCACCTCATCTCCATTTTCTTTCTTTCTTTTCTTTTTTTTTTTTTTTTTTTCACCTAGTCCTAGCTTAGATTTCATTTCTATAGCTCCTCTCATGCCTTGTTTCTCACCTGGAGATAGCCAGTTCCTATTTTTTCTCTGTTCTGTTGGTGTATATGGTAAAGTTAATTGCTTATCTATGTGTCCTCCTTCTAGATTGTAAGTTCTGAGTGTGGGGCCTTCTGCTTCTTCATCTTTGTATTCTAGTTGTTAGGCACTGAACTTGACCATATTAGACACTCAGTAGGTAGCTTTTTAGAGAACAGGAGGAAGATATACAAGGTGTCTTAATAGTAACTGATATTAGAAAATATTTTGTAGAAATAGGTAATGGAAATGGGGAATATTGAGGGGATTTTTTTTTTTTAAAGATTTTATTTATTTATTTGACACAGAGAGAGAGAGAGAGAGATCACAAGTAGGCAGAGAGGCAGGCAGAGAGGGAGGGGGAAGCAGGCTCCCTACCGAGCAGAGAGCCTGACGCCTGACGCGGGGCTCGGTCCCAGGACCCTGAGATCATGACCTGAGCTGAAGGCAGAGGCTTAACCCACTGAGCCACCCAGGTGCCCTGAGGGGATTTAAAAAAAAAAAACTGTTTCCTAAACCAAAATTGGCCTGATCATATAATAATGATGATATTTAGTGAGTACATCCCTTGTAAAGAGACTAGTATTTGAGTTGATTTTCAAATTTAAAACTAAAAATTTGAATTATTTTAATAATTTTTGTTACTGTTTTTTTTGTTTTCTTTTTCTTCACAGAGGATCTTCGAAAGTATGTCACTACTATGGTATGTGTGGCTGTGAATGGTAAACCTGTACTAGGAGTGATACATAAACCATTTTCTGAATATACAGGTAAGAAATGCACTAGAGCTTTCGAGAGAAAATGTTATTAAGTCATACATTTGTAATACTTAACCACCCTATTAGAATCTCAGCTGTAGCTCAGCAATTATTAAAGTCAATCCCCTACCATACCTTACCCTTTTGTTGGATACAGTGAGGATTTTGTCATTGATAATGATAATATATGATGAAGCAGAGCTTTCTAAACTTTCTTTAGTGGCTAGAAACTGACAATGAGAGATAGTCAGTGTTGAGGAGTATAGTTGGGCACAGACTTCCCAGCAGCTGAATTCTTTCTCTTGTCTGTTGCAGGGGATAAGGTCCAGGCCTCTTAACACATTGATTCCATGTGGGTTCTGAGATCCACCATCAGGGACCTTAACCAAATCTGTTGTCACATTAGAAAATGAGCTTGATATTGTGGTGGTTAAGGGGAATGGCAACTTGGCAGCCTCAGCATCAAAATTAGATGCTGTTAACAGTGGAAGTCTTACTAATCAGGCTAATCCTAGTATAGCACTGGACACTTTTTCAGAGTTCAGTTTCAGAGTTCATTTGACCCTTGCCTACCCCACCTTCTTGATGTAGTCATGTTTGTTAGCTTTGTACAGATGGCAGGTGAGATCTTTGATCGTCACGTTGGGAGTTGAGAGTATAGAATACCATGTCAAAGAGCTTCCCCTGCAGCTCAGGATGACCTTTCTAGTGCTAGTGAATACTGGCATGACATTTTGGTATCAGCACAACCATTATGCTGTAGTTTGCCAGAGAGGCTAGCCATGGTCTTCTGAGTAGCAGTGATAGCGTGTGGCCTGTGGTTGCAAGTCCAGAATGATGCCATGAGTCGTCTGGGTAGAGAAGTTGAGGGAAAGAATTAGTGGTGTTAAGCAATATCACTGACAGCCCGAAGGGACTCATCATAGTTTTAAATTTGTCATTCCCATCAAGAACATGGGGCAAACATTATTGCCTTTTAGCTCCACTGTTCTCTAAAGCAATGAGGTTCTTGATGGTGACAGTACCCATTTTGCCATTGCCTGTGTTGAAAAAGGCCTTAATGGCAAGATGTTTTGGGTTGAATAATTCCCCCCTCAAATTTATGTTCACTCCTATATTAGTTTCCTAGGGTTGCCATAAAAACAAAAAGAAAAAAACCTACAAACTGAGTGTCTTTAAACAACAGGTACATAGTCTAACAGAGTTTTGGAGGCTTGAAGGCCTCAAGGTGTTGGCAGAGACATGCTCTCTTTGAAACCTGTAAGGGAGAATTCTTCCATGTTTCTCTCTTAGTTTCTAATAGTTTCACAGCAGTCTGTTGTGTTCCTTGGCTTGTGAAGACATCACTCTGTTCTCTGCCTTCAACACCTCATGGCATTCTGCCTATGTCTCTGGGTTTCTTCTTATGAAGACACCAGTCATACTGGATGAAAAGCCCATCCTACTCTGCCATGGCCTTATTTAACTGATTACATCTGCAATAACCCTGTTTGCAAATAAGGTCTGATTCTGCTATGCTGGTGATTAGGACTCAGTATATCTTTTGAGGGACAGTAAACCCCTAACAGTCAGAACTTCAGAATGTGACTTATTTGAAAGTCAGGTCTTTACAGATGTGATTAAGGTAAGTTATCAGGATAAGATCATCCTGGATTAGGGTAGGTCCTTAAATCAATGAGAGTGTCCTTATAAGAAACCAGGATTGCTGAGACATGGGGGATTGGATAGGACGGTAGAGGCACAGAAGTAGAGGAGTGATGCATATCAGCCAAAAAACACCAAAGATTGCTGGCAGCTGCTGGAAGCTAGAAGAGAGGCATGGAATGAATTCCCCTTAGAGTGTCCAGAAGTAATAAACCCTACCAGTCCCAGTATCTGGATTTTGGATTGCCAGTACATTTCATGAACTGTGAAATGTGTGAACCTCCAAGACTGAGAAAGTAAATTTCTCTTCTTCTAAGCCACCGTGTTTATGGTAGTTTGTCATGATAGCCCTAGGAAACAAATACACCCAGCATCCATACAGCCAGCTCTGGTGTTTACTCCACCCTTCTCACTGTGCCTCAGTGTGTGGCTGACACTGCATAAAAAGGCTGGCTGTCAAGTGGACAGAAATGGAGACAAGGTTAATTTTTGACTACTCTTAAAACTTACTTGCTTTGCAGAATACTTTGTATCTCAGATTCCAGCTCCTCTGAGATTGGCTGAACATAGACCAAATCTGTTTTGTGTTAATCTGACCTTATATCTTCTTTTCATAATCCGTATAGTTTTTACAGTTAACAATTTGATGAGCTGTAAAGAATTTGTCATTATTGCAACAGTGCGCCTTAAAATTAATTATGTAATTGTTTTATGGTTTGTGGGTTGCTTTCACATGTTTCCTTTAATCCTTACTGCATAAGTGAGGCTATAGGTTAGGCTACTAATTTAGGCTGTTGTAATACAGTGCACCAGAATAAGAGAGTTTGAACAAAATAGTTGATTTCTCTCTTCTCTAACAGTCCATATGCAAACAGATCAGGCATGCAGGCTATTCTCTTTTGTTGCTTTGCCTTGCTAAGTTTTGGTGCCCCCTTCTGCTTGACTGAGGATGGCTCTCTGGTTTATCCACATTTCACCAGTGAAGGGGATCAAAGGGAGATGTGGACATTTTCTGCTAAGGGTTTATCCTATAAGTTGCATGCATCACTTCAGCTCATATCCCATCAACCAAAACGTAGCTTGAACCCAGCCGTAGGGGAGGTTATGAAATGTGGTCTTTATTTTTCAGTGGCCATCCAAGCTTCCAGTTTAAGGGTTCTGTCACTTAGGGAGAATAGGGCAAGTGGATATTAGAGCATAACTTAATTTAGCAGTATTGCTGCACTTAGTATAACACATGAGAGAAGGGTACACTTACTAATACTACCACTTACAGATGAGAAAATGAGACTTAGAAGTTTGATACATTCCTCAAGGTCATCCAGCTAAATTAGAGGAGGAAGCAACCTTAGGAATTTTATGCAATTCAATATATCACACCACTTTCATAATAATTCAACAATTCCTAACATTTGTATAGTGGTTAACTATTTGCAATAAACTAAATTATCTCATTTAAACCTTGTGATAACTCTGTGAGACAAAGATAAGTGTTGTTATTTTTGTTTTTTTATAGATGGGAAAAGGGGCTTAGCAAAGTTCTTATGAAAGCCAATAGTTCCTAATGTTACAGCAAGAGCTAACCACTCCTTATGAATATCACACATTTGTTTAGTATTTTCACAGTTTATGAAGTCTATTGACATAAATTCATTTCAGCCTCAAAATCACTCTGGAAACTATATAAAAGAGGAATTATAGTGACTTTCAATTAAAGAAAGAAAAACAGGCATGTAAAGTTTAAGTCTTTGAAGTCCTTTTTTTTTTCTTTTTTTCCTTTCCTTTTCCTTCCTTCCTTCCTTTCTAAATTGAAGTATAGTTGACTCATTTTTTGATAGTGTTCCTCATTGCCTATCTATATCAGTTAGGGTTGCATTTATCTGTATACAGATAAGTAAGTTTTATTTTTCTCATGTAGTAAAGATGGGCAAATGGCAGGAAGGTTCAGTTTATGATACTGTTAAGCACCTGAATCTTCTTTTTGCCTTTTCTCTTAGAAGGTAGCTTTTTGTTTGCTTGCTTACAAAGATGGGTGCTTTCAGTTTCCATGGTTTTCTTCCAGGCTGGAAGAAAGGGGAAAGAAGAGGGACAAAAGATCTATCTCAGATATTCTTTGTATTAGGAAGGAGTAACTTTAAGCCCTCTGCTCCATCTCATTAGCCAAATGTCACATGGCCCCATTAGCTGCAAACAGCCTGCTACTCCAGAGAGAATTAGAATCATAGTAAAGGAAATGAAGAGGAAGTTGGTACTGGATAGGCGAAGAGATTCACATTCTTTGGGTCCTGATTTCCACATCTGTTCATTTTAGGGGTGGGAGAATAAGGATCATAAAAAATGCCCATTTAAAAAAAAATTTATTCCATGAGACTATGTATCCCCTCCCCCTAGAGTCTTAACCTCCTCTAAAATAAAAAAGCCCAAAGTTTCTAACTTAGGAACAGCTTGTGTTTCAAAATGGTTTCTGTAAGTTGTAAGAAAATGCCCTGTTCTTCTGTGATGCTGCTAAGTTGTCCAGTATGCTGGAACAAAGGCACTTGCTAGTCAGCAAACATTCTAGAAGAATCAATAAGTCCTTAATTAGGTGTGGGGTGACCTTCTGTTCCTGGATCGAAGGTGTGTTTGGCTTGTGTTCTCTTTTTGGACTGTTATTTTCAGATCCAGACTGTATATTGATGTTGGCAGAGTACCAACTATCAAGTATTATATGCTAACCAGAATTTAGCTACACTTGACTATAATGGGAGCTAGATAGTATTGTTGTTGGCAGCAGGTAGAGCAAAACTGATCAAAATCCTTATCAGACTTAATTAGAAGTAGTTCACTGAGTTCGAAATCCTAAGAAGCAACAGGTACTTAAATAGTATTTTAACAAAGTAATATATAAATATGTGAGTGTAATAGTATATCCATGCAGTGGAAATTTGCAGCCAAGTTATAATGTCTGAAATATGTAGCAAAGTACCAGTCACTTTTTATTTCCCACTCAACTTTTTTTTTTTTTTAGCATATCCTCAGATAGAGTAAACACATTGTTAGCTGCTATTTTACCTTTTCATGATTACCTTGTCATCATCATCAATCATTTAAGCACCTACTGAATTTTTTTAAAGTGCTTGAAATAATTTGTCCTTGTATGTGTTAGGACAGAATTTATTGAAATTCTGTAACATGAAATACATTTTTAAAATATTAAATTACTAATTCCTATCTAAGATTATTCTGGTACTAAGATAGGCTATCTTTATTCTCTTACACAATACTGACCTCTAGAGATGCAGCACTGTAAATTCATTTCTTAATAAAACCATGTTTTTACTGATCATTTCTAAAGAGAATTGAGGGTTTTTTTTGTTTTGCTTTCTCCTTTCTCATTTTTTAACTTCTTTGTGGATAATTTCAAACAAACATAAAATTGTACAGAATTTTCATATGCTCTTTCATCAAGATTTAACAGTTGAACGTTTCTTTATATTTGCTTTTTTTTTTAATGTCCTTAAAAGAAAATTACAAGGATTGTGACATTTTATGCCTATATATCTCACTATGCATCTCTTAATATACTATTAATGTAATACTATTTTTTGTACTATTATGAATATAATAATATAATTAATGTTTATTCCCTAATTGATCCCAATTCACATTTCCTCCAGTTGTTTCTAAAGTGGATTTTAAAACCGGTTACTTCAAACCAAGATCTAGTCAAGTAACATGCATTTTTTTTTTTTTTTTGGTGGTTTTATTAAGTTCTCTTAATCTAGAACAACCTCCAGTCCTGTTCTTCCCCATGACATTGACATGTTGAGATCAAGTTAGTTGTTACATAATGTCCTGCTTTTTGGACTCTTCTGATTATTTCCTCAGAGTGTCATTTAACTTATTTACTTTTCATCTTCTTTTTCTTATAAAATGCAAATTATATCTGAAGTCTTGATTGGATTAAGGTTGATTTTTGTCAAGAATACATTGTAGATTTTCTTCATGTATTTCCTACTGAATCATTTTATATGACATAAATATCTAGTCTCATTATTAGTGATGCTATAAGATGGCTCAAGTGGTCTTGACCAGATCTCTGTTATAAATTATTTTGATTCCCTTGCTACCAGCAAGTAGTCTGGAGAAATATTTTGGCACCATTTGAAATCGGGATTCTATTTATTGTTTCACAGAATAATTTTAAGATCTATTAAAGACGTGAAATGGGATTTTCTAATTCTGTTGTATTTTCTATACATGAGCTGGAATTCTACTGAGAAATTTCTTCCATCAGCTGGAGTTACTTTTTATCCTGAAAGGTAGTTCTGTTAGGAAGACAAAATACATGTTTAACTTTTTTTCTTCACCAATTTCAAAGTAAGGACTTAGGGTAAAAACTACCTCCAGGGGGAACAAATGTTATTTTTTCGATCAAGAGCAGACTTTGCCTTTATTTTTTTGATATCCTTAAGGTCTCATGGATTTTTGTATATTCACTACTATTCAAACTACAGATACTATTTTTTAAGTTAAATCTGTTTTTTTCCTTGCCCACTTTTACTAACTCCTTTATATATGCCTTTTTGTTTAAATGCCATTATATGGTCCTTTGCCTTAGGTGTCTCCTCTGTTGGTTCTCCCCTATGAGCAACAATGAAATCAACTTATTTTAGGCTCCTTGACTACCATCCCATTTTAGTAAGTCATATCTTTCTTGATATGTGTGTTTCTGCCGTTCAGCTCTTCTGATCTAAATGGTATCCTTCGACTCTCATGAGTCAACTGTGAGATAACATTGATACACTTTTATTCTTCCACCTGTATTCCTATCTTTGGTTTTCTCTTAAATCCACAGTTAAATTCATTCAGTGTTGACCAACAGTGCTTTTGCTAAGAGATCTTCAGTCATCTTTTGGTTGGATAAAACTTGTCCTCTAGGGCGCCTGGGTGGCTCAGTGGGTTAAGCCGCTGCCTTCGGCTCAGGTCATGATCTCAGGGTCCTGGGATCGAGTCCCACATCGGGCTCTCTGCTCAGCAGGAGGCCTGCTTCCCTCTCTCTCTCTCTCTCTCTCTGCCTGCCTCTCCGTCTGCTTGTGATCTCTCTCTGTCAAATAAATAAATAAAAAAAAAAATCTTTGAAAAAAAAACAAAAACAAAACTTGTCCTCTAGTAGATTACTTTAGGAGAGCTAGCTCATCCAGGTCATATTACGTGAGTTCTCACCTGTTAAAAGCTTTTTCTGTAACCTTCATTCTTGAAAGACTCTCAGCTACTTAATAGACTCTTTGGTTTAGCCCTGTGTCTTTGGGTTACTCTAATAAATTACCATAAACTAGAGGGCTTAAAACAGCAGAAATTTATTTTTTCACAGTTCTGAGGGCCAGAAGTCTGATAGCATGTTGTTGGCAGTGTTGTGTGCCCTCTGAAAGCTCAAGGAAAGAATCTTCCCTTGCCTCTTCCAGCTTCTGGTAGCTCCAGGTGTTCATTGACATGCCTTGATTTGTAGACATACCACTCCAGTTTGTACCTCCAGTTCACATTCTCCTGGTATATATTTCTCTGTCATCTGTTTTTATAAGGGCCCGCTCTAATCCAATATGACCTCAACTTGAATTACATCTGCAAAGACCCTATATCCAAATGAGGTCATATTCTGAAGGTTCCCGTCGACCGGAATTTTAGTAGGACACTCACTATACACTCTTTTTTTCTTGGGTAGAAACTGTTGGATTGATACAGTATCTGTGTGGGTGCATGTTGAAGCTTATTGGCAGAAAAGCTATAATCTGATTTTCTTTCCTTTGTGAGTAGCTCAGACTTCTGTGTCTATTAACCTTCTCTCTGGTCCCCTTTACCTGTTTGCTTGTCTCACTTATTTTTTGCTTTTCTCATTGCTTGCTGTGCTTTTCAGTCAACCTGTTGCCTTTCTGTGTATCCTGTGATCTAGTGCTAAGTCTTAAATGATTTTGTCTTTTTGTTGTTGTTTGCAGTTTCTTTCCTGTATTATGTGAGTTCCCATTTCATACCTTCTATCTTTCCTGAGTTATATTTTGTTCCATAGTGTTTTTGTTGTTGTTGCTTATTTATTTTTAATCGTCTTCGAATGTTGTGTTAGTTTTACTCTGCTTTAGAGAAATTTTCAAGTAGCCTGAAATGTTTTAACCTTCATTGATTGTGTTTTCTTCTTAGACTTCTCAGTGGACATTGCAGTTGTACATATTTCTTACATTTGGGCTGGCCACCGGCAGTAGATGGGAAGGTGGCAGAAAAGGAGTTTGGGTTGTTGTCAGTTCAGGAAATGTATTTTCTGTTAGAGCGAGGAAGGCATTATCTTTATTATCAGGCATCTTTTTTGTTTTCACTTGTCTGGATCTTGTCTTGTTTTAGTAAAGTCCTTGTCTTCAACCCGTTCTTTTCTTCTGCTTGCTGTCTTCCATTTGTCTCATGGGGACACTTTCTGAAAGATGTTGTATGTCATCTGGTCTGTTGTGAGAACTTCACTTTGGCTCTGTGTCTTCTCCAGGCCTCCTCTTTTTTTTTTTTTTTTTTTTTTTAAGATTTTATTTATTTATTCGACAGAGAGAAATCACAAGTAGGCAGAGAGGCAGGCAGAGAGAGAGGAGGAAGCAGGCTCCCCGCTGAGCAGAAAGCCCGATGCGGGGCTCGAACCCAGGACCTGGGATCATGACCTGAGCCGAAGGCAGCGGCTTAACCCACTGAGCCACCCAGGCGCCCCTCCACGCCTCCTCTTATAACTGCTCTGTTGCCATATCTCGGGCCTACTTTCAGTAGTTCTCATTTTAGATGGGACCTTTTTCTTCTGGGGAGAAATCCTGGCTGTTCTCTGAGTCCTACCACCACTGAGAGGCCTCCACCCTCTTGGCATTTCTGTGAAGCTCCTGCCGTATTCCCCACACTGGGCTCAGCTCTGGCACTCATTCTGCTGATCTTCGGTATTTACTTCCCTCTTTTTCATAAATTTGTGTTCATGACTATTCTTCATCTCCTTCTTATTCTTTAGCTATTGATTAAGGGTGGTGTTATTTGCTCTTCTTGTTGCAGTGTATGGTTTTCAGAAAGAAGTGTGAGAGGAGTCCAACAGACTGCCATCATCCTTGGGCAGCTCAGAAACCCAGACACTCTGTTCATTTTTCTTATTTTTCCCTGCAGCTGGGAGTAAGTGGTAATGCAGCTGCTTTCATTGCTAGCCATGGTGGACTGTGTTTTATCCCATAGTGAGTGACTGCTAGAACAACAGTCTAATTGGGATAATTCTGAGTAAGTTTATTTTCTTGTATAGCTTGGTGTAGTTAGTGAAGAAAAATATTTCAGGCCATTTCTAGGGTCTCCTCACCTTCTTAGAAATTTCTGTTTTATTTTGAAATCTAGAGCATTTTCTTTTTATATTCTCATGATAAAGCAGATGTGTAAATCTAACTCACCTCTCTAACTGTTTTATGTTTATCACTGAAACCATAAATACATCAAAAGTAGATAGGTGGAGAAAACAGTAGGAGGAGGAATAGTAAGGAAGAGAAAATAGGAGGAAAAAACCTGTTTTAAATTTTGAATTATTCAGGGTAACTAGTTGTCTTTATGTCCTAGGTTGTCATAGTTGCGTTCCCCAGGAACCGGACTTTGGGGATGGAGATTAGCATGCAGGATATTCAGGAAAGAGTACCTTGGGATCAAAGTTGTGTAAGGTAGGGAAGGAAGCCAGATTAGGTACAGAGAGATAATTGATGCAGTATTATTTAGCACCTCACTGGGAGGTGGAGCCTGGGAGTTCTTAAGCCAAGTTTTTAGTAGTCATTATCTCTGGTTGGGCAGGATTATGTGGCCTTTTTAGCTCTGTCTTAATATTTGCCTATCTTAATGTATAAAAATGTTAAATATTACTTGCTCCCAGAAAAAAAGTATTTCTATTTTTGGGGAGAACATACAAGTAATTCTGGAGAAAAGGGTATTTTGTTGGTCAATTCTTGGTACTTTGAGTTCCTGTTTCAAAAAGTTTCAGTGCTACTAATGAATATTATATTTCCTTTTCAGCTTGGGCAATGGTAGATGGTGGGTCCAATGTGAAAGCCCGCACTTCCTACAATGAGAAGACCCCAAGGATCGTAGTGTCACGCTCACATTCAGGAATGGTCAAACAGGTTGCTCTTCAGACTTTTGGAAACCAGACTACCATTATCCCAGCTGGTGGTGCTGGTACGTTCCAACTCCCCTGTAGTGCCTGGGGACAGTGTCCCAGCAAGGTTAAGGCTTATGTCGGGAGAAAGATTTCATATTCCTGTGCTTGGGAAAAAAGTGCGAATGGAGAGTGTACTTTGCAGACAGGCATGGTCTCCTACTTGGTTATCTCTAGGGTGATATTTCAGTCACACGTGCCTTCTTGTCAGAAAGGACCTCACAGTTGCGCCTGGGTGGCTCATTAGGGTGAGCGTCCATGTTGATTTCCCTGCTTGGGGGGGGGGCCTGCTGCTCCCTCTCCCTCTGTCTGCTACTCCCCCTGCTTGTGCATGTGCGTGCTCTCTCTCTCTCTCACTGTGAAATAGATAAATAAAATCTTTTTTTTTTTTTTAAGAAAAAAAAAAAAAGGAAAGGAAAGAATGAAACCACCTCACTGTAGGACCAATAGACTCACTACAGTGACTGCTGTTCCTTAAATACTACAAAAGTATCTTCATGTCAGTGATGTATCAGCAACAGTGGTTTTATATATGATGTAATTTCAAAGTAATTGTGCTGTTAGGATAACTGTAGGACTATCAGGGAGAGAAGGGAAGATCAAGCACAGACCCATGCTCCCTGTGGCCCCAAGATGCCAGGGATCCTCATAAGTATTACTAGGATGACTAAACCCTGGGCACTTGTAACACCTGTGAACTCCTCAGCTTCTATGTCTGGGATGAGCCAGAGTCTGGGAGCCACTCTGTTTACTGTATGTTCTGCTCTGTTTTATTACCTGTTGCTGATCAGGTGTCAGCTTACTTTTTCTTAAAGGCCGGAGAGTAAATATTTCAGGCTTTATGAGCCACTTGTAGACTCTCTTGCCTACTATTCTTGGATTTTTGTTTTGTCACCACGCTTTAAAAATATGAAAACCATTCACAGCTTGAGGGTTGTACAGAAATAGTGCATGGCCTGGATTTGGCTCACAGGCCATTTGCCTGCCCTTGTTTTGAGTGCTGTTTAATATGACAGAAGTGTTTTAATTCAAATAAATAAGAAATTATAGTCGGAAATGTGTGTTTGAAAACCTTTTCACTACAGTAATAAAGGGAAGAGTAATGCTTATTAACTTTTAAGCCTAATAGTTTTAATTTAGTGATTACATATATGTACTTTACTTAGTATGACTTTATTATTTCCCTGTAAGCCCTCTGTTAATGTTGGTTAGGAAGGGTAATGTTCAGAATACCCAGTATGAATGGGATAAACCAGATTCAAGACCTGGTTTCTTCTCTTTGTTTAATTATTTTTAAAAAATTCTGCCTCATCAAAAAAAAAAAAAATTCTGCTTCATTACAAAAAAGGCTTGAGATTGTGTTATTTTGTCTTCTTTCAAATCCATTGTTCCTAGAAATTCAGATGAAATCTGTGGGTATTTAGCTTCAGTATAGTATTCCATAGGAAATGATACACAGTGAATGTAAAAACATTCACAAAGTAGATTTAAATTTAAAAGATTATAGATGTGTATTTGGTTAGACTTGAGAATAGCTTTGTAAAATCCTTTATATATTTTTTGCTCATTTGGATTTAATGTCTGCACTGTTAACTTTCTTGAAAAAAGAACAAAACTATTTTTAAATAATTTTAGATTTCACAGTTGTAGAGATAGTATAGAGAACTCCTGCCTGTTGTGTGCTGTTATTCTTCACAATTACTCTTAAAAAGTAAGCTACTTTTTAAATCTTTTGAGTTGTAATCTAAATTCTTTGTTTACCTTTTAGGTTATAAAGTTTTAGCACTCTTGGATGTGCCTGATAAAAGTCAAGAAAAAGCTGATCTATATATCCATGTGACATATATCAAAAAATGGGATATATGTGCTGGCAATGCCATCTTAAAAGCCCTTGGGGGGCATATGACTACCCTGAGTGGTGAAGAAATCAGTTACACTGGTTCCGACGGCATTGAAGGAGGGCTTCTTGCTAGCATCAGAATGAACCACCAAGCTCTGGTCAGAAAACTCCCAGATCTAGAGAAGACAGGACATAAATAAGCAAAGGCAATCACAGATCACAGCTCTTCCTCAGTTGAACAGTCAACGTGAAGCGTCTGGGGGCTTCAAACGCATCGGTGGAAACTCTGCATGGTTAAGGCCATCCTGAACTTTTTAAGTATTTATGAAGCATCAGAGACTTACTGTCCCTGTAATAGGATGCAAGATCAGGGAAAGTGGGTTGCTTCGTGTCTCAAGTATTGTCTTTATTTTTGAGACTATTTTCGTATGGTTGTCCTACACAAGGCGCGCGCACACACACATGCATACACACACACACACAATTTGTGAATTAAAATCTATAGCTGAGTCTACATTGTTATGAGTCACCATTTTCACACAACATCATGAATCTTCACTATTTGTTAGTACTTTCATACAGAATTGGGCTGAAGAAAGGATTGATTTTATGTAGATTTAATACTACTTTACAGTTGTATCTCATTGAAAATAAAGTAATTGGGGGCTTTTACCCCTAATTCAGATGGAAAGCACAAGAAGCCACACATTCATTAATATGCAACAAATGCTCTATTTATCTGTTGTTACTGAATATTTCTTATGGATTAAAAAAGAAAAAACTTAAATTGTTTTTTTTTCTTTGAAATTTTAATAATAAGTTCACCAGCTAGTCGAGAATATAGCTATATGATGATTGCGTTGTAATTGTAGTTTCTGTGTGTGTATTTTTGTTTTGTTTTTTGTTTTGGTACAGAAAAGTATATTTGTACCCATGGGTCCAACATTCCTGCCATCTTACTCTTGATTTTTGTTTGCTCTGTGGACATTGCATGGTCCCATCCTTTCCCTCCTAACCAACATTTAGTCTTTAACACGTAAGGTTTGGATTAAGGTTTCAGGATTAGCACTAGGATTTTGGTACATTTTCTCCTTAGGGATAAATTATGCACTATACGAATATAAATTATTCTGTTAGTTGAGTCATTTGATATTACACAAATTGAGCTAGCTTTCGTTATTTTCAAAAATTTTAGTACTTTTTAAAAACTTTGCCAGGTTTGTATATAGAGGTTCTGTCCTTACGAAGAATGATTTATGGTTGCTTTCACCATTAATAAATGGATCTGATCTAATCTCAAAGCAGTAATTTTTAAGATATTTTAATGTTTCTGTTCAGATTAAAATAACAAAGGTTAATGTTACTTTTTGATTAATTTTTCTTTTAATTCAGTAGGCAGAATCTGACTGGAAGAAAGGTGGCATATTCACTGTGTCACTGTAATTAGATCCTTGTTTTGTGAACTTTCATTGGGATGTTGGATTTCTGTTAATATGTTATCTGGAAACTTCGTGTAAACAGTACCGTTATTTCATGTGACTTTGATGTCCTTGTATTTTATAATATACTGATTAGAGGGGAAGGGGATTGCTCATTGTTTTCTTCTTCCCTTTCTTTAAAACAACTTTCCATTTCTTTTCCTATCTTGGAGGTAAAATTGACCAAAGAATGGACATCCTCTTCTGGTGGAATGTGCATATGACTTTAGGCCTGAGTTTTATAGTCTCCAGAGTCCTTTCATTCCTCCTTAGGGAACTGAATTTAGTACAAAGCACATGTTTCCACCCAGTCTCTAGCAACTGGTCACAGACCTGAAAGTGTAGTGGGCCTCGATAGGTGGGATTTGGTTCAGTGAAAATTCATACAAAGTTTTGGTAGTTGGAATACTTGATATTTAAACAGGACTTAGGGGAGTCAGAATAGAATATTGGAGACCTCATCTTTTTACTTTTCAATGAAACAATATTTTTTTCCTCAGGAGAGATGGTAGAGGCATATACTATTTCCAGAGTCCATGGTATAAGCATTTATTTAAATTGTAGTGTGTCAGACATGGGGCAAGAAGACTGGCATATTAAGAAGTGGCATTTAATTGGAGTTTTTTTTTTTTAAATATTACATGGAAACTTTAATGGAAATGAAACTAGATCATATTAGCAAGCATGATCGCTTTCGTTTTATTTTTTTATTTTTATTTTTTTTTTTTAAGATTTTATTTATTTATTTGTCAGAGAGAGAGAGGGAGAGAGCGCGAGCACAGGCAGACAGAATGGCAGGCAGAGGCAGAGGGAGAAGCAGGCTCCCTGATGAGCAGAGAGCCCGATGTGGGACTCGATCCCAGAACGCCGGGATCATGACCCGAGCTGAAGGCAGCTGCTTAACCAACTGAGCCACCCAGGCGTCCCTCGTTTTATTTTTAATTCCATTAATCTGCATGTAGATAATGACTTTGCGAAGGGCTTGTGTTGTGTACAAAAATTAAGATATTGGCTGACAGATTAATGCATTATTTTTATAATTTGTTGGGTATAGTTTAGTTACTAATGGTTTTTACGTGGTTTTGTAGAAAATTCATTTTTAATTTTTTTGTTTCTAAAAGATAATGTACATTACAGAACTAATATAACCACAAAGAACAGTATTTATATTTATTAATGTGAGACATTATCGTGCCAGAACATACCAGTAAAACACCATGAGTAAGTGAGGCATGTACTATCTCCCAGAATTACATAAATACAATTACTTCTAAAATGTAGCAAAATAACTAGAGTTGAACTTTTAGCGAGCCTCACTTCCCCAACTCCTGGTCTTCCCTTTCCTTTATCTTTGCCCTCATTTAGAGCACAGTGTTCCCTTAACCTTGAGTTTTACACATCACATTTAGTAAAAGTAGTGGCATCTGTAACTTCAGTATGTATTAGCTGTCCCTTTGCTCTGCCCTTCATCTCTACCTCATTCCCTGGTTCTGCAGCCTGTTGATATTCTTCTGTATCTGCCCCTCTTTCTGGACCAGTACTCTCCCCCAAAACTTAACCCCTGAATTCTCTCCTAGACTTACTTCTTTCAAGATTGACTGCTGAAATATTATGGTAGAACTGAGTTAAGTTCTTAGGGAGATGAAGCTGGGCAAGAATTCTGGTTGACCGTCACTTCTCAAAGATGTTCTCAAAAGGTAAAGGAAAATCACCTTCAAAACCACAAAGATTTACACAATCGAGTCTAATCCAGTGCTTCTGTCTTTACAAAGCATTTCTTCAGATCCTTTCTTCACAGAATGAAAATGCAGAAGATACAAGAATTAGGTATATAAGCCTGCTAATGAAAACCCTTCTTTTTCTGTTAGCTTTCATACTTGTGTCCCTATTTCAGTTGAGATTACAAAGGGCCTACAAGATGGGTCATATCTGGTATTGTCCTCTTTCCTCTAATTGTATTTTTTCTGGATTTTATTATTTTTCTGGATTTTAAATCAGCATTCAGATGAATTGTTTACGGCTATATGATGAAGCTAATAGTGTTTTAGTTCATGTGTTTTAAGTAACAATTGTGCAAATTCTGTTCGCTGGGTGCTCCCCTTGAATATTGGGCAAATTGGGTCGGAGGAAGTAGGGTAAGTGGCTAAGAAGAGGGTGGGAAGGAAGAAAGCTCCTGGGAAGGGTAGCAGAGGGAGAATGCCGAGCAAACCTCTGCCCTGAGCCCTGGGATCAGGAACTCTGCCCTTGTCTCAGATGTTCAAAAATTGGATCTCACTCGGGCTTTGAAGGAGACAACTATCTCATAGCAAAGCAAAAGTAAAGAAAGCTGGGGTGGCACCACCCCCTGTTCCTCAAGAAAATATCCAGCTTGCCTCTCCTTTGATAGCACCTTAAAAATGGCCTTATGGAGACCATCTTTGGCAGGTTAAAAATAGAATCTACTTGGGTTATTCTAGCTTCAGCTATTTATCTTGGCTCTGTGTTGACTGGTCCTGGACAGAAACTGATTTTTCATTTTTGATCTTGGTTGAATCTGAGCTATATTATTTGCAGTATATGCCTATAAAAAGTCTGTCTTGAAACTGTTGTATAAAAATAAACCTAGTCTATGGTTTCATTTTTATTCTAAAAAAAGTTGTGCCTTAACAATAGGGCATTGTATGTTAATAAGGGAAAATAAAATCTTTTTTTAATAGATGGGGAAAATAAGAACTTTTTGCCATTAAAATTTAAGTTCTTGTAACATTTTTAATATTAGAGTTGGGGGAAATTCATTAAAGTTAAATACAATTGATATAAACTTATTTTTGCATAACCTAGCATTTACAACTAAAGTACATTTTTATAAGAACTGGCATCTTGATGTATATAGGTCTGAAATGATACTTCATCCTTTGGTTTTTAATTTGAATTACTACAAGAACAGGATAAGGTATATTTAAAATTTCTTTTTTCTTTTAAATCATTTTAGTGTGCTATTGTATTTGTTCTACTAGTCCTCTGAGTTGCTTTGTTTTTAAAAAAAATAGCTATTCATGATACCATATCAATAATTTATTAATGCTAAAAAATACTATGTGTTATGTGACTTAACAAACGAGAACAGTTCCTGGATTGAAGGGGGGGGGGGGGATGGGGGTTCTGATTAGCAGTTACTAAGAGGGCAAGAAGAATTGAACTTTGTATTTCAAAAGAAGTTTTTGGTTTTATGAGGTGCTGTTTATGTAAGTTACATATTTTTTTTTTAATCAAAGTCTGGCAGGTATTAGCATTCCAATTTACTATTGGTTTCTGTTTTTAAAAGTTATTTTAAAATTGGTAGTGAATTAATTCTGTGGGAAAATGAGATTTATAAAATAAGTAGGTTTTTTTTTTTAAGGTAAAATAATATAAACCAAACTTGTAGAAGTTAAGGCTGATGAATAATAAAGCAACATTACATATTGTGTTTGTAAGTGTTCCCTAAAGTATTATAATTAAGTTTATTTGTATAAATTACAAAAGCAGAAACTGTGATGTTTGATTAGTAGTATGTTCTGTTAAAATTCCTTTTGAGGTATGTTCTACACATAGTTATTATTCAGGAAAGACTTGATCATCCTGTATTTTTTTTAAAAATAGGAAATACAGCATGCCAAGTCATCATTAGATCAGTTAGCCTAGAAAGACTTAATCTCTCTCCACAAGTTATCTCTTCTAAACTGTCTTCATCATTTATGCTGAGTTGAAGAGGTAACGTTTAAGGACTTTAATTCATGTTTAAAAACACGGACTTCCAATTTCCGTGTAGCATTACATCCTCCACTGGCAGGAGCCAAAGCTAGTCTTATAGTCTAACAAGAGAGAGCTTGTTCTGCCATGATGAACTGTGGTGCTCCCAATGGATTTTCCCCCCTTTAATGATGTTACTTAAGCTACTGGATGTATATATACGCATGGGGTTGAGTTTACACGTAATGGTGTTTCCTGCTCATGTCCCTGCCTCTTCAAACTTTGTTTTTTTAATAGACCTCACTTCCTGTCGATCTTTTTTCTTATAATGGGCTAACATTGATGAGAGGAATTAAAAATAAATACCTTTGAATACTCCTGCCCTAGTCACACATTTAAAGCTATGGAGGAGCTAGTCCATTTCCTGGTGCCAAGCCATGCTTGGGCACCAGACTTCTCTTGGCATGCTGTATCCTGCCTCACCCACAGCACCAAATTAAGGGGGTCCTGACTTTAATCTCTACTGAGAAGTTAACTCTCCTCTGTGTTTTTAGAGCAGTTATTTTGTATCTCACCTATAGCACTCATTTTTATATGTGCTGTTGTAAATTTCTTAAGGACAGGGATTGTCTTGGTGATTTTTGTATTTCCACATCAACCCCAGCAGCTAGCCCAGTGTCTTGAATAAATTAGGTGCTTAATGTGTGTTGAACTAAATTGAGTAAAGGAGTACTACTAGAATAAGCATTTTTCATGCTTTGATTGGGTAAACTGATTGCTTTGTTTGACTCTGCCAATATTTATGATTATCACCTCATGCACACTAAATTATTTTTAAAAGTTTTGCTTTCTTTAGATACTACCCCATGGACATTTAGCTCTAGAAAATGTGATTGCTTCCAATGAAATGACTGTCCCAAACTCTCTGCTCCTGGATATACTTTGCCAAACTGAAATTTGAATTTTCTGAATAAATTGGTCATGTCTGAAAGAGATGGTGTGCTGCATCTTGCATCTGCCTTTCCCACCTCTTTTTTTTAAACTAGGGTGACATACATGCATATGTATGTTTACCATTTTAACCATTTGTAAGTGCACAATTCAGTGGCATTAAATACATTCACAATGTTGGACAACCGTCACCACCATGCTTTTGAAGAACCTGTTCATCATCACAAACACAAACTCTACCCATTGAGTCCTCCCCATTCCCCTGTTCACCTCAGCCCCTGAAGCTACTCTTTTCTATGAATGCATCTGCTTTTGAACTCCTAATTTTCTGAGATTCTCTCACCATGTATAGGAAAGGCATCTGTTTGAGAAGGGGTGTACAAGGCAAATGTAGTCGTATAGCAAAATTACATCTTGCATTCTTAGATTTAAGATAGAGGGAGCTTAGAAAAAGCAAAAGAAGCTAAGATAAGGACAAATATATAGAAAGGTAGTAATAGAAACTGTGATTAGAACGATCTCCAAGGTGCTTGTTTTCCTCAAGTCTTACAGATAATAAAAAGATGTATCAGCCCCATGTTATGAATTTGATTATTTCATATCTTTGACTTCTGCATCAGCAGATGTATACTATTTGTTAATATAAATAATAGATAATTCTATTTTTTTTAAAGATTTATTTATTTATTTGACAGAGAAATCACAAGTAGGCAGAGAGGCAGGCAGAGAGAGAGGAGGAAGCAGGCTCCCTGCTGAGCAGAAAGCCCGATGTGGGGCTTGAACCCAGGACCTGGGATCATGACCTGAGCCGAAGGCAGCGGCTTAACCCACTGAGCCACCCAGGCGCCCCTAGAGAATTCTATTCTATATCCTAATAGAAAATTAGGATATAGACCATTATTTTAAAAATTGTTTATAGAATCTGAGTATTTTGAAAGCACAAAAACTTTAATCTGAAGTATAGTTGACACAATATTATGTTAGTTTCAGGTGTACAATGCTGATTTACAATCCTATACATTGTGTTATGCTCTCCAGAAGGGTAGCTACCGTCTACTGTCATCATGTGCTAGTATCACACCAGTGATTACATTGTCTATTCTGTATCTTTTATCCTGGTGACTTATTCATCCCATAACTAGAAGCCTGTGCCTTCAACTCATCTTCCCTATTTTGCCCATTCTTCCATGCCCTTCCCTCTGGTAATTACCAAATTGTCTTCTATATTTATGGGATGGATCTGTTTCTGCTTTTTGTTTGTTTTTTCATTTGTTTTTTAGATTCCACATATAAGTAAAATCATATGTCTTTTGCTGTCTGACTTACTTCTGTTAGCATAATATACTCTAGGTCCATTCATGTTGTCACAAATGGCAAGATATCAATCTTTTTTTTTTAAGGTTGTGTAATCTTCCATGGTATACATACCACATCTTCTTTCTCCATTCATCTATCAATGGACACTTAGTTTGCTTCCATATCTTGGCTATTGTAAATAATCCTGCAATAAACAAAGGGCTTCATATATCTTTTTGAATTAGTGTGTTCTTTTTCTTTGGGTAAATACAAAGTAGTGGACTTACTGGCTTATGTATATTTCTAATTTAAAAAAAAATTTAAAGATTTTTATTTATTAGCGCACATGAGAGCACAGAAGGAGAGTGAGAGGGAGAAGCAGACTCCCCACTAAGCGGAGAGCCCTATGCAGGACATGATCCCAGAACCCTGAGAGCATGACCTGAGCTGAAGGCAGACACTTAACCCACTGAGCCATCCAGGTGCCCTTGCAGTATTTCAATTTTTAAATTTTTGAGGAATCTTCGCACCTTTTTCCACAATTGTTGAACCAATTTACATTTCCACCAACAATGCATAAGGGTTCCTTTTTCTCCATGTTCTTATTAACAGCTGTTGCTTCTTGTCCTTTTGATATTAGCCATTCTGACAGGTATAAAGTGATATCTCATTGTTTCGATTTGCATTTCCTTGATCATTAGTGATGTTGAGCAGCTTTTCATGTGTCTGTTGGCCACCTGTATGTCTTCTTTGTAATGTTTTTTCAGTTCCTCTGCCCTTTTTTTTTTTTTAAAGAAACACTGGATCCTTTTTTAAAATTTTAAATTCTGGCATAGTTAACATACAGTGTTATATTAGTTTCAGGTGTACAATATAGGGATTCAACACTTCCATACATCACCCAGTGCTCATCACGTGTGCTCTCCTTAATCCTCATCACCTATTTCACCCATCCACCACCCACCTCCCCTCTGGTAACCATCTGTTCTCTATAGTGAAGTGTCTGTTTTTTGGTTGGTGTCTTTTCTTTGTTCATTTGTCTTTTCTTAAATTCCACATATGAGTGAAATTACATGGTATTTGTCTTTCTCTTATTTTGCTTAGCATTATACTCTCTAGCTCCATGTCATTGCAGATGGCAAGACTTTCTTTTTTATAGCTGAATAATATTCCATTTAAAATATATACCACTTCTTTATTCATTCATCTATTGATGAACACTTGGGCTGCTTCCATAATTTGGGTATTATAAATAATGCTGCTATAAACATAGTGGTGCATGTATCCCTTTGAATTAGTGTTTTTTGTGTTTTGGGGGTAAAAACCCAATCGTGCAATTATTGGATCTTAGGGTAGTTCTATTTTTAACTTTTTGAGGAAGTTCCATACCGTTTTCCACAATGGCTACTACAGTTTTTGTTCCCAGTAACAGTGCTAAAAGAGTTCCTTTTTCTCCACATCCTTGCCAATACTTGTTTCTTGGGTCTTTTAATTTTGCTGTTCTGACAGGTGTGAGGTGATATCTCATTGTCATTTGGATTTGAATCTCCCTGATGAGAAGTGATGCTGAACATCTTCTCATGTGTCTGTCGGCCAACTGGATGTCCTCTTCTGAGAAATATCTGTTCGTGCCTTCTGCCCATTTTTAATCAGATTATTTGTGTTTTTTTGGCATTGAGTTGTATAATGTCATTATATATTTTGGATATTAACCTCTTACTGGATATGCCATTTGCAAATGTCTTCCTCCATTCAGCAGGTTGCTTTTTGTTTTGTTGGTTTCTTTCTTTGTGCAGAACTTTTTAGTTTGTTGTAGCCTGAATAGTTTATTTGGCTTTTGTTTCCCTTGCCTGAGGTGACATATGTAGAAAAATGTTATTAAAGCCAAAGTCTGAGAGATTACTGTCTATGTTTTCTTCTAGGAATTGTATGGTTTCATTTAGGTCTTTTGTCCATTCTGAGTTTGTTTTTGTGTATGGTGTAAGAAAGTAGTCCATTTTCATTCTTTTGCATGTGGCTGTCTAGTTTACCCAACACCTTTCGTTGAAGAGACTGTTTTTTCCCCATTGTGTATATACTCTTGTCTCTTTTGTTGTAGATTAATTGACCATATGGTGTGGATTTCTTTCCGGGCTCTCTATTCTGTTCCATTGACCTATGGGTCTGTTTTTGTGCCAGCACCATACTGTTTTGATTACTATAGCTTTGTAGTATATCTTGAAATCTGAGATTAGCACAGAAACATTTTTAAATGTCTCAGCTCTTTAACAATTTCAAGGATTACTTTCTTCCACCCTTTTAACTCTTTAGGGTGGCTCTTTTTTTTTTTTTAAGATTTTATTTATTTGAGAGAGAGGGCACAAAAATGGGGGGAGGGGTAGAGGAAGAGGGAGAAGCAGACTCCCTGCTGAGCAGGGCTCTATCACTAGACCTCAGGATCATGACCTAAGCCAAAGGCAGACACTTAACCAAACGAGCCACCCAGGTGCCCCTTTGGGAGGGTCTTATCAGGAATATCATTTTAGAGTTTCCAAAGTACTTCAACCCGGGTTCAAGTTTTCCCAGAAGAGGGATGACCCTGAGAGTGCCAAGTACCACCTGATATTTCAGACATTATATATCTTTTTAAAAATTTTTTTCAATTTCTGAGAATTTTAACTTGTCTTGTTCAGTTTGAAACTCAGACCATGGAGGGGAAAAAAAAGAAACAACAACAACAAAAAGATTCATAGTGAATTCACTGATGGAGTCAGCACCTCACATGGTCTCCATTTACTCTCTAGAACTTCTATCCCTTCCTCCCAGCCAGTGCTGTTTACCAGCCAATCGTGCTTTGGGGATTAACATGAGAACATGAGGAAACAAAGGAGTCCATATTGTTGACAGAGAGCAGAGTAGTTTCTTTTCCAAATAAGATTTCTGATCATGAAACAAGATTTCCACAGCTCTGGTGGGAGTTTCTCCCAGATAAGTACTGGGTCAGATCTTATTTCACAGTAGGAATGCAAACAGCCATTTGTGAAAGATTTTCTTTCTGTTTTCAGTGAATTTAGTTCTCTAGTTGGATTAAGATCTTTGGTTACATCAAATCTCCAGTTGGCAGAAGACCAGGCCTAATTTTTCAAAGAGAACATTGTCATGGAAAATATTTTTAAAAGTGGATGTAATTTTTGCCTAAAGCAGCTGTTAGTAGGTAAGCAGAGGAGTGTCATGGGGCGGGAGGAAAACAATCTTGCTCGAATACACTTTTTATTCTCTGGAGAAGGGATAAAACATTCCTCGGTGTGTCAAACGGTTGTTTTGGACTGCAAGCCAAAGGTCCTAAAACCTCAGTGGATTAAATATCTCAACAAAAGGAAACATTTAAAATTGTAAAGTATGTCAGAAAACAAAATGATACTGTACTAACAGTAAGAGCTGAATTTCCAGTAGTGATAGGTCACCCGCAGCCCTGGACCCCTACAAAGTGACAGGGCAGATCTGTAGATCTGTGAAACTTGCGGCCCATGGACAGTTGGGTTATCAAGCAGTGTGAGAGACAGGCATTGGGAACCTCCAGCAAGGAGAGCGTTGAGTAGGCAAGTCACTGCCAGGACTCTGGTGCAGCAGCACCTGCATTTGAACACCCTTTTGTGTCTCTTCAGCTGTAAGGGTCCTGAGCAAGGCGCTCAGACATGAAGGGGCATAGCAGCAGTACCACCCACAGGGGTGCTGTGAGATGAAATGAAGTAAAATACGGAACGATCGGCGAACAGTTATACAAGCCCTGAAGATTGCACGCTGCCCGCTTCCACACACCAAGCAATACCACCCCTCCCACCCCCCAGGCTTTTTTTGATTGTCCGATCTGAAGCCTTCTGCTCCAGGCTGTTTTTATTTGGCAAGACTCTCTTGCTCTCTAGAAACAAAACTTAACTCAAATTAACCTAAGAAAATGATTTATTGGGGTGCCTGGGTGGCTCAGTTGGTTGAGTGTCTGCTTTTAGCTCAGGTCATACCAGGGTCCTGGGATCCCACTCCACATCAGGCTCCCTGCTCAGAAGGGAGCCTGTTTCTCCTTCTCCCTCTGCCTGCTGCTCCCCGGCTTGTGCTCTCCCTCTCTGTCAAATAAATAAATCTGTCCTATAGGCTGTCTTGCTCCACAAAATGGGGAACATGGCTGTCAGCAAGCCCAGATCCACGTTATTCCAGCAGTCTCCACATGCATGCAATAGTCTTCTGTACTAACTTCACAGGAAAGTCTTGGAAAGGATGGTGGTGGGTTTGGTTGGGACACATACCCTTGCCCTTCCTAAACTCTCTTTCCAAAACACAAGCCAAGGTCTGTTAAAAAAAAAAAAAAAAAAAAGGGAAAAAGCATAACAGAGGAAACAGTAGCAACCAAGGATTTATCTGTGAGGATGAGATGAAGGAACTCCACTCATCCTCAGCCAGTGCCCATCTGTGAAGAGCAGCTGACAATTGTCAGATTTCTCACTTGTTCCTTCCTGATTGGAGGCCCAGGTCTCAATGACACCCCAGCTCTGCAGCAGCAGGTTGTGTCCTCCAATGCCTAAAGCCTTAAAGGCCAATTTCTTGGCCCCTCTTCTGTGAGGTATTGGGCTGGAGAGAGGCAGAAGATACACAGATTGGCCTGCCCCCTTGTGTTTATGGTCAGAATTTATTTCCCTCTCAGGATCTCTGATCCTCCTGTAAATTTCCAGGAGTCGAGGCAAAAAGTCATTACTACTATCTTGGTCTGAGTGATTGTGCCCTCTGCTGGCATGTAGAAACCCATGTGGAGATCAGTGGACAAGGCAGAAGGCAAATGGGAAACAGCGAACACAGCAGGTTTGAGTGTGTTGAATGCCGGGTGCCTGGAGGCCAGAGTGCCCATCCTTCTTGCTTATCCCTCGTGTTGGCATGAAGGGTTGGCCTCATTCTGGAAAGAGGAGAATGTGAGGTCCTAAGTCCTTTGTGGATTTTCAATATGGTGGATGAACTCAGATGAAGTATTCGGAAAGATAGAGGTTGTAAAAAAATGAAATATTCCAGATTTGTCCAATCTAATAATTCTTAATCTAACAGGCCAAGCATGAAAGCTTGGTCTTGTGAGGCTTGTAAGCATGAAAGAGCCTTGTGAAATGGCTAACAGATGAGGACAGGAATGCTCTGGAGTCAACATCAGCCCTCCTTTGGGAGGACTTGAGTCCATGGTGAAGCACTGTGGGAACAGAGATGATATTTCTGATAAAAGCCAACCATAGAGGTTAAGAGGGAACCAGAAAACAATCCTTTATGGGTTAGTGCTTTCAAAGCACTAACATTTAGAAGTGATTTTGAAAGAATGGCCTAAATCCTAAGAATTCTTTATTATAATGGAAAATAAAAAGGCATTTTAAAAAACTTGGTTATAAATTTGTTTAATATTCCTGACTTCTGTGTTAGCAATTTCTAAGATTGTAAAAATTCCAGGGAGGTACTCTTTATCCTTAGAAATAAATATTTTGTTCAGTTCCATGAACTCAGTTGTTTTATGCCAACCTGAACCCACAGCCCTGATTAGTTGGAATCTTTGCCCTGACTCTTCTGGTTATAGGAAAAAAAAATTACACTTGCCTTAGTTTGCTTTGGGTTGCCATGACGAAGTTCCATAGACTGGGTGTCTTCAACAACAGAAATGTATTGTCAGGTGGTTCTAGTGGCCAAAAGTCCAAAATCAATGTGTCACCGGGGTTGGTCCCTCCTAAGAGATGTGAAGGGAGATCTATTTCTCAGCTCTTCCCTAGTGTCTGGTGTTTGCTGGCAATCTTTGGTGTTCCTTGGCTTGTAGAACATCACTCTAATCTTCACCTTCATCTTCACACGGCATTCTCCTTGCGTGTGCCCGAATTTCTCCCTTTTATAAGGACACCAGCCATACTGGATTATGGGCCCACCCTGCCATCTCATCATAACTAATTACATCTGCAAAGAACTTATTTCCAAATAAGGTCAACATTATGAGATAACAGGAATTTTGGTAGGGAGCCAATACACCATGTAATAATATACCTAGGAAGAACTAGGATAAGGGTAAAAATGAGATAGGGATTATATGTAAGAACTCCAAAACCATGGTAGTAACATTTCTAGTGGCAGAAAGAGTTTTCCGTGATCTTAATCCTTTATGAGTTTTTTGTTTGCTTTTTAAGGAATTAAAAGTATTTCAAAGCATCTGGCATATTCGGCTTTTGAAAACTTTAAGCTTCAATTAACGTGTAAACGCTTTGAGATACTCAATTTATTAAATTTATAGCCCTTGGTGTATTTTTTTATGTAAGTAGTCTGAGCATATTTAGATGAATATTTAATTTAAGACGAGAAATTGAATATTAGAAAAATAGTAGTGAACGTCCCTCTTTAGGAAAGAGAGTCCAGTAGATGTTCATGAATCTGTTGGTGGGAAGCTGCAGCAGAGAATCTGATATGGAGTCTCCTGAAACTCACAGATGCTTCTGCCCATTTCCCAGCCTCTCAGAAAAGACAAGAGCCACACTTCGGAATGCTGTGTCCTAGGCTGAGCATGGCAGGAGCTGGGTCTGGGAGGTGGATTGTGTGAAGGACTTGGAATGCTTAGCTAAGGCCGATTTTCAAATATCTTTTAATTGCACAATCTTTGTATGAAAATAATATCTTACATGGAAAGTTAGTGTGTAAAAGGGATTGCAGCCAATATTCTCCATTGTCATCAGAGCAGGTTTTCATTGAGTGTTGTCTTTGTGTCACTCGCCTCAGCATCACCTGGAGATACTTCAACTGGTAGATTCATGGGCCTGGGGTAGACTCCCTGATGCTGTGGTTTAGCTTTGGGGCCCAGGAATCTGCATTTGAACACATTCCAAGGATTTCTTATATACACACTAAAGTTTAAGAGTTGCTTCTTTCTTCAGCTTAATAGATGTTCTGGCAAAAATTTGGCTTAATCTGTGTTAAACTAAGAATCTGGGTTCAAATCCTACTTGGTCTACTTCATAGTTCCTTGATCTCGACACAGAACCGATGTGTACCTCAGTTTTGCTACATCAAATGTTGTTGCGAGGGTCCAGCTAAACTATACATGTTAAGCCCTCAGTACAGAGCTCAACAATGCCGAGTGTTCACTAGGTATTTATCACGGCTAATTCCACCCTCATCCTTATCACTACCACGCCTGTTCTTACAATGACTTCCACTGCGTTGAGTTGTGTGGGATAGCTCCGGGGAATTCATCCCCACCACTAAGTAAACAAACTCCTGCTTCTAGTCCCCCTGGCAGTTTCCACACTGGCCTTGGGAGACAAATTGCAAACCACCCCCTGCAGCTTGGATGCCTGCCCTCAGAGGTGGGGCTCACATTCTAACCATGGATTTTTTTCTCCCGCCATCCTCTTTCCCAGTGGGTGGGTCTTGGTTGTTCCAGTTGTTCTAGTCCAGTGGTCCTCACCCATTAAAATCCATGCGAATCATCTCGGAATCTCACTGAACTCTGGGTTGGTGGGGTCTGGGGTGGGTGGAGAGGCCACATTTCCAAAATGCTCTCAGGAAACCACTGTGCTGCCCATACAGGCAGGATACCCAAGAGATTAGAGGCTCAAGATAATGATGTATCTCTGTGGTTCTCCGTGGATCCACCAAGGTAGGTGCTGCTCCAGCCACAGAGCCCGTATCTACGTCACCCGAGAGAACTTACGGCCTGCCGTCTGCTTCAGGGGCTCCAGATAAAGATTCCTACAGTGGGTGGTACTTTCCCAATTCCCAGGACATCTTACACTTCCGTTATCTGCATGTCATATATGTCATTTTTAGATGAATAGGAACTTGACTTTATTTATATAGTTATTATTATGATTGTTATTTTACAAAGTAGAGGAGCTGGAGAGATGTATGAACTTACCATTGGCTTCTCCCTGAGTGTGGCATGAGCTTAAAGAACACCCTCCATCTTTATAGTTAGAGAGGGCTACTGGCTGACTTTCAAAATTGAGAAGAAGAATAATAAGAAGGAAATTCCTCTAAAGATATTATGAAATTGCTATTGGCTTCTTTTGTTAAAAAAAAGGAACTTGTGATATAGGTCATTTAAAATAAAAATAAATAAACCTCCTGACAGCGCCCACTTCCTCCTTTTGTCTTGGCTGTAAATCTGGTTTCTAGAGAGTGAAGTATCAAACTTTGCCACACAGGGGAAGCAGAGCATCGCTCTTTCCACACCAAGGAGGAGAAAAAGCCCCGTTTCGATTTTGGGTCTGAATTTCAAAATCCTGAAGTCAGAACTGAAAACAACAGAAATTGTCTCACCAGTCATAACCCTCTTTGGCCTGTTGAAGTTCCCAGGTATAACTTTTTAACTTAAGAGTTTACTTAAGAATCGTGTTTGAGGTAAACTCTGTTTTAAGGGGAAGCAGCTGGTGTCTCTTTGTGACTGTGTCTGGCCCCACCTGTCTTGTGATGGGGCAGTTCCGAGGGGGCAGATGGTGCAGCAGGAGTGGGGCACTGATTAATTTCAAGAGATCAAGATGCCCACGGCTTCTAGCAAAATCCATCAGGCTATCTCAGTTGGGGTGGGGGCGTAGACAAGATGCCTTTGGGGACACAAAAGGGATTTGGAAGACTGCTGTGTCTAAGGAACAAAAGCAGAAGGTAATCTTAAAGAATCACTTTAAACAGGAAAGGCACTTCACCTGGAAGAATCATTTTGGGAACATTTGGGTCACTCAAACTGCTGTTGACAGTGCCAGCTGTTTCAGAAGGGCATAGGGTTTATTTTTATTTTTTTTTTACTGGGTATTATGACGCGGGCCTTTGAAGGTAGACAGTTTTGGACGTACTTCTATTTTGTCTCTAGGCAAACTGACCAAATCTTACTGCTCTGTGTTCTCAGGTGGAAAATCAGGCAGAAGAACGATGCTTTAAGGCTCCATAAAACATGGACGCAAGCTTTGTGTTCTGTCATTCAGCTGTCGCCTCGGGTCATGCAAAAAAGACTACATGTTTCGGGAAGGCAGGAATTATCACTGTATCCGCTTCCTCTCCTTCCAGGCTGGAAGGTGGAACACAAAGGAAGGTTTATTTTGTTTTGTTTTAAATATTTTTTATTTATCTGACAGAGGGAGAGACACCGCGCGAGAGAGGGAATACAAGCTGGGGGATTGGGAAAAGTAGAAGCAGGCTTCTGCCAAGCAGGGAGCCCAATGCAGGGCTCGATCCCAGGACTCGGATCAAACCTGAGCCAAAGGCAGACACTTCATGACTAAGCCACCCAAGCACCCCTCAAAGGAAGGCTTTTAAGGCAGATGCTGGAAACTGAATGGCGTGATAGCGGTATGCCTGTTCCCTCAGGACTGAGTCGCCCGCTCAGCTGAGCTGCCCACAGGATGTGCGGCCAAGCAGGCACTCTGTTGGGTGTCACGCGGGTGAAAATGTGGCTACAGTTCACCAGAGCCATCACAGAGACAAGGGTCCGAGGTGACCTGCAGCCAGAGAGTGCTGGAGTGTGGGGTTGCTTGCCGGTAAATCCAGTGAATTCCTCAACTCTGTGACATCTCATTTCTGCGCTGCAGACCCATAAACGCAGCTGCCTATCTGAGACACTCCCTGAAGGTGTTTCTTCCCGTTAACCCTGTGGCTGCCTGAGGGCTCCCTGCTCCAGCTCCAGAGCCGGTCTGGATTCGTCCCTTTCCCCTCATTCTTTCCTGTAAGTGACTGGCAACTTTTCTTTCTATGTTCCACATGCACCTTGCACCTGTTCACCTCTCCATCTTTCTTACGACCGCCAAGTCTGGTAACAACCGAGTGCAAATCAAGGAAGATTATCCTCTCTGGCTGCCTCTTCCCCAATCCATCTTCCACCCAAAACTCTGAGGGATTCTTGGAAATGTAAATCATAGCCTATGGACCTACTTAAAATGCTTTAATTTCAGCCCATTGCCCTTGTAATGCAAATGTCTTATAGTGGCCTCTGGTCAAAGCTCTAGGCCCTGTGCTGGTTTGCCTGGGGCTGTCTTAGTTTTAGGGAAGTCCTGTGCCCCAGGATACCTCTTATCTCTATGGACCCGGATGGTGGGTCACCCAAAACTCTGAGGACCTCATTTCCTCCCTTCTCCAGGCGCCTCCCACTTCACTTTGCCACATACTCTCTGGCTTCGAGCCATGCTGACCTCCTCATCGCCCCTTCAGTAGGCTGAGAGTTTCGTGACCTCAGGCTGCTGTCTCTGCGCTTCCTTGTGTGACTCTTCTCTCCCAGCTGTCACATGCTGTCTTTGTCATCTCCGGGGTCCTTCACGGAACCCCTTCCCCATATGCTGATCTTACTCTCTATGTGCCTGCTTTAAGCAATACCCCCTTGGCGGGGACACTTCTTGAGATTTGAGCCTTTTTGTTCTTTATTCACCTGGCATAGTGCCCAAGACATAATCCTTGCTCAGTAAATATTTGCTGAAGGAATTTTTACAAACATGAGCACCTCAGGTATCTTTCCGTTAGGCCTGACTAAACCTCCTTCTAGTTCGTTACACTCTGCATTCTCATCCTGGTCTTCTCAGCTTAGTTCAGGGACTGGAGAACTGAAATGAGTTGAAGCATAGACAACAGGCCCATTCAGGAGCCCTGCCCGCAGAGATCTGATTTGTAGGTGGGCAGCTGAGCTCACCATGCAGCGTTTCAGGTGGCCCTCCCCATGCCAACCATCCCCCTACACCCCGCATGCCCAGCCTGCCCTTGGAGTCTTCCAACTCTCTCCATTCAACATTCAATTTAACAAATACCTCCTAGTTCTTGGGGCTACAAAGGGGAGAGACATAGCCTTTTACTTCAATTATGTCTAGTATTTTCTTTTTTTAACCTAAGAACCAGATTAAATAGCACCGTTTATGAAACCTTCCTTAAGTCCCCTCACAGAATTACTTGCTCTGTATTCTGTGCTACCAATAATATATTTCCCTATTTTAAGACAGGAACCAGGAATTTTGTCTGATCACTTGTCAACCTCTTCCAAGAGACTATATTGTCGCCAAAGGCCAGGATCCACTATATCCAAAACGTATGTTCCTAAGTTTAACAAATGGTGGGTGCTCAACAAACATGTAGGATGGATAGATAAATGGGTGAACATTGCACTCACAGTCAAGCTTAGAGAGAAAAACACATAACCCAACAGCCACAGTACTATGGAGTATGTGTTATACAGAGAAGCAATTACTTGTGCTGGGCTTGGCAAAGGTTTTGGGGAATCCACAAAGAGAAGGTAACAGCTGAGTGAGTTTGGAGATGAAAGGGTTTGAGAACCAGGTGGGAAAGAGGACAGGATAAGCCAGAAGTGGGCACAATGTGAGAGGAAGTTCCGTCAATGACAGGCCTGAGCAACAGGCAAATACACCTGTGGGGAAAGAGGGCTTTGGGAGCAGGGCCTGTGGAAGGAACTGGGGAAGGCTGGGCAGAGTCGCTAGAAGCCATGGGAGGCAGGCAGAGATGAAGGACAGTGGCTTAATGAAATCTGTGTTCCACAGAGATAACTGGATCTCTGTGGATAGAGGATTGAGGATAAAGAGCCTGAAGGCAGGGAAGCCAGTTAAAAAGCCTTTAGTAGAAGACAACAAATGAGCGCTGAAATTTGGGCGGGGCAGTGAACAGAAGATGAGGGGTGTGGCAGGCAGAATCATGACCCTCCAAAATGTCTGTGTCCAGAATCCCAGAACTTGTGAGTTACCTCCCATGCCAAAGGGGAACTGAGGTTGCAGATGGAATTAAGTTTGCTCACCTTCTGGTTTTGAGATGGGAGTTTCTCCTGGGCTATCGGGGAGGGGCACCCAATGCAATCCCAAGCATCTTTAAAAACAGAAAGTGGACGACAGAAGAGAGAGACCCAGAGAAATGGCAGCAGGAGAAGGATTCAGCCTAATGTTCCTGCTGGCTTTGGAGATGGAGGACAGGGGCCAGGAACCCAGGAGCGCAGGCGGCCTCCAGAAGCCTGACGAACCAAAGAAGCAGGTGCTCCCCTGAAGACTTCAGAAAGGAGCACAGCCCTAATGTCACTTGAATTTTAGCCTAGTGACGCTTGTCAGACTTCTGCACTCTGCAACTGTGAGATAACACATATGGGTCATTTAAATGATCAATTTTGTGGTAATTTGTTAGAGCAGCAATATGTTAATGCATATAAGGAGTTTATGTGGGAGACACACCAAGGCAGGATTGAAGAGGAAACTAGTTTGTCGTTGTTCTCTAGCTACTCTTTCATCTTTGGTTGTGGGTCTCAGTTAGTGAGTTCTTCTGTTAAAGCAGCGCTTAGCAGAAAGATGCAAATGGCGGGAAGAGATATAGACGGCGCCTGCAGATGCCCAGGGAGACAGAGGCATGTGAATGGCTGCAAGACGGCCGCGCTGGCGCAGGTAACTGTGTAAGGAAGGTAGGAGGAAGAGCAGTGTGTGGGGCGGGAACAGGTTCCAGTTTGGACCATGCAGTCAAGACTCTAGGGGCCATCCGACTAGAGCCAGCCATGCGGTAACCAGTTGCAAACATGGGTTAAGAGCTCAGGGCGGTCAAGGCTGTAGCCACACGACAGTGTTACAGGAGGCCCCTGCCACCTTGGCATGGAGTCAGGGTGCTCCTGGAGGCACTTAACATGGGAGGAAGAGGGCGCAATCTTTGGGGCAAGCCAAATAGACTGATAACATAGGAAACTCTACTATTATTTAGCACAAGTTCAAAATAATTGACAGACTAAAGGAGAATGTATTTTCAACAGGAATAGCTTATATACGGGTCGTATTAATTTTTCTCTGGACCGTCACATGCTTACGGTGGCTGGTGTGTCTGTGACCTGCACATACTGGGGAGTCCTTTGGGGGGCTGTACACTTTTTCACTTACTCAATGGATTTCGCTTATCTTTCTACTGCCTAGTCTGCAAATTCTTTGCAGAGCAAAGTTTGGTAACCATCTATATGATAGGGTAAAAATTTTGACTTTAAAACACTAGGACGTTTTATTTAATTTCTTTGAAATACTGAAATACTGCAAATGCTGATGGTAGGAAAGAGAACCCCCTATGTAAGTAAATACTTTAAAAAACGGATAATTTATGAGTATGTTCAGTGTTTTGGAACAAGATTTACATATAAAGTGGTTTTCTAAATTGCCCTAAAATATTTTTGAGCTTTTAGCATTTCCTTTGCTTACAGTTTTAGATTGCTTTGTAAGCTCTTACTCCACAGAAAGTACAAAGGTACATGTTAGGCCTGTTAACCAGAGTTCTTTCAAATTCTGATTTAGGGGAGTCTCAAAAACCAATGAAGTTTTCTGCCTGCTGCACTTAGAAGAAACCAAGTTGCACTTTTATCTGGATTGGTACCTCACCAGACAAGACAACAGTCTTTGTCACTCTTGACCACTCTCTCCCTCTTTTGAGAGCACTGAGAACATCTGTTTTTCTATTTAACCTTCATGTGCTCTAGCCTGCTTTCCCTTTAGCTAAGATTATGTATTTCTCAAGGAAACGAGATGTAAAGAAGAAAACTCCAAATATTCTGAGGGTCTCCAAGCACCTTATTGCCCACATATGGCAGTTAGTAAATGTTTGTTTGAGATATGAGAACAGGACAAATTTTCCACTAGCATTTAAAAAAATTTTTCAACCTTTCTATACACTGTGTTCCTAGTTTGGGGGATCTTTTTCCTATTCTGTAGAAAACAGGAAGCCAAATCTTTGGAGTCTCAAAACCACTCAAAAGCTAAGAAGTAGGTTGAAATGTCTTAAAGCTGAACACTAGAAAACACACACACACACACACACACACACACACACACACACACACAATAATACCCATACAAAAAACCCTGCATAATTGTTCAGTATAAATTGTAATTAGCTAAACATGCCTTAAAAAGGTCATTTTCAGAAAAAAGCAAGGTCTATCTGCAAAAGACTCATGCCACAATCAGTGAAGGGCCAAGTAAACGGTGAAAGCATATTGAGAGAGGCGTGTACTTGTTATAAAGGTGATGCCTCCACCCAGTACCCAGAATACCATATGGAGGGGCACCTGGGGGGCTCAGTCATTAAGCGTCTGCCTTCTGCTCAGGTCATGATCCCAGGGTCCTGGAATCAAGCCCCGCATGGGGCTCCCTGCTCAGTAGGGTATCTGCCTTTAACTCTGCCCCTCCACCCACTTGTGCTTGCTCTCTCTCTCTCTCAAATAAATGAATAAAATCTTCAGAAAAAGAATAAAAGCACCCCAGATGGAGTGTGGAGTACCTGCCATGACCCACTTGCTTTGTGGTGCCTGATATTTGCTCTTGTTCTTGTCATTCCCCCGTTTAAGTCTGGGTCTTCCAAGTCTGGCTTATACATATGGTCTGGGCTGTGTTTATGGGTCCACCTTCTTACAGCTTTCCCCCTGGGCCACCTCAGAGTCCACAGCCATGTCTTCTCTGTGGGCACCACACTTAGCCTTTGATTTCTGGGCTCTGTCCTGGGTCTCTCTCACCCACCTCCCACCCCCAGCCCAGCCTCCGCTTCTCCTTTGCCTGCCTCTCATTTCTTGTATGTGCCATTTTCTCTTTTTGGAATGAGTCCCCATTGCTCTTCAGTTTGGATGGCTAACCACTAACCCTTTCTTCCTTTTCTTCCTCCTCCTCTCCTTCTTCCCTCCTCTCTTCCCCTGCTTTCTTTCTTCTTCTTCTCCTTCTTTTTCTTCTCCTCCTCCTCCTCCTTCTTCCCAGCTTATGTGATGTCACATGTTTTCCGATGGCTTCCCTAAATAACACCTCTTCCCTTAGGGTTTAACTGTAATTTCCTTTGTGCTCAAATAGCACCCTATTTTGGAGGACTTATCACAATACACTATTTATTCCTATGCCAATCTTATTTCACTAATCTTGAGGACACAAACTATCATCCGTATTAGCTGCTCAATAAACATTTTTTGAAAAAAGAAATGAAAGAAATATTTGAGGCTTGCCATGTGGTTTTGATGAGCTAGAAAGCTATAAAACGTGTTTTGACTAAAGAAAGATCTTTCTTATCTGGTATGTTCTGTATGATTTCATAGACTTGTCAGGACTAATACCTAACATTTGTTATTTCTCTGTCACTGAAGTTAATTTACCTCAGAAGCTTCCATTTTCTTTCAAGGCGAAATTCTTCATCTTGCCACCTTCAGATAACTCAATCTATTTCCCATTTAAAGGTCTCTCTGGGGTAAATTCTCAGTTAAATCCACAGGCTTTCTCTTACCTCTCTCCCCTACCCCTTTATGTTGTGGCCCCAGGGTTGAGGGAGGAATCCCTGGCTTCCGGGTTAGTCTAGCTCCTGAAGGGAAAGTAAATCCTTGCCAATTCTCTCCATGTAGGCAACTACGGTGGTGGTGGGGAAGGTGCCTCTCCAGGGAGCTTGCTGGTCTCTCTCTGGACTCGGCCCTCTCTCAACATACAGTGTGTATTGATTTTCTAAGGCTCAGCCTTGTCCTCTCTTTGGAGACTGACTGGAACTCTTAACTCTGTAGCTTCTGCTTCAGGGATCTTGGGCTTCTATTTAAATACGCTTTTGGTGAGTTCTCTAGTTCTCAGTTCTTAGCCATCTTCCCTGCTGACCTAGGCTGTGGGTGTCATTTAAAGCATCCCTTCATCCCAGGAGAGTCTGGTTCTCTCTACCTCCCCTCCCACCCTTCCCCTTTCAACTTAGATCCCTTTAAAAAGACTCCTTCGAAGTGATTAGAGAATGACCTGTTAGGAGGAGCCGAAGCCTTGGGAGTCTCTGGCCTTGGGTGAGTGTATGAGTCCCCATACTTCAACTTTAGGCTTTCTGTGGGGCAGGCTCTTAAGCTCCGGATGTGAGCTCAGCCTGTCCCTCACTTAAATTTCAGAATTTATCCTTCAGGGCTTGGTTTCTCTGTGTCACTTCCAACGTATCTGGGTTCGAACAAAAGGCTTACACGGCTCCAAAAGGGTCTGGGAGAGGGTCTCTTTTCCTGGACAGAGAGTAAAAATTATCAATCATTCTTGCTCAAACCAAAAATGACACAAGAATCCCAAGGCCACAAGCTCCGTGGTCAAGTGTTCAATGAAAGACCTGCCCTAGAAACCGGGCAGTGGCAATCCATTTGGGACCCCTCTCACTCTAGCTTTCTGCTCCCACCTTCAGTTAAACTATTACTCCATTTCTTTTTTTTTTTTTAATATTTTTATTTATTTATTTGATAGAGAGATCACAAGCAGGCAGAGAAGCAGGCAGAGAGAGGGGGAAGCAGGCTCCCTGCTGAGCAGAGAGACCGAGGCCGGGCTCCATCCCAGGACCCTGGGATCATGACCCGAGCTGAAGGCAGAGGCTTAACCCACTGAGCCACCCAGGCGCCCCAAACTTTTACTCCATTTCACACTTTTGTGTCTGGAGGATTCATTCCTCCACTCCGTGAGACTAGATTCCTGTGGTCCTGCAACAACAGGATTATTGCTGGGAGAAGGTGAGATAAGGCAAGTGAAATCATTTGGCACAGTCCTGGGAACAGAGAAAAACTGAATAGGGAACTCTTTGAAACGAGTGGCTGGAAAAGGATGGGAACCTCTCCAAGGCAAGGCACAAGCTCACCAGGTGCCCCCAGACCTGGTTGGGTGAGATTTTTAGTAACAACACAAACCACCTGAAAATGAAAAAGTTGCCATGGCTGAATTTCAGCAACCAGTGCTAACGGTGGATTTCAAGTAATTTAGTCAGGCAGGAGAATGTACCTCAATAATTCTTTCCAACTGTTTTAAAATTTTCTGGAAAGAAAGCAAGTATCTATCTGCAACACATATGAAAATTGGTGAAAACAAAGAAACAAAGAAACAAATAAATGAAACAATTTCATTCCCAATAGTTGGAAAAATATCAAATATGTATGGATGAATTTAACAAAGAACTTAAATGATATTTATGAAAAAACAACAAAGCTTTACTAATAATGGACATGAAGGAGGAAATTCGAATGAATAAAAAAGACATACTGCTTTTTAGTGTGAAAACTTAATGCTACAGAAATGTAATTGGAATCCATCTTGTCAATATACTTAATGCAGATTGGATTACATTTTAAATTTGGTTAAAATATAAATGAATTTAAGGTGACTCTGAAAGAAAAGACCATGTAATTCTAAAGAAAGAAGAAAATGGGGCAGGAAATCATTTTCCTTTCATTTAAAAACATTTTATAAAATACAAAATGATAACGCAATGGGACAGATCTATGAATTCAAACAGATATAGAGTCAAACATAAATAAAATTTAGAAAAAATAAACTGGCTTTTCAGATTAGTGAAAAATTTAGTAATTAATGTTGGAAGACTGGCAGCATATTTAGAAAAAAGATTTGTTTGAGAGCTTCAGTTTCTAATGTAAACTAAAAATTAAAAAATCTCTAAGTATGCTAAATGCTTAAATTTTAAAAATAAACAAATAGTACAAGAGGATATATAAGTATTTTTAAGTGAACGAATATAAACAAAGAGATAAATTTAAAAACTCTTTTACATGAAAATGTACCATAAGTAAAATTGATCCTTGAGAGACAATTTGGAAAAAAATATTTGTAACATATAGGAGAGATAAAAAGGTAATATCCCAAATAAACTGCAAGAACTTCTAGCAAATATTATCAAGGAAAAGAGAAAAGAGATAAATAAATAATATTTCAAATATTATCATATCAAATATATTGATGAATATATAGCTATAGATGAAATAGAGACTTAATATTGTAGGTAAATTTTTGTCAAAACTTCAAAGAACAAATAATCCATTTCTTAAACAACATATTTTATAGCAAAAAGGAGAGGGAACAGCCAACTTAATTATGAGGTTAATATAAGCTTAATACCAAAACCAGAAAATGAAACATAAGAAAAAATTGATATAAACCAATTTCATTGACAAATACAAACGTGGGGCGCCTGGGTGGCTCAGTGGGTTAAGCCTCTGCCTTCAGCTCAGTTCATGATTTCAGGGTCCTGGGATCAAGCCCCACATTGGGCTCTTTGCTCAGCAGGGAGCTGCTTCCCCCTCTCTCTCTGCCTGCCTCTCTGCCTGCTTGTGATCTCTGTCTGTTGGATAAATAAATAAAATCTTTAGAAAAACAAAAAGACAAATACGGATGCAAAACCTTAAACTCCACAACAGTGAGTCGAAATCACTAGTGATTATATATATTATCAGTCTAAACTTTGTAATTTATAAGTCTACAAATACAACTACAATAATATCAAAAGTGCACACAGGGAAACAAAGAAAGTAATGGGACTCCCTTCAGATGGGAAGAAGGTGATTGTCTCAGAGTGGAGGGTAACAAGGGCTGGCACTTTTTTTTTTTAATATTTTATTTATTTATTTGACAGACAGAGATTACAAGTAGGCAGAGAGGCAGGCAGAGAGAGAGGAGGAAGCAGGCTCCCTGCTGAGCAGAGAGCCCGATGTGGGGCTCAATCCCAGGACTCTGAGATCATGACCTGAGCCGAAGGCAGAGGCTTTAACCCACTGAGCCACCCAGGAGCCCCGGGCTGGCACTTTAAAGGAAGTTTTTGTTTGTTTGTTTGTTTTTTAAAAAGATCTTATTTATTTACTTGACAGAGAGATCGCAAGTGGGCAGAGAGGCAGGCAGAGAGAGAGAGGGAAGCAGGATCCCCGCTGAGCAGAGAGCCCAATGCAGGCCTCGATCCCAGGACCCTGAGATCATGACCTGAGCTGAAGGCAGCAGCTTTAACCCACTGAGCCACCCAGGCGCCCGGCCTGGCACTTGATGCGTAATTTATTACAGCTTAAAAAAAAAATGACTGAAATAAGTATGGAAAATTCTTGAGACTTAATAAAGCTAGAGGTAGGTTTAAATGTGTTTTATATTAGTCTTTATACTTTATTTGAAATATTTCATAATAAAAAGAATATGAAGAGTCTTTCAAAAGAAAAATGTTTCCAGTTGACAAAATGTTCAAATGATAGGTAAATAAGCTCAGAAAAGAAGAAATGCAAATGATGAATAAGCATATTAAATAACCCAGTCTTATCTGTAAAACATGTTACCATGTTACTATCATTGTGGATAAGATTTTGAGAAAGGGGTACCTGGGTGGCTCAAATCGTGATCCCGGGGTCCTGTCTGGCTCCCTGCTCAGCGGTGAGCCTGCTTCTCTCTTGCTCTCTGTCCCTCCCCCCATTGTGCTCTCTCTTTCTCAAACAAATAAAATCCTTGAAAAACAAAAAGGCTGTGAGAATGCTGATGTTAATATAATTTGATATATCAGATCTGTGAAGAGTGATTTTATTTAAAAGACTTAATATTTTGTATCTCTTGTCCTGCTATACCACACATAGGAATTTATCTTAAAGTGACACAGAGATAGTGTATACACAGAATAAAGTAGAAGATTCTTCTCAAAACACATTGTAAAAGACTGAAAAATTCTGAGAATAGCACAGTAATGAAATGGATTATTATTCAGTCATTAAAAATAATGTTACAGAAGAATATTTATTGGCATGGCATCTTGTCAAAAAATAAGGAAGTTAAAAAGATTATGTACATTATGTTCTAAATTCCATTATACACACAGAAGAATATATGACCTTACACATGCATACACACACAGCACATGCACAACACACACAAGCACACATATACTCTGAATACACACATGTACACACACGTACACACAAAGGGCAAAACAAAACAATGACTAGAAATTTCTACAACAAAATATGAACAGTGATTTTCTCTGGGGAGTGGGATTATTATTATTCCCATTTTCTTAGTTGTACCTGCCTGTGCTATCCAAATTTTTCACAAAAAACCTCATTTTTTTTAAGATTTTTTTTAAAAATTTATTTGACAGAGAGAGATCACAAGTGGGTGGAGAGGCAGGCAGAGAGAGAGAGAGAGAGGAGGAAGCAGGCTCCCTGCAGAGCAGAGAGCCCGACGTGGGACTCGATCCCAGCACCCTGAGATCATGACCTGAGCTGAAGGCAGAGGTTTAACCACTGAGCCACCCAGGTGCCCCTTGTTTTTTTGATAAAATAAAAAAGCTTCAGGTTTAACAAGAAGAGGAATATGTCCTACCTTTTATTATCAAGTTCATCACCAAATCCCTAGATAGTTGAATTATCATTTCACATTATCTGTGTTTCTTACACGAAAGCCCATTATTCCTCCTGTACCCTAACCTTTCCTTGTCTTTTATTAGAGGTATAATATAATTAGTTGCTTGTCTTATTAAGGCTGGTTTAGTGATTGAGGCATTTCTTGAGACAAGGCAGATGTTTCTGATTAATTTACTCAGGTTGATTAGATTAAAACTCTGAAATGGAAATATTCATCCATGTTGAAATTAGCTTTGCCTGAGTTTATCGTGCTAAATGGTTGTACAGTTTGGATTATACTGATACAGAATAATAATGATGTAAGTAGATTTACCTGCATTGACTTCTGCTGTTTGGTTGTTCCTTTACTATTTCTTAAAAAGTTAAAATTGTCATCTTTTGACATAAAATATGATACCATGGTAGAAACTAATGCTCTTTATGTTTATTTTCCTTTCTTTCATTTTAAGTTTAACTGAATAAACATCTACTAATTTCCTCCTCTGGACAAAGCCCTCTGTTAGTACTAGGGAGGGACACAGAATTAAGATCTAACTGCTACCTGCTAGTGTTCTGTGCTTTCATGGAGCATTTGGATAGATGCACATACATTGGGGGAGCAGAGTACCATTTTGGGCAAAAAAATAGTTTGAAAAAAGAATGCAGAAAATTATAGTATCCATTTTTAGGAACTATGAAGTGTAGCATGGTATATAACAGGACCACATGGTCTGTTTGGTGGAAATAAGTTGGAGATAAGACACTGAGTATTGAATTATGGGATTTAGAATTCACTTTGTATGCAATGGGCATCAACCAAATATTTTAACCAAGATGATTTTCTAGGAAGAAGTGTGACTATTAGAACAGGGAAGGGAAAGACAAGAGACCCAGAGACTGGTTGGGAGGCCAGTGTGCTTGTACCAATATGGCTTACTGCAGGTCTAGAGCAAAGACAGTGTCAATGTGAAGGTGAAGCAGATGTGCTTGAAATGGTAAAGGACAGTATTAGCAAAATCTGGGCACAAACTGGACCTCCTATAAAGTAGAAAGGGAATCTGAAGATAACTTCCATTGACCAGGCATGAGAAACTCAAAAGACAATGATGGCATTACCATTATGGAGATGCCAGGAATAGGAATAATAATAACAATGATGATAATAGTAATAATAACACTAAGGAGAGCCAGAGAAACTGGTGAGTTTGTTTTATGTATTTAGAGGATGGTACTGTGGAGTGAACCATGTGAAAATAGCCAGCAAAAATGTAAGCCTGGAACTCTCCAGAGAAATCAAGACCTAAATTTAAAGGAACATTGGAGGAAGAAGAGACAAACAGGAAGAGAAAGAAAAAAGACTGAATAAGAGTAGTCCCAGAAGTCAACAGAAGAAGCTCAAAAAGAAGGAGAAAGTCACTCAAGGGATGAATGAGTTTGATCCATCTAATAAGTGTTTATTAAGACTACAATTTAAAATTTAAAAAAATTCTAAAAATTTTGAAAAAAGACTAAATCTACCAGACATTCTTCTAAGGGCAGTAACAGATTCCCTGACATCATGGCAACTGACCACCTAGTACTTTCATTTATTTTGTAAGTCAGAAGAAAAACACAAACTTTAGGTCAAAGACAATATTTACTATATATTTATCTTTATACAAATGCAGTTGTAAAACATAATTTTTAAATATGTTTTTATGGAGGAAGGGGCCACAAAGCCCAATATGCCCAAGGCCAATGAAAGCCATGATACAAAGCCCTGGAGACAGAGCCGCGGGGCTGCTTAGGAGGGAAGGTCAAGGACGATCTCCTAAGGAGCTGAGTTGAGTCTGAGTAGACAGGAAGCTAAGGGATAATGTGTAGAAGAAGTCCAGTGAGAAACCTAACGAGCTTGTCTGAGAGAGGGCCTTCTACCTGGTGGTTTGCAAGTCTCTGGCATCCTTCAATAACAGATAACGGGAGTATGTTCAGAACTAGACTGCAGTGGATTTGAAGGGAATGGGAGGAAAGACTAGAAAAGTCTTTCTTAAAACTGCAGTGTTGGGAAAAGGATGATAGGATCCTCAGTGGGGGAGGAAGGCAGATTGAATCAGTCTTTCATTCCTTTAAATTAACTTCTTATGTGCACCTTGATTCCACATCATTACATGCTGTTCACATTGTCAGGGGAGAAATTTTGGAACTTAATAAATAATTGAATCCTGTCCAAATGGTACTACAATGTTCATTGGGCTCTATAGAGCCAAAGCTAATGCCTGCTAATGTTCAGGAGACAGTAAATGAATATGGTCTAATGCATTGAATTTGAAAACTGTTCCCTACTCTTCTGGACTTTTCCAGTCCTTAGAATGGTAAATTAATATAACCCAATGTGATGGTTATTATCTCAAAAGTGACATTTATCTAAATATTTTCCCTCTCCTTCTCTTTCCTCTGATATTATTTAAATATAATGAAGGAGATTATTTAGACATCTAGCTCCTGACTCATTGTTACTGTAGTCAGCTTCACTAATCCTCAAGAACTTTTCACTTACTGAGAACTCTGTGACTCACCCAAACATACATGGCAATCAGAGGTAAATTGAATTGTGACTCTGTCTCCTAGCACTTTGCCCTGCGTTTGTTCCAGTTGTATTGTTCAAAAACGTTGCTTAGACCAATAGTTTTGTGAACTAATACGGTAACTTACTTAGCTCAGATGTTATTGTTCTTGCCTGTGGAATACCCACGCCTCATCTTTCAAGAGAAGACTCCAAGGTTGCTTATCTTGTGAAGGGTTTTCTCACTGCTTCTCAGCCCTTTGTTCAGGCTGGACTTAACTCTTTCCTTTTACATTTTGCCCTGATCTGAACATACTTAAGTCAGGATGATTGAAGTGTTTAAATTCTGAAGTGAGACCTGCATGGATTACCCCACTTCCTTTTGTCTCTTCCTTATTTATAAAATGAGTATTATTAACCTAGTGTCATCATTTTTGGATCATTCAAGAATAAAATGACATATAATAGGCAAAGCTCTTAGAACATATTAGATGTCAATAAATGTTGTCTATTGTTTTTAACAAATGTCATATTTCTTCCTAGACTGTAAGCCACTAACTTCCTGTACTTGTTTGTTGCATTATATGCAGCCCTGGGCACGACTTACAGAAAACAAAACACATAACAAAAGTGTGATTCCCAAGGAGACTTCTCCACATCTCTTGTCTACCTACTCTACCTCCATCAATTCCATCTGCATACTTCATCCTGAAGTATCTGTAACTTTCTCCAATATCTTTAACAGACCATCATGTGAATAATTGTCATGACCTCCTGACCGATCTTCATCTTCTGACAAATGGCTATGCATGAAGCCAGAGTGATTATTTTTAGCAATCAAAATCAGAACATACTAGTCTAGGCTGAAAACCATTTGGTGGCTTCCATTATCTTTAGGGTAAAGATGGTAAACTTTCCATGGTCTACCTGTTTTGACCCTACACATGTCAGACTCAGCCTGGCCCCCTCTCTTCCTCACTCTGCATTCTTATAGCAACATTAGCCTTTGTCCCCAGTGCTCCTCCCTACCCATGGTCCTGGCATGCAGTGGGGAGAAGGCATCTTTCCTCTGCCCTATCTGTCTCATTTACATCCATATGTGAAGGGCTGAGTCTGTACTATGCCTTGTATGCAATAGACACTCAATGAATGTTAGTTGGATAAAAGTGGTTGACAGCTGCATTTGTGCCATCACTGGTGTGGACTGATGACAAAGGACCGGATGAGTGACAAATGGGTCCCCAGAGGCTGATGTAGTCAAAAGACAAGGAGGAAGAGATAGACCACACTGCTGTCCAAACCCAACCTCAGTACTCTTGAAGTCCCAGAAACTTAGACACAATCCCAAGAGAAGGGTAGAAGTGAGATCAGAATACTTAAAATAACTACAATTCAGTTTTTGTCACACCAGCAGATTAGGAGGTCAAAATAATAATTAGGTTGAATTATATCAAAATAAAATGTGTCTTTCTTGCATGCTTGAACAGCGGTCTGAGACTATTCTTGAGGCCAACAGCCTGCAGCTATAGTTCAGGCGAGATCAAACTAGTGAAGAGAGGAATGAATCATTCTCTCCTACCCTCTTGCTGGGGTCATGGAAGAGGATGGGTGACCTGCTTCCTGCTTTTTTATATTATCCTTCTGTCTGCCATGGCAAAGATAAAGGGCATAACTACACATTTTGTTCTTGAAGCCACCATGGTGCCACTGTTGCCAGCCATGGTTTTTCTAAAATAGTGTAGTATTTTAAGAGTCACCATACCTTTAATCACAATGGAAATATTCCCTTGCAGAACCAAGAGCTGGAGTTCATTCCAGTTTTGTTCACCTGCATAATCAAGCAAAGCTGATTATGACACCTGAAAGTGCCCTAAAATAATGCTGAACATCTGACTGATCAGCCAGGTGGAACAGATGGTACTAGAAGAAGAAATACAGCTTTGGTACTACTCAGATCTAATCCTGGTATGTTCTTTTACTTTTTTACTTGATAGCTATGTTGGCAGGAGTATGCCATTTAACCTGAGTTTCAATGTTTATACACACACACAGACACACACACACATGCGTGTGTGTTTGTGTGTGTGTATAATTAATTTACTAATAGCTGTTTGGTAAGGTTGTTGTAAAGATTAAGATTGATATTCACAGAACACTTAATGTAGTTTTGGGTGCATTGATGCTTCTCAATGATAATCTCCTATCAGTGGCTGCTCAAAAGCTCTTCAAATTAGAGTTTGAAGTTAGGGAGGAAAATGCCAACAAAATTCTCGTGTTATGTACTATGAAAAATAACAGAAAGAACTTATGAAAGAAATATTAGGTTATCTTCTGGAAAAACTGAAAGATGCCAAAGCCACTTAAAGTCTCAAATGCTTATATGTCTGTGCACAGTGTATTGGGGAGAGTCAGTTAAACTTGTAGTTGTTTTTTTATTTATTTTTATTTTTTTATTTTTTTCATGGAAATGATTTATTGTTTGGAAAATTAGTACTGTCAATTATTTTTTTTATTTTTATTTTTTTTAATTTCTTTTCAGCGTAACAGTATTCATTGTTTTTGCACCACTCCCAGTGCTCCATGCAATCTGTGCCCTCTCTAATACCCACCACCTGGTTCCCCCAACCTCCCACCCCCCGCCCCTTCAAAACCAAAACAAACATCAGGTCAGTTTAATGAATTCACGTTGGGTATATTTCAGGTCAATTTTAGGCTCTGAAAATCCAAAGATGAATATCATATGATTTCTGACCTCAAGTAGTTTACAATCCAGAAATTAAGTATCTCCAACTATGGATGGCATGAAATTGATGACCAAAATAGGACTACTAATGGGTAAATTTTGCTCAAAAGAGATAGCTCCAATAGAAGGATGATCATGTTTCTCCAAAGATATACATAATTTACAAAATACCATAAGCTTAAGGAATGGTAGAAAACATTCAGGTGAGGACAAAAGGGAGAAAAACAGACAACAATATTGTGATATGTAGGACAGACTTCCTGGCAGGTAGAAGATATAGGGGATGGATCTTGTTTGAAAATATAGATCATCTCAAAGGCAAAAAGTAGCAGTGAGAAGGGGATTCAACTCTGGAAACATTCTGTGGAAAGTAGAATATCTGACATTCTTTATTGACAATTTAATCTTGTAGCAGGTAGAGGAAGTAGCAAGGAAAATTGTTATTTATATTTGATTCTAAGTAACAAGAAAGAGCTTACTGTTGGGGTAAAAGTTATATGAACCTTGGGAGAAATCAAGTCATCTTGGAATTTATAACAGTGAAGAAAGGAAACAGTGGGCATAGTCAGATGTGCATTCTAGACTTTAGGAAAACAGATTTTTGGGAAGTTCATAAAAAGACTGGCATGATTCCATGGCTAGAGACTTTGAAAGGAAATGTAAGAGCAAAAAGAGGTAGGAAAAACATTATTTAAAGGAATGTGGACATTAAAGTATGAATATTAAAGAGTTGAGAGAGAAAGGGACAGACGCAGAGACAGAGATGGACAGAGGAAGGCAAATAGAGGAATAGAGGAGAGACAGACAGACATGACACAAAAATGGATACAGGAGATTCAACAGAAGACTGACAAGGAGAATGATGTGTGGGTGGATGGGCTAGAGAAGTAGACAATGAGCACAAGGCCATCACAAGATTCTGGGAGAGTCATTCCTGCTTTCCAGCTTTCTGTGGTATGGAATCTTCTCTTGGCCAGAAATCCTGGGAAGCCCAGAGCAAGTAACACATATCCTCGCAAATGACCCTCAGTTCTTAGCCTCTCACGTTATACCCAGAGGCCTCTTTCCCTAAGAAGGAAGACTTCTCTGCTAGGGAGTATAATATAGCGATGTCCAACTTGTGTCTGACTTGACTGGTTTCTCTTAAAGAGCACAGACAATAACAGGTCCCAAGTCCTTCTTAGGCATAGACTCAACAGAAAACATCATCTAAGAGGAATGTAAAGTTCTGAAAAGAAACTATACAATCATAAATGTTTCCAGTTGTGAAAAAAAAGGTATAAGAAGCCAAAGAAATTCACATTCAATTGCACAGGAAACTCTCAGATGACCTTAGATTTAAATTACATATACAAAAGTAGGGAGAAAAATCACATAACCAAAAGTGAAAAGAAAAAAATGAAACCCAAAATGTGGCATAAAAATGGACTAATAAAATAGACTGAAGTAGGTAATCCAGAATGAGTTGAAACCTTAGGAAAATGCTAAGAAAGACAAGAAATCCAAAATTTTAAATCAATTATCTTGATTTAGATAAGCAAACAAAATTCTAGAACATGGATTCATTTATTTCTTCAGTTGCTCCACAAGTGATATGCAGGGCATGACTGAGGTATTAAAACAAATGGAAGTTTCTATTTCCATGACCCTATGTTCTAATTTAGAGGTTGCAAAGAGTCCCTTATCCCAATATCCTTATCCCAAATAGGGATAGTGCACAGCAATGATAGGTATTGAGCAACGTGTAGATGCTGTGAAATGCTCTGGAAACACAGACTGGGAAGAATGTCATTGGGAAAGATTGCGAGTTAGGCTTCAGTATGGGTAGAATTATAACAAGAGGACAACAGAGCCTGGGAGGAGATTAATAAACTGATTTGTATTGTTGTATTACTGAAGGGTAGGCTAGGCTGTGGTAATGACGTTACTGGGACATGTAAGTAATTCATGACCATTTTTGAAAATAATATGAAGTCTAGGAGACAGCATTCATGCCAGATTAACTATAGACATGCAAGACATTCAATATTTTAATATTGAAAGTTACTTATGAATAATAGCTGATACGTACCAGATATTTAGTAGGTCCCAAGTTGATACCACTGGGATGCCTGTCTCAGACATGAGGAAGATGAGGCTGGGGCTATTTAAGCCCCGTGGCCAGCATCTCGCAGCTGGTGAGACCTGGGATTTGAACCTGCCCTGTCTGACTCAAGAGCTTAAGTCCTTAAAAACGATTTCTTCATTTATCATATTATCTCTATGGGTAAGGTGGCTGAAAATAAAGTCAGGTTGGAACAGTAGCAAACAAACAACTCAAAATACTGACTGGTTATTCAGTGTTAACCTGTATTTGGTCCTGCGTCATTCAGTAGATAAGTCATTGGTATTTGGTCCTGCGTCCTTCAATAGATAAGTGAGTAATTTAAGCAAAAGCGTAGACAACAGAAAAAGATCTATAGTTTTTTTTTTTAAGGTGGCATATACACTTAATGTGTCAGTACACTACGTAGTTTTACAGTAATATTTTATAGCATTTATTGCCTTTTTTTTTCTAACAGATAAGGAAACTAAGGCTCAAACACCATAGTTGACCAAAGTCACTCCACTATTAACAACAAAGCCTGGCTTAGAACCTAGATTCTGTCTGACTTCGAAGCCTGTGTATTCCACACAGTAGAGAGACCACATCTGCAGTCCTGTGTTCCGTTCTGGCCGTCAAGGTTTAAGAGCATCATTAATGAAGAATTGTGTTTAGAAGGAGAACAAGAAGTGTCCGTACATTGTCAACCTAAAATTCCATCAGGATCTTTCAGGTTCTCTGGTGCGACACATGCCCCTAAGCCGCAGAGCTACGTAGGCATAGCTTGGGATTATTATGAAACGTTCTGAAGGAACTGAATACTCAGAATATACAGTTTTACTTATTTGAATGTCTGTGCATCCCCCCCTTGCCTGTGCCATTCCCACAGTAGTGTAGACCCAGGGACAGAGTTCTAAAAGAAGGTAAGGTCCCACAGATAGTGATGCTTCTACACATTGCTCTATTCTATTACTTGCAGAGCTGAACCCTGGATTGTGATAACTAACGAGGAACTTCTTATCTTCTCTGAGAAAGGAAGGGAGAATTCCAAACAATGACAAGAAAAAGATGAACCTGATAATGACAAAGCATTAAGCATTCCCATCTTACCTCTCAACATTTTTATCCACCAATTTGTTTACTGAATATTGAAATATCTTTTTGTGGTTTCTACAATAATAATAACCAACCCCTGAGCTAGTCAAATTTAGAAATTCAAATTCTGAATTAGCTTCTACTAGCTGTTCTTTGCCTCTGCTAGTAATATTTCCTGATATTTTGTCTAAACTTAATGGCAGAAGTCTATTTTGATGAGTCGGAAGAAGCAAACTTTAGCTAATTTTGACTGTAACTTCAGTATAAAATAGCACTTGCTTTTCCCATTACTTTTTTTGTGTGATTTTGCACCAATTGGTAAAACATCATTTGCTACAACTGCAATCACAGAAAATGTTTTGGAAGAAAATTCTACCTATCTACCAATAGATTTGATATGTCATACCATTCAGGAATTCTGCTATTGTATTTAAGCTATGATGATGATGGGAATGATGATAATGACTTTGGGTAACACTATCTGAAGGGCAGGTTACCCTTGGTGAACCTCGAGACAGTCATAGAGCCCTGCATGGAGCCTGGCACATAGTAGGTGCATACTGAGTAATGAATGAATAACAGTGAATTGACTGCATGAAAAATGATGCCTCTTGCAGAAACCCATGTGAGGTAAGGTCTGGGATAGAGATGGAGGGAGTGAATCTCTAGTGAGAAAAGAGGAACAGTCCAGGGCAAGATTCTAAGCCACAGAGAACACTCTTAGTTACTGAAACTAAGGTGGCAGTGATGATGGATGAAATTAATTATAGTTGTGAATATATGTATCCTGTGGGTGATAATAACAGCTAACATTTATTAAAGGACTAATTGGTGTCAGGCATTCTGTTCTATGATTTACATTTAAAATTTGACTTGCTTTTTAAATTAATTGTGAACTAGAGGCTTTTTAGAGGTAATTTACTCCAAATCCAATATTGTTCACTGAAGTTAGCTATGATACAGTACTTTTCAGAGAACTTTTTTTTTTTTAAATTTACTAATCAAAAGACCAACTGAATGACTGAACAGTCGACTGACTGAATAAACAGCTAATTGTTTATGAACCTATTTTTGCTATCGTGTGCCTTTTTACACAGGACCCTCATTATACCTTTTCCACAGACCCAGTGGAACAGTTGGTAGTGAATTCTGTCCCTGAGCCCAGACCACAGGAAGAGGTGGTGTAGATACAGGAAATATTTGGGAGTTGGTATGTCTCTTAATGTGGAAATTATATTCATCACCCACATCCTTCAGGTACCAGTTCAAGCTACAGTTACTAAGAGAAAAAAATTACAGGCATTGGTCCAAAAACAGAACTCAACAAAGGAGAGGCACTCAAATATTTCCATCCTTTTCTAACTCCTCATAAATTTGTCTCCACTTTGGCCTTGACCTCATCATTGACAGTCTCTGGAATCTGGTGAACAAAGCTTGGAATCTTGCTCCTTAATTCTGTAGGCCTTTCATCTTTATCGGTTTGATAAAGCTTTGAGCACATTAGCAAGAAACGTTGGTAATCTAATTATTTAGGACATATTAGAAGGCATGAGTACCACTCATCTGTCCTTTAAATGTAGAACTATCTAGAGGAATCTAGTTAAACTATAAGGAAGTAGAATTGACAAAGTCGGAGCTGACACTCTAAACAGAATACTACTTAATAAGAATTTATCACATAGATGAGGACTTTTAAAAAAATTTAAGATTTTATTTCTTTATTTGATGGAAAAAGAGAGAGAGCACAAGTAGGGGAAGAAGGAGAAGGAGAAGCAGACTCCCTGCTAAATGACCTGAGCTGAAGGCAGATGCTTAACTGACTGAGCCACCCAGGGGCCCCAGATGAGGACATTTTTATAGGGAGGCAGTCTATTGTCCTAAGACTAAAATCTATAATCTGGATGTTTTTTAATCCACTAGGTAAAAAAGTAATAAACATTTTAGATGAAGGGAAAAGAGTATGATGTCAAAATAAATTAATCTATAGTAATTTGTGGGTTATAAAAATGAAAATTATAAAACCAAAATTTAGAAAGCAATCAAAATCAAAACCAACAAATTACTAAAGTGATACATTCTAGTACAAAACTAGAACTTCCTCTTTACATCTTTACTCCCAGTTCTCCATCTAAGTTTAAGAGCAGCTGCCCCTGGAATCTGACAGAGAACCTAGCAGCTCTTGCATTGGACAGGGGTACCTAAGGTGCCTCTAGCTCCATCAGGACCACTAAGACAGCTTCTAAGTGAGTGAGATTAACCTTGCCCAAAGTCTGGCCCCTAGCACTATAGGCTGAAAAATTTAGTACTGTCAATATTTCAGCAGTGAACTGACTCAGAGGTGCTAATTCATACTAATAAAACTCGCCATAATATAATGCATGATTTTGCAAAGAGAGATGTTATTATGAAGGGAAATGGATGTTTGTTCTGATCTGATGAGTACAGGAGAAGGCAAACTGCAAGTCCTGTTTTTGGTGGTTACCTGGTTCCAAGGTGTAATGGCCTCTGGTTTCCACAGCCTACTATGCTCCTAGAGATGATCAATTTAGGATATCCATGCTGACCAGAGAGAGCATCTTCTCCCCATGGGGTGCTTTGGGTTAGTTTATATCCAACTAGTTTCCTTCCATCTGTATGATCACTGCAGAAAAGGTGCAGTGTGATTAATTAAGTTCCTTCATAATTACATCTCAGTTCTGCCTCCCAGAAGTTAAACCCAGGATCCACTGAGGTCTGTGATGTTCCTGAACTTGTCAGAAATGCACTTGCAAACACAAGCCATTAATGACATTTGTTATATGTGGAATTTTACAGTTTCAAGGTCAATGGCCAACCTAGTTCCTGAGTTCTTTGGGCTTCTCACATGTACAGACACTGAGAGGAAAACCGAACAGGAGCCCAGTGTCCCTTCCTGTCATTAACTTAAAAAAAAAAATTTATTTCTTTATTTGACAGAGAGAGATTGAGAGAGAGTACAAGCAGGGTGAGCAGCAGACAGAAGGAAAGGGAGAAGCAGACTCCTCACTGTGCAGGGAACCTGATGCGGGGCTCTATCCCAGGACCCTGGGATCATGACTGGAGCTGAAGACAGACACTTAACTGACTGGGCCATCCAGGTGCCCCCTTGTCATTAACTTTTTATTACCTTTCCCTGAATGGTGCATTTACTTATATAGGTAAATTTTTTACCTGAAGAGATGTGGACATGCAGCTGGTCAAGGAATAAATCGGGAGACTTCCATGTCGGCATTCTCTGAGGGGGGAACCTGAAACTTTTCGGACTTGGCTTATTCCAATGAAGGATGTGATGTGCACATTCAATTGGTAGTAACAAAAAATGGCCTCACTCTATTTCTAATTCTCTGTTCCATCAAATGGGCATTTTACTCCACCACACTTTCTCACTTTTGCAATTGTCTGTGTACTTATCTCTTCTAATTATCTTTTCTATATACTGTTGTGACTGAAATCATGACTTAATTCCTTTAAGTCACCAAAAATCAAATAGAAAAGTCTCTCAAAACGTAGCTGTCAGCTGAAGTTTTATTCTGTGTGAGGATAAAAGCTATTCTATTTTAATAATTTTCATTTGTTTCTGCCACAAAGATTCATTTGCGAGCGTTCCTTTTTAAATTTAAAAGATACTTTCAATGATGCCATTTAATATTTCTCTTCTGACTGATTCTGTTATCTGCTGACACAAAGATCCTGTCGCCTAGGGAACCTGAAGCCAGCCCCGACAATAGAAAGTGTCTGAGCTTTCTTCGCTACTCTGCCTCTGACTTATTTTATGAAAACTGGTAATTCGCTTCACCACTCTCTGCCCCCGCATCCGAAAAATAAGTTGGATAACTATTGTCAACAAACATAGCATGCTCTTTATCTGCTGTCCATCAGAGTGCTCTCCCCTCAGCGGGGGAGACAAAAATCAAAAGACAGAGAAGGACTCAGCAGTTGATAATATCCTTGATGTAAATACATCGTCTGTAAGTCATGTCTTGAGAACAATGGTGTAAATGCCGAAGGCGTTTACAATGCCGTTAAAATAGGGATCGACGTTATTGTTTATTTTATTGTTTTTCAGGCAGGTGTTGGAGAAGCTTTTTTCCTTCCCAGTTTTCTTTTAGTCCCTACAGCCGGGCTTCCACTCCACCAGTGTGGGATCCCAAGACTGCCTGCCTTCCCAAAGCAATGTAGATCACTTGAGAGTGATTTCAGTGTGTGAACTCAACAGAAACAGGGGCAGTTCCGTGGTTAACCCAGGGTGTCAGTTCAGGTATCATCTTGGCTTGCAATTAACCAATCCTATGACCTGAAACAAGTTCAATAGTCTTTTTGAGCCCTAGTTTCTTCATCCACAAAATGAAGGTTATTAACAGTATCAACCTCATGGATTTGTTGTAAATAAGAATCAAATGAGAATATGTGTGGTATTTAGCATAAGGCAGGCATGAAATAACTGGTAAGTATACATGTGGAGAGATCAAAACCCTTTCCCATTTATTTCTACTACTGCCTTTTTTTTTTTTAAAGATTTTATTTATTTATTCATAAGAGATGGAGACAGAGAGAGAGGCAGAGGCAGAGGGAGAAGCAGACTCCCCAAGGAGCAGAGAGCCCAATACGGGACTTGATCCCAGGACCCCGGGATCATGACCGGAGCCAAAGGCGGACACTTAACCATCTGAGCCACGCAGTCACCCTCTACTACTGCCTTAAATGACAAACCCCTGCAGGGCTATTGGCCCTGGACTATGGATGGGCTGTTACCATGTGATATATCCCGTAAATTTCCCAGAGGCACGGGGTTGGAGGGTGGCAGTGAAGCAAACATCTTCATTGGCATCTCTTGAAAAAACCTCTCCTGGACTTCTTCTCCACCATCACTCCCTCCTATTTTCCCACATGCACAGCATCAGGATTTTTGGTTTGAAAATGATTAAAAATTATTCTCTCTTCAATGCCTTTATTTCTCTGCTTCACCTCCCCTGCCCTGTTTCTCTTGACCTGCTGAGAGTCTGAGCATAAAATTAAATTTCATTTGTCATGTTAAGTCATCATTTGTGGTGATACGTTTATATAGAAAAAAAAGCAAGAAGAAAAAGATCTTTTACTGACTTTCTAAAAGTTGAAGATTGCAGATTAAACAGCTAGTTCACCATGTCCTTTCTCTTTTAACTGGAAATTAAATGTAGATTCTTTTTGGCACGTAATAACAGTAATCTTCTGGGATAAGATGGGGCAAGGGAATCATTTTCAAAAGGCATTTCTAAAATAGGGAAGAATGCCATGTTTGATTCTTTCTGTATGATTCTTTATTGTGGCCTAAGTTCAGATGAGGATTCCGAGAGAACCAGGAAACTGGGCACGAAGACCATAAAAAGGATCTAGCATGGCAGCAATGTGGTCTTCTAGACTTGGAGCTAGAGACTTGAGGGTCCTGTCCATATGAATCCTTATAGGCTCCTCTGTGTTAATTAGAAATGATTTTTGTCTCTCTGGTGCACTGCCCCCACATAAAAACTAGATCTCTGTCATAGAAAAATCACCACTTTATTCCATTAAGCTCCTACCTCTGGAAATAAATGAAGACTAACCAACTGAGAAACAAGAAAACTTATGTATTCAGAGCTTGTTATGACCGGGGAGTCAACCACTATCTTGTTTGTTTCACAGTGATCCAAAGGCAGGTAGAGGAGAGGGAAAGCCTTATAGAGGAACAAAATGGAAGGCTTCACATATGCCCCATTTGGAGGATATTGGCTAGAGATGCGGTATCCTGTATGATTGGTTTGCCATACATAATTTGGCTTTTTCTGGTTGATCCTAAGTTAAAAGTGGAGATAACAATTAAGGAAGCTATCAGTTATTAATCAAGTCTTGACCATTTGGGGTCAATTGTTATAGGGGCTATTGTTTGGCTTCCTGGATTGTTACTAGAGAGAATGGTCAGATGTCCTATTTGTCTGAAATAAGGATAGCCAAATGGCTTCCTGGCTTGCTAGTGTAGTTGATATGCTGGCTTCCTAAACTTGTTGCTAAGGATTTGGGGTTAGAGCTCTATTTTTTATATATGGTCTGGCCATTGTTCATTTGTATATTCGGTCTCTCATAATTGTAGGTTAATGTTGCATCTTTGGGGGAACAAGCCAGAAAAAAGTTATCCCTTGGGTTTTCTGTGTTCTGAACCCATTTGGAGTTCCGTGGATGACAGATGCCCATTAAATGTCCTTTCAGCATATGGTGTGGGGAGGCAGAGCTAGAAGTATAGGCCAAGATCCAGAGCTCAAGAAGAGCATCAAATTTATACTTACAGGTTCTGCTCATGGGCGGAGTAATAAGCAAAAAATTGAGAATGTGTGTCTGCAGCCACAGAAAACACAGTTATAACTGCTATTTCCAAATATCTAGAAGGCTCATGAGGAAGAGGCATCCAGTATACCCCACTGAGGCAAGGTAGCAGAAATAATGTGGAAGTAAATTGAGTGCAAATAGAGGGAAGGTCTTTCCAAATATTAGAGCTACCTGACAATGCCATGAAATGCTTTCTGAAAAAAGAGGAATTTTTCCATTGGCAGGCTCTGGCAGAGATGGTCATCTACAAAGGTGCTCTCGAAAAGGTCATGCAGAGGACAAAGGGGGGCTGACCTTGATCCTGGGATGATTACATGAATCTAAAAGTTAAGGCAAGTCTTACTATTCTCAATAAGTAATGAATAGAATTGAGGGAAGAGTGGCAATTAGGTGGGGATGTGGAATAAATGATTAATAAGTTCCTGAATCATAAATGGCAAGAGAGAAAATTGGGGAAATATACCTAATAAGAAACACGGTAAAAAGAGGAGGGAGGCAAGAAGGAGTGTAATAGAAAGAGATGACAGAGAGAGGAAGAATAAATGAATATGAATAAAGTGTGTGAAAGAGAAAAAGACACACCTGGAATTCAACGTAAGAAAGGTCAATCAATAGCTGCATGGAGCAAAAACCATCAGGTGCTTGTCCCTGTGAGCCCCAGGTGCTTGGTTACCTCTCACATATACAGGGCGGTGAAAATCTGAGTAGGATGTTATGCATCCCTGATTCCCGAGTCCTGCATTCCTGTTGCATTTATGCGGATTTCCAGGGGGATGCAATTCAAGAACTCTAGAGACAATCATCATGGGGAATTTATAAGCCACAGAATTAAGTTTTGCATTGAATTACTGCCATTCTGCCAACCAACTGTCATCAAGAATTTTATTTATTCTGCTTTTACATTCCCTAATTACTCATTATTCTCTGTGATTAGTTAAAAGAAGAAATGCACATTGTAGGCATCCTATTTCGGGATGCAATCTGAACAGTGTAGAACAGTGTTGCCTGAGCAAGACGGAAGGCAAGAGGAGTCCTAATATTAACTGTGTGTTGGGTCAGGCACTGTGCCAGACATTTTATAAACAGACTTTGCTTCATTTAATCCTCTCAAAACCTCCTAGAAGAATATTACCATTCCAGTTGTTTAACTGAAGAAAATAAGTGTCAGCATGACCTAGTAACTCACAAAGATAACTGAGCTAGTAATGGGCAGTGCCAACATTTAAAGTCAGATTTATATGACTCTTAATCCATAAACAACAAACCACGAACAAATAAACAATATGTATTCACATACACCTTAATTAATTATTGAAAAAAGTTAAAGTATAATAAGTTAATGAAATCCAGAATATAAATTCCAGTTTTATATTTCATTGATAAGGAGATGAGAATTATTTTTTACTCAAAACTTGGTTGTATGCTCTGATACCTTAACAAATGGTAAACCTTCATAAAACATTTTACGGATTTTTTGTAGCAATGTGTAGAAGGTTATTGAGAATCTCATATGGCAGAATATTCCATTGAGACACTATCTGTGTTTTCTAAATCACAAGTTAGTAATGAAAGAATGAAAGGAATCCCTCTCCCTCACAATACCCTCTCTCCGGGTGGAAAAGATGACCTGTTTGCTTATTGCCGAGGAGAATTGACATCTTTTGGTATGTGTCAGGGTGAAAAGAGGTTTCTAGGCAGAGTTGACTCTCTGAAAAAGTCGAAAATGACAACTTCTGTTGTAGAAAACAGGTCCAGGAAGAAATTAAGCTAGACTGTCTCAGAATGTTCCTCAAAACCTGATGAGGGAAATGATCCTACCACTATATGCCAGTTATTAGAGCTGGTCACCAAACATTTCCAGTTCCGCAAGCAGTCATATAGTAGGGCGACCCTTCCTGGCCCTGTGGAGTTGGGTGTGGTCATGTAACTTGTCTGACCAAGGAAATGTGATGGAAGTACAAGCTTTACATGCCAGGGTGGGATCTGCATTACTGTCTTCTTTCCTTGATTCTGACTAATACATTTCAAGATGTTGGCTTGTGAAGTAACTTACATCCTAGAGAAGACTGTGCAGAGCAGAGCTCTCATCTAGCCTGCAAACGACATAAGGGAAGAGTTAGAAATAAATATCGCTTGCTTTAAGCTACTGGGATTTGGAGGCTGATTACTACCTCAGCATCATCTAACAAACCATGGTTGATACGCTATAGGAAGTTGGATACCCTGGTTAAGGACATGGACAGCCAAACTTGTCAGTGTGCATGTGTATGGTTTGGAGTGTGTTTATATCACTAAGTCATGTCAGTCAAACAACAATCTACTGATGATGAATGCTTGTTTGATGAGGCTGGGGGGAACAAGAAGATTCTTAAGCATGGAATATGCAGTCAAATAGAGTAGGAGAAAGAGGACATGAAATATCAATGGCAGTTAAGTAAACTAAAAATCAGTAACAGAATCCTGCCATTTGTTTGTCAAGTTGTGAAGTTCATAGGCAGTCATGACATTTTATAGATGTGAGAACCAATCAGGTTTCAATATAAAAAGAAACTATCCAAAGACCTAGTTGACATCCTGATTCCTAATCTGTTTTCTCCCTCTCTCCCTTTTTCTTCTCCTCCCACTTTTTTTTTTTTTAAATTCTCCTTAATTTCCTGGAACATTACCTTTCCACTTACTGTCTCTTGGATCCTGCTATTTGATATAAGTTAAAATGTCTCATTCTACTCTCCCTCCAATTTTTTAATTCCCATTCATTTTATTCCATTTTTGTCATGGTCTCGGAGTCTCTATTTCACTCAATGGAGTTCCTTTCCACTTTGTCACCTTTATTGATTAACATGTCTACTTTTTATTAACTTTCTATTTCAATTACCATACATTTTCCCTTGTTCCTTACTTGGTTCATTATTATTTTATAACCTCCTATTTCTATTATATATAAATCACGTTTTCTCTTTAAATATTTTGCACATGCTTTAAGTCTTTTTCTGTTTGCCTAACTATTTCTGTTTCTATGAATATCAAGTATCCTAGTTATAAGTCTCAGGATTTTCTTTTCATGTCCGTTGTAGTATTTGTAGTATGGAGTTGTGACTTTATCTTCAACGGGAGTTATGTTTCACAGCAGTCTTGCAAGTGCTCTGCAGTCTGGAGTTTGCCCTATAATTTTGCCCTACAATGGGCCTGCAAGTGTGGTTTCATGATTATCTTTACCAAGATCCTATAGGATTCTTGAGCTCAAATCAGTTTTTTCATTGTTTTTTCTTGACAGTGTTTTACTCATGGTCTAGGGCCAGAATCTACTCATCTGGGTGCATTTTTAAGGTGCCCAGGTCCATGTAGGTTTATTCACTCCTACTACTTGCTAGTTTGTACACTCCAGTTGGTAATGTTTCTATTTATTTCTGCTTGCCTGGAGGACTTCTCAGGTCCTACTGAAACAGACCCCATGTTGCAGACAGGAATCCCAGTGAATAGGATTGGCAGGGAAGAGAAACTCAGAAAAGAAGTCATGTTGTACAACAAAGAGCTAACATCATGGGACCAGGGCTTCAGGGAAATACCAGACTTAGAGCTAATTTGTCAAGCAACAACACTGGCATTTTTAAGTTAAAGAACACCCCAAGTGGTAAAAATTAGATATGCCAATTAGCATAGCGATGCTGACTATAGTTATTACACAATATTCTTTTTTTTTTTTAAGATTTTATTTATCTATCTGACAGACAGAGATCACAAGGAGGCAGAGAGGCAGGCAGAGAGAGAGGGAGAAGCAGGCTCCCCGCTGAGCAGAGAGCCCGATGTGGGGCTTGATCCCAGGACCCTGGGATCATGACCTGAGCTGAAGGCAGAGGCCCCAACCCACTGAGCCACCCAGGTGCCCCAGTACACAATATTCTGACACTACAGTAAGAAGGAGAAAAAGGAGATGGTGGTAGTAGACATTTGTTCAGATCATGACTTTGACCTAGGCCTGGGTATATCCCACCTCCACCATATACAAGGTATAATCAATGTTTAGATGGCTGTTACAACAATTAAATGTAATTAAATAAACTAATGCATGCACACTGTTAGAATGGAGTATTATAGGGAACTTTCAGTGGCAAAGGTCAGAAACCAAATCTGAGCTGGATTCGCTTAATTGAAAAAATGGAAAATTCTCTTAAATGAAAAATCATTGACTCAACTTAACTGAAAAATCTAAGTGTAGGATGGCTTCAAGTGTGGTCTCGTATCATTGGGAATTTCTCTTTCTATCTCTGAGTTCATTTGGTTTTGTGTGTCTCTCTCAAGCAGACTTTTCTCAAAGGTGATGACGTACAGTTGCATGTTGGATATTATATCTGTCTGGCACAGGTATTTTTGTTGATAACACCCAGAAAAGCACAGGGGATGACTCCTGGTTGGTCTGATCTGGGTTATGTAGCAACTCTGAAAACACCAGGAATGATGTTATGTAGCGAGGTCTGCCTCATGAGCTCATGCCCCAGAGTTTTAGATAGGAGTTCAAGTAATGGATCTCACCTGGAGTAAATAGAGTCAGGAAAAGGGAGGGTTTCTGAGTGTCTGTTATCGGCAAAAAGGACAATAGATGTCAGTTGGGTGAAAACACTAAATGTTTGCTATCACCTATGGCTGGTACCTAATACATGTCCATCAAATCTGAGTTGTTATTATTGTTCTGTCCTTAACACTACTATTAGTTGAATCACATATTCTTGACATATATGTGTCCACTTTCAAATCATTTCTCTTGAATTCTCCAGGATTTGTCTGCAGCTGGCTTTATTAACCCCAAGTTCTGACCCATTTATGCTTGAGACATATTTGAAGCACAATACAGTCTCATGAGGGGATTTAGCACTAATTTAGGATTTATAGGCCAGGAGTGAATCCTGAATCTCTCACATACAAGCTGGAGCAAGTTATTAAACCATATTTATCCTTTGTTTTCCCATTTGGAAAATGAGGCCAATGATAACTATCTTACAGCCTTGTTCAAAGTTTTAGAAATAATACATAATAAATTTCTAGCACTGTGTCTGGTCATATAATGCTGTAAACTAACGATGCTTTTAGACCATTTAGCCTAATTCCTGATACAAAACAGATGCCTAATAAATAGCAATTATTGTGGTTGGCATTCCATAATTGATGGTTATCACTATTCTTCTTTAACTTTAGACCATGACCTTGTAGGGCCCAGAGTTAAGAGTTGAGATCACAAGGCTATTATGTTGCTAGCAGTCATCTGGCTATTAATGGTCTGGCTCCCAGTCATGAGTCTGGGTACTACTAGGTAACCACATGGTTGGTTTTCATGTCCACGTGCCCAATCTATGCCTCACCAGGCCTATGAGAAGACTTCTTTCTTGGTCTCCATGCCAAAATTTGAACCAATTTCTTTCTTTCTTTTTTTTTTTTTAAAGATTTTATTTATTTATTTGTCAGGGACAGAGGGAGAGAGAGAGCGAGCGAGCACAGGCAGACAGAGAGGCAGGCAGAGGCAGAGGGAGAAGCAGGTTCCCTGCCGAGCAAGGAGCCCGATGTGGGACTCGATCCCAGGACACTGGGATCATGACCTGAGCCGAAGGCAGCCGCTTAACCAACTGAGCCACCCAGGCGTCCCAGAACCAATTTCTTTATCAGAGTATTTATTACCCTATATTGTAATGGCTTGTTTTCTCTCCCACGAGACTGAAATCTTCATAAGGCAGAATGTCTCCCCAGGACTGGCAAACAGCCAGGCTTCCAAATGATATTTGCTGAATGATTGAATGACTCAATCAATGAATTAATAAGTGATTCTTGAGTACTACCACGAGCAAGATTTTCTGCCATTTGTGCCATTTTGAATCTCCAAGGGCCTACAGTTACCCAAATCATACCTGATTTCACAGCACCCTTTGGGTACCAGGTATCTTGTGGTTGCATCCCTTGGCTCTCCTCTGATCTGTCCCAGGGAGTTGACTTCAGGCAGGGTTCATGTCTTCCTCCCTGGACTGAGGGAGCTCGAGTTCCACATCAAATTAGAGCAGTACGTGCATGTCTGTTGTGTATAGGCTTTATTTGTTTTAGAAACCACTTTGGAAAAAACCTTTCCACTGTAATTTTCAATACCACAGGAATTTGACACTGTGCCAAAAATATTAAACATAATTAGAGTAGCTCTTACGTGTTTAGTATTGTGCCAAGAACATTTTTTCCTCAAAGGTATTTTGACTAGAATGCCCTTCTGCATAAAACTAACTGACATCAAAGTTATGTCTGATATACTCAAAACCATTTACATTATTAATTCCTAGTTAAGGCCTCCTTTGAGGGTGGGCTTAAGATCAATGATGCTGAATGTAACTTATGAATAATTCATTTATAAATTAAGGAAGTTTTCAACAAGTTAAAAGATAAGATTAAATGATGTCTTAGAAAGGATAGTTGCTCCATTGGGGTCTAGAAATTTGAAGTATTTTCTTTGAAATGTCATTAATTATATCTATATATTCTATTTAGAGCCAGCTTCAACTATGATTATCCAAAGTCATTAAGTGTAGTTTTGAAAATTTTACAAATTCATCACAAATATGTTCTATATTTTCATGTGCTTTCATGATTTGATTTAAATTTTTTATTTATCTGTTAATTTTACTGTTATTCTATTTTATATTTATGTACTTAGTTTCTCCTCAATTCTTTGTAGAAAATGCTTAGCCCCATACATGCTACTAAGACTAGGAATTGGAGACTGAGAAATATGGTCAAGGACCGGTGAAATATTATTGTGCCAAGACAGTAATATCTGTAAAATAATTAGTACTTTTTATTTAGTTTATACTTTGTTTTTTTTTTGTTTTTGTTTTTGTTTTTGTTTTTAATACCCCATCCATGGGTTTTACTGCTGCACATGTTTTGGAGGTGGTATAAGAATGCTTGCTCTCTGCCCCACAAAGAAATTACTTTGTCAAGGTGCCAGGCTAACATCTGATTTGGTTCATGTGGATTTACTGAAAGATAGGCAGCATCTTTAAACAGGACAGGGAAGGCTGTGGTACTGCAGATGGCCAGAAAAGGAAACAAGTTTGCACTTTCTGAGCAAACTCAGTCTTCCTGCTTCAGTAACTGTGGACATCCTCTACTTCTGCGCTTTCCCCATATGAGAATGCTGACTTCATCTCAGCCCGGCGTGGGGTATCTATCTGTGATCTCCATAACTTCCTAATGCAAGTTCTGCACCTAGTACTTCACATTGAACTAGGAGATGCAAGTACCTGCTGTGGTTTTCATCTGTCTCCTCAAGGGATGAATATAGATATTGCTCCCAAAACATACATGACTCCCATGTTCCCAAAACATACATGGATGGCTCAGTTGGTTCAGTATCTGCCTTCAGCTCAGGTGATGATACCAGGGTCCTGGGATGGAACCTCACAATGGGCCTTGCTCAGCCGGAGTCTGCTTCTCCCTCTCCCTCTTCCCCTCCCACTGCTTGTGCGCATGCTTTCTCTCTCTCTCTCTCTCCCTCTCTCTCTCTCTTTCTCTCAGGCTCTCTCTCAAATATATAAATAAAATCTTAAAAAAAGAACCATACCTAAAATAGATCTTTAAATCTAAAATTTCAAAAGGAAAATAGAGAATTACTGGGAACTAATCCAGTATTAGAGAACTGAATGCATACAGCTTTCCTTAACAATTAAATTGAAGACATATATGTGCTAAGGAGTTATACAGTTTCACATATGCGTGTGCTTGTGTGTCACAAATACTATATAGACAAACAAATTACTAGTATAGATGTGCCTTATAATAGTGATTCTTGGACTTTGTTAAAAAGACCTTTTTAAAAATCCCATGAATGATATGAACCTTCTGGGCAGGAAATGTTTTATTTACAGAAAATATGGGCATAGAGGATTCACAGAATCCTTGACACTGGGAAATGAAATAATCATTATATGCATGTACATATCATCATATATTCAGTGTCCCCAGAGGAAGACATACTCACCAGATTAAACACCAAGTTATATGCTGAAAGTGTCTTCTCCTACTGTTTTCCTATTAATAGTCTCTGTTGTGATTGTATGAAGTGGACTGTTAGTGGTGAGGCACAAAGTAGGAGAGGGAATTTACATCCGTTGCATTGTGGAGAGACACTTGGGTTATATAAAATCTTGAACAAGCTCACATGTGAGCTGAATTTGAGGCCTTTCATTCCCCCAAATGCATGTTGGCAGGCATCACGATGTCAAAAAATCCTGATTAGAAAAAATAATTCTGATTAGACTCTTCTATTCAAATAGGCCTCTTACTTTACCTCTTTAGCCTAGACCTCAGAGAGACCTCAGAGAGACCCCAGGGGACTCAAGTACCAGGAACATCTATGGGCCAATAGCTTAGCTGGTAGGTAGAAAATAGTAGTATCTCCTGCAAGCCTGGGAGATGTAAAAAGGACTTTTCCAATGATTTCCTCATCCTTCTATTGGAAAGAATGTTTCAAAAAGCTCACATTCAAGTGCACACCAGGTTTATACAAGATTTTTGAGAAATTGGTTTCTCCACCTACCTGAATGGAAGATGTAAGATTTTCTCTGCTATGCAGATGGACCCAGCTCCTGGCTCCCTGCAGTGGACCAAGGGCATTGCATACCCTCTGAAGGTCAGTGGGCAGCAGAGAAAACCTGATGATTTTCCAACACAGAAGACGTATTTGTGCCTTAGTGGAAACAGCAGATCAAAAGATCAGCTCTTAAAATCCCAATTTCCTAGTCACCTCCCTGACTCTGAAGCAGCTTGGACACCGAAATGGAGAGAATGGAAGTTTTCTGACATACAGTCCCAGCTCCATGTTGGAAGCTGTTACCTCTTTTCTTCACAAAAATCAGTTGCATTTTAATTTTCAATCAGATACAGTGCTATGTTTTTGGCCTATAGCTTTTGAGAGGATACTGATCACTTGATGACAAAAAAAGAGTAGCTTGGAAGCCTAAAAGTTAACAGACATTTAAAAGGAGGTATCTGGGATGCCTGGGTGGCTCAGTTGGTTAAAAGGAGGTATCTGGTGAATGAAGAAAATTTCCTTAGCTGTGAGTTGCTTTTCATGGCAAAGTGAAATAAAGAATATTCCCATTCCCAAATATATATAAATGCTATGGGACTGTGAATGGGACCATTTTATGGTATTTTCTTCTAAAGAAAACTCATAATGGAATTCAAATTCTGCCCTTCCCTTTGCCCCTAGGAGTGTATTTGTATACCCATTCAATCATCATGAAAATGTGTGAATTACTGTTGCAGTGCATGATGGAAAACAAAGATAGTCATTTCCATTTTGAAAGAGGGCACCATGGTAGTCAAGTGCCAAATTATTCCAAGTCTTGTTTCCTGACCTCTGCAATACTTATGAAAGATACATGCTCAACCTGATGATGTCCTTGCCTTGGAATGCCACCTAACTCAACAAGGGCTTGGGAGTTTCTGCATTTAGTCAGGGAGAGCTAATCTCACGTGGCTTATGCTATTCTGATTCCATTTTCTTTTCTCTTTTCATCTTAAATTCTATGTGAAATTGAGTTGATTTTTATTTTTCCTACCAAGGTTTATATCTTTTACTTTCATCGGGGCTGATGATTTCATTTGGTCAAGCAATTCCCAACTTAAATGTTCCAAATCATCTGTTAGAAACTGATGTTCAGAATTTGAAATGATTTCCACAGAGAAATAGTGCAATGGAATGGTGCTTATTTTCTTAAACCTACACAGATTAATCTGTTAATGTGTGAGAAAGCATAATGCTATGTTAAGGTGCCAAAAAAGCCAAGTTTCCAGTTGTTTCTGGAGAAAAAGTTTCTTCAACTCTGGTTACAGAATCACACCATGTCCCTTAGCCCCTGTGGCAATAGGAGCTGGTGGCTCCCACCACCTCTAGGACATTGGTGGCAGTTGGCAAGGGAGGAAGCTGGGAAAGTCTGCATGGGGGACACAGAGCTCCAGGTAATTAGAGTCAAGGTGTTGGTGACAGTCAAGCTAGGAGGCTATGTTAAGACAGGCCTGGGATAGGGTAGGAGCACACCAGTTTGCCACGCTCCTTTCTTCTTCTTCTTCTTGCCACTCAAGTCCATTTTTGCCCTGTGAGGAGGGTCTCTGGGAAGGCAGGAGAGTCCTTGGTCCAGGACAGGTTAGCATTTTCTTAACATGCTCCCTTCCCCTCCTGACCACTAGCCTTCGTCAATAGTGTTGCTGCCTTACGCAGAGAGCCATTCATAGCTAGAATATATTAAAATGCTTTAAGATCGCAAGTTCAATCTGGTCTTTGGGCTTGCCCTCCAGGCTCAGGCTGTGCATAGCTTAGCTGTCCCAAGATGATCAACAGCAAGCATTTTGATTTCAAAAGGCATATAAAGAATGAAAACTCTAGATACCAAAGGCCATACTGCAAAACTAAGTCAAATGTGGGGAGGATCAAATCAAATCAAATCAAACTGTGAATTAGCTTATAGAATACACCAAGAAGTATACATCCCTATTGTATGTTAATAAAAAAAATAAAAAATAAAAAGAAGTCTACATCTCTAATAATCTACTCCTTTCCTAGGGAGTAAACGAGTAAACTTAGTTTTTGTTTTTTTTTTTAAATAACTTTTTATTTTGGAATAATTTTGAATTTGCAGAAAGGTTGCAAAAATAGCACAGAGCTTCTGTATACCCCTCACCTGGGGCCTCCAACATCAACATCTAACATCTTCATGATGAATTTGTCAGACATATGAGTCTGTTAAGGAAACCACAGGTTTTCCATGATCTGGTTCAGGGCACAGCATTGCATTTAGTCTTCCCATCTACTGAGTTTCCTCAGGTCTTTGACAGGGTCTCAGGCTCTCCTTGTCTTTCAGAACCTCCATAGTCTTGAGGAGGACTGGACAGGGATCCAGAGAATCTGGTCTGTCCGAGGTCTTGGAGACTGGGACTCTGGGTTCTGAATGAAGACCACAGAGGTGAAGTCCCATTCCTGTCACTTTGATCAGGGAGTACGTGATATTCATGTGACATCCCTGGTGATGGGAACCTTCCCCTGGCTGAGCAAGTAGTTCCCAGGTCTGCAAGGGTACCTGCAGAAGTACCCGCAAAGGTACCATTTCCCCCTTCCCTACTCTATTATTTGGAAACAAGACACTATGTCTAGCCCATCCCTGAGGAGTGGGGGTCGGGGGGGATTAAGCTCTATCTCCTGGACTGAGGAGTAGTATTTGGATTCTTCTATAAGGAAGAGATGTCGCTTCTCTTCATTCTTTGTTTATTCAGTCATTTATTTCTATCAGTATGGATTCATGTTTATTTCATTTAATACTTGGGATTATAAATGAATGTAGCTTAAGGGTTTTCAGACACAACCCCCATCCTCTATGGACAGATGCCTTGAAGTCTGTGTGAGTGGGAACCTAAGCATGCCCGTGGAAGGTCCCACTGTGAGGCACTGATGAAACAGTGATTAGTGGAGACTTAGTCACAGCCTTCCCCTCTGACACCTTTACCTCCAGCCCACACAGTCACTGCTTTTATTACTTGGTGCTGTGCTGGCTGCTGGCCACCGCCTCAGTTAGCTAATGAACAGAGCTCGATTACTCACCGAGACACACTCTGCTCTTATCTCTGTTTCATAAGGGAGCCTGGGCACACACCTAATAAAAAAAATCAAGTGCCTTGCTTTCTTTCTTATTGAGAAACGAAGCACTGTATCCTGAGCTTTTATTCCACGGGCAGGAGGGAATTTGACAAATGTACTTCCCCCCGAGTCCAGAAATGCGTCTCTTCTCCAAAAAAAGCTCTAGTTTGTCGAATGATGGCTGAAGGGTCCAACTGAGCATCAGAAAATTTTAAATCAGTTTCAAAAAAAAAATTAAAAGCACATAGGTTTGTTTGTATTTCAGTTGTCTTTGTTTTTTCCCACCTAAAAGGTTTCATTTTATAACTTAAACTTTAGAGCTTTAGAATGCTGACACATACTAGAATATTGTATTTAGTGCTGGCAGTAAGAAGCATCTATTAGCACTTAGAGTCTGCTTTGTTAGTGTCTATTGTGTTGGTCAGAACATACTGTTTTATAGGCAGAACCTGAGACAGGGCATGGAATGGATGTGCGTACGTGATAGAATTTAGCTGAGCAAAAAGCTTTTCTGTTTTTCTATGGAAATTTATCCAAAGACTCTCTAAGGACCTGGTAGGTCCAAGCACCTGGCAGGAAGAAATGGAGAGAGGACAGGCTGCCTGCACCTCCCCTCTGCCGAAGGAGAGAGAACAGCCAGAACAGCTTCCCGTTGCCCCACCCACTTCCTCCCCTACTGTCCAGTCTCCAGGCAAGAGCTGGGGCTGCCCTGGGACGTGGAGTGAGATGGATCTGGTCTGAATCCTGCCCACCTCCTCTGACAGTAGAGCTTGGGCCAGCTACTGAAAACTTTGAAAGCCTCAGCTGCTCTATCTGTGTCCTGGGAACAATAGTACGCCTCTAATGGGAGATTTGTGGTGATTTAGGGACATGATAGATGGTGTTTTGCTGAGTACCTGGGACATAGTAAGTGCTAACCAAATGGCAGCTCAGATTAGTTTGGAAGAAACCCCAGGTTTCAGGCAGTCCCAGAGTATCAGTAAAAAATGTTCTTGGGCATCTATGCCTTGTAAAGGAGGAGTAAGATGGAAAGCTGGTAAGATTTGGTGAAAGGGAAAGAGAGAGCAATACTTGGAACAAGGAAGAGAAAGCGCCTTGGGACTACCTTATTTTCAGAGACTCATAGGATGCTCTAAGTTTAATTTCTGTTAAAACCAGAAGAAAAAATGAATAATAATGAGTACAAAATAATGAACTCAGACTGATTATATTAACCTTTATACCAAAACAGTATAAAACATAACTTTTAATATTTCTGCAAAGGGGCAAGTGCCCAGGGTCCACAGAAATCATAATGCAGCTCTGGAGAGAGCCAAAGATTTGTAGGCTGCCTTAAGGAAAGGTATTTTGGGAGAAACAGAGATAGTTAAAGAGGATGTTTAACACATAACATAACTGAACTGCTAAAAATTGTCTAATCTGAATCTAATTGTTAGAGAAGAATCAGCCAAAAACAAAGGGACATTCTGCAAAACAATAGGACTGAGCTCTTCATAAATATGAGTAATGTGTATACCCATATTCATTGTAACATTATTAAAAATAACCACGATATGGAAATAATCTATGTGTCTGTTGATAGATGAATGGATAAAGGAGATGTGATATATATACATTGAAATATTATTCAACGATGAGAAATAAGGATATCCTTCCATTTGCAACAACATGGGTAGACTTTGAGGATATTCTTCTAAGTGAAATAAATCAGAAAAAGACCAATACTGTATGATACCACTTATCTGTAGAAGCTAAGAAAGCAGAGTGCATAGAAACAGAGTACAGTGCTGCTTTCCAGGGGTAGTGGGTTGGGTGAAATGGGGAGATAATGACCAAGGAATATAAACTTCCAGTTATAAGAGAAATAAGTTCTGGGGAGGTAATGTACAGTATAGTGAGTATAGTCAATAATACTATATTATATACTTGAAAGTTGCTAAGAAAGTAAATTTTAAATGTTCTTTTTCTTTAAAGATTTTATTTATTTATTTATTTGAGAGAGAGAGAATGAGAGAGAGAGAGATTGAACATGAGAGGGGGAAGGTCAGAGGGAGAAGCAGAAAACTCCCTACTGAGCATGGAGCCTCGATCCCAAGACTCCAGTAGCATGATCTGAGCCAAAGGCAGTTGCTTAACCAACTGAGCTACCCAGGCACCCAATTTTAAATGTTCTCATCACAAACAAGAAATGGTGATTGTGTGACATAATGTAGGTGTCGGCAACACTATGGTGGTAATCATTTCATAGTCTGTAAGTGTATGAAATCAACATCTTGAGCATGTAACTTATATGATGTTGTATTTCAATTACATCTAAGTTAAGCTGGAAAAATATCAACAATGGAAGCAACTTAATAGTTAGAGAAGACTAAAGAAACATGACGTGGAAACTCCTTGGTTGGACAGAGAAAAAGTTTTAAAAATGGAGGAATTTAAATATAGTGCATATTATAGGTATTAGTATGTATGGATGTAATTTCCTGAAGGAGACAACTGTGTAGCCTGTAGTTATAGAGAAGGATATTCTTATTCTTAGGAGAAATATCCTGGCATATTGGGATATGAAATATTATAATGTCTGGAATTAACTAACCATCAATGGGACAGAGAGATATTAGTGAATCTACAGGATCGGTGTATGGGTTTTCATCATGTTAAACTCTCTTATAACTTCTTTCTAGGTTTGAATTCTAAAAATAAAAGGTTGGTGAAAGTAAAGTGAGAAGATTTGGACTAGAAAAAACAAATTATTTTAGAGTTGTCCAGAGTGACTTGAGAGGTAATATTGCTCAAGAAAGCTACAGTGACCATCGACTTTACTCTTCAGTGATCTTGGAGTTGAATCCATGGAGCTTCTTTGTAGAGCATCCATTTGTTTTCAAGCAAGAGCGGGGTACCTTACAATGTCCCTTGTTCACTTGAGTTATAGCCACATTTAACTTTATGCCTAAAACAGGGTGGATACTAAGTGGGGCAACGGGACCATTTATTTTCCAGGAGAGAGAGGGCCTGGATGCTGTGTTGAGGGTGACATCTTTGTTGCTTGAAGAATTGCTTCAGGGGGATTCCTGGAATATGGAACTATAGGGTGAAGATGCTTCCTTGACCTGGAAGATAAAATGGAACCTTCAGGGAATTTAGACACAGATGTGCTAGATGATAAATTTCCACATAATATGAAGAAGAAGATTTGCTTTCTGAAAAGATCTAACTGATACTTCCTGAGATTCAAACTCAGGGGACCTTTTGGGTTTATCAGGAAGGTCCAGAATAGACACCAGGTGGCCGGAGGGCCACATGCTTTTTTTGTTGTTGTTTTGTTTGAGAGAGAGAGAGAGAGGGAGAGCTAGTGAGCCCACAAGAGCTGGGGAGAAGGGCAGAGGGAGAGGGAGAGGGAGAGAGAGAATCCTAAGCAGGCTCCACGCTCAGCACAGAGCCTGATGTGGGGCTTGATCTCACAACACTGAGTTGATGACTTGAGCCAAAATCAAGAATCTGATGCTTAACCGACTGAGCCACCCCGATGCCTCAGATCACATGCTTAAAATGGCAGAGGGGAACTGAGCTGAAGATCCTGGTTCAGGGTGAGGGCCTTACGAATTTGACATGAGGGCTGGTTTCAGAATAGCACTGAGTCTCATGCTCCTGGAGATCTAACTACCCCAGCATGGTATTGTCATTTTGAAAACTGATGCTCGGCTCCTATGTAGACAAAGTTCCATGTGTGAGTCACCATTGACAACTACATAAGAGCAACAGGGCAGGAGGACACACTTTTGCAAGACCACACAACATCCTGTGGCAATAAGAGCGTCTGCCTTCAGCTCAGGTCATGTCCTGGTGTCCTGGGATGAGTCCCACATCGGGCTCCTTGCTCCATGGGGAGCCTGCTTCTGCCTCTGCCTCTGTCTGCCACTCTGCCTGTCTGTGCTCTCTCTCTCTCTCTCACTCTAACAAGTAAATAAATAAATTTTTTTTTAAAAGTTAGATTTTTTTTTAGAGTCAGGTTAGCTAAGATAAAACAGCACTGACATCCTGTTTTGCAGCTTAGACAGGACCCCAATAACATTCTGCTTTGCAGCCTTTCCAGAAATGACTTCTGCAAAATGTCCTAAAATAAGACAATTAACCACAAAAATATCTGTCACTATCACAGGCAAGGGGTGGTTAGACCTTAGCCCCCAGATGTCAGCAAAAAAAGGATCATCAGTTCGTGGACATGAACCTGATAGGTAGACAGATATGTGACCAAAGCCCTGATTGGCATGACTCAGCACACCCTAATTGCTTAAGAAAGTTCTGCAAAAGAGCTCATAAAACCTCCTAAACTTAGAAACTCTGAGGGCAACCCACTAGGTTCCCCTCCTTCTCTGGGAGCTTTATACTCTTGTTCAGTCAACTTCATTTTGCTGCCCACCACTCTTTGTCTGGTCTATCTCTTCATTCTACAAAGCAATGTGACCAAGAACCCTGGGCACTAAGGGGACACAAAATCCTGCAACAGTAAGAGTAAATGGCATCTTTGTACCTGAGCTGGTGAAGTAGTTCATATACATTAGTTGTCATATTAACATTTGAAATGGCATGACTTTTGGAAATTACCATCCTTCTTTCCTCAAGGGCTACATTTGTTTTTTGTCTGACCTCTGCAGCATCTGCCTTTTCAGCAGTTCCTAATCCACTTTCTCTAACGCTGTTGCTGGAGTTAGGCACGGTTCTGAATAAATCTTCAATATCGCTCCCAGATTGTGATCAGAAAACTTAGACATACAACAGAGATGCTGGAACAGAGAATCAAACTGTTATAAGCCAAGGATAAATATTTTCATAAAAAGGGGAAGAATTGATATTGTTTCCTGGAGCAAAGCAGATCAGCATCTTGGATCAAACTTATTTTCGCTAGCTCTGTTTAATTCGTAGTACCTATGGTAATTTATGGGAATATGATGACAAACCGAACTCTGCTTTTCTATGTCCTAGTCTCTGGGATAATTGATAGTAATTTTAAGGGTCTGGTTGAAAAATAGGGGCAGTAGGGCTGTCAGCCGGAATGAAAACATACTTGTTAGTGAACTTGTCACCCCATTTTCAGTTTTAGTTGAATAATTCGAATTTTTACAAAATTCTTTCTCATGATAAGCTAAAGTCTGCTCCTCTCAAGTGAGCAAAGGTTTTCTCAGGAGCGATGCAGAAGAAATCTCCTTACTGTTTCAAATATTTGCAGCTCACTGTCATATATATGGTAATAATCTTACCAACCCCCTATGATTCTAAGGCTTCATTCCCTAAAGTTTGTTCCATTTTCCTTTCCATTAGCCTGGTCCTAGTTTTTTTTTTTTTGTTGTTGTTTGTTTGTTTGTTTTGTTTTGTTTTAAGATTTTATTCATTTATTTTAGAGAGGGAGAGAGAAAGAGAGCATGTGCAGGGTCAGGGACAGAGGGAAAATGAGAGAGTCTCATTTTCCGCCGAGCACAGAGCCCAATGTAAGGCTCAGTCTCAGAGCCCTGAGATCATGACCTGAGCTGAAATCAAGAGTCAGATGCTTAACCAACTGCACCATCCAGGCAGCCCTGGTCCTAGATTCTAAGACACACTACTAAGAGGGACTTTAAGCAGTACTAGTTCAGGATGCTGTCAACTAGACAATAGCTTATATGTTGACCTTGTGCAAGGTAAATACTTCCACAACAGTGATGAGAGCTCTCAAGATCACATGGACACAGGCAATGAATAAGAAGGGGGTCAAGTTCTTTTTTTTTTTTTTTTAAGATTTTATTTATTTATTTGACACAGAGAGAGAGAGATCACAAGTAGACAGAGAGGCAGGCAGAGGGGGAGGGGGAGCAGGTTCCCTTCTGATCAGAGAGCCCGATGCAGGGCTTGATCCCAGGACCCTGAGATCATGAGAAGGAGGTCAAGTTCTAAGGCAAAGTTCCATAAGCACACTTGAGACCTTCCAAAAAATATTCTTAGGTCATTAATTGCTTTAGCAGCAGATATACCCAACTGACAAGGTTTTGCTCTATAATAAAATCAGTAAGTACTACACCTTTGGCACTTAAAATTTACTGTGAAATGTCATAAATAAAAAGCAGACTACTGCAGAACACAATTTCTCTACATTCACAATTTTTGGCACTAATATGAGGGTTTCCATACGAAACAAGTCTCCAGTTCTCTATGGACATCACCTGGGTATCCTACAGTTCAGTTACAACAACGACTACCTGGAGGCGGCATAGACCGCTCGGGTTAAGAGGGTTCAAAATCCCAAGACCGCCATTGACTTCAGATGCTAATTGCAAGTCCCAGGTTGTCATCTGTACTTCTGACCCCCAGCTATAAATCAGGGCTGCCCATGACCTCTTCTCGGGTTCAATTGTTTGCTAGAATGATTCACAGAACACAGGTTAACAAGTTACTTACTATTCTTGACTTATTACAGAAAATATAAAGGATAAAATGAAAAGCCAGATGAAGAGATATATCTAGCAAGACCTGGAAGAGTCCCAAGTGAACACAGGAGCTTCTGTTCCAGAGGAGATTGGGGTGTGCCAACCTTCCAGCCCAGAGATGCATTCTTGTTCAGTCTCAGTAAGGTCTTCAAACTCCTTCAGTAGGGTTTTTATGAAGGTTCCATTACATAAATACAATTGTTTAAATCACTGGTCATTGATGACTGAACTCCATCTCCAGCCCCTTTCCCCTCCTGGAGGTTGTAAGTGGAGGGGGTAGGGCCACAAGTTCCAATCCTCTAATCAGGAGGTTGGTTCCCCTGGCAACCAGCCCCCACACTTAGGAGTTTTTTTTAAAGGTCACTTCATTAACATAAACTCAAATGTGGATGTAAAGGGTTTGGTCTGAATAATGAAAGATGCTTCTTTCACCTTTATTGTTCAACTCCTGAGCTGTATCAGGAACTGGGGACAAAACCAAATATTGCAACAAAAGTTGTTTCTATCTCTGTTAGCACTTAGGACATTACAAGGGCTTTGTGAGCTCTGGCCAGGATCCTGGGGTTGAAGACCAAAATATATATATTTCTTATTATATCACAATAGCACATGCAGCTAACATATAACTCTTTGAAAATAATAATAAACAGGCACTCGTATCTACCCTCAAGCTTAAGATACAAAGCAGAGCCCGTACTTTGATGTTCCCTCAGTACTGTTTCGTAATTATTTCCCAGCTTCCCCGAGAGGCAATTGCTACCCCAAATGTAGTTTTTAATTAACTTTCCTTTTCTGACATTTTTGCCACATATGTGTCTATGTATCCAGAAACAATAGTTGAATGTTTTTCAAAATGTATATAAATGGGATCTTAATACCCTATGCATTCTTACATGAGTTCCTCTTTTTTTCTTTAATGCAATATTTTTAGATCCATTCACATGGATGCTTGTGGCTGGCTACATCTGGTTCATTTTCAATACAATTTTTTTATATCAATTTATCTTTTTACTTGTATCCGTTTTTTTGCCATTATGCACAATGCTATGAGCACTCTTACATCTGTGTTCTGTTAGAAAAGTGCAAGAGTTTCTCTAAGGAGCAAAGCAGGGAGTGGACTTGCTGGTTATTGTGTGTTTTCAAGTTCAAATTTACTAAGGAGTATCAAAAGGCTTTCCCAAAACAATTGCTTAATTTGCTGTCTAAAGGCAGCCCTTAAAATTTCCTGGGAGCTGCAGGGCAGAGGCATCAGGTGGACACCTGGCCTTGAGGGGCAGTGAAAAGAATTCACCCCAGACAGAAAAAAAAGGAGATAGAAGTTTGCAGAATACTCTGCAGGGGAGCGGTGGGCAGGACAGTCAAGGAGAAGCGGTCTGTCTGTGAGGTAGTAGTGGTGGGGGCTGGAGTTAAGGGGGTACGGCAATGTCTCGCATTTTCCTTTTTTGGTAGCTTAGCCTGGCCGTAAGTAAACCATTGGTCAGCTAGGGTTTATAGCTGTTTTGAACTGGATCACTTAAGGGGTCTGTTTGCTTTCCGGCCTGGGTCGCACTGAGGCCTTCTACCTTACTCGGGTGTCCACTGCTCAAGCTGGTTGCCTAAAAGCAGCCTCTACCTTAGCTAAGACCTAACCAAACTTCCTCATTTTAAATCTGGGACCCATGGCTGCTGTTGAGATGGTTTGCTTGATGGTGTGGTTTCAGTTTGCTTGCTAATGAGTCCTAGCATCTCTTGATGGGCCTTTTGTGTTTTTGTCCTCTGTGAAATGCCTGTTTGTGTGCAGTATTTTACGTGCTATTGGATTGTTGTTTTGCATTGATTTTTATGGGTTCTTCATACATTCTGGATATTGATCTTTCGACAATCTTGTCTTGAAAACACCTTTTTTGTTAGAGTCTCTGGCTTGTTTCTTCATTATTTTTGTCATGTCTTTTAATAAACAGGACTTAAATCAGAGATTCTTGAGTTTACTAATATTTTCGCTATGATGTGCATTGCCTTCTTCAAAAAAAAAAACAACACCAACAAAACAAAACTCTAAAATCTAGGTCATTGAGAAATACTCTTCAATTTTTCTCTTTGATACGTAACCAACCGCCTAAGTACCATTTATTGAAAACTATGTTCCTTCTTTATTGAACTGTCACCTCAGTCTTGCAGACGGTTTTTGAATCTAGGGGAGTCTGGAGCCCAAGGCCATGAAAGAATTCTTGAGATGTCTTTGGGGGCAAAAAGGTGATTTTCTGAAAGCACAGGGACAGGACCCCTGGGGCAGAAAGAGCTGCTGCCCCAGGGTTCTGAGGAGTGACCAATTATAGACTTGGGAGTAGGGGGAGGTAAGGAAAAGGAAGGTTTGGAAAGAACTTTTGCATGCTAAAGAGGACCTACAGGATATTGGAGGTCTTGCCATTGTCAAGTTAAGGTTGTTTTTCCTTCTAGTAAAGCATTAACGTTAAGAGAATTGGGAATTGGGAGTTTCCTTCTGGAAGTTAGGTTCTTTGGTAAGAATGCTTTTTTTTGGTTTGGTAAATCACTAAAACATTGGGGATAGGTTTAAACTGGGCAGGAGCAGTAGTGTGGGGAGGCTGCGGAGGGAAGCTTGTTTACAGAAGCAGAAGCGGCTGGTTATCTCTAGCTTACCGTTAGTAACTTCCCATCTTTTGGAGCCTCCTGGCCTGGACCTGCTCTGGGTAGTTTTCCTCTTCACACATATGTACCCATCTATTTTCCGGACTCTGTTGTTTTCTGTTGACCACTTTCCGTAGCCCTGTGCCAGCATCATATTGTCTCAATTACCGGTTATCCATTTCTAGAAAACCGAGTCCTCCCTCCACCCCAGCTACCACATGAGACTTCTTATTAAAGAATATGTTGGTTATTTGGGGTTCTCTGCCTTTCCATAAAATCGAATCAATTTATCAAGTTCCATGCAAAAGCCTATTGGGATTCTGCTTGGAAAGTTCATTGATTCAATTAATCGGTTTGGGGAGAATTAATATCCTTTTTTTTTTTTTGAAGATTTTATTTATTTATTTGACAGGGAGAGATCACAAGTAGGCAGAGAGAGATGGGGGAGAAGTAGGCTCCCTGCTGAGCAGAGAGCCCGATGCGGGACTCGATCCCAGGACCCTGAGATCATGACCTGGGCTGAAGGCAGAGGCTTAACCCACTGAGCCACCCAGGCACCCGAGAATTAATATCCTTAAGTACTGAGTCTCCCTATCAATGAATATATCTTTCAAAGAAGTTACATACCTTTTTTTGCATAAAGGATTTACGTGTCTTTTGCTGGATAAATTCCAAGACATCAATCCTTTGATGTTGTTTAAAATGATATCTTTTTCACTGTTGCATTTTCTAGGTGCTCTTGATTGTGCTTTATGTGTCCAGTTGTTCCTAGTTGGAAATTTTGTATTCTGCTAGCACCTGAGCGCACCAGGGAACTAAGGTGACTTTAAATTAGATTTTATAGTTTTGGGACTTTTGAGCCACATAAGTAGTTGGGGATTCCAACTGCAAATCATGCACTTGCTGATTTATGATTAACAGACTTCTCCATCTCTCTCCAGAGCCCAAAGGTGGCCATATGACATATCTGATCAGACCTCTCTCTGTGCTTAGGTCCCAGTCTTCATCTGGGTACCCACCACACTTACTGCTCACAGACAGGCTCAGGCTGTGAAACGCAGGCTGATGTCCCCAGCCACGCATGGCTTTTCTACCATGGAGCCGGGTGTGATCTGCTTTCTGGCTTTCTTTGTTTGTCTTCCTCTACTCTCAACCAAGTTTAAAACGGATACTATTTACATTTTTTAAATTAAATCGACTATTTTTAGGCCTTTTATCCTAGGAGAAGTTTTCTGTATATCCAGTCTGCCATATTGCCAGAAATAGAAGTAAGTCATTCCCCTCCTCCACTCCTTTTTGTTTAGAAGAGAAAAAAGAAACTGAATTATGGGGTATCATTTTCTTCATGAACTCATGTTGATTCCACATTCTCTTTAAGTGCTCATAAATGTTTTGTTTAATTATCATTTAAAAATTGTATGCTAAAGCCATTAATCTGTACTTTCTATTTCTAAGCTTTGATTTCCCCCTTAAAAATGGAGACATTTGTTTGATTCCAGACGTGGAGAGAGAGAGATGAATGAATGAATAAATCTGGGGAGGAAAGACTGTGCTAGCTACAGAGTCAGGGACATGCATAAACTATGCCACTTAAACTTCCCAGCACTTGGAAGGCAGGTGTTTCCTTCCTCCGGTGTGTGATCAGTCCAAGGGTGAGGTCAAGTAATTGTGTCACTGGTAACCTAGCAAAAAAATGGTTTCATTCTTTTCTGTCCCATGCTTCCATTCCTAACTGTTGCTAACATTATAAGAGGGCACACTATAAACATTTTTAAAAAATGTTTTATTTATTTACTTTTGAGAGAGAGTGTGTGTGTGTGTGCACTTGGGCAGGAGTGGGGGTGGGGCTGAGGGTGGAGGGGCAGAGGGAGAAGCAGACTCCCCCTGAGTAGGGAGCCCTGATGCAGGACTCAATCCCAGGACCCCTGGATCATGACCTGAGCCAAAGGCAAACACTTAAAACCGACTGAGTCACCCAGGCGCCCCCACTATAAACACTTGCGTGCTAATCAAACTGCATTTTGTTTTTCCAACTGAGGCTTAAATGTCTTCTGTTATTATCAAAATATCTACCAGGTAGTGGAGATTTGTGCATCTAAAATACCTCTCTTCAAGTTTTTTCTTCTTTTTCCCCTTTTGGCAGAAATACTGAAGTAATGTTAGGAAAAATCATTATAAGTGGACATTTTCAAATGATGCTTGAAATAGTGGCACCTCTGCCCAGCAAAGAAGTAGCACTCTGGGAGCTAATTGGAAGCTGCTTCCACTGCCATCCTTGATTCACCCTTAGCTGAAGTGGGCTTTGCCACCCAGCTGTAGCCTCAAGCAACTGAAAATAAGTTCTTCATCACTCACTCAGAGTATTTTTTGAAAGATTTATTTATTTATTTTAGAGAGCGAGAGCAGGAGGAGGAGCAGAGGGAGAGGGAGAGAATCCCCTCCCAGAGCAGAGCCCAACTTGGGGCTTAATCTCACGACCCTGAGATCATGACCTGAGCTGAAACCAAGAGTTGGATGCTCAACCAACTGAGCCACCTGGGTGCCCCCACTCAGAGTTTTAAAACATTCTTTTTGGAAGTTTTATAATGTCTGTATGAGAAAAATGAAACACCTGACAGCTTTTCATTGTTGCTCAGTTTGATTCACTTTTAAGCTTGTTTTGATTTTGATGTTTTCCTAGTAACATGCCAACGGATGCTACCATCTGAGATGAAAGTAAATTACATTATCCAGGCCATGCTACACATGGAACATAGAAAGCCAAGGAATTGAGGGAAAGGCTTATGTTTAAACCTCTGGCCATAGTGTCATTGTTTCTATTTTTTTCCAAGTGCCTTCCTCATCTTTTCCAGCAGCAATTCATATCCTTAGTTTGCAACACTACAGATTTCTTTCCATCAACATTTCCTTTCTCTAATTTAATAACAAACCACAAAGATTTAAAGCTACCTTAAGTTGTTAATGTTATTTTAAAACCTAAATGCATACCGTGGTACAAGCTGCGATGCTGCAGTATTACACCCACGGATGTGGCAATTCCCTTCTCATTCAAACCACTCATGTTTTTGGGTTCCATCTCTAGTTAATGATAAGGGCTGATAAATATCTGGTAGTTCTTTCTTCTGGTAGGTAAACTGCCTCGTTGTGGGTCTGTTTTATATTGGTTTTAACATAATAGGTTTGGTTGGGATTAAATAGATCAAGATTCATTGTATGTGTGTTTTAACCTTATGCCATCATTAATTTTATAACATAGATCTTTTTCTTTCTTTCTCTTTTTGAAAATTAGCTGTAGGGCATAATTATGCTATCTTTGTTAGTCTCTCAGTAAACTTACTTTATACTTTTGCCATAGAGATACGACCTCTTTCTTTTTTCCATACAGAATATCCAGAAAATAAGTGAAAACACCTCAGTTATACATTTTAGGAGGTAAACTTAACTCCTGTGTTTTTGTTTCTTTATTTATTTTTGAAGACTTATTTATTTTAAAGAGAGCATGAGTGGGGGGAGTCTGAGGGAGAGAGAGAGAATCCAAAAGCTGATTCCATGCTGAATGCAGAGCCTGATGTGGGTCTTGATCCCATGATCCATGAAATCATGACCTGAGCTGAAACCAAGCTTAACCAGCTGAGCCACCCAGGCACCCCTCCTGTGTTTTTATTTAAACCTTGGTTAACTTTAACTACCTAAAGACTCTAACTTGACTCCCACTGGACCAGAATCTCAGGACAAAGTAGAATAAAAGAGAAGCTTAAAATTCCAAGTGGGCAGTCCATGATTTAAGAGGAAACTTACTAGCTTAATCCCTGCTCTCAATCCCCAATTTTTACCAAAGATTTCTTCAGCAGCATCCCCTCATCTGTGTAAGTTTCCCTAAGAATGCCAGACATCTAACCCATTTTGGCATCTCTGGTGTCAGAGAAAGCCATTTCTGTCCTACCTTTTGGATGTTTAGAAAATGGCATCACGATGAAACTCCCACACAGCACCTCCTACGTTGTGTATCTGGCCTTCTTACCAGGCATATAACTTGTATATGTGATATATTACTCATTGCTGTGACAGTTGGAACTGAGTGTTCAACATCAGTGAAAATAAACTGAAGCGTTTACAATGAGTAGAATTTGGCTTGTCAAATTATTTATAGATGCCTTGTAAAAAATAAAGGCTGAACTTAAGAATCAGTAGGACATATTTTAGAATACACTTAGATACTCTATTTTTTTTTTTTTTTTTTGTGCCCTGGACTAGTGGATAGTTCTGTTCAGTTATGTGATGATATGTCGGCTCCTCTCTTCCTCCCCTTTCCTTTTCTTTGACATTCTGGAAAGCGACCTCCATTCACCACTGGTGCAGACACTGAGGTAGATGTTGTCTCTGAACGGAAGGAATAGCATGCTTCTTCAACCTCTGAATCACATTAGATTGGCTTTCCTACTGTTTCTTCCCTGACTTGGTAGTTCAGTTCCTGCAGTCTAGACCCTGGCCTGTAACTCAACAATGGTCCATACTTCGCTGTAGCAAATGAGTTTCTCCTGGACTTTTCCTCCCCTCTACAACCCACCCCAAAAGTTAGCCTTACTTCATCTCCATTTCTTCAAGTTTTGCATTCCTGATCCATATGAGCAGCTGAATAGCCCAAATCAGGATTGTTATTTGCCTAAGTATCCCCCAAGAACTGAAATCTCAATGCAATAAAATTATATAATTAAACAAATATTCTATAATACCAAGGACATGCACACCCACATTGGAACATAAAGAGTATGTACGATAAATGTCATGGATTTTATATTTAATGTTCTAAGAGTCAATGTGCTTCAAGTTCATGAATCTGTCTTGAGATTTAGTTTCTATTGAAACATAATTTACAACCTTGAACAAAAAAATGATTTGCTCTAAGCCAAGTTGTGGCATGGCTTCCCTTAGGTTGATTCTTAGAGCCTTTCCGTGGAGGACATGTTTAACTAATGAAGGAAGAATATCACTGAAACATCTTGTATTAATTCAAATTGATTGCTATAGCGTGTGACCTTTCCTGGTGCATGGGATGGCCATGGGGTTATGTCACTCAGATCACCCTCTAAAAGGACCTGCTGGAAAATGTGTCATTTGCTGTCACACCTTTGGATCTAGTATAGTGTTTGTGCCAAAGCCATGCTCTCCTGACCAATCCTGGCAAACACCTGTGCACGACGGGGTGTTTGAGCCCCATCTTTCCTTTTGACACTGGATGTCTCTATCCAGCATTCTTTGCCCAGAGCTCCCCATTAGCCTGGCTGAGACCTACCCAGAGAAGCACTGCCTATGATGCTTCTCTGACCCATTCCTAATTCCTTCTCTCCCTTTAGGGGTGTCAGACCCGCATCGCTTCCCTTACCTGCTCCTCTCTTTCTTTCTGTCAAGGCATTCCCCAATAAATGTCCGGTTTGTCTCATTTTGTCTTAGCATCTGTTTCTCAGAGGATCTGAGCTTATGTATTACATTCAACCTTCATCCACGGAAACACTTTTAAAACCAAGTCTAGCAAGAGTAAGAAGCAAAACATTAATGTCTACTTTTCATTCCCTACCGTAAAGGAATCTGCTGCACTTGGATGAAAATAATTTGAAAACAAACAAACAGAAAGTAAAAAGCCATCTTCATCCTTGGGCCAGTTGTGCTTTGATAAGCCTACTCAGACTTGATCAGAAAATGAGTTGTTTCAAAATTTTGAAGTGTCATTAAAAGAAAGATCATTTTCTCTAGGATATAGATAAAGTTCTTGGTGTAAATCTATAAAAGCAGGGCATTGACGGGAAAAAACTAAAATATTCTTTGTTTTTTTTTATGATTTCTTTTTCTGGTGGACAGGTGAAAAAGTTTGGATTATATGTTGTGATATTAATTCTGAATGATCTTAGTCTTGGTAGGTATTTGAGACAAGGCCATCTCCCACCTCACTAGTGTTGAAAGAGTAATCGGGGGAAAACGGAAAATCAGGACGGTACTCTCCTCTGTAAATCATGACAATCGATTCAGAAAGGATAGCCCTGAGAGAGGCCAGAGGGTTAATAAACACTGTCATTTTCACTTAGCGTAACTGGTAAAAGGGCTGGGGGCAATGCTCCACTTCATTTTGTCCAGAAAATTGCTCTGAGAAATAAACATCCAGAAGAAGAAAAATACCCCAAGCCATCATTTTAGGGGAAAAAAAAAAACATTTTAAGGCAATTCCAGGATAGGATAAATTTCTTGGGTAGGGTCTAATAATGCAATTTATTTTTGTTGTCTATGAAGCATGTTTGTTTTTTAGAAAAACAAAAGTCCATTGTTTGGCAGTGAAAACTAATTGCTGCATTAAAAGCTCTCATAATTTCTACTTGAAAAAAAAAAAGTGCGAAGTTGTCCCAGTTAGGATTATAAAATTGGTGATCTGTCTTGAATTTAGTGACTGTTATGAGAAATTATTTGGGTAAAGATGTGCTTAAGAGATATTAAATCATTACCATGATTTTCCTCAGAGCAAATGTTTCTGTGAAGGGCTCATGGGAAGATAGTTCATGGGAACTGAATCTAAAGCTCAAGACTAAACTGTAGCCTTGTTGAACTGCATATTGACTTTATGCATATTCTGTATTTTAAAAAAATCAGCAAACCCTGAAAGAGATGATCCTGATTCTTGGCAAATCTATCATATGAAAGGAATTAAGAACAACTCTTATTAGACTTAAGGAGATTGATTTTACCAAATGACTTAAAATAATGTTTGGACATTTTTCTGGGTAGTCAGAGTGGAGTCCAAGCAAGCTTCTAAGCAGGAAAAGGTCAAGAGGATGATGAATGTCAGGGTTCCAACAGGGGGATTTGAGGGTCATGGGGACATCAGCTGGGAAGCTCACGCTGCTGCAGTAGCTCACATGTGTGGTCTTGGGGCCTACATCAGAGAGCAGGATGTCAGAATTGGAAGGGAAAAGGAAGATGGAGCATTGCAAGTGGGGTTAATTGTTTGGACTCTACATGTCAAGGCTAAGGGATGGAGAGAAAAGTTACTTTGTTTTCCTCATATCCTGCTTTTCCATTTACTGTTCAGATCTCCATTCTTTTTTTTTTTTTTTAAGATTTTTATTTATTTATTTGACAGAGAGAGATCACAAGTAGATGGAGAGGCAGGCAGAGAGAGAGAGAGAGAGAGGGAAGCAGGCACCCTGCTGAGCAGAGAGCCCGATGTGGGACTCGATCCCAGGACCCTGAGATCATGACCTGAGCCGAAGGCAGCGGCTTAATCCACTGAGCCACCCAGGCGCCCCAAAATCTCCATTCTTGATGCCCATTATAATAGTGACAGCAATACCTGAACTTTGTATGGTGTTTGCTTATTTTGATAGACTTTCAAAAACATTTTGGGTACAGTTGGTTAAGCATCAGCTCTTGGTTTGGGCTCAGGCTGTGATCTCAGAGTGGTGGGATAAAGTTCCACATCTGGCTCTGAGCTCAGTGCAAATCTGCTTGGTAGTCTCTCTCTTTCCCTCTCTGCTCCCCTGGCCCCTGCTCTCTTTCTCACTAAAAATAAATAAATCTTTAAAAAACAATGATGACAACAACAACTAAAAACAAAGAAATAGGGACACCTGGGTGGCTCAGTTGGTTGGGCAGCTGCCTTCAGCTCAGGTCATGATCCCGGCGTCCTGGGATCGAGTCCCACATCGGGCTCCTTGCTCATCAGGGAGCCTGCTTCTCCCTCTGCCTCTGCCTGCCATTCTGTCTGCCTGTGCTTGCTCTCTCTCCCTCTCTCTCTCTGACAAATAAATAAATAAAATCTTTAAAAAAAAAAACAAAAAAAAACCAAAGAAATATTTTGAGGAAACACAGAAATTATTATTTCCCTCAAGTTTTAGTGATAAGTGAGACTCATAGAAATTTAGGGCTTCATCCCAACAATTATAACAAGTCAGTAGCTGAGTTGGGCCAACACAAAAGTCTTATTCTTTGTTGCTGCTGTTGGAAGTCTAAGCATGACCCAACTACACATTGACCAAAGTCACAGGCTAATTATACAGAAGGACACCATGGGGGGAAGCACAGCAGAGGATGACTGGATGACATGGGGCTCAATGTACAACCATAGGATATGAAATATGACTTTATTTAACCTTAATATATGTAATGTATATGACTTAATAAATGTAACTTTCTAATAAACTTATCTTCTGCTTTCCCAGGAGGAGCTGCAATTTCCCCCATCAAAATTGCTCAGCCTTAGCAAAACAACCCTGGAGACTTCCAGTCTAACAATGTCAGTATTCCAAAGTAGTTTCATGTGCCTTGTTTTTGTGAGTCAAACCATCTTCCTCCTTCTATTAAACTGAGAAATTTCCTTTCATCAATTATTGTTTGGCTCCTCTGCATGATCATTGTCAGCCTCTACCTGTGGTTATAATCACAGCGTTCAATCTGTGCCCAAGTAGGAAATCACAGTGCTTAAGGTTACCGTGTCATTGCCGTCAGTCTAAAGGCGTGCTGGATGCGGGCCCTGAGAGGCGAGATGTTTCCACCTCATTATGTTGAACAGCAGGATTTCTAAATTCTGTCAAAAAATAGGTCAGTGTTGGGGGGCACAGGAGGGCCCTACAAATGAAACCATCTGGCTAGTGATAAAGAAAAATGGCTCTACTCTCACTGAAGTCACAGCACTGTGTACAAAAAAGTGGGCAATTAATCATTTTCACACACTGGCATTCCTGTATGATGAAATAGCTATCAATGATGAGTTTTTAAATTTTATTTTATGATTTACATCTAGTAAAATTTACTTTATTGGGGTATGAGTCTCTGAGTTCTAACAAATGCAAGTAACTCTCACCATAACCAACCAAAAGCAAGATAGAGAAAAGTTGTCTTGCCTCCAAATATTCCTCTGTGTTTCCCATTTGTGAACATCCCCAATCCCTAACCCACTAGCAACCACTCATTTACTCTCCATCACTATGTTTTGGGCTTTCCCAGAATGGTGCTTAAATGGAATAATGCAATATGTAACTGTTAAGTCTGGCTGCTTTCATTTAGGAAATTCGGCAATGATTTTTGAAGTTTTTCATTCAATGAAGCAATTCCTAGACTTTTGAGAACTAACTCTTCCCCCATTTGGCAACTTAGGCAAGAGTAAATTGAGTGAGAAAGAGAGGTGGGGAGAACTTCTCCAGCCTTAGTCTCTTTTCCCCTGTTGTTCCCTCTTGGGGTTGAAGGTGAGTTTACCCCTTTATTATACCATCGACGGAGTTGTGGCCCAGCACAGAGGGGTTGTGGCAAAATCAAGGCAAGAACTCAATATCCTGACTCTAAATGCAATTCTCCTTTGACTTTACTTCTAGCTACAGCAATGCAAATCTTCTAAAATGAAAACCAAATATAGGCCTGCTATATATATATCTTCTGTAGGGTTACACTTAAATTTCAACTTCAAATGAAAAGAAATCATTATCAAGGCAAAGTAAGCCAAACCCTAATATGATTCATCTCTAATATAGAGTATGCTTACTTTGTGTCTTCGTCCGTTTGAATTGCTATAACATAATATCATAGACTGGTAGCTTATAAACAATAGAAACTTACTTCTTACAGTTCTGGAGTCTGGAAAGTCCAAGATCAAGGTGTCAGCAGGTTCAGAGCCTGGTGAGAGCTGGCTTTCTGGTTCATAGATGGCTGTGTTCTCACTTGGCAGAAGGGGGGAAGGAGCTCTCTGGAGTCTCTCTCTCTCTCTCTTTTTTTTTAGAAAGGATTTTTTTTTTTAAAGATTTTATTTATTTGACAGAGAGAGATCACAAGTAGGCAGAGAGGCAGGCCAGAAAGAGAGAGGGAGAGAGAGGAGGAAGCAGGCTCCCTGCCCAGCAGAGAGCCCGATGCAGGACTCGATCCCAGGACCCTGAGATCATCACCTGAGCTGAAGGCAGAGGCTTAACCCACTGAGCCACCCAGGCGCCCCTGGAGTCTCTTTTATAAGGATGCTCATCCCATTCATGAGGACATGACCCTCCCAAAACCTGCCCCTCTTCACCACTTAATATCATTCCTTTGGGAGTTAGGACTTAATATATGAAATTTATGGGGACACAAATATTCTGTCTATTGCATTTCATATTATACATCACATAAAGAAGGGAACTGTTACAGGATTTGAGCAATTTTTGCTTAAACATTTAAGAAAAAACAAAGATTGTGATTTGAGCAAAAAGCACAGTACCCTCTCTCTCTCTCTATCTCTCAGTATTTGTTGAGACATACACACCAATGTAGATAACAAGATAACAATCCTAGCTTCGATTTTGTATTTAAGCCTCAAAAGAGCTCGACTTTGAAATAGAGTGTGATTTTAAGGTGACATGTGTTTGAATGTGAATGAGCAGATTTGTGTGTGTGTGTGTGTGTGTGTGTTTCCCATGGAACTCTTTGGCTTCTTAACTGAGCCAGATCTGGGAGTCAGTTTCACTTTTTGTTACTCTGAATTTCTGTCCCTGTGCCAAAGATGTCAATCATGACACTTCAGACTATATTCCAAATGAAATCATCTTTTCCAGCTCCCATGAAAGAGTGAGCCCTGCAAAGGCCATGGGACCCCCAGTCAAGTTGATTGTATGAGAAAGGGACTTCCGACACAAGGGTCAACGCTCCACAGGATGGATGGCAAACAAGATGGAGCCTGGTTCAAAATAATAAGCAAAGCCTGTCAAATACTTTCTCTCAATAATTCAAATTAAATTTTCAATTTGAAGTGAGCACTGGCTGTTGGAGCTGAAAGGTCATGAGAGAGACAGGGGCCAGAGAAGTTGTGGAATGGAAGTTGGAATTATGGGGAAAAAGAAACCATGAAAAACTATTGGAGGTCATGGGCAGGGGCAAAGGACTCCTTTGGTCCCCATGGCGATGGAGCAGTGGAATGGAGAGACAAACCGTGCCCTTCTGAGCACCTGGTTGTTTGAGGTTTTCCTGAGTCCTGTGCACGTGCAATTTTTTGTGAACCCTCCTCCTGCCCCTATTATTGGAGGCAACTTGATTAAGTCTCTCTAGCTTTGAATGAAAAGACCTTTAGATTATCCTATTTCAACAAAAACTGGCAGAAGGCAAAGACTCCCTTCAATGGTAAAAGTAGGTAGTAAAGTTTCCCGAGAACGAGAGGAAACATTTCTCTCCTGGTAAAACCAACTTTGCCATCTATTTACTGTATGTGAGGAAAAGCAATACGAGGTAATGAAAAGCCTGGATAAGAATGTGTAAATCAATAATGAGCTTTCTTTAAACTTCCAGTGAGACAATAGCTAACAGCCTGTTTCCCAGTAGAATTCCAGATAGAAGTGCTTTAAATAAAAGAAAATGCATATTTGTGATGAGCACATTTATAGAAAATCTTTACTAAAGTATTTAAAGATAGTTCTCAATCCTTTTATTTTTTTTTCTTATATTTGTTTTCTTCTTCTAGAATGCCTTATTTTATCAGGTTCCATTTCAACTCTCATCGAAAGGGAAAAAAAGGTTAAATAAAATTATTTTCTACACATTTCCCAAGCATCCTCGTTTTCATTTGTTTCCTATTTCAGTGTATAATTGAACTTCTTTTACAGCATCTATCACCTTCTACTTATCACATGTCATTTCCATGTTTGTATATTGTTTTTTCTAGTCTGTAGGCTTTTCCAGAGCAGAGGATTATTTTTTTTTTTTCGTTTAGTATTGGAAGAAAGGAGCTAATATCTTGAAATATATTAAAATAGTTTGTGGTTCACAGTTTCTTGGCTGTGACACTTTCCTTTTTTAGCCATAAATATATAGTGGCTTATGAAGGAACAGAATTGTTATAGCAGAAATGCAAAATGAAAGGGTCAACATCCATATTAGAAACTACACACACACACACACACACACACACACACATGATATTTCTCTCCCTCTCTCTCTCTCTATATATGTATATTTCAAAGTGCAAAAGGGAGCCTCTCTTTCAAGAAAAGGAAGTATGTGTTAATCAAAAGATAGTATAACATGGGGCACCTGGGTGGCTCAGTGGGTTAAGCCTCTGCCTTCGGCTCAGGTCATGATCTCAGGGTCCTGGGATCGAGCCACGCATCGGGCTCTCTGCTCAGCGGTGAGCCTGCTTCTCCCTCTCTCTGCCTACCTCTCTGCCTACTTGTGATCTCTCTCTCTCTCTCTGTCAAATAAATAAATAAAAAAATCTTAAAAAAAAAAACAAATGACTGAAAGGAGAAGAAGTAGCTCTGTGATTCTGGAAGAGGGATTAGGGTTGGCCAGTTTGGAAGGGCTGGGATGTAAAAGAGATGAGTGAGGAGAAAGCAAGGGACTCATGGACCATGAGGGACTTCAGGTAGGAAAGATTGCCTGCTCTGCCCAAGTAATACAGTCTATGTCTAGTACCTGGAAGCAGCATGGACATTGGGCAACAACAAAATTGATCCATATCTTTCTTAGTCAGCTCAGGCTGCCAAAACAAACTACCATAGATTGGAGGTACTTAAACAATAGACATGTCTTTCTCACTGTTCTGGGGCTTGAATTCTAAGGTCAGGGTTCCAGACAATTTGATTCCTGGTGAGGACTCTCTTCCTGGTGTACAGATGGTGGCTTCCTCACTGTGTCCTCACATAGTACATGTAGGTTCGGGTTGGGGTGGGTGGGGAGAGTAAGTACTCTGATTTCTCATTTTACAAGGACACTGATCCTACTGGGTCAAGTCCTTCTATATATTGAATCGTCTCCTCCCCGACCCAAATTCATATATTGCAACCCTAACTCCCAATGAGACTGTATTTGGAAATAGGGCTTTAATCCAATTGGGTTGGAGCCCTCAGAAGAACAGTATGGGACACCAGAACACACTCTCTCTCTCCGCCATAAGAGGACACAGAGAAGAGGTAGCTGTGTATAAACCAGGAAGAGAGCTTCTCCAGAAACCATATCAATCAACACTTTGATCTTGGACCTGTCAGACTCCAGAACTATAAGAGATAAATTTCTGTTGTTTATGCCACCCGGTCCTGGTATTTTGTTCTAGCAGCCTGAGGAGACTGATACTGGGTTTCATTCTTATGACCTCATTTAACTTTACTTACCTCTTTTAGGCCCCATCTCCAAATATGGTTACAAAGAGAGTTAGAGCTTCAACATGTGAATTTGTGGGGGGTCATAAACGTTCAGTCTATAACAATATCAATTTCAGCGTGTCCACACATTGCCTGCACTGAAAGTCTCTGTTAGGAACATGTTTCATAGCCATGTAGAGAGGAGGCACTGTCTACAGAGGCCTGTACCTTTCTCATTAACTGTGATGTCTGCCTCTGCCTTGAGTCTTTATTCAGTCTATCCTAACCACTCTATGTGGATAGCTCCAACTTCAGTGGCAAAAAATATAAATGTTTCCTTTACATAGAAGGGGACCTCTGTACCTATCTATATCTATATAAAGATATAGGGTTTTTGTTTGTTTTTTGTTTTAGAGAGAGAGAGAGTGTACAAGTGGGGAGCAAGAGAGGCAGAGAGAGAATCTTAAGCAGACTTCACATCCAGTACTGAGCCTGATGTGGGGCTTGATCTCATGAGCCTGAGATCATGATCTGAGCTGAAATCAAGAGTCGGGCTCTTATCCGATTGAGCCACCCAGGCACCCCAATAACTTTTAGATATTTCAATCCACAAAAGAGGGTTCGCATTAAGGGAATAAATTTTCTTCTCCAGATAACAGGAAAACAGTGGGTGGAAAATGAATTACCCAGGGGTGACTGGGTGGCTCAGTGGGTTAAACCTCTGACTTCAGCTTGGGTCATGATTTCAGGGTCCTGGGATTGAGCCCTGCATTGGGCTCTCTGCTCAGCAGGGACCCTGCTCCCCCCATCCACCTCTGCCTGCCTCTATGCCTACTTGTGATCTCTCTTTCTGTTAAATAAATAAATAAAATCTTAAAAAAAAAAAGAAAATGAATTACCCAGAACCATACTGTTACTCAAGAAGGACCACCGGATTACTTCAATGCTGTTCTATCACTTATTACTTTGAACCAATGTTTAATTACCAGTAATACTGGAGATTACTAATAAAGCATGAGTTATTGAAACTGAAGATTATTCCATATGTTAATTTAGCAATATGCTTCCATATATATTTCCACTAATTCTTCAATTATTCATCACGTTACCTTTTCTGTCTTTTTGTGAGACATATACAGATAATGACATGTACAAAAGCAGGTTGAAAAAATCCACAAGGGGCGCCTGGGTGGCTCAGTGGGCTAAGCCTCAGCCTTTAGCTCAGGTCATAATCTCAGGGTCCTGGGATCGAGCCCCACATCGGGCTCTCTGCTCAGCGGCGAGCCTGCTTCCCCCCCCCCCCCCTCTGCCTGCCTCTCTGTCTACTTGTGATCTCTCTGTCAAATAAATGAAATCTTAAAAAAAAATCCACAAATACCATAATGAGCCCTTAATGTCTGAGAAATCACCATAGGCATATTTCTTTCTAACTTTGGTAGCATCACATATTGTGAAGATGTAGAAAGAATTTTAATGAGAATATAGAGTTTGTCTCAACCTGAATTAGAATTAATCATATAGCATTGTTCTTTCTTCAGTCTTGTAAAGATATTTTAATGTTTTTTTGTTGTCTCTAGTGATTTCAGCATGATTGTTTTAGCAGGATCTTTGTATACTTCAAGTGTCTTAGTTTTTACTGGAACTTTGCATCCTAGAGAGTGAGGAAGACACTAAGGACTAATAGGGGACAACTGAGGCCACTTCAACAGCTACACACTTACTCTTGGGCATATAAATAGAATGTCTGTTGTTTCATTATGGTTCAAAGGCCTGTCCTGTTTACATTCTCAAAATAGCCCTAAAGAAAGGAAACACTCTACACTTTTCCCCCACTCCCTACCCCTCATCCCTTCTGGCCCACCTTGTAAGGTGACATGAACAGGGGAGACACTGAGGTGCCATGAAGGGCTCAGAAGCAGCACGTGAACTTGAGGAGACCACAATGAGGGGTTGGGGTAGAGAGGGGAAGCCACCGGGAGCCTTGAAAATGAGAACAGTGGGGGAAAAGCAGTTGGGGAAAGCTGTGGAGGAAATAGGACTCGGTGGCTGAATAATGAGCCAATGGGGAGAAAGAATTGAAGATAGTTCCAGGATTCTCACCTCAAAGGAGTTTCTGAAATGTTCAAAAATTTCTCCAAGTTCTCAGATGCCATGGAAAGGCAGGGCAGATTTGAGTAGCAAATGATGTTGATGCAAGGTACCAGGCTGGTAAAACGAGATGGGTGACACACCCAATCCAGAAACTGGGAGGGCCACCCCTTTTTCATTCTGGTGTCACAGATGACAGACTCCTCAGGAGTTCAGCCATGTAGGGGGAAGTCTGCTGCCATAAATTCAAGTGCACATTGACGCAGGATCCCTTCCATTCCCTGCCCTTACCCTTATTACACAGTAAGCAAAAATAAATGTCTGCAAAGCCATTTTTGAAAAAAAAATTCTCTGATAGAGAAAATGAATTAAGACTATTCACATTTTCAAGAAAGTTTTATATCAGAGGAAACCAGGCACTGTGTATTATTGGCGACATGTTGCTTATATAATTTAATGCAAGCAAAAACTTAGAACTTCCATAAGCAAAAAAATCCTACATAATTATAACTGATTGTATTCATTACTGGGGAAAGGTTATGTCAATAAATTTAATGAAATAATAACCCAGGAAGCTCCCAAAATGATAAACAGGGTTTCGCAGACACAAATCATTAAATGTGGCAAAGGAAGGCATGATTTGGCTAGAGTTCCAGAATAGAAAATCAAACTTAATTATATTAGATGGTAAATTGCTATTAAGTTACTGGCCGTTCTCCTGAAGTCTGGCAACATGACTCTGCACTCTGATCCCTCACCATCGATTAATATTGAAGCAACTGCTTAAGAAGATGAACAATCATAACATGAGTTAACTTCATTTTGCCTATGGTTGAAGTATAATTTGCTGTTTTCCGTTACTGGAAATATCATGAGACCACGGAAGACTATCATATTAAAAGATGTACACAGCAACACTTAGATGGTTATTGGCTCCTCTCTTGTAACTCTTTATACATAAGATGAAGTTGGTTTTGGGCCAACTCTGATCTTAGAAGTCATATATATATATATATATATATATATATACATATATATATATATATGTATATTTATATATATATATTTTTTTTTTACATCATGCCATTTTATTTTCTTTATAAATTCTTCCTGCTTGTGGTGTCCCTGCTTCTGTCTTTCCCACTAGAGAGTAAGCCTCTTGATATTCAGGAAGTGACTGTTTTATTTATTGCTGTATCCCCAGTACCCAGAGCAACGCCTACACATAATAGGAACCAAAGGAATATTGTCGGATAAAGAAATAAAACTGCAAAAGGAGATAAAATAATCTGACAGGGTAAGAGCAGAATTACAGTTAAACTTATAATGAAACTTTTATGTAATATAGTTGGCCCACATTTCTGAGTGATGAGTTAGAAGCCCAGTTCTGGATTCCAATATGATTGAAAGGATGACTCATTTAATGGAACTGGATGAAGCCCTGGTGTCCATTGCTGCTCCCTCATTGTCTGGTCTCCTGATTTCAGAGCTGCCCCTGACTCCACACTGCACTCATATTTATAAGTAAAATACACACATTCTTATGACAATTTCAAGATGGAATCTGGCTCCTTGGGCACAACAGCCATATCACTGTGAAATAGTTCAAGGCATATAAAAGAATCCCAGATAATTAAGTTTCTGAACTTAAATCTACTAAAAGCTAACTCTTTTTCTCTTTAAGTTTTAGACATGCACATTCTCTAATACGAATTTTTTTCACATTTTTGAAAAATTATTAGCTATACTTCGTAAAGTTGAGATTACCCGGAACATCAGCTGAAGTATTTCCTATTCAAAATATAAGCCTTGGGGAACCAGACTCCAGCAACTTTATATTCTGAAAAAAAATTTACATTTTCAGTTTGACCTTTAAAAAAAATTCCCATACACCAAAACGCACAGGAAATTGACTGTAGAGTTGACTGATTCTTAGGATTTTTATTTGTGGCAAAAGAGCTCCTACCAGAGTTTTACCCAGGATGGGCCCAGAGGATGGGCATAATTAAGTCATCTATTCCACAAATATTTATTTAGTCCTATGTGAGCTTGAAAGGTGTTTGACCTTAAAGACTCAAGGGCAAATAGATGGGTCAGTTTCCCTCTCTGCCTTCCAGGCGACAGAAGGGAGGAGATATTGATAAGGGAACTTTGGTGATCTGTGAGAATTATGAAAGTGAAACAAATACAAGGTGGGCCAGCTCTGTAAAGTAGGTCAACATAAGACCCTCTTAAGGAAGACTCTTACCCTGAGTGATTTAGTTAGGCAGGAAAAAGGCAGACAGAAAGAAAATGGCTCTTATGGCCATCTGGTTTCCTTCAATATTTGAGTGAGGCTTTCAGTGCTCCCATTCAGACTGAAGGAAGGAAATATGATGGACCCAAGCGTGGGTCAGGTGTACGCCCTCAGTCCAGAGTGGCAGGACCCTCTACCCAGTAGGCCCCCTGGGCACAGCCCGTTCCAGGGGGAAACTCATTCTTTTAGAAGGGGAAGTGGATGAGGACCCAATGTCTGTCTGAAACACGAAATGCTCTTTCGTCAGCAGTGCTGTAGATATTTTCATCTCATGTAAAATTTCAGTTCCCAAAAAGGCTACGTGGAAAAGTGGGTCAAGGGTCCCTGGGTCCATTTCCAGCTTTGTTTATTCACCAGGAGCCACGGCAGAATTCAGCTTCAAGTTGTGCTCATGACTGAGATTGATTACAGTGGATGAAAACAAGAGCAAAACCACCAAAGGGAAAAGCGCACCGGGCCAAGTCAGCGGGAAACAGGTGCAAACTTCCAGACCCCTCTCCCAGCTGAGTCCCATAGGCTCCACGTAAATGCACTTCAATCGGAAATGAGATGTGACAGCTGGTGTGAAATGTCACCAGCCGGGGAAGCTCCTGAGAGCCTCAGGCTCACGTTTTTACTGGGGACAGGTGTCACAGGTACATCCTGCCAAGAATGTACCCAAATTCTAGACTCAGAAGGAAGGTAGTATTGCAGAATCAACCACATTGTTTATGTAAGCTGTTCAGGCACCTCGAGCCTCTCCTACTGTCATTTGGGAATGGTGGGAATACCCTGATAGCCGCATTCCCAGACATGCCGCAAGGGCCAGGCTTGCCACCAGTTCTTTCAAAGGACGCCCTCAGGCCTGCTATCTTTTTGCTTTTCCGCCAAGTTTTTACTTAAATTCCAGTTAGTTGGCATACAGTGTAATATTAGTTTCAGGTATATCATATACTAATATTAGTTTCAGGTATATTATACAATATGGTGATTGATCACTTACATACAACACCCAGTGCTCATCACAACAAGTGTCCTCCCTAATCCCCATCACCCATTTAACCCATTGCCTGCCCACTTGCCCTCTGGTAACCATCAGTTTGTTTTCTTTAATTAGGTTTGTCTCTCCCTGCTCCCCCCATGTTCATTTGTTTTGTTTCTTAAATTCCACATATAAGTGAAATCATATGGTATTTGACTTTCTCTCACTGACTTATTTTGTTTAGCATAATACACTCTAGCTCCATCCATGTCATTGCAAATGGCAAGATTTCATTCTTTTTTATGGCTGAGTAATAGTCCATCATTCGCATACATATACACATATATATGTACACCATAAAAAAGAATACATCATATATACATATGAATATGAATATTATATATATATATATATATATATATATATGGCACATCTTCTTTATCTACTCATCAGTTGATGGACATTTGGGCTCTTTCTAAAATATAATTATTGTAGATAATGCTGCTATACACATCAGGGTGTAGGTGCCCCTTTGAATTCATATTTCTGTAGCCTTTGAGTAAATACCTGATAGTGCATTTGATGGATCCCACTATTTTCCAGACTAGGTCTACTATCTTAACACTACTGCACACACCATTTCTCAATAAATGCCCCAACCCTGTCCCTAGGAGGAAAGAGACAAAATTTATGTCGATGTTATGGAGTGGTTTATATTTATCTGATTCTAACTATGAGTAATGCTTTTGCCTTCTATTTATGCAGTAGATTCTGTACCTTAAACACAGTTCTTTTTTTTTTTTTTTTTTGGAGTACCAAGTATCTTTAATACAAACCATCACTATAGAGCTACCATTTTTCCAGATGGTTGTAGAGATGCCTGCTTTTTTAATACTTCCAAATTTTTCTACCACTCCTTTGAGAGTTAATATACTTTATTGAGAATTACCGAGAATTACTACATTTTATCATAGACAGGGATATATTTTCCTTCTCATCAGTTTAAAGGTCAGACTGCAGCGAACATCATCTGTCTGTGGCATGATTGTAAAGGATAGACATTGTAAATGTATAGACATTTAATCCCTCCATAGTGCCTGGCCATGTCTGGAAAGATACACAGGCCAGGTCCACTCGCGAGAGAAAACCAGCTCCCTGCCTGGGGAGTTCAAGTCCAGAAAATGGGGTGAAGATTTCTTTCCTTATCTCAAGATTCCTTGATCTTGCTCCCTTGTCTCTGCATCTTCCTCCTTTTTCTCCCGCAACTTCCTTCTCTCTTCTTGAGGGTCTCAGCTCCAGCCCAAGAGGGATCTGAAAGTTCTCAAGTCCTTTTGATTTTGGTGCCAGATCCACAAAGAAAGGGCAGCCACTGGTGCTCAGTGGGTCTTTACCTTCTTCAGCATGGCAGATCTAAAGGACAGACAAGGCTTTCTCCTGTTAATATGACATGCCTCTTATAGTATAACCTCAATGCATGATTTGCCAACAAAGTCGGTATTCTATACTACACAGAATGAAGAAAAATTCCTTCCTGACAGTTGTCCCTCTTCCCATTCCCAGTTCACCCACCAAGTATACTCTGTCTTTGCTCTCTGGGTGTAACACCTATCAACTTTGTGAGGTCCATCCATGCAGGACTATGAGGAAGACAAACAAGACTTGAACACATGGAGGAGGGTTTCCAACCTTCATCATCACTGATTTTATCTTGACCTTTCGCTCTGGTATTACAGGGATGGCCTCTCTTGAGTAACTTTGACAGGGATTTCATTTCAAAAAGTACTGATTAACTTTGAATGGTAGAGAGGCCTTCTTGAACGCTTGGGGAATTGTTTTAATGGGTAACACTAATGTAACTTTTTTTGGACATCCTTGAGAAAAATGAAATCTCTGAGCTTTTCTTTAACTCACTAGGAGGTTGAATGTCACGGTGTCTGGAAAAATTAGCTAGCTACACTTGAGTAATCATTTTTAAAGTTATCTTGCAAATTCTTTTTTATAGCTATTAAGAGTAGTGTTCCACTTTCCCCCAAATTATGCCTAATCATATACTCTATGATAGATAGTGCTTATCTCCAGGAAAGGAACTGGAAGGAAAGAGGGCTTAAGGAGATACTTACCTTTTATTTGAAATGTTTCTATACTGTTTGAATGTTTTACAATGAGCATATATACATATTGTGTATTATATACATACACATACACACACACATATGTATATGAAGTTTCTTAAAAATCGTTTTGGATAAAGTTAGAATTCAAGGTATATTCTCAAATTTTTTAATGCAACTTTTCATTATAGTAACACCACCTGCACAATCAACCACCCTCACTGCTTAACAATTATATTAGAACCTGAGTACTTGGGTACCATGCATGATTGTATCGATTTTTCAAAATTTCCATTTTTTCCCCAGTTTTTTTTTTTTTTTTGAACAGTGCAGGTCAACCTAGAAGAGTATTTCCTAAATTTGAGATGTAGTATAATAACAGCAATTATGATTGCTGCCTTTTATTGAATGCCTATTATGGACAGCCTCACTAATTAACTTTTATTGAGCACATGACAATATGTAAAGTGCTATGTTAAGTATTTTATGTACATGATTGCAGTTGACTTTCAATAACATATGAGATCAATTTTATCATGCTTCTCTGCTCACAGATAAGGACCCCGAGCTTTAGCTCGTTTATCTAGCTCACCCATGGCTATGCAGCAAATAAGAGCCCAGCCAGTTCGCCACATCAGCCTAGACCAGACCATGTGGGAGGGAGGCAGTGAGGCATAGTGAGCATGCGCATGGCATGCGATTCAAATTCGGCCTCTAATGCGTTGAAGCTGTGTGCATGAGCTCCCTTATCTCTTTGTGCCTCTGTGCTCTTGTCTGGAGAATACAGGCCTTACCTGTAAAACCAGAGTAATAATAGAAATGCCTCATGAATTTGGTCATGAAGTTTAAATGAGATTATCTTGCAAGGTAGCTGCTGAAATTTCCATTAAATACTAGCTACTCTTATGTCTCAGAGACAGTGTAGAAAGAACTTTGTTTTATGTAGCTATCCATTTATGTATTCATTTATGCAAAGAACTATGTAATTTTACTTAAACTTCACAAAAATATGGAGAAGAGGTAATATTATATTTATTCTTAAAGACAACTGAAGCTCAGATAATTTATTTTACTTGCACAGGATCATCAAGTTTGCAAGTTATGACACAAAGATTTGAATTCAGATTTTTCTGATTTGCCTCTGTGCCACTGGAGAAGAGAAACAAAATGGGTAGAAATGTGCACTCGCCGCTTCTGTGACCCCAGGTGAGTCTGGACTTCAGCATTGCAGCTGGTTTCCTTCACTGCAGGGCCTGGTGACATCCTCCTCCTTGAGGGGCTGCTTGGTCATGGAAACCCTGCACAGAAGTACTTCCTACAGGCTCACATGCACTAAGCATCAAGACCACCATTGCCTCAGCAGCATCCAGTGATGCTCAGGATCAGCAACCCACTGGGACACCAGAGTGGCTCAATCAGTTGAGCGTCTGACTCTTGATTTTGGATCAGGTCATGATCTCAGGTTTGTGGGATTGAGCCCTGCCTCAGTCTCTGTACTGAGCATGGAGTCTGCTTACGATTCTCTCTCTCCTTTGGCCCCTCCTGCCCCCTGCTCCCCCTACTCTTTCTCCCTCTAAAAAAAGGAGAAAAAAGAACCTGCTCCTTGCTAGGTTCAGCGGATTTTCTTTGATTCTACACCAGATGGTGATAATAATTGTGTATTTCTTGTGGAAGTTAAGCTATCAAACATATAAAATATTCTTTACAAAATATCAAAAAAGTTTGTACTAAATACATTACATTACTATAGGAAGGTTCATTAGACACATTTTTCCGGTGAGGTTATGACAGTCTCCAGTAGCCTTGCATTGTTGTGACGCCACACACCAGCCCGGGCATCACAGACTGAGCTTGCTTCAACTTCAGTCCCCTTAAACTCCATGACTACTGGGGGTCTTATATGCTAAGGTTGTGTTAGATGCTCCAGAATGCTAGATGTTCTTTTCCGCCAAAGTTTTTTTTTTTTTTTAGTAAAATCCCTTGTTCCATGCCCTATTTCCTTCAATAGAACAGTTTCACATTTTAAAATTTTGTTACTTCATTTGGAAATTAAGGCAAATTTTATGCAAAACGCATTCTCCCAAAATCTTTTTTGAAAAAAGCAAACTACCTAATTTAAAGAATACTCAGAAGAAAAACCAGAGTCACTAGGGCCTATGTGAGTTTTCCTATTTCATGCAATTTGGGAAGATGGGCAAGAAACCATTTAGGGGTGGAGAATAGGTTTGTTTTGCTAGGATACCAGGTGGGAAAAGAAGATGCTCATTATCTCTGAGGCCAGGAAATGTTCTGGGAGAGGAAGGCAATAGATGCCAGAGTGCCCTCAGCACATTTGACATGGCAAAGAAGAGCCAGATGCAGTGACAATTTTAGAAACCCACAAGTAATATGAAAGCAAATAAACAATAAACAATTGTCATAATCTATTTTTTCCCAGTTCTCTATTTTTAATTTATTAATATTTTAAAAATTTTTATTTTTTAACTTATTTTAGAGAGCGTGAGAGCGAGCACGAGAGCAAGGTGGAGGACAGAGGGAGGAGCAGACTCCTCACTGAGCAGGGAGCCTGACATAGATAGGGCTCGAACCCAGGACTCTGGGACCATGACCTGAGCTGAAGGCAGATGCTTAACTGATTAGCCACCCAGGTGCCCCATGTTCTCTTTCTCTTTAAATGGGCACTATCTACTGCTGACAGAATACATCTTCAAGTTTACTTACCAAAAACAAAACAAAACAAAACAAAACAAAACCCTGGGGGTGAATAAAGCTACTTCTGGGGCACATGAGTGGTTCAGTCGGTTAAGCGTCTACATTCAGCTCAGGTCATGATCCCAGGGTCCTGGGATTGAGCCCCATGTTGGGCTCCCTGCTCAGCTGGGAGTCTGTTTCTCCCTCTCCCTCCCACCTCTCTGTTTGGTTGTGCTCTCTCTCTGTCTCTCAAACAAAAAATTAAACCTTAAGGAAAAAAAAGACTTCCACTCTAACATGTTGGGCTTGTTGCGAGAGACCAGGGCATCTAAGAAATGAGAATATAAAATTGCTTACATTTCTTTCTTTAAACAACTTTTAACTTAAATTATAGAGAACATAACTTGGTCACTCCAACGATGTTCTTTGTTTAAAAGTTTCTCTCACTTACACATGAAATACCTTTTAATCTTCATATTTTGCCCTCCTCCCAGGTAAGCTGCTAATTTTGCAGTTTAAATTGTATATTGGATAATTATCAGAAAAATTCATTACAGTTAAACTTCTAACCTTTGTATCATTATCTAAACCCTTACCTTACTCCATCTTTTTTTTTCCTCTTAGGACAAAACCAACAACAAATAACAACTATGACTCAATCTTATCTGTAAGGTAAAGTAGATAAATTATTGGGAAAAAAGAACTATATTGTAATTAAATGATGGCCTCTTTATCTTGAACAATGACAGGCAGTTTTTTCACTTCAGTGAGAAGTTTAACAATTGTGTGTCAGACACAGATCATGCAAGATATTAGTGTCTTTTTTTTTTTTTTGTGGTGGTGGTATGTTTCATTAATCATTCTTTTTCATAACAGAAAAGTCTAGGGCTCTAGGCTTCATGGTTTGAGCCTTGATTGACATTCTTGGTATCTTTCCTCATTTCCTAGCCACAAATTATGATAAAATTTGAGAGGGTTAGTGAATTCTAGAGAGATCAAGGGAATTAAAACAGTTTAATAGTGTAATGTGAGTTTCTGGATGATAATCAACCTGAGTTTATAAAGACATAATGTTGTCAGGATAAGATAATATACCTAAATGATGTATAGTGAAGATTTACAAAATGAAGAGCATTGAAATACAACTTACTTTAATTTTCCTTAGCATTTGGAGTTTTTCCAAAATAGTACATAAAGTTTATTCTGCACAATGTAAAAAGGAAATTGAAAGTTTGAAGAACATTCATTGTAAAAAATAAAAGACGGAAAGTATGGGCCAAATAAATTGTGAAAATGTGCTAAACAAGTTAGAATTTCTACCACCTTGGAGAAGTGACAAGAGGTGGTGGGGGGGTTGGTGAGGGTGGGGAATGTGTGTGTGTGTGTGTGTGTGTGTGTGTGTGTGTGTGTGTGTGTATTAGTCTGGCATCAATTCAGATATTTGGGATAGTTTGTCTTCTACCCAGTGGCTTAGTCCTAACATTGGCATTGAGGCCAGTTTTATTCTATGTGAGGGGGAATGTTAAAAATCCTTGAACTCACTGACTTCTAATTCTAGCAACTAGGCTTTTTAATTTTTTTTCTCATGTTTTTGTTTATATACTCAAATGGCAGGTTTTATGCCTATACCCAGGAGTAATATGATATGTACAATAGATATCGACTGATATGGTAATATGAATTAACATATTAAATTATATGCATGCCAACACTATACATATTCACTGCCTGCTCTGATTATGATAAAGTAGCTTGTACTGGAAAGCTTTCCTAAAAACTATACAGAATACATAAAATTATGATTGTTTTAAAAAACATTGACAGCAATCAAAGCAGGCAGGACTCAAAATGGTATGGTCCCTGAGAGAAGACAAACATGATGAAGTGAGTTCTAGGCATCCTGGTTTCTTCTTGAGGATCCTTTTTAATTCACAGTGTGTGGAAGAATGCCCGCAGCAATGTGCAGTCCTCCAAGGTTTTAGAGAGAAAGGCTGGATCCAGGGTTGTCAAAGAAGCCAAATTGAGGAAGGGAGGGATCCCCATGAAAGTGAGCCCCAAGACCTGTGTGCAATCTCTCACAAAGGTGTGTGCCAACTCCTCACCTGTTGAGTTTAAAAATTCAAGAAATCCTACAGAAGGTAAAAATAGAGACAATAAAGCATTGAGGAGATATTTTACCAGTTGCAAGGTGCTGGGAAAACAGAGGCACAATTTAAAGTCTATTAAGATGGAACAACCCTGGTAAACACCTCAGGCTCTCAGCTGAAATCACAGAAAGACAGCAGAAATGGAAGAACCTTAACAAACCTAAAACTCAATAATCTGCTTTCTTTTTATCTACATTATGAAATCAAACTTGTGCATTATAAGAGGAATAAAACACATTTCAGAACATTAACAAATTTTAATACATAATGTCCAGCATCTAATCAAAGATTACAAAGCATGCCACCAAGCAGAACCAAAGAATCAACACTAATATATTTATAGTTTAAGAGTATTGGTAAATCTCCCTGAAAGGGATGCACCTGAATTGATGGTTGCAAAAAGATTGAGAAGTAGAGGGAAGGGCAGAGATCTAGGGAACGGCATGAACAAAGACAAGAGGCACCAAACAGCACAGTATACTCAGGGAAACATCACCTGTTTCTTGAGTGTTACCAGTGGGCATTAGTGAATGAGTCAGAAAGTGCCAGGATGGGCTGAAGACTTGAGCCACTGAGGGTAGGTACTTTAGCCTGTTAGCCAGGTTTTCAAAGTGTTATAACCCTTATAACCAATTATCTTAGTGAAATCTTAGATCAACATCACAAAACAAAAACAAAAGGAGGATTTTTTAAGTTACAGGGGGAAAAGGGCCAAATGTCATGGAGACCCGGGACATCAGCAGCCCGCACTTGTCACCCTCAAACCCTGATTTTTCCCCTATCCCAAGAGGTTCCTGCACAGGATCCATGGAGGTTCCAAACAGTTAAAAAAAAAAAATTACTCTATGAGAGACAGGTAGACAGACAGCCGAATGATGGTGGCCAGATTTCTGCTATAGACATTAATTCAGGGAACTATGTGGGGATATATTTGGGAAGATCATAATGGGAAAAGGAAGATGGATGAGAAGTCTGTTGCAGTTGTTTGGGTGAGGAATTATGGCAGTGGCAGGAGCTAGGAAGTAGGTGTGGGGTTAAAGAAACATCCAGATGGCAAGTTGGGGCAACTTGGTGATGGATGGCATGTAGGGAGTGACAATAACACTATCTTTTTTAAGAAGAGGCTCACCAAAATGAGTGACCTAGAGGGAGCACTCTGAAGAGAGAGATAGCATAACATCGTGTATTTGGAAGTGATTTTATTTTATTTTTATTAATTAATTAATTTATTTTTAAAAAGATTTTATTTATTTATTTGACAGAGATCACAAGTAGGCAGAGAGGCAGGCAGAGAGAGATAGGAGGAAGCAGGCTTCCCGCTGAACGGAGAACCCGATTCAGGGCTTGATCCCAGGACCCTGGGATCATGACCTGAGCCAAAAGCAGAGGCTTTAACCCACTGAGCCAACCCGGTGCCCCTTGGAAGTGATTTTAAAGGGACATGTGGCAAGAAAGTGTGTGAAAGGGAGTGGAAAGAGGCGGGTAATGAAGAGAAGAGGGAGAGCTTGTTTGGAGTGCCATTCAGAACACAACAATGCAACCAGAGAAGTTAAGAAGAAATTGCTTACTGGAGACATCCAAATATATTAGAGAACAGAATAATTCATGAAAAACATGTAATTGAGAATAAAGAAGTCTCAGCTGAAATGAATAAACCCTTGCAAATGTTATTAAATGGTTTGGGTTCCAAAGCTATCAAGACCATGGTTGATCAACTACAAAAACAAATTGCTTCATAAGCAAATAATCACCTTAATTTTAAAGAAAGAAAAGATAAAACAAAATCACTAGAAAGATGTATTGTTTTCACTTACATTTAATAATTTGTTTTGCAACAAAGAAAATGGAATTGGCCCAATAGAATTTTAATTAGGTACATTTCCACTGCTTTATACAGGTCTTGCCCAAGCTTAAAATTTTCCTTTTAATTATGAAAGAAATGAGAAAAAAACATGTGTTCATCAGAAGAATATCTACATTGTCCTTGAAAGTTGTTTTGGTTTGAGCAAATGTTTCAGATAATGTTCTTTCTCTTGTGGAAAGTTGTATTATCTGAAAATATTGGGAACTCTAATCTTGTAGGAACACTGTAGAAATACTGAATATGAGAATTAGTCATTTAAATGGTATATGCTCTATCTTCAAAGTACTCATGATCAAATAATGAGCATTGCAATAAACATACCCTTGGTTCCCTATTTAATGAGCTCATAGTCAGCTTTTAATCAGACAAGGCAGTTCTTCTGATCCTTCTTTTCTGGTTTTGCTTTTGACCTTAAAATGAGAAAATTATCCTGGGTTATCTATGTAGTGAGGTGCAGAGGGTTTGGGAGTCAGACGGCTGGGCAGGAAGCCAGCGCTACATGCTCTAGGTCTTCTTTCCTCACTACTTGGCTAGTGTGAAGAGTAAATGTGAAGGTATGGACAAGGTGCTCCCTCAGGGTCTGACCTACGGTGGATTTCAGTAAGGTTTTTTTTTTTAAATTTTTTTGTTGTTGTTTATTTATTTGTCAGAGAGAGAGAGAGCTCACAAGCAGGCAGAGTCGTAGACAGAGGCAGAGAGAGAGAAGCAGGCTCCCTCCTGAGCAAGGAGCCCAATGTGGAACTCGATCCCAGGACCCTGAGATCATGACCTGAGCTGAAGGCAGCGGCTTAACCGACTGAGCCACCCAGGTGTCCGGGTTTTTGCTTTTGTTTTTGTTTTTTATGATTTTTTATTTATTTGAGAGAGAAAGAGCACATGCACAGGTATGTGCATGAGTTGAGGGGAGGGGCGGAGGGAGAGGGAGACATAGATGTAGACTCCCTGCTGAGTGGGAGCCTGATATGGGGCTTGATCCCAAGACCCTGAGATCATGACGTGAACCTAAGGCAAATGCTTAACTGACTGAGCCACAAAGGCACCCTGGATTTTAGTAGGTTTTAATTCCCTTTCTCTTCCCTCTTTTTCCCTAGAACAGATATCAATGCCATAACTAGTTCAAAGCAAACTTGTAAAAAGAGAAGTTTGGGCATTCCTAAGTATCTCTCCTGTCCTTTGGTGCCCCTGTTTTTGCTGGAGATCAGGGAACAATAATACCATCATCGGTAGAGAGCTTTGTAGTTTATCAAGCATGACACATATAACGCCTTCCACATAACACATACCTCATAAATGTCCATTCCTTATGATCTCATGTGCTTCATGCTAGAACTCTGCAGAGTAGGTGGCCCTTGATTACAAACAAACAAACAAACAAAAAAACAGAGGTATAGAGAGGATGTGGCGCAGGATGGAACTAGGGTTCTTACTCTGAACTTAACATTGCAGCCCTCTACTGCACCTGTTTATTTGCTCCTGCCACAGGCTTCTGCCCAGAACTGCCCTTTCCAGGCCATGTCTCCTGGTGCTCCTTCTGTTAATCAATGTCATATTCACCCGCTCTCCAATGCCTGACTTCTACTTTCAGCAGACTCCTATAGAGAAAAATGTTTTTTCCTCTATTTTATATACCACTTTAAAAACTTATATTCTTCATGGTAAGCAGAATAATGTCCCACCTCCACCTACAGAGACCCATGCCCTAATTCCCCACACCTCCACTTTTGTTACCTTAAGTGACAAAAGGGACTTTATAGATGGGAGTAATTTAAGAGTCCTAAAGAGATTATCTTGTATTATCCAGATGGCCCAACGCAATGGCATGCATCTTTTAAAATTAGATTTCTTGGCTGTGGGCAGAGGGAGATGTGACTTTGGAAGAAGGGTCAGAAAGATGCAATGTCTCTGGCTTTGAACATGTAGGGAAGGGTACAAGCCAAGGAATGCAGACAGTCTCTAGAGCCAGGAAAGATAAATGTATTTGTTTTCTAGGGCTGCTGTAACATCCATGTAATCAGATGGCTTACAGGACAGAAATTTATTCTCTTACAGCTCTGGAGGCCAGAAGACTGAGATAAAGACAGAGGCAGGACCATGTTCCCTCTGAAGGCGTCAGGGAAGGGTCTGTTCCAGCTCTGTCTCAGCTTCTGAGAGCTGCCTGGTTGATGGCTGAGTACCTCCAATCCCCACATGGCCTTCTCCCTGTGTGCATCTGTGTCCACTTTTCTCCTTTTTATAAGGACACAGGCTATGGGATTAGGGTTGATCCAGCAACTTCATCTTAACTTGATCATCATCTGCTAAGATTTTATTCCAAAATAAGGTCATTCAGTGGTACTGGAGGTAGGACCTCACATACCATTTTTATTTACTAATTGTTTTGTGTCACGGAAGCAGACACAATTCAACCCATAACAAGGAGAAAATGGATTCTCCCCTAGAGGCTCCTTAAAGTAACGCAGCCCTGCTGAAGTCTTGGTGTTAGCCCAGGGAGACTCCATTCAGATTTCTGAACTACAGAACAAGACACAATAATGAGTGCATATTGTTTAAAACCACTAATTTTGTGCTAATTTGTTATGCCAATAATAGAAAGCTAATACATCTTCTAAAAGGAATTTCCAATAAAAAAAAAGGAAGAAGAAAATTCCAGAATGTTAAATGAATGGATGAGGATGACAATGCACCACAAAAATCTTGGAAATATCTTTTAATGTCATTTATCAGCTACCACATTGGCACAAGGTTTCCAAAAGGTCACTGAGGCAGACATGGGAGTGTCTTTAAGAAAAAGAATAAAAATGACAAAACTTTAAAATAAGAAAGTAGACTAGAAGTTAAGAAGGGAAACTATTTACCAGACAGAGAAGTCAGTACTTTCTTCTATTCTTGAAATAGTCAAAGGCAGGGACTATGATGATAATTGCTTGCTACACAGGCTTCCTCCTTCCTCTCCCAGTTTCATCACATTAACCTCTTCTGCTCTCCCAGAGCCGGCCACCCAGTGTTAAGTTAATGGAAAATGTGATGTGTATGTTCATAACCTATCAATGAAATTAGGGGCTGACTTGACCCATGTTGTCTAGAAGTGAATGTGTAATTTTCAGTCAGTTAAACGTCTAACTCTGGATTTCAGCTTAGGTCATGATCTCACAGTTGTGAGATCAAGCTCTGTGTTGGGCTCCACACTGGGCATGGAGCCTGCTTAGGATTCTCTCTCTCCTTCTCCCTCTGCCCCTGCTGTGTCCCCACTCTCCCCTGCATAGGTGTGGTCTCTCTCTCACTAAAGAGAAAGAAAGAAAAGAAAGGAAGAAAGAAAAGCGGGGTGGGGGGGAGGAAGGAAGGAAGAAAGGAAGGAAGGAAAGAAAGAAGGAAGAAAAAAAAGGGTCTACTTAAAAACAACAACAACAACAACAACTGTAATTCTCAAAGAAGGAAGCAAAACAACAACAAAACAGGGTTAAAAAATGAACTACATTTAAAACTTGTTAAAATTACAACTCAGAGCACAGCAAGCTGACCAACAGATCATGCCTAGTGTTTCTGCAGGACCCTGCCCTGCTCAGTGTCCTGAGATTGAGTGAGCACTTCTCCCCAATCTGATCCCCAGCAAGTGTTAAATACCCCTGGGATGGTGCTTGTAAACCTTGCTTCACATTCAAGCTGTTAATGCTCTTTCTCTGTAATATCCCAAAGCTGCTTTTCTAGATATATATTTTTTTAAGATTTTATTTACTTATTTAACAGACAGAGATCACAAGTAGGCAGAAAGGCAGGCAGAGAGAGAGGGGGAAGCAGGCTCCCCTCCAAGCAGAGAACCCGATGTGGGGCTCGATCCCAAAACCCTGGGATCATGACCCGAGCTGAAGGCAGAGGCCCAGCCCACTGAGCCACCCAGGTGCCCCTTTTCTAGATATTTTAACCTCAGCAAAGTTTAGGTTAGTCCTTTAAAGGCCAAGGGTTTGGAGCTGGATTGAGTATCGCTACTGGAAGTCAAAAGTCATCGTGAAAATGTCCACGCACCTCCTGCCCACCCTGCTGAGACTCGCCCATCACAAGGGCATTGGTCCAACCCAGCCAGCCACTTGAGACAGGGACGCTTTGGTGGTGAGACAGGGGAAGACTATTTGATACAGAATTGCTGTCTATTCTGTTGCTCCCCCGATTGCCCAGTAAGCCTCTCAGATTTGTGTTCACATTCTATTTCCTGATTTCTGTCCTCTGCCCTCTCACTTCCCCCCAACCACCTGCCTCTCCTGCAACAGTTTGCATCTCAGTTAAGAGTGACTCATCTTGCTCAGGTCCGCAAGTTCAGAATAACCTTTGACTTCTTCTTCCTCCCTTCCCATTCTGTATCCAATTTCACTACAAATTCTGTCCCTTCTACCTTCACACCAGATCCAGAATCTAACCAATCCCAACACCTCCATTGCTCCCACTGTGCCACCACAGCAGCCTCTCCTTAGATTATTCCAGAAACCTTGAGATGGGTTTTCCACTCTCCTTTGTAATCTTCAGTCGATTGTTAATACTGAAGTTCCAGTAAACCTATTAAAATGCAAATTAACTCTAGAGTGCTTAAAATTTTCCAGTAGCTCACTGTTTCGTCTAAAAGAATAGCCAAGTCCCTGCCTTGTCCTAAAGGTTTGTGTAATCTGGCCTCCCACTACCAACTTCCTACCTCTTCTTTTACTCATCTCCCCATCCCGGATTCCTCTCCAGCCACTCTGGGCCCTCCTGCCATCCCACACATGTTCTAGGGGGTGCTCTGACTCAGGGCTTCTGCATTGCTTCTCCATCTTCCCAGATGCCCTCGTGGCTCCCTCCTTCAGCAACTCTAGGTTCTTACTGAGGTGTTAATTCCTCCTTAAGGCCTTCTCTGAATGACATCCTGACTTCATTTTCTCCCATCCATAGTGGTATGGATGGGATACCATACCATAGTGATATAGTGGTTTAGCTAACCACTATACTACATGCTTTGCCCATTTATTTTGTTTATTGTCTGTTTTTTGCTCACTAGAAGACAAATGCCATGAAGACAGGAGTTTCTTCTGTTTTGTTCCTTGCTGTATCTGAATTCCTAGAACAATGTCTTCTCATAGTCACCTATGTGGCATTGGGAGACAGTGAGTGAATGTATCATTGAATTTCAGAGGACAGTAAAGGAGAGGACAGCAAAGCAGTCATCTCACCGTGTAATTTGAGCTTTTCCGTTGCCACCCAAGCAGGCTGCCCTCTACAGGGGTAACAGTTGCAAAAAATCCCAGCAGGCCTATGATTTAATAGTGGCTTGTTTTTTCTAGGTTGGCACGTTCCCATTCCTGAAATTAGAGATGCTTTCAGAGGCTCAAGCCATAGAGCTCTAGCCGCCAGAAAATTCCTGACCCTCCTAGAGCGAGATGTACTGTCTCAGATGGCACAAAGAGGCAGGAGTGAGAATTATGTAAGGGAAACTAGCCCTTGCGTTATTAGGAGCAGCCTTTTGGGCATAGAGTTGGTGACATTTTGTTTGAGGAGATGTTTTCTGGAAGTTTTTCTTCAGTGACGAATAGTGAGGGGGTTTGTCCAAGAATGTTGGTGTCTGGCCGGAGGAGTAGGCAGGAGTGCGGTAGTGTGCTAGTGCTTTACTCATTCATCTGTTCATCCATTTGGGGGAATGGTGACAATAAGCCAGGCAGTGCTGGGCATTGCAATTCCCATGAGGAGGAATGAGATCTAGTCACTATTCTCAAGATCTTCCAGGCTAGGTAAGGACTTAATTAGAACTCATTAGAGAGGGGCACCTGGGTGGATCAGTGGGTTAAGCCTCTGCCTTCAGCTCAGGTCATGATCTCAGGATCCTGGGATCAAGCCCCGCATTGGGCATTCTGCTCAGCGGGGAACCTGCTTCCTCCTCTCTCTCTGCCTGCCTCTCTGCCTACTCGTGATCTCTCTCTGTCAAATAAATAAATAAAATCTTTAAAAAAAAAAAAAAGAACTCATTAGAGATTGCATAGGAGAGATCCGTAATGGGGCACCTGCTCTGAGTTAGGGGGGTAGGGGAAGACAGAGGAAGGATGGCTGAGTTAATCCTGAAACACAGGAATGACTGGCTGAGTGCAGAGGAAAGCGATCTGGGGGGCTGCCAGGCCAAAAGCAATAGTGGGTAGGGCCCAGGGGGAACGACAGCCAGGCCTGCTTGGAGCCTGCAAATGGCCCCATGTGCTGAAGGCTGGAGACAAAAGAGACTGGACAGGAGCAAAGGCCAGCTCACCTACAGCCTTATTGCTGACCTTTACCTGTGGTCCATAGGTCTGTAAAGGGGACATTATTATTTCTGCTCGTATCTGGTAACAAAGGTAATCATCTTAAAACTGTCCAATGGAGGCATAGGACGTTTGTTTTCATGATGTTTGGAACCAGCTCATTAGAGCAGGAAGCAAGTGATCCAAGATCATCTAATTAGATATCCCTGGAAATTCAATGCCCAGAGAGGTTGAACGACTCTCCGGGTCACACAGTGAGCTGGTAGTGATGCATGACTTGTTTATCAGGTTTCTTTTTTCTCTTTTATAATGACAGAAATTTCATATTGAAATTTGCCAAGAGGAGTCAATTTATGAATGTCATGAATAATCAGTAAAACCAGCTGCAATGTCATTTCTGGATGAAAACAAAGTGAACCTGAATTTTGAGGGGATGTTTACCGCAGTGAATAAAGGAAAGAAAACTACCATGGGTTAAACCTTAGAGTACAGGCTGCCAGCCTCTCTCTGGGCCCCATCCTGTTTGTCGAGTCCTGTAAAGCAGCACCTCGGGGCATCAGGGGAGGAACGAAATGAGATACAGCACACTGAATGTCCAGAGACGCTTGACACCAAGGAGGCCCCAGATAACTTGGAAATAATACTGAGTGCTGAGTACTGGAAAGGGCAGAAGTTCACAGACGTGGCCTTGGAGGTATGCATGGATCCAGAGACCCTCAAATGAGAACTCGCCGAGGCCAGCTTGTCTCTGCCTTAAGGGGCAGGGGAGTTATTGCAAGGCAGTGAGAACAGCAGGAGAGGCTCCTTACATGTAGCTCCTTTCTCAAAAAGCCACATGCATAGGGAAAGTAGGGCACTTGCTGTTCTACTGTTATGTGAAACCATGTCTGCTTGTGGGAACAATGGCTTTCATTTGCTCTCTCTTTCATATATGTATTTATTAAAAATCTCATACGGTATCACTTTTGCACTTTCTTTAGATAATTAATTTCCCTGTCAGTATGTTCCAATGACTCACAGTTCTAAGTCCGATAATAACTCACAGTATGCAGGCCCTTTTCTCAAGTCATGAACATAGATACTTTCTTTAATAACAAGGCTCAGCCACAGAGGGGAAAAAAAACCCCTGACCTTTTCTAGGCGAGTTTTTTCTCAGATGTAATAAAAGATACAAGGGCTATATTAACTTGGAGCTTTTGAAAAGACATCTAAGAAGCTTCCAATACTCTTTTGGTTAAGTTGAAAAATGACATGAAATTGCATTTGGTTTGTTATCTGACCAATAGTAATAAGGCAGGAGTGAAAAATAAATGCAGGAGTTTTGCTGTGGTTGGAAACTGACAAAGCTGAAGCCATACAGGTCAAGGGCAACCTCAGTAATGAAAAGTGCCTTTGCCAGGAAAGGTAGGAATTTTAAAGTCGACTTCCTGTTTTCAGAAAAACACAGGCTCAAGACTTGCATACTTGTCTATAACTTGTTGTAAGTTTTCCCTAATTTGTTCCCAGTAGGAAAGTCCTACACTGAGAAATTCAGTTTCAGTGATGTCATGCGATATAAAATGCCATTTTCTGCCAAAGGAGTGAAGGGTTCTGGCAAAATACTTAAATGTATGTATGTAAGAGACCTTTGCAAGCTAGTTTCCTGGGCTGAGCCGTGTGGCTTCTACTCTGTGTGAGGAGAGTCTGACCTCAATAGAAAGTATTGCTGTTGGCTTTTTGGAAGGTGTCCCAACTTTTTGAGTGGCTATGGCCTGGGTCGTGTTCCACCACTTGGAAAGCCTGTCCTCTGCTTTTTGCATTTCTAAATGTTTCCCATTGTTAAAAATCCTGCTTAAGAACCACCTCCTCCAGGAAGTTCTCCTGTCTTTGCCCACCTATCAATGAATGCTGCCTCCCGGGAAACCTAGAAACCCCTCATCTCTGCCTCCCCTAAGCACTTACTTTCTGCCCCAGGGAAAAAGTTGTGGTTTAATGGCAGGGGCACAGGGCTCTATACCAAAAGCCTAAATCCAGTTATACCAGTTACCATCTCCTGAGCTTAAGAACATATATAACTCTCCAGTCTTTTTCTGTCTAAGGAATGTTAAAAAAATGTCCATAATTCACCTGTTGCAAACATACAAGAATAACAATGGCAATATCTACTGGTTAGGTTCATCATTGATCAGTGCCCTAAATGAATTATTTTATTTAATCCTCACCCAGAGTCCATAAGGTAGGTTCTGTTATTATCCCCCGTTTCCCAGTGAAGGCTACCATGTGACTTCCCTAAGGTAAGTAGGTTTATCCATATCTGTTAGGCTCTTCTGTCAATGCCCCTTGCCCCACTGGTTCTGGCTCTGGTGAGATCATTTGTATTACCAGCTACATAGGTACTCGGTAATTATCCTCATTGTACCTGGTTATGTAGACAAGTTCCTTAGTAAGGGAAAGATGTATGTCTGATTCATTTTCCTTTGTCCAGGGCATCTATGTTATGTTAAACAATGATCCCCCTGCCCCCCCCCCCCCCCAAAAATCCATGTCCTAATCCTCAGATCCTGGGCATGTTACCTTTATGGCCATAGAAGGGCTTTACCAAGGAGATTATGTTAAGGATTTGAGATGGAGAGATGATCCTGGATTATCTGAACATATAATCCTAAATGAGATATACCTTTATAATAAGAGGAAGGCAAAGGCAGATTTGACAAAGACAGAAGAGTTAAAGACCACGTGATCATGAATCAGAGATCCAGGAGATGCAGCCACAAACCAAAGAAGGTTGGACAAGGCAAGGAATGGATTATCCCTTGGAGACTTGGTTTTGGCCTGGTGACGCTGATTTTGGACTTCTGGACTCCAGAATCGTGAGAGAATAAGTACTGTTAGTAAGTTTGTGCTAGTTTGTGACAGCAAACACAGGAAACCAATGCAACATCTATGGGAATATTTGTAAAATTAAATAGTAGAGCTCTGCCAGGCTGCTCTTTTCTGTCAAACATGGCAGGGAAGAGCACTTATTCTGTCTACCTGTGATGATTCTATTTAATAAGAAACTAGGGACCTCAGACACAAATACAGTCCCAACATAACCACTGAACTAAAATGCTATAAACATCAGGTATGTTGATGTTCTCCTCCCTTCTACCCAGAACTCATCCAGGATTTGTCCGCCTTCTACCTCCTCTGAAGACAGTTTTAGAACATTGCAATGGCCATCTGCAGAGATATCAGTGGCTCTTATCCATTCTACTCAGAAACTTTCTTTATGAACGAAAGGACAGGCAAAAACTGCAAATTCTTGACTTCTTTTAAAATGCCATTATGGGGAATCTTTTCCTTTCCTTTTATTTTTTTAAATTAACACAGTTAAAATGGCTCTTGTGTGCAACTTTATGAATTTTAACACAGTATGTGTAACCACTACTACAGTCAGGATCCAGGACTTCGTCACCCCAAAGGACTCCTTGGTGCCATCTCTTTGTAGTCATACACTTCCCATAGTTAACCGTATGCTCCCTGGGCCTGGCACAGAACTCCTGAAACCCTTGTAATATCCTAAGTGATAAGAGCACTAGGAAGATCTTTTGTTTTAATATTTGGCCTTTAGATCCAGCTTTTTAAAAAATTTATTTATTTATTTGAGAAAGAGAGAGCAAGTGGGTGGGGAGAAGGGCAGAGGGAGAGAATTTTCAAGCAGACTTCCTGCTGAGCATGGAGCCATTGTGGGGCCACAACCCACAAAATAATGACCTGTGCCGAAATCAAGAGTTTGATGCTCAACTGACTGAGATGCCCAGGGGCCCTTATGACCCCAGTTCTTGACATCAAGTTCCTAAATCTCTTGGAATTTTCTGGGTGATAAAAGTGTTTTTTGTTCTAATGAGGTGACTCTGGGTGGGCCCCTGGATGAGTGCTGGTTACCAGAAAGGCCAAGCCATGATTAGAAGCTTGGGACTTTTAGCCTCATCCCCTAGTTCTCCAGAGAGGAGATGGAAATAAACTTAATAACTGATTATGCCTATGTGATAAATCTTCCATAAAAATCCCAATAGTATGGGGTTCAGGGAGCTTCTGGGCTCCCTGTTTGACCATGTGGAGGTACAGGGAGAGTGGTGTGCTGAGATGACATGGGGGCCCTGTGTTCCCGCCCACATATCTTCCTAGCCAGCTCATCTGGATGTTACCTGTATCTTTTATCATATCCTTTAATTAAAAAAAAAACAACCCTATAAACAGTAAGTGATGTATTTTGTTGAATTCTGTGAGCCACTCTAGCAAATTAATAAAACCTGAGGAAGGGGTTGTGGGAACCTCTAATGTCTAGCCACTGGTTGGAAGCACGGATAACCAGGGTGTGTAATTAGCATCTGACGTGGGGGATGGTCTTGTGGGACTGAGCCCTGAACATGTGCAATTGGATACTACCTTTCAGAAATGGGTTAAATTACAAGACACTCCGTTGATATCTCAGAATTATTCTGTGGGGGAATACCCCCACACACGTTTGGTTACCAGAAGTATCTGAAGTGAAGTGTTCTGTGTGAGTAGTAGAAGAAAAACGCGTGAGGAGGAGAAGTTTCCCTACACACCATATGACCCAGCAATCCCACAATCCGGTATTTCCCTCAGAGAAATGGAACTTATGTTGACACAAAAACCTGCACATGAATAGTCCTGGCAGCCCTATTTATAATTGCTCAAACTGCAAACAACCTGAAACTCCTTCAATGAAGAATGGACAAACAAACTGTAGGACATCAGTGCAATTGAATATGCTCAGTAATTAAAAAGAATGAACTATTGATACATGCAACTAAGATGAATCTCAAAAGCATTAGCTATACAAGAAGCCAGTCTCAAATTCCTAGCTTTAGAAAACTTCTAAGATTTGATCCCTGGGGTGAAATCTCCCTTCAAAAGATTGTAACTCAAGGGAGCTTGCATAAGACAGAGAAGCAAAGGAGCCCCGCAGCTCTGGGGAGGCTGTGAATGGAAAAGGCTGAGCTAGTTCCTGCAGGGAACTCTAGGACAGCTCCTGAACACAGAGACCCCTTCACACTGCTTCCTCTAGCACACAAACCCAGAAGCATCCCAGGAACTTGGTGTGTAGAACTAGGGTACCAAGCCTGAACTGCAGGAACAGCGTAGCACATAGCCCAACTCACTGGAGAACAGAAAATCAACCACCACACCCTCCCTCTTCCTCTTGCTGAAACCTCTCTGCGTCGAGGGGGTTTGGGGCAGGGTGGGCTGTGAGTTTACATTCGACGTGAAACATCTTGTTTCAGCGAACTTGGAACATTAAATGTCTGGAGAAATTTGGTCAACAGACTCAAATTTGCTGAGATCCAAAAGGAAGGATTAAATGACAGATTTGGACATGTAACTCCCCAAGCCAGAGCAAGAGCCTGAGTCCATGTGGATGAGGATCCCCATGGATTGGACTGGAGCTATGAAGATGAGCATGGAGGTCCATGGCTGTTTTGCATAACACACTGGCTTTTGAGATGAACCAAACCAATCCCTTTGTATCAATTTTGTAGTGCTCCTTGAGACCATAGATGGGTGTCCTTAAACGTCTTAGAGACAAGTGGGGCAACTGGGTGGTACATTGGGTTAAGCTCCTGACTCTTGGTTTTGGCTCAGGTCCTGATCTTGGGGCCCTAGGCTCAGTATGGAATCTGCTTGCAATTCTTTTTCCCTCTGCCCCTCCCCCTGTGTACATGCTCTCTCTCTCTCTGAAAAAGTCTAAAAGTCTCTAAAAAAAAAAAAAAATCTTGAATATGAGTACAGGCAAAACGGAGGGGAGAGTAAAAAAGATCAGTGTTGCCAGGACTTAGTAAGAAGGGAGGAAGGAATGAATGCAGCCCAGAGGATTTTTGTGGTAGTGAAAATATTCTGTGTGATACAACAATGGCAGCTACATGTATAACGATATATTGGTCCAGACTGGAAGAATGTACAACACTGAGAGTGAACCTAAATGTAAATTCTGGGCTTTGGATGATTATGATGTATCAAGTAGGTTCATCAATTGTACAAAATGTAGCACTCCTGTGGAGGCTGTTGATAATGGGGAAGGCTAAGCCTGTGTGAGAGTCAGGGGAGATACGGGAATCTCTGTGCCTTTTCCTTAATTTGACTGTGAACCTAAAACTGCTATAAAAAAGAAAATCTAATTTTTAAGAAAAGTCTTTGAGAATGCTCAGTTCTGCCAACATGGAAAAGACCCTTTTCCTCTCAGTTTTCCTGTTACAACTTAAAAACACTGAGAATAACACAACAACAAGCATAAGAAATATCTCATCTGCAGAGTGAAGAGGGAGGGATGCCTGGGGACTGCAGGACTTGAGGAAAAATGCAGTGGTGACTTCCCTGGGATTCCTTACTGCCTCCCATATGTCCTCAACAGGATACTGCAGAAACCCCAAACAGGCACAAACAAAAAATCACCAAGGAAACCCGCTTCCCTGCTAGCTAGGGGACCAGGAAAGGCATGACTTAAGAACAGAAAACCTTTTGGACAATATCCACCCTACGTCAGCCAAATATCATTGTATAAAATAACACCCTGTGGTTTCAGTAGGTCCAAGCAAATGGGAAGTTTTTCTGGCTCAGTTCTACCCACTCTACCTCCACATAGAGCCAGCAGTGGGCCAGTGCTCAGATTCCCTGCTTGGTCCACAGGGAAACACACGGCTAACTTTCCATCACCTGTACAGAAGAAGCAGACAACACCCTGAATCCCCCACCAAGAACCAGCAGCAACTGAGCCTCTGCTTCCACCCAATACCAACCAGACTGAATTTCTGAATTTGGTGGTAAAGTCAGAGTTAGTCGGTGCCTCTCTGTGTCCCACCCCTGGTATGAGCAAGACATTGTGGTGAGCTAAAAGTCTACATCCACCCTTCATCAAGGAGACTGAAAAAGATAATGCCAAAAATGGTTAGTTGGAAGTCCCACAGAGAATTAACATCCAATGTACAAAATCTCTTACAGAAAATAAAGGAGAAAAAAACACTTTCCAGATAGTTTTAAAGGCTAGCATTTACTATCCTGATACCCAAATCAGAAAAAGACCACTCAAAAAAAGAAAACTAGAGACCAGTATTTCTCATGAACTTAGATGTAAAAATACTCAACAAATATTAGCAAAGAACAATCAGCAAAGCCTACAAGAATTATATACCATTACGAAGTGGGATTTTATGTAAGACTGGTTCAACATTCAGAAATCAATCAATATAATCCACCATTAGAACAAGCTAAAGGAGAAAAATCATGTGATGATATCACTTGACTTGAAAAAATTTTGTCCAATTCCAACATTCATTAATGCTAAAAACTCTCAGTAATCTAGGAATAGAGAGGACACCATCAGCTCGATAAAGAACACTTATAAAAATACCTACAACTAACATCACCTTTAATGATAACAGAATGAATACTTTCCCTATAGTATTGAGAACAAAACAAGGATGTCTGTTTTCACCACTCTTATTCAACATAATACTGGAAGTTCTGGTCAGTGCAATAAGGCAAGAAGAAAAAAAAAACTGAAGTCATGCAGATAGAAACAGAAGAAATAAAATTATCCCTATTTGTCAATGGCATGACTGTCTATGTTGAAAATTCCAAGGAATCTAAGACAAAAAACCACTTCTAGGACTACTTGAATTTTCAAGTTTGCAAGATATAAGATCAACACAAAAAAGTCAATAGCGTTTCTGTGTACAAAAACAAACATGTGGAAATCAAAATTAAAACACAATACCATTCATAATCATGCCAAAGAAAATGAAATACTTAGTTGTAAACCAAATAAAACATGCTTAGGACTCACAGTCTGAAAACGACAAAACTGATGAAAGAAATCAAAGACCATCTGAACAAATAAAAAGACACATGGTGTTCATGAATAGAAAGTTATCTTGAAGTTTGTGTTTTATTTCCTTGTACATAATCAACATAACTACTTTGTAGTCTGGATCTTGTAATTCCAGTTCCTCAAGATTATCAAATCCTTTTCTGTTGTCAGTTGTTTCCACTGGTTCTCAACTCACAGAATTTCCCCTTGTGCCTTATTACTCCTCTTTAAGAGAAGATTTTAAATATAATTTATAGAAACAGTTTGAGGTTTAAAATGACAATGAATTTCTCCAGAAAATTTTTTTGTCTGCTTTTTTGCCTGGGAATTGGGTACGTTAAAAACCAATTTGAAGTCTTGAGATTATTGATTAGATCTTGGCTGTGATTCCTATGGTCCATTCCACTTCTAGCTCACCTTCATCCTGGGAAATAATGGTTTAGGATTCTGGTTTATTTTAGGGAATGTCTTCTATTACCCTCTCCACTTTGTTTTCTGTCCGGTTCTCCCACAGACTGTCAGACAAATGTTCTACAAATCCCCACCCCCATTTGAAATGCCTTCAGGGCTTTTGTGCATTTTTATCTCTCTGTGCTCTATTTTTCCACTTTCTTTTGTCCTGGTAATACCTTCTTTTGTCATATGTTTAATGAGTCTAAGAAAATTTAAAAAATATATTTTATCTTTATTTATCAATTGGTTTCAGGAGAGGACTGATTTGAATGATCTATTATCCCATTATCTGAAATAGAAAGTCGCAGATCTGTTTTATTTTTAATTAGGAAGGAATGAATACTTTTATCAAGTCTCAAAAAGTTATGATGGTATCATTTCTAATTTGATGGAGACCTTGAGTAATTATGCTAATTAGTTTACATTCTGCAAACATCTATAAACATTATAAATTCAAGTCTAATTGGAAATTATGCAGGCTATTTACATGTGCCAAAAGATAACAAATTGCTCATTAAAAATTCCTTTTAAATTATACCAATGATATGTGAGGGATGCTTACTGATTTTTGAATATAAATTAGTAAATTTTAAAAAAAAAGAAATTGAGTCTAAGTTACTATAAGTGAGAGGACATTTTTAATTTACTTTGATGATTTTAAATTTACTGGCCATGTCATTTAGCACACCTTTGAATACTAATGATATAAATGCTTGAGGGACAGTTCTCTGGGGTTCACTTAAAGTAGGTTGTGAGGAAGAGGCATTTCATTTGTTTCCAGCTTTTGGATTTTTTGTTCAGTAAAAATGAGCAAAAACAGCTAAATCTTGTTTTCTGTGCTGCTAGAGATCTTTTTGTGGCTTATTTCAGTGCTTACTAAGCTCCTGAGCTCCTAATTCTCCTGGTAGTCCTGATGTCTAGTCTATTTTAGATGCTACGGGTAGAATCAGAGTTTTTAAATTTCTTGCACAATCTAAGGCAGATGTCAGGGTCACATTTAATAGGTGATCTATTACTTAAGTAGAAGCTAAGGTCTTAATCTATGCCTATAGGCCTCAAGTGCCACCTCTAAATGACCAAAGGAACCATTTTTATGTTTGGAAGTGATACCATTTAAATCATTTTGGGAAAAATAATAAAAGAAATCATACTACATATTTGAGCAATGCTTTAGAATTTATGAAATGTTCCCATGCACATTATATCAGTTGGTCATTATAACTGCTGAATAAATTGGGTTGAAAGAAGGTAACACTGGTTACATGAAAGGGTACTTGGTTCCATGCTTAGACTTTCTCATTATCACTACCTGCTCTACCAGTTACAGGGAATGGAACTGAGGTTTGTCTTTCATTTAGTTAAAATGGTGATTCCAGCCAAGGGATTCCAACTAATCCCTTTCTTATGGATTTGCTTTTAGAAAATAGAGGTTATATATTTTTTTCTAAGACTTTTTCCTCTGAGGATAACATATTTCTCTTTTCTTTCTCTTTATTACCTTTCCCACCTCAATTCATAATGCCTCTCCTTTAATTTGAGTCTTTTTAATTTGAGATTTACTATAGCCAGATCCTACCCAGCATTTGAGGGGAAAAAACAAAAACAAAAACAAAAAAATAACCTAACAACTACTGAGTCAAATTAAAGTGAGGTTGATATTCAATTCCAGAAGAAAGATCACTGGTAGTACAAATGGATTTTAAAGTAAAACAGAGAACTCTAAAATCTACTGTCTTGTGTAGCCTTTTGATTTATAGAAAATGCCAAACAACGTGTGTTTGTTTTTGTTTTTGTTTCAAATTGCAGGTCTGCCCACAGAATTTTCAAAGCAAATGGTTTAGTTTAGTTTTTTTTTTTTTCTTGAACAATATCCAGATCCAAGCACCTGAGATGAGACAACTGAACTGTTGCAATGTTTACTGTCATTTCATAGAAGCTGAATCACTTCCCATGACAGATCTCTTCTTAGCTGTATTCATAGATAAGAAAGGTCAGGGAGAAATTAAATATATATTTTGTGGTTTAAATGAGGTAAAAAATGAGATTCTCTTGAGATGGTGCCTGATAAATAATGCAGCTTGTTGTTCCGTGCAGATAGATTGCACTTTCTAGAAGATCGTATAAGATAGTAAGAGGGGGAATACCTGAGACAGCACCAGCTTGAGAGAGTTTGACTTTTCCCAGCCCTGTGACACAGGGCTGAATGGGTGAAGCAGGTTTAGTAGCCAGTGAATTACATTTAAAATCTATGGAGAATATTATAAGATGGCAACTTCTCCCCATGTAGTTGGGGAAATGATCTTGATGTCTTGTCTTTGAGAGATCACTAGGGTGTGAAATAAAGAAAACTACTGTAGATAAAAGAGACTTCCAACAGCCACAAAATATGTGTTAATTCAGCCAGCCTAATGGGCAGTGTTTTGGGACTAGACAGTCATGTAGACAGTCATGGTCTAATTCTATATGCCATTTGCCACTTCTCAGTCCTTTTCACAATACCTCTTTCTGCACTAAGAGACTTAACATACCTTCTGCCTGGCTATCAAATCCTTCTCTCTTCAGGTGATGAAATTTGATGCCTTTGCTTGAATTGTAATAGCAGGTGACAGTGATAGCGTGGGGTGGGGAGAGACCCTTCCTGTTCCCAGAGAATGTTTCATTCTCTTCTCTTTCTTTTGCCAAGGCCAGAACCACAGAGAAATGATAAAATATTAGAGCAGCCCAGACACTTCATAACCCCCCAGAGCAGTCTTTCCCAAAACATGACACATAAACTACTATTTTAAGCTTTTTTGGATCACAAGGTGAAAAAAAAATTATTTCCTTTGCAATTCTCTTTTAATCCTTCTCATAAGAGAAGAAGAGCATCATTTGTACTAGCCTGTCCTTAACACCTCTTCAACATTTGTCTTTTCTGTTTTTCATAAAGAGAAATCAGGTCTATGCCAGAGCCCTTGTCATAAGAAGAGAATCTAAGTAGAGTTTATTGGCACTGCTTTTTGAAAATATTTGTTTTGCAGTAACCATCTATTTATGAGATATTATATTGGTCATATGTTTGTAGAAACAAAATTTCACTCAAAATAGACTTTAGCAGAGTGAACCAACATAAAGAAAGTTTTTTTTTTTTAAGACTTATTTATTTTAGGGAGAGAGAGAGAGAGAGACAGCAAACACACAAGCAGGGGGAGAGGCAGAAGAAGAGGGAAAGAATCTCAAGAAGGTTCCAACTCCCCACTGAATGTGGAGTCTGATGTAGGACTTGATCTCACCACTCTGAGATCATGACCTGAGCCCAAATCAAGAACTGGTTGTTTAGCCAACTGAGTCCTCCAAGTGCCTCATTAAGAAAGTTTTTAAGTAAATAACCCAACAGGTAGAATGTAGATAATTAAGAATAAGGCACCAAAGTATTTGGGAATTTCTTTAGCTAAGTGCCACTTGCAGAAAGCATTTACCTAATTTGATACAACCAGGTAATTCACTGGTTCAAAAGCCTGACTTCCTATGGAATCACTAGATGCCTGGATGACCACCTCTTAGAATCCAGATTAATTGGCATAAGGTCAGCCTGGGCTTTGTGAGTCTTTAAAGTCCACCAGATGATTGCATTATGCTGCCTCATATGAGAACTACATCTCAATATAAACACAGGTATATGGCCCTGTCATGTGCAGATTGACTATTGCCACCAACTCACTTCAATGCCTTTGAGGATGGACCGTCATGAACTGGGAGAGGTGAAGGGGAAGCAGGGTGGCGATGCAGCAAAGGTTGTACTGTGTGATTTTTCCCACATTGACGACTGAGGATCACTTCTTTGTGCCCTGAAGTTAGTATGGAAATATATGTTTACAAAGTGTGCTGTTTTAATTAATGCTGCTATGAACATTTATGCACAAATATCTATTTGAGTCTTTTCTTTCAATTCTTTTTGGCATATAGCCAGAAGTGGAACTTCTAGATGATATGGTAATTCTGTGTTGAAGTTTTTTAGGAACTACTCTATTATTCTATAGTAGCTGTACCATTTTACATTCTCATTAGCAACACACAAGGGTTCCCATCCTCACCAACACCTGTTATTTTCTGTTCTTCTTCTTTTTCTTCTTTTTTATTTAGTAGTCATCCTAATGGGTGTGAAGTGGTATCTTCTTGTGGTTTTGATTTGCATTTTCCTAAAGGTGAATGATATTGAACATCTTTTCATTGGCTTATTGGCCATCTGTATCTTTTCTTTAGAGAAATGTCTATTCATATCCTTTGCCTATTTTTTATTTTGGTTGTTTTTTGTTGTTGAGTTATAGGAGCTCTTTATATATTCTTTATATTAATTCCATATCAGATATATGATTTGAAGATATTCTTCTATTTTGTGTCTCAAGCATCATCATTGGTCCACAGAGGGGCCTGGACAATGGCTAGTTTAGTTTCCTTAGTGATTCCATGTGTCACTGTCTCTAGCTGTCTCCTTTTCTGTCTACCATCTCCAGAAATAACCATCACACTATTTATTATTATTATTATTGTCTCTTTGCCTTTTTAAAAATAATTTTGTCACATACTTGTGTTTGTATATACATATCCACATATCGACACATATGTAGTATATTCTGGAAAATATATTCATCCATTTTGCTGTTTGAGCTCCACAAAATAGTATCATTTTATATGTAGACACTTGTGAGTTACCTTTCTCTGAAAAATGTTTCTAAGGTTCATCTAGGATATACTGTATAATTTTTACTCATTAATTTAACTTATGTATAATATTTTTTGTCTAAACATGTTCTGTTCCTATGATGATTGGGTTGTTTCTCTCTGTTCACTTTACCCAACAAGCAGTGCTGCTCTGAGCATCTCTAGAGTAGAAATAATAGATTGCATGTATGGACTTTACATGATAATGCAAACTGTTTTTCAAAGAGGATCTATCAATATATATCTTATTTTACAGTGTTCTTCTTTCTCTACTTCCTAACCAACATTTGGTTATACAAGATGTTTTTATTTTTGTCAATCTTTTGAATGTAAAATGCCTGTGATCTCATTTTGCATTTCTCTGATAATGATGAGGATGAGTATCTTCTTCTTTGCTTACTTGCCATTTGGGTTTCCAGTTCTGTGAAATTTTTGTTCATGAATATTGCCCTTTCTACTTTGGTTTGTCTTTAACTAATTTATTTAGAATTTTTTTCTGAAAGTTATTAATCTTTGTGTTCCTTGTCTAGGAAAGCCTCCCTTTTCCTGAAGTCAATAGTTTTAAAGTTTTTTTTTTCTTATTTTTAGAGAGGGAGGTGGGGTGCAGAGAGAGAATCTTAAGCAGTTTCCATGCCTAGTGCAGAGCCCCACTCAGAGCTGCAACTCACAACCCTGAGATCATGACCTGAGCCAAAATCAAGAGTTGGATGCTTAATGGACTGGAGCCATCCAGGCTCCCCAAGTTTTATTTTTTAAACTTAAGTCCTTAAACCATCTGGATTTAATTTTGGTAAACCATAAGGTAGAGACCCTCTCTAATACTTCCTATATGGAATAACCAATTGTTCTAGATCCATTTACCAGACCAAACACAATACCTGTTCTATCAAAAGAGCATTTTCTATACCGTATAGGTCCTTGATTCAGTTCCCTTTTCTTTTCCATTGTTTATTTATAACTATGTCAAAACCACATGGGCTAGGGGCACCTGGGTGGCTCAGTATGTTGTGTCTGCCTTTGGTTCAGGTCATGATCTCAGCATCCTGCGATGGAGCCCCATGTCAGTCTTCCTCCTTAGCCAGGAGTCTGCCTCTCCCTCTCCCTCTGCCTCCCTCCACCCCATCATGCTTCCCCCATCATGTTCTCTCTCTGTATCTCAAATAAATAAAATCTTACACACACACACACACACACACACACACGGGCTAACACCTCAAATGGAATGCTCTGTATAAGACATGATAGTTCATAATTGTCCTGCTCCTAATTTAAAGGGGAATGGTCCTAATTTGGCACCACTGAGAATGATATTTACTCTGGTAGGTAACTTTTATTTATTTTTATTTTGTTTTTTTAAGATTTTATTTATTTATTTGACACACGGAGATCACAAGTAGGTAGAGAAGCAGGCAGAGACAGAGGAGGAAGCAGGCTCCCTGCTGAGCAGAGAGCCTGATGCGGGGCTTGATCCCAGGACCCTGGGATCATGACCTGAGCCACCCAGGTGTCCCGGTAACTTTTATTGAGTTAAGGAAATTTCCTTCTAAAAAAAATAGGAAATTTCCTTCCATTTACATTTTGCTAAGATTTTAAAATCATAAATAGATTTTGAATTTTATCAAATGTTTTCTTTGAGCACATTAAAATATTTTTTACCTTTAATCTGTAAATGTGCCAAAGGACAGAATTTTTCTAACATTAAACCATCTTTCCACTTCTAGAATAAACTGTTATCATTTATATCACAAGCTTGGAGAGTCTAACATGCAAGAAGAAAAGCAATTGACAGATCTTTATCTCTTTGAGATCTGTTCTTGGTCTAATCCTTTATGGTTAGCATGAATAAATATGGCCAGTAGAGCTCAGGATCTTCTAGTAGTGAGTGTGTGTGTGTATGTACACATATATACACATTTATGTGCGTGTGTATTTTTTTATGTTCAAAGACCCTGTTCTATTGAAGATCCAAGAGTTTTGTCATTGTCTCTCCCCATATCTATATTCAAATGAGAACAATTGTTAACTAAGGCTAGAAAACAAAATTGCAGATTGCAATAGTCCCTCCCAGGCAAGGCAAATAGGTTTTGCAAACTTCTGAAATGCAATAAATTTAAGTTAGTTAACTAATTTATTCTTTCACAGAACTATAAAACTTGAACTATACAATGTATAAAGAAGACATAAAAATGCACTAGGTTTTCAATATTTTATGTCTTTATGAAAGAAGAAATTTCACTCATAATCGTGTATTCAGTTACTTTAAAAATATTTGGGTGTCTAGAATGTCCCAGGGATTTTATTAGGTACCTGGCATAAACATCACTTAACTTTCTAACTAGAGTTAATCAGGGAGACTAAATGGGTATAGGATATTATGAAGTCAGGACTTTGTTGACAGTGAATTGACTTTTTTTTTTAAGATTTTATTTATTCATTTGACAGAGGGAGAGAGAGATCACAAGTAGGCAGAGCACTAGGCAGAGAGAGAGAGGGGGAAGCAGGCCCCCTGCCAGGCAGAGAGCCTGATGTGGGGCTCAATCCTAGGACCCTGAGATCATGACCTGAGCCAAAGGCAGAGGCTTAACCCACTGAGCCACTCAGGTGCCACAGTGAATTGACTTCTTGAAATACAAGGCAAAGGGACATCTGGGTATTTCTGTCAGTTAAGTATCTGCCTTGAGCTCAGGTCATTCCAGGGTCCTGGGATCAAGTTCCACATTTGGCATCTTGCTTAGTGGAGAGACTGCTTCTCCTTCTTCCTGCTATTCTCCCAACTGTGCTTTCTCTCTTTTTTCTCTCTCTCTGACAAATAAATAAATAAAATCTTAAAAAAAAAAAAAAGAAATACAAGACAAAGTGATGACTTCCATTTTCACTTATATTTACAGGAGAAACAGTTCTTTTCACATGATTATTACTCTATTAAAGAAATAAAGGCAAAAAAATACTTAAAGACATATTCAAAAGACACCTTGATTTTGCAATTTCCATATATTTTGCATGTTGGCATTAATATTTTTTAATTATAGCTTCTGCATCTCTCAGATTTTCCATGGTGGCTTTTTAAGATGTATTTTAATTATTTCTTTTTATTTTGTGCAATAATCATTTATAATTTAAAATAGCTTAGTTTTCACAGTTATTAAGTACTCTATATTTTATACAGTAATTATTTCCTCTGCATGCCCTTATACACTGTCTTATATTTAATTGTGTTTATTTTAAATGACTCCAGGAAGCTAAGCTTGTAAGCAAAAGAATTATACTTAAAAATAAACAAGGAAGTGTGATTTAAAGTCATAAAAATGAAATACTAATAAGTAACTTAAGCAAATAGTAAGAAAAATTAAATATTTAATGTCCTTTTAAGCAAAGACGGATTTCATTCTTTAAAAACATTGTTGTTAGAACATTAGTTAGGAAATGTTTCCAATCAACCCTTAAAATTAAAAACAATGTATCTAGGTTTTCACATGTACAATTTGCACAAAGCTTTTCTTTTGCTAAACTTAACACACCAAAACATGAATTGTTTCTGACATAGGAGAAATTAGATAGCCTCATCTTGCTCAATGTCGAAAGGCCAGATTTCTAGTTAATGTGAAAAACAGCAGGGGTAGAACAACAGAACCATAAAACTGCTCTTGCAGCAAATGGGAGACAGTACTTGTGATCATAGCCAACTCAGCCTGACGCACATCTCAGGAGTATCTCTTTGCCTGCTACTGGAAGGATCCTAAGGGATATTTCACTTATGCTTTCTTTTATATATGACTCAGATTTTCTTCTTTTTAAACTTTTTTTCTATCAGAAACCAGGGTTCTGGTTTGTATTTATTTATTTATAAAAGATTTTATTTATATATTTAAGAGAAAGAAAAAAGAGTGAGAGGGAGAATCAAACTCCCTGATGAGCAGAGAGCCTGATGTGGGGCTTGATCCCAGGACCCTGAGATCATGACCTGAGCTGAAGGCAGACACTTAACCAACTAAGCCACCCAGGGACCTTTATTCTGTCCATCCTCAGTCTTTAGCTATGAAAGCATGGGGAAACAACAAATTCTGAACTCTGAGAGGAGTAGCCTTCAATTTCCTTGAAATTCCATTCATACTGAATTCTTCATTGCCTGATAAAGTTTGGTAAAGTAGATGCTAGGATGCACTTCTAGAACCAATGATGATTAGTCCCTCTCCCTCCCTTCAGGGCCCACAGAGTCCTACTGTATACCAGACTGGGAGCACATCCCAATTGTGGGCATGGAAACACTTCTATATTCAATATTTGAGAACTAACTGTCTCCTGGATTTTATAACCAAAAGATGGTTTCAAATTTCTCAGGTCCGGTAGTGGAAAAGCGAAGGCTTTCCTCCTATAGAAAGAGCCTATTTTATTAACTTATTTTTTATTAACATATAATGTATTATTTGCCTCAGGGGTACAGGTCTGTGATTCATCAGTCTTACACATTTCACAGCATTCACCATAGCACATACCTTCCCCAACATCCATAACCCAGCCACCCTATCCCTAACCCCTCAGTTTGTTTTGTGAGATTGAGTCTCTTATGGTTTGTCTCTCTCCTATTTAAAAAGACAAACATGAACTACAGCTTTCTGGAGAGAGAAATTTGAGGCATGTAGAAAGAGGAAGGAGTGAGTGACACTGAAGATTCTGGAGCCAGCATTTGAAGTCTTTGTATTACAATCTGTAATGCTGGAAAACTTTATTAACCTATTCCGTGGGGATGATGGACGTATCATCTTCATAGCTTTGTAGTCGGGATTTAAAATGTTGGTTTAGGAAAAGTTCCTGGCACATAATGATTGTTTAACACACACTAACTGCTATTATCTGCTCTAAGATTCAAATACAGTTTGAAACACGCAGAAAGAAACCCAGAAGAACATGATATCTGCTGCACTTTATTGTCTGTGACATAATAGACTTTCAATAAGCATTATTGAATTCATTTGGTGTTCTCTAGAAGGCTAAGAAAATAAAGTTAAATTCAATAATTAGGTTAATTGAAGTTTTTATAAAACAACTTTAATGAGATGTATTTGACATATAATAAATTACACATATTTAAAGTATATACAGTATGATGCATGTGTATATATAAATATACACATACATACTATGAAATTATTGCCACAATCAAGATAATATCCATCACCTTAGATTGTTTGCTTATACCTTTTGTAATTTCTCCCTACAATACCTCTCCCTACCTTTCCCATTGCATTCTTTGGTTTTTACCCCTAGCATAATGAATTTTTTTTCAGATTTATCTGTGTTGTTAAATGTATTCATAGTTTATTCCTTTTTATTATGGAATGATATTATCATACAGATATGCCACAATCTGGTTATCTATTCATCTGTAATGGTGATCTGGATAGGTTCAAGTCTGGGGTTATTACAAATAAGGCTGCTACGAAAATTCATGTACAAGTTTTTGTGTGGGCATATGTTTTCATTTCTGTTGGGTGAATTAGCTAGGGGTGGAGTGCCTGGATCATATGATAGGAATATGTTTTACTACTTAATAAACTGCCAAACTGTTTTCCAAAGTATACCATCTGACATTCCTACCAGCATAGTATGAGTGCTCTAGTTCCGGGACTTTGTCACCCATAATCATTCCCTTTTAGTTACTCTAATAAAGGTGTGGTGTCTAATTGTGGTTTTAATTTGCTTTTTCTTGATGACTGATTCTGTTTAGCATCTTTTCACATGTTCATTCATACATCTTCTCTATTGAAGTATCCATCAAATCTCTTGTCATTTTTTTTATTGGCCTGTTTGGTTTTAAATTATGCACTTTGGGAGTCCATTTTATACTGAATACAAATCATTTATCACATATATAATTTGGAAATGATTTCTCCCAGTTTGTGACTTGCTTATTTCATTATCTTATGTCTCTTTTTTTGAGGAGCAAAAGTTCTTAAATTTGATGAAGTTCAACCTATCAATTTATTCACTCATGGCTTATGCTTCTGATGTTGTATCTATAAAATCTTTGTCAATCCAAAGTCGCAAAGATCTTTCTTTGTTTTTCTCTATATAATTTTAGGTTTACATTTAGATTTAAGGCCCATTTTGTGTTAATTTTTGCATATGGTGTGAAGTGAAATAAAATTTTTGTTTTGTTTTGTTTTTGCTTTTTACATAAGTATGTCCATTATCATTTTCCATTTATTAGCATTAGCACCTTTATCAAAAGTCAGCTATCAATATGTGTGTAGATTTATTTCTGGGCTCTCTATGCTGTTCCACTGATCTCTTTGTCTGTCTTGATGTCAATACCACATGGCCTTGATTTCTATAGCTTATAGTATGTCTTGAAATTAGGAAGTATTGATTTTCAACTTAATTTTTTTTTCAAGGTTATTTTGTCCATTAGGTCGTTCCATTAACATACAAATTTAAGATTCAGCCTATTATTTTCTATGGAAACATCTGCTGTATTCTAGTCAGGATTACATCAAGTCTACAATTTGGGGAGTATTGATATCTTAAAGCATTGAGTATTCTGGTGTATGAACACAGTATGCATCTCCATTTATTTAGGTTTTCTTTAGTTTCTCATAGCAATGTTTTGTAGTTTTACATGTATAGGTCTTACACATATTTTGTCATATTTATTACTAAACACTACATATTTCATGATACTGTGGTATTATTTTTCTTCAATGTCTAAATATTCTTTACTAGTACATATAAATATAATTTATTTTATTTTGAAATATTGTCCTTGTATTCTGAACTTTACTAAACTTCCTTATGTTTTAGTAGATTCCATCAAGTTTTCTGCATACAAAATTATGCCATCCTTAGATAAAGATAATTTTATTTCTTCTTTTCCAATGTGGACACCTTTCTTCTTTACTCCTTCTCATCCTTCCTTCCTTCTTACCTTCTTTCCTTTTTCTTCCTATTCTCTGTCTTCCTTTTCCCGCCCCCACCTCCTTCTCAGTCCCAATCTCTTTCCCTAACTGAACAGTCTAGAACTTCCAGTACAATGTAGGATAAAAGTGCTACAAAAAATATCTTTTTTTTCCCTGATCATAGGGAAATAGCATTCTATTGTTTACCATTAAGTATGTTGTTAGGTGTAGATTTTTTTGTAGATGTCCTTATCAAGTTGAGGAAGTTTTTTCTCTTCTAGTTTGCCGAGAATCTTTATCATGAATGGATATTAGGTCTGTCAAAAGTTTTGCTGCATCAGTTGAAATGTCCATAATGTTTGTCAATATGGTGAATTACATTAACTGACATTTTAAAATGTTAACCTCACCTAATTGTTCTACATATTTCTGGATTCAATTTACTAACATTTTACTTATAATTTTTGCATCTATGTTCGTAAGATACATTGGGTCTGTAGTTTTCTTATAATATCTCTGTCAGAATTTGGTATAAGGATAATGGAATGAGTTGGTAAATATTCTCTTCTCTTCAGTTGTCTTGAAGAATTTATAAATTAGTCTTACTTATTTCTTTTTTAAATTAATTATTTTTATTGACATATAATGTATTATTTGCCCCAGGGGTATAGGTCTGTGAATCGTCAGGCTTACACACTTCACAGCACTCACCATTTCACATACCCTCTCCAATGTCAATAAACCAACCACCCTCTCCACACCTGCCTCCCTCCAGCAATCCTCAGTTTGTTTTGTGAGATTTGTCTCCTCATCCCATCTCTGTTTCATTTTTCCTTCCCTACCCACCACCCACCCACCCCCGCCTCTCAAATTCCTCATATCAGGGAGATCATATGATAATTGTCTTTCTCTGATTGATTTATTTCACTCAGCATAATACCCTCTAGTTCCATCCACATTGTTGCAAAAGGCAAGATTTCATTTCCTTTGATGGCTGCATAGTATTCCAGTATATATACATATATATGTATATATATATGCCAGTTCTTCTTTACCCATTCATCAGTTGATAGACATCTAGGTTCTTTCCATAGTTTGGCTATTGTGGACATTGCTGCTATAAACATTTGGGTGCATGTGCCCCTTTGGATCATTACATCTGTATCTTTAGAGTAAATACCCAGTAGTGTGATTCCTGGGTCATAGGGTAGCTCTATTTTCAACTTTTTGAGGAACCTCCATGCTGTTTTCCAGAATGGTTGCACCAGCTTGCATTCCCACCAACAGTGTATGAAGGTTCCCCTTTCTCTGCATCCTCTCCAACATCTGTCATTTCCTCACTTGTTGATTTTAGCCATTCTGACTGGTGTGAGGTAGTATCTCATTGTGGTTTTGATTCATATTTTCCTGATGCCAAGTGACGTTGAGCATTTTTTCATGTGTCTGTTGGCCATCTGGATGTCTTCTTTGCAGAAATGTCTGTTCATGTCCTCTGCCCATTTCTTGATTGGATTATTTGTTCTTTGGGTGTTGAGTTTGATAAGTTCTTTATAGATTTTGGATACTAGCCCTTTATCTGATATGTCATTTGCGAATATCTTCTCCCATTCTGTCAGTTGTCTTTTGGTTTTGTTAATTGTTTCCTTTGCTGTGCAAAAGCTTTTGATCTTGATGAAGTCCCAATAGTTCGTTTTTGCCCTTGCTTCCCTTGCAAGGGATGTTTCTAGGAAATATCCTAGATGTTTCTAGGTGATGTTTCTAGGAAGAAGTTGCTGCGGCTGAGGTAGAAGAGGTTGCTGCCTGTGTTCTCCTCAAGGGTTTTGATGGATTCCTTTCTCACATTGAGGTCTTTCATCCATTTTGAGTCTGTTTTTGTGTGTGGTGTGAGGAAATGATCCAGTTTCCTTCTTCTGCATGTGGCTGTCCAATTTTCCCAACACCATTTGTTGAAGAGACTGTCTTTTTTCCATTGGACATTCTTTCCTGCTTTGTCAAAGATTAGTTTTCCATAGAGTTGAGGGCCCATTTCTGGACTCTCTATTCTGTTCCATTGATCTATGTGTCTGTTTTTGTGCCAGTAGCATACTGTCTTGATGATCACAGCTTTGTAATAGAGCTTGAAGTCCGGAATTGTGATGCCCCAACTTTGGTTTTCTTTTTCAACATTCCTCTGGCTATTCAGGGTCTTTTCTGGTTCCATATAAATTTTAGGATGATTTGTTCAATTTCTTTGAAAAAATGGATGGGATTTTGATAGGGATTGCATTAAACATGTAGATTGCTTTAGGTAGCATAGACATTTTCACAATATTTGTTCTTCCAATCCATGAGCATGGAACCTTTTTTCATTTCTTTCTGTCTTCCTCAATTTCTTTCATGAGTACTTTATAGTTTTCTGAATACAGATTCTTTGCCTCTTGGTTAGGTTTATTCCTAGGTATCTTGTGGTTTTGGGTGCATTTGTAAATGGGATCGACTGCTTAATTTCTCTGTCTTCTGTCTTGTTGTTGGTGTGTAGAAATGCAACTGATTTCTGTGCATTGATTTTATATCCTGACACTTTACTGAATTCCTGTACAAGTTGTAGCAGTTTGGAGTGGAGTCTTTTGGGTTTTTCACATAAAGTATCATATCATCTGCAAAGAGCGAGAGTTTGACTTCTTTTTTGCCAGTTCAGATGCCTTTTATTTCTTTTGTTGGCTGATTGCTGAGGCTAGGACTTCTAGTACTATGTTGAATAGCAGTGTTGATAATGGACATCCCTGCCATGTTCCTGACCTTAGTGGAAAAGCTCTCAGTTATTCTCCATTGAGAATGATATTTGTGGTGGGTTTTTCATAGATGGCTTTGATGACATTGAGGTATGTGTTTTCTATCCCTACACTTTGAAGAGTTTTGATCAAGAAAGGATACTGTACTTTGTCAAATGCTTTTTCAGCATCTATTGAGAGTATCATGTGGTTCTTGTCCTTTCTTTTATTAATGTATTGTATCACATTGATTGATTTGTGGAAGATGAACCAACCTTGCAGCCCAGAAATAAATCCCACTTGGTCGTAGTGAATAATCCTTTTAATGTACTGTTGGATCCTATTGGCTAGTATTTTGGTGAGAATTTTTACATCTGTGTTCATCAAGAATATTGCTCTGTAATCCTCTTTTTTGATGGGGTCTTTTTCTGGTTTTGGGATCAAGGCAATTCTAGCCTCATAAAATGAGTTTGGCAGTTTTCCGTCCATTTCTATTTTTTGGAACAGTATTAATGGGTATTAATTCTTCTTTAAATGTTTGGTAGAATTCCCCCGAGAAGCCCTCTGGCCCTGGGCTTTTGTTTGTTGGGAGATTTTAGATGACTTCTTCAATCTCCTTACTGGTTATGGGTCTGTTCAGTTTTTTTTCTGGCTCAGTTTTCTTTCTGGTTCAGTTTTTGCAGTTTCTATGTCTCTAGAAATGCATCCATTTCTTTCAGATTGTCAGATTGCTGGCATATAGTTGCTAATAATATGTTCTTATAATTGTATTTCTTTGGTGTCGGCTGTGATCTTTCCTCTATCATTCATGATTTTATTTATTTGGGTCCTTTCTTTTTTCTTTTTGATAAGTCTGGCCAGGGGTTTATCAATCTAATTAATTCTTTCAAAGAACCAGCTCCTAGTTTCATTGATTTGTTCTACTGTTCTTTTGGTTTCTACTTCATTGATTTCTGCTCTGATCTTTATTATTTCTCTTCTCCTGCTGGGTTTAGGCTTTCTTTGCTGTTCTTTCTCCAGCTCCTTTAGGTGTAGGGTTAGGTTGTGCACTTGAGACCTTTCTTCTTTTTTGAGAAAGGCTTGCATGGCTATATACATTCCTCTCAGGACTGCCTTTGCTGTGTCCCAAAGATTTTGAACAGTTGTGTTTTCATTTTCATTTGTTTCCATGAATTTTTTCAATTCTTCTTTTATTTCATGGTTGACCCATTCATTCTTTATTAAGTTTTTTTAAATTTTTAAAAAAATTTTTATTTTTTATAAACATATATTTTTATCCCCAGGGGTACAGGTCTGTGAATCGCTAGGTTTACACACTTCACAGCACTCACCATAGCACATCCATTCATTCTTTAGTAAGGATGCTCTTTAGCCTCCATGTATTTGAGTTCTTTCAAAATTTCCTCTTGTGATTGAGTTCTAGCTTTAGAACATTATGGTCTGAAAACATGCAGGGAATGATTCCAGTCTTTTGGTACCAGTTGAGACCTGATTTGTGACCCAGGATGTGATCTATTCTGGAGAATGTTCTATGTGCACTAGAGAAGAATGTGTATTCTGATGCTTTGGGATGGAATGTTCTGAATATATCTGTGATGTCCATTTTGTCCAGTGTGTCATTTAAGGCCTTTATTCCCTTATTGATCTTTTGCTTGGATGATCTGTCCATTTCAGTGAGGGGGAGTGTTTAAGTCTCCTACTATTATTGTATTATTGTTGATGTGTTTCTTTGATTTTGTTATTAATTGGCTTATATGGGTGACTGCTCCCATGTTATGGGTATAGATATTTAAAATTGTTAGATCTTCTTGTTGGACAGACCCTTTGAATATGAAATAGTGTCCTTCCTCATCTCTTATTATAGTCTTTGGCTTAAAATCTAATTGATCTGGTATAAGAATTGCCATCCCAGCTTTCTTTGATGTTTATTAGAATGGTAAATTATTTTCCACCCCCTCACTCTAAATCTGGAAGTGCCTTCAGGTCTAAAATGAGTTTCTTGCAGACAGCATATTGATGGGTTTTGTTTTCTTATCCATTTTGATACCTTGTGTCTTTTGATTGGGGCATTTAGCCCATTAACATTCAGGGTAACTATTGAGAGATATGAATTTAGTGCCATTGTATTGCCCGTAAGGTGACTGTTACTGTATATTGTCTCTGTTCCTTTCCTTTCTACTACTTTTAGGCTCTCTCTTTGTGTAGAGGACCCCTTTCAGTATTTCCTGTAGGGCTGTTTTGGTGTTTGCAAATTCTTTTAGGTTTTGTTTGTCCTGGAAGCTTTTTATCTCTCCTATTTTCAATGATAGCCTAGCTAGATATAGTATTCTTGGCTGTATGTTTTTCTCATTTAGTGCTCTGAATATACCATGCCAGTTCTTTCTGGCCTGCTAGGTGTCTGTGGATAAGTCTGCTGCCAATCTAATATTTCTACCATTGAATGTTATAGACTTCTTTTCCCAAGGTGCTTTCAAGATTTTCTCTTTGTCACTAAGACTAGTAAGTTTTACTACTAGATGATGTGGTGTGGACCTATTTTTATTGATTTTTAGGGGGGCATTCTCTGTGTCCCTGGATTTTGATACTTGTTCCCTTTGCCATATTAGGGAAATTATTATAATTTGCTTTGTATAGCTTCTGCTCCCCCTTCTCTTTCTTCTTCTTCTGGAATCCCAATTGTTCTAATGTTGTTTTGTCTTATGGTATCACTTATCTCTCAAATTCTCCCCGTGTGGTCCAGTAGTTGTTTGTCTCTCTTTTGCTCAGCTTCTTTATTCCCCATCATTTGGTCTTCTATATCACTTTTTCTCTATTTTGTCTCATTTATTCCAGCAGTAAGAGCCTCCATGCTTGATTGCACCTCATTGATTCCTTTTTTGATTTCAACTTGGTTACATTTTAGTTCTTTTATTTCTTTAGAAAGGGATTTTATTTCTCCAGACAGGGTTTCTCTAATATCCTCTATTCCTTTTTCGAGCCCAGTTAGCACCTTGAGAATCGTCATTTGGAACTCTAGATCTGACATATTACCAATGTCTGTATAGATTAGATCCCTAACCATCAGTTCTGCCTCTTGTTCTTTTTTTTGTGGTGAGTTTTTCTGCCTTATCATTTTATCCAGATAGGAATATATGAATGAGAGAATAAAATGCTAAGAAGGTGGTAAAGGCCCCAGGAAAATGTACACTAACCAAATCAGAGGAGATGCCAAGCTGAGGGGAGAAAAAGGGGCATAAAAAGAAATTTTATATATATATATATATATATATATATATATATATTCACCAATCTAATATATACATATATTAGACTGGCAAATAGAACAGAGATACCCACTTGATTTTGGGTATATTTTGGTCTCTTAGAAGAAACTACCTCCCAAAATTTTAAGAAAAGAAATACATATATATATATACAAAAGTAAGGGTAAACACAATGAAGGGATGGAATATGACTATAAAGATGAAAATTTAAAAAAATTTCTTAAAAAGGAATTGATAAGTTGGTTGGAAAAAGAAAGAAGAAGAGAAAAAAGGGGAAGAGAATGTCCTCAGGCTGGAAACTAGAACAAAGCCCTGTGCTAGATGTAGGGTATATTTTGTTCTATTAGAAGAAATTGTATCCCAAAATTTTCTATGAAAAAAAAACCCCAAAGCTATATGTATACAAAAAATAAGGTTAAATGCAATGGAGGTTAAAATATGACTATAATAATGAAGGTTTAAAAATATTTTTTTAAAGAAAGGTATTGTTAAGATTAACTAGTTAAAAAACATTAAAAGAGGAAAGAAGTTAAAAAATTAGAAAAAGAAAAAAATAAAGTTAAAAAATTTAATTTAACTTTGCAAGACAAAAGGATCATAAGGAGAAAGCCATGAATTCCATGCATTGCTTTCTCCTATCTCTGGAGTTCTGCTGTTCTCCTTGATCAGTGAGCTTGGTCTTGGATGGATGTTCTTGCTGATCTTCTGGGGGAGGGGTCTGTTGTAGTGATTCTCAAATGTCTTTGCAGGGGTTGGAATTGCACCGCCCTTGCCAGGGGCCAGGCTAAGAAATCTGCTTAAGTTCGATCTCAGGAGTTTTTGTTCCCTGAATGCTTTCTGTAGAGCTCTGGAGAATGGGAATGAAAATGGAAACCTCCCAATCTCCAGCCCTGAGGATCTGAGAGCTCAGGGCCCCACTCCTCAGTGTGCCCTCAGAGAAAAGTGGTCAATCACTCCCATCCCCTTGGTCTTCAGCTGCACTCTGGTCTCACCCAGCTTGTGACTGAGTGTTCCTATCTCTGATGCACAGCCCCACTTGGAGTCTCCAAACCCAGTAGATTCCTTCCTCCAGAGGAGGTAGGTGAGTCTCTCTGGATCTGCCACTTGTGGGGTCCCTGCTCAAAGAGCAGTGGCTCAATTGTGCCACATAGCACTGTTTAAGGTAACCCAGAGCTGAGAGCTCATTCCTTAGCTCTGTCTCTGTAGCTGGCCCCCCTGCTCCAATACCTGGCAGCTTGGCCACACTCCGACAGCCCTGGTCTTTCTGTGACCTCACAGGTCCTGAGACCACACTGTCCCTGAGAGGGCTCCACCCCTGCTTAGCCTCTGGATCACTATCCCTCAGTGAAGCAGACTTCTAAAACTTGTGATTTTGTGCTTCACTACTCTGCCGCTTGCCAGGAGCCAGCCCCTCCCCTGTGGTCTATCTTCCTGTCACTTTGGACTCACTTCTCTGCACATCCTACCTTTCAGAAAGTGGTCGATTTTCTGTTCCTAGAATTGCTGCTTTGCTTCTCTTTGATCACCTGTTGAGTTTGTAGGTGTTCAGAATGATTTGGTAACTATCTAGCTAAACTCCTGCAACCTGATGTCATTTCAGTCTGCTACTCCTCCACCATCCTTCCTCTCTTGGTCTTATTTATTTCTTAACTGTTTGATAGAATTCATCACAGAAGCCATCTCTGCCCCAGATTTTCTTTTTGGGAGGGCTTTTACTATAAATTCAATTTCATTGGTAGATGCAGAGTTGTTCTGATTATCTTAAGCTTGGTAGATTTATGCTTTTAAGAACATGTTTATTGCACCTGAGTTGTCTAAATTATTGTCGTAAAATTCTTCATGATAATTATGCATCATTTTGATAATTGTAGAATATGTAGTGATATTAGCTCTCTTGTTGCATTGCTAATTTCTTTCCTCTTTTTTTTTTTATCTTTCTGGCAAAAGGTTTATCAATTTTATTGATCTCAAAGAACCAGCTTTTGATGTGATTGATTTTCTCTATTCTTTTTGTGTTTTTTTTCTTCCATTAAGCTCCATTCTGTTCTTTATTATATTCTCTATTTGATTACTTTGCATGTCATTTGTTCTTATTTTTTTAATTTCTAAATACAAAAACTGAGGTCATTGAATTGAAATATTTTTTTCTCTTCTAACATGGGCTTTAACATTACAAACTCCTCACTAAGTACTCTTTAGTACTGCCCACACATTTTTATATCTCATATTTTCATTTTAATTCAGTTCAAAAACACTTTTAAATTTCTCTTTTGATTTCTTCTTCGAACTATGAGTTATTTAGAAGCACGCTATTAGTTTCTAAGTACTTGGGAATTTTCCAGAAACCTTTCTGTTATTGATTTCTCACTTAATTCCATAGTGGTAAGAGTACATAATTTGAATTCTTTTAAGTTTATTAGTATTTGTTTTATAGCACTGATTATTAACTATATTAGAAAATGTCTGTGTGCAATTGAAAAGAATGTGTACACTGTTGTCGTTGGATGGAATATTCTATAAATACCAATTAGGTACAATTAGTTGAGTGTATTGTTGAAGTATTTATATTATTACTGATTTTCTGTTTACTTGTTCTAACAAGTTTTGAGAGAAAGGTGTTGAAATCTTAGACTATAATTGTGAAATTTTCTATTTATCCTGAATCTTCTGTGAGTTTTTTCTTTACTTATTTTGGAGCTCTTCCATTAGTTACATAAATATTTAAAATTATTATATCCTCCTAATGAGTTGACCTTGTTATATATACTTTGAAATCTTCCTTGTCTGATACTAATACAGTTACCTTAGACTTCCTTTGATAATGTTAGTGTGGTATATCTTATTAATTCTTTAAAATTTTTGTATTTTTATATTTAAATTTCACTTCTTATAGGCAGCATATACTTGGGTCTTGCATTTTTCTCTTAACTGATAATCTCTATCCTTTAATTAGGGTTTTAAAACATTTACTTTCAATATGATTATGGATATGGTTAGGTTTAGAACTATCATCTTGCTGTTACACTTTAATTTATCCCATTTCTTATTTTTTCCCTGTCTTCCTTCTTTTTTTAACTTATTTTATATTAATTGAATACATTTTCTGATTCCATTGTATCTCTTTTTTTTGTTTATTAGTTATAATTCCTCACATTGTTTTCTCAGAGATTGCATTCGATTTTCTAATACACATAAGAAGGTGGCATTCTTTTGTAAAGGGCCAGATAATAAATATTTTAGACTTGTGCACCACATATGGTCTTTGTTACATATTCATATTTCTTCAACTTTTAAAAATGTGAAATCATTCTTAGCTTCTAGCTCATACAAAAACAGGCTGTGAGCCAGGTTGATCTGTGAGCTGTGGTTTGCCAACTGGTGGTATACATCTTACCAGTCTTCCTTCCAGTAATATTGCACCACTTCAGAGTATAAGACTCTTCTAAGAATACACTTCATTTCTTTCCTTCTGGATTTTGTGCTATATTTGTCACACAATTTACTTTTATGTATGTTATAAACTCTACAGTGCATTATTACTTTTGTTTAAACAATTATCTTTGAAATTGATTGAAATTATAGGAGAAAAAAATTGATACTCCACATAGTTGCCATTCCCTGGGCTATTCTTTTGTGAATTTTGAGTATTGTTTTTCTTCTACCTGAAATATTTCCTCTATATTTCTGTTAGTGCAGGGTTGTTGGTGGTGAATTCTTTCTTGCAGTGAAATTTCCCAGTGATGATTTCTTTCAGATTTTGTACATCTGAAAAAACAAACAAACAAACAAACAAAAAACCCAACAACTCCATTTTGCCCTCTTGCTTTTTAAAGAGAATTCTGTTTGGTATAGAATCCCAGGTTGACAACTTTTAATTGCTATCTTGGTTTATGTTCTGTGGGTGCTTAAAAAGAATGTGTAGTCTGCTGTTGGATGGAATAGTCTATAAATGTTCATTAGATTCTTTTGGTTGGCAGTTATTGAGTTCTCTATTCTTGTTGATTTTATGTCTGATTGTTCTTTTAATTGTTGAGAGAAGGCTGTTAAGGTGTCCATAATTGTGATTTTGTTAACCTCTTCTTTTCCTTTTTTTCATTTTGTGCTTCATATGCCTTGTAGCTCTTTTGTTTGGATGCATATATATTTAGGATTGCATTGTCTTTTGGTGGGTTGACACTTGTGTCATTATAGAATGTCCCTCTTTGTCGGCTGGTTATCTTTTTGCTCTGAAATCCTATGATATTAATATACCTCTTTTGTTTTAAATTAATGTTTGCATGGTATACCTTTTTCCATCTTTTTAAATTCTACCTACCTATATTACTTTTGAAGTGACTCTTCTGTAGCAGCATCTCATGGATTTTTTTTATCCATTCTGCTGATTTCTCCCTCTCTTTCTTTTTTTAAGATCTTATTTATTTATTTGACAGAGAAAGATCACAAGTAGGCAGTGAGGCAGGCAGAGAGAGAGGGGAAACATGCTCCCTGCTGAGCAGAGAGCCTGCTGTAGGGCTCAATCCCAGGACCCTGAGACCAGAACCTGAGCTGATGGCAGAGGCTTAACCTACTGAGACACCCAGGAACCTCCTGCTGATATCTCTTTTAATTGGTGCATTTAGACCATTTACATTTCATGCAATTATCAAAAAGTTAAGGGTGAAGTCTTTTTTTTTCATTTTCTGTTTTTTCCTGTTTATCTTTTTTCTGTTTTATTTCTCTCTTTTACTGAGAGTTACATGAATGATTTTTTTTGTTGTTGTTATTCCATTTTATCTATTGTGTTTTGAATGTATCTTTTTGTATAATGGGCTTTTTATACTGGTTTCTCTAGGTACTACTTTATATATCCATAACTTATCAGGCCTACTGATATTGACATTATACCCACTTGAATGAAAAATAGAAACCTTATTTACATTTATGTTCCTTTCCCCACTTCTAATCATTGCAATTACTTACATATATTGAGAGCTATATTAAGTAGTGTTACAGTTTTTGCTTCAACTGTCGTAACTAATTTAGAAAACTCAGAGAAGAAAAGCCTATTGCATTTATCCGTTTTTGTTTTTTCCAAATTCTTTCTTCTTTCTTTCTATTTCTTTTTTAAAGATTTTATTTATTTATTTGACAGACAGAGATCATGAGTAGGCAGAGAGGCAGACAGAGAGAGGGGGAAGCAGGCTCTCCACTGAGCAGAGAGCTGATGCAGGGCTCAATCCCAGGACCCTGAGATCATGACCCGAGCCGAAGGCAGAGGCTTAACCCACTGAGCCACCCAGGCACCCCCAAATTCTTTCTTCTTGATACTTCAAGGTTCTGTCTTTTATCAATTTGTTTCTATTTAGAGAAGTTCTTCCAACCATTCTTTTCATGTGGCTCTACTAGCAACAAATTCCTTTGGTCTGAGAATGTCCTGAGTTCCCTCTAATTTTTGAAGGATAATTTTGCTGGATATAGAATTCTGGATTGACAGTTCTTCACTTCCAGCACTTTCAAAATATTATGCTACTTCCTTCTGAGCTCCATGATTTTAATGTTCAGTTTGATTTTCCTTATATAATAGTCTTGTCTCTGTGGCTGTTTTGTTTTGTTTCTTTAGTTTTTCAGAACTTTCAAATGACATTTCTTGGCATGGACTTTGGGGGATTTCTATATTTGGGAGTTCACTAATTTTCCTCAATCTATACATTTATGCTTTTGCTAAATTTGGGTAAATTTCAGCCATTATTTTTTCAAATACATTTTTGGTCCCTCTTTCTTTCTCTTCTCATTCTAGAACTCTCATGACAGGCAATATGAAGATTTTTGTCACAGTCCCATGTGTCATGGAGGCTCAGTTCAATTTTTTTGAAATCTATTTTCTTCTTGTTGTTCAGATATGTCTGTTTGTATTATTGTCTCCAGTTCATTGATTTTCCCCCCCTCTTCCCTCTCCCTTTTGTCCTCAAACTCATCCACCAAGTTTTTTACTTTAGTTGTAATAAAAGAATAGAATTTATATTTGGTTTGTCTTCCTATCTTATATCTCTCTGACAGCACTCTGGCAGGGTGGAAGTGAGCTTTTCACTTAGCCTCTGTTGGGGGCAAGGGGTTGCTGTGACTGGTGCCAGAGTTTTCTCACTGAGTTTAGCTGAAGGGCAGTATTTATTTTCTAAAAGTATTTTAGGTAGAACCAGAATAATATTAATTATAGGAATAATTATTCCAGACTTCAGGGTTGGGATTCTGTAAGCACTCTACCCAATGTGCTATGAACTATGAGGTTTTCTAACCTTATTTCTGAAATAGGTACAATTTCTAATCCTGTGAGATGCTGCCTACTATTGCTTGCAACCTTTTCAGTTGCTTTTTCCTCATTCATGAGTGTTGATCAGTGCTCTGTTGCCTAATTGAGGGGACTTTGCAGACCTCTGGGGTTCTCTCTCTTTATACCTCCCTCCTCTTCCATATTCTGTCCAGTCAACTCTTGTTGCCCTTTTCTTGCTTTCAGCTCCATTTTCTCAAGTCAGGGAATCCATCAGGCTCCACCCAACCTCCCTCTTCCCCCATCACATCCTGACAACTCCCCAAGGTTAATTATCAGGGCATGGTTAAGTTCATTTCACTCACTTCTCATTTCAGGGATTGCTGACTTTCAGTGCATGGTGTCCAGTATCTTGAAAAACTGTTGTTTCACATACCTTGTCTTGTTTTCCCCTTTTTTTTTAAAGGCAAGATGGTCAATCTAGACCTCAATCCTCTATCTTGGCAAGAAGGCACAGTCCAAAGGAAAAGTTTTGAAAATGTATGTGGCTAGTTTCAAAGACAACTCCAATATTCCAGGCTTCAGACAGCAAACACAACCCAACCACCAAATAATTGTCCCAGGAATGATGACAAGCAAGAACCTCTGTGTCCAACAGATGCTGAGTGAACAGTGAGAATATGTTCACTGTAGGGGTTACATGAAATAATATGTAATAATAATTTCCATCATCAGCCACTTGTTCTTTAATGTTTGGGCTGTTATCATTTATCAAATATCTATATTAAGTTTCATATAAGTTCAAATATCATATTTAGGATGAACAAGGCCTTAGAAACTATCTAACATATCACCTTCCCTTTCTGTCACAACCATTCTGTTGAGAAAAGAGACCTAAAAATATTAATTAATCCATATTACACCATACTAATGGAAATTTTGAATCCATTTCTATTTCCAGTCTTATATGTATCTTGCCCAGAATCATAATAATAGAAACTCCCATTTATTTCATGACTAATCTATGCCAGGTGCTTTATATGTGGTATCTTTATCCTTTCCAGAAACTTTTGAGGAAACATATAACTTGCTAAAGCTGAAACACTCCTAAGTGATGGCTATTGTTGGGATTTAAACCTAGTTCTGTCTAGTTTCAAAGTCTGCATTCTTTCCACAATACAGTATCATTACTTTTGTCATATTTCAACTTGTGTTATTATTTTATTTACCTTAGTATATGTTATCTATATTGAGGACACATGCAGTTCTATTTTAATTTAATTTTATTTCATTTTTCCTTCATGCTATGAGGATCATAGTTTGAGCTAGAAAAATTGTTTAAGAAATAATTTATCTAATTCTTAGTTTTGGAGAAGGCAATGTTATATTGCAGATCAATTAATTCAATCATGGTCACATGATATATTAATGATAGGACTTACCATTAAAGTCCCCAGATACCCAGGCTTAATGTTTCTTAAGCTGGGTTTTAGGGCCTGTTTTATATTCATTAACAAAAGAAATGAAATGGGGAACTTGGCACTTCTGTCTGACAAGGAGTTAATGTAAGAATTAGGTGAGAGCATGATAAACAAGGACAACAAATAGCTGTTAAAGAAAATGACTCTCGTTGGAGATGCACAACTGAAAATCAATTAACAAAAACAAACTGCTAATTGGAACAGCTCTGACCCTTCTTATAACCAAATTGTTATTGTGGTTTAATTTATGAGTCCTGTTACTACTCCAAATGAAATGGTCTTAATGGAGAATACCAGTTACTTCAGAAGAATTATTTCATTAAGGATGCATTCTTTTAAAATAGAACAATAACTGGAAATAATTGGAATAAATTCTTATTGAAGCAAGAGATCTTAATTTGCTTCAATATTATAAGTGGATATTTGTTCCAACTATGTTCCACATAAAGTAGAACTGACTTGACTTTAGTTTGTTATACCCTCATAGAGTCTCCAAACCAGTGGTGTGAAGGTAGGTAAATGGTTAGCAACTGGGTAGTGTCTGCCAATTTTTATGGTGTAAAGAATCCCACTGTGGCCAATTTCAAGCTACCAACCTGACATCAACTGCCTTGCAAAACTCTTAAGAATTTAATAATTGGCTCTCACAGGCCAATTCGAGCCAGCTCACTTCTCTTATTCCAAAGGCAAGAGAAACTTTTCTGACCCATATAAATTCTGTTTAAAAATTTTCAGTGGTCATTTTTGAATGCATCATGAACATAAACTGGTATAAGACAGGAGATCTGCTCTATAAAACTTAAAATTTAACTGGGAAGAAAGACTGTCATAAAATATAAATAATATGAGCAATATGCTAATAATTGGTATTGGATTAAAAGCTAAGAGATTCCATATAACTCACAATTTGTAGACTAAAATGTGCTTTTATTTTCTAGACCTTCGGTCTATCACCACCTTTGTTTGATTGTTTCAAGACCTTGAACATTTGATCAAAAACAAAATCTAAACATGGAATTAAGAAAATGAGTGATTCTGTGTTTTTTGACTGGCATGGCTTCAAGTTAAAAAACAAATTATACATATCTTTAGCTTCTCCTTTTCCATATTCAATAATAAATAAATTCATTTTAAGCTTTTTGTCACCAACATGCTACTAATGCTGAATATTTAAAGAGAAGTCAAGATACAGTCCAACATTCATTTTCTATTACTGTTGTAACAAATTACCACAAACTTAGTGTCTCAAAACAACAGAGATTTATTAACTTACAAGTCTTGAGGTGTCAACAGGACTGCATTCCTTCTGGAAGCTCTGAGAGATGAGGTTTTTTCTTTGCCAAAATTTTCCAGCTACTAGTTGCAACCTGCGTTTCTTGTCTCCTGGCTAGCTTCCTCCACCTTCAAAGGCAGCAACTGCAGGTCAAGATTTTCTCACATCACTCCTCTCTGCCCCTGGCTTTTCTACTTTCCTCTTTTACTTTTAAGAATGCTTGTGATTCTTAATCCAGATAATCTAGAATGATTTCTCAATTTTAAAGTCAGTGGATTATCAACCTTAATTCCCTCTGCAACTTTAGTTCCCCTTTGTCATGTAAACTATCATATCTTCCTGGAGATTAGAATGTGAACATATTTGGGGGGGGCATTATTCTGTTTATCACAAGTCCTTATATTGAGGGAAGTCAAAGTCTGGCTACCTTTGAACCAGACACATAAACAACCACCTAATCCCTAAATGTTGGTGATCTCTTGGAATTCCATTCACCTATCCACTCACGAAGTGTCATGATTTCAACTACCACCTTTCTGTGGACAACTCCTAATTTTATATAGTTGTTTGTTTGTTTTGTTGTTGTTGTTGTTGCTGTTTCTTTGTTGCTGACTCTGAACATGGACTCATATATCCAATTACTTCATATACATACCAGCCTTATCATAAACACATTGGAAGCATTTTCCTCCCAACCCTGTTCTTTCTATATTCTCTGGTTTTGTCAGCAACACCTCTAGGCAGATCGTGGAAACATAGGAGTCCCCCTCAATTCTTCCTCTCTCTTTGCCCCATCCAAAGTTAATCACCAACTCCAGATCTTTTACCGTTACTATGTCTGAAACTACTTTATTTCCCACAACCATCACAGTGCGATGTGCAGAGGATAACATCAACCTTGTTGGGATTCCCCCCAACACCCACGCCCCTTGCAGTTTTATGCCATTGATTCTTTGCTTGGGCCATCTATTCCATTAAGGGATGCCTTTATCCTTTTGTCTTGGCTGGCTCCGACTCATTCCCAGGCTGAGCTAGGTTTCTCCCTCAGAGCTCCCCAAATTCACTACAACTATAACATTGTAAGCATCTCCTTGTCCTATAATGAATTCATTGTTAGTCTTCTCTTATAAAACCTGAGAAACTCCTCACGAACAGAGTGGACTGAGCCATCACTTTTGTGTCTACTCTAGCACAAGCCTGTAGCATAATTGGTTCTCAACAAACATCCTTTCTAAAAATATTGAATAGATTGATAACTGATGTCCAGGCATCTTAGAAGAACTTAGAAGTCTGGTATATTTAGATGTATAAGGATTTAACATTTCAAAAACACTTAAAGCGTTTTGAGCTCACTGCAAATAGTAGAAAAATGTAAGGTGTTATTTATAATGACTACTAATAAGTTTATCCTGTAGGAAGCAATAAATTTGCTAGTAATAATCTAACTATGCATATCATTATTACATCACTTTATAATTGATTTTAAACTCACCTGTCTGATGACTTTGGTCTTTATGTGGTGTGTGGGCAGCAAATCCTTAAGCTTTAGTCTATATTATAGGCAGAGATTGGGGGCTGCAATGAGACAGCGTGTACCAGATTTCCATCATACCCTCCTTTTACGTCCATCTCAGAGGATAGGCTGCTGTAGTGAAGGCATGTTGGACAGTGATCAGGAGAATGTCATCTATATTCAGTGATGGATATTAGAGTTAAAGACACTCTAAATAAGAAGAAATGATCTTGAAACCAGTTTGTCAAGACATCATGAAAGTTAAGATGTTAACTATAAATGTGATTAAGAACTAGAACAAGCTACCTCAGGAATTTGTCAGTTTTGTAATCCTAGAACTCATAAATATGTACTATTAGGTACACTGGACAGATCCATCTGTCTTGTCTAATTCATTTGCCAGGTTGGAGGCAGATGAGTAGTTGGTAATAGAATATTTTGTCAGACCAGAACATTTCTTTAATAAATTTAGATAGGAAATTTTTTTAGATAGGAAACATTTCTTAACACTTAAAGTTCTAACATTTTCAATGCAGGACAAAGAATTGACCCCAATAAATTAATACCCTGTAACCTTGATTAGGATGATAACTGAGAAGTAGAGGGCAGATACAGAGCGAGTTATATCAGGATAGGGAATAATCTCCAAGTACACAATCTCTGTTTTTCTTACGGGAAATGAAATGACTGCCTTGTCCACTGGTGAGATTATTATTATTATTATTATTGCCATTTTAGTGCAGATTGATCCTTGAAGATCAGCATGACAGCTGCTTTTTTTTTTTTTTAAAGATTTTATTTATTTATTTGACAGACAGAAATCACAAGCAGGCAGAGAGGCAGGCAGAGAGAGAGGGGGAAGCAGGCTCCCTGCTGAGCAGAGAGCCTGATATGGGACTCGATCCCAGGACCCTGAGATCATGACCTGAGCCAAAAGCAGAGGCTTTAACCCATAAGCCACTCAGGCGCCCAAGAGCTAACATTTATTGAATACAAATTATATTGTGTCATGTGCTAAGCATTCTACATTCATTATTTCATAACTGGTATTAGATACCACTGTTGTTGCAAATTATGTTGCTGCTAACAGAAAACTTATAAAATGAAAAGTCTAATACATGCACTTACCATACAGACTTTCAGAAGTCAAAAAACTAGGAACAGCCAAATTGAGATTCAAACCCAATCTACTTGAATAGAAAGCAAATGCAGAGAAAGAAAAAGAGTATATGATAGAGAGGAGACTAGAGAAAGACTTGATCTTGGAAAAAATATTGAATATGAGCAAAGCCGTCATTTTTGTCATATTTCTTATAATATGCTTATCATGCCATTAAGAGAAAGAAAATCTTTCCTCTGATTTTCTCGAGGTAATGATCAAAGCTCTTTATATCATTCTCTAGCACTTTGTTATATAAACCATCATAAATAATCTGGGTTTTCTTCCTTCCTCTCCCTCTCGTCTTTCTTTCTTTCTTTCCCTCTTTCTCTTTACTTCCTCCCTTCTTTCCTCCCTTCCTTCCTTCCTCTTTCCCTCTCTCTCCTCTTTCTCTCTCTCTCTCCCTTCCTCTTCTCTCCCTCCCTCCGTTCTTCCCTCCCTCCCTCCCTTCTCCTTTCTTCCTTCCTTCTTTCGTCTTCCTCTTTGGTTTATTTATGCATTTCTTTGCAGCTTAAAATATTTATTTTCTCCAGCTTTATTGAGATATAATTGGCATATAACATTGTGTAAGTTTATAAAGTACAAGGTGTTAACTTGGTACACTTACATATAACAAAATAAGTATCACCTTAATGTTTAGGTAACACCTCCTTTATATCAAATAATACGCCATTTCTTTCTGTAGTCAGAACATTTAAGTTTTACTCTTTTAGTAACTTTCAAGTATATAATACACTATTATTAACTATAATCATCATATTGCACATTAGATACTCAGAGCTCATTCATCTTAAAACTAGAGGTTTGTACCCTTTGACCTATATATCCTTATTTCTTCCCTCTCCAGCCTCTGGGAACCCCATTCTACTCTCCGTTTCTGTGATATTAGCTCTTTTACATTCCATATGTAAGTGAGACCATACAGTATTTGTCTTTCTCTGTCTGATTTATTTTGCTTAGTACAATACCCTGAAGATCCATCCATGTTGTTGCAAATGGCAGGACTTCATCTTTCTCATGGCTGAACAATATTCCATTGTATGTGTCTACTCAAATGTAGATTTGGATTCTATACCAATTTTGAGCTCAGGAGGGGCTCCCCATGAATCCTCATGACAAGATAGATCAAAGAGAGGATCTCAGGAATTAGATGACTGGACAATCCTTAGAGATTTCTGGCTCTTAATGGAGGACCAGCCTACTTATGAGACATTTGCACTCCCAAGACTTTGGTCTTTGTCCTACTGTCAGCTCTCTGCAGTTATTTAACTTATTGTACCTAACCATAAAGTGAGGATTGTGGCATTTATTTAGTCACACACATTAAAGGTTGATTGGATAAAGTATAAATTAGAGGAATGTGACACATTAATTGATTTGGTATAATAATTTTCTCCACCTGTTCCACTAAAATGACCATAGGTTAATTGCCGGTAGAACTTTGTCCCTTTTAGGGTATAATAGATATTTTGAAACACCACAAATAATCAGTTAATGGGAATCAAATCATCCATCTGATTTTGAGGTCCCTTGGCACGTCATCCTTTCTCCCTTTTGTATCTTTGAGGATAGACTCATTAGGCTCAATGCCACGGTCAGTACAGCTTATAATTGGTGTCTGACTAGCTTCAGAATGAGCACTTTTAGAATAACACTCAATACTGTCAAAATCAGAATATAAAAAAAAGTTCTTAATCACAAAACTCAGTAGAACTGAAGTATTTGATTAAATAGTTAAGAATCAGAAAAGTTTGTTCATTAATTTCCATTTGTCATTTATGTATATGCCATGGAATGGGCCTCAGAATATTGACCTGGTTGGTCTCTTGGTGGAAGTGAGTTTATCTCAGATTACACATGTAACTTGGATACTTGTGTGATGGATTGATAACAACCTCTACATCCTTAATTTGGGAACAATGAACTCCAGATATGGAAGCAAGATCTTTATTTATTTTTTATTTAATTTAAATTCAATTCACCAGCATCATTAATTTCAGATGTAGTGTTCAATGACTCTGATTGACTTGTTTCACTTATCAGAATACTCTACACTTCCATTCACATCGAATGAAGTAAATGATAGGTATTTGTCCTTTCTGATGGCTAAGTAATATTCCACCACATATGAACCATATCTTCTTTATTCGTTCATCTGTTGAAGTCTATCTCGACTCTTTCCACAGTTTAGCTATTGTGGACATTGCTGCTATGAACATTGGGGTGCAGGTGCCACTTCTTTTCACTACATCTTATCTTTGGGGTAAATACCCAGTAGTGCAATTGCTGGTTTGTAGGATAGCTTTATTTTTTAACTTCTTAAAATTTAAATTCCTCAGCTTTAAGTTCTTTAATGGCTGAGCAGTGCTTTCTGACTAAAGTTGTAATTTTTTAGCATGGTGTTAGCCTTTCATGATCTAGTTCCTTGTTATCCCTCCAATATCATGTTTACCATCCCACAGGCCAGGTCTCCATACCACACATATACACTGTTCGCCTTCCCTACACATTCCATGCTAGCTCTGGCTTTGTACTTGTAGTTTCTTTTGTCTGCAACTCTCTAGCCACCCCTTCTCCCCCTAAGCCAGGGAGACTTCTGATCATTTGTAGGAATATACCCTGCTATCCTCTCCTAGAAATGCCTTTTGCTTTGACTCTTTTGCCCACCCTTAGCTTTGTGTCTTATTATGTCTGTATACCTTAGTTTTCTCCTGGCAATCACTAGTATTCTTCCTGTCTCTATTTATTTGCCTAATTTGAATATTTCATATAAATGAAATCATATTATGCGTGGTCTTTGGTGACTGGCTTCTTTCAGTCAGCATAGTATTTTCAAGGTTTATCCATGTTATGGATATTTCAGTACTTCATTCCTTTTTACAGACAAATAATATCCCATTGTATAGGCATATACATTTTGCTTCTTCATCAGTTGATAGAGATTTGAGTGCTTTTTACTTTTTAGAATTCAGGATAATGGCATTATAAATAACCACATGCACTGTTTTTGAGGACATATATTTTTATTTATTGGTATATACCTAGGAGTGGAATTGTTGAGTCATATAGAAACCTTATATATAACATTTTGAGGAGTGAGCAAATATTTTCCCAAAGTGGTTACCACGTTGTAGTCCCAACGACATACATGAACATTCCAATTTCTCCTCATCCTTAATACTTGTTAATTTCCATTTTTTTTAATTGCAACCATCCTAGTGAGTATGAAATGCTGTCTTACTATGGTTTTGACTTGCATTTCCCAATAATTAATGAGTAAGTGTCTTTTCATATGCTTATTGTGTCTGTATATCTTCACCAGAAAATTTTTAACATTTCTTTTGCTGGTTTTTAAATTGGGTTATTTGACTTGGCCAATTTTTAAATCAGGTTATTTGACTGACTTACTGAGTCATAGTGTTTCTTATGTATTCTGGATACAGGGCTTTATCAGTATCTTATTTTCAAATATTTTCCACCATTTTATTGGGTGTATTTTCATTTTTTTGATACTATTGTTTACAACATAAGTGTTTTTAATTTTGATGAAATCCATTTTATCTTTTATTTCTGTCATTGCTTGTACTTTTGGTACCATATCTGAGAAGGTTTTCCTTAACTTGAGGTCATGAGGATTTACTTCTAAGTTTTTTTCCTAAGAGTTTTATGGTTTTAGCTCTTATATTTAGGTCTTTGATCCATTTTGAATTAATTCCTGTGTGTGGTGTAAGAAAGAAGTCCAACTTCATTTTTTTTTTTTTTTTTATATGGATATTCCTCAGCACCATTTGTTGAGAGACTACTCTTTTCCCCATGGAATTGTCTTGGCACAGTCATGAAAAGTCAATTGTCCATAAATGCAAGACACTATTTATGCATTCCCAGAAGTAACTCGAGAACTCAGCCCCCAGAATCCCTGTAGGGCCCACAAAGAGCATCATTATTCTCCCCCATACCAATTGCCTAATTGGCTTAGTATAGTCGCAGTCACATTTTCTCACTAGGCTCATTTTGTATTATTGTTCTGCTTCTGTGCACACTAGTGGCCTCCACTAGCTGAAGCTGGCTTTACCTTTCCCTCACACAAAACATGGCATTGTGTATGTTGTAGAGTATATTTGAGGTGACAAAAAAAAAAAGTTCTTTGAAGTCTGTTCAGTGAGTCTTTCTGTGACCAGGACTCCAGATACTGCCTGGTAATATCCAAAGAAAGGGAGATTGTTGCTAAGTGACATAGCCTAAAGATAGGTGGTCAGACCTCCAGGGCAAACAACTGTAAAGACTTGCTGTCAGCATTTCACTGTGGGCATATGCTGAGAGCTACAATCAGAGATCACATGAGGGATTGCTATAATGAATTACCCTTTTCTAGATTTTCTTATTACTTCCATGGCATTCTGTTTATTCTCCTAGTCAACCTGTATTATCCTCTAATTTTCTATTGCAGTTTCTAATGGGAGATAAATGGCTAAGTGAAAGTCGTAGTTGTCAGAATTGAGTTAAAATCCCATTTCCACCACTTACTAGCCATGATATCCTGGGGAAAGTATGTGGCCTCATTAAACCCTGGTCTCCTTATGTGAAAGTAAGGATCGTTGTTTCATAAGATGGCTGGGAGAATTAAATGAAGTCTCACCAATGTAGCAATTATGAATGGCATGCACATACACCAAACTATATTAAAAATGTAAAAAAATGATTAATATCTTCAGCTTCTTTAGTCATATGCATTTATAATTATGAGCTAAAAAAATAACTCAAACTTAATCTGTGGTTAGGATGGTTATTTCCCTCCCAATGTAAAGTACCATTTATTTCAGACTCCTGAGAGAGGTCTGTACTTGTGGTATATAAGTAATGCATTGAAATTAATGAATAGAAAAATATGTTATATTATTCCAGCTATATTTGTAAATGTGTATATGCATATTCCAGCTTTGAGAAAATTTTGTGATGAATCCTGAATTCGGTATCAAATATTTCTGGAAATTGTATTATGATCAATAAACTGGTCCAGCCTAGTTAATAGAAATATGGTCAGAGCAGGTGGGCAAGTCCATCCTGCTCCTGGGCCACCCTCATAGAATGGACTTTCCAGGCAGCATAAAAGTAGATTGTTTCCCATGTTAAAAAAGAAGAAGTAAACAAAACAAAACAAATGTGGTCAGAGCTTTTGACCTTCCTCAAAAACTAAAAAAAGCACATGGAATACAGAAGGTACTAAAAATTGATAATTACATCCTTAATTCTTCTCTAGAGTGTGAGCTCCTTTAGGCAAAGCTCATATTTTTCATATGTGTATCTCCTTTACCTAACAGGGCGGCTTATTAAATATATATTGATGAACGAAAGATGGAAGGAAGGAGAGATGGAAGGAAGGAAGAGAAAAATAAAAAGCTCACCTGGGTTGACTTCACCTGACGGCGTACGTTCCCCTTGATTTTGGTGCCCTCATCCCAACCCAAAAACAGCATCACAATTTTACTATCCTGTGTCTATTCTCTCAGTGTTTGGTTTTCTGTTAAATATTTTAATAATCATAGTACTGATGATCATTAACAAGGTAATTTGATTACTTCATGAATAGCATTTATTTATGTAAAAGACAAACTTTAATGTCAACTCATAAAGGGCATTAATGTGAGGACTTCTCGTAGCCTAATAGAGCATCATGAACCTATTTTCTAAAGGAGGATTCCTTTGTGTCCACCTTTTTTTTCTTTCTATGTAGCTACGGTGAGTTGCATACACTGAGGTAGAGCCCAATCAACATGCATGATGCCAGGCTTTCTAGACAAAATACTAGGAAGGAAAGAATTAAACAAAATAAAGTTAGAAAAAGTGATCAAGTTTTTCATAGCAAATTACGTTCATTCTCATTTAAGTGAATCTTATTCTTTCTACTTTTTTCTCCCTTTTCCTTATCACTTACTTTTCCACTCTGTGGTTGCTACTGTATTGATGTGCATCTCCGCTATAGTCTTCTAAATTAGTCATATCCTGGATATAAAATAGTCTTCTTTTGAGAAAATAGCTAAAATGAACAGTTACTATAAATCACCTGATGCTGGGTCAGATTTTTTAAATAATTCATGATTTTTCCAGGTTTACATGGAGTTCAGGAGAATAACGAAATCTGGAAAGAGATGAGTAGCTCCTTAGAACTGTATGTTGTATTTCACTACCACTTTTCCACAAGTTCAAAAAAGGAAAAAATTATATATATATAATATATATATTTACATATGTATGTAATTTATTTTTTTATTTATTTATGGGAACTTGGAATCTAAACATGAAGAGTAATCTAAGATCAGGCTGGTAAAGTACGAGGTTGAGAAAATATTCCTCACTCTAAAAACTACTTCCAATTCAGTCACTTTTTGTTCAAGAATTATGGGACTAAGTTTCTTCTTTGACTAGTATAGCTTTGACCTTAATTGTCCTAAGTGTGAGTTATCTGTGATTTCCAAAATTAATTGGGATGCTGTTTTACTCCATTCTATTCAGATATGTTTGCCTTGTTGTACATGAAGGTGACATATTAAAGATTTTTTTTTAGATTAATGTTTTAGGTACAAGAAATGTTATTTAATTTACATAGAAAAAAATGAGAAGTTTTTTACCATGACATAACAGAGAGACAAGATAATATTTAACTTGAATAAATAAAAGATAATTTAAATCAGAAGGATAATGTCTGGAGTTTTCATACTCTATCCATATTAATACATCCTGAATCATTACTACAATAGTGGGTAGAAAATATATTGATATCTTTGGGCTCTTTTTTTGCCACAAACTCAGCATCATAAAATCATAGAAAAAAAAGAGTTTAAAGAAACATTAAATGTCTACTTATTAAATCCTTCATTTCAGCTTTAATGAAATTAAGTATTTACCCAAGAACAAATAGATAAATCCCTAGAATAATATTAATTACCATGTTATAAGACTAAATTTACTCAAAAAAAATGGCAGAAAGAGGAAATAGAATAAAAATTAGAGAAAAACTGAAAAAAAGTAAAAACCAAAAAATCCTTCAAACTCTGAAATAGGCCATCTAGCTCAGAAACAGATAATTTCAGGTACTTTAAGTGTTTTCCAGAAGCAAATAAGAATAGAGAATTTTCTAACTCATTCCACAAGGCTGGTATAATCCTGGTACTAATAACAAACAAAAACAGAATAAAAATGAAAAATACATCAATTTTGTTTATAGATGTGCATGTGAAAGTCCAAACAAAATGTTAAATGATATGCATAGCTATAGTTAAAAATAATGACACATTTGGCAAACCATAGTTGAAAGAATCCAAGGACAGATCAGCCATGTGAGATCTATTAATACCATTTACCATATTATGAGACTTAATGAGATAAAATATGATCATCTTGGTAAATGTGAAAGAAATCATCACTGCTTTCTAATGGAAAAAGGAAAGTCTATTAGGGAATAGAAAAAAAAACTTTTTATAATTTAATAAAATATAGTTATTCAAAACATATAAAGAATAATACTTAAAGCATGAATATCAAAAGCATTAATATTGTATTTGAGGACAGACCAAGACAGTTTACTTGCATACCTAGTTTTTAACTTGGTTCTTAGGTGTCAGCCAACATATCAAGCCTTAAAAAGTGCATTTATACATCTTGGAAAAAAAGTCAGTGGGTATTATTATCTAGAATAATCTTAAAACTCATGAAAACCAATACAAGATTTTAGTAAAGATTTGTTTTATATAAGATAAATCAATAACATATTTCTATCCATCATTAATAACCAATATAAACATGAATAAAAATTTTTTACTAATGGTAAAAATAATGTAAAACTCTAAAGTGCTTAGGAAAAAAACTTAGGAAGAACTATATAAAATCTTTATAAAGAACAGTATAAAGCTTTATGTAAAGAGGTGATGTATAACCTAAAATAGATACAATTTGTTCAATTTGTAAAGATATCAGAATTTTTTTTAATTTTATTTTTATTTATTTATTTATTTATTTAATTTTATTTTTTATAAACATATAATATATTTTTATCCCCAGGGGTACAGGTCTGTGAATCACCAGGTTTACACACTGCACAGCACTCACCATAGCACATACCCTCCCCAATGTCCATAACCCTCCCCAACCCTCTCCCCCCATCAACCCTCAGTTTGTTTTGTGAGATTAAGAGTCACTTATGGTTTGTCTCCCTCCCAATCCCATCTTGTTTCATTTACTCTTCTCCTACCCCTTTAAACCCCCATGTTGCATCTCCTCTCCCTCATATCAGGGAGATCATATGATAGTTGTCTTTCTCCAATTGACTTATTTTGCTAAGCATGATACCCTCTAGTTCCATCCATGTCGTCGCAAATGGCAAGATTTCATTTCTTTTGATGGATGCATAGTATTCCATTGTGTATATATACCACATCTTCTTTATCCATTCGTCTGTTGATGGACATCTAGGTTCTTTCCATAGTTTGGCTATTGTAGACATTGCTGCTATGTGCCCCTTCGGATCACTACGTTCGTATCTTTAGGGTAAATACCCAGCAGTGCAATTGCTGGGCCATAGGGTAGTTCTATTTTCAACATTTTGAGGAATCTCCATGCTGTTTTCCAGAGTGGTTGCACCAGCTTGCATTGCCACCAACACTGTAGGAGGGTTCCCCTTTCTCCACATCCTTGCTAGCATCTGTCATTTCCTGACTTGTTAATTTTAGCCATTCTGACTGGTGTGAGGTGATATCTCATTGTGGTTTTGATTTGTATTTCCCTGATGCCGAGTGATATGGGGCACTTTTTCATGTGTCTGTTGGCCATCTGGATGTCTTCTTTGCAGAAATGTCTGTTCATGTATTCTGCCCATTTCTTGATTGGATTATTTGTTCTTTGGGTGTTGAGTTTGATAAGTTCTTTATAGATTTTGGATATTAGACCTTTATCTGATATGTCGTTTGCAAATATCTTCTCCCATTCTGTCAGTTGTCTTTTGCTTTTGTTAACTGTTTCCTTTGCTGTGCAAAAGCTTTTGATCTTGATAAAATCCCAATAGTTCATTTTTCCCCTTGCTTCCATTGCCTTTGGCGATGTTCCTAGGAAGACGTTGCTGCGGCTGAGGTCGAAGAGGTTGCTGCCTGTGTTCTCCTCAAGGATTTTGATGGATTCCTTTCTCACATTGAGGTCCTTCATCCATTTTGAGTCTATTTTCATGTGTGGTGTAAGGAAATGATCCAATTTCATTTTTCTGCATGTGGCTGTCCAATTTTCCCAACACCATTTATTGAAGAGGCTGTCTTTTTTCCATTGGACATTCTTTCCTGCTTTGTCGAAGATGAGTTGACCATAGAGTTGAGGGTCTATTTCTGGGCTCTCTATTCTGTGCCATTGATCTATGTGTCTGTTTTTGTGCCAGTACCATGCTGTCTTGATGATGACAGCTTTGTAATAGAGCTTGAAGTCCGGAATTGTGATGCCACCAACTTTGGCTTTCTTTTTCAATATTCCTTTGGCTATCCGAGGTCTTTTCTGGTCCCATATAAATTTTAGGATTATTTGTTCCATTTCTTTGAAAAAAATGGATGGTACAAAGATATCAGAATTTTTAAAGTAAGTCTTATTTAATTACAATCAAAGTCTTTCATAATGGGATTTAATGGGATTAATACAGTTGATTTAAAGGAAAGAAAATCAATGCATGTTGCCAATAATTTTTTGAAAAAATAAGAATATGAAAATACTTAAAATTGTTAATTAAAAGTATATTATTTCTATTTTAAATGATCACAAATCACTTGAAAACATCATAAAATGAAGAAATAGATTCACAAAAATATGCAGTGTGAAAATTTAGTGAATTTGCTATTTTAAATCAGTGAGGAAAAGACCAACTATTCAAAAAAAAAAAAAAAAGAGTAACAACTGGCTATGCTTAGTGGAAAATAAACTAGGATATCTACACACAAAAAATAAAGCTCAGATAAATTAATGAGTTAATATAAAATATGAGAGAATTTAAGAACTAGTTTAGGAGTAGGAAAAATTTCTTAAACAAAACAGAAACAAATATTCCCCAACTTGGAAACAACTGATAGTGTGGACTATATTTCAAAGCCATCATGAACAAAATTAAAATCCAATGAACCTAAAGAACATTTTTCATATACATATGTGTGTGTGTGTGTGTGTGTGTGTGTGTGTGTAGTAATTTACAGAAATAAAAAATAAAAGTGTTCCATGAACATCTGAAAGTATCACCAATATCACTAGTAATCTCAAGTGCAGCTTAAAACACAAGCTATAGGATGCCCGGTGGCTCAGTCAGTTATGTGTCTGCTTTCTGCTCAGGTCCTGATTCTGGAGTCCCAGGATCCAGCCCTGACTAGGGCTACCTGTTCAGTGAGGAGTTTGCTTCTCCCTCTGACCCTCCTCCCTCATGCTCTCTCTCACTCTCTCTCAAATAAATAAATAAATAAATAAATAAAATCTTAAAAAAAAAACCCACAAGATATTTTTCCCTACTAGACTGACAATATTCAAAGGCTTAATAATATCCAGTGTTGACAAAGAAATGGGAAAAAATAATATGCAATTTGAAAAGAGCATAAATTAGGATGGTCTTTCAAAATGCAATTTTATTATGTCTACCAAAAACAAGAATGAAAATGTTCAGCAAAAGTACGTGTGCATGTGTATGAAGATATATAAACAAAGATAAGGGTATGTTTTGACAGCCATTATTGGCTGGGGCAAATATGTTGGGCTGGGGCAAATATGTAGCAATATGGAAATGAGTATGTTTCTTATGATCCATCCGTCTATTCATATCAGAGAACACTAATGAATGACTAAACAACATGGGATAGATAAACTTTTTTGACATGGAATGATTTCCAGAGTATAAATAAATATTGAAACAAAAAATAGAAGTTACAGAAAGCAAGTTAAGAGCGAACCATATAGTTGAAATGAAAAAGCAAAAACAAAGCTGGGGATGTGTATGTATTTACTGTAAATTAAAGAATATGTTGAAAGTATGCACATCACAACATTTACTGTGGGAGAGGTTGAGGATGGAGTGGGACACCAAAGGAGGACTTACCTCTTTTGTTTTTTATATTTCTCTGTATTTACATCTTTATGAAGAGAGGTACTCACTTGCAGGACTAAAAACAATAAAATAAAAATAGAAAAGCAATCCTATCCTTCCCTAGATAAGATGTACTCAGTATTTTTGCAGTCTCCCAGAGAAAACAGCCAAAGCAGAGTTTTTAACCTAATAAATAAGACAGAGGTGTGTAGTGCCTAAATATATTAAATATATTATGTAACTAACTAAAGCAAAACCAGTAGTTAGTTTTCATTGTGTTTTATAATACATTTTTTCATTTGGTATGCATATATTATAACTAATACTTCAAACACATTAAATCATATTTGGTATTTATGGCAACCCTCCCTAAGTGAGATCATACTGTGGACAGGAACTGTCCTTTGTGAAGTGACAATCAGAAATACTACTCCCGGGCACCTGGGTGGCTCAGATGGTTAAACCTCTGCCTTCGGCTCAGGTCATGATCTCAGGGTCCTGGGATCCTCCCGCATAGGGCTTTCTGCTCGGCAAGGAGCCTGCTTCCCCTCCCCACCCCCGCCTACTTGTGATCTCTCTCTCTCTGTCAAATAAATTAATAAAATCTTAAAAAAAAAAAAAAGGAAAAAAGAAATACTACTCCCAATGCCAGATCCCTAATATGGATATGACCATTTGTTTTTTTTGCTCAAAGTCATCAGCATAGTCAAGCCTTCAGTAGAACAGAATGTCAAAGAAAACATACGCTTTGTGTAGCCCAGCAAATTCTTTACCAAAACAAGTTAAGTTTTCCTCTTGGTGGTCATAATTTTAAGGACAAGGACTAATTTGACATACAAGAAAGAAGATATACTACAGCTTGAAAAAGAGAAAATAGAATTCATTTTAGCTCAGGGAGAAAGTACAGGCTGAACACTGGTCTCATAACTCATAAAGGCAAGTCCTTCTCCTTAAGTGCTTTCTTATAAATTAGGAAGGAACACATTGTTTTTCACTTAGATGCCTCCAGAAAGAAAAATCACATTCTTTAAACTGGCTTTGGGAATACTGTTGAAAAATAGGGGCTGGAGTTCAGGGACAAGAGACATGGTGATTTTATCCCTTTAAATGTAAAGCCAAACTGGACTGAGAGAATGTGGTCATCAGCCTTTTTGAAGCTTTTAGGTAAGTTATAGTCAGTCCAATTTTTCCATTTCTTGAGAAAACTGAGGACAGGTAAAATGACTTGGCATGGCCATTTGTGTCTACTCATAGACACAAATGACTGCATATTTGAGGGATTTTTTTTTAACATCTTAATTTTATTTTATTTTTTTCAGTGTTCCAGAATTCATTGTTTATGCACCACACCCAGTGCTCCATGCAATACATGCCCTCCATAATACCTACCACCAGGGAGGGTTTCTTTTATTTGTGTATGTCTGACTGGGTTTAAAACATTGGTGTGAGTGCAGTGTAATGAAAGGACCAGACATTTTGGTGCATTTATGTATTATTTTATCATTCATTCATTAGCAAATACTTATTATATGACAGGCATTACGATACACATGGGGATGTAAGACAAAAAATGAAGAAATCCATTTCTGACTTCAAAGGGCCTTGGTTTCCATCAGCACCATCATGAAGGAATGGCTGCAGGAGGTGTCATCAGTCTGTGGGTTGTGTTATGGTGTCAGATGGGAATGCCTTCCCCAGTCCTTTCTCCCTCTGTCCATCAAAATAAAAGACCACAATGTGCAGTCTGATGTCCTGTTCTGTACGAGGAAATTGAAGACAGCCTGCCTGTCTGTGGATGTGAGAAGGTGTTCTAGGTCGGTATAACATCATGTCAAAGAACTCTGCAAGTTTGCTCTTTTCATAATAACACTTTACCATATTTCCCAAAGGTATTGTGAAAGGCAGATATGGGAATTAGAATATAATTGAAAGTTATCTTGTCTTCAGTTCTAGTGAAAGAATCTCTTAAAAGAGATCTAACAATTTGGCTTTTCCTGAGCCACAATATAAGGCATGCCAACCTATGTCTTCAGTTCTAAACCCTCTGGGCCCACAGCTCCATCTCACTGTTCTTCAGAATCAGGGGACAGGGATGCTCCTCACACAGAGGAGCTCAATGGAAGCTCCTTCCTTACATGGTAATTATCTATTGTGCCCTTAGTAGCGTGCCAGAACTATCCTGGATACTAAGGATGCTCAATAAATTCCATCCCAGCCTGGAATAGCTAGGGTTGAAATCTTGGTGTTCCCCCTACCCTTTTCAAATCCCTGTCTCTAGAAGGACATAAGAAAACTTGGGATTCCTTAGTGTCTTGGGTGCCAAAGATGTTCAAAATGCTAAGGCAGCTCTCTCCTCTTCAGTACTTCCTTCACCTCGCACCTATTGTGCTTTATCTACATGACTACTGATAGGATATTGAGTATTTATTGGTGTGATTGTAGTTGGTTGAATTGTAGTATCCAAGAAATATGTCCACCCAAACCCTGTGAATGTGACCTTATTGGGAAAAAAAAGATCTTTGTACACGTAATTAAGAATCTTGGGATGAGCTCATCCTGGTTTTAGGGTGGACTTGGAACCCAATCACCCATGTTCTTACAAGAGAAAGGCGGAGAGAGATTTGAGACACAGAAACATGGAGAAGCACATGTGAAGATGGAGCAAAGATTGAAATGATGCAGACACAAGCCAAGGAATGCCTGCAGCCCTTGGAAGCAGGCAAGGAAGGACTCTCTCTAGGATCCTTCAGAGAAGGTACATCCCTGCCTACCCCTCAATGTACAACTCTGGCCTCCAGAGTCATGAGAGAATGGAATTCTGTGGACTTAAACCTTCCACTTTGTGGTAATTTGTTACATCAGCCCTAGGAAACTAATATATGTAAGGATATGCCATAATGTAGAGAATATGTTACCGTAAGAAATAGGCAAGATACAAAACTGTGTATAAAGTTTAATATAATTTTTGTGGAAGGTGTAACATCCACGTACACAAAACATGCACAGGGAAAAAAAACAAAACAAAACAAAACAAAACTAAACAGAAGGAGGTACAAACCAAAATACTAGCAACGGTTATCTCTGGAGAGTGAACTAGAGGTGATTCTGCAATTTTACTAATAAGTTTCATTTGCCCTCCACATATGGGTTTTGTGTTACTTTTCCTGGTTGATTAATTTGATCTAACATTCTTCAGACAGATTCTGTTTCATGATATGCTCCTCCAAACACATAGTTTTGATACTGTTACTTACTGCTGTCTCCATTTTATTTATTTCTTATTATTTTTTAAGATTTATTTATTTATTTGAGAGAGAGAGAGGGAAGTGGGGAGGGGCAGTGGGAGAGGGAGAGAGAGATAGAGAGAGAGAGAGAGAGAGAATCTCAAGCTGATTTCACTGCTGAGCGTGGAGCTGGATATGGGGCTCGATCTCAGGACCCTGAGATCATGACATGAGTTGAAACCAAGAGTCGGATGCTTAACCAAGTGAGCCACCCACGCATCCTGGCTGTCTCCCTTTTAAAAATAGATGCTACTTGCTCTTAACCTGGCAAGTGGAGAATATTTTAATAAGTAGAATATGCTACAAAATATGACACAACATAGACATGGCTATAGAAAATTATTATTGGAAGGATTTTAAATCCTCTTTCCATGAGAAAAAAAATTAAGCTGGCTTTTATACTTTTTAATTGTTGTGCATCTTCCTTTCCCTCCCAACAGGAATCTTTCAATACAGAAAAAAATAGACCATTATCAGCTGGTGTCTTTATCCTGGTGCAGCACAAAACAATTCAGGATTAGAAGTAAAGAAATTTGGATCTTTCCCTCTTACTAGTTGACTTTGAGCAATGGAGATTAGGCTTTTTTGGGTCAATAAACTATGATTAATAGTTTTGTAGAAAGAAAATATGATTTTTTAAATAAGAAAAAGGAGATTATAGATGTAAAGTGTGTTTTGTTTTCAGTAAAGATTCGAATAGGTTTTAGATAAAAATTTTCAAATTTGTTGCCATGGAAAAAAATAACTCACATTTATTTTTCTGCAGCACCAACATTCTTGTTGTTATATCTTTTCACAGGTCTTATATGCCAATATTGGTGAACCATCTAAATTAGTGTTAACTGATGGTCTCTAACTTACTTCTTTGTTTTAACAGTTAATACATGGGGCATACTTAACTATTCATAGAACCCATGGAAAGTCTCTCCCACACAGACATCTGACAAATGTGTGTGTGTGTGTGTGTGTATCTGTATATATACATAGTATATATGCATGATGTAGATTCTGATAACCAATAACATTAAACATTTATAACAGAGACCATTTAGATTTTTATATCCTAGAATCCATCCTGGTTTGACTATTTACTGGACTTTATTAAAAATATCAAGTCAGAATGTTGGCCCTCTTAAAAATAAAACAACAATCAAGTAAAATATCTATCCATCCTTTTTTTCTGATGTTTTCATGCTCGCGCACCATCCCTAAGTTCCTTCTTAATGTCTGTTCCCTCATTTGGAAAGGGAATCATAGGCAAATCTGTGATCAATTGATATTTTATACAATTGTTTGCAATCACATGTCTAGTGGAATAAGTACTTATTGTTGTATCTCAAAGGTAATTTTATTGTTGAAATGCCTAGTGATAAGTCAAATAACTTGAAAATAAAAGAAGAAACCAGAAAACATTGATAGTGAGTAAGAGTTCCTTGCACTGGAAAATAAGAAAGATTTTTGTTTGTTTTGTTTTGTTTTCAAATCAAAAGGTTGTTCCTTTTCTCCACAAAATCATGGAATTGAAAAGATGGCTAGAGAGGCAGTAGGAAGAATGTAACACGTCTATGGCAACTACAGAGTATAGACCTACATAAAACTTATACCTGTGTCATTCAGTGGTGCTCTGCCCCATTCTACAAAAGTCTCATTACCACAGAAAACCATATAGCTTCCTTTTGATTCCTCAGTAAAGGTCACAAGACACACACTTCCAAGTTGTTTTTCCCTATGTTTTCTTCTTCCCCAAAGGCTTACATGATGAGTTTTCTCCATTCACATTATCAACTGATGAAGTTGATAATGTACCACTAATATGGGATCGGTCCTAGGAGAATATCTTCATCCTAGGATGATACTGCCACGCTAGCATCCCTTACATTCAAAGCCGCTATACAGGGGAGAAGATGCCCACCAACTCTTGTTCCTCAACATTTCCACACTTCTAGGGAAGATTTGTTTATCCTCATAGAGCACTCTATACACACAGATGTTGTGGGAGGAACTACTTATTTCCTTATTCTCATAAAATTTGACAAGAACCATTTTCACCAGTTTGGACAAACTATCAGGGGTCTTAATGTACCTGTAAAGCAATTCCCTAGTCAGTAAGAAGAATATCCTTATAAATCAAAAGTAATTTTCCTATTTCTGTTCAATTTTCACAGACACTAAAAAATCCAGTACTTTAATCTGGATTTTCTAGCTGAAATGTTTACATGAGATCATCTTCACTTTCAACATCTGCCTTTTCAGTTTTTTAATTCATGTTTGAACCTGGTTCCATTATCTTATTTTCTCCACCACAGAGAAATATTTTAACCAAGATTTTCTTTCAACCGACAAATAGATGCTCTACCTGAGTATTCATCTGATAACATTACTTTTTTTTTTAAGATTTTTTTTTTTTTTATTTGACAGAGAGAGATCACAAGTAGGTAGAGAGGCAGGCAGAGAGAGAGAGAGGAGGAAGCAGGCTCCCTGCGGAGCAGAGAGCTGGATGTGGGGCTCAATCCCAGGATCCTGAGATCATGACCCAAGCCAAAGGCAGAGGCTTTAACCCACTGAGCCACCCAGGCGCCCCTGATAACATTACTTTTAAGGAAAGTGTCCATTTGGGATCAACTCTAGCATTGTTAATTCTAATAAAAACATTTTGGCACATTCCTCAATGGCACACTGCCCCTCACCATAGATTGCTACAATTGCTGTGTTTTTCCCCATTCTGACCCTGGTCGCTCTCTGTACTCCCCTCGGCTATGTGGCCTTTGCAAGCACCCTGCTCATGTCTGCCATGTGGTGTCTGCCTAGGCTCTAGGGTGCATACCAAAATGAAAACCTGCACTAGATATTAAAAATAAATAAATAAAAGATTATGTGAAGTTCTTAAGTAATATGTTTACATATCAAACAGGGAATGGGGGTAAGAAGTATAGGGCAGATTGAGGTGTCCACGGGATGTTTTGAACAGAGAACTGAAGATGAAAGAATGAGTGGGCCACTGGTTTGGGGGATACCATGTTCCAGGTAGAGGGAACAGGAAATTCAAAGGTCCTCAGTCTGAAGCATGTTTGGGAGGGGGAAAAAAAATCACATTTCTGGAACAGCAAGGAGGTCAGTGTGGCTAGAAAACAGTGAAGGAGAGAAAAGTGATAGGCGTTCATCCAAGACAGTTTAGGCCATTGCATGGTCTAGACTATTTCCTCTGAATGAGGTGGGATTCCACCATCAGAGGGCTGTAAGCAGAAGAGTGGTTTGGTTTGACTTAAGGTTAAAAGAACCACATTGACTATTGTATTGAAAATGGGCTGTAGAGGGAGAATCAGGGCAGAGGGGACAGATAAAGTTGCAGAAATCCAGCCAAGGGATGATGATGGCTGACCCAACAGAAGATGGTGGAGTTGGTGAGAAGGGGTCAGATAATGCTTATACTTTTCTGGTGAAGAGAATAAGCCATGTATTAGAGATGGACTGAGTCAAAAAGAACACTTGAAATTTCCACCCGAGTCACCCAAGGATGTACTACTACTTCCTGAGGTGGGGAAATCTGGGAGAAGGATCAGGTGGGTGTGCTTTTAAGACTGACATCTTGGACATGTTGATTTTGAAATACCTACTGGATTTCTAAGTGAAGGTCTCTGGCAGGCTCTTGGATGTATGACCCTGAAGTTCATGGGAAAGATTTGAGCTGGAGGAGAAATGTGGGACTCACAGCATGTTGACAGAATGTAACACTGTGACACTGGGTGAGAACACCAGTGAGGTGAGACATAGGGTGAGGAGGACCGAGGCTGAGCCCTGCCTAGGACTGTCAGTGCTAGAGTCTCTGCATTCCCTCCAGATCTCAGCCTTCTCCATCCTTCTCTGTGTGGTTTAAGGCCAACCTGTGCTACACCTAGACTCCCTTGCTCTTGTTTCTGCTTGCACTCAGACAATGGGAGGCATGTATAGGGTAAGGCAGGAGCAGGGGTGGGGGGTGCAGAAGGAAAAAAAAGTTAGATATTTGATCTCCTTGTTCTCTTCTTCTGAGGACTCTATTTGGCAGAGGTTGTCTCCTCTACTAAACACCAAAACTGCAGCCAGACCTTGACTTTCTTGCAGCCCTTGATAAGTACCCGTAGCTGCTCCTCCTAGCCCCTTCAAACCTTCAGACCTAGGATTCTAAGAGCTTCCTGCTCTTGCGAGTTCTGCCATGGTACTTTCCTGTCCCTTGATGATCTGACCATGCTTTTCAAATAAATAATTCATTACTCATCTTATTTTCCATTGTACATGTGTACCATCTTTTCCTTGCTGACTTATCCTGGCCACAGTTTAGGTGTCAGGCAGATGAGAAGCATGCAGCATGATAACTAGTATGAAAGTTAACAGAATAAGGCAACCCAGCAGTGAGTGCCAGACAGTGTTTCAAGGGAAAGGGAGGAATAAATTCTGCCAAATGATGGCTGCAGGTCAAAGTAAGAAGAAAACCAAGAACAATCATCATATTTAGCCACATGGAAGTAATTTTAAAAACATTTCCAGTGAAGTAATGGGGTGACAGTAGGGCAGGAATCCCAGGCAGGACTGATCACCTGCTTGTCATCTCTTCTTTATAGGGAAAGTCCACAAGGGTGGTCTACTTGCCTTGAGTTTGTCACCTGCCATAATTCTCTCTCAAGCTCACTCCAGTTAGACTTTTGTCCATTTGTAGTATATTTATCAGTGTCAAGAACTCTTGGCTTGAGCAAGAAAAAAATGACTATGTGTTTGCCGGATATTGTAAATGATACAGTAGAGAGTGACAAATCACTGGCTTGGGGAGGAGAGGAGACTAATAAATACACTAAATTATACTGACTCTAAGTTGACACTAAAACAGTAATAATCACCCTCTGTTGAAAGTGTAATCCTCCCAACCATGTATCTTGTTGAGAAGAATGAATGGTTATAACTGGCATTTTGTTGACAGAAAGGGATGGTTTGTGCAGAGGACTCCTGCTTTATCTATGTGAAAGCAGCTAATTTATTTTGTTTCATCTTGGTCTTTGAACCTTTTCATGGGACCATAGGTAGATAGGCAGAGGGTGGTCTTTTGGTGAGTTTGCTCTTCATAAAGTAATAAGCACTGACATCTGCTACTTGTGATTGGTTTAAAGGTGCTGACATTAAAGTGATGTATCAATGGGGCCCTGTTTGCCTCCAATATGCCTATAAAAAATATGAAAGTGGATTTGCCTTTTCCATTCTTTTTTGCTTCACTCCCTCAAAAGGAAAGTTTGGGGTCTTGCAAGCAAATTAAGAGGAATTGGGCAATAGCACTCACACGGATAAATATTTAAGTCAGTCTGGGAGAATTAAGGAAGAAGGTTACATTATGGTCTGGTGCAAAAATATTGAAATTCCTTTAGTTCTTTGAGAAAGCTTTATAAATTTAGATCTTTCCTCCTCCAGAAGGAAAGAAAATATCTTCCTCCTCACTCCCAGAAAGGACTTTTATAGGATCTGGGCCAACTGATAACATCAACATACTCAAATCTCTTTGAATTAATTTACTAGGGCTGTTGTAACAACATATTGCAAACTGGGTGACTTGGAACAATGGAAACATATTTTCTCACAGACTTGGAGTCCAAAAATCTAAAACCAAAGTGTCAGCAGGACCATGGTCCCCTCTGATTATGTTAGGGAAAGACCTGTTCCAGCCACCTCTCCGAGCTTCTAGTGCTTCTTTGGCTTGTGACAACATAGCTCTCACCTTCACATGGTGTTGTAGATGGAATGTTTGTTTCTTCCCAAAATTCATATGTTGAAACATAATATTCAATGTAGTGGCATTAGGAGGTAGGGCCTTAGGAGGTAATTAGGTGGTGAGGGTGGAGCCCTCCTGAATGGGGTTAATGACCTTAAAAAAAAATTCCCAAAATCTCCCCCTCTCTTCCATCATATAAGGACACAAGAAGAAGACAACCATCCCAGAATCAGGAAGACGCTCCTCACTAGATACCAGATTTGCTGGCTCTTTTGTCTTGATCTTCCTAGCCTCTGGAACTGGGGGAAATAAATTTCCATTGCTTACAAGCATCTAGTCTATTATAGCAGCCCCAATATACAAAGGCACATTACATTGTCCCTGTGTGCACAATTGTCTTTAGGTCTTAAACTCCCCTTTTCTTAAGGACACCAGTCATATGGGATGAGAACCCACCTTAAAGACTTCATCTAGGGGCGCCTGGGTAGCTCAGTGGGTTAAGACTCTGCTTTTGGCTCAGGTCATGATCTCAGGGTCCTGGGATCGAGCCCCGCATCAGGCTCTCTGCTCATCAGGGAGCCTGCTTCCCCCTCTCCCTAGGCCTGTTTCTCTGCCTACTTGTGATCTCTCTGTCAAATAAATAAATAAAATCTTCAAAAAAAAAAAAAAAAAGACTTCATCTAAACTCATCACATCTGCAATGGTTCTATTTCCAAACAAGGTCACATTTTGAGGTATTGGAGTGAGGACTTCAACATTTCAATTTTGGGGAACACAATTCAAACCCCTAATATTCTTCATATTTTCAGGAATTTCTCTTATGTTCCTTCAAGTACACACTTTGTTTTTCAATTCTTCAAATAAACTATGCACCCTATTTTATTCTATCTTTGCTTATGTTAATTTCATATCTTATATTGCATATGTATATGTTTCTTGAGCCAGGTGCAATATTTATTTTGTGTTAAGTGACCAGTGTGTGTGTGTTGAATGAATAAATAAATAAATCGTAACTCACTCCATGATTACTGATATTTTGCATAAGATATGGTCCTGCAGAGCATTTTTGTAGATATCATCTTAAGAAAGAAACTATTGGGTGTCTAGAGATATTAAATGACTGACCAGGGACTGGGCAAGCTATACAGAAAGTTCAGGAAAATTCCCTGCGATTTATTAGAGGAAACTTTTATGACCTAAGGGAGAAAAATAATTGCAAGTACATCTTAAGCAGAAACAAAAGCTGAGGACCGTAATGTACCAAACTTTATATTGCTGGTAAAATGCATTATCATTTTCTTGGTGGCTTAGGGAATAACAACTCAGGAATCATTTTAGTTTATGGAAATTAAATTGTTCTGTCCCTACCTAAAACACTTTTAAAAGTACTGCTGCTTTCTTATCCAGACAGAAATAAATACACCTTTACCTCCTTGTAATCATAATATGGCATTATAAATTTAAAAACTGCTATTACCTTTCTCATACGTTTTCTTTTCTATTAGCTACAACATGCAGAGAACTCCTACAGCTTTAGTGTTAGATATTCAGCTGAAACACTGCAAGTTCAGCTGTCCTCTAAGTGATAACTTGATGCCCAAGAGTTACCCCTGAAGACCTGCTGTGATAGTCCCCACTGAACCCCAGGCAGCTGGGTGACAAATGTTGGCACAACAAAATGGGACTGTTCATAATAAGAATAGTGGCATCAAGATTTTTCTCCCTTCCAGCTACTTAATTCCACATTGAATTTTGCCATAATTCAAAACTATTTCCTTTGTGGACTATAACCAAGTTATGGCCACATGCTAGTGGCCGTGATCTTCATTCATATGGAATCCCACCAGGGTGGGAGGCAACTCCATTTTAGTTCATCTTGTTAGCTCAACTTTATCCTTTAGCTCAGGTTAAATAATTGAGAGTCATGCTTGAGTCCCCTTTTCTCTCACCACCACAACTAGTCTTTCAGGAATCTTTTTAGGAAATCCTATTCATCCTACCCTCAAAATATACATAGAATCATCTACTTTCTAATGCCTCAAAGTGGAGAATGCTCTAGCACTAGCCATCACCATCCCATGCTTGGATTAATGCAATAACTGTCCAAATGCCTCCCCCCTTGCCCTTTTAGCTTTTATTCTTAACAGAGCAGCCAGAATACTTGCCTTAAAATGGGAACCAGGTCAAGTCATTCCTCTGCTCAGAACCCTGCAATGGCTCTTCTCCATCTTATTCAGAGTTAAGTCAAAAATCCTTCTAATGGCCTACCCAGAGTGAGGCATCCTCTTACCTTTGATTCTTTCCCTGCCTTCCTGTGCTCATTCCCCAAGCTCTTCCCTTATCTTCCCTCACCCCCTCCAAGGGTATGCTTAAACTTCATCTTGAAATGAGGCCAAACTGACAACCTTATTAAATTGCAAACTGTCCCTCTCAGTCTCCTTGCTCTGCTCCAATTTTCTATTATTTGTAGCACTTACTACTTTCCTACACAGGAGATAATTTCCTCATTTATTTAGCCAATTCTTTTTTTTCCTATCTTTCTCTGTTAACACAGAAACTCTCTCAGGACCCGGATCTTTGTCTGTTTTTGTTCCCTGATGGGTCCTAAGCATTGAAAGCAGTGCCCGGCTCAATAAATTTTCATAAATAAATGAATGAAGATCGATGTACAAAATCATATGTTTGACTCAGTTGAATCTAGAACTCTACAAGAATTGAATCCAACCACCTCACTGGGCTGAAGCCATGCACTGACTTCCCTTTTACCTTTGGACTCCAAACTGTCCCATGTCAGGCTGGCTCTCTTGGCGAGGAACACAGACAAGAGACCAAGTCTTTTTTAATCATGGACTATGCTCTATGTGTTGTGTCAAGCTCTGAATATATCATTTCATTTAATCTCTACAACATCTCAGCAAAGTAGGTAAAATCAGCCTCATTTTGCAACTAATGAGCTGAAACACACGGAGCTCTAAAAATGTTCTCAAATCACAAAACTAGCAAACTACATATCTGAGATCGGAACCCGGCTCCACCTAACTCACAAGCCCATCCACTTTACCATTTTAGTAAACTAACTTCCTCTGCTGCGGAAACATGAAGACTGAGAGACACCCAGAGAAGTAGGAGATTTATTTTACTCTAGTGGATCCAGATGAGCTCATGTTCGAAGTTCTGGGCCCTGGGCAATGGGGTTAGAGGGATTTTCTAGGGGACTGCAGGCAGTCAATTTCCAAGGGCCATGCTGACTGCTGGTAGGTGGGTTTAACCTGGGGGAGTGGGGCTGCTTTAGGCCCCCCTAAATGGGGGGTGAATGGATGAATTCCATGATGCCTGATGCTAACATTTTTCATAGAAAGTAACTGATCAAAAGGCGTGAATTTGTTAGAGATAGGTTTCTAGTCCAGCAGGTTAGGCACTTGGAAACTAGTCCAGCAGGTTAGGCGCTTGGAAATCCCAACTCCATCATAACAAGTGAAAAACCAAACAAATTGAAAAATCAACTCTTAGATATCTCAGAGAAGTGAGATCACAGGGCAAAACACTGACCCTCAAATTGGATAGAGAGACAAGTGACTATAAAGAATCACAATTTATTGGAACAGAAACCCACAAGTAGAAATCCATGATAACAAGAACTGAGGTAGAAAAATCTGAACTATAATTGACAAATTACTGGAGGCTCACTGTGGATAAACCTGAGAGATAAAAACCCCAGAGCGACCTGGCCATTGCTTCCCCAACAATACTTTTGTGAGTTTAATCTCTAAGAGATTCACCATTAATATAGTCGATCGATCTTTGAGAAAGGAACAAGGCAATCTAATAGAGCAAAGATGGTGTCTTGAACAAGTGGACATCCACAAAGAAATTAATCTAGACATAGACTTCATACCCTTCACAAATATAAATTCAAATGGATTATTGACCTAAATGTTAAATGCAAAACTATAAATCATCTAGAAGATAATATAGGAGAAATTCTAGGTGACCTTGGACATGACAATGGCTTTTTAAATACAACACCAAAACCATAACACATGAAAGAAATAATTGATAAGGCTGAACTTCATCAAACTTGAGAACTTCTAGCATGCTAAAGACACTATCAATAAAATGATAAGACAAGCCACAGACTGGGAGAGAATATTTGCCAAAGACATGTCTGACAAAAAACCTAGTATTGAAAACATACAAAGGGGGACGCCTGGGTGGCTCAGTTGGTTGGATGACTGCCTTCGGCTCAGGTCATGATCCTGGAGTCTCCCGGGATCGAGTCCCTCATCGGGCTCCCAGCTCCACGGGGAGTCTGCTTCTCTCTCTGACCTTCCCCGCGCCCATGCTCTCTCTCACTGTCTCTCTCTCAAATAAATAAATAAAATCTTAAAAAAATAATAAAAATAATAAAATTAAAAAAAAAAAGAAAACATACAAAGGACTCTCAAAATTCACAAATAAGAAAATGAAAAACACAATTAAAAAATAGAACACCTGAACAGACATCTCACTAAAGGAGATATACATATGGTAAATAAACATATGAAAAGATGGTCCATATCAAAATGTCATCAGAAAAATGCAAATTTAAACAACAATGAGATACCATTATATATCTGTTAGAATGGTGAAAATCTCAAATACAGGCAACACAAAATGCTTGCTCAAGATGTGGAACAAAACTCTCCTACATTATGGTAGGAATGCAAGACCCCGTGGCCACTTTGGAAGACATTTGATAGCTTCTTACAAGATTAAACATATTCTTACCATACAATCCAACAATTGCACTCTTTAGTATTTATCCAAATGAGCTGAAAACTGATGTCCATACAACCTGCACATTAATGTTTATAGCAGCTTTATTGATAATTGCCCAAACCTGAAAACAACCAAGATATTCTTCATGGATAAATAAACAGTGGTACATCCAAACAATAGATAATTACTCAGTGCTAAAAAGAAATAAGCTATCAAACCATAAAAAGACATGGAGGAAAATGTAAATGCATTTTACTAAGTGCAAAAAGCCAATCCAAAATGGCTGAATACAGTATGGTTCCAACTACAGGACACTCTGGACAAGGCAAAGCTATGGAAATGATAAAAGCAGTTGAGTCAGCAACAGAAGCAGCAGTTGTCAGAGGTTAAGGGGGAGGAAGGGATGAATGAGCTGAGCATAGAGGATTTTGGGAGGCAGAGAAATTATTCCTCATGACACTATGATGGTAAAAACATGCTATTATACATCAAAAGTAAACCCTACTCTAAACTATGGACTTTGGACGATAATGATGTATCAATGTTGATTGATCACTTACAACAAATGTACCATTCTGTGCAAATTTTGATAGTGGCGGAGGCTGAGCTAATGTGGGGGCAGGGAAGATATGGGGCATCTCTGTACCTTCCCCTCAATTTTGCTATAAATCCAAAACTGATCTAAAAAATAAACTCCACCAAGGGGTGCTTGGCTGGCTCAGTTGGTAGAGCAAGACATCTTGGAGTTGTGAGTTTGAGCCCCACACTGAACATAGAGATTACTTAAAAAAAAAAAAATCTAAAAAAAAAAAAATAAAGTCTGTTTAGACCAAAAAAAGTAATGAGGTCTGTTCCTAAGGAAAGAAAAACATGTTTTTTCTACATCTTTCTATCACTGACATCTTTGACATGTCTTGAGAACCTCCCATGAGTGAAGCAAACAACAAAATTAAAGAGCAGTTTGTTTTTTTTTTAAAGATTTTATTTATTTATTTGTCAGAGAGAGAGAACACAAGCAGACAGAGTGGCAGGCAGAGGCAGAGGGAGAAGCAGGCTCCCCGCGAGGAAGGAGCCTGATGCGGGACTCGATCCCAGGATGCTGGGATCATGACCTGAGCCGAAGTCAGCCGCTTAACCAACTGAGCCACCCAGGCATCCCTAAAGAGCATTTTATTAATCCTCTAATTTTTCAGGTGAGATCGCGTACCAGTAACTGCTATCACAAGATATTTGGTTTTCTCTCCAACTAAAAGACTTAGAAGTATTTTCCAAATTGTTTACATATTAGAAAAATTATTTGGAAGTTTTTTTTTAAAGGAAACACTGAGTAGGCCAACTTAGATTTCTAGATTTCTTTATTGTGATGTTTAGGGTCTCTGATATGTTAATGTGCATTTAGAATCTCTAGAATGTGTTTAAAATCCAATTATTTCCAAAACTAGTTTGTCTACGGACACTTTTTCATCACAGAATATCAAATACAATCTCCTAAGATATTAGTGTTCTGAAGAAAGCTCTTTGGGAATGCTGACCAAAACCAAGCCATCTGTTTAGCAGACAGACAACATGAGTTCACTTTTGAATACCTCATAGTACAACGCCCAGGTTTTTTCTCATTAGAAGTAAGCAGGACAGTACTGTCACTAGCAAAAGTGACTCATCAGAAACAAGAGAAAGAAGCAATAGTGATATGTTCAAGCAAGGAAGAACCATCATTCTCAACCAATTCCTGTTTTTGTTCAAAGCTCATTTTGAGGCAGAAATTGATTGTCTATTATAACTGATAAGAAAAGATCAAATAGCTATTCTATCAGGAATTTAAGCTACTCGGAAAATGTAGACACCGCCAAAGTTAGTTGCAAAAAATATATTGTTATGCAATTAATCAATTTTTATGGATATGAATCAATTTTAAAAAGTATTCATTTTTACATTTTGACATGTGTGTTTGGAAAATATGTCAAGTTAAAAATAAGTAAAAAACATAGTAAGTTATCATTTATGTTGATATATATAATTTTTGCATTTGCATATTATAAAATACCAGGAGAATGCAAACAAAATACAAGAAAAATGAGATATTTTCCCCCAAGGGACAGAAAACAGAAGTGGAGATGAAGAATGAAATTTAAGTGTTTTTTTTCATTGTCCTATACCTTCAATATTTTGTATTGTGTAAGGAATGATATCCTGCTTATAATAAATATTTTATTAAAAAATGTTGTTAGCTATGGACGTCTGGAATTTCTTCCTCAATTTAATCTTCTGAGGGAGAATCTGCTTGCTTCCTATAAGAGTTATTTCTTGAAAAATGACAAATCTATCCTGGGTGGGGAAGTAAGAGTATTAATTAGAGAGAAAGCATTCATTTACGATTATATGTAGTATATATTGCTACTATAAGACAGACATCAGCATAGAACCAATGTGTCTTAGCTGCAGCGAGTGAGACAGGCCAGGTCAGAGCCCTCTAGCCTTTTCCAGCATGGACCCTGAGCAGGAGTGACTCCTGCTGATGATGGGGAATTTAACAATGGCTCTCACTTGTCTCCCTACATGAAATAGCCTCTGTACTGGGTTGAATAGTGCCCTTACCTCAAATCACAACTACCCACAACCTATAAATGCAACCTTATTTGGAAATAGGATGTTTGCAGGAGGAAGCAAGTTAAATGAGGTCATAGGGAGTAGCGTGGGCTCTAAATCAATGCGACTGATATCCCTAAAAAAAAAGGAAAATGTGGACACAGATACCGAGAAAAGACTACCATGTGAAATCAAAAGAGAGATGGAAGTGATGCATCTATTAGCCAAAGAACATCAAGGATTGCCAGAAACCACTAGAAGCTCGGAAAGAAGATGGGACAGTTTCTCCCTCAGAGTCCCCAGAAGGAACAAACCCTGCCTTGATTTCTGACTTCTAGCCTCCAGAACTGAGTAAATTTCTGCTGTCTTAAGCTACCCAGTGTGGGGCACTTTGTTAGAGTCCAAGGAAACTAATAAAATCCCTAACTTTTATGAAAACATTCAAACTTGCTTGCTGTATTTTCCTTCTAGTTTCCATGAACTAAAATTTGAAGAACTCTTGTTAAAAGTAGGCCCATAAATGGTCATTTTTTTCTGTGTGCACTAACCTTCAACCTTACACTCTTAACCCACAAGTTGGCCTTGTGAGGGGCAGAGGTATACAATTTACTGGAATTTCAGAGAGCCAGGTCTAAGCACACGCATGTACATGTGCATGGAGGCTCCTGTCCATCTCCAGGTGGGAAGTTGGAGGCTGCTCTGGAATTAAACACAGACGCAGAAGCTTTCTTATAACTAAATTCACAGAAGATGGACTTGCTTTGTTTTTATGCCACCTCTCTGCTAACATCTTAGAGAAACTAGATTTTTGTTTTTGTTTCCTCTTAACGGAATTGATTACCAACCAAATCACGATTTTACCAGCCCAGGGGATGTAAATTCAATGACACTCTTGCTGCTGATCATAACACTGAAGAGCATGTAAAGGCCAGAGGCTCCAGATGCTGCAGGAACACGGTTCATCGCAGAAGCACAGGACTATGCTCTAATTACCCAGGAGAAGCCTGAAACAGAATAAGTTTCATGATGACATTGCTCAAGAATCTTTTTCCCCCATATGAAAGTGCTCCAGCGTGTTTGGTCAGAAGAAAAGTTTTCAAGGAAATTTTGGAAAGAGCTATTGATGAATCAGGATGCAGTTTCAAAACAATGGAAACCATTTGTTTTGTATTTTCTTCAGTCTGGAAATAGGCGACTCTGAAGCCTGAGGAATTGGAAAGATGCCCCAAATCCCAATTTACAAGGATCTTGCAGATCTTTGAAGAGTTTTACTTGTGAAGCAGTGCTTCTGGAAGAAAAAAAATTATATTTATGCTTAGATACTAGTAAAACTATTCCATTAGTATTATGTATATAAACCCCAGATGAAAATCTCAGCTGAGTTTCATTTAATTTTACATCATAGAAGACTGGGTTTGGGGAATGGATGACACCTTTGGGGTCCATTTTTAAAACAACTTCATTGTGGGAAAGAGGTAATGGGGAGTGACTCTTTGGGCATTTTTTTTTGGTAATCATATTTAGATATTTCAAATCTGTTGTGGAATAAGGACCAACAAAGAAGGAAGGAAGGAAGGAAAGGAAGGGAAGAAAGGAGAGAGGGAGAAAAGAAATTATACTGTAAAAAGTACCAGAAACAAAACATTGGTAGTATTTGGAAGAGAATATGAAGCCCACATCGGAAACAGCTGGAATTCTTCTATGAAACGTGAAAGATGAAACCATTTGCTATTTGACTATGGAGGGAAGACTGGCTCTGGGGACAAAATGATTGCCTTTCAGCACGACAGCATTTTCTTAAAAAGGTAAAATTTTTAAATTATTTTGTAAATAAATGCAGCAATGCTGCTCCATGGGGTAAGGCATAATTCAAATATATACTGTACAGACGAATGCTATGTCACAAAATAGTAGCAAGAAACATAACTTAAGGATTAAGATGTTTTTGGTTTGTTACTCTCTGTTTGATTCATGAGATTATGTGTGTGGGATGTGTGATCCATACACATATGTATAGGGCAGACTCAACAAAATGTTGCCAGAGGCCCACAGACAAGTGTATTCCAGACTTAGAAAAAAACAACAATGCTTGGGTCCTGCATGAGAGCCAGCATGGAAACTGGAGGAAGATCTTCTCCTCAAAGGGTAATGCAGGCACAGACAGGTTCCTAATGGCATCATTTTACATGACAAATGCAGTCAGAGGTGATTGATGAGCTCACAAATGAGCTGTGTAATTCCAGCACCTACTGGACACCCATTCCTTAAAGACTATCCAGTGCCATTCACACCAGCAGTATAAAGACACAGAGCAGAAACCACAAGAATTACAAAGTAGATCTAAAATGTAAGAAGAAAAGTGTCTTAATTTCTCCTGAACACAAATAAGCAATTTAGTGCATCCACTTCCTTTAGATCTTCAAGACATTCTTTCTGTTATTGTTAACTGACCTGACAAACTCTGTGTGTGTGCATGTGCATGCGTGTGTGTGCATGTGTATGTGTGTGTGTGATTTTTATTGGGTATGATGTGCAGTGGCAGAAATTGAAAAGGAACTCTTCTGTTTAGCTTGTTTGCATTAAGCTCTGTAAAAAAAAACCTGATGTTAAATAAAAGGCATGGCATTTCTCTTTCATTTCATATCTTCATTTAACTTTATTTAATTAAAAATGTTGAGGAAATCCATTAGACATAAGTTTAGTTTTGAAGACATGTAATAGACACACTTTAAATAGAGGTAATGAGTGCATTAATAAAGAAAATATTAGTATTTCTACCAAAGGAAGTCCAGGGACAATTGCTATGACTTCATAGCTAAGCAACAGTTTTTTTCATAAAACTCAAATTGCTTACCTTTACCTTTAACTCTTAACTCAAACTCCATTCATCTTAGTTGAAATGGCACGTCTACAAAAGACCTATTTGCTAGGACCAGCAGGTTAGAACAAGAAAAAAAGAGAGAGAGAGAGAGAGAGAAGAGATGCGAACTTTTTCTTAAAGGTCTGGGATTTCCATGCAAATGCAGTTAGTAGGAGCCAAGCCCACAAAGAAGAGGTGACAGAGTTATTTCCATGAGCTGGAACAATTTCTTATACAAATCCATCTGAAGACCAAGGGCAGAGCAGCCAATTTACTGTAAGCTTTAAAGAACCCATTCTAATATCATGACTCCATTTATTTGAGCCACCTCTCAGTTCTGAGGTCAACTGGTGTTTGCTGCCTAAACACTGAGGGTCTGCTCAAAGGTCACCAGCCGTGTGCCATCTCTGATTTCATAGCCACTTAACAGGGACATTAGAGACAAACCCTGCTGATTTCCAATGTGCTGTTTGACAAGCAGCCATCGACAGGGAAAAACTTCAGATGATGGATTACATGAATTTAGGGGCCTCTGGAAAATCTCATCCTTCTTTGGACTCCTAGGAAATATTTTTTAATTGTTCTTTTAAACTAATTCTTCCTTAAGATATCAAGCTCTCAGCAACAGAGGCCTCAGCTGGAATTTCAGTGGTGTTCATTCTAAACTCAAGCACATCTGGACATAACGAGAGGATAGGTGAGGTGAGATCACCAGGAATCTGGTTGATGGCCAACCAGCCAACTAGGAGTAGAACTAACACTTAGTGTCATAGTTAACAGCCTGGGTGACAGACAGGAGGTGAGTGCATAAAGACAGAGGTGGTTCTGCACATTTAGTTGAGCCTTGACTCCTAGCCCAGACTCCAGGGATGGGAGTCTGAGTGTTAAGACAAAGGCCAAGAGAAAGCTGGAAACTAATCACCCTTGATTTTTGTTCAAGATAACTATTTGGTTTGCGTAACAAACCATCTTAAAATTCAGTGATTGAAACAAAGAGCATCTTATTGTTTTTAATGATTGTGTGGGCTGCGTGGGACCCAACTAGCTGGTTCTATTTAGTTATTTGTTGACAAATAACAAACCACATATAGCACAGTGACCTGAAATACACCTATTGTATTATTTCTCACAATTCTCAATTTAATTCAGACTCAGGTGTGTGGTGGCTTTGTGTTTTGCTTGGTCTCCCATGTGCTGCATTTCAGTTAGCTGGTGGGATGGAGTGTCTTGGGTGGTTTTGCTCCCAGGTCTTGGGCACAAGCAGGGATGCCAATAGGCTGACTTTAGCTGGGTGCTGGGATGGTGGAGTCTCTCACCTTCTTCGTGCAAATCTCAAGGCCTCTCCCTCTCCTCAAAACCCCTCATAGTGGTCCCTTCCAAATGTCTCTGGCACTATAACTGATCTTTTTATGCTACAGCTCATGGTCCCCAAAGAGCAAAAGCAGGGTTGTTGAGGTCTGGTGAGGCTCAGGTTTGGAACTAGCATAGCATCACTTCTGCCACATTCTATGGGTTAAAATAAGCCAGAAGGTCGATTTAGATTCACTGTGGAATGGGAACTGCACAGGATGTGAATATCATAAGACATGGCTTAGGCATTACAACTTCCAAACTAATTTTGGCAACATTCCTATGAGGCAGGTGGAGTGATGTTGAAGAAACTCTAGTTAGTGGCTATTATTCTATCCTCAGACTGGTCAGGCCTGAAAAACAGGTGGAAAATTTGGCAGAGAACTCAGCAACCTCAAGACAGTATGTACCTGCTTCTCAGCCGAACACATAAGTGGCTCTTGACTGCCTATTTATGTGTCAGTCATTTGGATCCAGAAAGCCAGTATCTTCAGTTAAAACACTCCAATCTATATACCTTTATTCCTTTACTTATATTTCCACAACGTCATGATAAGCAACTCCCCATAGAGCTCAAAATGACCACAGCAACTAGTTAGAAAGTAGGAATTTCTAGTCAGTTATTCAGTTCCATGCATCCTTGAGATCATCCTGGAATCATGAATTTTACATCAATATTCAATTTGGGCTTGGTATTGGTAGGTTAAGCATTCTACCTCCACCTAATATGCTTCCGGAATATCTGGAGTAATGCTAACAATCTTGATCTCAAGAGAGCTCTACAGACCAGCTGGGTGTTACCTCTTCCCATGAATCATGCCTTCTGTCCTCAGTTTCAATCCAGAGATGTCCCATGATGAGGCTTTCTAGGGTCAGAAATAGCTGGATTTAGATTGTAATGAGGGTGCCTGGGAAAATTGTTCTTAACCTCTAGTCTAGTATGATAGACTCTTGATAATCTGCTACAACAATAGATTCTGCCCCACAGATGCATAGACTTGGACATGCAGTATAAGCTTTCAGATTTCCTGTGTAGTGTTATAGGCTTAATCATGAACCATCAAAAGTTCCCAGACTACGCAGTGAAGGGTCTCTGCCTGTTGAAATGACTCCCTCTCTGTTTGCTTATGGCCCCTCGCCTCGCAGGTTATCAGGAGACCCAAACCAAACCTTGAAAATAAACACAGGGTGCACCTCTGGCCAGCTCTATTTTTCTTGCTATTGAGTCCCACTTTTGTTAAATCAGAGTGAGACGTGGGGAAAAAAAAATAGTTTATTTCTCTATGACTATCTCTATCTTGCTCCTAAGCCAGGACTTGATATATTCAACAAATAATGTTTCTTCAGGTAAAGTAACATTCAATGCCTGAGATCTTTGCCCACAACACCCAGTAGTCTGGGTGCAGGGAGAGACATGGGGTGCACATGACTGCAGGATGAAGGAGAAGGGCAGATTCTTCAATTCCAGCCTGAGTCTGTCAGTCTCTGGCTTAGGTCACTCCCTGCACTAGAAGTACTGAGGTGTCCCAGGACCCACTGCGGGTGTCCTGCTGGCATAGGAGACTCAGCAGAGGCTAGTGTTTCCTGTGGTCTCATCCTCTCACTCAGAGTCTTCTGAGCATCATAGACCTCTCTCACTCTGCCTATCTCCACGTCAGCCTCACCGGGCTTCCATCCCATAACCCTACTGCAGCTCACCCCTGCCTCTCCATGGCTAGCCCCATATGACCATTCCTCACTTTCAGCCTGCCCTCCCTTTCCCCTTTTCTGTGCTCATAGTCATCTACAGTTGCCTTAACTCCACCTAGAGCCCAAGGGTGGCATGGAAAACAAAATGCCAGGCTCTCTCCAGATACCAAATTCCCATGTCTCTCTCACCCACCACCTTGACCTTGCTGTGACCACCTCCAGGTAACCGTATGGGGCTTCTGCCAGGTCGTTTCCTCTGAGAGTCTCAAAGATGAAAATGACCAAGTCTTCAATTTCTCAGAATCCCATTTAACCTGCCACATGTACCTCCTCTGTCCAGAGAAGTTCCGACAAGTTGCCTCTCCCACCTTTGTCTCCTCCCCACTCAATGTCTTAGGCTAGAAATTGTGGGTTTGGGACTTATCCTCCTTTTTGCCGAGCATTTTCTGCTTATCCTATAGGATCAAATCTCATAGCTTAGCTGTCATAAAGGAGATCTTCCTTGCACATGTATCAGAAACTCTTCGATTAGGAGATCTTTGCCATGCATATTAGAAATGCTGTGGTCGAGGTCATCCAAACTTGGCTTTTGATATACTAAAGTGATTTAGAAAATATACTTTTAACAAAACCTGACTCTTCAGCAAATTATCTTCTTTGAACACAAGCACAAATGTAATTTGACAAAGCTGAGAAATGCATACTTTATTCCAGCAGGTATCGCCCTTACTAGTGCAAATAATTTATAAATATTTTAGACTTGGGCTAGCTTTATGTTCTCACTAATACACTTCTAAATTATAGACCCCCTGCACATGGATGTGTGCTCAGAGAACGCAAACTCATTTTTATAAGTGCTGATGTGCAATAAGGAGAGAGGGAAAATGTAGGGTAACTCACAAAATCAATCTATCTTTGCAATATCAGCTATTTCAACTGCTCGCTCCAATCCCCAGTGCTAAATTCATAACGGGTAATGTTTAATACACTTTGCTTATATTCTCCCCTCTTTTTTCATGTGACCCTTTGAAAGCTAAGTTCATGTAAGCAGGATTTCCTCATCCCCTTTAGAACTTTTTCCTCTACTGCCTCAAGAAAGTTACGGTTCTCTGTATATACTGATTTCACTGCTTATGATAAATATCTAAATTTGTTTCAATTTACTTTTAAAATCAGACAAGACATTCAGAAGCAGTAAAGCCTTTTAAAACAAAATATGGTTTATGATGAACAAATTTATAGAAGTTATTATGAAAAGTGAACAAGGAGAAAAATAGTTAATATTCTTGGTATGGAATACAATTAAAAGTCTCCCCCCTGAGAATATTCTGCTCTCAGAGCAATTTTTGAAATTGATTATGTTCTTGTTTTGGAAAGGAAATACTGCTGTTGAATATACTAAATTAACTGCAGGGCGTTTTTTCCCCTTTGGACATAATCTGAGGCCCTCAATACAATAGTTTCTTTCTAGTAAGAGCATTTATTTCTTAAGTAACTAATGTCTTCTGTTTTACTTCCATTCGGACTTAATCCATCAACAAGGTCAACAGCACCTGAAACTTTCTCTAATTTCCTGTCCATGCACCAGTATAAGAATTACAGGGAAATTTTGGACTTTTCTATCACATTGTTCTCATTTGTCCAGAGTCATATTTTGTGACTGTCTCTTAAAGACTTATGTAAATGTCAATGCCAAAAAAAAATGTGTATCTTCTTCTTTCAGGGACGTTCAAAAATTTCTAGCAGTGGGAGCCAGATTTATCAAGATATGTATGTACAGTGACTGTTCACGTTGCTCGTAACTACTGCTTGTTTTGGAGAGCCCTGAGCAGAGGCGACGCATGTGCTAGAGTGTTATTGCAGGGAGAAACCAAATATATATCCAGGCCATTTACAGGAACCTTTCTCAGGAGGCTCTGATCCAAGTGAACCACCACAGGCCAACACTGTTAGATTCTTTGACTCCTTGATTCCCCAAAGCTTAAGTGGCTAGTATTTCCTGGCTTCGGCGCTGGGGGACTTGGCCCTCCACTCTTAAAAGAATCAGGTTGCAGAAAACAGCATCCACTGGGGCTGCCTGGAAAGTAGAGGCCGTTTCCATCCTGGTAGCCAGACAGGATACCAAGGGATGAGTTGTAGCAGAGTTGATGCTGCACCCAGTTGGCTGAGGCCTTGTCCCCAGGCTTCCAGCCAGACAGGAAGGCTGCTTTTGTGGGGAAAACATATTAGCTGGACCATCAATAATTCCAGCAGTAAGTGCTTCTCTCTACCTCGACGTGACCTTTTGGAGCAAATAGAATGACCATGCTGGCTCCATTGGCTGCAGACAAATCATATTCTGTCTTTACTTTCTCCTACTCATAAGCTCCTACTGTCTCAAACACCTATAACTCACAATTCTAAAAGCACAATGTCTGTCAACTTTTTCATTACTTGAGGATGCACATTTGCCTCTGTAAAGAAGTTTAAGGAACTGGGGCACCTGGGTGGCATAAGGGGTTGGGGATCTGCCTTTGGCTCAGTTCATGATCCCAGGGTCCTGGGTTCAAGGCCTGCATTGGGAGGCCTGCATTGGGCTCCCTGCTCAGCAGAAAGCCTGCTTCTCTGTCTCCCTCTGCTGTTCCCCTGGCTTGTTCTTGCTCTCTCTGTCAAATAAATGGAATATTTGAAATAAATTTAATAAATAAATAAATAAATAAATAAGTGGAAGTTTAAGGGACCGATTCAAGATTACAAAAAATTGAGTCAATAGTCATGTCAAAAATAAAACTCAGGATTTGAAGCTTCAGGGATGTGTTCTTTTCTTGTACATCCTAATGGATTGACTCAGAGAATGAGTGACCCAAATGGGCCCCCTCCTTCTATTACTCTCCACCCCAATCCCAATGTAGTCCATTTTCCATGGAGCTCCAAGAATAATAATCTTCCAACTCAGCACTTCACATACACACACACACACACACACATTCACACCCCTCCAGAGTTTTCATGTTGCACTTAGAATAAGATCCCAACTCCTCACCTTGGTTTATTGGGCCTTGCAGATCCTGACCACTGACTGTTGACTTTGTCTCACCTTCTACTTCCCCTCCCTTGCTCTCTGTGCCCCAGTCACCCCCATTTTCTTGCTGTTCCCTGAATGGGCAAGCTCAATCCCACCTGGGGACATTTTATGCTCTTCTGTCTGGAGCACTTGTTCCAGATCTCCACGTTTCTCCTCACTTTCTATCCCTTTATCCTGTTTTATCTTCTCTTTAGAGCTATCTGCCTGATTGACATGGTATTTCATATAATGTGTATCTGTCTGTTGGCCTCACTGGGAGGCAAAGGCTCTGAGAGCAGGGACTGCACCCCATAGAGACCTCTAACCTTGCCATCTGACAGGGCAGAGTAAGTGTGCAATAAATGTTTGAGGAATAAGTGAAGTGGAAAGCAGGAAGTTTGGATAATACTACACATGCTGCCTGGAAATCGGGTGGTTTCTGAGGGACTAAGACCTCATTAATCTGGCCAGAATTCAACGGTCATACACAGGCACCAACACTGGTCACTTTGCACCAAACCTCCTTCCATCCACCCTCCTGATGACACTTCAAGGCTATTAGAATCTATGAAAACATAAGGCCCACAGTTCATGTCCTCTTGTGTTTCTTCCTGCAGATTTTCCACCAGTTAATGAAGATGATAACGTAGAGGAAATAGGATCAGGCACAGTCACTGTGGACAGTATGGATTTTTTACCTCATTCCCGTTGTATGATCTAGGGGGAGGTTATTAAACATCTCTAGCCTTTGGTACCTATTAGAGGATGAATTGTGTCCCCCATCCCAAAAATTTCAAATATTGATGTCCTAACCCCGAGTACCTCAGAATGTTATCAGATTTGTAGGTGGGGTCTTTTTTGAGCTGATTGAATTAAAGGAGGTCATGGAGGTGGGCCCTAATCACAAACAACTGGTATCCTTACAGGAAGTAGAGATGCGGGCACAGAAGCACACAGGAAGATTGTGTGAAGACACAGGGAGAAGGTGGTCATTTATACGACAAGGAGAAAGACCTGGAGGAGGCCCATCCTTCACTACCTTCAGAAGGAACCAAACTTGCCGACACCTGTATCTTAGACTTTTAGCCTATGAGAAAATAAATTTTCGTTGTTTAAACCATCTAGTCTGTGGTATTTTGTTATGGCAACCCTACAAGACAAATACTGTGCCTCTTTCCATAAAATGGGAAAGATAAGGGTACATATTTCATGACATTATTGTGCATATTGGATAAAATAAAGCATATAAAGATCTTAGCTTTGCATCTGGCATATAGTAGTATTTTTCTAATTTTTTAATTGTTATTTGTCTTATTTCACCTGGCCAATAAGATCAATTGTAAAATTTTAACAGGTCCATTTCATAACTGCAGGGTCTGTGGAAAGAAGTCCCCTGTTTAACAGTGAATAGAGTGTTTCTTCTTCACCCAGAAGAACATGACCTTTTCACAGAAGGGAAAAAGTGCTAGAGATATGTTTCCTACTTTGTAAATGTCTGTTATTCCTTGAGGATACAATGTTTCTGTAGGGACAGGTGATCACCTATTTGGTGACATAGAACCATGGAACTGAATATAACATGGTGCCATGTACACATAGTAGGGACTCAAATAACAATATTTATTTAGGGAATAGTTGCTCTGAGGGTAGCACAGAATAATCTTGTGGGAAGAAGATACAATCCTCCCATCATACTCTGGTCACTCTTGAACACTGAAATTAAAAAGTGAAAGAACTCCTACATATTTATTTCCCTGTTTCCAGACAGCAAAACCAAACAGCGATCATAAATCTTGTCTAAGAGTATAAAGTTGGTGGTAAAATTCCATTATTTCCCATTAAACTTCCTTTCAGGAGCTCATTTTCACAGCACAGCCTCTACAGCCAAGTTTGAGAACATTATTGAGAGGTAGTCAGAGCCTGGAGCCTCTCAGCTGGTAGTGAGACTGGAAAGCCCCCAAAACCTAGCGACAGAACCACAGTCACACCATTCCCACTGGAGGCAGCAGTGAGACTGATGTGAATGGGTCTATGGTCACATTGCCCAGAGTTCTAATCCAAACCTTGTCCAAGGGACTCGAGTCACCCACCTCTTGCGTTCACATTTGTCCTGCATTTACACAACTGCACCTACCAGATTGGGGTGTTGTAAGAATTAAATAGTAGTGTTAGAAGAAAGATAAAAGAAACAGAACCTACTGTATCTTCAGTGTAGAAAAAAGTGCAGTACTTTTCCACACACATGAAACTGACTAATTCTGGGTTTCAAAGCCAGAGCCACTTCCTCATTTCTCATGTTTTTAAATAAAAAGTTGTGAATTTTCTTAGTACTTTGCAGGGTTTTTTAAAATACATGTGCTCACTTTCAGAGTCATTAAATAACCATGGGAATTATTCCATGTGGTCCACACGCCTAAACTAGACGTTTACTTACAGGGACCAAGAGAGACACAGAGCACCCTCAGCCTTCTATAGGACAGCTTGCTACCTACCACTTACAATGGAGAGTATAACTGGGAGACAGAGTATATAACCGTTAAGAATTTATCTAAGATACACATGATACTGCTCCCCCAAATTCTTACTTTCTTTTTGCTCTACCCATTTCTATTATTTAATGGACATGGTGCAAGTCACTAGTTATTCAGTGACGAAACTAAGGAGTCCTCATTTAAGACAAATGGGACCTTAGGTGTAAGTATTTCTGCAATTATATTTGATCTCTGAAATAGACGTAGCATTTGAACTAACATTGGCTTCTTTATTTCAGTGTTCTCATGTGTTTTTGTCATGGGAATCTATTCTATATATATTACAGGGTTTAGGGCTCAAAAGCTTACAATTTGTGTTTTCTCTGATATTCAAATGAAAGGCACAGATAGGGAAGTAGGGTTTCTTTATTCTGGAGGAATATAGATCTTTTCTAAGAAGTTGCTCTCTGCGGAAGAATGCACATATGTGCTACATACAAAATTCTACACACAATTCCAGGGAATGATTAGAGCTTCTGAAACTGTCCTTGAGCCACCATCCTTGAGCCACCTGTATTAGTCACAGAATGAGCAGCTTGGTTGCACAGAGAACCATAAGGGGGCACATATGCCTATAGCATGGAAGGTTGTTGCAACTGTAGAATTGTATGACTTTGGTAGAATAACAAGAAAGAAAACTGTGCACGATTAGTAACATGTTTCTGGAAATTAAAAAAAAAATCTATGAATTCATCAGTTACCCTGAGTATGTGGAGCAACCAGACTCCATTACTGCAAAATAGTGCCCTTCTTAGCTATGCCCCAGTTAGTTGCATCCCTTCGATACTTTCTAATCTGGGTTAACTATAAATTTAAAAACTGTCTCTGAATCAACACATCAAACTGAGTCTACAAGACAATAATAGAATATATGACAACTAAGTAATTGACTCTTTATATACATGATACATTCTGATTTAAAATCAATCATTAGGGGCACCTGGATGGCTCAATCAGTTAAGCGTCTGCTCTCAGCTCAGGTCATGATCCCAGGATCCTGGGATTAAGCTCTGCATCAGGCTCCCTGCTCCTCAGGGAGCCTGCTTCTCCCTCTCCTCTGCTGCTCCCCTACTTGTGCTCTTTCTCTCTCATTCTGTCAAATAAATAAATAAAGTCTTTTAAAAAACTAAAAAAAATATGATCAATCACTATTCATATATTGAAAAAAATTTAAAAGTCACATTCTATTGGTGTTTTTACTTTCATTTCATAGAGTTGAAATGTCATTCTTCCATAAAAGTTAAATATCATCCTGTATTAATTAATATGAAATCCTAAGAAGAATCTAAATTTAGAAGATCACTTACCCAGTTAAGAACTTTTCAATGTCTGCTGAGGTGGCAGTGTGAACCTATCTCTGGGTGTGAAAACACTCTGGAGTTTTGGCTCAGTGTCTCCACAAGGATTCCTGATACAACCTGCACTTAGCTCTGTTTTCTTTGCGAGCAATCAGTAATACATACTCTCAAAATGTCTCATATGTGCACTGTAATGACTCATAAGATAACAGTTACAAAGTACTAAACATTTTTGAAGAGTACAGATAGTTCACATAGAAGATAGAAGAAGGTAAAAGAGACTACAGAAAGAAAGTCAGTCGTATGTCTGAAGGAGAATACCACAATAAAATGTATTTAACTGATATGTCAACATGGGACATATAAATAGGGATTATGGCACACAAAATTTCTCAGAAACCAAGAATGTAAATAAATCTGCAAGAGAATTTATAACCATCTGTTAAGTCACAATCCTTAGTTTTTTAAAATGGAGTATTATATTGGTATCCTGACTTTTATTTAATGTCTCTAGTAAATATTCCCCATTAAAATTTATAGGCAGCCTGATCTCTAGCCAGAATGATTATAAGGGTTCTTGCTCAAATTTCTTATCCAATGACTTATCAAAAATCTACAAGACACTGGGCACATATACAGCACATAGAATATAGTCAATAATATTGTAACAACATTGCATGGTGGCAGATGGTATCTGACCATTTCATAATGTATATGAATACCCAATCATAATGTTGTACATCTGAAACTAATATAACATTGTATGTCCATTATTCTTCCATTAAGAAAATCTTAATTTAAAAAATTTAAAAATTGATGCCATATCAGACAAAGGCTAAAGCTCAGGATACAGCTCAGGATGTGTATTTTTTGGTAGATTTCCCTATGTCATCTTCTGAATCCTGCACAGAATTAATAAGAATTTACTAAAGAGTTATCACAATAATAAAAATATTTTTATCTAAACCGTTCTCATCTACCTATCTCTTTTTATTTCCACTTTATCTGTAAGTAAGAATAAATACTTAATATCTTCCCTTTTATAAAAAGAATAGTAAGAAAGGAGGCACAAGCTGTTGCTATTCCTTGCCCAAAGTCTCATGACAGTAGGGTCAATGTCAGTCTACCTTCCTGCCTTCAAGGCTCCTTTATAAGACCACACTGCCTTCCAGGTTGATGCTTCCTCACAAATACATCTAAGAAGAAAAATAAAAGTGTCTCATTGTAGAGTTCAATAGACAAATATTTTCCTATTTAGATAAACTTAAAATATTATGAAAATTTTTATGATATTCTTACAAATAGAAAAAATTAAAATGAGATGTCTTTTTAAATAATTTACATATATATATAAAACACTCTTTCTCTGTCTTTCTCCTAATCTGTAGCCAGTTCTGTAGCAACTGTTTAACCCTAGAGAGCCTTTTGCTCAGGTTTGCCTGTCCAAATCCTAACCACTCCTCTATGCTACAACTCAAGTCGGCCCTCCAACAAAGTCATATCACCAACAATGAAGCTATCTGTAAGGTAGAAAGACCATGAATAACAACTAAATTCTATTCTATTTTGTATTCAAATGAAGTCTGTCTGCTGGTTCTTAGTGGAATTTCAATTGAACTCAGTGTAAAAAGCATTAAAAAGTGATTTTGTTTTCAAGGGCAGTCTAGTAGGAAAGAGAGACACTTTGAAAAAATGAATACCAAGTAGAGTGTGACAAATGTTTTCACTGGGAAGAAACTGGACTGGGGGAGACAGGGCAATGGACAAGATTAATCCCCACTGGTGTTGGTGATAATATATTAAAATATAAAAAGGAATTCCATCTAGATCTTATATTGTGGACCCCTACCCTTGACATCAACAAGTAGTTTTCCACACCCCGACCACCTTGCCATGTGACAAGGAGACTCTGCTCACCAACAGAAATAATTAGGGCAACTTTTATGGGGTTGAAGAATTTTATCGAGTGCATCAGAGGGCACTTCAACAGAGAACTGATTGAGAAAACTCTAATTGACTCTGGATGACAGAAAGAAATCATGATTCATTACCATCTTGGGTGTTACAACACAGCCTTGGTAATCCTTACAAGAGAAGATAGGCAGAATTTATGACTAACCAAATGGCTATGATTAGAAAGTTTCAGCAGATATGAAAGAGTGAAACTTTCTTCCTATTTTTTTCTTCAGCCAGTCCCAAGAAACTTCTGAATTTCCTAAAAGTACATGAGAAAATGAAGTGAAATTACTGTTTGAAACACCTCAAAAGTAAACATTCATTTCAAATCCTGAGGAAATTCCCACTGCATGGACTCTTTGAAAACACTAAATGGAGAGTCCTGTTTCCAAATTTATTCCAAGTATAATTTTTGCTTAAATAAGTTGTTGAGAATCCACCCACATACTGTGAGACCACATGCCATCCCCTTTAGAAATTTCTAGATGCAAGGTCCATCTATTCTTTTTGTTCCACTCCATAAAGCCTGTCCAGAGTTCTTTCTGTATAGTTGTCCTCAGCTCAAAAGAGCAAGGATCGTCTGATCATACTATCTCTCTGTACCTATCCTTCACAGTAAATATATCCCAGAAGCCCACTCACCCAGTATGTACGAGCAGCATGAGTCACAGACTATGGCGAGCTCTACATTTCTTTTATATTCTAAGTCTCTAATACATACTTCCAAAGTCAGCTGGCTAAAAAAATGCTATTAAAATCTCAACCTACATCTACTTATTCTGATAAATTTGTAATTATACAATCTAGTACACTGTGCAGAGGGTAGTTAGGGGAAAAAATCACTTTGATTTTGCTTCCTTTTCACTTTATAGTGAATAAATAAAAGAAAATTATGAAAATAATTGTTTACAATAAGGAAAACCCACTGGCGAGGGTTTGCACAGAGCTGTATTTCTCAGCTAATCGCCTGAAAGAAACGCATTGTGATTAAAGTCTTTGAAAGGAGGCACAGGATCAATGGTTATAGCGGCAGGAATCCAGATTTGCTGGGAGCAGGGTACTGCCACAGGGCTTAATGTCGCCTGTGGGTGTTACCAAAGCCTGGAGAAACTCATGCTGGTTAGAGCACTTTAATCATTCTGAAACTTTCCTACATCTTCCTTCTATAAGAAATCAGCATGACTGAACTCAAGAAATATAATCTTAAAAGTTAGCTGTAGAATAAAATCAGTACAAATGTAATTCCAAACAAATAGATTTGCCTCTCCCCCTCCCCAAACCCCCATCTCTCTATCTCTATCTCTTTTATTTTTCATCTTCTAGGAATAGTTCCATGTTCATTAAGAATTTCAAACTTTTGACCTCCCTGATATGAGGAAGTTGAGTGGCAACATAGGGGACTTGGGGGGTAGGAAAGGAATAAATGAAACAAGATGGTATTGGGAAGGAGACTAACCATAAGAGACTCTTAATCTCACAAAACAAACTGAAGGTTGCTGGGGGGGGTAGGGAGAGGGTGGTTGGGTTATGGACATTGGGAAGGGTATGTGCTATGGTGAGTGCTGTAAAGTGTGTAAAGTTGCCAATTCACAAACCTGTACCCCTGGGGCTAATAACACATTATATGTTAATAAAAAATTAAAAAATTTATAATAAAAAAATCCATGGAAGAATTCCAAACTTTGCCCCAATATTTCAAGTTCTTCTTCAAGAATGTTTCACTGGCAAGCATTTTAACAGAATAGATTCCATTTGACAATGGAACACTTGCTATCAAAAGATTAAGAACTAAGGAAAGATGATGAATAGACATTTGTCATGATAGAACATGGTTTCTATCCATTACTCTAGGAGTGCAATTTAAGAAATGAATGGCTATATTCATTTCCTAGGGCTGCCATAGTCATAACAAATTATCACAAAATTGGAAGCTTCAAACAGACATGGATTTTCTGGAAACTCTGGAGGTTATAGTCTGACATCATCAAGGTGTTGTAGGACTCTACTCCCTCTTAGAGCTCTAGGGGAGCCTCCTTCCTTGCCTCTTCAAGCTTCTGATGGTCTCAGGTGCTCCATAGCTCGTGTCAGCACCCCTCCAAGTTTTGCCTCCCTCTTCACATGGTCTTGCCCCTGGATTTCCTCCTCTTCTGTCTGTGTCTTCTCCTCATCTTATAAAAATCCTTGTCATTGGATTTAGGGCTCATTCAGGCAACCCAGGATCACCTCATCTTGAAATCCTTAACTTACTGAGAACTGCAATGTCTCTTTTCCAAAAAAGGTCACATTCACAGGTCCTGGGTAGACATTTTTTTGGGAGGGAACATCACTCAGTCCAGCATGGCTGCCTTAATAATCTCCCAGTAGTAATGCCATCTCTCATCTATTGCCTAAAGGAACTTGTACTTAAGAGTAAATCAGTTATGGAGGCACCTGAGTAGTGCAGTCAGTTAAGCATCTGACTCTTGTTTTCAACTCAGGTCATGATCTCAGGGTCCTGAGATGGAGCCCCATGTTGGGCTCATCATTCAGCCTGGAGTCTGCTTAAGACTCTGTCTTCCTCTCAATCTGTTTTTCCCCCCTTCCCCAGGGATCTCTCTCTCTCTCTCTCTCAAATAAATAAATAGATCTTTAAAAAAGAAAGAAAAAGAGTAAATCAGTTAATTATGGAGGACAAGAGGCTATTTGCAGGAAGTAAGGAAGAAAGGAGTTGAAAGCTGAAGCAAGGGTGACAGTGTGACTAAGCCTCATTCAGCTCCTCATCCAGAAAAGTCAGACTGATTCCCATCTCATCAGGCTCTTGGGAAAACTGAATGAGATGGCTGTGTTGGCACATGTACATGCATTTTTCAATCACATATCCATGCTAACAAAATGATTGACAAAATGCTTTCACACATACACAGCCAAATTTCTTATAAATTGTCATGTTTATAGCTTCAGAGCTTGGCACAGTGTAGGTACTCAGAAAACAATGTCTGTAATGTTTAATGAATAAATGCTTCAAGTATTTTCTGGAGATGTGTTCTCCATGAAAGTGCCGAGATTCACAATCTACGTGTGGCCCTGTGAGTGTGGCCCTGAATGACATATTTATATTAAGGCTTCTTTCTCACCGCAGTAGATCCGGTTTAGGTCATAGTTTATTCTACAGTAAATAATGAATCACAGCTGACTGAAGAGCAGAAGAGTAAGTTCAGGAATCAGTCTCTCTTCAAGGCTGTGCACTTAAAGTTAATGTTACACATAAAATTCCTTTCCCTAAAGAAGTGCAAAGTTCTTTGTTATTTTTAAAAATAAGCAGCCCATTCTTTCCTGATTACAAATCTTAGCTGGGTCAGAAAGAGTGGTGTAATTTTCCTCACAAATTATGCTTTGTTATTCTTCAAAGTGGATGTTTATGTGTTGCCTTATTTTGGGCTAAAACTATTTTTTTCTGATAAACATATCTGTTTGCTATAGGAAGAGTAAATAGGTATTGCTCTTATACAACTTTCTCTAGAATGAGAACCTCTGGGAGTAAATCTGAGACACTCTAATATTCTGAACCGCTGCCCCAGAATCCACGCAGAGGGGGAATCTACACCATAGGTCACTGGGCATCACCTTCCACTCCCCAGCTTCTGATTATGTAGATCTGGTACAGGCCCAGTAGTTTGCATTTCTAGCAATTTACAAGTAGGGCTGATGTGTTGGTTCCAAGTTGACACTTTGAGAATCACTGTTTTAGAGAAAGGAAAAAGAAGCTAGACTACCTATGTTTTTCCCTTCTACATATTTTCCCTAGTTGAGAAGTACATTGGAATGAAGGAAAAGGTGAGGAGAGGACCGTAGTGTTACATTAATGAATGTTCCTCCACATGAAAGAAAATCTCAGGGGCGGGGAATAAGGGTTCCCTTCAATAGAATATCCTAAGCTTTTCACCCAGTGTTCTGCAGTTTTGAAACCACCAGGAGCCAGTCCTGGGAGGAGGGCAGAAGGTTACAGAGGGCACAGACAGGAATAAGTACTAGCCTCAAGTCAATAAGGAAACCAGAACCAAACACAAAAGAACAGCTCCTGAACACACACAACGCATGGGAGACCCTTGGTAATAACAGGAGTGGGAGGCACAGGTATTATGAGCTCCCCCAAATATGTAGGTAAGTACCACAGCCAGTGAAGTTACAGCATGAAATTGTATCTGCTGTTACTTGAGCTCATACACTGATGGTACATTTGGGTTACAAGAAAATATGAATGCTCAATGTCCTTTGTCCTTTACAAGTTGGCAAACCCCTTGTAAACAGAGAACATATTTTTGAATTCCTTTTGTTTCCATTGTATCAATCACCAAGCTTTATTTGATGCAGACCCTCATCTTCCCCAAACATCGAGTTGATCATGCCATTTTTTAATGTAAAGGTTTTCTGTAGTTTTGTATGACCACAGAATCATTCCTAAGCCCCTTAGTTTGGCATACAAGATACCACTCTCTCTTGGACCCTATACTCTGCCTTAGACAATTTTCTTGAATTGCCTCAGCATCAACTGAGAGCTTGTTAGAAATGCAAATCTTGGGGTGCCTGGATGGCTCAGTAGTTAAGTGTCTGCCTTCAGCTCAGGTCATGATCCCAGGGTCCTGGGATAGAGCCCCATATTGGGGTTTTTTGGTTGGAGGGGAGCCTGCTTCTCCTTCTCCTACTTCCACGGCTTGTGTTCCTTCTCTTGCCCTGTTTCTCTCTGTCAAATCAATAAATTAAAAAAAAAAAAAAGAAAAGAAAAAGAAAAAGAAATGCAAATCCCTGGGCCAACCCCCAGATGTACTGTCATGATCTACATCTTAACAAGACCCCTCCAGTTGATTCCTGGGCACCATCTTAGATTACTGGCCACCTTTTTTCTCCTTGGTAATCTTTTATGTAGAATTGGTTGGCCCAGTCCTGTTTGGGTCACAAACATTGATGACAGGTGAGATGGTAGATTTTGATTATTATACTGGGTACAAAACCTACAGCAGAACCAAATGCAATTCTCATAAATGTTTGTACCTTTTCTAAGTTATTAGCACCAACTGGCCCTTAACAGAAGGTCCAGAGAGAATAATTGTCAGAAGCCAGAATGAGAACATGACTCTTGCTCAGTAATAATAAAAGCAATAAGCAGAGATGCCATTCCCCAGTGTCTGATTTGTACACCTGTGCCTCAGGCCTCCACTTCTGCAAATAGCAATTCAGTGACTACTGACTCCATCCAACAGTTAGTGATGGTTCTTCGGCTTTACCTAGGACAGTGCTTATAAGAAAGTACAGCCGTAAATTTCACCACCTGCTAGTGAATTTAGTGATGGTGTTGAATACAGAATGAGAAACACTGTTAGAAGTCCCTTAGGCATTAGTGTTGGATTAGTAGTGTACAGTGCTGCACTTGTAAAAGAAAGACATCCTTCTATGTCTACCTATGCGACAGAGATGTGTTGTGATGTGCGTACTCATCTGAAGGTATGCAGACTCCAGGGAAGGAGGCCATGTGCTTTTCCACTACTTTTTTATATAAATGGCTTAAATGATTATCAAGGGAAGCCTTAAAAGTGAAAAATTACAGAAATGTAATACACAGTCTGAGGGATGTGTGTGTTTGTGTTTGTGTGTACGTGCTATTCTTTTTTTGTTGCCCCAGTGTGTTGGGAAGATTAGGAGCAATATTATGTGAAACCTGAGTATTCTCTTGCTTCACCAGCCTGTGGGCACAGGTGGAGTCCCATAAACAGCAGTGACCTAATTTCATTGGTTTTCACCCCATCTGTCCAAATGACCTCAAGTAGATGCAAGGCGACCCCTTGGTATTTCTTGGAAGTTGCAGATATTTTGCACATATGTCCAAAAACATCTGCTCTTTCTGACACCCATGTTGTTCCCTAGAACCCCATGATTATCCTGTTGTGTCCCAGCCATTGTCAAGTGCAAGGCCTTAGGCACATGGAAGCTCTCATGGCATCATGTCTTTGATGTTGTGCGTAGAGAAGGTACAGATATGGAGACGTCACTGAAACTGTCCTTTCCATTTTTGCTTGCTTGTGTTCCATAGAGTCTAGCTGTCTGGGGTTTGGGAGACAAATAGGATAGATACCATCCAAATTCAGATGTTCTCTCTCCCCTCCAGTTACTCAAAACATTTTAATGTGTTTAGGCTCATTGAGCCCAATTCCTTCCTACACTGTGAGTTTGCTCTTGGGATATGCCTCAGTCCTATGTGCAAGAACACATCTGGGACAGCTCACCTAGACATGCCCAAATATGTCTTCAAATTCATCAGACTTTGAAATAAAATGCCAATTATATGAGTGTCATCCTTAGGTTTTCAGTTCTCTTTTGGGAAGAGTAAAGAGTGAAACTAAGTTTATTATAAGGGTGACTTTGAAAATAGATAATGAATGAAGATATGGAAATCTCTAGTAGTTAATCCTAGTAAAATTTAAGTATTAGAGTTTTGTTTTTTTTATATGAAAACATGATTTTTGGGACACCTGGGTGGCTCAATTGGTTAAACGTCTGCCTTCGGCTCAGGTCATGATCCCAGGGTCCTGGGATCAAGCCCTGCATTGGGCTCCCTGTTTTACAGGGAATCTGCTTCTCCCTCTCCCTCTGCCTGCTGCTCCCCCTGCTTGTGCTTGCTCTCTCTCTGACAAATAAATAAAATCTTATAAAAAAAAAGAAAAGAAAACACAATTTGTAAGCCAGAAATCTGAATTGAGTTGAAAAAGCTTTTTGTTCACCTTATATTGTTAAAAATTGGCAGCATGTGATCTTGTCACATACACAGCATGTCTTATTCATATGAAAATAAATAAAAGATAGTAAGAAAGAAAAAAATGGAAGGAAATTCCTGTAAGAACACATCATCATTAATGTCATCACCAAGATTTACTGCATGGCTCTTTTGTTCATAGAATTATATTTATTGTATGATCTTAAGTCTAGTAGGTCTACTGACAAAGATACATGGAGAAGAATTATCTAGAGCATCCAAATAAGTTTGCTTAAAAGATCTCATTTTGGGGGGCACCTGCATGGCACAGTGGGTTGAGCCTACAACTCTTGGTTTCGGCTCAGGTCTTGATCTCAGGATTGTGAGATTGAGTCCCATGTTGGTCTCCACACTCAGCATCAAGTTTGCTTGGGACTCTCTCTCCCTCTGCCCCTCCCCACCCTCTCTCTCTCTCAAATAAGTAAATAAATTTTTTTTTGGAATAAAATAACTTCTTTTTAATTTGGGTATAACTGACATACAACATATTAGATTCAAGATCTGTCTGATTTTTCAGAGAGGTAGTTTTTGTAAGATAGGGGAAAGTAAAAGGTATTAAGATAGAGTAAATTAAGAAGTAATTGTTAGGGGAAAATGTCAGTTCCGTACATCAAATGATGATGGGAAATTAAAGAAACTGGAAATAGAAGAAAATGAAAGTAGACAATGAAGAAGGGCTGGTGTGGATGGTGGTGGCCAGAGCAGATTATGGAGGCTAAAAAAATTTTCACTCAATGACTCATTAAGAAATATGAAGAAAGAGTATGTCTCTAGATTTACTATTCAATTTGGGTGGCCTGTGCCCAGCTTCCCATAAGCTACAAATGTAACGTAAGGATGAGAGGGTAAGAGAACAGAGAGTGATAGGAGCAATCCACATGCTGTATCTGGGCTTGGTGTGGGCAGCTGTGTTATCTGCTCCCTGGGCTGTTGCTGCCTTTCCTTGATAGGACCCATGGTTTTGACTCTGAATGAATGGTATAGCAGGGTAGATTGTTTTGGGGACTCAGTGACATTTTTTGTAATGATTTGGTGTGGCAGAATATTCATTGTCATTCATTTAACAGACACATATGAAGCACCTGCCATATTCAAGACCCTATGTGGAATCCTAAGAACTCTCAGGGGGTGAACTAGGACATGTACTTGAGTGTAAAGAATTTTTTTTTTAAAGATTTTATTTATTTATTTGACAGAGAGAAATCACAAGTAGGCAGCAGGCAGAGAGAGAGGAGGAAGCAGGCTCCCTGCTGAGCAGAAAGCCCGATGTGGGGCCCGAACCCAGGACCTGGGATCATGACCTGAGCCGAAGGCAGCGGCTTAACCCACTGAGCCACCCAGGCGCCCCGAGTGTAAAGAATTTAAGTGACATTAAGAAGAGAGTTGAGAAAGGGAGCTTGTCTCATCCTGGAGGATCAGAAGAGGCTTTGCGGAGATGATAGCATCTGAACTAGGTCTCAAGGATAGTTCAGAGTTGGACATACGCAGAAATTGGAAGGAAAACTATGCCAAATATGTGGGAACATCTAAAGCCACGGCATGAAATATGGAAAGTACCAACAGCTGATTGAAAGTGGGTCTGAGTAGACAGTGATGTCAAATCATAGATGACATCACATTTGAAATTTGTTCATAAGTGTCGGTTAAGTGTCCAACACTTGTTTTTGGCTCAGGTCACAATCTCAGGGTTGCAAGATCAGCCCTGCGTTGGTCTCTGCTCTCAGAGCAGAGTCTATCTGAGATTCTCTGTCTCCCTCTTCCTCTGCCCCTACCCCTGCTCTCCCTCTCTCTCTAAAATAAATAAATAAAATCTTTAAAAAAATAATTCAGAGGACTTGGAAGGATTCTTGGAATAGGAGAGTGACACCAGTAGGGCTTTGGCTGAAGGTTTTACAAAGATTAATCTGCCACAGCTATGGTTAATTAGAATGGAGACAGCCTGGGGGCCCACTAGGGACACTTCTCGGCCTCTTATTCCAGAACTGCATTAACAGTATTGTGGCTATCATTCCTTTTTTGTTTTTATTTCTGAAATTAGATGTTGTCTCCATTTTTTAAATGTGGGTTAAAGGATAACATGTATTACAAAGTCTCTCAATATTAATGTCAATAAACTTTCCAATTCTTTTAAACTTTGAATCCTATCTTTAACTTTACAGATGAGGGTCCTAATACTTTAGTATATTTTTATATTTAGTATATTTATATTTTATATTTAGTATATTTTCTTAAGAAGCCCATTCTTTTTGTTGGCCATTCAAATTGCCTTTCTCTATATTTTCTCAATAGCCACTGAAGCTTGCAAAAGCACTGAACTGACCCCAGTGATATCTGTGGGTTTTAAAAAACCCATGGACTCATTTTACACAAGTTCCTTTTAAGATTGAGAGAACTTCAGCATTTCTGAGAGATGCTCATCTGCCTTTGACTCAATGATGGGGACCCACTATTGCATAAGGAATCTCCATTGTGATGTTATTTCAGTTTTTAAATGATTCCTTTTAATCTTGAGTTGAAATCTACTTCATAACTTTCCTCTTCTTCTTAATTTTTCCCTCTCAAGCAATGCAGATTAATTCTAATCTATTTTTCTATGCAAATATACTCACTGTACTACTACACCCAGATCAAAACTCAAGATTTTAAATATTCAAAGATGGTTTACATGAATCCATTCTGTTTTAGGCTCAGCAGCCCCACCTTTTCACATGTTTCTCATATGAAATAATTTACAGATTCTTCACCATATCTTGTGAGGCATCTGGATATTTCTTAGTTTTTCAACTGCCTCCTCAAAATATAGTTTGCAGATTTAAGTACAATATTCTGATGTTGTTTGTTCCCTGTAAGAAGGGCCCACAATGTAGATACAATATTCCTTTAATTCATATTTCATTTACCTCAGAGTGCTGATTCACATTATATATATATATATATATATATATATATATATATATATATATATATATATAAAAGATACATTAGGTTGTATATTTAAAAACAAACACCAAATAAATGCATGACATTTTTATGGTTTCAAATCTAAGGACACTTTTTATGTTTTATGTGTACAAAACCAATGATCTCATTGCCTTTGTGAATTATTAGGAACTAGCCTTAGTGATCTAAGTACCTTATGTTTTGAAATGTTAAGTGAAAAAGGACCTAAACAAAGAAAACTTCATGGGCCCTTCACATTTTTCTAACTAAAAATTGTGATTCTCTTTTTCATTACATTTTTCTGGGACTGAAAAAAGTCTGCTTAACTTCTCCTCCCTCCCTCCCTTTTCTCTGTCCTTCCTTGCTCTCTTCTCTTCCTTTTCTGAAATTATACACACTATGAATTAATTTTTATGAGACCTTTCTTGTACAGTAGATAGTGTTCAGAGCCACAATAATAGTATTTTTTCAGGTTCTTCAGTTTGAAATACCAGACACCATTACTTAAATTGTACAATTTTATAGATTTACAACAATACTTTTCCAGACTCATCTAGTTTATCATGTGGCAAGAAATAGTGAATTTTTAATAAAAAAAAAAAAGAAAGTAAAAGGCAGGCATGCAGAACAGGGAAGAAATTTTTAAAGCAAAATTCAGGCCATGGTGTTCCTATGGGTCATCACTCTTCCATGAGTCAGTCAACAGCTAACACTGGACAATTGCCTTCTAATGGGCTAGTCACAGGTCAAAGAAGAAGAGGAAGTAGAGCCTGTCTTTGTTCATGTATGATAATATGTGACATTCTTCAAATAGAAATTCACTTTCCCATTTCTAAAGTTAAAGATAAAACCAACTTAGGTTTGCTAGAGACTTACTTCGCATGGATACTTTTATCTGATTATAAGGGATAACATAACTATGAATTTCTAATACTACCTCATTGGCAGACTAGCTTAGCTAAATAAACGAAACAGAAAGGCTCACTTGTTGTAGCCATCTTTACAAAGACATGCAACCAGATGCCTTATAGGTTTAACAAGAGGTCTGTGTGAATTCCAATTGCTGACTTTCACCGTAAGTTCAACTTTCTTAGTATGGATCCTGGAACTTGACTATATCTAGATATCTATCTATCTATCTATCTATCTATCTATCTATCTATCTATCTATAGAGAGAGAGACTTATAATACTGTCTTCCAGTTTTAATTATAGGCTGTATCTTTAATTATACCATTTGTTTTGTATTTTTTAAATAATTTAAAAAATTTTTCGGTCTTGAGTTCTGCTCCTGATGCAAACATCATCCTTTGTCCAAGAGATGTCTTTAATTCATAGCAAATTTGAAGATGGGTTAGAATTTTATTTATATTTACAAAGCTCTTTAGAATTCAATTTCTGGCAGGATAGTGGAAGAGATACTCTAAATGACTTCCACTACAAAAATAATAATAGTGAATAAAATGTATCACTGAACAGGCAGGAAAATTTAAAAAAAATCCTCAGATAATTACCTGAATGATCTCTTTTTCTTCCAGGGTAAATTCTGTTTCTTCACATTTGTTCTTATATTTCATGCAAATGGATTTCCACTGTTAATTATTTCTTATAATTTTTGGTTATCTTTTCACAGTATTAGAGAAATAGATTGATTAGGATAGGTAGTGGCCTGTGTTTCTCTGGGTTATTGGGATCCTTTGCTAAGGCCTCTGCCCTATGTGAGCACACTGGCCATGGCTTGCTGTTAGCTCTGCACTGTTTTAGGGACCATGTATTATTTAACTCTTTGAATGTCATTCCATCTAGTTTCTAGCTTCCAAATTTTTCTTCTAATTACCGGTCCACTTGTGAAACCTTTTTTTTTCTTTTTCAGAACCATAAGTATTTATTCTTTTTTAAGTTTAGTATTTCTAATTTTGATAGGTTTAAGAGTAGGAGAAGTAAACAGGTGCCCTCAATTTCCTTTATTTAACCTTAATAGGGTATTTCAAGATTTATTTTGATCCTCGAGAAGACAGCAATTTTATTTAGAAAGCATGGCGGAAGACTGATGCTGACTGAGATGAAGAAAGAAATCCTGGATATAGTTGCTAAGTGACTAAAGAAAAAAAAATCTTAGAAGATCCAATGGTATTAAAAACGGTATTAGTCAGTCATCCTGAGGAAGTGAGATGTCACATCAAGAGAAGTCCCATAGGGAGAAACTGAGGTCTCTGGCCAACACTCAGCTGGGTGAGCTTACTTCAAAACAGATATCCTCACCCCAGCTGTCAGCATTCAGATAAAAGGAGCCCTGGCCAACATCTCGCTGCACCTTCATGAAAGATCCTGAGCCACACTGCCAAGCTAGGATGCTTAGAAATTTCTGAATCTAAGACAATGTGTGAGATTAAAACAACAAAGTTTAATTTGTTAAAACACTAAATATTGGGGGTAATCTGATAGGCTAGAAATAGATAAATAATGTATAAGAATTAAAGAGAAGTAAGAAGATTGAACTGATACAGAAAAAATAATTGGCAGCAAGTTGCCAAATATTCTAAGTCAAAGGATGAATATAACAGCACTGCAAAATAATAACATGTACATAGAGCAGTTGATATTCAAGTCTTATCCACACACACATTTATTTATAAATACAGTTTACTAATTCATAATTTACATAATGTTTTCTGAAAGGATTCAAGTACTCTAAGGAAAAGAACATTTAGGCCAAACACTATACCATTTGTGTCTTCCACTGAAATAATGTTATTTTAAAAAGACATTTGTGGAGATAAGAGGTAGAATCTGCCAATGGGTTGTATCTGGGACCTACAAAAACACTTGTTCTATCATTAATTAAAGTAATTATTAAGAATAAATGCCTCTTTAAAATTTCAATTACATGGGCCTAGTTTTAAATTTATATCTGACTAAAGCCAGAAAGAACAGCAGAAGCATTTCTTTTTCAAGATAACTTTTACTAATATTGCTCTAGAGAGCTTTTTCCAAATGAAGAGAGAAGAGAGAAAAATTAAACATTTTCCATACACTAAATTATCCCTTAATACCTCAAAACATGAAAAACCTGTCACCATTTCCTTTTATTTGTCAGAAAATGGATTTTTATGAGTTTTATAAAAATTTATTATTAAAGTCACAAAAATGTTTTCCCTTTTAATATTTGTCAGAATGATGGAATGATGTAGCAGTGACAAAGACAGAAGAAGCACAGTGACAAAAAGAGTAAAAGGGTGAACTTCAGGAAGCCCTCACTCCTTCATTTCAAGAAAATGAACTTTTATATTTTATAACAGCAATTGGCTCTGAAATGGAGAAAAATGTTCCATATCCTTTCATTTTATCGCAGCATCCATTATCTTATTTTTCTCATTTTTTGGTCTTTTTTTGTTTTGTTTGTTTTTTGTCTCATATGCAACAGGCGATTACATGGTATTGGGGGCTGTTTTTTTGAGAAGAGCTTGTCAATTTCTCCAGGTATCTGGCCCCAAACTGTTTCTTGAGCTGTGACAGCTCAATCACTTCTGAGCTCACCCCTGAGCACTATGTAGCCCAGAGGCACTTGGAGTGAATTATACCTATAATCAGTTCTTTTCAATTCAGACTTCCTATGGGGTTAGTTACTTCAACTTGGAAAAAACAATGTTGCATTCACTTATTCTAATATATCATTCACCTTTCCTTCTGAGCCAATTATTAAGATAGAAAGTCTTTTTTGGTTCTTGAATTTTTGTTGTCTTAAACACCAGCACCGGATATTATTAGTCATATGTATTTGTTCACGACTTCTTAGAGTATAAATAAAATGTTAAATTGGCTGCGATTTGGTAAATGTGAGCTAGACACATAATCAGTTCTGATTGTACAAATGTTTCTTTGTTTGACCATTGATATGTTTTCAGGGATGGTATTCAGTAAATAGGGGCTCATAACTAGCTTTTTATGTCCCTTAGCCATGAGACCTTTACCTCACTTTTGGTTTCCATAAACCTGTTTTGACACCACTGAGTTTATGGATATCAACAGACTTTAATAAAGCATGTACTTGGAGTATTAATAACCATGTTAGATACACATCGCTGAGTCCACATAGGAGTGAACATTTTTTCAATAAAAGTTTGCATAACACAGAAAATTATTTCTGAATACTTTTTGTTATTTGTTTAATCTGTCATTCTAAGAAATAAGTTTAGTGGTACAAGGAAAAAGAACTCTGAGTCAAGAACCTGAATCCTTGGGCGCCTGGGTGGCTCAGTGGGTTAAGCCGCTGCCTTCGGCTCAGGTCATGATCTCAGGGTCCTGGGATCGAGTCCTGCATCGGGCTCTCTGCTCAGCAGGGAGCCTGCTTCCCTCTCTCTCTCTCTCTCTCTGCCTGCCTCTCTGTCTACTTGTGATCTCTCTCTGTCAAATAAATAAATAAAATCTTTAAAAAAAGAAAAAAAAGAACCTGAATCCTTGAGTGGGTGGAGGTAGGGCCAAATTTTCCTATCATTCATTCGTTCCGCAGATACCTATGGGAAATTTAGTATGTGCCAAAAGATGTCCTAGGTATTGGGAAGACAACATGAACAAAACAGTAATGCCCCTACTCTTATTTAGGATAAAATGTCTCTTGCTACAATATTCTTAGTGTGTTGAAAATAATATCAGTTCTTCTGATTCTAATAGGTGGGTAGGAAAGTAAAAATGAAATGGTATATATGGAAATACAGTGCAGTTTGCAAAAGCAAGACATGACCTTATCCCTAGAGATCAGTAGGCTTAGTTCCCCTTGCAAAACCATTCCTGAATAACTGATGAAATCTCTTCCCCTCCCAGATTCCCTGAACTCTGAAAGGCTAATTGAACTGCATAAACTTTTAACCATAACAATAATTTTTTTAAGTCATCTATACAGATTGTCATGAAATGCTTAACATATTTTGGGATGGCTCCTAGGTTGTGAAATGTCTGTGTCACACTGTAGCTTCTGTCATTGACATCTTTCAAGACGAGGCTGGCAAGCCAATGAGGGCAGTTTCCTGGGACCTGGTCAGTTGATTGTGGCCCATGAAGGCAAGATGACACTTCAGTCTCTGTCCACTATGGGTCCAAAGGATGGTGAAATAAACACCCTGGAATATCCAGTCAGTTTAGACAAAAAGTGTATATAATGTTTACAAAATGAAAGTCCTGAGATAAACGCAAGAACTCTAAGAAAATTGAAAGTACGTGGTAATGGACATCCACTTGACAAATCCACCTGGATACGTGAAAATGCAGTGGCACAGGTGTGCCAGAGAGTAAAGGTCCCCTCAAGGATGCAGGATGCCAGATGCATTACATCCATAGAATAAGTTATTCTACATAAAACTGCATTATTATATTAAAATCTTTCAGAGAATTTTACATTGTATTGGGATTTCATACTAGTTAGACATTTTTACAAAATTAGAGATAATAATGTAAGAATGAAAATACCTACAGAGAATTTACAGGATAACTACCATGTAATTGGAGGTATGATTTTAACAGGATTATGAAGTTCCAGCTTCTTTCTTTTTTTTTTTTTATTTAGTTTTTCTATTTTTTTATTTGAGTATAGTTAACACACAATGTTAAATGGTTCAACATCTCTGCATATTATACTGTGCCCAACACAAGTATAGCTACACTCTGTCATCATACAATGCTGTTATAAATCATTGATTATATTCCATGTGCTGTACCTTTTATTCCTATGACTCATTCATTCAATAACTGGATGCCTTTATCTCCCACTCTCATTTACCCATTTTGCCCATCTGTCCTCTGGTGTCCACAAGCAAAAACCAGAATCAGACCCATAAATACAGAGAAGAAACTGAAGTTCCAGCTTCTTTCAAAGAGGGGGAAAGATTTAAAGAAACACCATGCAGAAAGAAAATAAAAAGCAAATTGTAAAAAATTGTGCCTAGATTGCTACCTAGAATTTGCCAGCATAATGGCCAAATTAAAAAACAAAACAACAACTTTGCTAATAGTGACAGGCACATATACAACTGATAACAATAAACAATCTTGTATCTAAGGGAATTCTTAGTCAAATAGAATGAACCCCCGGATACAATTCAAAAGACAAGTTTAGAAATACAAATGACAGCTTATGGAAAGTAGTAATTTTCTAATTTGAACAAAAAGCTTGAAACAGGAGAGACAAAATAAGGTCTTTTTTAATTGCAAAACATACTTATGACAGATAATTTGGGAAATAATATGAAATGAAAGGTAAAAATCACCATATGTTCAATAGTGGAAGGAGACATGCTATGTTATGGGATAATTTTTCAGCCTATATTTAATTACATATATTAATACTAAACATAGGATAAATATCTCTTCTTATTTCTACCAGAGCCATCCAAAATTACAGAAAAAGAAAGGTGGTTCTTTCTTTACATATGACCTTTACCTAAATCCTTGTTAATCACTTGATGATCATAGCACACTCTTCTGAAAGCACTTCACATTCCCAGATGCGAAGTGCAAAGGTGACATCAAGTTTCTTCATGTCTTTCTGGGTTATTCTTAATAAAGCATACTGGCTTAGGCGTGTATAAATATCAAGTATTAAGTATGAGTTTAAAACCTATTTCTTTAAACTTATTTAGAAAATTGCTTGGTTAAACTGAACTATAAATTTTAGAAAATTATGAGTCTATTTTCCTATGTCATGTACTAACAATTACTAACAATTCACACTTTTGTGTAAAATGCTACAAATCAAACATATTTTAAATTTCAGAAAAAAATTTCATTGAAAATCACTACTTGCCTTCTTAACCTCTGATTTTTAAAAATCCTAATACAGAAAGAAATTGTGTTTGTGAAAGGAAAAAATGAATATTTATTTGTTCCTCAATAGGGAGTTAGATTTTGATTCTCAGTCTCAGATCTCAATTCTCAGTCTCAATCTCAGAAAATGAGATTTCATTTTCTCATCACATTTTCCAATTTTGTATATTGTTTACCTAATTAAAAGTTTTTTTTAGTAGCTCTTTGCTTTAGAGATAAAAATGGCTGAAAGTCTTCCATTAATTATAATGAGAAATGATGATATTTTAGTTTAGTGTAATAAAGTACACTAATAAAATATTATATTGGAAAATGGAACTTTTTCCTCAAAAATAAATTTTTGATTTGTATAAAATAACTAGTGTTTCAAGAACATGTGGAAAATATAACACTGCATAGTTAGTTAGGTGGCACTAAAATGCAATTTTATTCAATTCTGGCCTCGGCACAAGGCCTAGAAAGATAATGTCATTACTCCAGTCAGACCCAAGGTAAAAACAGATGACCCAGAGGTAGTAATGTCACAAATGAGTCATTGAAAAAAATAATCTCTCATGAAAAGTTTGTACAACACTTGTAGGAAACCATTCATGATAAGTTGCTAAACTTATTTTCAATTAAAACAATAGAATATTAACTAAGAAATAAAGCCATTAACTCAGTCTCCCCACTACAAAAGTTGTCCCTATGGCCTCTGAGAAATTGAACCCTCAAACTTCCAGGTAGCCTTGTTCACTTGGTGTTTCAGTGAGTATAGAGTTTGCGAGGTGATAATCATGGAGAATATTTGTTTAAGCCTCCATGAAAATGGATATTAAACCGAGTATAAAAAAAAATGTAGCCTGTGCTAAAATTAAATGGGCAAAGTTGAGAGAGAGAGAAGGTAAGCACAAAACAGCAAAGCAGGGATAGAATATTTTCAGTGTGGGAATTTAGGGAGAAGAAAATACAATAAATTAATGGCAAAGTGTTACACAATGATATACTTTTTTTGCTTAATACTATGAAGATTATGTCAAGAATTAAGGGCATTTAAATGTGGTCTGGGGTGTTTTAAAATAGTGATAATTACTCAATGTGGAGAATTTAGAAAATTCAAGCAGATATAGAAAAGGAAATTAAAATTACTCATACTCTGCACAAAGCAGGCATAAACCCTATGAACATTTTGGTCTGACAGAATACGTGTGTATTCAGTGGACAGCTGGCAGATGTGTATGGTGGTGGGGTGGACTGTGGACTCTGTGTGTGCTCACCCCATCATTTTTCCCTTTGTGTCTGTGTAAATGTAAATGTTGTTGCTGATAATTAGATCTTACCATGTTCCACTTATTCCATGAAACATTAGTATTCTCTTCTGTTAATAAGAGTAAGGGGCACCTGGGTTACTCAGTTGGTTCTGTGTCTGCTGTTGGCTCTGGTCATGATCCCAGGGTCCTAGAATTGAGCCCAGGTAGGCTACTTCCTCAGCAGGGAGTCTGTTTCTCCCTCTCTCTCTGCCCCTCCCCCTCCCTCATGTGCTCTCTCTCTGTCAAATAAATAAATAAAATCTTTTAAAAGAAAGAGTAATAATTCCATTGCATGGAGGTACCATGGTTTATTAACCATTCCTCATTAGGCATTTAAGTTTTCCAGATTTACTCTATTTTAAATACCAATGTGATAAACATTACCTGAAATGTTTTCCACATTCTTATTATTTTCTAAATAATAAATGTGATAAATGTATAAACAGTAACCTCATTTTTCATCTTTAGGAATTTTATTTTCTCTATTTCACAAAGGATGTACTTTTATTATAGGAAAGTTAGAAAATACATGAAAAATGAAAATCTAAATAATTAACATTTTAAAACCCAGTGATAACTGGTCACCTCATTTTGTCTTAGAGGGCTTCAGTCTTTCTTCTGGTCAATTATAGCAAATAAATATGTCTGCTTTTTCTTTTCTATTCTTCTTCTTCTTCTTCTTTTTTTTTTTTTAACAAATATCCTGTTATATCTTATATTATGCCCTATAACTTTTTAAAATTTGTTAATGTACATAAATAATTTATTAAATAGAATATATCTGTCTAAATCAGCTCCAGAAATATTGTACCAATTTCAAGTCTCACCAACAGTTTGTTTTTCCACATCAATATCTATTCTGTGTATTATTATTTTTCTAAAATCTGTCAATCCAATAGGTGAAAGATATTCTCTTAAAACATGAATTTACTGTTATTTGGTTACCAAACATTGAACATTTTTTTATATTTAATGACCATGTCTATGCCTCATATTTTCAAATTACTTTTCAAATATATTTTACTACTCAGTTTTCTATAAGAATTTGTATAAATTATATATACGTACACATACGTATATACTAACGTAAAGGGTTGCATTCATTGCAAAAATCTTCCAGTTTGTCTTTGGTCGTTTGTTCTGATGGCTTTTGTCATATAGTAGTTCTTATTTTAATATATGAACAATTATTAGTCTTTTCTCTGTGACAGTGTCTTGTTTAAGAAACTTTCCTCAGAGGCACCTGGGTGGCTCATTCAGTTAAGCATCTGCCTTCAGTTCAGGTCATGATCCCTGGGTCCTAGGATCAAGCCCCATGTTGGGCTCCTTGCTCAGCGGGGAGTTTGCTTGTCTGCTTCTCCCTCTGCCACTCCCCCTGCTTCTGCTCTCTCTTTCTCTCTCTTGCTCTCTCAAATAAATAAATAAAATCTTTTTTTTTTTTTTTAAAGAACCTCTCTCTAGTTTTGACTTTGCCTCTCCCATTTTTATGATCTTGGTTGCTGCCTCCAAACAGCTCCCACTGCCACAATTTTTTACTGAAGCAATTGTTTGGATTCAAGGTTAATAATGACTTGGATCCTCTCTTCAATCTCCCGTTGGATTTGTAGGTGTTTGCAATCTTTAGATAAGCTATTTAGCTGATCTCCCGCTACCCGAAGTAGTCTCAGCCTGCTACTTCTCCGCCATCTTGACTCCTCCCCCATGGGGGGTCTAGGGGGTAGGAGAAGAGTAAATGAAACAAGATGGGATTGGGAGGGAGACAAACCATAAGTGACTCTTAATCTCACAAAACAAACTGAGGGTTGATGGGGGGAGGGGGTTGGGAGAGGGGGTGGAGTTATGGATATCGGGGAGGGTATGTGCTATGGTGAGTGTTGTGAAGTGTGTAAACCTGGCGATTCGCAGACCTGTACCCCTGGGGATAAAAATATATGTTTATAAAGCTGTAAAAAAAAAAAAAAAAAAGAAAGAAGGATGAATCCCCAAGTTTTGTAGCAACATGGACGGGACTGGAAGAGATTATGCTGAGTGAAATAAGTCAAGCAGAGAGAGTCAATTATCATATGGTTTCACTTATTTGTGGAGCATAACAAATAGCATGGAGGACAAGGGGAGATGGAGAGGAGAAGGGAGTTGAGGGAAATTGGAAGGGGAGGTGAACCATGAGAGACTATGGACTCTGAAAAACGATCTGAGAATTTTGAAGGGGTGGGGGGTGGGAGGTTGGGGGCACCAGGTGGTGGGTATTGTAGAGGGCACAGATTGCATGGAGCACTGGGTGTGGTGCAAAAATAATGAATACTGTTATGCTGAAAAAAATAAAAAAATTAAAAAAAAATAATGACTTGGATCCTATTATGTTAATTATTTTTTCTAAACAATTAGCCGGTAAGAGAGAAAAAAAATAACATGGTCTGATAAGTCATTGCTAATGTTTCTCACACCTGATTTGAATATAGAATTTAATGTCTTTATTTGAAAAATGCTAAAGAATCTCACAGCAATGCCCAGGGATTGTGTGAACACTGACTTTCCTGCATGTGCAAATGTCACTGCGGAGGAGACGTTATTGGGGATGAGGTGTGCCATGAAAACTAGATCTCATCAATGGAGAAATTAAATCATTGCCTGGCATCACATGGCTAGTCAGTGGCAACAGTGGCACAGAGTTCAAAACAATACTCCCAATCGGAAGTTGCTATTAACACACCAGGCAATGTTTACAAAGTTTTACTGTCTTCTAAAATTTAGCTAGGTGTATGAGACCTATTCCGAAGCACTAAGAAAGTGGTTTCATCATTAGAATGCAAATAACAGAGCACAAAAATTGATGGCCTTCTTCTCTCCAGGGACTTCTCCAAGAAATCAAACTCAGAATAGAATAAAAGAACTCACTCCTTCTTGGCAGAACAGTCAGGTTGATAGAAATACATTTTCTCAAAAGAAGTCCTTGGAGATATTTGCATTTATGCAGGCAAATAAATGTTAATTCTTTTGTTCCAAGGCTTTCGACTTGTCAGAAGATGAAATTTAAATTTTCTCCTTTTTTAAAAATAAGAATAATCTATCTGTTATAAACACAGAAGTGGGATTTGTCCAAAGCTGAAGTCAAACAGGTACTATTAGAAATGAAATTGGAAGATGAAACATGTGGGGTTAAGGGGGTAGGAGAAGAGTAAATGAAACAAGATGGAATTGGGAGGGAGACAAACCATAAGTGACTCTTAATCTCACAAAACAACTGAGGGTTGATGGGGGGGGGGGGGGTTGGGGGGGGGGTGGGATTATGGACACTGGGGAGGGTATGTGCTATGGTGAGTGCTGTGAAGTGTGTAAACCTGGTGATTCACAGACCTGTACCCCTGGGGATAAAAAATATTATATGTTTATAAAAAATAAAATTAATAAAAAAAAAAGAAAGAAATGAAATTGGATCCTGTGAAAATATTGCAAGTGAATGAAAACATTGCTGAGCCAAGGTCTCACAGCTAGTAAAAACCATCAAGAGAAATTGCAGGGAATAACACTAACCTTCATCTGACTTCTTAAAGTTAAATTTCAAAGTGGTCTCTTGATAGATATCAAAAGCAGCTTATCCCTACAGGATTTACTTCAGTTTTCTGAGTGGAAGAAAACATCAGACAAAAAGTATTTAATTAATGTTTAAGTTAATTGTCAATATGAAAGCATAGCTTCCCCAGTCTTCATCTTGAGAAAAACATATTTTCCACATTGAATTTCAAGAACTCTTCGGTCCAAGTTCAGTTCAGTTTTCATACTCCTACACAACATGGTGTCAACTCGGATCCTATTTTTAGAAATGTTTCCTGACTCTGGATTAAAAGAAGAGGCGGTTGGAAAGTTTCCATTAAAACATTCCTTTCTCCTTTATGTTTCCCAGAAATAAAAACCTCTTTCAAACTAGTCTTTTTTTCTAAACGAAGTAAATCAAAGTCTCAGTATATTACCTTCTCCATATTCCTAACCCAAGACAAACAGCAAAAACGAAAATTTAAACACACACATAACGACAACAACAACAAAAACAACTTTAAAAAAAAAGTAGACAGACATTTTTTTCTCTCTGTTAATGATAAAATTTGTTTCAGTTCAGGCCAAAATCTACCACACCCAAAGTTCAGAATGGAATGCTGGATATATAAAAATGAACTAAACTCCCAACCCAGCAGCTTAGATTTAGAATTCTCTTCCTTTGACATGGAATTTATACAATCTATACTTGATCATGAAAAAAATATATCATTTAGCCAAAACATATACAAGAGTTGAAAGAGAATGTTTTCTTTAGGAGGGTTACTTCTAGCCACGCAAAATTAATTTTAGAAATTGAGGAATTATCTGGATTGGTAAAATTGAAAGGACATGTTGGACTCAATTACTGCTCTGTGTCAGTGGAAGTGTTTGAATCATGTGTATCCATGTGCCAACTCACCACATTTTAAGGGTTGGTTGGTGTCTAAAGTCAGCCCAGGCTAGAAAGTGACAAGGGTTTTTCATTATTTTCCATAAGCACAGTCATCTGAAAACAAAGTGAGATCCTGTTGGAATCAAATGCTGAGAAGGAGAAAGAGGGTCTACTCTTGATTTGATAGTAATTCTAGATATGAAGTAAGAGACAAAAGATACAAGGATTTCAGTTCTAAAATAGATAAGTTCTGGGCATATGATGTTCAGCACAGTGACTATACTTATTTGACTATTGTATTGTATATTTGAATATTGCTAAGAGAGTAGGTCTTAAAAGTTCTCATTGCAAAAAAAAAAAGGTGTAACTGTGTATGCCGATGGATCTTAACTAGACTAATTGTGATCATTTTCAATATATATAAATATGAAATCATGAAGTTGTACACCTGAAACTAAAATAATGTTATATATCAATTATATCTTAATTTTTAAAAATATTTAAAAATAATACTAATAAATACTTTTGCTTTAAAAAAGAAGTACAGGTAGCCCTCAAAACCCATGGAAGATAAAGACGAATTTATCCTAGAAATATTTCCACAAAAACTTACAAGATTTCAGGTATAAGACAGGATCTGCTTAATAAATGTATTAATATTTGAGTTTTGCTCTATTTGGAAGTAGACTTTATGTATAGTTTTACATTCCTTCTAGTTTACACCATAATTCCTCACTATAAAACCCAAACTCTGACTTAAATCAAACCAGAAATTAAATAGGCTGGAGGTTTCGGAATAAAACTCATCTTCAATTTGGAAATGTTGTCAACAGAAATGCTATTCATTTATTTTCAAAGGTTTCTTATGCTGTTCTTAAAATGGAGGGTTTTAGAAAAACATAAGTAATTTAGGGGCACCTGGGTGGCTTGGTTGGTCAAGTATCCTACTCCTAATTTTGGCTCTCAGGGTCCTGGGGTCGAGTGCTCGGTCAAGCTCTGCATTCGGCCGGGGACGGGGAGGAGTCTGCTTCTTTCCCTCTGCCCCTCCATGCTCTCTCTCTCTCTCTCTCTCAAATAAATAAATAAATCTTAAAAAAGAAGTTAGTCATTTAGCTGAGCTTTACACTCCTTTAAAGTGAGGGGTAAATCCTTGCATTATATATGCACTGATATGTAACAGAGTGTAAGCAGTATGGCCATCTATCCTAGCTGCACATCAAATTTTATCTCCTAATTGTTTAGGAAAGTACTGGAAGTTTCATTGTAGTTTTAACTTGATGCTTTAGCATTAAGCATTGCAGACCTGACGAATTAGTCTTTTCAGTAAGACAAGCACAATGCTTTATTCAAGGATGTAATGTTTATCTTGGAGGAATTTTTCCTTTAATATCCTGCAGAGTGTTTCAGGAAGTCTTAGGAGAATAGGCTTTCTTGTGAGCTGACAGTCCTCATAGGTAATCTGAAATGAATCACCCAAGATTTGCTTTTTTGCTAAACATAATTCATCTTTTCTTTCTGACTCCCACTCAATCCACCCCCATCCCCATCTCTCCTACAAGGTTGCTTTGGGAACAAGAGAGAAAAGAGTCATCACACAACTGCATAGCAGAGTTTCCCAATTAATGAGCTATTTCCAGGGATTATATCATTCACCTTTGGATTGTATCACTTGCTTGATGTACATAAGCATGGACCACAGCTGTAATTTGCAAAATTAAATGGTACATTTATATTCCCCACTGGGAAAAGCAGGAAACAAATATATTCCCTTTTAGAGGCCTACAACTAGAAACTGTACAATTGAATTAAAATTAGTAACATTTTCTTTCCATAAATTTGACAATAAAAGACGAATGGCCTAACTATAGAATAGCATTTCACACATATGGTCACGTAGCAAAAAAAAAGAAAAAAGAAAAATTTGGATTTTCTTTCCACATCTCTGTGATTTCAGGCAGGTCATTTATCCTCTCTGTGCCTGTTTGTTCACATGGAAAAATACAAATAACCATTGCATGTACTACTAACCTCTAAGGACCAAATTAAATAGTGGGTCTGAAGGCTTGTAGGTAATTGCAAAGCACTATCAAAATGTGACATACTATTAGGAAATTCCATTAAAACACACATAACGGTGCAATGTGGATTTGTTCTTAGCAAAATGTTTCCAAGCCCCTTTATCATCAGTGATAAGTGGTAAAGAGACCATCTCAATCTGGGTTCCCAGTAGGGAAGACACTTATCAAAGGCCATGCACACAGGTAGTTAGGAGATGACCCCTAATTTCCTTCCTTATAAGGAAGGAAGCACGGAAAGTATAAAAGAAAGAGAGAAATCAATGAAAACTACAGGAACAAGCTGGTTACTACCTCGGGAAACTGGGGTTCAGTCTACTGGGGACCATCTATAAACCTTGTGGAACATGCCTCAGAATCATTCCCTAGAGGATGGGGAGGGCTCTCAGTGGCTGTTACATTGAAAACTTAAGAATCCTATTGGCTTCCAGGAAAGGAACATTTAGTTATGTGGTTTCTTTTTTTCAGCTTCCCTTCTTGCCAGCAGGCATCCAGGTGAAATTTTTAAATATTTGTTTTAAAACTTTCAAAATCAAATAATAAAATGAATAAATGTCTTTTTTCCCTTAAGTGTTAACTATGACTCTTACAGTTTCTTGGAATTGTGCTGTTATTTGGTTTGGTTTGTTTTTGCTTTCGTCTGTTTATATGCTTGCTTTTTCCCTGAATAACACATAAATTGACTTTAGACTATATTGTATTTTCTTGAGGATTCAAAGATGGCACAAGAGACAGGGCTGATTTTCTAGAACAAGATTCCTATTTTCCTTTGGGTTTCCTTATTTCTTGACTAAAATACACGACTAGATTTACTAGAAAGTATATGTGTTTCTCAACTCTGAAAATTTTAATAACTGAGTAAGTTAAAACTATTAGTGTCTATGTTATCTTGTATGTTGATGTTTAGAAACCTCGCCTTAGAATAAACAGTTTTAACCTATTTTTTTAATCTTGAAAATGAAAACTGAGAGCTCATGTGTGTAAAGTCACCAAAAATTCATTGTAAACACCCTAAAAATGTCAGTCATTATCAATTGCCCTATCCAGCTTCATCTAAAGCATAACATTTGGTCTCCCACCTACAGAAGAACTTTTCTGTTTAAATAAAAAGATAAAAAATTTCAAAATACTTGTAATTTTCAACAACAGTAAGGATTCTATTGGCTATTCCTGTAGTCAACGCAGAGAGCAGACAGTGCAGTGGATGTGTGCCATTCCCATGGGCTCAATACTGCCACTTCACAAATGGGTCACTCCAACAGCCAAAGAGCACAACAATGAAATCATGGCACCTGCTACCAATGTCCTCTGTTTCTGGGTGCTCTACCAAAAAGCACTTGCCTCATGTTCAACTATGTCTTTAAATTCTTCAGAATCTAGACCTGATGCTGAATCATAATTTTGCAGCAGATGTTACTAACAGACTAACATCATGGGTACTTCTGTGAAATAAAAATGTATCCCCTTTCTTTAGTTAATACAGAAAGGAATTGGCAGCCATGCAACCTTAGTTTGTTTTGAAAATAATCATTGTGAACTTCCAGTATTTAATAACATAATTAGCCCCTTTGAGGTGGGTGTATACGTGTGTGTGTGTTGGTGGTTTGGGGGGGTTGAATATTTAAACAGAAAGTAAGTGAACAAAATTAAGTTAGAGCAAAAATAAACTGAGTTCTTGTCTTGTAATATGATAGACGAATGGTTTTACATTTTCAGGGTTTAAAAAACATCTCAGATTGAAAGACAAAAATACTCTATTTTACTATAATAATACTTTAGCCCCACTTGTATATTTAACTTTGTTAGAAGATGAAAAAATAAATTGCATGCATAATTGTATATATTCTCAACTCACATTAATGCATCATATTAATGCTGACAAATATCAGCTAGGGTACATTGGGCATATCATTGGGTCTTTCATTTCAGAAAGCAGTTGACCATAATTGAGGCTTTGGTATAAGGAAAGAGAGTAGGCTAAAGAGATGTAGAGGCAGTAAAGTCAGAGGGGTTTTAGCAATTACATATATATATATATATATATATATATATATATATATATATTTAAAGATTTATTTATTTATTTGAGAGAGAGAGAAAAAGGGTACTTGTGTACATGTAAATGAGAGTGTGAGCTGGGGGGTGGGTGGCAGGGGGGGAGAGAGAGAAACTCAAGCAGACTCTATGCTGAGCCCGGAGCCCAAGGGGGTTTGATTCCACCACCCAGAGATCATGATCTGAGCTGAAATCAAGAGTCCCATGCTTAATTCACTGAGCCAGGAGCTCCCATCAATTACTCTTAAGCAGAGGCTGGTGAACACTTTCCCTTGGCTTTGGTTTAATAGGAAAGCAGATAATAAAATAAAATTATAGGATGAGTAACCAAAAAATACTTCTTGAAACGTCCAAAAGTATTTCCCCCATCTTGACCATCTTTTTCCATTCCCTGATTTGCCTTTATTGATTATTTAAACAGGGAGGGGCAATGAGGGATGGCGGGAGATGGAGAACCAGGCAGCTCTGGTCAGAAATGAAGCTGGGGAGAGAGGGGTGCCATGGGAACCCGTCCTGGTTGTCCCTTCAGGATGAAAGCTTCAATGAGGAGGTAGGAAAATAGAACAAAATAGATAACCGGTTCTCTGAAACAGCGTCACAACCCCTGCTCCTCTAGTGTCATGTGGGAAGGTTGACAGTCCCCCAGAGGAGTCTCTCACTTGGCATGCAGTGAGTGAACTGCATTGGTGGAAGGATATGTTCGGGTACATGGGCTAAAGAAAGAGTCTCCAGGAGTCAGGGGCCTGGAGATTTCCTATAGTGGACACAGAAGTCCCCATAGGCCCTGGTGGGGAGCAAATATGTGGCCTACTAGAGGGCTGGGCTCAGAGTAGCATGAGTTGGGAACTGAGGACAAGAGGTTTAGGCAAGAGTTACTAGACTCCAGCAGTGGGGATGAGCATGGTGCCCCCAATCTCCAGGCAAATCCAGCATATCACAGCCAACACCAGTGCAGGAACCTGAAACTAGTGGGACATTGCAGAAGGCAGTGCATTTCCAGGCAAAACATGGGGACTGTAAATCCTTCTTGAACAGCCATAGGGAATGGAAGCTCCCCTGTACCCACAACCCTTTCTGGGCAGGAGGAGGGGCAGGGAAGCTTTTGGAAGGAGGAGGAATCCTGACTGGGAGATTAACTTTGTATTGAAGAGCCAGCTTTCAACTACAAGAACCAGTTTACCTTTGCTTGACAAGCTGAAATCCCTCCCCAGCCCAACCCCCACAGTAGGAATGGAGGCCAGGATGGACACTGGTCATTTTAGGGACAGACATCAGAAGGAAAAAGACTGGGATTTGACCAACCTGGGAGCTTTGAACTCCTATTGCATTTACTGTGACTGCCCATAAGATTATGCTGTTAAATTCCTTTCCATGAAGCTTTAATGAAAGTATGTGTGTTTGGGGGGGGGGGGGTGAAGAGATGGATGGAGAGCTGTTCTTTATCTCAGCATAAAGCCACAGAAAGGTATTAAACTAATTATCCAAAATCCTCTGTTCTCAGCCTGCCTTACTTTAACCTCACACTAGGTTTAATCTTGATTCCTCATTTACCTGCTGGAAGCCTTTAGCATCATTTAACTATAATCAAATAAGAGAGAGAGAGAGAAAACTGCAAACAAAATCAAACTTGCTAAGGCCACTGGAAAGTTTCAGAACATCTTTACTATGTGTAGTCTTTTCTATTCCACTATCCATAATCTCATACAGCCAGCCAAAATTGTTTTCACCTTCCTGCCTCTAATCCCCCATAACATTTTGTGATCCTAGCTTAGAACTCTATCCTCCATAGATCAGTTGGTTCAAATTCTGAGCATTTTGTTATATATTCCAAAGAATTCTCTTTATCAGACTTCTGTTTTGCACTCTTTTTTGGGCAAATCAAACCTTTTTTTAAAATTAATTTAATTTAATTTAACCCTGGGTGTCCCAGGGGCAACCGGGTGGCTCAGTTGGTTAAGCATCTGCTTTGGGCTCAGGTCGTGATCTCAGGGTCTTGGGACGGAGTCTCACATCAGGCTCCCTGCTCAGCGAGGAGCCTGCTTCTCCCTCTCCCTCTGTCTGCCTCTCCCCCTGCTTGTACTCTCTTGTTCTCTCTGTCAAATAAATAAAATATTTGAAAAAATAAATTCAGTGTCTCAGTTTCTTCTACTGAATAAGAAGGAAATGTTCAAGAGCCTTGGTGACAGCCCAAAGTTTCCACTGTATGCAATTTTTCCATACACAGGACTTTACATATCAACATTCTCTGTAAAGAAACAACGTCAACAGCACCAGACAGCTTGTGTGTGTGCTCTGAGCTCTTAGCCAAATAGTAAATTCATGAAAAAGTAGCTTGGAAATCAAGTTACTTCACTATTTACCTTCAGCACTGTTATTCCATTGTGTTCACTTCAGCATTGAATTATTATTTTTGTTATGTTAGTGGTGCCTACTATATCCCAGGTTAACTACATCCCAGGTTAGTCATGTTTGCTTTTTTGTTATGTTCCTGGTGCCTACAGGTGATAGGTGAATGGAGTTCCCAAGACGCAGCATCACAAAAGCAAAAGCAAGTGAACATTGTTCTCAACCTGAGCTCTGGAAGACTTCCAAATGACTTACTGAGGGATATCTTGGGAGTGGAGGAAACGTTGCAGTGATTGTGAATGCCAGTTCACTGAGGAAACATTTCCATAGACTGTATGGAATCCTAAAAAAAGATAGAATTGACAAGGGGGAGGCAATTCATGTGGGTTAGTCACATTTCAAATTATTTTTATGTTTTTATTGTTGGTCCTTTAAAAAATAAAAATCACGTAGACTGAAACTTTGGAACATATTTCTCCTAACTGGTGTCAGCAATGCTTTAATCATTTATTGCTCACTAAGTATAACAACCAGATGTTCAGATTTTAAGGACATTCCACCCACTTCCAAAACTCCCAGTGCAGTCCTAATTACCCACTTTCAGCTCCTTGTTTCTTTGCTTGTGGCTGAAAACATTGCAAATCTGGCACCAAAGTGCCACGTGAATAAAACATGTTAGTAATACTTGTACTTAATAAGTAGCTATCCTAAAGAAGCAATGTGGAAATCCCATGGCCAATCTTGGTCATAAAATCTTCCTCTGTGGTAACCAAAAAGATGCTTTCTGAAAAGTGAGCTGTGGTTTAATGGGAAGATAACTGTTCTTGTAATTAGAACACCTATGATCAAGCCCCAGTTCAGACACTTACTCATTTGAAACCCTGAGTCACTCACTTATTTCTCTGCAAAGGAGGGATGATGATATGCCCCCAAAGCACTCTTAGACTCCAGAGGCAGAGTGAATCAGTATATGTAGCAGTGTTCAGTAAACTCTAAGTGCCCACAGTGAGCTACAAATTATATATAGGAGCTATGAAGGGATTGTGGATGTTGAAGACTAGATAAAAAATGCATTTAAAAGCTGTTCAAGATAGCAAAGATAAAGAAAATGAGAGCATGGCCTCAACAAACAACATGACAAAAGACATCTACCACGTCTAGCTACTTAATTTATGGTCTGGTGCAAAATGAAAATGTGAGTCTCTTGTTCAAAAAGTGGGGAAGAAAGGGAAAGAGCTTTTTCTTTGGTGACATCTCTTCACTCTTCATGGTGTTCTTTTATTTACTATTTCATGTTGTGTCGGTGGGACAGGGAGTAATCGCAAGATGTACATAGACCTTCACAGGTGCAGAGCCACCCATGACTCAGAATTCAGGTCTGCTCCCACCCTCTGTCTGTGCAGTTGCCCATTTGGTGGGAGGGCAAGAGTGGTACTGAGCCTGGCCAGGAGATCAGTGGTGGAGAGTCTACCCCAGGGAGGCAGAGAGGTTCCAAGTCAACAGAGCTATTGTCCCATTTGTCTTCTTTCAGAACACAACACAAAGATAAAATTTTTAAGGATTTCAAGGTGATGACTGCAGAGCTTTAAGCCTCAAGCAGGGGGTCTCCCTCTGAGCTCAGAGTCCTCAACGACTGCACTGGTCACAGGCCCATAAATCTTTCTTACCATTTACTACATTTGGGGCCCCAAAGTTTCTCAAAGAGGCAACATGATAGAGTCGATAAGAGAAGAGACTCTGGAGCTAGGTTGCTGGTTTTCATCCTGGCTCTGCCTTTCACCAGCTGTATGCATAATCTTGGACAAGTTATTCTTTCTTTTTGGGTATCACTTTCTCCATTGGTGAAACAAGGGTGATAATAATCATTTATCTCCTAGAGTCATTGTGCAGATTGAATGAATTACTATATGGAAAGTACATAGTTCAGGGTATGGCACATTTAAACGCACACTATAAAAATAGTCATTATCATTATTTTTCATATGAATCCACATTGCAGGTCCCTGAGGATTCCATACAAGGAAGTATCCTACAGCCAACCTAGGAACCAGCTCTGCTCCTTGGTCCCAGGCTCATCCTGGGTTCTGACAGAGAGCATCCCTGGCTTTATCTCCACTCTCAGATTCTATCCCTTCCAACTCTCAGATTCTATCCCAGCCATAACATGATACAAGTGGTAAATGGCAAGAGCAAGAGAGAAGTGTTCTAAATAGAACACATTTTCCATGAAGAAAGCCTGTAGGCTCTATAAATCGGTAGTCATGTATGGACAACTTTAGGGATGGCCATAAAATTGATTTTATACTAATATCTGTACCAAGTAACTACTTAGTAAATTATTGATTTATAATTTAGAAATCTAATTTAGATAATAAAAAATAATTCAAAATTGAGTATCAAAGTGACAGCTATAAAATGTTTTTAAAAAGATGAATACATAAAATTTAAAAGAAAGGGAGTTTAAGTGGAATCAATAGAGTAGAATAGTAATTTTATATTTATAATTTTTCTTCCATGGTATTATAAATTGTGATCTCTTTAAATAATTTGTAAGTAACTTACAAAATGATTTCCTAGCAAGTAATTCAAAGAGGAAATGAGAGATTTTAGGGAATATTTTTTTAAATAAAATAAAAACAAATATCCTGTTTTATGCTATACTGGAAAGTTTAATTTACAAGACTTTGAGGCCCAATGAAGTGCTGGAACTTTGATTTTTTTTTTAAGGTACAAACAAATGAAAGGCAAAGAAAAGAGAATAAAGGAAACAATAAAGGAAAAACTCTTAAATTACTATAATAAAAATCAAACATAAAATAGAAAGGATTGATGAAGACAAAAGTTACTTCTTTAAAAGAATAATAGAATTAATAAGTCCCTGGCAGGCATACCATTGAAGAAAAAGAAAAGGTACAAATGATTAAATATCCTCAAAAAATAAGGGATATAAGCGCAGGAATGTTAATAGATAAGAGGTGGATTGCGTGGACAAAGTTATTCCAATGTACTTGCAAATTTACATAAAATGGGCACTTCATATAAAAAGACAATCTACCAAACTAAACAGAGAGAACACAATATCTGAACTGTTCTAAAGAAAAAGAAGCTGTAATTTACAATTTTGCACCAAGAAAGTCCTGGATGAGGTGGCTTCAGCAGTGAATTATACCAAATATTTAAAAACGAAAATATAGAAAATCTTCCACAGTCTTCTAAGTAACACGTACACACACAGACACAGACACACACACGGACAATAATCCCCAACACATTGCGTATGTTCAAACTTTGACAAGAACATTATAACAAAGAAAAATTATAGACTATTCTGCTCATGACCAAAGATGAAAAATTACCAAATAAAATGTTAGCAAATTTAATCGAACAGCTAATTAAGAAGATAATGCATCATGATCAAGCCTGTTATTACAGAGATACAAGATTTTTTAAGATTTGAAAAAAATCAAATTTACCACACTAAGAGAATAATGAAGAAAAAATCATATAGGTATTTCAATAGTTGCAGACAAAGCATTTGGTAGTATTCAACATCTATTAAAAATAAAAACTCTTAAAAGGAGCTTTCAGTAGGTAACTACTCATTAAAAAAATTATAAAAATCCTACTTAACAATAAATGGAAAAATGTTAAAAGCTATCACTTTAGAATGAGGAGTAAAATACAGTTGCCTACTATCACAACCTTTATTCTGTCTTTCATTTTAGGTACTGGCCACTCCAATACTTCAAGAAATATAATATCCAAAATGTAAGGATTGGAAAGGAAGGAAAAAGAGTCATTATTTACAAATGATATGATTTTGTACATAGAAAGTCCAGAAGAGTCTTTAGATAAATTACAGGATTAGTGAATAAGGTTAGCAAGTTTTCTCAACAGTGATGAATATACAAAATAAGTGTGTTTCTGTATATTAGGAACAATTAGAAAAATATTTTAAAAGATACTATTTATAATAACCCCAAAGCAACAATATTTAGGAAGAACTCTAACAGAAAATATATTCAGATAAGATCTCTACACAGAAAACTCAGAAAAATTTTCAAAAAGTACATAAAACATAAATAAAGGACATATTATATCTACAGTGTGGAAAAACTTTTTTTTAGGAATTTCAATTCCCCCCAATTTGATCCATAGATTTAAAGCAATCAATAAAAAACCCTGCAGATATTTTATGGAAATTGAGAAACTAGTTGTAAAATATATACAGAAAGATAAGAGACAATAATAACAAGATAAACTCAAAAGAAGCAACATAAGCGAACGTGCTCTTAGCATTTCAGGATATATTACAAAGTTATAGTAATTGTGACCGGTAGTACTAGTACAAGGACAGAAAAAGAGCAGCAGAACAGAATCAAAAACCCAGAAACAGAGTCACTTGTGCATAGGCATTTGATGTTGACACAGAAAGAATAACAGAAGATGAAAGGTATTTTTACTCAGTGATGATGAGTCAATTAGATAACCATGTGGGGAAAAAGAATGCAAATCTACCTCTACTTTAAATCATAATACAAATATGCAAAGTAAAAGCAAGAAGACTTCTATAATGTGTTTAGGAGAACATCTTTAGGACTTGTAGAAGGAAACAATTTCTTCAGAAAAAACTCACACTAATAACACAAAGGAAATGGTTGATAATTGGGCTGCCATAAAATAAAGAACATTACTCATCAGAAATACCTTTCTGAAAGTGGGAAATAAGGCTCTAGAAGGGAGGAATTATTTGAAACTTATATAACCAACAACAGCTAATATCCAAAATGCATATATAATGACAAATCAGTTAGGAAAATACCGGACACCTATTAGAAAAAAAGTGAGCCAGAGACTTAACATGCTTTTCACAAAAGTGAATATCCAAATGCCAATAAACATATGAAAAGATGTGTGACCTCATTAGTCATCCAGGAAATGTGAAGAAAAACCTCTGTGAGATACTCCTACACATTCATCAGAAGAGCTAAAGTTAAAATGTCTTGACAATGCCAACGCTTAGCAAAGATATGGAGCAAAAGGAACTGATTCCCTGTTGGTGGGAGCATAAATTGGCATTCCCCCTTTGGAAATGAGTGGCACCATCTTCAGGATTTGAACCTAAACATTAACTATGACCCAGCAATTCCTAAGTATGCACCCTACAAAAATTTGTTCACCTGTGCACCAAGAGCCATGTATAGAAACATTTATGGCTTCATAATTCACAATAGCTAATAACCAAAATGTCCATCATCAGGATAATGCACGCATAAATGTTTATATATTGATACAAGGGAAAACTATATAGTCATAAAAATGAACAAACTCTTGATACTTGAAAAAACATGGGTGAATCTCAGAAATATATTAAGTGACAAAAACGAGACCCAATGATTACATATTATAGGATTCCAATTAGGTCATGTTAAAACAAAATAAAACAAAACAAAAAACACTATAGTGTTAGAAATCCCAGACAGTGTTTATTTTTAGAAAGGAAGGAAACTGAATTAGGTATTGGGAAACCAAAGATGTACAAGAGATGGTCTCTTTCCTCAAGAGTTCCATCTTGAGATCATGTACATAAAAATGTATGATGAGCTGAAAACTCATGACCATTAAAATGTTATTATTTTGAATAATAATGTCCAGATAAGCTGATATCTGAAGTTAAATAAGCCGGGATCTAACATTTTTTTCCTGACAATTAGTCAATTAAACAACAAATAACCTCTCATTAGTTGAAACTCATCAAGCAGGCCAAGGGCTATGTTTCCATCAAGTCTGAGGCAGATGGAACGGAATGAATTTCATTGCATCTCATCTCTCCTCAGCCAATATGAATACATCCAAAAGACTCTCATCAGCAGGAGAGGAGTATAGGGTAACTCAGATAATGTGACCTAGATGTGCTTATTTAATCATTGTTCCCTCTCTTTGGGGAAGAATTCATGCACAGTGCAGCCATAATTTTCTGAGACCAAGAAAACTATGATTTGTCTTTAAAAGACAAGTAATAATAATAATAACAACAACAACAGCAGCTGCAGCAGTAGCAAAAACAGCAATAATAATGTCCTTATAGTATGCTTCCCAGCTTGTGTCCCATTGGTAAAATATTTGTATAAAACCGTAATTGCACTAATAGGTAATCATGTTTACCTATCACAAATGAGAATAAAGCTTTCTAAACTGGAAATGTGAAACGTTACTACTTTTGCAAATACTCTACTTGTAGCACACAAGCATTGAGAAATTACCAATAAATGCAAATGTTTTTATGTCGTGTCTTCGTCTCCTCTAAAGTTATCTTACTACTTTTTACAGGGCACTTCATCTCCTTGTTGCCTATCTTGTTTCTACATCCACACACAGGGTTTATTTACAAGGATATATATTGCTTAATATATAAGTATTCAGGGATTTCCCAGGAATCTTTTTATTATTCTGACTTATATCTAATGGGGCCAGAGAACACAAATTCCAATTCTATAGTATTTATTGAAACTTACTTTGTGATAAGTGTTCTATATGTACTTGGAAATATAGCATATTCAGAAATCTGAGGTACAATATTCTGTAAGAGTCATTTACATTAGGGTTGTTAAATCCTCTATATTCTTATCAATTTTTATCTGCTTATTTTAGATTTATAACTGACAAAGATATGTTAAAGCCTTCTATTATGGTTGTAAATTTTATTTTCCCTCTTCTATTGGATTTTTCTTTATGTATATTTATACTGTGCTCTATGAAACCTAAAAATCTAGAAATCTAAGAGATTAGTCTTTTTATTATTATGAAATGTCCTGGTGGCTCTCTAGTAATATTTCTTTCAATAAAGTTTATTTTGCCTGCTATCAGTATAGTTATGACAGCTTTCTATAGGATAGCATTTCCATGATTTACTTATTCTTTTACTTTCAACTGTGTTGTGTTCTCATATTTATAAGTAGCAGATAGTTGGGTTTTGTGTTTTTATCCAACCTGATGACATTTTCATCAGTGTTAACTCATTTACATTTCATTTAATGTAATTACTAACATATTTAAGATTCTTTTACTACTTTATTTCCATTTTGACATCAAATCTTTCATTTTCCCTTTATCTCTCCTTTCTTGCCTTGGGTTAATCAAGTAATTTTTTCCCCTTTATTATTGTATGTACATACCTCTCCATACACAATTTTATAAACTAGTACTTTTACTACTTCCCAGACAATGCAAGAACATTACTCTTCAATTCTATTTACCTCCCTTACCATTTTTTGCTATTGTTAATATGTATTTTAATTTTAAGTATTTCTAAGCCTCATAATGCATTGTTGTTTTATATAGACAACATTCACTTAGATTTATGTTATTGGCCTTTATTTTTTCCTTATCTCCTTTCTGCATAAAGGATGTCTTTTAGTTTTTCTTTTAGTGAAGGCTTAATAGCAATAAATTCTCTCGTTTTTTTGTCAAAGGTGTATTTATTTTTCCCCTATTTTTTTTAAAGATTTTATTTATTTATTTGTTAGAGAGAGATCACAAGCAGGCAGAGAGGTAGTCAGAGAGAGAGGAGGAAGCAGGCTCCCTGCTGAGCAGAGAGCCCAATGTGGGGCTCGATCCCAGGACCCTGAGATCATGACCTGAGCTGAAGGCAGCGGCTTAACCCACTGAGCCACCCAGGCGCCCTGTATTTTTCCCCTATTTTTTTAAAGGTCTTGTGATTCAGTATAAAATTCAAAAATGCCAGTCACTTTTTTCAGCTTTCTAGTGATATAATTCCATTGTCTCTCATCTTTCTTTACTTCTGATGGAAAATCAGCTCTTGGTCTTACTGTTATTCCTTTGAAAGTGATGAATCTTTTCCTTTGCCTGCTTGTAATATGTTCTCTTTTTCTTTGATTTTTTTTTTTTTTAAGATTGGACTCATTTATTTGACAGAGAGAGAGAGCACAAACGGGGGGAGCAGCTGGCAGAGGGAGAGAGAGAAGCAGGTATCCCACAGAGCAGAATGCAGGACTTGATCCCAGAACCCAGGGATCATCATCTGAGCCATGAGATGCTTAACCAACTGAGCCACCCAAGTACCCTTGATCTGTAGCAGTTTTACTATCATGTGTCTATGTGGATTTCTTTGATTTATCTCATTTGGACTTCCTAGAACTTATTGACTTAGTCATGTGAATCTTTTGCATTTGGACATCTTGCCTGGTATTTCTTCTAATATTGCACCTGTCCTCCTCTTCTCTCAGTTATACCAGTTTTAGATCTTATATTTATGTCATAGATGTCTCTGACATTTCTATATTTCTTGTTTTTTTTTCCTCTATGTTCTTTAACTTGGGTATTTTCTTCTGACCAAGCTTCTACTTCACCAAATATCTCTTCTGCTGAGTTAAAGTTGCTTTTAAACTCATCTGTTAAGTTCTTAATTTTTGCTAATGTGCTTTTGCAATCTAAAATGTTCGTTCATTCTTTTTTATAGATCCCTATTCTCTCTAATTTCTCCATCTTATCACTTATTTTTTGAACATATTTGTCAGAGTTATTAACAAGTCTAGGTCCTAAAGCTTCACCATCTACATCACTTACAGATCTGTTCCTGATGGGTTTTTCCTCTTCATGTCATTTGGACATGCTGATATGCATTATAATTTTTGCTTAAATACTAGACATCATCTATGAAAATTCAAGTTCTGTAGATAATATTATCTTTCTACTGAAATAATTAAACTGTCTTCTATCAGACAGTTGGGAGAGAGAGGGCATGAACTGACCCATGAGTTGAGAAGATTCAAGATAGATTCCTTTCTTTGGTTTAGTCCATTTTGGTTTTCCTTTATTCTCAAAGTGTTTCTTCCCAAGGGTATCTAATGAAAGCCTTGAGTGATTATTAGGGAACCCTCTTTTTGACAAGACATAAACTCAGACTTCTAAGTTGTTAGCTCCATAAGACTACTACAAGGTCTATTTTGTGTTGTGTCTCTTATTGGCTGCTTTCCCCTTCATTTCTGTCCTGCCTCATAGAGTGTAGCAAATAATGAATGGTTCTGGTGGAAAAACAAATTCATTGTGATTCAATTTTGTTCAGGATCTTGTTTCTTCAAGTCTTGGCCGCCTTTATAAGTCTGAACTCCCATTGTTTTCTTCTAAGAACTCTTGAAGCTGCCCAAATCTGAGCCACTATGATCTGCATTAGGAATCACTAATTGTCTTAAGGAGAAAAGCAGAGCAAGTATTATCTCAATGCATTTCCTCAACTTGGTCCTACGAAGTCTGACTTCCTTGATTGCTCTCTGTTGTCTTCTAATTGCTGTTTTATTTTAAATTTGTATTTTATTCAGCATTTACTCTTTTTCTTGGTGATAGAGTTGATTAGGTTGTTTGACAGGTTGGTAAAACAAGCTACTCTATCAAAGCTGACAGTAGAAGTCCTAGTCACTCTCTTATAAAGCATATTACAAAAAGTGACCTTTAGAAATAAATGTATAGAAATGATAGCTGGCAGCCTGGTTGCTTTTCTTTGTTAGACAAACACTTCTCACCCAGAGTGACTCATAACAGAAACCAAGTGAGGAAAAGAAAACTTTATATATTTGTGTATGTTACACAGGAAAAGAATGGCTATTATAAATCTTTAATTTTAACTGAATGTCTGATGTCTTCTTGAACCAGCTTAGAGGCTATAATATTTAAGCTACATCAAAGAGACTGCCCTGTATAGTGTTACTTTATTTTCATGTTTTTCTCTCGCTCAAAGATACCTTGAGCTCTTCTTTGCCTTCAGGCTTCATAGACCTTGAAAATAGAAGTTTTCAACTCAAGGACCAACTCAAAATGGTCCTAATGCTGCAGTTTTATTTTGTATTTAGAATGGGTGAAGCCAAAATCTTCGGATATGGCTTACTCTTTTTATATTTTATAGAAATGGAATTCCAGGATACACTAATTATTTTAGAGAAAGTGATAAACTGAATGTGACATCTTTTCCCTGGGCATTGACCTTCTCAATTTGGAAGAAAATAATTTTTTCACGAATTAGGTTTTAGGACACAACACCATAGCTCCCTCTTGGATAGTCTGTGGTCAAAGTCCTTCCCTTTGATCCATTCTCTCAAATGTTCCTCCTTGATCCAGAAGGCAGACAATTTTCTCATTCAGTCACCATAGATAACAGCCACCCACAAAATTCTCCTTTGGATGTTCTCTCAGTTCTTTGACTCCCTCTGTGGTAATCTAAAAGAGAGGGTGAACAATGCAAATCTCAAAATTTCAGGGAAATGGAACTGGCATGGAAGTATATAGGCCTCTCTTATAAAAGCTAAAACCAAAATCCTCTGATTTGATTGAAAAATAAGAAAGACAAAACCAAAACAGCTCCTCAGGATCAATAAATAGGTCCAAAGTAGTGACAGTACTATTTACTCATTAAACCCTTAGAGTGGAATAATGATACTGAAGATGCTTTGCAGCTGATATAGGAAGCAATGTGCTAAATAGAGATAGACAAACTTCCTTTAAGGAGCTACTGATTACAAATACAAACCATTAGAACATTGCCACCATGATAAGCAACTGCTTCTGGGAAGCTTCAGGGAAACCAAAAGATTTCATCCAGCAAAAAATCACTGGCCTGACCTAAATGTGAAATCCCCCTAATTTTAAATAATATGATATGATTTATCTATTTATTTATTTATTTATTTATTTATTTATTTATTTATTATTTGACAGAGAGATCACAAGCAGGCAGAGAGGCAGGCAGAGAGAGAGGAGGAAGCAGGCTCCCAGAGAGAACAGAGAGCCCGATGCGGGGCTCGATCCCAGGACTCCGAGATCATGACCTGAGCCGAAGGCAGCGGCTTAACCCACTGAGCCACCCAGGCGCCCCTGATATGATTTAAATAGTTGGATTTTTCTTGCACATAATTGTGGAGCCATATAATAAGAAATAAGAATTGAAAATTATTCCCTTTTCTGTGAAAGAAGATGGAAAAAAAATCAACCCTATTTTAAGAAAGATTTTTGTAGTCCACATAGGGGCTGATTGATAGAGACTTAAATGCCCAGCCATGGAGCCACCTACTGAATCAAATTTCTGGGAGAGAACCAAACATCTGAGGTTTAATAAATCCTACAGATTTTTATTCATGCTATCTTTCAAGGAACACTAATTTAAAATAACTTTCAATTAAATCTTTAGTCAAACTACATTGGTAAGTTCATTTTTTTCCAGGAAAACTAATTTAGGAAATAACTTCAAAAAGTCTACATGATATTTAGGTATTTACTATAATTTTTTTTTAATGTTTCATTCAGATGCCTGGTCTTTAAGTAGTCACAGTGGGTATGGGGTATTGGAGAATGAAGAGTACATAACATAAGAGAAAATGAAAATAGCCATTTCCACTGAGGCTCAGGAGGAAGTAGCCTCTAACTACTTCCTGTTCACAATTCTGTCCAGATTGAGTACTGCTGCCTTAACTTGCTAAGGAGAACCAAAAGCCAGCCTGAGGTTACAACAGGTAACAACAGCAAAAGACATGGACTAGAGACATCCTTATAAATGCTATACAATAATGGAAAGGTTGTCTGTGTTTGCAATATGGTAGCCACTAGCCACATGTGAACACTGAACTTCGATTGTGCCTCTTGCAACAAAAAGCATAGATTTTAATTTGAATCTAAACAGCCACATGTGTGAGGGACACCTGGATGGCCTCAGTAGGTTGAGCATCTGACTCTTGATTTTGACTCAGGTCATGATCTACAGGTCATGAGATGGAGCCCTATGTCAGGCTCTGGGCTCAGTGGGGAGTCTGCTTGAGATCCTCTTCCTCCCCCTCTGGCCCTCCCCTTGTTCATGCTCTCTCTCAAATAAATAAATCTTTAAAAACAAGTAAATAAATAGCTACATGTGGCAGTAACTATCACATTACACAGTACAACAGTGAAAAATTCTTGATCTGAATCCTCATAGGGATCCAGAGATAGGAACCAGCGGCATCTTAACAATTAGCTCAGGTGAACAATGAGAGTCCAAGAACATCAGCAGTGGGGTGAGGACATAGTGCATGATTAAGAGTGATGGAGTTAAGTTCAACTTTTAGCCAGGGTGAGGCTTTAACACTATAAGTATTTCAGAGCCATGTCAGCATTGAAAGGTAGCGCTATTGCAGTCATTTTGAAACATGGCGGGGCTAGTATGTCAAAGTCTTGCCACAGGTTAGCAGATGATTTCATTTGGAGCAGGATTAAGTTCCTATTTGTGTTTGCTGTGCAGCCAGGTATTCTAGAAAAGTTGTCATTCAGATTGATGTTGCCTTTAAGACAATGCATTAACCTTGACATAGAGGGAGACATATTTGGAGGATTGAGCTTACTTAGACTTAATAGCACAGTACAGGAGGAGACCACTACATTCCCTAATTTTATTGCTTTCCCCTATAACAGTGTGGGAAAAGAGAAAGAAAGCTTCTTTTTTAAAAAATCAATTAATTATTTATTTTTATTAACATATAATGTATTATTAGCCCCAAGGGTACAGGTCTGTGAATCGCCAGGTTTACACACTTCACAGCACTCACCACAGCACATACCCTCCCCAATGTCCATGAGAAAGGAAGCTTCTTAAAAGGAAGCTACTCTTTGGAATATTAATGCTTTTTCATCGTGTGTCCACTTATTTCCCTAACTAACCATTTCCTCAACCTGTTTTCTTTTGTCTTTGGATAGGATTTCTAACAAATGATAGATTTAGGGTTTTTTTTCTATATCTAAAAGAAGTGCTATCTATACTTTTTTTTGTTCTAAAATTAGGGCATTGATTTTTCAAGCACTAAGATGGGTTTTTCTTAGGCTATCAAATCATGATATCTTAAATTTCTGTTAAATTCAACATGTGAAAGGCTATAGTGACACTCACCTGTATCTTAGACAGGAGGTGACAAATATAAGATCGAGGTATGTCCATGTAAAGAGTGCCTTTCAACAAAAGTTTTATGATACAGAATAGATCTCCAGTAAAAAAAGGGAAAACATAGACCTGAATGGGGCAAAACATTGTATGTAAAATAATAGTATTAATGCCTTTCTTTAAAAAAATGCAAAACCAATGCCTGAATTGAAGGATATGGTCAAGAAAAAAAACCTGAGGAAAAAAATCAATAGGCTTTTAGTGAGGTCTGTCCAGTACCAAACTGTGCAGGGGAGACTGAATCAGCAGCTGTGGGGACTGAGGTCACCAAAGAGATGAGCTCTTTATTTAAGTCACAAAACATCTCTCTAAAGTAAGGGAACAAAAGGCAGAGGTAAGAAGAAAGAGAAGAAAAGGGAATGGAGGGAGACAGAATGAGGGCGTTGTCAATTAAAAAATACCTTTCTGAGCACTTGTACATCCTAAGCTGTCTTCAGAACATCTAGAAAGCTGAAAAGAGTGACGTGGTGGAGGCCAAGGTCATTCATCAGATGGTTCTGTGACTTAGTTGAAATAGTCCCCATAATATATATTTTTTAATATTCATGATCCTTTCCAAGTACCTGATGCCAGAAGAAAAGTCCTTTGTATAGCACACAAATATGTATCTCAGTAATTGGAGACACTCCCCCACCATTAAAGAGATACAAATTAATGTTCTAGTCATGTTTTCATGTTTTATGGATTAGGTTAGTAGTAAAGCCATAGGACCTATGTGGATTAAAAAAATAATAATCATAATAAGATCCAGTTTCTGGATGAGGAAAACTGAGACCCAGTCCCTTAGTGATTGTGGGCACTCAGGTTGCTACTATCTGTGAGGACTGACAAGGTACCCCACCAGCGCCAGTCTCAGACAGCTCTCTATCTTGTTCAATTTTGTTCAATTGTTCAATTGCTATTCTTCTTTTAAAATTTCACACATTCAAATTACAAATGAAACACTTGTTCACTGTAATAATTCAAAAGGCAGAGATTTTTTTTTTATTCAATATTTTATTTATCTGAGAGAGAAAAGAGTGAGTACACATGCACCTGCGCACAAGTCAGGGGAAGGGCAGAGGGATAGAGAGAAGCAGAGTCCCCGAATAGCAGGGAGCCTGACTTGGGACTCCATCCCAGGACCCTGAGATCACAACCAGAGCTGAAGGCAGACACTCAAACGACTGAGTCACCATGGCACCGCAAAAGGTAGAAATATATCAAAAGAGAAATTAATGGTTATTATCACCATCACCAACACTGCTTACTCTATGGCCGGCAGCACCTCATTTTTGTACCCTTTCTTTCCTTGTACACCTATGAGTCAACATAAAATAAGTTGCCTCTATACATGTCATTATTTCCTTCTTCAGATAAGGTAAGTATATATATTGGGGCTATCCTTCCAGATTAATACTTATAAATCTACTTCACTTTTTAGTGCTCTCTTGGTAGTGGTTAGTAGGAGTTTATCATTATGTATTAACTACTCATCTGATTGATGAATATCGCAATTGGTTTTATATTTTTGCTAGTCCAAATGTGTTGGGATAGTATTTTGAGATACTTGTGCCACATTTCCTTTTTTCCTCCCTCCCAAATATAAACAAGGACCCTATATTCATTGCTTCAGCAAAGGCATAGAAGACAGGAAACAGAAGAACCCAGAAGATGCTGTTATGGAGTGACTGCGTTGAAGCCTTAACCCCCAGTGTGACTGTATTTGGATATGGGGCTTCTAAAGAAGTAATTAAGGTTAAATGAGGGCATAAGAGTTTGGGCTCTGATTCAAAAGGATTAGTATCCTAATAAGAAGAGAGAATGCTTGCTTATTTTCTCCTCACCTGGGCATACCAAGGAAAGGTCATGTTGGAGACAGTGAGCCGGCTGCCATCTGTAAGCCGGGAAAAGTTCCTGCTAGAAACCCAACTGCAGGACCTTGATGTGGGACTTCCAGTCTCCAGAACTATGAGGGAATAAATTTCTGATATGTAAGCCACCCTGTCTATGGTATTTCGTTAGGGTAGCCTGTGTAGACTGAGGAGGCCCTAATTCTCTAAGCCCCAGCAAGGAAAATAATACATTATTATAAATAGAATCTTCTGGCCAGAAACATAAAGTCGGGTCTTCATCAAAATATGGTAAACAGGGGCGCCAGGGTGGCTCAGTGGGTTAGGCCACTGCCTTCAGCTCAGGTCATGACTTTAGGGTCCTGGGATCGAGTCCCGCATCGGGCTCTCTGGAGCCTGCTTCCCTCTCTCTTTCTCTCTCTCTGCCTGCCTCTCCATCTACTTGTGATCTCTCTCTCTGTCAAATAAATAAAATCTTTAAAAAAAAAATATGGTAAACATTTTCTGGGCAGAGCTGGGTGGACAATGAGACCATCTCAGAACGTGGCTGGGGAAATACGGCTATCCCCTGTGATGACCTGCAGCCTCCTGGAACAGCAATATGTGATGAAGAGATGGCGGAAACGTGCTATCACCCCAGTATTTTTTCCATCCTACAGAATCCCATGTTTCCAACTGCTGGCTCTGTTGGTCACCTGCAGTTTCTTTTCTCGGAATGGCTCTTCATAACTTTTTCTCTTTGTCATCAACTTTGTGTTAGGAAGAGCAATCCTTTGATATGTCAGATACGCTTTCTCCAATGTCTCATGATAATGCATATGATGTTTATTGCCACGCATCTTTAAAATCTGTGTCAGGAGATTGACTACTGTTTTCTTAATAGCTTTTGGCTTTTTGAGTAAGAGAGTCATCCCTGCACTCAAGCAATCCAAATATTCTTTAAAGTTTGATTCTAATACTATATGGTTTTATCTTTTTATACTGAGATTCCAACGGGATTTATTCATATGTGAAAAGCAGGATTCCAACTTTATTTTCTTTCAAAGGAAAAAGCAATTTTCTGAATGAGTTACTGAAGAATTTCCTTTCTCTAGTGATTTGCAATGTAACCTTTAACGAATATTAAGTTTTCATAGATATTTGTATCTCTTTCTGGAGTGATCTATTTATTTTTTGTTTTGTTACTACATACATTAGTTATAGTACATACATTTGTTAGTGTATATATATATATAATATATTTATATATTATATATATTATATATAATATATTATATTATATATTTATATTATATATATATAATATATTTATTATATATATATATCACCTTTTCCTTATCCATTCACCCAAAAAAGTTCATTTAGGTTTGTTTCCAGACCTTGGCTATTGTGAATAATGCAGCAAACAACATGTGGCTGCAGAAATCTCTTTGAGGTAGTGATGTCATTTTCTTCAAATGTATACCCAAAAGTGGGATTGCCAGATCATCTAGTAGTTCTATTTTTTAAGTTTCTTGAGGAACCTCCATTTGGTTTTCCATAGGGTTTATACCAATTTACATTGCCCTCAAAATTGCACAAGTGTTCTTATTTCTCCACTTTCTCACCAACACTTGCTATCTCTTATCTTTTCATGTACCTGTTGACTGTTTATATGTCTTTTTGGAAAATGTCTATTCAGGTGCTCTGCCCATCTATTTTTCTTTCTGGGCTCCCCCAACTCTTAGAACTTTTAAATAAAGTCTTTCTACTGAATGCTCATTCCTATCTGTCTGGCCCCATATGTTGTTAACTTCTAATACCCATTTTTAAATCAAATTATTTATTTTTCTGCTTTGAGTTGTATGAGTTCCTTATATATTTTGAATATTAATCTTTTATCAGATGATTTGCAAATATTTTCTCCCATTCCATAGCTTGATTTTTAATTTGTTGATTGTTTCTTTTGCTATGCTGAAGTTTTTAGCTTGATGTAGTTTCAACTTATTTATTTTTGGTTTTGTTACTTGTGCATTTGGTGTCATATCCAAGATTTAAGCCTTTAATCCATTTTGAATTATTTTTTTCAGTGGTATAACATAGGAGTCCACTTTCTTTTATTATTATTATTTTTAAATATTTTCTTTATTTATTAGAGAGAGAAAGAGAAAGAGAGCATGAGCAGGGGAAAGGACAGAGAGAGAAGAAGCAGCAGACTCCCCACTGAGCAGGAAGCCCAAATTGAGGCTCGATCCCAAGACCCCGGGATTATGACCTGATCAGAAGGCAGATACTTAACTGACTGAGCCACCCAGGTGCACCCATAGGAGTCTATTTCATTCCTTTTCATGTGAATATCCAATTTTCTCAGCACCATTTACAGAGGAGACTATCTTTTCTTTCTTTTTTTTTAAGATTTTATTTATTTATTTGACAGAGATCATAAGTAGGCAGAGAGGCAGGCAGAGAGAGAGAGAGGAGGAAGCAGGCTCCCCACTGAGCAGAGAGCCCGATGTGTGGCTCGATCATCACCTGAGCCGAAGGCAGAGGCTTTAACCCACTGAGCCATCCAGGCACCCCCCGAGACTATCTTTTCTTTATTGAGTATTTTTGACTCCTTTGTCAAATATTAGCTGTGGATTTATTTCTGAGCTCTTGATTCTGTTCCATTGATGTGTCTCTATTTAATGGAGCACCATATTGTTTTGATTACCATAGTTTTGTAATATAATTTAAAATCAGGAAGCATGATGCCTCCAGGTTTGCTCTTCTTTCTCAGGATTACTTCTGGTGTTCCGGGTTTTTATGTGGTTCTGTACAAATTTTAGAATTTTTTTTTTCTATCTCTGAAAAATACCATTGCGATTTGGTAGAGATTGCATTGAATTTATAGATGGTTTTAGTAGTTGGACATTTTAACAATATTAATCCTGATCCACAAATATAGAATGTCTTTCCATTCATTTGTGCCTTCTTCAATTTCTTTCATCAATATCTTATAATTTTCAGCATACAGGTCTTTCACTTTCTTGGTTAAATCCAGTTCCAAGTATTTTATATTTTTTGATATTATCATAAGTAGCATTGTTTTCTATATTTCTTTCTCAGTTTGTTCTTAGCATATAGAAAGGCAACTGATTTTTGTATGTTGGTTTTGTGTCCTGCAGCTTTTTTAAAAAAGATTTTATTTATTCATTTGAGAAAGAGAAAGAGACAGAGATAAACAACACAAACAGAAGGAGAGGCAGAGAGAGGAGAAGCAGACTCCCCACCGAGCTGGGAAACCAACATGAAGCTCCATCCCAGGACCTGAAGATCATGACCTGAGCCAACAGCAGATGCTTAACCATCTGAGCCACCCAGGTGCCCCTTGCAACTTTTTTTTTTTTTTAAGATTTATTTATTTACTTGAGAGAAAGAGACAATGCAAGGAAAGGGGCAGAGAAAGAGGCAGAAAAAATCTTAAGCAGATTCCATGCTGAGATCAAAACCTGAGCTGAAACCAAGAGTCCAAGGCTTAACCAACTGCACTACCTAGGTTCTGTGTATCTTGCAACTTTACTAAATTTGTTCATTAGATGTAACATTTTTGGTGTTAGGATTTTCTATATATAAAATTGTATCATCTGCAAACAGAAGCAATGTTATATCTTTTTTTTTTTTAATTTGGTAGCTTTTGTTTCTTTTTCTTGACAATTGCTCTTGCTTGGACTCTAAGTACTATGTTAAATATAAGTGATGAGAGTGGGAACCATTGTCTTATTCCTGAACTTAGAGGAAAGACTTTCAAGCGTTCATGATTGAGTGCAATGTTAGCTGTGGGTTCATCATTCATGTCCTTCATTATGTTAAAGTACATCCTTCTATACACAATTTATTGACAGTTTTTATCATAAAAGGACTTAGAATTTTTTCAAGTACTTCTTCTGTAGTTATTAAGATAATCATATTATTTTAATGCACATGTACATTCATTGACTTGTGTATATTGAAACATCTTTGCATCTCAGGATAAATCCCATTGGACCGTGGTGTATGATCCCTTTAACATGCTATTAAATTTGTTTGCTAGTATTTTGTTGATAATTTTTACAACTATATTCATTAGGGATATTGGCCTATAGTTTTCTTTTCTTGCAATGTTTTTATTTGGATTTGATATTGGGATAATGCTGGCCTGGTAAAATGAGTTTGTGTTTCCTCCTCTTTAATTTTTTGGAAGAGTTTGAGAAGGATTGGCATTAACTCATCTTAAATATTTGGGAGAATTCACCAGTGAAATCAGCTGGTTCTGGCCTTGTGTGTTGTGATGTTTTTAATTATTGATTCAATCTCCTAATTAGTAATTGGCCTGTTCAGATTTTCTATTACTTCATGATTCAATCTTGGTAGTTTATATGTTTTAGGAGTTTATCCATTTCTTCTAGGTCATCCAATTTGTTGGCCTATAATTGTTTACGGTAATCTCTTATTATGATCCTTTGTATTTTTGTGCTACCCATTGTAATGTCTTTTCTTTGTTTCTGCTTTTAATTATTTTAGTTTCTTCTTTCTCCTCCTCTCTCTCTGTTTTCTTTTCAAATAAATAGCACTTAGTTTCACTGATCTTTTCTACTGCCTTTTTAGTCTCTATTTCATTTCTTTCTGCTCTGATTTTTGTTATTCCCTTCCTTCCACTAACTCTCAGCTTAATTTGTTCTTCTTTTTCTTGATCCTTGAGGTGTAAGTTAGATTTTTCATTTGAGATCTTTTCTTTCTTTCCTTCCTTCCTTCCTTCTTCCCTCCCTTTCTTTCTTTTTCCAGTGTAGGGGTTTATTGCTATAAAGTTCCCTCTTAAAATTGCTTTGATTGGGGTGCCTGGGTGGCTCTGTTGGATAACCATCTGTTTTGGCTCAGGTCATGATCCCAGGGTCCTAGGATTGAGCCCCCCACTGAGTCCTCCATCAAGCCCTGCACAGGGCTCACTGCTCAGTGGGGAGCCTGCTTCTCCAGTTCCCTCTGCTGCTCCCCCTGCTCCTGCTCTCTCACTCTCTCTCTGTCTAATAAATAAAATGAAAATCTTTTTTAAAAATTGCTTTGGCTGCATCCCTTAAGTTTTGGTATGTTGTGTTTCCATTTTCATTTATCTCAAGATCTTTATTTCCCTTTTGCTTTCTCCTTTGACCTATAGTTTCTTGAAGAGTGTGTTGTTTAATTTCTACATATTTATGGATTTTCAGGATTTTCTCCTGTTATTGATTTCTAGCTTCATCCTGTTGTGGTTGGAAAATTTTATAGTGCAAAACTTGGCAGTTTTGTTTTTTGTTTTTTTCTTTTGTAATGGAAGTGCTTGACTTAAGCTTTGACTGCTGAGGCATCCACTTCAAAGATGGCTATCTGGAATAAACACATTGCAAGCCCCAAAACCAGATGAAGAGCCAGATCACCTCTCCATACTGAGGCTCCTTTGTTTTAGAGATCTTGGTTGATTCAAACAACTATTTGGACCACTTGTTTTTCCCACCTTCCGATGCTTTAAGTCCCTGCTCTTATGTTTTAAATTCACCAATAAAAAGTGAGCCTGCAGAGCCCAAAGCTGCCACCCTGGACCCCAATAAAAACTGAACCTCAGACCCATGCGTATTTTCTCTTTCTATGCCTATGACCTCACTGTGTTGTGTAATTTTCAGGTCCTCTAAGTAATAAACCTTCAGTTTTTTTCAAGATTTTTTGATGTTTACTTCTGAAGGGCATTTTGCAATCATCCTAAGAACCACATGTGCCGGTTTAATTATAACATTGATTATTGATAGGCTGAGACTGGCCCAAAACATTTGATATGATTCCAGTCTTTTTGAATTTGCTAAGACTTGTTTTGTGAACTACCATATCATCTATCTCAGTCTACTCTAATGTGTCTTAGAGAAAATATTTAGGGGTTTAAATTTTGAGGAGATCTATGAGCTTAATGAGCTTAGATGTCCAATTCTCATCCCAGATTTGGGAAGTTCTCACCTATCATTTCTTTATTTTTATTTTTTTATAGATTTTATTTATTTCTTTGAGAGAGAGAGAGAGAGAATAAGCAGGGGGAGCACAGAGGGAAAGGAAGAAGCAGAATCCCTCTTGAGCAGGACCCAGGGATTATGACCTCAATCTCAGGACCCAGGGATTATGACCTGATCCAAAGGCAGATGCTTAATTGACTGAGACACCCAGGTGCTCCTCACCCATTATTTCTTTAAATAAGCTTCTGTCCCTTTCTCCCCCTCTTCTTCTGGGACACCAGTAATGCACAGATTATTTCTTCTAATGGTAACCCATTATTCATGTAGGCTTTTTTTTTATTCTTTCCTTTTTTTAAAATTTGTTCTCTGACTGGATAATTTCAAGTGATGTTTTCTACTTCATAGACTCTTTCTTCTGGTTGATCCAGGCTGATGTTGATGCTTTCTATTGCATTTTCCACTTCATTCTTTGTATTCTTTAGTACAGAATTTTTTAAATTATTTTTTAAATTTTTATCTCTCTGTTAAACTTATCATTTTTCATGTATTGTTATCCTGATATCATTGAATTGTCTTGCTATGTTTCTTTTTAGTTCACCGAGCTTCTTTAAAATAACATTTTTAATTTTTTTCAGACAAATCACAGATTTCAACTTCTTTGGGGTCAGTCACTGGAAAGTTATTGTGCTCCTTTGTTGGTGACACATTTCCTTGATACTTCATGCTCCTTGATGTCTTGCATTTTTGTCTTCACATTTTGAGGAAGCAGTCACTTCTTCCAGTTTTAATTGACTAATTTCTGGAGAGGAATATCTTCCTTTAGCCCTATTAGGGATTCTGAGGCTTTCTCATATCTTTTCTATAGCTTCACTGCTCCACAGTTCCTGTTCTCTCCCATGGGCGGGGGTGGGAAGCGACCTAAGATTGTATGCCTTCTTTCAGTCTCCCAAAGCCAGACTGAGTGCTGACAATCTCTCATCTGCTTGTTTTTTCTAGGATGGTGCTGAAAGTTCAGATTTGGGTGTTTTCTCTAATCCTGAATAGTTAGGCTAACTTTTTTTGCATGTGCTTACCAGCTGTCTGCAAAGGCTCACTCTTACCACCATCAGAAGTATGCATGGGGAGTCAGCCACAGGGTGATGGGATAGGTGGAGGAGGCACACAGAGCATTGGTACCTGTGAGCCAGCTGGGGATCTGCAGGCAAGGCAACTTTAGAAGCTTATGAACAGGCCTCCTGATGGATCTATAAAGCAGTTAGTAGGAGTTACATCTCTTTGATATATTCCAATCTGAGTCCCACCTGCTATTCCCCCCAACTGTTCACCACCTCTAGTCATGCAGTTCATGACTCAATATTCTGGATGGGCAAGAATGAAGTGGGTCTCTTTTGCAGCATACTACACACTTGGTAAAGCTGGATGCTCATTCATATGCTCTCACTTTCCCCATGAAAGAAAACACCCCGTAAGAAGGTCTCTCTTGGCATTGAACTCTGCTGCCTTGGGAAAGAGGTGACACTTTTAAAGGCAAACATTTTTTACTCGCTTCACTGTGTCCAATCTCAGCTATTTTTTTCTCCAAGTGTGTACTGGTCTTTCTCCATTGGACTCGTGGACTTTTGCAGAGGCACTCTTGTCCAAGGGCTGATTGTCAAAATCAGTGTTCTTTGAGGGAAGATAGTAGAAAATTCTTATTTCACCACGATCATAATGTCATTCCTCTCTGGCAATGATTTATAGTTTTCACTGTACAAAGTTTGTACTTCTTTTCTTAAATTTATTTGTCAGTATTAGTTGATTCCTTCTGATGTCATTATACATGGAATGATTTTCTTAGTTTTATTTTTGGATTGCTTTTTGCTAGGATGTAGAAATAAAATTGATTTTTATATAGAGATTATGTATTCTGAAGCCTTTCCAAATTCACTTATTAGCTCCAACACTTTGTGAGTGTGTGGATTTCTTTTTTTTTTTTTTTTAAAGATTTAATTTATTTATTTGTCAGAGAGAGAGAGAGAGCAAGCACAGGCAGACAGAGTGGCAGGCAGAGGCAGAAGGAGAAGCAGGCTCCCCACAGAGCAAGGAGCCCGATGTGGGACTCGATCCCAGGACGCTGGGATCATGACCTGAGCCGAAGGCAGCTGCTTAACCAACTGAGCCACCCAGGCGTCCCGATTTCTTAAGATGTTCTATAGACATATACATCTCAGAATGAAGATAATTTCACTTCTTTGTTTCTGATTTGGAAGTCTATTATTTATTTTTCTTGCATAGTTGCTCTTACTAGAACCTCTAGTATAATATTTTTTTTAATTTTATTTTTTATAAACATATAATATATTTTTATCCCCAGGGGTACAGGTCTGTGAATTGCAAGGTTTACACACTTCACAGCACTCACCATAGCACATACCCTCCCCAATGTCCATAACCCAACCCCCCCAACCCCCCTCCCCCCATCAACCCTCAGTTTGTTTTGTGAGATTAAGAGTCACTTATGGGGGGCGCCTGGGTGGCTCAGTGGGTTAAGCCTCTGCCTTCGGCTCAGGTCATGATCCCAGAGTCATGGGATCGAGCCCCACATCAGGCTCTCTGCTCGGCAGGGAGCCTGCTTCCCCCGCTCTCTCTCTGCCTGCCTCTCTGCCTGCTTGTGATCTCTCTCTCTCTCTCTCTCTCTGTCAAATAAATAAATTAAATCTTTAAAAAAAAGTCACTAATGGTTTGTCTCCCTCCCAATCCCATCTTGTTTCATTTACTCTTCTCCTACCCCCTTAATCCCCCAAGTTGCATCTCCTCTCCCTCATATCAGGGAGATCATATGATAGTTGTCTTTCTCCGATTGACTTATTTCGCTAAGCATGATACCCTCTAGTTCCATCCACGTCATCGCAAATAGCAAGATTTCATTTCTTTTGATGGATGCATAGTATTCCATTGTGTATATATACCACATCTTCTTTATCCATTCGTCTGTTGATGGACATCTAGGTTCTTTCCATAGTTTGGCTATTGTGGACATTGCTGCTATAAACATTCGGGTGCATGTGCCCCTTCGGATCACTACGTTTGTATCTTTAGGGTAAATACCCAGCAGTGCAATTGCTGGGCCATAGGGTAGTTCTATTTTCAACATTTTGAGGAACCTCCATGCTGTTTTCCAGAGTGGTTGCACCAGCTTGCATTCCCACCAACAGTGTAGGAGGGTTCCCCTTTCTCCGCATCCTCGCCAGCATCTGTCATTTCCTGACTTGTTAATTTTAGCCATTCTGACTGGTGTGAGGTAATATCTCATTGTGGTTTTGATTTGTATTTCCCTGATGCCGAGTGATATGGAGCACTTTTTCATGTGTCTGTTGGCCATCTGGATGTCTTCTTTGCAGAAATGTCTGTTCATGTCCTCTGCCCATTTCTTGATTGGATTATTTGTTCTTTGGGTGTTGAGTTTGCTAAGTTCTTTATAGATTTTGGACACTAGCCTTTATCTGATATGTCGTTTGCAAATATCTTCTCCCATTCTGTCAGTTGTCTTTTGGTTTTGTTAACTGTTTCCTTTGCTGTGCAAAAGTTCTTGATCTTGATAAAATCCCAATAGTTCATTTTTGCCCTTGCTTCCCTTGCCTTTGGCGATGTTCCTAGGAAGATGTTGCTGCAGCTGAGGTCAAAGAGGTTGCTGCCTGTGTTCTCCTCAAGGATTTTGATGGATTCCTTTCTCACATTGAGGTCCTTCATCCATTTTGAGTCTATTTTCATGTGTGGTGTAAGGAAATGATCCAATTTCATTTTTTCTGCATGTGGCTGTCCAATTTTCCCAACACCATTTATTGAAGAGGCTGTCTTTGTTCCATTGGACATTCTTTCCTGCTTTGTCGAGGATGAGTTGACCATAGAGTTGAGGGTCTATTTCTGGGCTCTCTATTCTGTGCCATTGATCTATGTGTCTGTTTTTGTGCCAGTACCATGCTGTCTTGATGATGACAGCTTTGTAATAGAGCTTGAAGTCCGGGATTGTGATGCCACCAACTTTGGCTTTCTTTTTCAATATTCCTTTGGCTATTTGAGGTCTTTTCTGGTTCCATATAAATTTTAGGATTATTTGTTCCATTTCTTTGAAAAAAATGGATGGTACTTTGATAGGAATTGCATTAAATGTGTAGATTGCTTTAGGTAGCATAGACATTTTCACAATATTTATTCTTCCAATCCAGGAGCATGGAACATTTTTCCATTTCTTTGTGTCTTCCTCAATTTCTTTCATGAGTACTTTATAGTTTTCTGTGTATAGATTCTTAGTCTCTTTGGTTAGGTTTATTCCTAGGTATCTTATAGTTTTGGGTGCAATTGTAAATGGGATGGACTCCTTAATTTCTCTTTCTTCTGTCTTGTTGTTGGTGTAGAGAAATGCAACTGATTTCTGTGCATTGATTTTATATCCTGACACTTTACTGAATTCCTGTACAAGTTCTAGCAGTTTTGGAGTGGAGTCTTTTGGGTTTTCCCACATAGAGTACCATATCATCTGCGAAGAGTGATAGTTTGATTTCTTCTTTGCCGATTTGGATGCCTTTAATTTCCTTTTGTTGTCTGATTGCTGAGGCTAGGACTTCTAGTACTATGTTGAATAGCAGTGGTGATAACGGACATCCCTACCATGTTCCTGACCTTAGCGGAAAAGCTTTCAGTTTTTCTCCATTGAGAATGATATTTGCGGTGGGTTTTTCATAGATGGCTTTGATAATATTGAGGTATGTGCCGTCTATCCCTTCACTTTGAAGAGTTTTGATCAGGAAGGGATGCTGTACTTTGTCAAATGCTTTTTCAGCATCTATGGAGAGTATCATATGGTTCTTGTTCTTTCTTTTATTAATGTGTTGTATCACATTGATTGATTTGCGGATGTTGAACCAACCTTGCAGCCCTGGAATAAATCCCACTTGGTCGTGGTGAATAATCCTTTTAATGTACTGTTGAATCCTATTGACTAGTATTTTGGTGAGAATTTTTGCATCTGTGTTCATCAAGGATATTGGTCTGTAGTTCTCTTTTTTGATGGGAACCTTGTCTGGTTTTGGGATCAAGGTGATGCTGGCCTCATAAAATGAGTTTGGAAGTTTTCCTTCCATTTCTATTTTTTGGAACAGTTTCAGGAGAATAGGAATTGGTTCTTCTTTAAATGTTTGGTAGAATTCCCCCGGGAAGCCATCTGGCCCTGGGCTTTTGTTTGTTTGGAGATTTTTGATGACTGTTTCAATCTCCTTACTGGTTATGGGTCTGTTCAGGCTTTCTATTTCTTCCTGGTTCAGTTGTGGTAGTTTATATGTCTCTAGGAATGCCTCCATTTCTTCCAGATTATCAAATTTGTTGGCATAGAGTTGCTCATAGTATGTTCTTATAATTGTCTATATTTCTTTGGTGTTAGTTGTGATCTCTCCTCTTTCATTCATGATTTTATTTATTTGGGTCCTTTCTCTTTTCTTTTTGATAAGTCTGGCCAGGAGTTTATCAATCGTATTAATTCTTTCAAAGAACCGCTCCTAGTTTCGTTGATTTGTTCTATTGTTTTTTCGGTTTCTATTTCATTGATTTCTGCTCTGATCTTTATGATTTCTCTTCTCCTGCTGGGTTTAGGCTTTCTTTCTTGTTCTTTCTCCAGCTCCTTTAGGTGTAGGGTTAGGATGTGGTCCTGAGACCTTTCTTGTTTCTTGAGGAAGGCTTGTACCGCTATATATTTTCCTCTCAGGACTGCCTTTGTTGTGTCCCACAGATTTTGAACCGTTGTGTTTTCATTATCATTTGTTTCCATGAATTTTTTCAATTCTTCTTTAATTTCCTGGTTGACCCATTCATTCTTTAGAAGGATGCTGTTTAGTCTCCATGTATTTGGGTTCTTTCCAAATTTCGTCTTGTGATTGAGTTCTAGCTTCAGAGCATTGTGGTCTGAGAATATGCAGGGAATGATTCTAATCTTTTGATACTGGTTGAGACCAGATTTAGGACCTAGGATGTGATCTATTCTGGAGAATGTTCCATGTGCACTAGAGAAGAATGTGTATTCTGTTGCTTTGGGATGAAATGTTCTGAATATATCTGTGATGTCCATCTGGTCCAGTGTGTCATTTAAGGCCTTGATTTCCTTGTTGCCCTTTTGCTTGGATGATCTGTGCATTTCAGTGAGGGGAGTGTTAAAGTCCCCTACTATTATTGTAATATTGTTGATGTGTTTCTTTGATTTTGTTATTAATTGGTTTATATAGTTGGCTGCTCCCACGTTAGAGGCATAGATATTTAAAATTGTTAGATTTTCTTGTTGGACAGATCCTTTTTGTATGATATAGTGTCCTTCCTCATCTCTTATTATAGTCTTTGGCTTAAATAATTGATCTGATACAAGGATTGCCACTCCTGCTTTCTTCTGATGTCCATTAGCATGGTAAATTCTTTTCACCCCCTCACTTTAAATCTGGAGATGTCTTCAGGTTTAAAATGAATTTCTTGTAGGCAACATATAGATGGGTTTTGTTTTTTTATCCATTCTGATACCCTGTGTCTTTTGATTGGGGCATTTAGCCCATTAACATTCAGGGTAACTATTGACAGATATGAATTTAGTGCCATTGCATTGCCTGTAAGGTGACTGTTATTGTATATTGTTTCTGTTCCTTTCTGATCTACTACTTTTAGGGTCTCTCTTTGCTTAGAGGACCCCTTTCAATATTTCCTGTAGAGCTGGCTTGGTATTTGCAAATTCTTTCAGTTTTTGTTTGTCCTGGAAGCTTTTAATCTCTCCTTCTATTTTCAATGATAGCCTAGCTGGATATAGTATTCTTGGCTGCATGGTTTTCTCGTTTAGTGCTCTGAATATATCATGCCAGCTCTTTCTGGCCTGCCAGGTCTGTGGATAAGTCTGCTGCCAATCTAATATTTTTACCATTGTATGTTACAGACTTCTTTTCCTGGGCTGCTTTCAGGATTTTCTCTTTGTCACTAAGACTTGTAAATTTTACTATTAGGTGATGGGGTGTGGACCTATTCTTATTGATTTTGAGGGGGGTTCTCTGAACCTCCTGGATTTTGATGCTTGTTCCCTTTGCCATATTGGGGAAATTCTCTCCAATAATTCTCTCCAACATACCTTCTGCTCCCCTCTCTGTTTCCTCTTCTTCTGGAATCCCAATTATTCTAATGTTGTTTGTCTTATGGTGTCACTTATCTCTCGTATTCTCCCCTCGTGGTCCAGTAGCTGTTTGTCCCTCTTTTGCTCAGCTTCTTTATTCTCTGTCATTTGGTCTTCTATATCTCTGATTCTTTCTTCTGCCTCATTTATCCTAGCAGTGAGAGCCTCCATTTTTGATTGCACCTCATTAATAGCTTTTTTTATTTCAACTTGATTAGATTTTAGTTCTTTCATTTATCCAGAAAGGGCTTTTATATCTCCCAAGAGGGTTTCTCTAATATCTTCCATGCCTTTTTCGAGCCCGGCTAGAACCTTGAGAATCGTCATTCTGAACTCTAGATCTGACATATTACCAATGTCTGTATTGATTAGGTCCCCAGCCTTTGGTACTGCCTCTTGTTCTTTTTTTTGTGGTGAATTTTTCTGCCTTGTCATTTTGTCCAGATAAGAGTATATGAAGGAGCAAGTAAAATACTAAAAGGGTGGCAACAACCCCAGGAAAATATGCTTTAACCAAATCAGAAGAGATCCCATATCGTGAGGGGGGAGAAAGGGGATAAAAAGGTTCAGAAAGAAAAAAAAAAAAGAAACAATTAAAAAAAGAAAACCAATAAAGAAAAAATATAAAAAGGAAAAAAAATATATATATATTAGATAAACTAGTTAAAAAACGTTAAAAAAGAAAAGGGTAAAAGTTTAAAAAATTTAGCAGAAGAAGAGAAAAAAAATTGAAAAAGAAAAAAAATTAAATTAACTGTAAGGCTAAAGAATCATGGGGAGAAAGACATGAGTTCCGTGCTTTGCTTTCTCCTCCTCTGGAATTCCGCCGCTTTCCTTGGTATTGTAACTGCACTCCTTGGTGGGTGAACTTGGTTCTGGCTGGATTTCTTGTTGCTCTTCTGGGGGAGGGGCCTGTTGTAGTGATTCTCAAGTGTCTTTGCCCCAGGTGGAGTTGCACGGCCCTTACCAGGGGCCGGGCTGAGTAATCCGCTTGGGTTTGCTTTCGGAAGCTTTTGTTCCCTGAGCACTTTCTGTACAGTTCTGGAGGATGGGAATGAAGATGGCGGCTTCCCAGTCTCTGGCCCGGGAGAGCTGAGAGCCCGGGGCCCCACTCCTCAGTGCGCCGTCAGAGAACAGCGCCCAATTACTCCCGTCAACCTGCCTCCGGCTGCGCTCCGAGCTGACCGAGCCTGTGACTGGTTCAAGGTAACCCCGAGCTTAGAGCTCACTCCTCGGCTCTGTCTCTGTAGCTGGCTTCCCCGTTCTAATACCTGTAAGCTCTTCGACACTCAGACACCCCCGATCCTTCTGTGACCCTGCGGGAACTGAGGCTACGCTGACTCCGCATGGGCTTCACCCCGGTTAAGCCTCTGGAGCGATGTTCCTCAGCGGAACGACTTTGAAAATTCCTGATTTTGTGCTCCGTTGCTCCGCTGCTTGCCAGGAACTGGCCCCTCCCCCCACGGTCTATCTTCCCGTCACTTTGGGTTCACTTCTCCGCCAGTCCTACCTTTCAGAAAGTGTTTGATTTTCTGTTTCTAGAATTGCTGTTCTTCTTCTCTTCGATCTCCCGTTGGATTTGTAGGTGTTTGCAATCTTTAGATAAGCTTTCTAGCTGATCTCCCGCTACCTGAAATAGTCTCAGCCTGCTACTTCTCCACCATCTTTGACATTAAGTGTCCCTCTAGTATAATATTTAATTAGAGTGGCAGAAATGGACATTTTTGTCTTGTTTCTGATCTTAGGTAAATAGCTTTTAGTTTTTCACCATTACGTTTGATCTTAGCAGTACATAATATACTATTTTGACTATAGACATTTTAATATTTTGCAAGGTAAATCTCCACTGACTATTGTTTTTCAAATTTTTTTTTAAATTTTTTTATTTTTTTCAGCATAACAGTATTCATTATTTTTGCACCACACCCAGTGCTCCATGCAATCCGTGCCCTCTACAATACCCACCACCTGGTGCCCCCAACCTCCCACCTCCCACCCCTTCAAAATTCTCAGATCGTTTTTCAGAGTCCATAGTCTCTCATGGTTCACCTCCCCTTCCAATTTCCCTCAACTCCCTTCTCCTCTCCATCTCCCCTTGTCCTCCATGCTATTTGTTATGCTCCACAAATAAGTGAAACCATATGATAATTGACTCTCTCTGCTTGACTTATTTCACTCAGCATAATCTCTTCCAGTCCCGTCCATGTTGATACAAAACTTGGGTATTCATCCTTTCTTTTTTTTTTTTTTTACAGCTTTATAAACATATATTTTTATCCCCAGGGGTACAGGTCTGCGAATCGCCAGGTTTACACACTTCACAACACTCACCATAGCACATACCCTCCCCAATATCCATAAGCCCACTCCCTCCCCCAACCCCCTCCCCCCATCAACCCTCAGTTTGTTTTGTGAGATTAAGAGTCACTTATGGTTTGTCTCCCTCCCAATCCCATCTTGTTTCATTTACTCTTCTCCTACCCCCTCAACTCCCCATGTTGCATCTCCTCTCCCTCATATCAGGGAGATCATATGATAGTTGTCTTTCTCCGATTGACTTATTTCACTAAGGATGATACCCTCTAGTTCCATCCACGTCGTTGAAAATGGCAAGACTTCATTTCTTTTGATGGCTGCATAGTATTCCATTGTGTATATATACCACATCTTCTTTATCCATTCGTCTGTTGATGGACATCTAGGTTCTTTCCATAGTTTGGCTATTGTAGACATTGCTGCTATAAACATTCAGGTGCATGTGCCCCTTCAGATCACTACGTTTGTATCTTTAGGGTAAATACCCAGCCGTGCAATTGTAGGGTCATAGCGTAGTTCTATTTTCAACATTTTGAGGAACCTCCATGCTGTTTTCCAGAGTGGTTGCACCAGCTTGCATTCCCACCAACAGTGTAGGAGGGTTCCCCTTTCTCCGCATCCTCGCCAGCACCTGTCATTTCCTGACTTGTTAATTTTAGCCATTCTGACTGGTGTGAGGTGATATCTCATGGTGGTTTTGATTTCTATTTCCCTGATGCCGAGTGATATGGAGCACTTTTTCATGTGTCTGTTGGCCATCTGGATGTCTTCTTTGCAGAAATGTCTGTTCATGTCCTCTGCCCATTTCTTGATTGGATTATTTGTTCTTTGGGTGTTGAGTTTGCTAAGTTCTTTATAGATTTTGGACACTAGCCCTTTATCTGATAAGTCATTTGCAAATATCTTCTCCCATTCTGTCAGTTGTCTTTTGGTTTTGTTCACTGTTTCCTTTGCTGTGCAAAAGCTTTTGATCTTGATAAAATCCCAAAAGTTCATTTTTGCCCTTGCTTCCCTTGCCTTTGGTGATGTTCCTAGGAAGATGTTGCTGCGGCTGAGGTCGAAGAGGTTGCTGCCTGTGTTCTCCTCAAGGATTTTGATGGATTCCTTTCTCACATTGAGGTCCTTCATCCATTTTGAGTCTATTTTCGTGTGTGGTGTAAGGAAATGATCCAATTTCATTTTTCTGCATGTGGCTGTCCAATTTTCCCAACACCATTTATTGAAGAGGCTGTCTTTGTTCCATTGGACATTCTTTCCTGCTTTGTCAAAGATGAGTTGACCATAGAGTTGAGGGTCCATTTCTGGGCTCTCTATTCTGTTCCATTGATCTATGTGTCTGTTTTTGTGCCAGTACCATGCTGTCTTGATGATGACAGCTTTGTAATAGAGCTTGAAGTCCGGAATTGTGATGCCACCAACTTTGGCTTTCTTTTTCCTTTGGCTATTCGAGGTCTTTTCTGGTTCCATATAAATTTTAGGATTATTTGTTCCATTTCTTTGAAAAAAATGGATGGTACTTTGATAGGAATTGCATTCAATGTGTAGATTGCTTTAGGTAGCATAGACATTTTCACAATATTTATTCTTCCAATCCAGGAGCATGGAACATTTTTCCATTTCTTTGTGTCTTCCTCAATTTCTTTCATGAGTACTTTATAGTTTTCTGAGTATAGATTCTTAGTCTCTTTGGTTAGGTTTATTCCTAGGTATCTTATAGTTTTGGGTGCAATTGTAAATGGGATGGACTCCTTAATTTCTCTTTCTTCTGTCTTGTTGTTGGTGTAGAGAAATGCAACTGATTTCTGTGCATTGATTTTATATCCTGACACTTTACTGAATTCCTGTACAAGTTCTAGCAGTTTTGGAGTGGAGTCTTTTGGGTTTTCCACATAGAGTATCATATCATCTGCAAAGAGTGATAGTTTGACTTCTTAGAGACATATAAACTACCACGATTTGCCGATTTGGATGCCTTTAATTTCCTTTTGTTGTCTGATTGCTGAGGCTAGGACTTCTAGTACTATGTTGAATAGCAGTGGTGATAACGGACATCCCTACCATGTTCCTGACCTTAGCGGAAAAGCTTTCAGTTTTTCTCCATTGAGAATGATATTTGCGGTGGGTTTTTCATAGATGGCTTTGATTATATTGAGGTATGTGCAGTCTATCCCTACACTTTGAAGAGTTTTGATCAGGAAGGGATGCTGTACTTTGTCAAATGCTTTTTTAGCATCTATGGAGAGTATCATATGGTTCTTGTTCTTTCTTTTATTAATGTGTTGTATCACATTGATTGATTTGCGGATGTTGAACCAGCCTTGCAGCCCTGGAATAAATCCCACTTGGTCGTGGTGAATAATCCTTTTAATGTACTGTTGAATCCTATTGGCTAGTATTTTGGTGAGAATTTTTGCATCTGTGTTCATCAAGGATATTGGTCTGTAGTTCCCTTTTTTGTTGGGATCCTTGTCTGGTTTTGGGATCAAGGTGATGCTGGCCTCATAAAATGAGTTTGGAAGTTTTCCTTGCATTTCTACTTTTTGGAACAGTTTCAGGAGAATAGGAATTAGTTCTTTTTTAAATGTTTGGTAGAATTCCCCCGGGAAGCCATCTGGCCCTGGGCTTTTGTTTGTTTGGAGATTTTTGATGACTGTTTCAATCTCCTTACTGGTTATGGGTCTGTTCAGGCTTTCTATTTCTTCCTGGTTCAGTTGTGGTAGTTTATATGTCTCTAAGAATGCATCCATTTCTTCCAGATTGTCAAATTTGTTGGCGTAGAGTTGCTCATAGTATGTTCTTATAATTGTCTGTACTTTTGGTGTTCGTTGTGATCTCTCCTCTTTCATTCATGATTTTATTTATTTGGGTCCTTTCTCTTTTCTTTTTGATAAGTCTGGCCAGGGGTTTATCAATCTTATTAATTCTTTCAAAGAACCAGTTCCTAGTTTCGTTGATTTGTTCTATTGTTTTTTTGGTTTCTATTTCATTGATTTCTGCTCTAATCTTTATGATTTCTCTTCTCCTGCTGGGTTTAGTGTTTCTTTCTTGTTCTTTCTCCAGCTCCTTTAGGTGTAGGGTTAGGATGTGGTCCTGAGACCTTTCTTGTTTCTTGAGGAAGGCTTGTACCGCTATATATTTTCCTCTCAGGACTGCCTTTGTTGTGTCCCACAGATTCTGAACCGTTGTGTTTTCATTATCATTTGTTTCCATAAATTTTTTCAATTCTTCTTTAATTTCCTGGTTGACCCATTCATTCTTTAGAAGGATGCTGTTTAGTCCCCATGTATTTGGGTTCTTTCCAAATTTCCTCTTGTGATTGAGTTCTAGCTTTAGAGCATTGTGGTCTGAAAATATGCAGGGAATGATCCCAATCTTTTGATACCGGTTGAGACTTGATTTAGGACCAAGAATGTGATCTATTCTGGAGAATGTTCCATGTGCACTAGAGAAGAATGTGTATTCTGTTGCTTTGGGATGAAATGTTCTGAATATATCTGTGATGTCCATCTGGTCCAGTGTGTCATTTAAGGCCTTGATTTCCTTGTTGATCTTTTGCTTGGATGATCTGTCCATTTCAGTGAGGGGAGTGTTAAAATCCCCTACTATTATTGTATTCTTGCCGATGTGTTTCTTTGATTTTGTTATTAATTGGTTTATATAGTTGGCTGCTCCCACGTTAGGGGCATAGATATTTAAAATTGTTAGATCTTCTTATTGGACAGATCCTTTTTGTATGATATAGTGTCCTTCCTCATCTCTTATTATAGTCTTTGGGTTAAAATCTAATTGATCTGATATAAGGATTGCCACTCCTGCTTTCTTCTACTGTCCATTAGCATGGTAAATTCTTTTCCACCCCCTCACTTTAAACCTGGAGGTGTCTTCGGGTTTAAGATGAGTTTCTTGTAGGCAACATATAGATGGGTTTTGGTTTTTTATCCATTCTGATACCCTGTGTCTTTTGATTGGGGCATTTAGCCCATTAACATTCAGGGTAAGTATTGAGAGATATGAATTTAGTGCCATTGTATTGCCTGTAAGGTGACTGTTATTGTATATTGTCTCTGTTCCTTTCTGATCTACTACTTTTAGGGTCTCTCTTTGCTTAGAGGACCCCTTTCAATATTTCCTGTAGAGCTGGTTTGGTATTTGCAAATTCTTTCAGTTTTTGTTTGTCCTGGAAGCTTTTAATCTCTCTTTCTATTTTCAATGATAGCCTAGCTGGATATAGTATTCTTGGCTGCATGTTTTTCTCATTTAGTGCTCTGAATATATCATGCCAGCTCTTTCTGGCCTGCCAGGTCTCTGTGGATAACTCTGCTGCCAATCTAATATTTTTTTGAGGGGGGTTCTCTGAACTTCCTGAATTTTGATGCTTGTTCCCTTTGCCATATTGGGGAAATTCTCTCCAATAATTCTCTCCAATATACCTTCTGCTCCCCTCTCTGTTTCCTCTTCTTCTGGAATCCCAATTATTCTAATGTTGTTTCGTCTTATGGTGTCACTTATCTCTCGAATTCTCCCCTCGTGGTCCAGTAGCTGTTTGTCCCTCTTTTGCTCAGCTTCTTTATTCTCTGTCATTTGGTCTTCTATATCACTAATTCTTTCTTCTACCTCATTTATCCTAGCAGTGAGAGCCTCCATTTTTGATTGAACCTCATTAATAGCTTTTTTTAGAAAAAGCTTGGTTAGATTTTAGTTCTTTTATTTCTCCAGAAAGGGCTTTTATATCTCCCGAGAGGGTTGCTTTAATATCTTCCATGCCTTTTTCAAGCCCGGCTAGAACCTTGAGAATCGTCATTCTGAACTCTAGATCTGACATATTACCAATGTCTGTATTGATTAGGTCCCTAGCCTTTGGTACTGCCTCTTGTTCTTTTTTTTGTGGTGAATTTTTCCGCCTTGTCATTTTGTCCAGATAAGAGTATATGAAGGAGCAAGTAAAATACTAAAAGGGTGGCAACAACCCCAGGAAAATATGCTTTAGCCAAATCAGAAGAGATCCCGAATTGTGAGGGGGGGAGAAAGGGGATAAAAAGGGGTTCAGAAAGAAAGAAAAAAAAAAAAGAAACTATTAAAAAAAAAGAAAGCCGATAAAGAAAAAATATAAAAAGAGGAAAAAATATATATATATTAGATAAACTATTTAAAAAACGTTAAAAAAAGAAAACGGTAAAAGTTAAAAAAAATTTAGCAGAAGAATAGAAAAAGAAAAAAAAATTGAAAAAGAAAAAAAAATTAAATTAACTGCAAGGCTAAAAAATCATGGGGAGAAAGCCATGAGTTCCGTGCTTTGCTTTCTTCTCCTCTGGAATTCCGCCGTTCTCCTTGGTAGGTGAACTTGGTCCTGGCTGGTTTTCCCGTTGATCTTCTGGGGGAGGGCCCTGTTGTAGTGATTCTTAAGCGTCTTTGCCCCAGGCGGAGTTGCACCGCCCTTACCCGGGGCCGCACTGAGTAATCCGCTCGGGTTTGCTTTCGGGAGCTTTTGTTCCCTGAGCGCTTTCCGTAGAGTTCCAGAGGACGGGAATGAAGATGGCAGCCTCCTGGTCTCCGGCCCGGAGGAGCCGAGAGCCCGGGGCCCCACTCCTCAGTGCGCCCTCAGAGAACAGCGCCCAATGACTCCCGTCACCCTGGCCTCCGGCCGCGCTCCGAGCTGACCGAGCCTGCGACTGGTTCAAGGCAATCCCGAGCTGAGAGTCACTCCTCGGCTCTGTCTCTGTAGCCGGCTTCCCCATTCTAATACCGGTAAGCTCTGCGACACTCAGACACCCCCGATCCTTCTGCGACCCTGCGGGACCTGAGGCCGCGCTGACCCCGCCTGGGCTTCACCCCAGTTAAGCCTCTGGAGTGATGTCCCTCAGCGGAACAGACTTTTAAAAGTCCTGATTTTGCTCCGTTGCTCTGCCGCTCGCCGGGAGCCGGCCCCTCCCCCCGCGGTCTATCTTCCCGTCGCTTTGGATTCACTTCTCCGCCAGTCCTACCTTGCAGAAAGTGGTTGATTTTCTGTTTCTGGAATTGCTGTTCTTCTCTTCAATCTCCCGTTGGATTTGTAGGTGTTTGCAATCTTTAGATAAGCTCTTTAGCTGATCTCCCGCTATCCAAAGTAGTCTCAGCCTGCTACTTCTCCGCCATCTTGACTCCTCCCTCTCCCATCCTCCATTTTCCTCAAATTTTTAATATATGTTTCCACATTTATTTTTCCATATAAAGTTTAAAATCAGCATATCATCTGCAAAAATCCAGGGGGTTCTGATTGCATTTATTGTATATTCAATGTGATAAAAAAATATTTTAATGGCATTAACCTGGCATGAAGGAACATGTTACATAGTCTGCCTCTTTTACCTTCTTAATTACCAATTTCAACTTTTCATCATATAAGTCTTATAACTTTATCAAAATTATTCATACATGAATCTACATTTTGTTATATTGAGAATGTAAGATCTTTCAAATTTATATTCAATGTATGACCAAGTGTTTACAACTACCCATTGGTTATCTTCTGCCTAGTCTTTACTTCAGTCAGGCTCTTCTGTTTCCATGGGACACTGAATTCTTCTTACTCCTAAACCTGTGCAATCACAGAAAATGATGAACATGCCCATTTATCAGCTTTGCCTGGGAATCAGATGACCACAGTAAGACTTTTTTTCTGACCCTACTGGTCATTTCCTTTGCTTGTCAAGCTTCTCCTCCAAAGATTCTGCTTTTCTTTGCTTGTTCTTCCTTTACCCTTTAACAGAGAATCCTTTTTCTTCAGTCTTGAGATGCTCAGATTTCCAAGATTGGAGTATTCTTCCTATCCCAGTATTCTTTCTTGCTAATTAAAGTCTATCTACTCTACATCCAGACTTTTTTTTTAAAGATTGTCTTTTTTAAAAAAAATTAATTTGAGAGAGATACAGAGACAGAGCAAGCACAAGCAGGGGAAGAAGCAGAGGGAGAGGGAGATGCAGGCTCCCTGCTGAGCTGGGAGCCCGACATGGGGCTTGATCCCTGGACCTGGAGATCATGACCTGAGCTGAAGGCAGATGCTTGGCCATCTGAGCCACCCAGGCACCCCAAACTTTTTTTGTTTTTTTTTTTTTTTACATTTGTATAATACTATATAGAATGAATATGAGTGGTATATATTATGTATGTATGTATGTATATAATAATATTTCGTATCTATCCACCATGCTGAAACTCTCAGTAGGGTAATACATTTTTTAAACTGAGCTTCTTTTTTCCCCCTCAGTATTCAGTGAAATACTAATTATCTGATAATCTTCAAATAATTAGCATTTATCTCTTCCAATATTTATACCAAGTATTTTTCTCTCTTGCCTTGTCACATTAGTGAGAATTGCCAAAACACTGTTGAATTGTAGTATTATTAGCAGGCATCCTCTCTGTTTCTCAATATGATGCAAAAGTCTATTGTATTACTCAATTTAATATATTAGTTGTGTTGTGTTGGTTTCTTCATATTAAGAAAATTTCCTTCCTTTTCTATTTTACTTTAGAGCTTTTTCATGTTAGTCAGAAGTGATTCTGAAGTTTTATCAAAGGTTGTTTTGATAAAATGTTTTAGTAATTTTGTATTTTCCAACAATTCGTTAATATAAAAATTTTATTGATAGAATACTAATGATAAAACTTCTTCAAATACCTGAAATAAACTTTATGGTGTACTCTTAATACACTGCTGGATTTTGTTTACAATTTTTTTTTTAGAATTTTCACATATTTGTAGAGTACCTGGATGGCCCAGTCAGTTAAGCATCTGACTTTTTATTTCAGTTCAGGTCATGATCTCATGATCTCATGAGATGGAACCCTGCTCTGGGCTCTCTGGAGAGTGTGGAGCCTGTGTAAGATTCTCTCTCTCCCTTTCCCTGTGGCCCTTCCCCTCTTCTCTCTCTCTCTCTCTCTCAAAAAAAAAAAAAAAAGAAAAGAAAGAAAAAAAAAGTATTTCCCCATATTTATAAGTAAAATTGGCCTATAATTTTTATTTTTGAATATTTTGTCTTTATCAGATTTTGGCGTAGGAAATACTCATACCTTGAGAAGCAGATAAAACCTACTATAAAATCACATTTAATTTTTTTTCAAATCCTTTATATTTGTTGGTCTGCTCCAAAAAAATCTTAAGAGACCATGATAACAGTGTTCAAATTGTTTAGGGTCTAGTATCAGAAGAGGGATTAAATTCTGAGAGTCTCTTTTCTTCATTTCCTATATTTACTTTTTAAAGATTGATTTATTTATTTTAGAGAGAGAGAGAGAGAGAGCACAAGCAGGGGGAGAGGAAATAGAGAGAGAATCTCAAGCAGACTCCCTGCTGAGCACCAGCCCGACGTGGGGATATCTCTTAACCACCGTGAGATTGTTACCTGAGCCTAAACCAAGAGTCTGATGCTCAACTGACTAAACTACCCAGATGCCCCTCTTCATCTCCTTTAATAACATCATTCTATGCAGGGCCTGATTTTCCAACTAATTCCTGACTAAACTACCCACACTTATTATTCTTCTGCTTTGGCTTTTTTTCTCAGTGTTATGTTGTTGGATTGTACTACATTGTTTTTCACATATGTGTATCATCCTCCAAAAGAGATTACTGTCAGTATAATTGTATTTGCAAGGCACGATTGCTTCCAAAATATTGCCACCATATGTTCTCTAAACGCTTTGCTGAATTAAAAAAAGATGTAATTATACAAAATAATTTTGTGGTTGATATTCTATTAGTATCAGACCACCTTCCCAAACAGTATTTATTTGCATCTTGTTCTTTCAATATCATTTTTCAAGAATATTTAATGGCACACGTTACATTGTTTTATAATTCAAGGTATGTATATCTGCTGCCCAAATTCAAGGATGAAGTCCAAGTCTTGTTAACTTTTTTACTTTTCATATGCATTGCAGCACTGGGCACACAATAGGTGACAATAAATGCTATGTGAATTAATAAGTTGGTTCTACATACCTCTGTAGTCAAGTCATGCATCATGAATAAATTGGAAAGAGTAAATGTGTTTATATACAGTGAAAATCATTTACTTGAAATAATAACTTAGCAACTGATATCATGAGTCCTGCATTCAAGACTCACCCAGAATACTGTTCAGCTTTACCACCGAATCCTTCCCTTAATAAAACAAACATTAACCAACTCAAAATAACATTTCTGTAAATATTCTAATAGGAAGTTTATTGACTTCTCATAAAAAATGTGTTTGAGGAGCTCAGATGGTTAAACATCCGCCTTTGGCTTAGGTCGTGATCTCAGGGACCTGGGATTGAGCCCTGCATCTGGCTCCCTGCTCAGCAAGGTGCCTGCTTTGCCTCTCTCTCTGCCTGCCTCTTTGCCTGCTTGTGATCTCTCTCTTTGTGTCAAATCAATAATAATTTATTTTTAAAAATGTGTTTGAATATAAAGAAATTAAGAATGTTTAATCATTTTGCTTTAGAACCCCCGTGAACAGCATATTGTTCTACTTTTACAAAGAAATATGCTAACTATTACTTGAAATGTGCTTTGCTGGCAAAATAAAACAAATTTAAAACACACACAGTGATGCAGATACACTAGCTGTTCTTAACTTCAGCATTTTGTCATATAATTGGATAATCCCATCTTCAAATATGAAGTTCACAGAGCTTTGTCATAACAAATGTTAATTCTAACGACAATTTTAAGGCCTCTGTTCTTTTTTTAAAAGATAATTATTCAAAATAAAATTATAATTCATTTTTAAGGAGAAGTTAAAGTTATGGTTGGGTATAATCCCTCAAAAAGTGTGACTAAAGCATTAGTAGGCACTAAAGAAAAAAAAAAGTAAAAGCCATGAAGCAAAAACCAGCATTTCTTGTTTATGTGGGAGGTAGAATTTATATGGATAGAAGACGATTGCTCCATTCCCAACAAAGAAAATAAGGGGCCACGAGACCTCTTTCTCTGGAACTACCCTCAAACAGGATAGATTCCTATATTTCTCCAGTATCTTAACAGTGATTATCATCTAGCCTTACTTGAAGGCAGAGGACAATGTGAAGACCCTAGACGGTAGTTATTAAACACACTAAAGGCAAAAGGCTCTCAGTGTGTAAGCACTGATAAGATATTAGAAGTACAGAGAGGACAGGATTTCAGTATCAGGAAGTATAAGCGTCTTTCTCCTGTCCTTAAATCTCCACTTAGCCACCTTCAATTCCAGCCAGGGTCAAAGAATGAAATCACTCCCTGGAGTACCCTTACAACTCCCAGCCCTCTGCCCAGCTCACTTGGTCAGATTCTCAGAGCTAAGCCATGATCTGCGGCTTCCTGTATCCATGTGCAGCTAATGCAAGTGGAGAAAAAGCACAACCATCCTGTGAGTCTCACTTCCATCCCAGCACCACTAACCACCGTGGGCCCTTATGGCTGCCTGGCAAATATATTAACTCATTTGTGTCCAACCTCCTCCCCTTATTTCATCATTTCTACTCTTTACAAGAGGAGTCTCTCTCTCTTAGCTAATGACTTCTGCTCCCTACCTCCCGGGAACGATGTCCTCTCTCACGTTCCACCACCCCCTGCTTCTGCCGCAGAGGCTGCTTCACTCCTGTTGCACAGAGTGCCTTCTGGTGCTCCAGGCCACTGTCACTTACCCATCCTTCTGAGCATGCGCTGCCTGGCTCCAACTGTCTCCTTTCTGCTGCATCAGCAGTTTCCTCCTCTCTTCTGTTTTTTCCCATCACTCCACAAATACGCTATCATTTCTCCCAACTTACAAAAAGAATCCTCGTACTCTTATTTCACTCTCCTGGTGATACTCCAGTTCTCTACTTCCTTCTCTAGCAAAATTCCTCAGTAGTGTTATATAGGCTTGCTCTTTCTGATTTATGTCCTCCTGCATTCTTTTGAAACTACTCTGGTGAGACTTTCATGCCCATCGCCTTAGCTGAACAACTCTGGTTAAGATCACTGATGGTTAATTCTTAGCAGTCATCTTCTCTGATGGGATAGCATTTAGCACAACTGATGACTTCTTTCTTGAAATCTTCTTCACTCTCCTGCACATTCTCCTGTAACATTGGCCACTTCTCAGGGCTTTCTTGGACTCTCACTATCTCTCTGACCCTGAACACGACACCTTGAACCTCCTCTGTTTTCTGATCATGATCAGAGAATCCCATTCTAGTCCAAAATGACCAGACTCTCTCATGTCTATGATTGTCCTAAAGTTCTTCCTTGAGCCCCAGACCCCTTTAGCGTGGTGTTTAACCAATTCCACTTGGGTACTTTTTGCACATCTTGAACTTAGAATGTCCAATATTAAGCTCTTCATTTTTCCTTCAAATCTGGTCTTTATAGCACCCCGTGCCTCCCACACCCCTCCCCAGACTGATGACAGCACAGATTGCCCAGGCCAAACACTTTAAATCACTCTTTATTCTTTGCTTTCTCTCCTACTCCTCATTCAATTTCTCTTGAAATTTTGTTGCTCCGGGCCACTGCATAAATCCAAAATCTGATCACTTTTTACCACCTTTTCTGTACTATATTGAATCCAGCCACCATCTTCTCTCTTCTGGAATATTGCTTAGATAACACCAAAGTTGGATTATCAAATAAGGCCTCCAAATCAAGTCTCCTTCAGTACCAAGTCTCATTAATAATAATTTCAGGAGTGTAACTACTTGTGAGATGGTACAAGCAGAGACCTTGAACTCTACTGTGAATCCTCTGGCCCCTTCCTTGATTGCCTTAGAAACTCTCAAGGCCATGGTAGCTAATTAGGTTTTAAGTGAGGGTTATAATAACTGAGAAACTAAATAAAATTAGTTTCATTAGGAAACTAATAATCACAGATGGAGTCATTTTGATAGTGAAAAATAACACGCATGACATAACCTGGGAGAGTCATATCCTATAAAATCCGTGAAGTCAAGGTTTGTTGACCACAAGCCATTGCTGAGAATGGTGCATCCTAGTGAAAGTACCCCGAAGATCAGGGTGGTTTTATTAGCACAAGCAACTTAGCATTTTTGCCAGGAGGTCTGTCCTGTTTGCAAGAAGAACAGACCTGATCATTGTCTCCTTTATGTGGCCCTCCAATCCCCATGTAAAGAGAGTGAATCGCAGACTTCCTGTTTTGCATAAATAAGACCTACCGATTTCACAATGGTAATATTTTTCAATGCACTCATTCTCTTGTCCTCGTCCTTGTCATCCCTCCAGTCTATTCTGAGCTAGCAACCAAACAGCTCTTTTCAAAAGCAAGCTCCAAGATGTCACTTCTCAGGCTTTGGCACTTGCTTTTCTTCCTGGGCTCATTGCTTCCTCCAGATGCACTCCAAGCTTACTCCCTTGCCAGCCTCAGTTTGAGATAGCTCCTCAAATGTCACTGCCCTGGCCACCCTACAGAAAACTGTAATTCCTGAACACAGTCACATGGCATGGCTCACCTCTCTTTGTAAGGTTTCCATGAGAACTTCACTGTCTAACATGTTACACGTTTTACTTACATGTCGTTTTTATTTTGGGGGTTGAGAATGCAGGCTCCATGAATCCAGTAGTGTGTGTGTGTGTGTGTGTGTGTGTGTGTGTGTGTGTGTGTGTCTGTTTTGTCTGTCTTATTCTCTTTATATACTCAGAACCTACCTGGAAATGTGTATCGTCTGTAGTAGGAATTCAATAACTATTTGTTGGGTCCATGAATAGGTTTTCCTGTTCTTCTTTTTAATTTCCTTTCAATGTGTGTTTTTTATTCTTGATAAAACTTGCTAGTAGTTTCATTGTGTTATTATTTCCTTAGAAAATCAGCTCTGAGTTTTATTCATTAATTCTTTTCATCTGCTTCCTAATGCATTGTTTTCTATGTTTATTACTTTTTTTAAGGTCCCTGTTTTTTCTGATTCTTGACTTATTGTCATCCTTTTTTAGGCCATATAAATATTTTATAATATTTGTATTATACATACAGAATATAATATACCTATCCCTCTGAGCATAATTTTAGCTATAGCCTTTTTGGTTTTTGTATAGAGTATTTATCTAATGTTCTGTAATTATAGGTTTTGTTGTTGTTGTTTTACTATTTTCCTTTTAAGCAGGAGTTGAGAAGGCTGGGCAAAATTTTTAGCATTTACAAAATTTACTGTTTTTCTGCCATCAATATACAAACAAGGGCAAGTGGCCAGAGACTATACATGTCCCATAGTAGGGAAAAGATTTATTGGAGAAGCCTCTTGGAGACAGAAGCAGAAAACAAATGTGCAGAAGTCCCCTTGCCTACTACATCCTAAGACAGCACATGGGGTTCTAGAAGGGCTGGATTTAACTCTGGATGATTTACTCCAACCCTTGGACCTGGAGCATTTAAACTTCACTTGGGGAAGTGCAGGCTTCTTCCCTAGTGTGACCAAGGGCCAGGACACACTACAAAGCATAGTGGCAACTGAGAATTTATGTCTGGCGGACTCAGGAGCCTCATTCCTTGGCAGGATTAGGGGCTGGGGGCCAAGTCTTTGGTTTGCAGCTAGATGTATAAGAATATCACTATTCATGGGGAAACAACTAGTCTCTCTCCTGGTATGATTGAAGACGGAGTCCAAACCTATCATTGTCCAGGATTGATTGCCGAAGCACTGGGCTGAAGCCATTTTCCATGATCTTTGCAGAAGACTGATTCTTTTTCTAGAATGTTAGGCCATAGGCCATGAGCGTTGGACCAGTTAAACCTTGCATCGCAATTTTTAATTCAATATCGGTAATTTAAAATTCTTGCCTGGATTTTTTCCACTCTTTTAATTGACTTAGATTCCTTTGGGGCCCATGTTTGTTTTGTTAAAATTAAATGGCATCTGCAAAGGAAATTAATTCTCTAATTTCAGTGTATAAAGCTGAATAGAAGTGTGTATGGTCAACTTTAAAAATTATACAGTTTGGATTTATGGCCTTATTTATTTTTTGACTACTTGATCTTTATGGGAAAAAAGAAGGAAACCAAATATTCTAACTGCTGTATTTTCTGTATTAAGTCCTTTGTATATTTTCTGAAGTTTTGCACTTTTAAATGCTTTGTTATTTAGCAGGAAAAAAATAAACATCAGCTTTTCATTTGGGTTTGCACATATTATTTTAAGCATTCTTGTTTGGAGTTATTTTTTGCTTCAACTTTATCCTATCTCAACATTATGACTCCTGCTTTATTTTGTTTGCCTTTGACTGACATATTTTCCCCTTTTTAACCTTTTTGTGTCCTTTTGCTCCAAGCATACCCCTCATACATAGCCTATGGATCTGCTCTTTTAAAGTCATTCTGAGAGTCCATTTTTATAGGTGTTTGATTTACAGTCATAATAAAATAATTTGGTCCCAACTCTGTGAATTTGTTTCATAATATAAATTCTTGATTTTATTATTCTCTTTTCCCTACCACATTTGCATATCTTTGGTGTATTTTGTTTTGTGCATTTCTGTGTAGGGTTTTTCACGATGACAGTTTGGAAGGCTTATAAATACTCTGGTGCTATTTGTATGAGTTTGTCTTTTTTAAAAGTGACACCGTATGAATTGTTTCTCTTTTTAGTAATTTAGGTAGTTTTCTTTAATCTCTCCATGACGATTTGTTAATCTTAACATTTACTTACTCCCAACTATCCTATTTCCAAGTGTGTCCTCCTTTCAGCAATGCCCTATTTTCTCTCCTCTCTCGCTTTGATTGTAGCTTTTATTCCTGTGGTAGTTTCATTGTGAAATTTCAGTTCTTCCCTGAAGGGCTGCCAGCTTGCTTTTCAGCTCCTTACATGGGCTTTTCTTGTTTTGTTTCATCTCATATTTCAATGTTAACAGACTGTTTTTACAATGATTATTTCTTGAAGATTTTTTGCAAGTGTAGAGAAAGACGTTTTTGTGAATTTGTGTTTTTCTGTTTCTTGGAGTAATTCTTTTAATGTGCATCATTTGTCTACTTTTTGTTTATTACACTCCTTCCTAATTATGTTTCTCAGATAATATCCATGCAGAGCTTCCGGGTGGATCCTTTGTACTTACTGTAAGGGCCTATTTAGCCAGAGTGATTCCATCCGGTTAAACAGTGATTTTGTTGTTTATGCCGTAAAACTTAAACTGACCCTGCCCCCCCCCCCCCCAGGGAACTTAAAAGCAAGGCCGAGAAACCAGTCCCAGGTAACAAAGCCCAAATACAAGGGTGGGTCAGGCCAGGTGGAGGTATCCAATCAGTGGGGGCTCATACTGTCTCCCTAGCTACCAAGGAGTATGGGCCCCGCCCTTTGGGCGCCTTTTGGGTGCCAATTCTGACCAAGGTGATAGGCTAGTTCAAATAGCTACTAGGGTAAGTTGTAATTCAATTGGCCACCTGTGTGTGACCTAGCATGACTGTGCAGCTTTCTCTGTGTGTTACAATCTCATTGGCCACCTGTGTGTGGCCAGGTCCAACCACATGGCCTTTGCTCTATAAAAGCTAGTCTGTAAGGCAGAGTGAGGTCGCTTCTTTGTAAGAGACGGCCCTGGCCAGTCGGCTTGATTCTCGATGCTTGGCGTGGAATAAAGCTTTGCTTGACCTTTGCTTTGTATCAGTCTCGCTCCTTTAATCACGGACCCATTATTGGGGGACCTTTCACATACTTCTCACTTTTTTTTTAAAGACTTTATGTATTTATTTGAAAGAGAGAGAGAAATTGAGCATGAGTGGGATGAGGGGCAGAGGGAGAAGCAGACTCCTCACTAAGCAGGGAGCCCAATGTGGGATTGGATCCCAGGACTCCGGGATCATGACCTAAACTGAAGGCAGATGTTTAACTGATTGAGACACCCAGGCACCCCTTACTTCTCATTTTTTAACTAAGAGGATTCCATCTAGACCAGCTAGTCCCTTGAGGTTAGCGTGGGGGGTCTAAATGGAGGGGAGATGGGGGTGAGCAAAGGATCTGAAAGTGTTCCATTTTTTGTGTGCCTCGGCACATATCTGCTATATCCTCTGACTTAGTATGTCTGTCTTCAAGACTGTTATGTTGCCTACTGTAGACTGAGCCTATCACTCAGAGAAATCTCTGTGGCTCCCAGGATGTATAGAGAGATCTATATACATAGCAAACTTCAGTGGTTTGGTGTTTGTTTTGTTTTGTTTTTCCTTCCTCTGTATTACTTATCCCAAAATTATTTCTCATTATAAGAAGACTAGTTGGCAAAAAGTTATGAAAATAAGTCATTCACCTTCTGGACTTCCTTCTTGGCTTTTCCAAGTAGTATGGAACTCTGTCTCCCCTGCTCCCACCACCCGAGGGGGTTCCTAGATTTTCCCCTTGGCCTGTCTGCCTTCTTCAAATAGTAGCAATGGCAGTCTTGTTAAAATCTGAAACTGCAGGCACTGGCTTTGGTTGTTTGCTCTCCATTTGGACCAAGGCTCTTCCACATTTGGCCATATTCTTCAAAAGCTGTCCTTTGGAGTTGTAGCCAATTTCTGATTTCATTGAAGATGTGAGTTTTGTAGTTCCTGTTCTCTTTGTTTGTAACTGTGGGCTTCAGAGAAAAGAATAGAGGAAAGAACATGCTATTTCTTGCCAGAAGCATTACAGTGTTGTTTTGTTTTTTAAGCTAATAAATCATTGTCATTATGCTTGACTACACTCCTAGTCTCTGGTCACATGTCACGCGGGATGGCATCTGAGAACTCCAAGCGTGCTCATGGTTGCTTAGCAACTGGAGCTCTTTTCTTCCTTCCAACAGCCTGCCCTGTCCCTACCCCGACAGGGCCCAGCCCACCCTTCCTTAAAATAGAGTGTGTGGTACCATGAGTCACTTGGAAATGGTCCTCTAACTACAGAGAAACACCCGTGGCTTCCAGAGAGATTTCAAGGGGGGAACCTATTCAGGAGGAGGGGGAAGGACACTGATCTAGATAGACAGTAGAAATAAAACATTTGGGGTTTCACCCACTAAAGCAGGAGGTCCAGGTAAAAGTAAGCTATACATAAGACTTTCTTGGTTGCCTTAATAACATGGTTTTTCATATGTTAAAACTATTAAAAAGAAAAAGATTACGTGTAAATGAGGTAGATAGTAAATTGGAGGTGGAACATTAATAGTCTAGCCAATCCTTTTGGGATAACGCCTGAAAAGAGGTGTGTGTCCCAGAGATAATACCAGGAGGAGAATATTTCTATCCATGTTTAAATAGATCAAGTTGCATCTATGCTAGGGGCTTCTGGGACACCAAGACTGCATAGACAGTCTCAGGTGAGAACAATGGTGGCAGCCTGCAGCCTATGGTCCTTCTTTTCTTTCTTGGTCCTTCCTGAATATTCTGACCAGCTCCACAGGGACAGAGGGAATATAACAGGGAGTCACCAGAAACATTTATACCCCCAAAGTGGTTATTACTATCCAAGAATGGAAATAGGTCCTTAAGATAAATATTATATTTTAAGAATGTAAACAATTTTGAACAAAATAAGTTTGTTTGACAAACATAAGTGACTTGGTGTTTAGGCATCAGATAATTTCTACATAGGATATGCCAAGATGACGAAATGTCATTTTTCCCCCCAAATTCATAAACATTTTTATGGGACATGAAACTTAAAAAAATCAACCAATAATATATACTTCAAGTAACAAAATATTAATAACTAATGATATTTAAGTGGAAATATTTATTAAAAGTAGACAACAGAAAACTCTTTAATACAATTATGTTTAAAACTACTTTCTATGTGTGGGACTTTAATATTAGCAATTTTCTAAGTGGCAATAATTCTGAAAATTCATTAAGTATGAATTATAGGTTAAATCACCAACATTTTGCATGTTAGGCAGTATAAATCAAATTTTAATCAAGTTTATTATTAAATCTTTACAGAAATTTTTAACACTATTAAGATTACAAAATAGTCCTTAGTGATAAGCCTAAACTGAAGACATAAGTCTAGCCCATTCTGCTGACAAGCTTCCATATCCAGCTGAATAAAATTTCTGTACCTCCCATCCAGCAGCCACCAGGACTTCCCACAGTTCTCTGGATCACATAAATTGATTTCTTGAATTTCAATTTATTTTAGTAAAAAAAGAAAAAGAAAGATTATTGACATCTACAAGCAGACAGTATGGTTTGCCTGGTTTTTAAATGAACAAGAACGCCACATGAAGAATAGTTAGGTGGGACACTCTAGTGGTTCACAACCCATGTGCAAGTGGGTATAATCTTGTCATCACTCTGCAGACCAAGCCACAGGGGCTGGAAACCAACACTGCCCAGACGGCCTCCTCCAACTAATGTGCTGGCAATAACAGTCCCGTACCCCTTGCATTTAAAAGAGATTTACATGTATTTTTGCTCTGCCAAAAAATAATCATAACAAGTCTTCTGTGTTTAATGGAAATGAAAGTAATGGACTTTTGCCATCTTCAATGGTAAATTACTTTGAAGCTCTGTTCAAATAGAGATGTTATCTAAAGGCTAAAGTCCTGATCAACAGAACTAAAAAGTAATACCACCAAACACAGCTCCTCACATTTTATAACACAATGGCACCTACATTGTCTTAGATTACTATGTTTCAGATTTTCACAGAAAAGTCTTTCTATTATCCCTTGGATAAAAATATTTTTAAATCATGTTTTATTCAGTGCTAAGTTCTATGAGGTTTCTCTAGGGAACTTCTGAAACAATGATCCGATAATATCTTCAGACTACACTTACAAAAGGGGACAAAATTATAGACATGGAAAATACATCTTCAAGTGTTCATGTCTTTAACCGTTTTGAAAAAATGTCGCCTTACCTGGGAGCTTGGGCATGGGATTTCTGCATGATTATTTCTTGCTTTTTGCTCTCCACTGTCAGTTAAAATAATGATACTTGTCTGCATGTAAAAGGATGGATGAAATTATCTCCCCCCTGTGTTCAATCCATTCAAATTTTCTCTTTTTGTTATTCTAAGCTTTTTTTCTCCATTTGAGGCACATTAGAGGGAAATCAGCTTATTTGGGAAATCATGGCATCAAATTTCCTCTGGGAAAAATGCTTAGCTTATTTTGAAAGTGTATTTCCACATATAAACTCTAGAATCCTAAAACACTGACAAATGTCTGTTTCCCAAGTACTTTGGAAAACTGGAACAGTGAAGACCCTTCTTTAATTTTTTCTAGGAATAATCTTCTCAAAAGGTACAGAACTAAATGAACCACAACTTTTTGCCTTTTTAAAGAAAAAAGAAACTTCTTCCTTGCCTACTTTTAGAGGAATTCAACCTGAGTTGTACAGAATAAACAAGTAGGTAGAAATACAGTCATTGTCAAATCTTAAAAGACAGCTGAAATTAATTATATATGTGACAAGTGAGAAAGTGGGAGTATTTCACAAGGGGAATAAAAAATTGAATTCAGGGCTCAGAGTAAAGCTATCAGTCAGATAGCTAGCTAGCTGTTAGAGACTCTGGAGAAATGAACTGAAATGTTGTCTCAGTAAAAGGACAGAACAGAAGAGGGATATATTTCAGATGTTTTAATCACCTGCTGCTCACGCAGAATTCTCAAATCACATGCAGGTGAGTAAATACAAGTGCTTTATTACCTGCCCTGAGACACCGGAAGCCTTTTCCATGTAGCAGAGGCAGGTAAAATGGCTTCCGGTTCTGTCTGCCTTCCCCTCCCCCCCGCCCAAGCTGTTTGCAGCGGGTCTTTGCTGCCCTGGCTGTCTTTAGCTCAGCGTGCAAAAGGAAGGCGCATGTTACCTGTGATCACAGCCATGCTTTACACGCCTCCCGGGCTATGATCGACTCTGCGCCGGACTTGAAATTTTAGAAGAGGCGGTGAACATGCATTTAATGAGCGCTAAACACTGCACCAAGTACTCTTGATGTGGTAATTTACTTAATCTTCACAAAATCCGATGACTTGGGTATTATTCTCACTTTTCTATTTCTGAGGCACAAACGTCCCCCAAAGATCACGCAATCGGGAAGATACAAAGTCAAAATCCAAAAACCTTTTTTCTTTAACCAGGGAATGAAGTCAGAGAAAATGGCTAACAGGCATGTGGAATGGTCTTTATATGTCCGAGAATCAAATAAAAATAGCAAATATTTCTACAAATGAGAGGTCTTAGGAAGGAAATGCTAGGACAAGGGACCAATATGCCACTGATTGATTTATATATCACACAGTTTTAGGTTTAGAAAATACTCCCTGCCCCACACCCACTTACCCACTCACACACACTGTGCACTGTTACCATTGTCCATTCAGCTTAGGGAACTTTGATCTCTGGGATCCAAGGCATTTTCAATTTCAATGGTGGGTGTAATGAAATATCCCCAGTTCCATTTTCACAGAAAGGCTGAGAATCTTGTTCAACCATACAACTCTGCTGACTTCATTTTCTTTTCAATCAGTGTGTTATAGAAGCGGAATTTGCTTTTTCTTCAGATAAGATCTTATTTATCTGCCTGAGACCTACTGGGGGAGTTGGCCATAAATAATGGAAGAAACACTTAACAGATCTTCAGAATCCTATTTGTGTGATGCACTTACCAGGATACTAACCATTCAAACTATTGGGATAGGCTTTCTGGTTGTAAAGAGCTAAATCAGGTCTCTAAACTTTGTTTGGATATCTCTCATTTCTTCCCTTCACCTTCTTCCCAGATTTGTTTCAAGTTGGAGTTTTCATGACTTAAGCAATATTCAGTCAACCACAGTGCGTTTGCTTTGAAAAAGGGACACATTTTGGGCTCACAAGCTCATAATTTATTTAAGAATTACAAAATAATACATGATATATACAAAACTATTTCTAACATATTCACGAATATGGGATATAATACCATCAACATCAGTGAATCCAACCCTCAGTTTATAAACTAGAATACTTTAAAAACCATCTTTACAAGTTGGTGCCATATTGTTTTCCAAAGTGGTATACCAATTTCCGCTCCCACTGATAGTACATAAAACTTCCTATTGTTATAGGTCATTAACAACTTACGATTTACCAAAAACCTTAATTTTAAGGAATTGAGTGTGAAAAAGTATCTCACTAAGGTTTAAATTTTATTTTCCTAATTCCTAATGAGACTAGGCATATTTTCATGTATTTTAGCCACTCATATTTCCTTTTTTCCCCCCTTTTTTTTCCTGTAAAACTATTGGTCTTCTAAATTATTGATTTGTGTATGTTTTTCATATATTCTGAATAGTGATTCTTTGCTGGTTGCATGTTGAAAATATCTTCCAACATGTGTAACTTGTCAATCTTGGTGGGGATTTTTTTGTGTGTTTGTTTTGTTTTGTTGATGAACAAAGCCAGAAATTATAATGTAATCAGATTGTCAATCTTTTATGGTTAGCAAATTTTTGTCTTAACTTAATCTTTCCTACTGATGCCATAAAGATGTCTTTAATTTCTAAAAAATTTTAAAATCTCCTTTGTACATTAGGTAATTAGAACATCAGAAATTTTCTGTGTATGGTGTGAGCCATCAAACCAATTTCATTTTTTTCCCATATGAATTAGCAATGCCACCCACCTTTGGCAGATCAAGTTCCCCTATTCCATAGGTATTACTGTAGGCCCTTGATTCTGTAGCATTTTCAATCTGTTGGTTACCCTAATGTGATAACTCTCCAACAATTTTTGTTAACTGATAGGGAAATTCCCCCATATTCTTTAGCAAATGCATCTTGGCTCTTCTTGGGCAATTGTTCTTTCTTATAAATTTTAGAATTAAGTCCTGTTGAAATTGTGACAGAATTGGCTTTAATATGTAGGAAAATGTGGGAAGATTCAATGTCTTAATCATACTCGGCCTCCATAGTAGCACCATGGAGCATCTCTTTCATTATGTCATTGTTAGTATCTTCTAATAAAGTTTATCATTTTCCCCATATAGGTCTTAATGCAATTTTAGTTACATTTTTCCAGCTGTAATCTTTTTTTTTGCTGTTATTGTAAATGTTATGTCTTCTAGTATATCACATCTCTAGTTTGTTTTTACTGATGTATAAGAATGCAATTGATTTACATAATTTTATTTGATAGACAGAGAATTAACTTATTATTTCTAATAATTTATTTACAGATTATTCTAAGGTTCTAGTAGATAGCTGGATGATCTACAAATGCCATTTATTCATTCTTTTATGTATATAAGATAATAGTATAAATAATAACATATTTTATATAATATAGTATATATAATATACTATATACTGTATATATAGTATGTATACTATATATATGTGTGTGTATATATTTTGTTTGTTTGTTTGTTTCTTTTTCCTGCATGCACATGCTGTTCTTCTTGAGGTTATACTAACTTCACGGAAAAAAATAGGGAAATAGTCCTTCATTATCTGTAGTCTGGGAAGATGTGTATATTCCTTGAAAATGAAGCCCCAGCTCTGTTTTCTTCCCAGGAAGATTTCTAACCACTGATTCAAACTCTTTCATGGTTAATTGAGTGTGGTGTTCAGATTTTCTATTTCTTCTTAACAGAATTTCATTACTTTTATTTTGGTAAGAATTTGTCCATTTTGTCTAAGTCAGTGGTTCTCAACCAGGAGTGATTGCCCTCAGGGACCATTAACAATATCTGTAAACAATTTTGGCTGTCATAACGGTGGGTGGGATGAGGTGCTGCTGGTGACTAGTAGGAAGAGGCCAGGGATACCTCTAAATACCTTACAATGCACACAGCCGCTCCCCCTACACTCCCTCTCTCTCTCTCTCACACACACACACCCACCCCCCAAAGAATTATTCAACTCAAATGTCAGCAGGGCTAAGGTTGAGAAACACTGGCCTAAGTTTCAAATTTATTGGCAGAGCTATACTATTAGCATTGCTTTTCACTTTGGCTAAGTATTTTTTCCTCATGTTAATTTATGCCTTCTTTATTCTTATTTTCCTGATTAACATCAATATTTTCAATATTGGTATTTGTATATTTGCATTTTCAAAGTACCAACTTATGGCCTTATTGGTTCTCACTATTAAATGTTCATTTGTTCCTTCTACTTTCTTTGTATCTATTAGGTTCTGTGATCTTTCTTTTTTCTTTCTCTTCTTTTTATATAAAATTTAAGCCTATAAATTTCCCTTTTATTATATATTTGCACATTCCACATTTTTGTGAAATATTACCTTTATGGTTCAGTTCTACATATTTTAAATTTCAATTACAATTTACAATTTCTTCTTTCAATCACAATTATATAAATGTATAATTTTTAATCTCAAAATGTATGGAGTTTTCTACTTATTCTTTGATTCTTGATTAATAATTTAAATTCTTCTGTAGTTAAAAGAACACAATGTATGGAACTGATTTTTTTAAAAAATCTGTTGTGATTTGCTTTGTGAACTTGTTATATTGTCATTTTATTATATGTTCATATGTTCTTGAGAAGTGTGTGTTTTCATATTGTGAGGTACATGGTCCTAGATATGTACAGTAAATTAAGCTTGTAGATTATGTTTTTCAAATAGTCCCTACCTCTAAGAATATATATATATATGTGTATATATATATATATATATTTTTTTTTTTTTTTACCTCTAAGAATATTTTGAGAATGTCACATATCAATAGCCATGACTGAGCATTCTGATCTGTTATTTCCTGGAGTAGCTGTCTCAGCACTGAAACTCAGTCCTCTTCAGAGCAAAAAAATGCAGTGAGGTTGGTGAAAACTCAGAATCCCTTTCAGTTTAGCTGATGTTTTCTAGACCATTAAATACATAAATTCTGGAGGAAAATTATGATCACAATCATCATTATCATCAAATTGTGCTTGTCAAAAATGGTGGAGTTGAATATAATTGTAGTAGAGGAACATGGAGACAAAGAAAGAGCTGGCCTTTTCAATCCAGGATATCACTCTTCTAACTAGTGTTTTTGATGAATGGTTAAGGAATGAGAAGAAAGAGTTCTTTCCTTCTTTGGGATAGACAAATACTGATTATGTGAGCAGTAACCACTAGGACAGATATTGAAATCATTAACTCAAGGTGTACAGTAATCTGTTCTAGTAGGTAAAGAATGACTTAAATTTAACTATCTTTGGAAAATTAAAATTTAAAGGAACATGCTCTATTTGAGTAAGGTAGCTTTTATAGGAATTTAAAAAAGAAGAAGAAGAAAGAAATATAGAAAGATCTGTCCTGGAATCTTCATCGATCATGAAGTATATCTTTGAGTAAAAGTAAATCTCAGAAGTCATGGGCTACTGGGTTGACTTTGGGTTACATGATTTCTCCTCTTTGGAGCTTTTGTATATAGCATATATTGCTGTATCGAAAAGTATCTCTTTTATCCTCACTGGGAAAGAGTTATAAACAGTTAATATTTTTAACCCTGTATTAGATATGCACACTGGAGAACTAAACATCAAGCTCTAGTCGACTAAAATGGTAAATATGAACCTACTAAGCCTGGCTTCTTAACTCTGACCCTGAACCCCACCTATTAACTTATAGGGCAAAGATATTTTAACAATCCATGTAGGTTTCAATAACTTCATAAAGTTATCTTTAAATGACTCCATTATGCCTCCATCAGAAAGGATGAATACCCAACTTTTATATCAAAATGGTCGGGACTGGAAGAGAATAATTATGCTGAGTAAAACAAGTCAAGCAGAGAGAATCAATTATATGGTTTCACTTACTTGTGGAGCATAAGGAATAACATGGAGGACATTGGGAGGTAGAGAGGAGAAGTGAGTTGGGTGAAATTGGAGGGGGAGACAAACCATGAGAGACTGTGGACTCCGAGAAACAAACTGAGGGTTTTGGAAGGGTGAGGGTGGGGGGTTGGGTGAGCCTGGTGGTGGGTGTTATGGAGGGCACATATAGTGTGGAGCACTAGGTGTGGTGCATAAACAATCAATTTTGGAACACTGAAAAAAATAAAAATTAAAAAAATAAAAAGAAGTGGGAAATTTAAAAAGAACATACTTTTAGGAACTCAAGGTTATATCCAGAGTCTTACTAAAGAAGCACTCCAGTATAATGAAAATAAAAAGCCTTTCAGAAAAACAAAGCAAAACAAAACAAAACAAAAAAAAACAAACTCCATGATTTTCAGTGGATATCCAGAGAATGTCCAACAGTTTTACCCTGAGTATTTTTTTTTAAAGATTTTATTTATTTATTAGACAGACAGAGATCACAAGTAGGCAGAGAGGCAGGCAGAGAGAGAGGAGGAAGCAGGCTTCTGGCTGAGCAGAGGGCCCGATGCGGGGCTCGATCCCAGGATCCTGGGATCATGACCTGAGCTGAAGGCAGAGGCTTTAACCCACTGAGCCACCCAGGCGCCCCTACCCTGAGTATTTTTAATTCTAATCTCAAACTATCAACAGGAGTGAGTTATTCTAGGAATGCACAAAAATTATTGTAATTTTCCAACCCATAATACTCCTTGGAGTCTTAGGATCTAAGCATAACTCAGACATGGATTAAATTCCAGGTTATGCATTTCAAGAAAGATAAAGTCCTAACATAATTGTCTTCCAAAACTTAAAATATTCTCCTTCTTTGCTGTTTGTTTTAAAATAGATCTGTTGCAGGAGAAAGGTACCTGGGAATTAAATTATTAGTCTAGGAAACTTGGCCATTGTAATTAAAATGACTAAAAGATAAACTGCATGCTCTTACAAGGATCATGGAAGAGAAATGAAAGTTTCTAAGATGAGTTTCTAGTTTGCCTCTTCTACTCAACCACAAGTTTCCTGAAACGCCTAGGAGTCATTCTTAATGGAAATGTGGAATGACATACATAGAGCAGGAAGCTAAGTGAGTGTGACAATTGACTGGAAATTTGGATTAATTAATAAATACTCATAAGTGAGCTCCAGCTTAAAAAAAAAGGCAATAATTTTGTTAATATAGTAATCCATTGCATGTATCTAACTAGATTGTTTATCACATGACTGCCTGATGTATGTTTCATATTGTATTGGAAACATATAAACAGATAAATTAAGAATTTAAATTTAAAGGCTCTAAATTAAGAAAAATAATATTGATAAAATAGGACCAGCTGGTATGGAGATTGACACCCTGTCATATGTTTCTCTTCATCACAGTTTTATTGTTGGTGTTGTTAACCATCTGTATAGAAGAAAAATCCCACTTGGGTTCTCCAAACTACAAAATAATAACCTTATGAAAATTTGTCAAATTGTAAAAATTTGCAAAAAATGTGCTTATGTTCCTTTCATCATGGTGTCTTATAGAGGAAATTCTTTGTTTGTTCCTTTCTTTACCATCTTTTCTTCCTTTTTCTGGGAATAAAATTTGTCAGTCTTCTTAAAAGCCAACTCATCTCTATTCCTGGTCTGTGTAATCCCCTTGAAACTGACAACACCATGTCCCAGGTCCACCTGTGGCTGGGTATCTAGGCTTGGCCAGTAGTAATTGAATCAGATAATACATAGTAATTGGGTCACTAGTAATTGAATCAAGGGTGGTTATGTGATCCAGGTTAGGTTTCCAGAGTCACCAGACTCTTGCCTGGAGCCATTAAGAAAGAGATGCATCCATTTATCTGGGCTTTCACTGATGGGGAAATACTAATACTGTATTTATTAATGGCATGGAAGGAGCTGGCCTCATACAGCACCTAACACGGCAGATGTAAGAACAAAAGATAGAAAAACTGCTGCCTTGACAAGACATCATGATTTGAACTTCTGGTTCAAACCATGTGTGAAGATATCAGATTTATCACTTTCTTTTACGTTATCTAAGTCAAGAAATAATCTTTTTCTTAAAGATATTTCACTCGAATGGTATTTCTGATACTGTCTGAGCATATTGAGAAATACTCAAGTTGGTAGTAGGGCCAGGGTATTCCAAGATTCAGCCTCAAATACAGGAAATTGGTTGAATAAGAGGTGGGTTAGTAATGATTCCCTAATCCTCACATGAAAACAGAGCACTCCTTTTGGCATTCATAGCTCACTTAGACACAGTAGATTTCAGCTTTGAATAGTTTTGTAGGTTTGACTTTCTGGCTTCTAAGGAATTATTCTGCTCTTTATTCTCTTATTTTCTCTAATAATTTCATATAGGATTTGACCTTGATACTTACCTGTTGATCAATTCTTTGAAAATTAGTTTTCCTGAACTAGAAAGTATGCCAACATTCACATATGTGTAAGTGGAAACAGAGCCTTTTGTTAGTTGACAAGTTCTGAAGCTATTAGATTATTTGGCATTAAAATATTTTGCATTCATTTCTCATATTCAAAGTCTACTACTTTGGGGGGGGGGGGAACCCAGCACGTGTATCCATCTCCCTTTTTAGACCTGAATCTTTTGCCAGATTAAGAATGCTCCAATAACCATAGAATACTCTCTGATCTCCATCAGAGATGGAGAGGCGTGATTTGTTTCACAGCACAGTGTAACCACCTACTTCAAAGGGCTTTGCCTCTTGCCATGTCTTTCTGCTTTACGTCTGCACTTGGTAATGACTGGAGAATCACTGGCTTTGTTTTCATGATTAAGTGATATAGAGATATCTTTCTTCCACCATTCCCAATAAGATGGCAGCATATATTCTTGGAAAGAAAATATTTCTCTGAACTTGTCTTTAACTTTGGCTCTGTAATGATGTAAATTTACCATGTATTAAGTTCATAATAAAATCTCTTCTAATTATTATTTGGAAATTCACATCAGGAAAATAATCTTTTTCCTCTAAGAGTAATGAATATAATTTGATAAACACAGTGTTCCAAAATCTTATTTGGAAACCATTTACAGTAATACATCAAATTTAGTTTTCCTGAAGCAACTTATACACACCTGACAAATGTTTATTAAATTAATTTAATAATATACAAGAACAATTTATAAAATTTATCTAAAAGTGATCATTGTGTTTAAAATTTATTGCATGTAGATACATAGTTTACACAGATTATTTTAAGCCATAAACTTAACTTTCAAAATCAACTTCTACTTTCATTCCATGTACTAATTGCATAACATCCAGCATTTTATTTTAAGATACCTATCAATTATATTGTGCAAATGAAATTAAATATTTATTCACAGATTTTTATTTTTATTTTGTTAAGATTTTATTTATTTATTTATTTATTTTTAACTAGTCCATAATAAGTCTATTTAATCACCAATTAGGCATAACATGATCTTTTTTTTTTTCAGCATAACAATATTCCTTGTTTTTGCACCACACCCAGTGCTCCATGCAATCCATGCCCTCCCTAATACCTACCACCTGGTTCCCCCAACCTCCCACCCCCCGCCGCTTCAAACCCCCCAGACTGTTTTTCAGAGTCCATAGTCTCTCATTGTTCACCTCCTTCCAATTTCCCCCAACTCCCTTCTCCTCTCTAACTCCCCTTGTCCTCCATGCTATTTGTTATGCTCCACAAATAAGTGAAACCATGTGATAATTGACTCTCTCTGCTTGACTTATTTCACTCAGCATAATCTCTTCCAGTCCCGTCCATGTTGCTACAAAAGTTGGGTATTCATCCTTTCTGATGGAGGCATAATACTCCATAGTGTATATGGACCACATCTTCCTTATCCATTCGTCCGTTGAAGGGCATCTTGGTTCTTTTTTGACGACCGTGGCCATTGCTGCTATAAACATTGGGGTACAGATGGCCCTTCTTTTCACTACATCTGTATCTTTGGGGTAAATACCCAGTAGTGCAATTGCAGGGTTATAGGGAAGCTCTACTTTAAATTTCTTGAGGAATCTCCACACTGTTCTCCAAAGAGGCTGCACCAACTTGCATTCCCACCAACAGTGGAAGAGGGTTCCCCTTTCTCCACATCCCCTCCAACACATGTTGTTTCCTGTCTTGCTAATTTTGGCCATTCTAACTGGTGTAAGGTGATATCTCAATGTGGTTTTAATTTGAATCTCCCTGATGGCTAGTGATGATGAACATTTTTTCATGTGTCTGATAGCCATTTGTATGTCTTCATTGGAGAAGTGTCTGTTCATATCTTCTGCCCATTTTTTGATATGATTATCTGTTTTGTGTGTGTTGAGTTTGAGGAGTTCTTTATAGATCCTGGATATCAACCTTTTGCCTGTACTGTCATTTGCAAATATCTTCTCCCATTCCGTGGGTGGCCTCTTTGTTTTGTTGACTGTTTCCTTTGCTGTGCAGAAGCTTTTGATTTTGATGAAGTCCCAAAAGTTCATTTTCGCTTTTGTTTCCTTTGTCTTTGGAGACATATCTTGAAAGAAGTTGCTGTGGCTGATATCGAAGAGATTACTGCCTATGTTCTCCTCTAGGATTCTGATGGATTCCTGTCTCACAGTGAGGTCTTTTTTCCATTTTGAGTTTATCTTTGTGTATGGTGTAAGAGAATGGTCGAGTTTCATTCTTCTACATATAGCTGTCCAGTTTTCCCAGCACCATTTATTGAAGAGACTGTCTTTTTTCCACTGTATATTTTTTCTTGTTTTGTCGAAGATTATTTGACCATAGAGTTGAGGGTCCATATCTGGGCTTTCTACTCTGTTCCACTGGTCTATGTGTCTGTTTTTATACCGGTACCATGCTGTCTTGGTGATCACAGCTTTGTAGTAAAGCTTGAAATCAGGTAACATGATGCCCCCAGTTTTATTTTTGTTTTTCAACATTTCCTTAGTGATTCAGGGTCTCTTCTGGTTCCATACAAATTTCTGGATTATTTGCTCTGGCTCTTTGAAAAATACCAGTGTATAATACCATCTGAATGGCATTAAAAGTATAGATTGCTCTAGGCAGTATAGACATTTCTCAACAAGATCCTAACAAACAGGATCCAGCAGCACATTAAAAAGATTATCCACCATGACCAGGTGGGATTCATTCCTGGGCTACAAGGATGGTTCAACATTCGCAAATCAATCAATGTGATAGAACAAATCAATAAGAGAAGAGAGAAGAACCATATGGTCCTCTCAATTGGTGCAGAAAAAGCATTTGACAAAATCCAGCATCCGTTCCTGATTAAAACGCTTCAAAGTATAGGGATAGAGGGAACATTCCTGAACTTCATAAAATCTATCTATGAAAGACCCACAGCAAATATCATCCTCAATGGGAAAAAGCTTGCAGCCTTCCTGTTGAGATCAGGAACACAATGATGTCCACTGTCACCACTCTTGTTCAACATAGTATTAGAAGTCCTAGCAACAGCAATCAGACAACAAAGAGAAATAAAATGTATCCAAATTGGCAATGAAGAAGTCAAACTCTCTCTCTTCCCAGATGACATGATTCTTTATATGGAAAACCCAAAAGACTCCACCCTCAAACTACTAGAACTCATATAGCAATTCAGTAACGTGGCAGGATACAAAGTCAATGTACAGAAATCAATGGCTTTCTTATACACTAACAATGAAAATACAGAAAGGGAAATTAGAGAATCGATTACATTTACTATAGCAACAAGAACCATAAGATACCTGGGAATAAACCTAACTAAAGAGGTAGAAGATTTTATTTATTTAAGAGAAAGAGCACATAAGCAGGGGGAATGGCAGCGAGAGGGGGAAGAAGCAGGCTCCCTGCAGAGCAGGGTGTCTGACTCTGGGCTAGATCCCAGGCCCCCAGGATCATGACTTGAGCCACAGGCAGATGCCTAGCAGACTGAGCCATCCAGGTGTCCCTCACAGATATTTTTATTGAAAAAATCCTCAAAAACCTAAGTATCAAAACTAACAGCATGCCTAGGTTCTTGAGAATTTTTCATAAACAAATTATACTGGGATGCCTGGGTAGCTCAGTCGGTGGGGCAGCTGCCTTTGGGTCAAGTCATGATCCTGAGGTCCTGGGATTGAGTACTGCTTTGGGTTCCTTGCTCGGTGGGGAGCCTGCTTCTCTCTCTCCCTCTGCCTGCCACTCTGCCTGCTTGTGCTCTCTCTCTCTCTCTCTCTCAAACAAATAAATAAAGTCTTTATAAATAAATAAATAAATAAATAAAACTAAACATATGCATAACATTATATATTATAAATGCATAAATGCAGTATCTGTTGAAGGAATGAGTAAAATCCATCCATGATGGTTAGTCTACCTTGGACTTTCAAATTACCCAGAGGCAATGTCTTGTACTTTCTGCAACAAAATATCTTTGCTCTAGGTCATTCACATTTTCCTAGTTAAGGGACTGTTTTGTTTCAATCAAACTTATGAAAAGATTTATGCTTCAAATGTAGTCTAAAATGTATCTTGACAGTGGGTATACTGATCTTTATTCCTACATTATTTAATAGAGTATGGAGTTGTAAACTATGGGAATACACAGCTACAGATGATACAGATGCACATACAGATGGTAAATATAGATACAGGTAGACCGAGACATCTCCTGAGTGCTAGCAGAGTGGCTGGCACATAGTCCTTTGCCTATCTTCCTGTCCAATTGTTCGTCTTACTTCTGGTTAAATCTGACATACAAGTAAGAAGAAGATCTAGTTGTAAAGAGTCCAGGAAGAGTATTTGGGGCAAAAGAATGAATGCAAAGGCCTCACAGGTGAAAACAGCTGTGTTTGAGCAGCTGATTAGAGGGCAGTGTGAACAAGAGTAAAAGGGTATGAGAGATAAGGGATGGGCAAATAAAAGCTAAATCATGCAAGACATTATAGACTCATAAAATGTTCAAAATTTTTCGAGAGCAATGGAAATCCACTCAGGTTTTAAATGGAGGAACCATATGGCATGATTTATTTTTTATTTTTTAAGTAAAAAAACTGTGTAAAGATGGCTTGTAGAAGAAGCAAAATTCAGGATTTATCACCCAGGTGAGTCACCAGGAGCCCTGGATTGGGAGGTGGCCATGAACCAAGAGAAGTGGCCATATGAGACATTTTTTACCTCTTGGTTGTGGCAGAGGCATGGCAAGGAAGAGGGAACAAGGAATCAGAGATATTTCCCAGATTTCTGGCTGGAAAAACTTGATACATGGTGTTGCCATTTGCTAGTAGGAAGGTGACCAACTCGAAAGGAACAGATAGGGTGATAGAGAAATTTAAAAGATCCGTTGAGTCTAATATGCTTGTAAGACCCTAAAATGTGTACGTCAAATAGCAGATTGGCTATGAGTGTCCAAAACAAGCATATTGGGACAGGTGTAAAAGGTGTTAATGCAATCGAGAAAAACCTGTATTAGTCCTAATCGATGACTTATATTGATTACTTACATTATATTGCTTTAATTGCATATAGTGTGGCTAAGTAATGTTTTGGTTTTCTTTCAAAGAGCTTTCAGTCCCTGGATAAATTATCACAAGTATTTTACATAAAGTGGACAATGTCAGAGAGTCTAATCTAAGATTTCAAAATAATTTTGTGAGGCAATATCTTTCATTTAATTTCAGTCAGATTAAGAAATCACTAAAGTAATTTGAGGTAAAATAGGGGCTTTTTAGATGCAGATTTAAAAAAATGATGCTTTTTGTTGGAATTTGCCACTTGGAACAGGTTAGGATTTTAATTGTATTCTTTGTCATTTCATCTGTTATCTATCATTCCTGTATCTTGAAATAACTCAAGGAAGAAATGAGACAACTCTCTTTGGCACTGTTATAAATAATAGCTGTTTTGCAAGAAACGTTCATTTTTGAAAGCTATTAATTTTTCTGGAAGACCCTTTGACTTCAAAAATGCTGAAAAGTATTCACTTTTGTTTTAAAGAGAATTAAATATGACAATTGACATTAAAATTTTCTCATGACTGGACTTTATATTTGGATAATTAAATGAACAATTCATTCTGAAATATCAATTGACAAGTCAGGAACCAAAGACAGATGAATTTGAGGCAATCATTTTTGTTCAATGATGACTTTAAGATTGTCATGTCATTTAATTTCTTGACAGCTTAATTTTAGGCTAACTTCACATTATCAGAAAATGCAATGATGAGAAAGTGTTCTGCTATATTTGAAGGAAGTGGGGACGATCTGTAAAAATGATCAAGTTCATTCAAATAAGCATGGAAGTAAAGGCTACAGAAACAGGAAGCCAATTAATTTTCTCTTGAAAAATAATGCTCTAAGAGTAATTACCTTTATTAGTAAGTAGGAAAATCCACATTTTAGTGAAAGAAAAGCATGTGTTGTATAAACACAAAGCAGTTGCACAAAAACAGTTATTCAAAACAGACTAATAATAGTATAAATCTGATATATATTATGTATAATATACATACATATATACATACATGTGGATATATAAAACACTAATCATTCATCCACTCAAGAGAGTTACTGAGGGCTTCCTGTATGCCAGAAACACAGGCAACGTGTATAGTGATTTAAAAAAAAAAAAAAAATTAAGCCTCCATCTCTGCCCTGAAGGAGATGAAATGCCAGTGGATAAAGGCAGACACAGAACAAGTTGCCATCAATATGATAAGAGAGTGAGGAATAGAAAAGTAATAAGGGACCCGAGACTGGCCATGGCTCCTGTTTCAGTTTGAAGACCATGTGGTGCCTGGGTGGCTCAGTCGTTAAGCGTCTGCCTTTGGCTCTGGTCATGATCCCAGGATCCTGGGATGGAGTCCCACAACAGGCTCCCTGCTCAGCGTGAAGCCAGCTTCTCCCTCTATCACTCCCCCTGCTTGTGTTCCCTCTCTCGCTATGTCTCTTTCTGTCAAATAAGTAAATAAAATCTTAAAAAAAAAAAAAAAAAAGCTGATCTATATCTATAAATGATGCCAGGACAGAAACCTTAGGGAAAGTCTGATTTGTGCCAGAGAATCCCCCTGGGGTCGTCTCCTGTCAGCCATGTTACCATGTTACACGTTACCACTCACTCACCTCACTCATTCACCTCCTGCTGCATTTCCTCACACAGCACTGGCCCTCAGGGCCTTGGTGCCTGTACTGATTTGCTGAGAGGATTGAGTTTAGTAGTTTCTGCACAGCAGTGCCCAGACGGAAGGCCAGTTCCTTTGCAAATGAGAAGCTATGGCACCTGAGCAGGTTGTGTTGGTCTCTCCCTTTTACTGGGTTTAAAACAAATTACATTGTGCTCTCTCTGCAGGAAGGTTGATTTTCACAAGCTAAGCTAGCCACATGTCAGGTTATCTCTACTACATAAACACTACTCTCCCACAAGCACACTGAAACTTTACACGGAACACACACACACACACACACACACACACACACACACAAGTACACACCTCCTTCGGATCTGAGCCCATGAAATATATACATGGGAAATAAGGAAGAAAAACCAATTCTGTATGAAAAAAGCTTCAACTAAATGTAATAGTTTAAGGCCCACTTCTGAGTGATTCCCTTTTATTTGTGAATAAAAAGACAAGAGTACACTTAATACGTTGTTGTTTTTCCCTCTGGCGCACAAAACAGCTGAGGTCTACCAGGCGCCCTTCACAACCACCAAAGTTCAGGTACAAAGTGAATTCTAAGTTAGTGACATTGAACACGACTTCTTCAAGAATTCACAGTATTTGGGTAAACATGTAGGAATGGGTTCCTTGTACTAGCTCCTTTTGTAAATCAGCTTTATCAGGCGTATCATTTATTTACAATAAACTGCATGGGTTTTGAGAAATGTATTTATGGTAAGTCACTGCCAAAATCAAGACACAGAACATTGCCTCATGCCCCTTTCAGCCCAGCCCTCTCTTAGTCCCTGGCACTAGGCAACCACTTACCTGCTTTTTGTCACCATAAATTAGTTTGCATGTTCTAGAATTTTATGTAAAGGGAATCATATAGTGCACACTGTTTCTATCTTCTTCTTTCACTCAGCATAATAATCTTGAGATTGTTCCATGTTGTTGCTATATCAGCAGCATATTCTTTTTTATTGCTGAGTCACATTTTATTGTATGAATATCAGTTTTGTTTATCTGTTCACCTATAGGTGGATATTGAGGTTGTTTCTAGTTTGGGGCTATTACAAATTAAGTTGCCGTAAAAAGTGGTATGCAATATTTTGTGTGGACCTGTATTTTTGTTTCTCTTGAGTAAACACATAGTAAATACATGAAAAGACTGCATCATGTCATCAGTACATGTTTAACTTTTTTATGAAATTGCCAAATTATTTTCAAAGTGATTATAGCATTTTTCATTTCCACCAGTGTCTGAGAGTTCCAGCTGTACCACATAGCCACTAGCATTTGGCATTGTTTGTCTTTTTATTTTTATCCATTCTAATAAATGGCATTTTCTTTGTTTAATATTAATAATGTTTATAGATATTAACACATTTTTTTTCATCTTCTCTTCAATTTGCCTACCATCTGTCGCGATGTGTGTTAAAAGTAGTTAGGCTTTACATTTTAGTAGTACTGGATATCAAAGAGTATGACTTAGAAGAATGAGCTTGTGATACTTGTGGATACTTGTGGTATGTTAGGTGGACGTTTGACTCTACTATTTGGATTTTACATGTGGCTAAAGAGTGTAAGTGTGTGCCAAGGTGACAAGGGCAGGGGGGACTGTGGTGGCTTCACAACATGTCAACATGACTAGTCTATTTTTTCCCCACAATTCCTCTCCCAGTGTCTTCACTATTAGGGTGGAGTGAAAGAGACATTCTGTGCAAGATTTGAAAGGTAAAAATGAAGTAGCCACCACGCATGCACTGGATGTTTTTGTGGCTCACACATGTTTTTGCTGGTCTGCTGCCTCCTCTCATTAGAAAGGAGCACAGCTGAGCCTACAGTTGCCCCACCTTGCCATGGGCCCTCCCTGAGCTTCTCCAAGGCCTGGCCCAGGTATGTGTTTCAGTTCTGTAAGAGAGAGCACTCTCTTCTACAGGACATCCACAAGGATGGAGTTAGAGGTGGTGAAAACCAGGGTTCGGCCCACACTCAAGGGTTCAACTCATTCACATGGATTCCAGCTTTTCCGGTCTCTCTTCCACTTTATATTCGCCTTTCCTTCGCAATTGCCTGCTCTGCAAAAGCCAACTCCAGCATCAGATAAAGCATGAAGACAATAGCTTTACACAGACTGTATAACCAGCACTTACACTTGTGTGAAGTCAAATCCCTGAGCTAAATCCTTCATATGTATAATATAATATGCCTGTATGTTTTATAACATATTTGTGTTATAACATCAACACAATTATATTAATAATTACAGTAATATAATAATGTGATATATGTTAAATATAATAAATATATATTATATATAAGAATTATATATTACACATTATAGGTCATGTAGTACATGTTATATATCATATATTATACTAGTAAGTATTCTATAATTAATACTGAATATATTAATACATTACATATATCTCATATATATCTTAGTGATTCCACTTCTCTGATCAAACTTTAGTTGATATATTACTTGATTTAAAAAAGAAATTACATTTCTCTAAACTCTAATTTCAAGTAAGAGTTTGTGAGTCTCTGGACTCAGAAGTGTTTTTGCTAATGTTTATGCAGCAAACAAGATAGTGTAACAGCTCTCCCATTTGCTATAGTCAGAATTGGCTTTAAAGCAGAGTTTCTATTTCAAATTTTCATCTACATAGCATGTATTCCTATGTGTTAAGTTGATCTTTAAGCATTTTCTGTATATGGAGATGTTGATTCAACATTATCATTAACCCATCAGATTTGAAGTTGGATTGTTTGAACTTGTAAGTTGTTGATATGTTTCTTTCTTTCTTGAAGATTTTATTTATTTATTTGAGAGTGAGAGAGAGTATGAGTGGTGAAGAGAGGCAGAGGGAGAAGCAGGCTTCCCACTGAGCAGGGAGCCCAACATGGGGCTCAATCCCAGGACCTGGAAATCATGACCTGAGCCAAAGGCAGTTGTTTAACCCACTGAGCTATCCAGGCGCCCCATAACTTGTTGATAAATTTCAATAAGTAAGGTAATATTTTCAGATATAGAATTGGAGATTCTGAGACATAGGACCCCATTATGCCATATTGTTTTTCCTTTGTGCTTAAATGAGATCCATATTCCCACTGATTCTTAAAGAAGAAACCACGTGAAGATGGAAATCTGAATACGGGAATGTGTCTGGTCTCATCACCTTCTCTTTGAAACCTGGACACATTGATACCCAACTGCTAACCAAATGCAACCACCCCATATAACTCAGACCACAGGAGAGAAAAGCCATATGTGTTTACATACTTTTCCATACAACCAGTAAAAAATCTTTCCATATGTTTACATACTTTTCCACACAACCAGTAAAAAATCTTTCCAAAAATTATTTTATTTATTTGTTTGTTTATTTAAGAGAGAGAGCAAGAGAGCAAGCACCTGAGTGGGAGGAGGGGCAGAGGGCAAGGGAAAGCAAAAGAATCTCAAGCAGACTCTGAGCTGAAGGTGGAGCCTGATGCAGGAATCCATCTCATGAGCCTGAGGTCACAACTGAAGCCAAAACCAAAAGCCTGACACTTAGCAGACTGAGCCATCCAGGTGCCCCTAAAATAATCATTTAAAAACAAATGGGTATATTATTGATTGTGGACTTGCCAGGGTCTTCTGTGGTGGTGGGCAGCATGCATCATGCTGCTTATATTTCTCCCCACTAATTTTCTTCCCTGGTGATAAGCTAAGCAGCACCAGCTGGAGTTAATGAGAGAACATGTCTGAGAAGCTCACCGCCAGATACTGAGACCCCAAATACAGACAATGCTGGAGCTTTTACTAAATAATCTATAGATATGTTTCTTTTGTACCATGGAGCAGTTTCAATGGGCTGTGTATTATACTTGTAAGAACTGTATTAATTGACACTGCTCTTACAGAAGTCTTAAATAAACTATATTAAAATAAATGCCAAGAATACTTCCCAGGACCATTTAATTATCAAAAATAATCTAGATATTGTTATTTAATTGTATAATTATATTGCTGCTAGTTAGCTCTAAAAATCCTAAGCATGAGGGATGAGGTAACCTAGAGCTAGGGGCATGAATTTTTAGTTCTAAGAAGAATAAGTCTTAAGGATCTAATGTACAGTAGAGTGATGACAGTTAATAATACCGTGTTGTATACCCGAAAGCTGCCAAAAGTAGACCGCAAATGTTCTCAGCACACACACACAAAGAGCTAACCATGTGAGATGATGGACGTGTTAATTAACTGATCTTGGTAATCTTGACATAATATTTCACATGGTGCACTTTCAATATATCTAACTATATTTTCAGTTATTCCCAATTGTTACTCAATAAGTGAAAAGTCCTGAGTATATTCTCTAAAGGAAAAGGAACAATGGGATTGTTAGGTGAACAAGATAGGAGTGCGAACATATGCAACGTTTCACCTACATAAGTTGCCTTATATACTTTATGCGTAGTAGTCAGCAAACTCGAGTACTTGCCTTACATCTGCTATGAGGATGTCTTCTTGGCCAACACTATCCTTGCTACCACCTCCCCCAGTCCACAGAAACTCTATCTGGCAAGGATGCTGTTTCAAACCTTTCTCACATCTTGCCATTCTGAACTCTTGAGTCTTTTTCACTGTTCACTTCTCAAAATAGTTAAACCTCAGATTCCAGGATGCAGAGTAGCATGATTCACTTTATTATCTCTGAACCTTTCTTTATTCTCTCCCATGGGCAAGTTCCCACCACCTCTCTCCCACTCACATCCAGGGCCCACTCTGTTCAGATGCTTTGTTCAAAACAGATGTCATCTATCTCCATAGGTCAACTACCTTTGGCATTTAAATAACACACTCTGCCTCTCTACCCCTAACTGTTTTCTCCATGGCCTTATTTAACATATAACACTCTCTTATTTCAATTGAAATATCAACGCTACCTAAATGCTTTTTGGAGCACATACCATGACCAGGTCATAGCAACCTTTACATTTGTAATACCTGTAGTTTATCAAAAGGACCACATATGGCCTTCTAAAATGATTTCCAAACTAACAAAAATATGTTTTTTCGATCTGTCCTATAAAAAGAATCATCTTATGCTGCCATTACATATATCTCTTTCCTTCTTTGCCAGCTCCTTGTGTTCTTCCTGCTTCATCAAAACCAAAACCAGCTCACATTCACAAGCTATTTTTATTTCTTAGGGGATGTCAGGTCCTAAGCAAACTGAATACTTACTTCATCTGTGTACTTTGCCTGCATTTATCCACCCTCAATATAATGTCAGTCTCAAACAAATTTATGAGGTTAGAATTCAAGACAATGCTTATTGAGAGGAAAGAGGTAGTGGTTAGAGAAAGGGCCAAGAATGAGGGATTCTGGGATGCTGATTCAATCTCTTGATATTTCTTCAGATAATTAAATGGGTATTTTCTGTTTGTGAAAATTTATCAAGATGTTTGACCATAAATTATCAGCTTCTTTTTAAACTTAAAACATGTATAAGTATTTAAAAAAATCAGTCTACTTAAATCACTCTGAACTATGCATTGACTCTAAGTTTCTGTTAAGATTATCTGAACATCCTATTCACAAATTTAACAAATAAAAAAACATACTGAGTCCATTATCTAAGGCAATGATTACTTTTACCTTTGATTTATTCTATCGTTACCATCAGAATTATGTCTCTAGCCAGATAGGCAATATTAATATTCTTTGCGCCAAAGTAGTTTATCCTAGAACTCTTCCCATTGATCAACTTCTGCACATGCTTCCATATCACATGCTCTAATTAGATAGCTCTAAAAATCCATCTGAGGAGGCTGCATTTGAATTTGCATTGTGGATGACAGATAGCAGAGCTCTTTTGTTGAGCCTGAACAGAGCAATGGTTCCTGTAATTAATACAATTCAAAGAACTCACATGGGTAGGGTCATGTCCTTTCTATCAATACAATTAATGAACCTCAGCCACTGGAGCCTACTCATACTGGTGCTTCTTCATATCAGAAAGAAATGGAAAGGTAATTAAAGATGAGATTTGTCATGGGACCTTTAACAAACCCACATGTACTTGCTGTACTTCTTATGCACACACACACACACACACATACCACATGTACACACACACACACACACACATGCACACATATGCACCCAATGTCTTTTTTGGAAAGAATTACAATATTGCAAGTAGCTGGAACAACCCATGTGAAAAGCAGAGAACCATGGAGAAAATTAAAGTGAGTAAACACTTCAGTCTTATATAACTGCTTTTTGTTTGACATCTTCTACTACCTAGTAGTATTCAGATTAAGAGGAAATAACCAAGTCAAGACTAGCTTCCCCACAGAATCAGTTAAAACAGAATAAATAAGCAGTAGAAAATGATCCCATCGTATATTTCTCCTCACGGTACAGATGGATTCAGTTTTAACAAAGATTAGCGTTTACTGAATGCTTCTGTGCCAGGCCCTGTGCTAGGCTCACCTAAGAGAAATCAATAAGAGCAAGACATACACGTTGGCTAGCTGGACATAATAGAAAAAAAAAAAAAGACATAGTACATGTCCTTAAGGACATGGCAAAAATGTGATTAAGTCAAGGATTTTGAGAGGAGAAGATTATCCTGGATTATCTAGGTGGGCCCTAGATGCAACCACATGTATCTTGAGAAGATGGTCACAAGCAAGGGAAGGCAGACAGAGAAGGCAATGTGAAGACAAACTGGAGAGATGTAGCCACAAGCCAGACAATCTTGATGGGCACCAGTAGCTCTCAAGAAAGGCATTCTCCCCACAACTCTGAAAGGGAGTATGGTCATGCTGACACACTCATTTCAACTCAGTGAAATTGACTTCCAACTGAGGCTTCCAGAACTGTCAGAGAATAAATTTCTGTTTTTTTAAGCTACCCAGTTGTGGTAAATTGTTATAGTAATGACAGAGAATCCATATAAGTTTCCATTATAACTTGAAGAGCAAATATCTAGGTACTTTGTTGAAATCTACTGAGTCAAAAGCAAACAAACAAATGAACCTACTGAAATAGTCAATGTAATGTTCCAAGGATTAGTTACATAATAGAATCTTAACTCCAAAACCATGGAACAAAGTGCTTTCCGTGGACATCCAATAGCCACCTGGAGAAGTGGTCTAGAGCCTTGAGCTTCTCCCATCTACAAGCCATAAATCATAACAACTTAATTACAGAGCCATAGTTTCTTCATCTCTGTAATAAAGGCAATAGTTTCTATTGCAGTAATTAAACAAATTGATGTATATAAAGCACTTAGTAATGTAATGGTTCCATATGTGTTAATGTTCTTATTCTTTATTAATATTGTTATTTTTATTACTGTTTTTCATTCCCCTTAGCTTAGCTTTTTTCTTCCAAGGAACCAGCTCCTATTTCCAGAGAACTGTATCTATTGATAAGTTTGTATTGGTAAATATTTAACCATTAACAAATTATATTGTGCCTGTCTTTAAAAAGGCAGTTAATACTGCAGTATGGATACTCACTAAGAGCAGATGGAAGACAGATGTTAGATGGGCCTGAGGATATGGCAAACTTTACACAAACTGTTACGTTCAATTTCAGTTGGTGGAAAATATACTTTCAAATTGGAATGTGTCTAAATAGGGATGGGTACAAAAACGTATTCAAAGATACTTTATAATTTTTATTTTGTGTTATTATTTTTCCCTAGATTTATTGAGGTATAGTTTAGTTTACCTCGGTGTACAATATAAAGTTTTGTTTATTAGTTTAAGGTATACAATATACAGCTTTGATAAATGTAATAATTGAAAAATGATCACTACACTAAACTCTGTTAACATCCATCATTCAAGGATACTTTAAGTGATATAAAAAGCTGCATAGGCATATACCTTTGAATGACACATTTTTTGGTGTCATTTTTTTGATAATAATTTTTTTATTTTTTGATAAATAATTTTTTTTATTTATAATAAAATAATTTTTTGATAATAATTGATAATAATTTCTGTTGATTATTTCTAATTCCTTGGTGTTAGTTGTGATCTCTCCCCTTTCTTTTTTTTTAATATTTTAATTATTTATTTGACACAGAGAGAGAGAGATCACAAGGAGGCAGTGCAGCAGGCAGAGGAGGGTTAGGCAGGCCCCCTGCCAAGCAGTGAACCTGATATGGGGCTCGATCCCAGGACCCTGAGATCCTGACCTGAGCCGAATGCAGTGCCCTCTGGGCCACCCAGGCACCCCTTTCATTCATAATTTTATTAATTTGTATCCTCTCTCTTTTCTTTTGGATTAGTTTGGCCAGTGGTTTATCAACCTTATTAATTCTTTCAAAGAACCAGCTTCTAGTTTCATTGGCATGTACTACCGTATCTTTACTTTGTAACTCATTGATCTCTGCTCTAATATTAATTATTTCCCTTCTTGTGCATGGAGTTGGCTTAATTTGTTGCTGATTTTCCAGTTAGTTCTTCAAGGTGTAAGGAGAGTTGGTGTATTCTGGATTTTTCCATTTTTTTGAGTGAGGCTTGGATGGCTATGCATTCCCCCCTTAGGACTGCCTTTGCTCTATCCCATAGGTTTTGGACCGATGTGTCCTCATTTTCATTGGTTTCCATGAATGGTTTAAGGTCTTCTTTGATTTCCTGGTTGATCCAAACATTCTTGAGCAGGATAGTCTTTAACTTCCAAGTGTTTGAATTCCTTCCAAACTTTTTCTTGTGGTTGAGTTCCAGTTTCAAAGCATTGTGGTCTGAGAATATTCAGGGAATAATCTCAATATACTGGTATCAGTTGAGCCCTGATTTGTGACTCACTGTGTGGTCTATTCTGGGGAAAGTTTCATGTGCACTCAGGAAGAATGAGTATTCTGTTATTTCAGGGTGGAATGTTCTGTATATATCTATGAGGTCCATCTGGTCCAATGTGTCATTCAAAGCTCTTGTTTCTTTGTTGATTTTCTGCTTAGATGATCTGTCTATTGCTGATTGAGGCAGGAATCTATCAAAATCCTAGAGGAGAACATGGCAGTAACTTCTTCTACATTGGCCACAGCAACTTCTTTCAAGACATGTCTCTAAAGGCAAAGGAAACAAAACCAAAAATGAACTTTTGGGATTTCATCAAGATCAAAATCTTCTGCACAGCAAAGGAAACAGTCAAAAAAACAAAAGGGCAACACACGGAATAGGAGAAGATATTCGCAAATGACACTACAGACAAAGAGCTGATATCCAAGATCTATAAAGAACTCCTCAAACTCAACACTCAAAAAACAGATAATCATGTCAAAATATGGGCAGAAGACCTGAATAGACACTTCTCCAAAGAAGACATACAAATAGCTAACAGACACATGAAAAAATGTTCATCATCAGCCATCAGGGAGATTCAAATCAAAATCACATTGAGATACCATTTTACACCAGTTAGAATGGCCAAAATTAACAAGACAGTAAGCAGCAAGTGTTGGAGGGGCTGTAAAGAAAGGGGAACCCTCTTCCACTGTTGGTGGGAATGCAAGTTGGTGCAGCCACTTTGGAAAACAGTGTGGAAATTCCTTGAGAAATTAAAAATAGAGCTACCCTATGACTCAGCAATTGCACTACTGGGTATATACCCCAAAGATACAAATGTAGTGAAAAGAAGGGCCATCTGTACCCCAATGTGCATAGCAGCAATGGCCACAGTCACCAAACTGTGGAAAAAACCAAGATGCCCTTCAACAGACAAATGGATAAAGAAGATATGGTCCATATATACAATGGAATATTACACAGCCATCAGAAAGGATGAATGCCCAACTTTTGTATCAACATGGACAGGACTGGAGGAGATTATTTTGAGTGAAAGAAGTCAAGCAGAGAAAGTCAATTATCATATGGTTTCACTTACTTATAGAGCATAAGGAATAACAGGGAGAACATTAGGAGAAGGAAAGGAAAAGTGAATTGGGGTAAATCAGAGAGGGAGATGAAGCGTGAGAGACAGTGGACTCTGAGAAACAAACTGAGGGTTTTGAGGGGGGGATGGGTGAGCCTGGTGGTGGGTGTTAAGGAAGGCATGTATTGCATGCAGCACTGGGTGTGGTGCATAACAATGAATCTAGTAACACTGAAAAAATTAAAAAAAAAAGCTTCATGGGAATAAGTCAACTAGGATATATTTCCCATTTCCTTGGCTAGCAGTTTGTATATGAAGAGGATTTGGTGGAGCAGTGAAACATTCTTATTCACTCAGTTATTCAATTCAGTATATAAGTTGATCTTACACTATATGAATCTAATCCCAAAACTTTGTAGAGCTCCTAGGATATGGTCTTATGTCTTTTTTTTGAACACCTTTGAATCTAAAATAACTATCTGCCCAAGCAGAGTTTATTTCTTCCCAGTTAATGTGCTCTCCATGATGTGGTCACTTCCCTTCAAGGTCACCTGATCATCATATTTATGATTATAGCAGTAATTCTGGTCATAATTCCCTCCATATAAATTAAAGATATAAATACCAAAAAGGCAACAAAGAATTTACCACACATTCTGCTACTTCTAGATGATACCTAAGTTGAGTTTCCTAGTACTGGTTCACTTTATCTATGTTAAATTTATAACTAGTATTAAGAAAGCACACCCACCCTGCTTGTGAGATGAGAGACTCCAGAAATTAAAACTTATACCTCACAGGGATCTTTGGTATAACCCTTCTAAATAACACTTGTTTGCTCTTTCCAGTAAGGTGTGCTCAAATAGCAGATACTATGTTCTCTCCTGAAAATCATGGATCTCCATCAGGGTTGTGCCTTCTGGACTGTTATGTGGGAACAGATAAGGGACTCCAACACTTACCAGTTCATGACCTTGAAAAGTCTGTTCCTCTCATCTTCACTTCTCTCATCTTTAAAATGCAAATTATGATGCTTCTTTCATTTCCTCCAAAAAACTATTGAAGATGAAATGTGATGATAATGTATGTAAAAGATGTTTGAATATAAAAAGCTCTACCAGCATAATCCGCTGCTGTTTTTCCTTATTAAGTATTTCCAGATTCTACACAAGCATCATACTTAAGTCTCAATGACGCCTAGCTAGCATACGAGTTCTGTGTTTATCACCTGTACTTTGTAGATTGGCCTAATGATATGTGAGCTCAATGAATAGTCAGCTTAACTTTCTTTCTTGTTATTTTCACTTTTGATTTATTAGAACTTCCTCTGCTGTGATTGCTTTGCTGAATCATTTATTTTAATTCACACAGATTTTCTGCACATTTGTAACTCTGACCAAATAATAGCTATCTTGATCCAGTACAAATTCCTGCCAGATTCTGTTTGACATGTATAGTTCCAATATGCATATTGTTTATAAGGTATGGTGTGTGCCCTTTAGAAACATTATAAGCCAAATGGAAAAACAAGAGGAACTCTCCTCCCCTGCAGACCAGGCCAAGTGATTTTTAAAACATATTTTCCCAGCATTAAGGTTTTTAGAGGATTTGCTGTTCTGGGCTTTTCCCAAATAGATGGTTGGCCAATCCCATGGATGAGATCTATCATACAGAGAAGGGGAAACTGAAGGTGTCATAACTGTTGTCACTCTACAACAGTCTCCCACAGGGCCAGGTCCTAGGGACTTCATCTCATTTTTAAAATAGATTTTGTTTCTTAGAGATGTTTAAGGTTCACCGAAAAATTAAGCAGAAGGTAGAGATATTTTCCATATATATCCTGCCCCTGACAGGCATAGCCTTTCCTATGATCAACATCCCCCATCAGAGCAGCACATTTGCCACAACTGATGAACCTACACTGACACCTCCTTGTCACCCAGAGTCCATACTTTACATCAAGGTTTTCACTCTTGGTGTTGTATATTTTATGGGTTTGGACAAAGATATTAATGAAGATGAGGGAACAAAGAGAGTCAAATATCAATTTTCAACTAATGTTCCCTGAATGTTTCCAAACTACTTCTTGTTCAGCCCTTTAGAAAACTTTGAAAATGAAAACAAAAGCTCTGTTCACATTTATTTCTCAGTCATGTGAAAATGTTTAATTGATAACACATAAGATTCTAAAAAGGTTGTGTTTAATCATTTATAGGTTACCCCTACATATTCTACATTTCACTATAAATTGAAGGAATGATTCTTGCAGTAAAAGGAAGATTTCCATGACAAACTAAAATAAGAGCAACACTCATTTCACTATGGGGAAAATATAATTTTCATTGTGTTCCCTTCCAAAAATTTGAAGCTGTGGATACAATACAATATTAAAAGTTAAATATTAAAAAATTAATTAATTAAAAAATATTAAAAATATTATTAATTAAAAAATATTAAAACAATACAAATTAAAAGCCTGTCATTTGTAATTCATTTAGATGCAGTTCAGCTATGAAGTCACTTATTTATGCTACGGTAACTTCCAACTTGAGGAAAACATAGCAATTTTAGTTAATTGATCATGGCTAATTACTATAGTATGTTAAAAAATAGATTTTCATTCATGTATCTCAGATTATTTTTGCTTTTCAAATTTAATTAGTTTCTTGGGAAGCTATAGCTCATGAAATTGTATCACTTAAGTGTCATTTACATAATTGCCATTATTGATAATTACTTGTTCTATAATGAATTAATTTTGAAAAATAAATGCATGAACAATGTATATATGTTGTATTTTATAACTATATTAGTAAAAATGTATTAAGCATTTCGTCAAATAGTAATTTTAATCAGAAAAGAAACAATAGAATAAGAGAGTCGGTCATTTGTGCTGAAAACTCTGATGCCTTTAAAGAATGAATAAAAGTGAATTTTCATTTGTTTTTAAAACAAAGCAACACATGTTTTCTCATTGTGTTTTCTTAGCACATTGCTTCTTGATAGAGAGAACTGGAAATAAACTCTTCTGAAATTATTTGAATTCTTTATGATCTTCAAAATCCTGTAAATGATATTGGATTAAAGATGCAGAGGAATTATCCTAATAATGGAAATGTCCAATGGAGCTAAGAGAATGTATTTTATTAGTATTCATAGTCTTTCTACTCTCCTCTGTCTGGCAAAATTATTTAATCTATAATTGGGTTATTTCTGGATTCCATGTTAAATAAAACACATTTGGTCAATCAATATGGAGTGACAATTTCCAATGCACTAATAATGCAAAACACAACCCAAAGAGAATTATGCCACATCAACTCAATGTGCAACTGGAAAGTTTGAAATGCATACAAATGAATGTTTCTACAGCCATATCAAAGGCAGAGCTTACTGATTTTGTAAGATCCATAGCTTGAGCTCGTGGTCATTTAATGATGATCAACCTCAATCCATATTCACTCAAAAATGCAGTTTGGTTTGTAAGACCTTGGAAATGGGATTTTAGTCTCTTCTATGATGAACTATGGCAGTCATGAGATGTGGGAAATGGTTACGAAAAATTAATTCTGTTCAAATTGACATCAAGTAGGACCTGAAACATATTCATTGGGACCAGCAATGACCATACATCCTGGGGACTATCAACACTTGGACCCACAAATACTGGGTTTGTTCCAGAAGCAGGGGTAGCAGAGCAGGAAAGGGGAAAGAGATGTGGATAAACAGAGATCAGAATGTTTTTCCAGGTGATCTATTTGAGTCATTTTGATTTTTATGAGTCCAACAGATTATTATCTGACTTTGTTTCATAGAATATAGTGTAATGGGATAGGAGAGTGCTTTTCTGTGATTTTGTAGAGGAGGTTCAATTTCTGGTTTTCTAGAAATTAGAGGAAACTCTGTTTTTTACTCTGTATTTCTTCTGTTTGTGTTATATTACATGAGCTAGGAAAAAAGAGAACATTTTCCATAATAAGTATAAAATTTGATGATAATGGAAATATAGACATGATGTTAGAAGTATTGTTTTAATCGATCCTTTCAACAAATGTCATAGGACTCAAGGAAATACTCATTGGGGTACCTAACAATGACAGGTTTGGGCAAGGGCATATGTACATACCCCATCTCTTCAATTCATACATCTGTATGTTTCTTTTTTAGCATCTTCCACTATAAAAACCCTAGAAATAGAGTTCAATCTGATCTATGGAAAGATGGAGCTGAAGACAGGCAAATTCATGAAAGGAGATGAAAGGATATCTTTTATCTTCCATTAGATTTAGAGAAATCTGAGAAATTCTACCCACACAATTAACAGAAGAAAATAAGTATTACTATAATTGTATCCAACTATTAAACTAGAAGAAATAATGAGCAAAGTTCATTATGGTATATATCAGTATATATATTGATTACTCTATGTATTACAGTAAACAGTATATATCTCAGCTATATAGAATCATGTTAGAAATCCAATAAAGAAGCCAACCAGATTTTATACTGTCAAGAAAACTGTCAATGGAAAAGATACAAATATGACCAGATTTCAAATTTTTTTTAAATACTCGTTTCTAAGAATTTTTTTTTTTTTGTAGAACCCAGGAAATCAGCACAGTTTTATTTTACTTAAGCTCATTATTCTAACACATGTTTTTTTGGGAAGCACTTTACAGGAAAAGGAATTTGTCCTTGAGATATCTTCTTCATCTATAACATTCTCAATTCCTTTTTCCTTCCTCTTAGCCAGTTTGGTGGATATTTTTCTTCTCAATCCAAAACTCTGTTTAGATGCCTGTATCATTATAGCCTTCTATTGGAACTGGAATCAACAAATGATTACACAATGTTTATTACCGAAGTGAAGGGGTAAAGAGGATAAAATAGTTAACGGTGTGTGTATTTCAGAATTATGGTATGAGTAAAGAAAGTGTGAGACAGCTTTTCTAATGCTCCTTGGTACTCTTTAACGCTCTTTTGTACTATAGAAATAATTCCAGAGAAATAATGTATGAAATAATTTTGATTATACAATAGGGCTGGAGTAGATCACAGATGTGTTTAACCTTTTTAAAACCTTACTGAAGATAGTGACATGAAACTGTAGTCATGGTTTGTGAAGAGACCTAATATACCTAACTATATATCTAATTCTTCAACTATTCAATAATACCCAATCGAGATTTCCATATTATTGAACTCCCTCAATGACAGCAAACATACTTTCCAAAGCAACCTATTCAACTTAAGACAGTTCAGGATCCAAGAAATTCTTCCAAAATCAGTCTCACAACAACTTCCAGCAATTGGTCCCATGTTTTTCTGTTGAGGCTATTTAAAACAAGTCCAATTCACATCACTCAAGATGGCCTTTCAAAATTTTCAAATAGATTCCCTTTTGAAACACTCTTTTCCAAGTTCAACACCTTTATCTCTTCAACCTTTTCCTACATGGCAACATTTCCAATCCATTTCATCAACTCTGTTTTCGCTCTCTGAACACATTACAGATTGTCTATATCTGCTCTTAAAAGGCACCCATAGAAGACATGAAATCCTCTCAGAATCTGGGAGATGAAAACTAGTTTTCTCTCAATCTGGATGCTATGCTCCAATGAATGTATTTCAATAGTTTACTTCTACTACTCTTTGTGGCATTCATCGCATACAAATAGTTCACGTTTAACTTGAATAACCTAAAATTCCTAAACTGATAAACCATTTTCTACAAATTTATACTTGCTGCCAACTTTGATCCTAGGAAAAAAGAAGTTCCCTTTGTCACTAGAAATACCTATTATATGAGAGCTGAGCTACTGTTACCACACAGCACCATTTTAGATTTTGTTTCTCTCACCATTTATAGTCACTACTCATCTCTGCTTCTGTGCCATCTCTGTGTTCATTCACATCACTGATGAAAGTGCTTAAGAGGAGCTAGATATGAATCGGGCTCTGGCACCAACATCAGGAAGTATCCTCCAAACACTGACAACAGTTCATTCTTTGTGAGGATTTTTTGTTTTGTTTTTTTGTTTTTAAATGTATACTAAACCTCTTCCAGATCTAGATATAAGTTCAAGTTCATCCCTTCGTTTTAACTCTAGTTGTTGTTGTTGTTTGCTTTTAAGAAAAAATTTTCACTCTAACTTTAGAGGGAATTGACAAATTCTGACATTTGTTTAGCTAACAATATAGATATTCCCCCAAAATAAAATGATAATCTGTAAAAGTTTGCAAACAACATTATTCTGTCTTCTAAAACAAATTCCAATACAAGATAGACTGAGATCATAACGTGATATTAGCACAGAATACTAAAATCACTACTAATAATATTTCATCAAAGTTACAAAAGGAATAAGTAAAACATAACTATAGTTCAATAATTGTCCCAACTTCATGTTGATCCATCCTTGATTTTCTAAATGTTTATGCAAAATCTGTGCTCTTACCACTATCTCAAGCTGCTATATATTGTGTTGGAACCTAATTACACAGGTCCTTGTTTATGCCATCCTGAAATGTTCAGACTCTATCCACTGAAACAATGGAGGGTTTTTACAGAAAGCAATGATATAATTGGGTACATATTTTTTAAAAATAGCTGGAAATATTGTGGTGCATTAATTTAAGTAGAAAAATACAGGCAAACCATTTCTTTCCCTCACCCCATAAAAAACCCTTTTAAACAACTGACAGAGTTATTCATCAACTCAAAAATGTTTGCTGAGTACCTATTCAGATACATCACCAAGTGGTTTTCTTTAAAGAAAGTCCTGGTATTTAATGATAGTTCAGCTGTTTTATAAGAAAGAATAAAGATAAGCTTGTTATTTTTAGTAACAAATCAATAAATTTGTATTGTGCTCTTGGCATGGTGACACATAATATAAATAACTAAGTATAGATCAGCCATAAACTATATCCAACAACAAATGATAAGAACTTAAATGAGAGCAGAGACAATAAAATTGAGAAAGAGAATGTGCATAAGGAACTCTCTTCAACATTCATGGAATGCACAGATGATGAAAAGAGTCTGGAACCTGAGACTTCATGCTGGGATTTGAATCTACTGGTCTACCTAGAATACTTTGGATGAGCCACTAACTTCAGACTCAGGTGCATCAAAAAGAAAGGATGGGACTAAATTCTAATATACATAGGCTAAAAAGACCCTAGGAGTCTGTGACTTTATCTTAATTAAGATCACAGTGTCTCATATAAAAAATTCAAAGAATCAGAGAATCAACCTCAATTCACATTAGAAGAAAAGTTGTCATTTTGCTGGTATTCAGCTACAATTTTCAAATATCCTTGTGACCTTGCTTATAACAAGTAAGCTAGAGATGCTGCATGCAGAATTTATGCAAAACTTCACTCGTATTTTAAATAAATCAGAGGTAATTTTCCAACATAATTTGAAGTCTTAATGAGAAGAGGCAATTTTGTTCATGAAATTTCTTTTAATTCTGGTATAACCTACACAAACAATTAAGGATATATGCATAGCATTTGTTATTTATGGCACTTTTTTGATTGGCCTCTCATTGAAATCCCATTTTTTTCCCTCAAATCCAGAAAGACAGTCCATGTGAAAGGAGCTATTGTTCCTTCATAATTACTCAGCTGCTTTTTGTATAGTATTGCCTCTATGTCATGTGGTTTAGCAATTTAAAAAACTTTAAATAGAAACAGCAAATAAACACAGGTGGGGAATTACTAAATATAAAATCTGTTTATTTGTAACTTGTAAGTGCAATTGTGTAACACATTAATATTTTTATTTAACACAGAAATATCACTAATTATTTTTAAAGTATTATTTCAACAACAACAAAAAACAAGAGCCATAACACCACAATCACCCTGTAGCAACACTAAGTAATGTCATAGTTAATGTGCTCCTCTATTTTGGAGGAAGGTAACCAATTTAGTAAACTCAACACCTGAGAGGGGAGATGAAAAACAAGGGGAGGGAGGGCAAAGCAATGCAGTGGCGATGGTCGGACGGGGGTGGGGGGACTGAAACCACATTAAGAAGAATAAAACTATCCCCTGATAATTTCTATGGAGAAGTTACCAGAAATAATGGTTTTGTTTTTCCCAGCTATAAAACTAGTTTGTGTTCCTTTTATGATGGTATGTAAGATAATTTGTCTGAGAATCTTCTTTCAGATAGGAAGAATGAAGAATGGCCTTCATTTACAATTTGTTTATAGATTTGTAGAATAAGACAAAACCAGCTTTACATGGGGGTGGGGAGTAGAGAATTACCAGCACATTCAATTTAGCTCATAATCATCTAAAGTCTGAATAAATCTAAGTATGATTTATAATGAAAAAGAACCCTTTAGCCAATAAGTACTCTCTGCATATGAAAGTAACTAGATTCACAATGAGTACATATTAACTTATAGTTTTTAATGTTCTCTATTCCTCAGACATAGTTTTAAAAGAATTCAGGACAGTCAGCTCTGGATCTTTAAGCCCCAAACCTTAGGAAAATGAAGACAATGTGAAAGGACTAGTCATTGGTCAGGCTCTGTGCAGCTGCTGAGGCAGAACACACAGAAATTTATATACTATGGAACCAAGACAGAAGCTTAGCAGTCAAACAGATGCCCAAAGAAACCCACTGAAGCACTAAGAAAAGGTCAACAGTCTGCATCAAATACCACAGAAGAAAGAACTGTATTTAGTTTTTAAAATTTAACTCCAGTAGAATACAAAAGATGGTTCAATCATCAGTAAATATCAGTCCTTATGGTTATAGCCATGAGAAGGAGAGTCTCCTACTAGGGGGTGCATGCAAAGGTGACCCCATGCAAGTGACCTGTGGTGGATCTCAAATATTACCTGGATGCCTTCTGAACCCAGACATCAGTGAGAGACTGAATGGAAGCCACCATCACCATCTTGAATTAATCATTGTAGCTTTATCCAAATTTCTGGACAGGTATCTTCCCCTGAAGATACTTCATCCTGTAGGAAAAGGTCAAACCAATCTCCATGGAATACAGATTTGATTTGCAGAGTAAGAAAGCAAACCACACTGATACAGAGACAAAAACATTGGCAATCATGGCAGTGTCCTTAGCCTTCCAGTATACTGCAAATAGCATGGGCTTTGGGGCCAAATGGATCTTGGTTTATATCTCGCCTACAGTATTTATTAGGCATACAGTTCAAGTCACCCTCAGAGCTGCATTTCCCTCATCTGCAACATTGGCATAATCTAGAATCATATTGGTTAATATATGAAAGTATCTAGCGTGAATCCCCAGGATGTAGAAGCTGGTACCATATAGTACTTGACTTCTACCTATTGATGCTACAATCCTACCTTAATTATTTATCCCTGAAGCCTAGATATGGTTTCTTGGATATGATCTCTCCTGTATTTAAAAGTTTGCTTTCTTACATGAACTTTAAGTGTAAGTCTCGTCTGTGCTTAAAATTTATTTTTTTTCCAGTGAAACTTGGTCACCAGGGTTTGCTTGTGTTTGATTGGTTGATTGATAAGTAATTTTTGCTATAGTCTCAAGGAACCAAACCCTGACCCTAGCCATGTGGTTAGTATCTTTGATAAAAATAATAAAACTCAAAAGGAAATTTAAATGTATAAGTTATGCAAAAGTCACCCAAGGCAGATAAGCTTTCAGTGAAATTTCAGATCTCTGAATGCAGTTGACAGGTTTTGGCTCAATTCCACGTAACTTCTGGGAACTTCAACAAAAAACAAGGAGACTTCTTCACTTGTTTTGATATCTTTTAACTGAGACACTGTTGCATTTCCTGTCTTTCTTCCTGTGGTTTTACTCCCATTTTACGGGATTGGTTTCACACTTCACAGCACTCAAAGGGTTATTCCATCTTCACACTTCACCAAAGGTTCCAGTGTCCTGCCAGCAGAAGGAGATTAGTGTTGTAGTTATGATTTCTGTAGAAGAGTTATCTGAGACTCGGATAAGTTTTGCACTCATTAAAATAACTGTGATAAGCTTTGTGCAGTGGCAGTATCGTAGCCAATGAGGTTTATCCGAGGCGCGATTATTGCTAATTAAAATAACTGTGATAAACATAAACCATATTACTGAATATGATTTTGACAAGATAATACCTAGTTATAATCTGGTACCCTTTTAGCAATACTTAATTGTTCTGATTCCCATTCCAACCTTATAGTATTTATGCAAAGAAATTACTAGAATGAATATCTGTGTGTATATATATATATACACACACACACACACACACACACACACACATACATATATGAATCCCACTTAAGAGGGAAGGTAAAAGACAAAAGCCCATTAAATGAAAATAAGCAGGCTACCTCTGGTCAAAAATTATCTGGTGTCTCCTGGTATACCAGTCTAGCAAGGGAAGAGCAAGGTACAGGACTAGAAAACCCATCTCTTCCCAGGCGAGACCCTACACCTGATGCACTGAGGGTCTAATCTCTAACCTTGGGCAAGTGCCTCCTTCCCTGCCTCTCACTCTGCCGCACTGCTATGTGGAGTGCCGATGGGGACAGACCCACTTGTTCTGCTCACCTCTCCATTTGCCGCAACACAAACTCCCTCCACTCGTTCGTTCTTCAGCAGACACCCCTCCCATGTAGGGGCTTAGAAACACATGTTGCATACTCAGCTTGCAAAGTTGCAATTTACCCCTTCCCCTCACCAATGTTCGGTATTGACATTTTTTTTCCTCTCACACAAGAGATTTCCATTCAATACCTGTGCTGAGGGTCTATGATAGCCCCCAGTGACGATTAATACAGAGAAGAGAAACCAGAATATGCATATTTCACCAGTAGGCACTTTCTGGGGTATTGGTACTGAACATGGAGCATGATCTTAGGGTCACGATGTCAAACTGAATGTCCTCAGAAGTCAAGAGCTCACCAAGCAAAAGAAAGAAAGCAGAGCCCCTCCCAAGACAATCTCCAAGTGAAAAGTACATGTGGCAGGAATAAGAAAAGAAAGGCTTTTCTCTCTTTTTTTTTAATCTTTGTTCATTGCCATTCCTTTTGTGGCTGGGGTCTGGAGGAAATAACTACGAAGTACCCGAGCTCTCAGGGAAACATGACAGTGATAAAATCTCACAAGATCCTTCAAGCCAGCATGCCTTCGTTTTCTGCAATCTTAGCATTTCTAAATCCCATGGCTACTGGAGGGGGTCCTGTAACAGATACCAAAGAATAGAATCGAGGGCTAGCCTGGCACAGATCATGGTGTGTGGCATCTCAGCCTTGGACTTGGGCGGGCTCTCTATGCCAGCCCCAGCACCTCTCATAACCAGAAAATGATTTCTCGTCTGTCTTTCCTTCTCTAGGCTTCCTTGCCTGGCATTTCCTTGATGGCCTTGCAGCCGGCCACTCCTCAAACCTGCTTCAAACGGGCCACCTGTCTGGGGCAGCAGCAGCCACCTCAGCTGTCACACTTCAAGCTTGAGGAGGGGGTCATTAATAATGACTTTTTAAAAAATGAGAGGAGTCAACTCTGCTTGAACACATGGGGGTGCACCTGCTCCCCTGAACCTAGGGTGCACTCTGTGGCCCAACTGGAGGCTACATGGCACCCCTCACCTCCCCATGCTCCATCCTTGAGCCCACATCCCAATTTCTGCTATAAACCCTGGTGTTCTTCATGAAACTCCAGAAACAAGCAGATGTTTTCATCACAGGAGGAAATGTTTAACAAAGAATACACACAAAATTCATGAAATCACTTCTTCTTTGAAGTCATTTGAAGATTTAGGGGTTACCCGTTCAAGAATGGCCTATTGTTATCCATATATTTTTCCTCTGGTTGAAATCATGATGTAAGAAAAGCAGTCAGTCATAAAGTATTGTGGTCTATGTGTTCATATTCCAGGAGCTATTATTTACCCAGCAGGGGCAAGCTGTTCCTATAAACTCTTCACCTATGCCCTTATTGATATTGATTCAGGAATGTTCCTCTCGATCATTAGCACCTGCAGAAATGTGGAAGGCTTTCCCTTTTCACAAAGCAAGACCCTCGAACACTGTGAAATATTTGATTAGCTCGGAAAGATGTGTTCTTTTCCCAGACTTGCTGAGCATTACCCCATTTCTAGGGGAGTTTGCAAATTGAGATTGTGTTTGCACACACTTGTACCTGTCCAGCCCTGTGCTGCCTGGCCCTCTTCTCCTCTCATTCCTTCCACAAACCACCACTCGCTCCTTGCTGGCCTGGGGAATAGTAGCTACTCTGTGCACTTAGTATTTAGTAAATATTAAAGGACCTATATCTGGGCAGGCTTTTTTCTCTGTGCTTCTTTTTATAAATGACAATGTTTTACTGTTATATTTAGACATTAGAGAAGGCATGCATAATGATATTAAATATTCAAATAAACCGCAATCTATTTTTTTAAAGTCTGAGAAAGAGTTCTCAGATTCTATAATAAGAGTACATATCTTCTGATGTTTAATTGTTTAAAAAAAAAGAGGAAGAGGAGGAGAGAGAAAGAAGGAGGAAAGGGGGGAGCAGGGTAAAAAGAGAAATAGAAGAGAACAAAAAGGAGAAAGAGGAGGAGGAGGAAAAGAAGGAGAATAAGAAGAAGGGAGAGGAATGTAATGAGGATGAAAAGCAGATAATTGAGGAAATATCCTAAAGAGCACTGTCTAATAATGTATGAATAATAATTTAGGAGTCTGGCATATTAAAGGTAGATTTCCTTTAGAAGAGAAAAATAACAAGAACAAAAGAATTGGTATGTAACTTGGCTTGGCTTCCTCTGAACACAGAAGCTGAGGTAAGGACTCCAGTGTAAACGTTTCATTTAGAAGATGGTCAGGGAGCCAGGGACGGGAAGCAACGCCAGGCAAGCAAGTAGAAAAGCCCCAGGGAGTGCAGGAGCGGGTACTACCATGGGCAACGAGGACCTTCTTGCCCAGCATGTCAAGCCACGTCTTCAAAATTAGGGAGGCCATTGGGGTGCCTGGGTGGCTCAGTGGTTAAGCCTCTGCCTTTGGCTCAGGACATGATCCCAGCGTTCTGGGATGAGCCCCCCTGTCCGGAGCTCTGCTCAGCAGGGAGCCTGCTTCCGCCTCTCTCTCTGCCTGTCTGCCTACTTGTGATCTCTGTCAAATAAATAAATAAAATCTTAAAAAAAATCACATTCTGAGTTTAGTTTTTAGGAATTCAGGTGTGGACCTCATTACCCCACAAAAGAATGAAATGAACTGTTTAAAAAAAAAATTAGGGAGGCCATGGCATTTATTACCAACTCTTATCCACTCTGAATCAGGAGTGTGAACAACCCCATAGTACATGCTGCTGGGGCTGAGTTCCCCAACAGGGGGGATCCCCGAGGTTCCTTGGGGGGAACCCCAAGGCAAGGAAGCAAAGAGATAAGACTGTCAGGTTGCAAGGTGCTTGCCCACACAGCTACAGCTGAAGTCAGAAGAGGTTGGAGGGATCGTGCCTCCTCACCTGCGTCAGCAGGATCACGTTTGTGCCTCGCTGGAATCAGATCCCAACAGCAATGTGCCCTACAGAACCCTTCCCTGATGCCACCTCACCATCCCTCCCCAGGCCCTCACCTTCTATAATCTTCATGCACATATCTCCTTTTTAGGTTGAAATTATATTAAAATTATAGGTTAACTGGGAAGAATCGCTGTATTTGCCGCCTTTGTTTCTAAGACTATTTTATCCCTCCATTGATTCAAGACTTTTTTTATTATTACAAATGTGGTGTAATTGCCTCAGGACCCACAGCAGTGCCTGACAAACAGAGGGTCCTCCACACATATTGGTTAAGGAATTAATATCAGTGTATCCCATGCACTAGATTAAACACGCATCCTAAGGCCTTTGATTTCTACTTCTAGGAGAATATGTGATGCTTTTATAGGAAATGTCAGAATCTTTTCAACTCCAAAGACAAGAGGACCTTTCTGTTAAAAAAAAAGTGTCTACTCTAATATTATATGGACTTATAAATATTATGTAGATATATGAATTATATTATGTGGGTATAAAAATCTGTCTCTTCTGCAGAGGACACTGCAAGTTCATAAGGCATAGAGGGGAGGGTATGAGACCCCCACACGGCAAATGTACCCCTGTAGGACTCCCACAGAATGAATCACAGAGAACTGACCTCTCCTCACCCTCCTATGAACTGGTACAGCAGGAGGGCAGCAAAGTTTTTCATATTAAGCAATCGATTAATCACAAGTCACTGAAAAACGGCTGCTCTGCTTGCTCAAAACAAAACTAACTTTCTGGAACCCCAGGTCCCTGGCAAGACAAAGACATAGAGCTCATGCAATGGGACAGAGGGGGTGGGCAGATAAAGGATCCCTGTGCCTAGAAGAAGCATTCAGATCTGCATGGGGCCAACAGAAATCCAATTTAAGCCATTATTTTTTCTCAAAAGAGACCAAAAAATAAATAAATAAATAAGTAACCTACATGAATACAACAGAACCAGAAAAATCCTACAATCGATACATGGAAAGTAAGAGTGATTCAGAGAGCAGCCAGAAGCAGGACAAAGTGAAATAAAGCCCTCACCACAGCACCCTGTAATTACTTGAAATCTGAGCTTCTTACATCCATGTCCAGTCTTACTGATGAGGAGACTCTGTTCCCAGCAGAGGGACCATGTCTTTGGCTTCTTTGTATTTCCCCAGGTCCAGCCTGATTGTGCCTCTCTCTGGCCTCACCCCCTCACTGCAGCTTCCACCACTTAGTTGGGACTCCTGGCTCTCTGCCCACAGACTCAGCCTAGCTGGGACCCAGCTGTGCCCAGCCACCCAGAGGATCCCCCTCGGGCCTTGTAAAAGCAGTATTCTTGGTTAGGTCCTCCTGCAGCCATTAGATTGCCCTGAACTTTGCTACCTATACCACCTGTCCTCTGGTGGCCTTGGTCTTCCTGCCTCTCAGAATGTCCCGGAGTTCACAGCCCTGAAGCTCCCTGAAAGCAGCTCCCTGAAAGCAGCTGGAGAAACACCTGCCCCTATGGTTGAACTATGAGACCTCATCTCTCAAGAGTGTTACTGAGCAAGTTGGGCTGCTTCTCAAAAGGCCAATACTCAAGAGAGGAGTTTTGGTTAGAAAGAAATTTAAGCTTTATTCAGAAGGCCAGCAACCTGGGGAGAAGGCAGACTCAGAGGTTTCTGCCTGGCACAGAGATTTTTAAAGGGGTTTCATCGGTTAAGGGAATGCAGCGGTCTGTGACAGTTTTTGACTACATGCAGACTTGATAGTGCTAGTGCTCAGGGGTTGTGCAAGAAGTGTGAGTTCCTTGTGCCCAGGGGTGGTTGTGCAAGATCTGGTCCCTTGGTACCCAGAGGCTGTGCAAGAGTGCTCTCTTCTTTCTTCAGAGGACGTCAAGGTCTACAGATGCACAAAGGGAGGTTAATAAAGTCATTTATGTGAACTTAAAAAAGAAAAACATTTTACTAGAAGATTGCTGGGCTAATCAGAAAGCCAAGAGGTTTTCAAAACAGACTTGCAGTCCCTGTGGCCTGGGAAAGTTGTAGTCCTTCATTCTCCAAGGCCAGTGATCTGCAAACCTCAAAGAAAGTAAGTTAGTTCTATTACAGTTGAAGGGCCTTAGGTCAACAAGCAGGACGTATGTAAACTTGAAGCGAGTTAACCCTCAAGACCGGCTGGAGTGCTATTACAAGAGCAGCAGGAAGCTCCGACCACTCTTGTGTCCACTTCCCTCCAGTGCCATCCTCATGGTCTGACTGTCCTTCTGCCCCACCTTGCTGCTTATTTATATCAGTGGTTTTTAAAAAAACCACTTCACAACAATACTGTGAAGTTGATATTAATCCTATTATATAGGTGAAGAATCTTATAGGTGAGGTTCAGAAAGGTTCTAAATTGCCCAAGCACATGCAGCATTTGCATACCTGCCCAATGGGACTGCAGACTCCCCCATTGGTGCCTGATACCATGGAGAGTGACAGAGACTGAGTCCTAGACCTATGTCTGGATTTGAATCCTAGACCCAGAGTTTAAGGGGAGTGCCTCTAGGCAAGTTATGAATCTCCTTCAACAACAGTTACTCTAGAGGTAAAATAGAGATAGTCTTTAAGCAGTGTTTAAGGGATGAAATAAGATGATCCCATGAAAGCGTCTAGCACAGTGCTTAACACAGAGTAAACATCCAGTAGATGTTAGCCTTTGGTATTATCATTAGTATCTTTAAATCATCTGTTCCTCTCCCAGCTCCTCTCTGCTTTAGCTATGGTTCCCAGCACTGCCCTGTCACTCTGAGTCTCTGTTATGGCAGATGCAATGACTCACAGACTGTATGTCATCAACAAACCTCCACTGATTGAACTGGTGCCTGGCCTTCTAACACACATGAAGATGTGACTGCAGTAAGTGCCACTCACTTTGCACTGCTCCTCCCTCCAAGTACCACCAACCCTGGAAATGATTTAACAGGCAACAATAAAAAGGCTCTGAATGGTGGAAAGAGGAAGTCAGCCAGGCTAGGAGGACCCACCCTTGGTGAGTTTCCCTTTGTTCTCCCATATGCCCTCTGAACTTGGTGCCAGACTGTCCTGCAGCCCAGAACCACTGCCAGTTGTAGGAGAAAGAGGGAAAGAGAAAGAGAGAAGAGAGGAAGGAAGGGGGGAGGGAGGGGAAGAGAGGGAGAAAGGAAGGGAGAAAGAAAGAAGGGAAGGAAGGAAGGAAGGAAGGAAGGAAGGAAGGAAGGAAGGAAAGAAGGAAAGGGAAAGAGAGAGAGGGAGAGAGGGGAGAAGGAAGGAATGGAATGGGGAGGAAAGAAGGGAAGATGGAAGGAAGAAACTACAGACCATCATCTCTCATAAACTTAGAAGCAATAGTCCTTAAAATTTTAGCAAGTTGAATCTGACAATGTTTAAAAACAATGATATGCTATAATCAAGACTGTTTTATTCTAGGTATGCAAAGCTGGTTCAATATTCAAGAATCAATCAATGTAATTCGCCATATCAACATGTTAGGGAAGAAAAATCATATGATCATACTGATTGACACAGAAAAATTTGACAAAATTCAAAATTCATTCATGATAAAAACTCTCAGAAAAATAGAAGGGAAACTCCACAGCCTTATAAACAACATCCATCAAACAACCTACAGCTAACACCATAGTTAATAATGAAAGATAAAATGCTTTTTCTCAAAAATCTGGAACAAGCAGGATGTCTGCTGTCACCACTCTTACCCAACATTGTAATGGAAGTTCTAGCCACTGCATTAAGGCAAAGAAAAGAAAGAAAATGCAATGAATTAGAAAAGAAAAAATAAGTGTCTTTTTGCACATGACGTAATTAGCTTAACAGGAAATCCCAAGCAATCTACAAAATAACCTATAGAATCAAAAAATAAATTCAATAAATGTCATGGTATACAGTATCAGCCCACAAAAATCAATTCTATTCCTATATAATGACAATGAACATATAAAAACAAATAAAAATACAATACCATTTATATTTGCTTCAAAGAAAATGAAGCACTTAGGCATAAGCTTTTAAAAATGGGGGCGCCTGGGTGGCTCAGTGGGTTAAGCCGCTGCCTTCGGCTCAGGTCATGATCTCGGAGTCCTGGGATCGAGCCCCGCATCGGGCTCTCTGCTCTCTCGGGGAGCCTGCTTCCTCCTCTCTCTCTGCCTGCCTCTCTGCCTGCTTGTGATCTCTCTGTCAAAAAAAAAAAAAAAAAAAAAAAAAAAAATCTTAAAAAAAAAATCTTTAAAAATGTGTACGTGATCTATATGATGAAAATTATAACATGATAATAAAAAAAATGAAAGAAGCCCTAAATATTTGGAGAGATATGCCATATCCTGTTTTGGAAGGTTCAATGTTGTGAGGATGTCAAGTCTTCCCAAACTGACCTATAAATTTAATGCAACTCCTATCAAAAGTGTTTTATAGACATAGACAAGCTTATTCTATGATTTATACAGAAAGGGAAAAGCCTTAGAACAGCCAAAAAAATTTTAAAAGAAGAATAAAGTGGAAGGAATCACTCTTTAAAAAAAAAAAAAAAAGATTTATTTATTTTTATTTGTGGGGGGGAAGTGGGGGGAGGAAGAGAAAGAAAATCTCAAACTGACTCCCCATGTGGAGACAGAGGTGGGGCTCAATCTTACGACCCTGAGATCCTGACCTGAGTGGAAACTGAGTTGGACGCTTCACCAACTGAGCTACCCAGATGCCCCAGGAATTACTCTTTTATGTTGAGGCTTACTCTAAAGTGACAAAAATCAAGACAATGTGGTGATGGTGAAGAGTTAGACATATTGGTCAATGGAACAGAATAGAGAAATCAGAAACAGATCAGTACAAATATGTCCAATTGATTTTTGACAATGGACCAAAAACCTTTATAATAACGGGTATTATAGTCATAGGACATCATAAGCAGAAATATATATATATTATATATAATAAATATATAAATAAATATGTAAATAAGTAAATATATAATATCTATAAATATATAAATAAAATATTTTAAAAATATAGTTTTACCTAAATCTCACATTTTATATACAAAATAGCTCAAAAAGGATCATAGACTCAAATGTGAAACATGAAACTATAAAACTTCTAGAAAAGAACAGAAGAGAAAATTTTTAGGACTTAAGACTAAGAAAAGAATTTTTCAACTGGACATTAAATATACAATATACAGAGGAAAATTTGGTAAATTAGATCTCATTAAAATTAAAAACTTTTGCTCTGTAAAAACTCCTAGTAAGAGGATGAAAAGACAGATCACAGCCTGAGAGAAAATATTTGCAAATCACAGTTCCAAAACACAATTATTACCTAGAAGATATAAAAAAACTCTCAAAGCTCAAAATTAGGAAAACAGACACTCCATTAGAAAATGGGTAAATGACAAAAAAAGATATACAGATGGCAAACAGATGTGAAAAGGTGCTCAACATCAAAGCCATTAGTAGAACACAAATCAAAACCACACTGAGATATCACTAAATATCTATCAAAACTGCTAAAATAAAAGAAAATAGTGTTAGCACTAAATACTGGCAAGAATATGGAGAAACGGATCACTCAGAATTGCAGCTGCTCTAGAAAAGCTCAAGTGTCTTTACAACTAAAAATGAACTTACATACCCTAAGGATTATACTTTTGGGCCTATGTCCCAGAGAAATGGAAACTTATTTTCACACAGAAATTTGTGCAGAAATATCCATAGCAGATGCTATTTGGTGAATGAATGGTTAAACAAACTGTGGTATAGTCATACTATAAAATACACCCAGCCATAAAGAAGAAAAACTACTTATGGACACAGCTTGGGTGAACCTCTAAGTTATGCTGAATGAAAAAAGTCTCAAATGGATACACACTGCATGGATCAATTTATATAAAATCTATAAAATAGGCGCACCTGGGTTATGCAGTCAGTTGGGTATCCAAGTCTTGGTTTCAGTACAGGTCATGATCTTGGGGTCATGAGATCAAGCCCAGCATGAGGCTCAACGCTTACTATGGAGTCTGCTTGAGATTCTTGCTCTCTCTCCCTCTTCTGCTCCCGCTCATGCTCTCCCTTTCTCTCAAATAAACAAATAAATACATTTTTAAAAAACGCATAAGGTACAAATTTCAAGACAGAGAACACATTAGTGGTTGCCAGGGATTGGAAATGGGAGGAGGAAGGAGCCAAGTATGCTCTAAAGGGGGAAAATGGAGGGACTTTGCGTTACAGTTCAGTTACGTATCTTGTTTGTGGTGGTGGTTACCTGAAGCTACTCACATGAATGTGTGAAATTACATAGACAGACACATGCACATGCATATATAACTGATAAAGTATGAAAAACTCAATGGATTGTGCCAAAATGAGTTTCCCTGTTTTGATAATGTTCTCTAGTTATGCAAGATGTTACCATCAGAAGAAGCTGGGTAAAGTATGCACAGGACCCTAGTATCTTCCTTTTCATTTTCCTGTGAATCTATACATTTTTTAAGTGAAGCTGCAGGCCACAATGGAGTGTAAGATCTGACACAATGAGTTTTATGCACTTAAATTCTGAATAATGTTGCTGAAACCAAGTGTTCCTTAGCATTATTGCCTAGTAAAAAGCACTTGAAATAAAAAGGAAATATGTTTAAAAAAATTTTTTTAAAGATTTGACAAGGGAGTGAAGGAAAAAGATTTTTGAATTAAAATTAAATAAGAATGCACCTAAACATTAGGGAAAACATTATAATTAGCTGATGTTGTTACGTAATTAATATTGGTCTAGATAGCCTAACCCTTAAAGAAAGTCTGAATAATAGTTCTTGTCCCAAAAAGATGAGCTATTTTTAATGTTTTTGAACCTGTCATTTTCAAATTCCAATGACTGCACACAACAACCAAGTTGTTATTGCACATTTGAGTGGACAGGGAATCATCCTAGTCACCCACTGTGAAATAATTTTCTTTTCCTATTGTCCTCACATGGCTTCATTTCTAGAAGATATATCAGCATTGCACCTCTGGGAATAGAATTTATAAAATTATCAGTAGAAGATTTTTTAGAACAAAGCAGTATCTTGTGGTTAAAGAAAATGAATAGTAATCATATATTTTCCTCACAGTAAGTAAGCACTAAATAAAGGGGGAAAGAGAAGGGCTGTTTTAGAAAGTTCTTCATTCAAGAAGAATTTGTTAAGCAGAGAATTGGGAATTGGAGGTTCAGAGATGAATGAAAGATGGTCTTTGCCCTCAAGGAAAAAGACTACTCTTTTTTAAATCTTTTTTTTTTTTTAAGATTTTGTTTTATTTATTTGACAGAGATCACAAGTAGGCAGAGAGGCAGGCAGAGAGAGAGGGGGGAAGCAGGCTCCCTGCTGAGCAGAGAGCCCAATGCAGGGCTTGATCCCAGGACCCTGGGATCATGACCTGAGCTGAAGGCAGAGGCTTAACCCACTGAGCCACCCAGGCACCCAAGATTATTCTTTTTTAGAAACATTTTCTACCTGTTTACTATGTAGTCACAAATGGTCCCTAGGCACAGAAGGTAGGGTTTGTCCTACAGGTAAATAAAAACATACTGATGGATGGTGAGTAATACAATTTAACTCCAACTGCCTAGTCATGGTAATTGGAGAAAGTACAAGGTTTACTGTACAAGTACACTGAAAAAAAAATCCTTTATTTGGTCATACCGTTTGATATTTTTCAACATTTCCTCTGAAGAACAAGACTTGAGCCTATGATCTTCTGGAAGATAAGTAACTTCACATCTGCCCCTTTGCTTGTATGAGGAGAAGCTATTACAAAGACAGAGAAGAGTTTTGAGTTCCAATCATTTCAAAATTATAACTGATAACAATCAGCAATGGCTTGCCAAGGACAACAACAACAGATGGGAGAGGTGTTATCCACTAAGAGTACATGAATGGCTGTGAGAGCCTCTCCTTTTGAGGGCAAGAGCAGGTTTGTAATATATTGGTGACTTTAACTTGTGTGCCCCAATAAAACAGAAAGCTATCCTCCTCTTCTGTTTTGACCAAGGAAATGACCTTTTGACTTCCTGTCTTTAATTTACCTTGTGAAGTCTCCAGTTTCACAAAAATCTAGTATTGGGAAAAATACTGTCTAAATACTGTGTATCTTCTATTCTTAAAAAAGATTTTTTATTTACTTTTTCTGACAGAGAGAGCGAGGGTGAGCACAAGTAGGCAGAGTGGCAGGCAGAGTGAGAGGGAGAAATAGGCTCCCTGCTGAGCAGAGAGCCTGATGGGTGGCTCGATCCCAGGACCCTATGATCATGACCTTAGCCTAAGGCTGACCCTTAACCTACTGAGCAACCCAGGAGCCCCTAAATATCTTCTTTTGATCATCTTGATCATCAATGGGTTTGGAGGCAAGAGCCTATCCCAGTCAGTGCTATGGACTGAATTGTGTTCCTCCTCCCATAATCCGTATATTGAAACTAACTCCCAAAGTGACTATTTTTGGAAACAGGGCTTTTAGGAAGTAATTAAGGTTAAATGAGATCATAAGGGTGGAGTCTTGACCCAAAGGGTTAGTGGCAAAGAGGAGAAGAGATTGATGTCTCTTTCTCTTAAGCAAGGGCAAAGAAGTCAAGTATACAGCAAGAAGGTGGCCATCTACCAGCCAAGAGAATCTTCCTTGTTGGTAGCTTAATCTTGGACTTCCCAGCCTCCATAACTGTAAGAAATAAATGTTTATTGTTGAAGCCATGCAGAGAATGGTATTTTGTTAAGGCAGCCCTAGAAGAATTATACAATGAATTTCCATGGTGTCATGTTTGAAATAAAGAATGCCTCATGGGGGATGACTATAGACAGATACCTAAGCTGCCAAAATGTGGGTGTTGAAATGAGCCCAGAAAGAAAATGTTGCCTAATAAGTCAACAAAGATTTTCATAAGGCTAACAGCAGGTGTTAAATGCTAGGGTGCGGTTTTTAGTAGATAGAAGCAAAATTAGTGGATTAAGTATATGTGGTGGTTTTTCTGGGATATGTAGACCCAAGAAATTCTGGGGTCACCAGATGGAGACCTGCTATGGATATGTGATCCTTTTTATTTAGGTAGTAGGTTCTAGACCCTCTTTTCCATCCCTAACCTTTCAGGTGAACCCAGTACTAAAATTGATATGGATGGTGGCAGGATATCAACATTTCTTATTTTCTTGCAGGTCTCTCTTTTTATTTTATTTTTTTTTCAGGTCTCTCTTTTTATGTGCTGGGTCAAGGACTGGGCAGATGTGTAGAGTAGGGTTTTAGTTGCCAAGGCACAGGCGAAAGCAGTCAAACATGGATGGATAAAATTTGTAGAAATTTCTCTAAGGAACCATATGTGATCATCCTAGCTGGAAATAGTAGACAAATGGATATGAATATAGAAGGTTATAAAGAGTTCTTTCTAGAACCAGAATATGGAATTGAGATGCTTATCAAAGACAGGTGACCTGGAAAGGTGTAATTACTTGATAGACAGAATGGTAGTGGCTGAGACAAATGAGGACTGGTGTGAAGTATGTTTCACCTTCTTGGCAAGAGTATTGCTCCTACAAAATGGTGTTGTGAATTCCAGTTCTGATGTAACCCCAAAGCATTCTAGGTGGGAAGTGGGTGAGGTTGTTCAAGCCCATAGAGTTCTTCCATAGCCTAAGTCAAAGGTATCTGCACACAAGTAGGTGTCATTCCTCTTTGGACTATGCTTAAGCATCTCTCTGGACTTGGTGATGTTGGGAACTACCACTGAGCTTGACGACAGGATTCCCCAGAAGAGCTTTGAGGCAGGACTCCCAGCCCAAGAGGCATTCTGCCGCAGTTGAGAGCTTGGTTATTGGAATCACACAGACTTGACTTCAGTTTTAATATCTGCTCTGCTATGTACTTGCCAACTGACCTTGAACAAGTGAATTAAACTGAGTCCTGGTGTTCGCATCGCAATAATGATAGTACCTGTCTCAAAAAGTCTGGAGAGGACTAAATGAGATAGTGCTTGTAAAGCCTCTTCTGACAATGTTAGGTACAGAAGCACTCATAAACGTTTTATTCCCGGAATCTAGATCAGATCAGTTAAAGAACAAAAGCATTTAACCTGGTCAACGTTTAACCAATTTCTTCATCCTGCAAAGATATTTGCTCCTTTTTTTTTTTTTTTCTTAACCCCAGATACCAGAGAAAAAAGCTGTGAAGTCTTGGCTAGGGCAATCTAATTTTGATTATGAGTTGAATACAGAAGTTGATGTTCAAAGGGTTTTCTTCCATTCTGATATAGCAAAGTAAGGAAGCCTGCTTCTCCCTCTCCCACTACCCCTGCTTGTGTTCCCTCTCTCTGTCAAATAAATAAATAAATAAACCTTTTCAAAAATAATAATTATAACCAATTCAGAACCCATCCTCTAGTCAAACAAGGATCAAGGATCAAGTACATTCCAAACAAAATGGCTTTCCCTTGAAGAGAAAACACTCTCCATCAAATAATGCAGTAATACAGGTGAAAAAAAATGGGGAAAGAGAAGAAATTAAACATGCATAATTTGCAACCAGAAAAATCTTTCTACTATCACCAAAATTATATATAAAATAACATTTGCAATTTGGTGAAGTTGCTTACATCCCAAGTATGCAGGAAATGGTGACATTCTGGGTTACTATGATTGCTTTCTTTTTGTGCTTCTGGCTTCCTTTAAATGTGTACACGCAGTATTAACTGTCTGTAGCACTTTCTTGGGGGCAGATGACACAAGGGGTCCACATCAGTCAGGGCTTCCCTCTGGTAAGAAAGTAGATTGTTCTTTTGTTGAAAAGTACAGGGCTGGAGGACTGAATCAATCATGAGAGACATATGGTATCTTCTCCTGCTCAAAAACCTCTTTAGGGAAAGCAATTTCACCATCTCCATTGAATAACCTGTCTATTGTTAACCTCCTGCTGCCAGAGACATGCCTTGGTTACAGCCAGCCAAATAAGTTTGTCAGTGCGTAATAAAATGGAAACTTTCCTGTTAATCCTAAATACACTAAATTCACAACTTTGAAAAACCTGAATTTGAGAAGTAACATTAAAAAAATAATTTTTCTTTAGGTAAAGTACTAACTTAGTATCCAATTAGCAAAATTAGCAGTTTGGTTCTTCAATAAAAATCTGAGATATAAACAAGCCAAAAAAGGAAAGATGAGCCCACTAATTGATTCTTAAGTTTATCTTTTTCCTTATATGGCTTAGGACAAGGATTTTTAAAGTTCTCATGAGAATTTAATGAGAATGTGTGTTGAAAGCACTTTGCGAGGTCTCTGGGTGGCTCAGATGGTTAAGCGTCTGCCTTGGGCTCAGGTCATGATCCCAGGCTCCTGGGATCGAGCCCCAGGTCAGGCTCCCTGCTCAGCAGGGAGTCTGCTTTTCCCTCTGCCTCTGCCTCTCCCCTGCTTGTGCTCCATCTCTCTCTCTCTCAAATAAATAAATTAATATTTTTTTAAAAAGCACCTTGGCACAACAGTGTTATATTTAATGCCACTTAACTGTATACTCAAAATAATTAAAATGGTAAATTTTATGTTTGTACATTTTATTACAATTTTTTAAAAAATATTGAATTAGGAAAACTCAAAACAAAAAACAAGCCAAAAAAAAAAAATACCACCAAAACCCAACAAATTTATCACCAGCTTGGTGTGGGCACCAACACGGAAGCCCAACTCCAGGCCTAGCATCAAAGTCCCGGACTAGAACCCCCAAACTCTCATTAGATCCAGGGATTTGGAAGCATGTCCTATTCATGGAGGGGTTGGGAAGACAAAAAGTGGGGAACCACTTGGGGAGTCAAGACGGAGGTCAATTCCCAACAGATAGAACAATATTTGGGCATTTTACTAGCCGGTAAATCTGCACTGGCCGAGTATCTGTATCCATGTGCTCATTATTCTCACTGTGCTTGCAAAGAGAGGTATTAACTACAAAACAGTCTTAAATGGATCTCTTTATTCATCCCTAAAGGGGTTAAACTATCACAGAATTCAACCAGGTATTTTCCCTGCAAGCTGTGGATCAGATTGTTCTTTTCCTATGCATAAATATCGTTATATAAATTTATTAGGCCTAGAAAATTGACCAGGGCTCTCTATGAATAGTTTCCTAATTTGAGCTCAAGGGAATATATTTAAAGATTCTTTGGCAAGCTGTGGGGCCATGAGTCACCTGAAAGGGATACTGTCACCTTCTTTAAAGCCAGTTCCAGGGGTGCCTGGGTGGCTCAGTGGGTTAAAGCCTCTGCCTTCAGCTCAGGTCATGATTCCAGGGTCCTGGGATCCAGCCCCACATTGGGCTTTCTGCTCAGCGGGGAGCCTGCTTACACACACCGACCCCCGCCCCCACCTGCCTCTCTGCCTACTTGTGATCTCCGTCTGTCAAATAAATAAATAAAAATCTTAAAAAAAAAATAAGCCAATTTCATCCTTCAGCCACCTGACCCTTGAGAAAGAAGGGCTACTCCCATAGCGGGGACTGGAATTGGGGCAGCTCCTATGGGACAGCTTACGCACAGCAAACCAACTCAGAGGACTGGAGAGAAGACCTTAAAGAGACTCGTTCCTGTGCATGTGAGGAATAACTGAGGATTCCCAGAAAAGAGGTTGAGCTGAGGACCTGTGCTTAGCAGAATGGGGGACAAACTAGAGATATTTAGATTATTGATACTATGGAGCCCTCAAGGGTACCTACAGGCTGGTAGAGCCTGGGAAAATGCTGATTCATACACAATTGACCAAAAAACATATCCTGCTCTTTGCCCTCAGTGTTAGAAGGGCCCTCTCTTGGGGCGCCTGTGTGGCTCAATGGGTTAAGCCTCTGCCTTCTGCTCAAGTAATGGTCTTAAGGTCCTAGGATTAAGACCCGCATTGGGCTCTCTGCTCAGAGGGGAGGCTTCTTCCCTTCCTCTCTCTCTGCCTGCTGCTCTGCCTACTTGTGAACTCTCTCTCTGTCAAACAAATAGATAAAATCTTTAAAAAAAAAAAAAAGGCCCTCTCTTGTCCTCTCTGCCTACGTAAATATGATGCATCCCCTCAGACCCAGCCCAGATCCTGAGTCCTTAATGAAGTCTTCCCTGATGACCTGAGACTCCATAGATGTCTCCTTTTCCTGACCTCCCATAGTAATTATCCTGCAGTCAGTCCCTGAGAACCCACTGGACCTGTTGTTCATTCTCACATGCGTAGCTGCCCATGAACAGAGAGAAGACAGGAGCCGTGCATATGCTTCCCCCAACTGGGTCTGCCTGAAACTCAGCACAAAGAGAGTACTCTACAAAATGCTATCAGATTTGGCTTAACATATAATAGCACTCAGAATGTCAACCTCATCGTTGCCCTGAAAAAATGGCGGTATCATTACAGACTCAAAGCTGCACAAACTTTCTGACTATCAAATATTATCAGGAAAGCCCCTTGAAGTTTATTGCCTTAGAACAGCAAAAGCAAGCCACCAATTTATTACAAATAACAAACACAGTGAAAGCTATAAAGCACTTTCCATCATATGCTTTGAAAATCCTTAGAAGACCTATAAGGTGAAAGAAACTCTGGAGAATTCTTTTTAAACTTATTTTGTCTATCATGCTTAGAATTTACCCCAAAGAAATCACTTTCACCTTAATTACTTAAAAATTCTGTAAGCATTGTATGAGCAAATTAGCAGTAATGCTTTAATAATCTCCACTAGTTAAATGTTCAATAAACTAAGTAGCAAATCCTTTAATTAGCATACACACATTCTTGGGTATGCTAAATAAAGAAAGCTATAGGTTGTATAAGTGTAATTCAATGAACATTAACAATGACTTATTTTAATAGCTGAACATGCTGTCCAGTTGTCATTACAGACTACTTTATTCTATCCCTTCTTTTTGAGATTGCAGATTTTTCTTTGTGCTGTTTAATAAAGCCATTAGGGATTGATTATTTATTGGGATTGAGATAGGTACAAGGAATCCAGGCCAAATTAGGGTAATGTGAGCTGCCTTAACATTTGGTATATAGTGTGGGCTGGGGCTGTTGGTGCTAGTATCAAATTTTGGAATTCCCATTTTCTGTAAGTGAAATAGTCTAGTTTACTGATTCTCCTCGTAGAAGCATAATAGCACTTTTGTACTCTAGGGAGGTACTAACTAGCAGCTGGGGATGACCCTGGTGTATCTTTTAAATGAACAAAACCTTCCAGAATTTTGGAATGAGTAATATTCTTTCAAGCAAAAGAACATCAAGTATCTAATTGTGACAGCCCATGAAGGATCCTGAAGTAGGGATTCTTCTTGAACATTCGGATGGAAAATTGCTTCATCATTGTAATACATGTAATCAGTATATGGTTTATTTTTTCACTGACTTATTTTTTTAAGAATTTTTGTTATGAAGAATCTCAAAGATATACAAAAGTAAACAAAATAGAATAATAACCAACCCCCAATGTACCTATCACCCAGCTATGATAATTAATTCAGTCAATCTTGGTTCGACTACACCCCCATCCACTTTCCCTCTCCCATATTATTTTGAAGCAAATCCCATGCACGTTGCAATTTTACCTGTAAGGTTTTTGGTATGTATTTTATCTGTTAAATTTCCAGTTGTATTTTTTTAAAGGTAACTTATTTTTAGTATTACCACAGTATAACTAGCACACCAAAAAACAAAAGTGACTATTATTTCTTAATATCAAATATCCATTGTTTGAACATCTAATTTTTCTCATCAATATATTTTTATAGTTTATTGAGCATTAGAATCCAATTAATATCTTCATTTTGCAATTGGTTGTGTCTATTAAGTTTCTTTTATCTAAAATTTCTCTATCTTTCTTGCTTGTTATTTGTCTCTCGAAGAAACCAGATTGTGGATTTTGTAGATAGTCCCACAGTCTGGATTTTGCTGATTGCACCCCATCCCCAATATACTTAAACTTGACCCTCTCTCCCATTTCCTATAAACTGGAAGTTGGACCTACAGCCTTGCTCAAATCCAGTTGTTTGTCTTGTTCTGTTTTCCCAAAAACACACTTGAAGTGGTGGAGCTTTCTTTCCTCAGGAGGGACAATCATATCTGATCCTCTCTCTTTTTATGAACTTAGCAGTCAGTGACCATCATTACTTCGGTCTGTTCATGCACTAACCACAAAACTGTGTTCTTCTAATCCTATCATCTCTTCTTAATTTCGCAGCTGGAATACTTTCATGGTTCTTTTGTAAAACTGCCTTAGGGATTTCAGAAAAAGAAATGAAAACAAAAGCCTTTTCATTTACTTAAATGAGTACTATTATCTCATGATGGAATTTTTAAAAGTCTAATCTGAAATTCAAGAGATGAGATTGAAATGCAAAACTCGTCATCAACTCTTCGACCCCTGGCGTAATAAACTTTAACCCTGAGTCCTAGCCCTCATAGAACAAAAGATCTGCAAGCAGGAAACAGAACAAATAAGTGAGGAGGGGAAAATACATTGGGTGAAATTTCAAAATGTTACCCCACACATTTCTACTCAATTAGAGACATTGGAACATTTCTTTAGATACCATAAGTGCCCCTGTATCCTGGTAAGGACATGCATTGTAGGGGTTTTGGAAAACCTGGTATCTACACAGTAGTGCTGGTCCTACTATAGCAGAAATACTGATTACCCTTTGACAAGATAAGAAACAGGTACACAGGCCAGCAAAGCATCTTTCTTCTAATAACCAAAGGACCTATTTTCAGTTGTCCCCTGTGTCCTTTTTAGATCTGGGGTCTGACTGAAAATACAGAATTCAGTCTCAGTTCCAAAGTGAGGTGTGTGTCCGTGGGCTGAGCTGTCTGCAGCTTGACATGGTACAGGAGCTGCTGGGGCTCACACCTCCCTCTGGAGCATCTGCCCGCCCCTCCCCAGGTTAGCATCCTACCTAGCAAAGAGACGCTCCCTGCCTCCCCGGCATTTAGCTTATTAAGTCAGCAGGTGGTTCCTAAGGGAGACTAATTGCTGGCAGCTGGAGGGCCTGAGGCTGCCTGAACCACTTAACTTTTGCTTTGCCAACAGCGCAGGGGAACATCTATGAGCTTTTTCAGAAAAGGACACAAAGAAACATAATACGTTTGGGAAGAACTCTAACCGCAACCTAAGCGCATGGTTTGAGTATGCTAACATATTCAACCCCATCCCTTCACATCTCAGCCAGGGTCCTAGGGCACTTACCCTAGAAAATACCCTAAGAAAGGCTGATGTCCGCTCTGCTCTGTGGGGAGAGGGTCACGCAACACTGAAGTCACCCTATTTCATGCATCAAACATTGGGTCACAAGGTCTGACAAAAAACGTTTTCTCTAACATGTGAAAAAGTATAAAAACAAGTTATGTTTATCTCTGTATTATTTAATCACCTCCATCAGCTGGAACAGAATTAAGAAAGGAATCATGACAGAAGTTCAGGAAACAAGCACATTTGGACCACACATGCCTGCATGCACCTTCATCAAGGTGCTCTATGAGTAGATCATCCATCAACTTCTAATCAGTAAGACCCATCTATGTGCATCAGCTCTCTCTTCTCACTTATTTATAGACCCATCTAGAGAATATATCAACCAGCAGGCATCTTCTTGCCCAAAGGCATGGCCTTATTTTTGGTAATTCTTCCTGCCACGGGCTCCTGAGCGCTAGTTTCCCATTGATCTCCCAAAGCTTCCCTGGTCTCTACCAATTCCAGTATAAACAAGTAAACACTCCCTGTGCATGCCATTTACAGCACCTTATGTCATTAGGTCATGGGCTTAATCACTAAGGGCAAACAGAGCCTCCACATCCTTCATGTGCACCTCATTTCAAGAAAGTTCTTAGAATTTTTAATCCCCTTGGATTATTAGATTTGGAGAATAGAAAGTGTGCTGACAATGCCTACCCAAACTCAGAAAAGCATGTGCATTATAGCTAGTAGTTTGGCTGGAAACATACAGCTCACCCTGCTAGCTCCCCACCACCCTAAGGCATGGTGGTAACTACCATTTACCTGGACAATGAAAGTTAAAGAGTCTCAAAACAGGTCACCTGTAAGTTGTGATTCTGTTAGTTCACAAACTGGCCCCTGTACACACAGGGCAGGGAGAGACTGGGGAAAAAAAAAAAGGGGCAGACCACTTCAAGTTGATAAGTGTCAGGTTTAATATGCAAGTGTTAGGGAGCAAGAATTCCTATCCCCTCAAATATCCTTCTAGCTGGATGAAGAATCAAATTAATGTGAGACAGATCAACAGGGGAAAATAAAATTGAACAGTGTATGTACAGAGGAAATCCACACAGACATGGAAATTCCAAAGACAGGCAAATGAGGTCCATCCATCTTCCTGAACTAAGGAGAAGGGAGTAGGGTTTGGGAGCTTCAGAAAGAAAGAATGCAGTTCACAGGGCAATATGTTCTTATGGTTAAAATGATACAAACCATTCCACATGCCTGCTTATCTTCTCTCCCTGTTTGCCCGTCCTTCGCCCTAAAGACTGGTTAACCTGCACAGTTCCTCTTAAATTTGCTAAATTAACACTTTCTGGTTTAACCAGTTGTATTTGATGTCTTTCCTTTCTTCCTAAGCTATCGATTACCTTATGATCATACTTAACTCACTACACACTGGATAAACTCACTACCTTGTTCCTGATTTCTCTGCCCTGAAACATCCTATGCCTTATAAGCTGAGGTAGCACGGTCTCTAAGACAGCACTCCTTCTTTGAGGCTTTCTTTGCTTGACCTCCTCTCCCTCCACCCTCCCTTACCTGCTGTAAGCTCCCCTTTGTCTGGTCCCCACAGTGCTCTCTGCTTTTCTTTTGCAGTCTTGCCTATTTTGTCCTTATCATGCTGCATTATAATTGCTTCTTCACTCCTTCATCTCGACTCCTAGACTGGAAGCTTTTGGAGGCCATCAGTTGTAAGTTGAGGACCTAACATGTGAAAGTGCCCAGCAGTTACAAGATGCCCATAAATATTTGTTGAAATAGAAGAAAGAGAAAGGATGGAGGAAGGAGAGCCTGGACATTCAGGCCCCAGGCACCGGGCTACTCTGGAGTAGCTGGAACATGGACCAACTCCCTCCCCAACTTTCATGTCAGTGAAGCAGGATAGAGGAGGAAAACACTCCTCCTCCACTCTGTCATGACAGGAAAACACACTGCATCATCTATCTGTGTTGAATAGATTAAGAGAAAAGTGAAAAAACTCCTTCTTAAGGTCTCTTTTAAGGTCTTTCTTGACAACAATCTGTGGGGAAAACATTGGGAAATTTCCTTCCAGGTAGACTTTCTCTACTTTTGCAATCCAAGTCTGTTACACTAACTTGTCTGGGGGAGTGGGGGGAGAAATGAATAAACAAAAATTCATCTTTCTTTCTTTTTTTAAAATTTTAGTCTGGCCATTTTCCCCCTGACAAATCCTTTCCCTCAGGATATCACATCCATTTTTGTCAGTACATGTAACATAGGACTCAAAGAAATGCATTCTGTAGCTAACTCTGCTTTATCAGCTTTTCTTCCCAAAACTCAGGTGGCTTCAAAGGCAAAGAATGTTTTGCTTTCATTATTTCTTCAGTCTTTGACATGAGTTCCACAAATATCTTTGTAATTATTCCTTGTCTTTCTCAATAATGTTTAGGAAAACAAACATCAATTATGTTTTAGGAAAGCAAAGCAAAAGTAATCAATGACAATCAGAAAGACAATCCACATTCATAATATAGGTCAAAGACTGCTTCCTACCCAAAAAGATTTCAGATATTCCCTTTTTTTTTTTTAAAGATTTTATTTATTTATTTGTTAGAGAGAGAGAGAGCATGAGCACAGGCCAACAGAGTGGAAGGCAGAGGCAGAGGGAGAAGCAGGCTTCCTGATGAGCAAGGAGCCCGATGCGGGACTTGATCCCAGGACGCTGGGATCATGACCTGAGCCGAAGGCAGCTGCTTAACCAACTGAGCCACCCAGGCATCCCAAGATTTCAGATATTCCTAAAACAGAATCTACCTACCTCTAGTTTATTTTCTTGTTATCTATCTTGCTAAGAAAACTAACCATTTTTATCATTATGTAATTCTAACCCATTTCAATCTGTTCTATTAATAAACAACAATGCTGTTATTTCTTGCTCAGAGGCAACAGGGGCAAAAGACCCAATTTCTTTTATAGATTCATGTTTCTTATTTAAGTAACCATTTCACCACAACAAAGGAGAGAAGAGAAGAGAGGAGAGGAGGAGATGGGAGGGGAGGGAAGGAGAGGGGAAGGGAGGGGAGGGGAGGAAAGAGAAGAGAAGAGAAGAGAAGAGAAGAGAAGAGAAGAGAAGGGAAGGAGTGGGGGAGGAAAGAAGGAAGGAAGGGAGAGAGAGAGAGAGAAAGAATGTAATAAAGGCTAATAAATACTGTTTTTAAAATCAAAAAAGGTATTTCTGGTTGCTGTGAATCAGCCACCTGAATTCCAGTGCCCACAGCATTCCCATTGCACTCTCTAAAGGCAAGTGAAAGACAAAAAGTACTAACCACTGGTGAACATGTCAATACATGTCACTAAGGTCATCAAAATGGAGAGCTTTTGATAATTTGTTATCATCTTTAATTTTCTATACAATAATTATCTGTTCCAAATGGAAACATCTTTCTAATTTTTAAATAAAAATATTATGAGCTCTGTCCATGGTATGGCATCTTGTGCTCTTAATAAGCATTTTTAAATTAAATTAAAAAGACATTTTTCAAACTTCTAAAATAACTATTGCTCAAAGCAACCAAAATATGGGTTTTTTTTAATGCAGGAAGTGAATTAAAAAGGCAAAGTTCCCCAAAATTAGCAAAAAATTTTTAAGAAGTATTCAAAATTCTCAATAGTGCTCTTAAAAATCAGACCAGATAAGCTCCCTTTTTAACTTTAATTATATTTTTTCAGTAACTTTTTTTGCCTCCCAGTGTTAAGCATTGTTTTTTAAGTGCCCTCAAAATTGTGACTAATCGCATAGTCATAATCCTTTAGATTGTAATGATAGATACCATGTTCTCAGTAATTCTCCGGAAATATGAAAAAAATGTTATGTAAAATTATTCCTCAACTTTTACAGACTTTTCAGAGTCTGATTCAAATGGCACTTATAATGTTATTCTTTTTTTAAATGACAGTTTAGAAGCTTTTGTCCTAGTGCCTTTGGACATCTCAAGTTGGGATATCACCAGCCACATTTGGAGAAGGTGCTCTGTGCAGGACTGGGCAGTCCACAGCACCTTGGGCATGTTCTAGGGACAATGAGCAAATGAACTGGGACCTGCTTTCTTATTTATGCTTCTCTGCCCAGACATCACTGAGATATGGATGACTGCAGATGCATGGCAATATATTTGATTTGAACTCTAATTCCCCCAGACACTCCTCAATGTCTTCTTGCTAATTACAAATGATCCATCTCGCCTAAACATCTTCAATCCTTATCATTGCAAAACATAACTCTCTTTGCCTCATTGTTTCTATTGGATCCTATGCTCCCAGAGGGTTGGGACCTTGTGATTCATTTTTGTTTCCCCCTCCAACATCTGGCTAGGAGGTGTCTATTCCCAGTGAAAGTTCAATGACATTGTTGGGTAACAAATAACTGAGTATATCCATACCTTCTCTCTCAAAGTCCTCCTGTCAATTATCTCACTGCTTATTTCCTCTCATGTGTTCTTAGCTCCATTATCGTGGAATAGCATCTCAGATCAGTTTCAGGTACCTGAGGTCTAAAGGGACTGGGCAGATTCTTTCCACTGGATGTGGAATACTGCTGGGGAGGGCAACCTGAAGGCAAGGTACAGGTGGGATGTCCGTAGAAGGGATCATAAGTAGTGGATGAGAGAGGTAAGACAGGAGGTGGACTACGAGTGGATGAAGAATAGGCTCTGAAGCCACACTAGTCAGATGCAAGTCCCCATTCTGTCACTCATTTGAGCAAGAGGGTTATCCCCCAGCAACTGAGATTTCTTGAGTACCGAAAAGACACAAGTAGTACACAAGTAGTACCTCCTTCACAGGGTTGCTCTAAAGATTAAAAGAATCAATACAGGTAAAGTTAACTCAAGTAACTTTGTGTTTCTGAAAATGCTAAGCACTCATAAATGTCCTTTGGTGTTATTAGAGAAGAGGACATTTTCCAATCAAATGGCACAGAATGGCTGAAGGGATTAAAAAACAAAAAACAAAACAAAACAAACAAACAAACAAACAAACAAAAACAAGATCCAACAATATGCTCATTACAAGACTCCCGTTAGCCTTAAAGACACACATAGACTGAGAGGGAAGAGATGGAAGAAGACCTTTCATGCAAATAGTAACCAAAAAAGCACAAGGGTAGCTATACTTATATCAGACAAAATAGGCTCAAAACTAAAAATGTTAAAAAGAGACACAAAAGTCATTATATAATGATATATAGGGGTCAATACATCGAGCAGATACAATAATCGTAAATATCCATGCACTCTACACAGCATACCTAAATATATGAAGAAAAAGTAATGGAACTAAGAAGAAAAACAACCAGTAATTTCATAGCTGGGGACTTTAATACCTGACTCTCAGCAATGGATAGATCATCCAGACAAAATCAATAAACAATGACTTGAACAACATTATAGACCAAAGGGACCTAACAGACTTACATAGAACATTCTTCTCCAGTGCACACAGAACATTTTCTAAAATAGACCCAAATTTCAGGCCACAAAGCAAGACTTAGTGAATTCAAGAAGACTGAAATTTTACCAGGTATCTTCTCTGACTACAGTGGTATGAAACTAGAAATCAATGTGAGGAAAACTGCAAAAGTCACCAGCGCTTCGGAATTAAACAACACTCTTCTGAACAATGAATGGATAAAAGAAATTAAAGAGGAAATAAAAACTTTCTTGAGACAAATGAAGATGAAAACACAATACACCAGAACTTGTGGGATAGAGCAAAAGCAGTTCTGAAAGAGTTCATAGCAATAAATGACTATATTAAGAAGCAAATAAAGGTTTCAAATAAAGAACCTAAACTCTATGCTTTAAGGAACTAGAAAAATAAAAAGAAACTGAACCTAATTAGCAGAAGAAAGGAAATAATAAAGATCAGAGTGGAAATAAGCAAAATGGAGCAAAGAAAAACAATACAAAAAATTAACCAAAGAGTTCATTTTTTGGAAAGATAAAAAAGTAGCAAACCCTTAGACTAACCATGTGGAAAATAAAAAGTAGAAACCAAAATCAATAAAATTATAAATGAAAAGGAAATATTACAACTGATATCACAGAAATTCAAAGGATCTTAAGAGGCTACAATCAACAACAACTACACACTAACTGGACAATCTTGAAAGAGACGTTCTTAGAAACATTCAACTTACCAAGACTGAATCAGAAACAAACAGGAAATCTGAACAGACCAATAACTAGTAAGGACATTGAATCAAAAATCTCTAAACAAAGAATAGACCAACAGCAGATGGCTTCCTTGGTGAATTTTCCCAAGCATTTCAAGATCTGCTACCAATCTTTCTCAAACTCTTTCAAAAAATTGAAGAGGCAGGAACACTCCCAAATATATTTTATGAGGCCAGTATTATCCTGAAACCAAATCCAGAGACAGAAACTTCGAGAAAAGAAAACTACAGGCCAATATCTCTGATAAATATAGGTGAATATTCTCAATAAAATACTAGGAGACCACATTCAGCAGCACATTAAAAGGATCATTCATATGATCCAAATGGGATTTATCCCTTGGATGCAAGGATGGTTCAAATGAATCAATGCGATACTTTTTATTAATAGAATAAAGAAAAGAATCATATAATAATCTCAACAGACATTGAAAAAGCACTTGACAAAATTCGACATTCATTTACAATAATAACTCTTAACAAATTAGGCAAGGAAGGAACATATCTCAATATAAAAAAGACCATATACAAGCCCACATCTAACATTCTACTTAATAGTGAGAGATTGAAAGCTTTTCCTCTAAGATTCGAAACAGGAGAAGGGTGACCACTCTTACGAGAAATCCTAGCTAGAGCAATCAGGCAAGAAGAAAGAGAGAGAGAGGAAGAAAGACAGATAGAGACAAACAGAGAGAGAGGGAGGGAGAGAGGGAGGAAGAAAAACAGACAAAGAGAAACAGAGGGAGAGAAGGAGGGAGGAAGGAAGGGAGGGGGGAAAAGCTATCAGAATTATAAAGGAAGAAGTAAAATTGTCTTGATTTGCCATTGTCATTGAAAAGACAAGCTGCCACCAAAATGATCAAAAGACAGATCAATAAGGGACCTAAAACTGGAGTCAAATTGGTTTTGAATACTCTGAACTGAGCATGACAAGTTTCCAAAGCTCCAGCTCTCCTAAGAGTTCAAAGGAAACTTCAGGAGGGCACACACATTGCTGTGTGTGACCAGTGGGTACAGGGAATGCTCAGTGGGACAGGCTGCCTGGTTGGCAATGTTTGAGGCTCCTGGCAGGACATGGTGATGTTGAACAAATACATATATTTCTCCAGAGCATGGTTCACTTGCATCAACTTGAATGCAAGTGGAATTGCTTGAATTGATTTCTTGAGAAATCGATTTTTCTAATACATGGTAATTGAGTTTGTTTTGAAATAAAACTAGTATAAAAGCAGAGTCTTTCTCCTTTCTTCTCCCAAGGTCTAAGCAGAGTTATGAAGCTGAGATTAGAGCTCCATGCATTATACTAGACTGTTCACCTGTCAGCAAGCTGTAAAAGGAAGGTCACTGAAGTTAAAAAAAGGACTTCCCAGCCAGCAGAACACAGCAAGGGTAGAAAACAAACAAGAGATAAGTGGAACATTTAGAGATTATTTTCTCCTGTAAAAAAAAAAGAAAGGGACCTAGGGAGGAAACGGAAAGGAGACATCTGAGCTCCTCTTAAGCAAAATCAAAAAAAAACTGGACTTTTGTGAAGAGCTATAAAAAAATACCACCTTCGTAGAGAAATGCAGAGAATGTGGGAGGATGATTTGCACCAGAGGCAGGTGGAGTATGTGTGGACTTGCCCGTGCCATTGAATGTTTCAATAAAATCAAAAGGAAGAAAAGACTCAAGGTAACTATGAAATTCCTAAGATGAGAAAGCATACATTTTTCTGTAGTTAAATGAGAACATCTTACATTGTTGTGACAATATGAATCTACCTTGATTCATATTATAAGGTAAACAAAAAACAGGAGGTCAAAAATCAACTGGCAACTTTTTAAAGGGAAAAAAATGATCATCACCAATAATTACTACAAATACCTCTGGGAACATATTTCATTTCCTAGCTACTGTGCCAAAGCCACTCCTTCTATTTTCATCAGTAACAACAGACAAGACCTTTAGCCTCCTCCTCTGCACATTACTATTCAATAACAAGTACTTGGCATTTTGATAGGATCTATAGTGGGATAAGGAAGGAGGGCAATATAAATGAAGTTGACCAATAATATGAATTATTTCTATGACAGGTGCTATATCGTTTTCCTGTAATTATCTCAACAAACCTACAGAATAGGTATTACATCTAATTTACAAATGGGGAAACCAAGTTTCAGAGAGGATATGTAATTTATGCAAGCTTGTGCAGCTGATAAATGACCCCTTCATCACGCTGTCATTATATAACTGGAGAAATAAAACTGGCCCATGAAATGATTAGTCAACCACATAAAGCAACACTATGTTTGAATAAACAAATGAAAGACCGTATGGGGGGAATTCAGAGAAAGAAGATGGGAATGCAGAAAAGATAAAGCATTTGAGGGAAATGCTTTTCAGAAAGGGTTTGTGTTGATGTGGGTCTTTTATGGAGGGAGTGGGATTCCGAGAGGTGAGGATGATTGAGAGAGGCATTACTGATAAAATGACCATCCTGGGGGGAGGAGTCAAGATGGCGGAGAAGTAGCAGGCTAAGACTACTTCAGGTAGCAGGAGATCAGCTAGATAGCTTATCTAAAGATTGCAAACACCTACAAATCCAACGGGAGATCAAAGAGAAGAAGAACAGCAATTCTAGAAACAGAAAATCAACCACTTTCTGAAAGGTAGGATTGGTGGAGAAGTGAATCCAAAGCGACGGGAAGATAGACCGCGGGGGGAGGGGCCGGCTCCCGGCAGGCGGCGGAGCAATGGAGCAGAAAATCAGGACTTTAAAAAGTCTGTTCCACTAAGGACATCACTCCAGAGGCTAAACCGAGGTGAAGCCCACGTGGGGTCAGCGTGGCCTCAGGTCCCACAGGGTCACAGAAGGATCGGAGGTGTCTGAGTGTCGCAGAGCTTACAGGTATTAGAATGGGGAAGCCGGCTACAGAGACAGAGCCGAGGAGTGAGCTCACAGCTTGGGGTTACCTTGAACCGGTCGCAGGCTTGGTGAGCTCAGAGCACGGCTGGAGGCCAGGCAGACGGGAGTAATTGGGCGCTGTTCTCTGAGGGTGCACTGAAGAGTGGGGCCCTGGGCTCTCGACTCCTGCGGGCCGGAGACTGGGAGGCCATCATCTTCATTCCCGTCCTCCGGAAATCTACGGAAAGCGCTCAGGGAATAAAACCTGCCGAAAGCAAACCCAAGCGGATTACTCAGCCAGGCCCCTGGTAAGGGCGGTGCAACTCCGCCTGGGGCAAAGACACTTGAGAATCACTACAACAGGCCCCCAGAAGAATAACAAGAAATCCAGCCAGGACCAAGTTTACCTACCAAGGAGTGCAGTTTCAATACCAAGGAGAGCAGCAGAATTCCAGAGGAGGAGAAAGCAAAGCACGGAACTCATGGCTTTCTCCCCATGATTCTTAGCCTTGCAGTTAATTTAATTTTTTTTCTTTTTCAATTTTCTTTCTCTTCTTCTGCTATTTTTTTTAACTTTTACCCTTTTTTTAACGTTTTTTAACTAGTTCATCTAATATATATACATATTTTTTCCTTTTTTATATTTTTTCTTTATTCATTTTCTTTTTTTAATTCTTTTTTTTTTCTTTCTGAACCTCTTTTTATCCCCTTTCACCCCCTCACGATTTGGGGTCTCTTCTGATTTGGTTAAAGCATATTTTCCTGGGGTCTTTGCCACACTTTTAGTATTTTAATTGCTCCTTCATATACTCATATCTGGACAAAATGACAAGGTGGAAAAATTCACCACAAAAAAAAAAAAAAAAAAAAACAAGAGGCAGTACCGAAGGCTAGGGACCTAATCAATACAGACATTGGTAATATGTCAGATTTAGAGTTCAGAATGATGATTCTCAAGGTTCTAGCCGGGCTAAAAAGGCATGGAAGGTATTAGAGAAACCCTCTCAGGAGAGATAAAAGCCCTTTCTGGAGAAATAAAAGAACTAAAATCTAATCAATTTGAAATTTAAAAAGCTATTAATGAGGTGCAATCAAAAATGGAGGCTCTCACTGCTAGAATAAATGAGGCAGAAGAGCGAATTAGCAATATAGAAGACCAAATGACAGAGAATAAAGAAGCTGAGCAAAAGAGGGACAAACAGCTACTGGACCAGAAGGGGAGAATTCAAGAGATAAGTGACACCATAAGACGAAACAACATTAGAATAATTGGGATTCCAGAAGAAGAAGAAAGAGAGAGGGGAACAAAAGGTATATTGGAGAGAATTATTGGAGAGAATTTCCCCAATATGGAAAAGGGAACAAGCATCAAAATCCAGGAGGTTCAGAGAACCCCCCTCAAAATCAATAAGAAGAGGTCCACACCCCATCACCTAATAGTAAAATTGACAAGTCTTAGTGACAAAGAGAAGATCCTGAAAGCAGCCCGGGAAAAGAAGTCTGTAACATACAATGGTAAAAATATTAGATTGGCAGCAGACTTATCCACAGACACCTGGCAGGCCAGAAAGAGCTGGCATGATATATTCAGAGCACTAAATGAGAAAAACATGCAGCCAAGAATACTATATCCAGCTAGGCTATCATTGAAAATAGAAGGAGAGATTAAAAGCTTCCAGGACAAACAAAAACTGAAAGAATTTGCACATACCAAACCAGCTCTACAGGAAATATTGAAAGGGGTCCTCTAAGCAAAGAGAGAGCCTAAAAGTAGTAGATCAGAAAGGAACAGAGACAATATACAATAACAGTCACCTTACAGGCAATACAATGGCACTAAATTCATATCTCTCAATAGTTACCCTGAATGTTAATGGGCTAAATGCCCCAATCAAAAGACACAGGGTATCAGAATGGATAAAAAACCAAAACCCATCTATATGTTGCCTACAAGAAACTCATCTTAAACCCGAACACATCTCCAGATTTAAAGTGAGGGGGTGGAAAGGAATTTACCATGCTAATGGACATCAGAAGAAAGCAGGAGTGGCAATCCTTATATCAGATCAATTAGATTTTAAGCCAAAGACTATAATAAGAGATGAGGAAGGACACTATATCATACTCAAAGGAACTGTCCAACAAGAAGATCTAACAATTTTAAATATCTATGCCCCTAACGTGGGAGCAGCCAACTATATAAACCAATTAATAACAAAATCAAAGAAACACATCGACAATAATACAATAATAGTAGGGGACTTTAACACTCCCCTCACTGAAATGGACAGATCACCCAAGCAAAAGATCAACAAGGAAATAAAGGCCTTAAATGACACACTGGACCACATGGACATCACAGATATATTCAGAACTTTTCATCCCAAAGCAACAGAATACACATTCTTCTCTAGTGCACATGGAACATTCTCCAGAATAGATCACATTCTTGGTCCTAAATCAGGTCTCAACCGTTATCAAAAGATTGGAATCATTCCCTGCATATTTTCAGACCACAATGCTCTGAAGCTAGAACTCAATCACAAGACGAAATTTGGAAAGAACCCAAATACATGGAGACTAAACAGCATCCTTCTAAAGAATGAATGGGTCAACCAGGAAATTAAAGAAGAATTGAAAAAATTTATGGAAACAAATGATAATGAAAACACAACGGTTCAAAATCTGTGGGACACAACAAAGGCAGTCCTGAGAGGAAAATATATAGCGGGACAAGCCTTTCTCAAGAAACAAGAAAGGTCTCAGGTACACAACCTAACCCTACACCTAAAGGAGCTGGAGAAAGAACAAGAAAGAAACCCTAAACCCAGCAGGGGAAGAGAAATCATAAAGATCAGAGCAGAAATAAATGAAATAGAAACCAAAAAAAAACAATAGAACAAATCAACAAAACTAGGAGTGGTTCTTTGAAAGAATTAATAATATTGATAAACCCCTGGCCAGACTTATCAAAAAGAAAAGACAAAGCACCCAAATAAATAAAATCATGAATGAAAGAGGAGAGATCACAACTAACACCAAAGAAATACAGACAATTATAAGAACATACTATGAGCAACTCTACGCCAACAAATTTGACAATCTGGAAGAAATGGAGGCATTCCTAGAGACATATAAACTACTACAACTGAACCAGGAAGAAATGGAAAGCCTGAACAGACCCATAACCAGTAAGGAGATTGAAACAGTCGTCAAAAATGTCCAAACAAACAAAAGCCCAGGGCCAGATGGCTTCCCGGGGGAATTCTACCAAACATTTAAAGAAGAACTAATTCCTATTCTCCTGAAACTGTTCCAAAAAATAGAAATGCGAGGAAAACTTCCGAACTCATTTTATGAGGCCAGCATCACCTTGATCCCAAAACCAGACAAGGATCCCATCCAAAAAGAGAACTATAGACCAATATCCTTGATGAACACAGATGCAAAAATTCTCACCAAAATACTAGTCAATAGGATTCAACAGTACATTAAAAGGATTATTCACCACGACCAAGTGGGATTTATTCCAGGGCTGCAAGGTTGGTTCAACATCCACAAATCAATCAATGTGATACAACACATTAATAAAAGAAAGAACAAGACCATATGATACTCTCAATAGGTGCTGAAAAAGCATTTGACAAAGTGCAGCATCCCTTCCTGATCAAAACTTTTCAAAGTGTAGGGATAGAGGCCACATACCTCAATATTATCAAAGCCATCTATGAAAAACCCACCGCAAATATCATTCTCAATGGAGAAAAACTGAAAGCTTTTCCGCTAAGGTCAGGAACATGGTAGGGATGTCCGTTATCACCACTGCTATTCAACATAGTACTAGAAGGCCTAGCCTCAGCAATCAGACAACAAAAGGAAATTAAAGGCATCCAAATAGGCAAAGAAGAAGTCAAACTATCACTCTTAGCAGATGATATGATACTATATGTGGAAAACCCAAAAGACTCCACTCCAAAACTGCTAGAACTTGTACAGGAATTCAGTCAAGTGTCAGGATATAAAATCAATGCACAGAAATCAGTTGCATTTCTCTACACCAACAACAAGACAGAAGAAAGAGAAATTAAGGAGCCCATCCCATTTACAATTGCACCCAAAACTATAAGATACCTAGGAATAAACCTAACCAAAGAGACTAAGAATCTATACACAGAAAACTATAAAGTTCTCATGAAAGAAATTGAGGAAGACAAAAAGAAATGGAAAAATGTTCCATGCTCCTGGATTGGAAGAATAAATATTGTGAAAATGTCTATGCTACCTAAAGCAATCTACACATTTAATGCAATTCCTATCAAAATACCATCCATTTTTTTCAAAGAATGGAACAAATAATCCTAAAATTTATATGGAACCCGAAAAGACCTTGAATAGCCAAAGGAATATTGAAAAAGAAAGCCAAAGTTGGTGGCATCACAATTCCGGACTTCAAGCTCTATTACAAAGCTGTCATCATCAAGACAGCATGGTACTGGCACAAAAACAGACACATAGATCAATGCAACAGAATAGAGAGCCCAGAAATAGACCCTCAACTCTATGGTCAACTAATCTTCGACAAAGCAGGAAAGAATGTCCAAAGGAAAAAAGACAGCCTCTTCAATAAATGGTGTTGGGAAAATTGGACAGCCACATGCAGAAAAATGAAATTGGATCATTTCCTTACACCACACAGAAAAATAGACTCAAAATGGATGAAGGACCTCAATGTGAGAAAGGAATCCATCAAAGTCCTTGAGGAGAACACAGGCAGCAACCTCTTCGACCTTAGCCGCAGCAACATCTTCCTAGGAACATCACCAAAGGCAAGGGAAGCAAGGGCAAAAATGAACTATTGGGATTTTATCAAGATCAAAAGCTTTTGCACAGCAAAGGAAACAGTTAACAAAACCAAAAGACAACTGACAGAATGGGAGAAGATATTTGCAAACAACATATCAGATAAAGGCTAGTGTCCAAAATCTATAAAGAACTTAGCAATCTCAACACCCAAAGAACAAATAATCCAATCAAGAAATGGGCAGAAGACATGAACAGACATTTCTGCAAAGAAGACATCCAGATGGCCAACAGACACATGAAAAAGTGCTCCATATCACTCGGCATCAGGGAAATACAAATCAAAACCATAGTGAGATATCCCCTCACACCAGTCAGAATGGCTAAAATTAACAAGTCAGGAAATGACAGATGCTGGCGAGGATGCGGAGAAAGGGGAACCCTCCTACACTGTTGGTGGGAATGCAAGCTGGTGCAACCACTCTGGAAAACAGCATGGAGGTTCCTCAAAATGTTGAAAATAGAACTACCCTATGACCCAGCAATTGCACGGCTGGGTATTTACCCTAAAGATACAAACGTAGTGATCCGAAGGGGCACATGCACCCAAATGTTTATAGCAGCAATGTCTACAATAGCCAAACTATGGAAAGAACCTAGATGTCCATCAACAGATGAATGGATAAAGAAGAAGTGGTATCAGGGCGCCTGGGTGGCTCAGTGGGTTAAGCCTCTGCCTTTGGCTCGGGTCATGATCCCAGGGTCCTGGGATCGAGCCCCACATCGAGCTCTCTGCTCATCAGGGAGCCTGCTTTCCCTCTCTGTCTCTGCCTGTCTCTCTGCCTACTTGTGATCTCTCTCTGTCAAATAAACAAATTAAAAAAAAAAAAAAAGAAGAAGTGGTATATATACACAATGGAATACTATGCAGCCATCAAAAGAAATGAAATCTTGCCATTTGCGACGACGTGGATGGAACTAGAGGGTATCATGCTTAGCGAAATAAGTCAATCGGAGAAAGACAACTACCATATGATCTCCCTAATATGAGGGAGTGGAGATGCAACATGGGGTATTAAGGGGGTAGGAGAAGATTTAAGGAAACAAGATGGGATTGGGAGGGAGACAAACCATAAGTGACTCTTAATCTCACAAAACAAACTGAGGGTTGCTGGGGGGAGGGTGTTTGGGAGAGGGGGTGGGGTTATGGATATTCGGGATGGTATGTGCTATGGTGAGTGCTGTGATGTATGTAAACCTGGCGATTCACAGACCTGTACCCCTGGGGATAAAAATATATTATATGTTTATAAAAAAAATTAAAAATTTAAAAAACAAAAACAAAAAACAATGACCATCCTGAGCAAAGGCACCGTGGCAATGGCCCATGCATCCCCAGAAAGTTTGCATGGGATTAGAGGGCAAGTAATCCTGGATGAAAGTCACTTCATTATTTATCATCCAAATAGGAGCAGTTTTGAGAATGAAAGAGAATACTGAACATAACACCACTGTTGCAAGTGCAAGGCAGAATAACCCAGGATAAACTCGATCCACATACCTGCAAGCCCAGTAGAGGGATGTGACTTAAGCTCACCTCTGAACCTACTGTCATTATAAGTAAAATTTTATGTGTATTTTTGTATGTGCATTTTTCTGGGGAGAGGGTTCATAGTTTTCATGAGATTCTTAGAAATCTGTGGCTACCCCCTGCCAAAAAATGGTTAAAAGCTGCCACACCAAATCAAAGAAGTACATGTAAATGGGTTATAGCCAGATAATGGTTAATCTTAAAAGATTAGAGTTGATACAGTAGGAGTTTGGGAAGGCTTTCAAATACATGGCACGATGAAAGCAATAGAATAATCCGTTTTCTTCAGTGGGTCTTATAGGTACTTTGAACTCCACGTAGGGATAAATGCACTCATGAACTCTTCCTTAATCTGCTTCTTTGTTGTCCCCCACAATGGTTAATTGTACTATTTCCATCCACTTAGTGGCTGAAGGTGGAAACCTGGAAGGAATTTTTATTCCCCCTTCTTAGGACCAACACCTCCAGGAGAACTTTAATCTTAAACTTATACCCTCCTATTTCTCTCACCAACCCACTTATCTCCAACCTTACCGCCATGGTGCTAGACCACACCAGCATCACCCTGCCAGAAGTCCTACAATGGCCACTTATACAGAGCACCAGAAGCCCCTCTCACCTCCTCTAGCTGACATTCCATACTGAACCCAAAATGTCCTTTTTAAAAATCTAGACAGGATGATGTTATTCTCTGACTTAAAATCCTCTCACTAATTCCTTTGCACCTTCCAAATCAATAAACCACTTGAAAATCCCTGAATGATTTAGTTCCTTACTTGGTGATGACATCTTTTGCTCTTCTACTGCCTTTCCCCTGGGTTTTCACACAGCCATGGCCCACCAGATGTCTACTTTGGAGGACACTTCCCATGTGTGATTCCCTGCTCACATCTGTCTACCCTGCAGGATTAGTGTTCTTGTGGAGCCACCAGATCTCATTTCCTAACCAAGTGCCTGAACACAGCTGTTGATCTAGAAATATCTGTCCAATGAGTGAATGAACAAATTACACGTGAAACAGTCTCTCTCTCTCTCTCACACACACACACACCCACACGTGATATAAACTCTACAGTCTCTGAAAGCAAGTTTGAGCCCTGGTAGAGGAAATAAAGAACATTGTGGAGGGCCCAGCAAGAGGAGAACTGGCTAACCAACTTGCTTCTCAGGCCCTCATTCAAAGTCCTGAACCACTTTAGTTTGTCACTGTCTGCTCCCCGACAATAGCCCTGGTGACTTCGCCCTGGGAAACATTTATATCAATGGTGGGAATTCACACCTGGCCCATGTGAAAACATTGCTCAAAAATAGACACAAAAACTAATGAAACTCTCTGGTGCTCACCAATTATTTATGGGATGAATGAATGGTTAGCCAGTGGCCCTTCTCCAAACTATGAAGTTGATCACCTTCTCCTTTTACCATTTCCCTGACCTGAATATGCTCTGTGTATATTCCTATGGACCAGTGTGCTCCTTAAGTCTCTTATGCCTAAAGAAGAGCCTGCAAACACAGGCACCCCGAAGGTATACATAATTTCAGATGAGTACAAGCCTAACACAGGGGCAATTCTGCAGAAATAGGAAATCATATTTTAAGCCAGATGATTGTATTGTAAATGGAAAGTGTCAGCCATTCACTAACTGACACTTTAAGGGATAGAGTCATTCCTGATGCCCCTCACCAACAGCAAGTGGGCAGGTGCTTTCTCTGCCAATTCATGAAGCCAACACTCCAGGAAAAATTGCCCCATTTGCTCAACTAATTAGGTAACAGCTGTGCCTAAGGTACCTTCCTCTATACAGTGCATTTTTCTTACCGTTTCTTATTTTGCCCTCCATTCCCATCACTCCCCATCATATCCCCCAAAAAAGCAGTTTTGAGGAGATTGTCTCTTCCATGAAGAAGAAAGCCCAGGAATCACTTAATAAATAAATACTTATGGAACTAAATTATATGTCAATGAGTAGACCTCAAAATTGACCATAGTTTCTTCTTCTTGAATGCTAAGTAAGTTTGACCCATTAAATTATTCAAAAATTATAGGATTTTCACTAGCTCAAAACCATGAAAAGAATTTGGCAGGTTTGCTACAACCTGGATTAGTTCCAAATTAAAAATGTACCCTCTTTGTAAATGGGCCAAATGATACCGTGATTTTTTTCTCTTTTCCTTTTTTATGCTCCTTTCTCTACCTGGGCAATGGGCTCCTAAAATCACTGTCTTTCATGGCAGACTTCTTTGTTGACAGAGAAAAAAAAATCTTTTAAGTGGAGCAAATTGTTCAGTAATCTTCTTCATCCTCAGACTTGGCATTTGAGGGAACTGCTTTGATTTTGAGTAACAGAATCAGGATATCCTGGAGTGTTTTGAATCCTGGAATGCCAAGCCTTTTAGGGAGTTCTTTTGGCCTTCAATAACATGATAAGGACATTTGTGGTGGTTCTAAATCACTTAAACATTTTTTAATGCCCCAGGCACATTGATGTGTCAAGAATACAGCCATGAACAACAACAACAAAACAACTGTTCCTGCCTTTGTGGGTCTTCTAGTCTAGTCTCACGCTTTTGAAAGATTTAAGTGTGAAGAGTGGATTGAAGGTTTGAGAGGTTTGAGGCATTTCAGCACTGCAGGCTACAAGTTGTCTGGACATAGGAAGATGCACCGAGGTAGCAAGTATGACTGAGACATTGAGTCTGGAGAATTAGATAAGTGGTATTAGTGTTCACAGAAAGATGAAATTTTTAAAGAATCCAGAGGAAAAAGTTGATGCCTCTGAGGCTAGATATGTTCAGTTTGAGGAAACATTTAAAAGTCCAGCTGGAAATGTCCAGTGAAAGTCCTGGACCTAAAGCTTGGGAAAGAAACGTTTGAAAGTCCATGAAATAGATGCAGCAGCCATAGAAGACATATCCTGGGATGCCGAGAAAGCAGGTAGAAAAATGAGATAAGCCGGGAGCATGGAACTTGTCTCCGTAGTCTAAAGTCAAACAAACAAACAAAAAAATACCCTACATCATTTAGGATTTTCTGTGTCTCTGTGCGTGTTTACACCCCACAGCCATTATGCCCATGAAATATTATGACAAAGGCAGAGAGGAAACCAATAATTCCGTGCCTTCTGTCCTCCCCACATGAATGGAAATCAGACAGATCCACACCCTAGAAGGGTAAGGGCTGATCAGCATTTTTTCCTGGGTCAGCCTGTTGCTGGTCTGGAATCTCTCAGGGCGCCAGGTCCCCAGCTCCTCGTGCGTTTAATTAATAAGAAAGAGCACGATGTTCCAGGCCTATGTTGTTTGTGAGATAAATGAGGTTAGACAGTTGCTGAATGTCTTCCAAAGAAGGAATTCATGAGAGCAGATGCCTAATCCAGAAACGCAATTACCACTGCAGATCCCACAGAGAGGTAGCTTTGCTGGAGTGGGAAGTGGCTTTTATCAGGGCATAGGAACTGATAAACTGCTGCTATCTTCTGGAACACCGTCCAAAACAAGGAGCAGAGCAGAAACGGCAGGTTGGTAGGCATTTAGAAGCCAAAAATACGTTGAGATCAATTCTTCACCAGTTCAAGTGCTGTGTTGATGTTAGGATGAAGTAGAGGTGGGTCTCTTCTCAGCCTTTTAGCTAAGATCAAGTGTAGGATAAAGAGGAGAAGATTTAAATCATTTGGGAAGAAGTTCCTCCAGTGATAGATATAGAGGAACCCTCTGAGTTTAAGATTATTTGATGAAGCAGGTATTTGTGTTAGGTTGGGCTACTTGGGGAATCACACACATAGGCTTTCAATATTAAAAAAAAATTATATATATATATATATATATATATATATATATATATATATATAAAGTAGGACATCCATTTAAGCCAGTATTATGTGGGGGGACACTGAGAATACAATGAATTCTGATAAATCAAATACTGACAGTTTTAACTGCCATGGGTTCAGTAAGGACTTGGAAATATAAAAGTAAGGAGACAAAATATCTTTAATACATCTTGTAAACCATGCAATGTTGTAACCAAATGCTAGTGGCATAACAATAGTGATGTAATGGTCCCACTCTGAAGTCAACATGATCAAGATGCAAATGGACTATTGGTCAATTTTCCAATAGTGGTCTATTGGAATCTGTTCAAAGGAAAACAACCACAATAAAAAACACATCAAAAACTATGCAGCAGAAGGAATTAATGAAGAGGATTAGGTGTTAACTCAGGAAAAGTAAGATAAGAGGAATATGGTATTTTAAAGGGTTGTACTTATTCTAAAGAGAGAGAAATATAAGAACAAATTCATTCAGTTGAAAAATATTTCTTAAGAATCTGCTATGTGTTAGAAATTTGGTACAGAAAGTGAATACAAACACATATAATCCCTCTCCTCTTGAAGTTTGCAGTCTAATGCAGGAATAGTAACTAAGAAATACCCACACAAATGGGGTGAAACATTTTACCCAGAAGAGGTGAAGGTCATAGGAAAGCATGTAATAGAGGAATTTGACCAACTAGGCAGTTGGGAATGACTTCCTTATAGAAGTGGTGGGAGGAGATACTGATGTGGCTTTAATTCAAAGAAAATCATTTTAAAGAATCATTCCAAGAATAGGCTCTCTCAGGAGGAAGTGAACCTCTCATCACTAGATGGGTGGACAGATGAAATGGTCTGATTGGCTGGTTGCTAGACAGTCTATAGAGGAAGTCACACATTTGGAAGGGCTATACTGGATAAATGGAAAACTCATCCAACCCTGAAGTTCCTGGAGTCTATCTACAGTGACATCAGGCAATCCCCAAGAAAGTCTTGCTAGAGGGCTTTTAACGTGACTAGATTGAATATTGCTCTTTAGATACATGTACACATGTGCTCATATATAGAAAGAGATTGTGTGTAGACACATATATACGTATGCATATATACACATATATAATGTATAAAAACATATAAAGTAAATGTTTTTAATTGTAATAAGAAGTTAGCATTATTATTTCATCAGACCAATGCCATTACCTCCTGCCATTCACTTCACCTCTGTTCTGCCATGCTTGCCTTCTTTTCCTTTGCAAACTATTAAACAGGAATGCATTTTGGTCGGGTGAAGAGACAGAGTAAGAATTAAAGGCACTTAATGTTGTGCCTTTGCTCTTTTTCTCTTTGAACGTAGGTTTTTAATACTCCTTAATACAGGGTCCCAGAAAAAATGCCTATGGGCCTGATGCTTATAAATAAAGAACACGGCCATGCTCAGTCATTTTATACTATTTATAGCAATTGCGACAGAGACCTTTTGGCCTACTAAGCCTAAAATACTTAGTATCTGGTCCAAACAGAAAATAAAGAAGCTATCACAGATTTCTAGGATTGTATCTAGAAGACCTACTACCCATAAATAAGTTGATTTTAGTATCAATGAATATAATGCATGCAAAGGATTAAAACTTATTAAATATAATTAAATTAAACCCACAGGTTCATAATTATACTTGAAAAATACAGTCACTTCAGGACATCAAATAGAACTACTCATTATTTTAAAAACTGGTAAATTAAGGAAAAAAAATTTATCCTGCCTTTTCTATACAACCTATACTTCATGTTAAGTCAAGAAGCAACAATCTCTTTTTTTGAGTTTACTAGCTAAGAATTAAGAGAAAATGAAAAATTATAATTTTGTCATTTTGCAGTTCCTAAGACAGTAATTGATCTAGGCAAAACTCATTAATGGCTAGTAACCTGACAAGAAAAGAGAAAACCCAAATATTGTATATCTCCTGATAAGGGTGGACAGTGCCATGTAAGAGGAAGCCTTGTTTAAAAAACAAAACAAAACAAAAACCTCAAAAAACAATATATAGTTAAGCTTCTAGATGGAACGACCAATTTACAGAAAATATAAGGGCCCAAGGATCATGATTAATACCACCATGGGTATGTAATTTACAAATATATAGACATACAGACCTGGGGAAAACTCTACAAGACAAATGACCTAGTTACCTCAATTAAAAAAAAAAAAATTCAAGTAAAGAGAGAGGAAGAGAGGAACTTACGTATTATTGAAAGGAATGAATACATCACCAATATCAGTGTATGAATTTGATTTCAATCCTGCTCAAACATATCTATCAAAACTAATCTGAGGGCACATGGGTGGCTCAGTCAGTTAAATGTCTGCCTTCAGCTCAGGTCATGATCCCAGGGTCTTGGGATTGAGCCCCACATCAGGCTCTCTGCTCAGTGGGAAGCTGCCTCTCCCTTTCCCTGCCTTTCCCCCTGCTTGTACTCTCTCTGTCAAACAAATAAATAAAATCTTAAAAAAAAAAAAACCACTAATCTGAAGTCTCTTGGAGAAATGTGAATACTAAGTAAATATTTGATGATATTAATGAATCATTCTTAATTATTTAGATGTCACAATGGTCTTGTAGGTTTTTTTTTTTTTTTAGTCCTTATTTTTTAGGAATATATACTAAAATATGCAGATGAAGATGAAGCATGATGTATCAGTTTTATATCAAAATAATCCCACCAAAGGGTAGTGGGCAGAGGTATAGAAGAAAAAGATCACCTGCGGTGCCTGCATGGCTCAGTCAGCTAAGCTGCTACCTTTGGCTCAGGTCATGGTCCCAGGGTCCTGGGATCAAGCCCTGCATCTGGCTTCCTGCTCAGGGGAGAGCCTGCTTCTCCCTCTCCCTCTGTCTGCAGCTCTGTCTACTTGTGTTCTCTATCTCTCTGCCAAATAAATAAATAAAATCTTTAAAAAAAAGAAAGAAAAGAAAAGAAAAGAAAAGAAAAGAAAAGAAAAGAAAAGAAAAGAAAAGAAAAGAAAAGAAAAGAAAGAAAAGAAAAAGATGTCCTGTGTTGACAGTATGGAAACTGAAATCTGGTGCACCAGATTCATTGTACTACTGTCTTTATTTTTGTATTTGATGGCAAATTTTCAAAATAAAAAGCTATTGTGTTTCTTTTCATCTAGATCACACAGAAGTGTAATGATTAGAATTACAATTAGGCGTGGGTATATTTCAGAATGCTACTAACGGGAAAGATTATGGAAGTCAGCTCTCTAGCTTGAGAAGGAAGTACTGAGGAATCCATTCTGTAGGGCACAAGGTACATAATAACAGCAGGGAGAGATTTTATTCTCCTTTATTTCTAGAGACAGCAGGGCTCTTGTAACTCCATCCCCAGCTCTTTTCTCCACAATTATTTGGCCTTGGGGTGATGTGATGGGAGGGAGCATGCAAAGAGGGGAGACAGATGGTTAAATCGGAGCGGACTTGTTTTGTGCCTTTTGATTCTCATGAGACCTCCATGTAATTCTGCCAGTTTCAAGGGAAAGGAACTGTGACAGGGAGGGAATAAATAGTTCTTTTAAAAGCAAAAGTTGTTTTTCAATTTCTAGAAGTTCATAACCCTGACCCCACTAATCTCTTAAGGAATGAGTAAAGGAGTCCGTCTTTTTTTTTGTTCTATATTTCTTAGCAAAGTATCTAGTCAGAGAAACTTGGTATCTTTCCATTTGGCCCATATTTATTAATCGCTTTCCAATGCCAGGACCTGTGCTAGGAACTGGAACATTCACTGAATGTAAGTAAGAAATGCTTCTGTGTAGATCCATCTCCCTGAAAGTCCAGGAGTTTCCAGTTAGGAGTGTCCAGGCAAAAGGGCACACGGCCCGGGCATTCTGTGACTTTATTCATTAGCTGTCTGTTTCCATCTTGCTCCTTGGAGGCAGACGGTAGGGTTCTCTTTTCGCGGGAGTCCAAAGGATCAGGTCATTGCTCTTCTGTCATCCATGGAGAGCTTCTGAACTGACTCCCACACTTAGCCAAAGTCCATCTGGACCGATGAGTTGGATAAGGGGCCAGTGCACTGCCCCTTCCTTTGTTCTTCATGTTCCTTCTTCCCTCACAGTATCATCCTTTCCCACCTTAGGGTCTCTGACAGGACTGATGCCAGCTCTGGCTATGGCTCTCAAGAATGTAAAGTTAGGGCGCCTGGGTGGCTCAGTGGGTTAAAGCCTCTGCCTTCAGCTCAGGTCATGATCTCAGGGTCCTGGGATCGAGTCCCACATCGGGCTCTCTGCTCAGCAGGGAGCCTGCTTCCCTCTCTCTCTCTGCCTGCCTCTCTGCCTACTTGTGATCTCTCTCTGTAAAATAAATAAATAAAATCTTTAAAAAAAAAAAGAATGTAAAGTTAAATTCTTGATTTTCTCTGTGGTTCTACAAACTGTAGAGTAAGTGATATATGCAGTATTCAAGAGCACCACACGTGTTCTTCTGAAAACAGGCTAGGAAAGGATGCTGAATTCCCAGGGCTCCTCACAGGAGCATGCTGAAGCCCACCCCCCAACCCCAGGCTATCCCCTGAGGGCATGTTTGTATTTAGTTGACAAGGTGTTCCTAGTGCATAACACAGCGCTTGACACAGAACAAGTGTCATGAAATCTTTGTGGAATATATTGAATGGCTGAGTAATAAACCTCTGAACTCAGTAAATCGGCAGCCAGCTCAGTTTACAATCTGCCTTTTCTGTTGGTACAGAGTCTCCAGATAAAGAATTCTCCTGTCTTATCACAATCACACGTGAGCTTCCAAGCATGCACAGTGGTCATTTGGAGGAAGAGCAAAATCTGAACACATTGAGTAATATGTTGTTTTAACAGGTGTCACAAACTCTTTATGGTACATTCAAGATGCCATGAATTTAAATGGAAAAAAAAATGTTTCTAAATTCTTTAGATAAGCCTCAGCATTGAGTCTTCTGTTCCCGCAGAATTGGGACGACAACAAATTTAACTAGGTGCAGCTTTCTGGGAAAAGCAAAAGCCGTACTATATAGAGAACAAAGTAATTTGGCACAGCAATCTATCTTTTAATGTGTAGGAAACATTAAAATGTAAAATATGGGAATTTTGAGATCAAGTATTTTCTTTGATTTTTTTTTCAGTATTTCAGAAGTCAGGGGGGAACCCTCTTTACTTTTTAATTGATTTTTTTTTCAAATGGCTTATAGAGGATGATCTGATTTTTTTCCCATGAAAGCAGTTACTTTTATGCCTAAAGTATAGGTGAGCCCTTAAGTATAAAAAGAACAGCAAAGATTAGAGAATCTCAACATCAAGCTATCATACTTGGAACACTTTGTCCTGGAAACATTCTGGAGGGTTTGCTTGTTTGTCTTTTAAGATATTACACTGAAATCTGAGACACATTTGGACCTAAGACTTTCTTCAAGTTAACATGGAGCAACTTCAGGGAAATCCAACTAACATATTGTTAATTGCAAAATTGAGAAGTTAATTAAATGCATCTTGTAAGAACTATATGAAACTTCAAACAAATCCTTCTAGAAAGTAAACTTTTAATTTCTTTTTGCTTAATTTCAAATCTATTAATAACCACAAGAAAGTCTGAGTACAATAGATTTCATAACAATTTAATCTTACCAAACCTTGGTAATTTCTACCAAAGACTGTTTATGTAAGCTAACTTGGGAATGGAACTATAATTGATATTAATGAAATAAATTAACTATTTCTTTGTGTCTTCCAATAAGGAGCTCAAGCTTTTGTCTATAATCCCTAAGTAACAATTTTTTATTTTCAAACCTCTCATTATTTAATGTTCAAATGATGTAAAGCTGATGCTTTTAAAAAAGAATTTACTTGGGTCAGGAGTTTTTCAAAGTCTTCTACGAATTAAAAACACTAGTAAAATAGTGTCTGAGATCCAGAAGTATTCAATCTGTTTGGAGAAATATGTTTGTCAGACATTCAGTTTTCTACCTAACTTTCTTTTTACTGATTTAAAACTCAAAGAATTGTTTCTGTCATAATTAAAAGATTTTAAACAGCTGCATGACTTTGTTCTTTCAGTGATTGGAGGGGTTTGTTTTTCTGTAAATATGTAAACCTATAAAAGGAAATAAATGAACTTTATGTGCATCCAACATCTATTAGCTCATTAGAGACAGTATAATTTAGCAAACACAACCAATAAAGGACGTAAACAAATTGGCCCCCTGGTGCCCTGGCTGTCACAGTAGCTCCGCGGGCTTTCTTCATGGGCTGTTTTCACCAGGGAGAAGGAAAAAATTGCTCATCCTTAGAGGTATATTAATTTATCCCCAATGAAGCATTTGCTCCCGAGTCAATGCCGAGGTTAGGGACAGAGAAAAGCATGCTTCTGGTCTCTAAAAACCCTAGAAAGCATGATGTAAATAAGAACTTGCTCTCAGAACTGCAAAAGAAGCAGGCATTCCATAATTCACCTGATGAATATGGATGAATAAGGGAAGCCCTCAACCAAATGCTGGTGCGTTCACCATCCCCTTAGTGGCTCCTGTCAGCAGCATTGTCAACACCATTACGTAAGCCCTCTGGGTTTTGAGGGTTCCTCAACTGTAAATGGAGAATATGTAATCAATGGTCTCCAAGTTGCTTTCAGCTCAAATATGATCTTAATTCACAGTTAGGTAGTAGAGGCTGATAAAGGCTTGTCATGCTCCCTGCTCTCTGCGCTGGGGGATTTTTGTTTTCCAAGAGCCTTAAAGCTTTGGTATCTTTACCCCAAATCATAAATCTCATCCATAAAAATATAATAGAATATAGAGGGAGCCTTTAGAGCACCCCACGAATTATATCTTCCCCAGCCATATACTTTTCCTAAGCATAAAGTCACCCTTTGTACAAGCACAAAGATGTGCACAGAACCTCTCTATTGATTATCTTATCAATTTAAAGATACTTCTTTAGTGATGACTGACCACATACGTATCCTTTTTCTCAGTGATAGATATTTTAGAAAGTTGCCAAAGTCTTTGGGGAGGGGGCTGATTCTGAGCCCATGACAACTGAGTAGAGGAGAGTAGAAATAATTTCATATGGGAATTTTATCAAGATTCAGCACTACACTCTTTTGAAACAGACAAATTATCCGTGTAGGAAGCTAATACACTTAGGAATTCTTCTAAACACTTCTAAATATCTCAGAAAATTTCAGGGGTGACAATTTGAAAAAGACAGTATTTGTGACAACGAAATGTGGTTTTAATGCCCATTTTCTCTAGTATTTTGTGAAGAAGAAATGACAATTACCACATGAAGTCACGCTATACATTCTACTAATTACAATATATTCATAACTTTGGAGTGATTAACTCCTTTGGAATTAGATATAGTTACATTCATTGAAAAAGTCAGATACTTATCCATAATCTAATAGTTGGAAAAAATAATAAACATTTTAAATCACCAAGGAATTGTTTATATTTGCTTCTTGATGGGCTTATGTGTCTTATCTTGTTTGTATTTATGATCCTTTGACCTCAAGTTTCTGGTTCATTTGCCAGATGGGGACTGGGAGTTCTGTTTTATTTGCCTCTATCCCTCCACAACACAAAGGCATTGGATCACAATGGAGAGGGGGTCCTCTTGAACTACAAGTAGAAGACCTTGCCTGATAACTGGAGGACCACAGGTATTCTGGTGAGGTCAAACACACGTCTGCTAATTAAAGGTCACAATGCAGAGCTGAAGGTATTCATATGCTAAGAAGTCATCCCTGTTTCCAAATGTCATATGGACAATCGTAGGAAGGTTGTAGAAGATCTTCAGCTCTTCTATGGGGACATGAAGGACAGGAAAGAGGAGACTCCCCTCATTTGTCTACATAGAGAACTCCACCGAAGGATTTTCTCACAGCAGTGCTAGGTCTTCCTGGGCGAGAGGGAGAGGGAGGAACTGGGCCAAGGTATACTGCTATTTCCAAGCACTCTTTAACCCAGAACCAGATTGATCTTGGACTTACCAGAAAAAGTAATTCAGGGACATGTAATGTACAGGGGTAGAGAGAGAGAGAGGGTTACCAGAAAGAAAGGTGCCTTAAATTTGTCATAAAATTTAAACCTGAAAAGGTATGAGGTCACCAGAACCATGAGAACACCATCTTCCTTCATGTAACCTATCCCCCCAAAAAAGTCTTCTCCACTGAGTACCTTTTTTTATGACTTATGTAGGACGCACACACACACATCTGTCAACAGAACAATGGCCATCACCCCAGCAGCACAGGCAGTCTTATCTCATGACCCTCAGGTATATCTTAGTTTCAATTCTTCACTGAACACATACTGTCTACCTTTCTCTTATATTACATATTCCTGGTGAAGAGCACCACTCTCAGCCCTGGCCACAGAATGGCATACCTTCCCTTACCTGGTGTAAACTGACAGGACCATGAGAGTTTGCTCCTCTTCAGGTGTTATAAGATCAGTTTGCATTTTGCTGTGTCATGTGCAGTCAGAGGCTGGTCACACAGCCCCATACCCTGCCAGCTTCTTTCCACTTTTGTAGGTCTAGATGTAAGCCTTTTCCTCAGGGCACACAGCCCCTGTGCAGAAGTTTGTCTTTCCAACAGCGTATGCCTTATAAGGACAGCCCTCCCGTGGGCCTGCTCAGAGCTTCCTGGGGGCCCAGGGCCAGGTGGTGCACCCAGGCCCTCTCTATGAGGGAGAACTGACCTTGCCCAGCTATCAACAATGCCATGTATTTGGCTACAACTGGAAGGGCCAGCGGTGGTAATCTTTTTCTCTGCATGCCGACATCCTCTTCTGCCCAGATAACCTTTGGAAAACTCACAGCTTTCATTACAACTCATAAGCAAAGTTTCAGAGTTCTTGAGACCTCCAGAGTCTGCTTCTATTTCTGAATGTGCAAGCACAAACACAAACACGGAACATCTTGTCCAGGCTCTGCCCCCTGAGAGCACCGTGACTGAACCTGGCCTTTGTTTACCAGAACCCACTCAGCACTGGCCAGCTAGCACCCTCCACACCAGCTTGCCTGGGGCGTGGGAGAATTAAAGATCAGCCAAGAAGCTCCTAGAAGAATGCGAGAGCCTGCGGAAAGAAAATGTCCTCCCACACACACTTTTTTAAAAGTACCTCAGTAGATTTCAGGGAAATTTGAGATATCATCTTATTGAAATGAGAGAAAAAAATTGAGCTTTATAAATATTCTTTTTCTCTCTCTTCAAATAACATTGTACCTTTCAAGAGGAGGGGAATGAAATTCAAAGAGACCAGATTTCTCTTTCCAATTCGGTCACTGCCTTCAGTTTTCATGTGTTGACCTGTCTCTGATCTATTCATATAATAATAATAATGGTAATGATAATGGTAACAATAATAAGGAAAACAAACACTCAAGTAACATTAATTACATCTAAGCTCAAATCCTCATAGCAACATTAAGAAAGACCATTTACATTTTACAGATAGTGCAAGTGAGGCACAGAGACATCAAGTGACATACCAAAGATCATATAGCTAAGAAGTAAAGAGCTGAGATTCTAACCCAGTGTCCAGCACTGGAATGGTCTTAGCCAGTCTGTGGAGCACTACTGAGACCTGAGTGCTTCCTATTCCAAACTGAAAGGTGTAAGAATTTGGTTGGAGATGGGGAAGAAAGTGATAAAAATTAAGTCAAATGTAACAGATACCTCTGCCCTTCCTTCAACATCCATTATTAAGCTGTATTTGTAACCCAGGTGTCTGTTTCTCCTCCCTGCTGTCTCAGGATCCTAAGATCTTGGCTTGGAACGCCCAATTTCTCAGCATGTGATATTGGAAGACTAAGCCAAGATTTCTACAAATTTCTAGGTGCTTAAAACATTACCTTTTGGTCTCCTCTTTCTATGACAGCACAACATTAAGTCTATTCTCACAAAACATTTGTGGAGAAATAGAATTCTACAAAAAAGGACTTGTTCCTGAAATGACATTGGACGCCATCCACCCACCTCCACCTCCCCTGCCCTGGGCATTTCTCTGACTTGCCCTAACTTCAACCTCTTCCATTCCATCTGCGTCCCTTTCTCCGTTCCACTCTTCCAACCCCAGTAGCCCAATGTCCCCACCACAAAGTGTAATAAATCCTCCATCAAGCCTCTTTCTTAGCAAGAGAGTTTTGCTACTTGAGCCAGCTCTTCAAAGTCTCATCCTCTACTCCAGCTATTAAGATGATTACATTTGTTCCACCTCCTTGCAATGGAATAATAATGGAAGTGTGATCAAAGAGAGGATGTATGGTTGTATAAGACAAATTCTTAAGACATAAGAGAATGTCTAAGCCTAATGCAACCCGTTTTTTGATATTTGATCCCAATTAAAGGCCTAGAATGAGGACCCCTGTGGGGAGGGACATAAAGGTGAATAAGACAGACCAAACGGCTCCCCCTGAGGTTTACCGTTGAGAAGCAGAGATGGACAATAAATAAGCAATTGACCATACAACACAATATCAGGCAGGGAGAATACCATGAAGGTAAGTGGAGTAGAACCAGAGATGGAAAATGAAAATGTAAGAGGAGGTATTCTGAATAAGGTGGTCAGAGACCTATTTGGGTGGAGACCAGAATCAGTAAGGGAGTGAGCCATGTGCATATCTGGGGAAGAACGCTCCAGGCAGAAGGAACAGCCAGTGCAAAGCCTCAAGGGGAGGCCAAGGTTGACAAATATGGTGAGAGAACATGCTGTAGTTGAGTGAACACAGCAGTAAAATTCAGGGTATTCTGCCCTTTCAGGGCAGAGAGGAGCAGTCATGGTCTTGACCTCTAGGTACAGAATTCTTTTTTTAATCAGCCAAGTTCCTTGAATATATGATTCTCTAAAGACACATCTTCCCCACTTAGACCTAAGTACAGAACTTTATATTTGTTTGTATTTGTTAATATTTATATTTGTTAATTTTTTTTGCCAAATTTAATCCATAATATAAATGCTCAAATGTCATGGCTTAGATTATGGTTGTGTTTTTTCCTCAAATTATTTTGTTACCTGAAAATTTGATCAGCCTACTTCCATTGTCTTTATCCTCAACACTGATAAAATCTCTGCAGTTTGAGTATATTCTACACCATTGAACGAGAAATGTCCTTCAAAATTAAATGCCACTTTGTCAGAGGATGCATTCTTGATGGCCATGTGATATGAAATATAATTTAGTAGCTAATGCCCTATTGCTGTGGAAGGCATTTTGCTTCCTTCTTGAAATACCTCCCTGTGATTGTGTTGTGTGTATGTGTGTGTCTCCATGCTCCCCTTCCCCCCCCCCAAAAAAATACTGCTATCTACTCTTTCTCTACTCTTTAAAAGGTTTTCTACTTCTACTCTCCTGGATGTGTTTCTCTATTCTTGCTCTATTTGTTTTCCGGAAGGTTCTAGTAACTCTTCAGACACAAACAAGTGAGCCACCCAGCACCCTTTTTTTTTTATCTTATCTTGATATGTATAGGCTGTGCTTCTGCATGTGGCTCTGGAGTGAGCCCAACTGCCTGAGTCCAAAGCCCCGTTGTCCCCCTTCTCAGCTGTGCAGCACTTCATTGGATGTCTCTGTGTCTCGCTTTCCTTGGTAGTTAAATGGAGATAATAATGGTAGAGTCTTAGGTTTGTCATGAAGATGAAGAGAGTTGGTAGCCAAAAAGCACTGCGAATCACACCTGGCTCTTAGCAAGGTTCTGAAAATATCAACTTTGATTAATACCACACATTTACAGATGGGTATTTGTCCAACCAGGAAGCTTTCCTGACTCAGGCCATGAATTCCACCCTCCATGTGACTGCAGCTGTTATTCCATCATCTATATATCTTTTTATGGATGCCATTGAGGATCTTACCTGTTAGGGTCCATAATCAAAGGAGTGAGACTGATACAAAGCGAAGGTCAAGCAAAGCTTTATTTCACACCAAGCATCAAGAATCAAACTGATCAGTTGGGGCCATCTCTTACAAAGAGGCAATCCCTCCCAGCCTCACAGACTAACTTTTATAGAAGTGGTTGAGCCTGGCCACACACAGGTGGCCAATGAGATTGCAACACACACAGAGAAAACTGCAGTCATGCTAGGTCACACACTAGTGGCCAATTGAATTTCAGTTTACCCTAGTAGATATATGTGTGCCTCACTGATTGGATGTCTCCACCTGGCATGACCCGCCCTTGTATCTGGGCTTTACTACCTGGGACTGGTTTCCCGGACTTGCTTTTAAGTAAGTTCCTCTGGGAGGGGCAGCTCAATCTAAGTTTACTGCATAAACAACAAAATGGCTTCCTCTGACTAAGTAGGCCCTTACAAACCCACTTTGCATAATAAAGAATCCAAATGGCCTTTGTCCTCAGGCCCTAGGAGGAGCCTCTAGACCTTAGAATAGGAATGGCCCTGTTATTTATGGTGGGCCCTGGATCCACACGTGCGTTTATGAGTTTATGCTAAAGATATCACTCAAGATGGGGTTTGGCCATGCCAGCCAGGCCAAGCACATGATTAGAGGTTTAGGAATTATCAAAAAAGGGTGCTGGTAATAGGAGCCCCTGATTTGCAGTCAGTTGGTCAGATGTGTAGGAAATTTGGAAACCCCAGACTTCTCGCTGGCATCTGAAGCGAGGGCAGTCTCACACTCATGCCCTTAACCTGTGAAGAACTTCAGAATTGCATTGCAACCACCAAACTGCCCTGTGTCAAGGCTAAGTTCAAGTGATGTATTTGGATAACAGAAAAATTAATTCTGGCCTTGACTGTGGTCTAGAACATGTTTCTTTGTTATTCAACCTAAGAAATAACATTTCTTCCTTCACAGAACTTTCCTCAGTTTACTATACTCCCTAAAGGGAGGGCTGATTGAAGTCTACCTAGAGCTAGGCTCTAAACTCCATAAAGAAGGCTGGAACTCAGTAGAGTGGATTGTTTACTGAACAAAACTTACTGGCCTGAGAACTTCCACCACCCCAATACACTTATATCTCGGTTAAAAAAATTCATGACTAATTTCTACAATTGATCCTCCCAACAGTGAGAAAAGTGACTCACATTAATTAATTAATTAATTCACATTAATAACTGTGAGAATAATTATTTTCTTAGGCATTGACCTAGGCATTGGGAATGAAGAGATAGTAAGAGATTTCAAGATACTCAGGGTTTCTTTTTTTAAGATTTTATTTATTTATTTGAGATAGAAGGAGAGAGTGAGCAGGACAGAGCATGAGCAGGAATGGGGAAGGGGTAGAGGGAAAAGGAGAAGTAGACTCCCTGATGAGCAGGGAGCCTGATGTAGCACTCAATCCCAGGACCCTGAGCAGGGATCATGACCTGAGCTGAAGGCAGACACTTAACTGACTGAGCCACCCAGGTGCCCCAACCTCAATTTTTATGGAAACTGCAGGTCAAGGGAAATGTCACGTCTGCTATTATCAAGCAACAAATGGGGGCTTCTTTTTTTTTTTTTTTAAAGATTTTTTATTTATTTATTTGTCATAGAGAGAGAAGAGAGAGTGAGCACAGGCAGACAGAGTGGCAGGCAGAGGCAGAGGGAGAAGCAGGCTCCCCGATGAGCAAGGAGCCCGATGTGGGACTCGATCCCAGGATGCCGGGATCATGACCTGAGCCGAAGGCAGCTGCTTAACCAACTGAGCCACCCAGGCGTCCCCAAATGGGGGCTTCTTTTGGTGAGCTACAGACCTAGGGTGTCCTGGGCTCTTCAATATTAGAAAGTATGTGTACCTTTGGCACCTCACTGCTTTGTGCACCGCATGACACATACAGAGGGGAAGGCCATTTCTGTGTCTGATGCTCTGTGTTCAACACACTCAGAAGGGAAAGGCTGAAGACAAGATAAAAGAGGTTGAGAAAAAGAAACATAAGATCCAGTCAATGAAAATGGAAGATTGAAATATAAAACTAGTAGGAAAGCAGACATAGAATATTCTCACTTACTCAACAAATACTCATTAGAAGTCTATCACTTATCAAGCATTGTGTTAAACACTGAGACACAAAGAGGCAATGACATGATCCCTGTCCTCAGAGAACTTATGGGCCAGTGGTGAGCCCAACAAATAAAGAAACCATTATAGATGTGTTAGTCCACAGTTGTAATGGTTGTATGTATCAAGTGCAGTGAGAGGGGAGAAAGAGGAACTCTGTGGCCAGCCTGAATTGAAGGGAGACATTGCAGAGAAAGTAGTGTTAGAGTTGCAACTTGAATAATGGTAGGAATTTTCCGGTGGCTAGGTGAAGAGAAGTTGTTTGCAGAGAACCACACAATCAGAAGTGTGGGAGCACCAGGGAGAGTATATATTTGTCTAAATACAGGTTATTGTATGTTATTTAAATATAAAGTGCATGTATGAGAGAGACAGAGACAGAGGAGGGGAAGAGAGAGAGAGAGAGAGAGACTGTGTTAGGCCACAGATAAGCCTTGGCAGCTATTGAGGAGCTGGATGGTAAAAGACTGAATGTACAATAATAAAGTTTAGATCACAACTTGTAAAAGAATTAAAAAAATTAAAAGTGAATGAACTAGAAAATGAACAGGATTTTTCTGAGGATGGGAGTCTCATCACCATATTGGGAAGATTTGAATATCATAATCATTATTCTGAAAGCAATGCAGAGAAGTCCAGAGAAGTGAAACAGAAGCAAAGTAATGTGACCTTTTAGTGCCACTATGTCAAGGGGCGTTGGAGATAGAATACAAAGGACAGACATTAAAGGCACTTAGGATCTGGGATCAACGGACTTGCAGATGGTTAAGAAATGGAAGTAGGTAGTCTTTGAAGTGTCCAAGGTTTCTGGCATGAATTCCCAAACAGATCATGGAGCCATTATTTGAGATGGGAACACAAAAGAGCAATTGGTGAATTTATTGTGGGAAATAATAGAGTTGTCTCATGAGCAGCTGGAGATCAGAGAAGTGGGTTCACTGGAGAGGCAGGCTTGGGAACCACCAAGTCTAAGATATAGTTGAGCTTACAGACTAACTTAGCTTGATCAGGGAGACCTTATAAAGTGAGAAGAGGGGAGGCAGGGCAGCTTGCTATGAAGAGCTTGATGCAGACATCCTGACCTTGTCTGTTATCTACAAGGAGGCTGTTCTAAGGAGAAAACTAGTAGTCACTGGTCCAGAGTTTGGTTCTGTGAGTTTTCCTTTAGATTTCTTGTCCAGGTTGTCTACTTTTTTCTGTATATGCATATTTGATGAATAAATGCATGAAAATACCTGTCATTAACAGACTAAGCAATATGTGAGCAAGCAAGCAGAAAAAAAAGAAGAAACAAGGGAAAAATTAGAAGTATTAAAAGAGAAGTAAACTTGGGACGCCTGGGTGGCTCAGTTGGTTAAGCAGCTGCCTTCGGCTCAGGTCATGATCCCAGCGTCCTGGGATCGAGTCCCACATCAGGCTCCTTGCTCATCGGGGAGCCTGCTTCTCCCTCTGCCTCTGCCTGCCATTCTGTCTGCCCGTGCTTGCTCTCTCTCCCTCTCTCTCTCTGACAAATAAATAAATAAAATCTTAAAAAAAAAAGAGAGAAAAATAACCTTATTGTATGTATATGTTAATGGAAGACATAAATTATATGAAATTAATCAGAGTTAGACAAATAAAAGTACCTAGTAATATTATCTTAAAAGGAACCAAAAGAATAGGAATGAAAATGAAGTGAGCTCAATTTTATGTAATTTCAGATAGAGGAAAAATCATGTGTGATTAAATCTCTGAGTGTAAGTACATCACATTATCTCTAAGAACAGTTAGTATTCTGTTGGGTGGTTGGAATGGGACAGCCAGGTGGTGATTTCTCTTTGAATAACCAACTCGTATTTCTCCAGCAAAATTAGCAATTAATTTTGAGGCATTTCAACAGAGATCAGAGCACCTTTATTTAATAAAGTAGAGACAACTGTAGAAAAAGAAAAGAAAAGCTGCAGATATAAGTGACAAACTGTAAGAGGGAGGAAATATTCAAATTAAGATAATTATCTTTCTATAAAAACACATGGACAAGTTAAGTAAATTGCTTTATAATTGTTCATAGCCAATTCAAGCACATCTATTTGCTATTTTGCTCTCCAAGAAATGTTAAAGCACAATTTGATCAATGGGGAAATCCGATTTCAATAACAAACCTTAACTACTAGAATGGAGCATTTTAAGAGCTGACAACTTCACTTGCAAGAGGGGATTCTACTATTTAATTTGGTTTGACATGAACAATCCTAAGAAATTGCCTCTACTCTCTTCCTTCCTTATAAATGGAAACCTGAATCCTGTCTTATTTGAATGTAATCTTTTGAACATAAAACCAGACAAGAGGATAATTAATTTATGAGACTAACTCACCTAATTAAACACAGCCCCATGTATCTCTACAAATGAGCAGAAATCTCAAAGTGCTTCAGATTTTAGATTTTTAAATGACCCTTGTATGACCAATAAGAGAAATCATTCATTGAACGGCTTCTGTAAGACTATACAAAGTGTCAAAATAATCAGGAGAAAAGAGAAAAGTAATAGCCAAGTATGACATCAAGGGGAAAAAAAATGACATGACTATGTATTGTGGTGTCTTACAGACAAGACTGGCTACATCACCTAAAGAGTCCAGGGCAAAATGAAAATGTCAAGTCCTTTGTTCAAAAACTTTCCCAAAAGCACCATTAAAATGTACTAAAATATGAAACTTTTTTCTTGAAGCTTTTTACTTTCTCTGACCATCTCTCTCTTGACTTACAATTGTGGGTTGTTGTTGTTGTTGTTTTCTAATTTGTGATTTAGTGTTGTTCTAAGTAAATAAAATTTAAGAATGTTAATTAGCACAAATTCTACCTTCCATCTTTACATTGTGCAATGTCAGTTTTAAAAGCAAATATGAGCATTTAATTAGGCAGAATCACCAAATTACACAATTTGTATTTTGTAGCTCTTCCTTGCATATTTATTGTTACCAGAAAGTGGCAATGAGTGAAAATGCTGCATAAAACTAACTCATCTGTTTTTATGTTACTCCTTGATATGCACATCCTCTACCAGCTCTTTACCTCAGGCTTATGAATGAGGAAGGAGGACTGAAAGGGAAAGGAACTATGCTATCATCTGATGGCGTTTGACTAATGTTAAGGAAGTAACACTAGTATAAAAGGATAAAACAAGCTTCCTTGGTCACTCATTTTTCTTAGAACACCACTGACTTCTTTCTGTGTTCAAGGTTAGTTCTATTTCAAACAGAAAATGTGGTTCCTTGGGGCCACTAAGGCCCCCACTTACTCAGTCATATATATAACACACTTGCCTGTACCCACTTTGAGTGACTCCCACGTGTGGTGGGTCTACCAGATTTCTTGGTTCATGGGCTCTCACAATGCTATATGCAAATGGGGCAGCAAGGAACAGCAGTCACAGATTTCTGGGACCTTATCTGCTCATAGGCATTCTCTATTGTCCTATTGGACTTCAGGTACAAAATATAAGCTCAAAGAAGGTTATTAAGAATTGTAGAACCAAGCACAGAGCCCTTCTGAGTGTGGGTCTTATGTTGACTGTGTAACACTTTGTGCATCTATGAAGCCCATCCAGCTTACACAGCTTTGAAGGGGTTGGGGAAATCCACATATGACAATCTATGTGGGCCAACAAGGGAGCATTCAATGACACATCATTGTATCATTGTGGAGCAACCACTTTCAACAGTGCATCCACTGAAGGATGTCTCCAAATGATACTGCTCTGGTGTTCTAATATTCCCAAATTGAGATACTATCGGCCTGTTCCTCAGTGGTGTTCCCATCCCAAAATAAAAACATTAGTTTTTAAAAAGCAAATGAACACCAAAAAATATATAATACAAAACTAAAACTTTAAACATAGCCAGTAACAGTGAATAAACCAAGTTACCTAACAGTGCTGGCACATTCCACTGACAACTCTGATGGTGAATTGTGTTTCAAATGTTATCTAATGAGCTACTCAAATGAGGTGTTGAATGTTCGCATATTGAAATGCCTGCTTTTCTTCTGCTATCCACTTTACTCATTTTGAAGTTATCACTGTTCAGAGAAAAGAGAAAATTCTAAGAAAATTGCTCTTAACAACAGTTCAGTTTACCCTTTTCATTACAATTCAAGAATTTTTAAAATAATATAATTTGATTCAATGTAACTCGATACAACAAAGCAGTACAGATGAGGAAGACAAGTTGACTTCAGCAGAAATGAGACAGGTAGACATGGCATAAGATTTGAAAGAGAAGATTGACATTTTTAAGTTTTATAGGTCACTCAGAGTTGTTTAGTCTTACACACTGGACTCTGAATCCAGGCATCCAGGTTCAAATCTTGGTGGGATTTACTGTCTACTCTGAATTAGAATATTGTCATTTTGTAGCCCTAATGGAAACAGGGATGTGCGCAATGAGGGTCAGTGATGACTCAAACCATGAGGTGAAATGGTGGAGGGAAAATGACAATGGATGGAGCAGACCGATAGCTTATGAACTCACTGACCAATGTTAGTATCACCAATGTTAGTATCACTAATGGATAATGGATGTGGCAGGCTGATAGCTCATGAACTCACTGACCAATGTTAGTTTCCTCATAGAAATACACAGTACCACCTAGGAAATAATAACAACAATAACCACGAATGAACCTGAATCTGACCAGATGTATAAATTTAACCAGAATTTAGAAGAACATGTCAATTGACCCTATAAGTATGCAATCATCAAAGTCCAGCTTATGGAAGGCATTATGGGATAAACAACCTAGCTTCCACAAATAAGTTGCAAGGAACCAAGAATGTCAGAGAGTGGAAATTTATGGGTAAGATGGCATTTAGTTTACGTATCAGCCACATATAATTTGTGAACCCTGTTTGGATCCTGACTCAAACACATCCACAGTGAAAAAAATTTGTGACAATAGGAACAGATGATAATTTGATATTATTTAGAAATCATTATTAATATTTTAGATGAGATAATACATGCCCTATTTTTAGAAAAAATTAAATGTAGAGATTTTTAAAAATTTACAGTTATAATTAGATGATGTCAGGAATTCAAAACTATTCTCTGGTAGAAGTGGGGAGGTCTCATCAACGAGATTGGTTGTGAGCTGATATAATTGTTGAAATCAGGTGATGGGTATAGAAGAGGAGGGGCATCATTTTATCACTATACTCTCATGCTTTCCAATATTCTTTCTACTTATACATATGTTTGAAATTTTCTATAATAAAAAGTTTATTTATTTTTTGAAGGTTTTTATTTATTTATTTTAGAGAGAGAGAGAGAGCAAGCAGGGCAGAGGGTTAGAGGGAGAGGGAAAGAGAGAATCCCAGGCAGATTCCCTGCTGACTACCCCACACAGAGCTCAATCCCAGGACCTCGAGATCATGACCTGAGCCAAAATCAAGAGTTGGAGGCCTAACTGATTGAGCCACCAAGGCACCCCATAATAAAAGTTTAAACAAGGTTTTGGAAACAGTAGTCAAGCTATGGTTTCACAGCATGAAATGGTCTCCTTCTCTTCTTCTCCATTCCACTTCTCTTCATGGCACCAGCATTGTTCACTTTATGTAGAGTGCCTTGAAGCAGCTACTGCCCCAAGGTCACAACTGTCCAACTTACAAGCCCACCCCCATCGTGTCCCCCTTGCCCTTCCTTCTTCTGTCTCCTGCCTGAAAATGATAGTCCAATACATATTTAATCCATTGACTCTCTGCGCCAGTGAACCTCTTCTATCAGAGGTCAGTCCCCATTCATCCCGATCTTCCCCTCCAGCGTCAGAATACATGGATACCAAGTCTGTAGCACTTCTTGGTGTAAACAGATGCAAACAATATAATTATCATTTTAGCCCATCTTTTTTACTTCTTTCCTCAGACCCATCTCTCTGGCTTCACAAAACCCTTCAAACTTCCAAGTCAAGTGCCAAGATACTTTTACACTTACCTCCATGCTTATGTCCCCACTAGACAGAGAGAGTCTTGAAGCCAGCAAATGTTCCTCATTCATCCCTCTCTCTCCAATTTAAGATACACTAAGAATTCAATAAAACTGGTTTTTGTGTGTCTGTGTGTTTGTTTTTGGTAAAGGAAGAAAGTGAAGGAAGGGAAAAGGGGAGGGAAAGAGAAAGGAAATGGTTAAAGACATTTAGGGACTGAAGATTAACAGTTAGATTCATGTATCTGGCAAGCCGGAGGTTCATATTTTATATCTGAATAATGCTTTATACTTACAACATGTTTTTACAAGTTCTCCAATCACAGAAAACAATATCTATGGAAAAATCTGTAAATGTTGGTGCCCAGTGTCCCTGTGCTTCCTGGAACACAGTCCTCTGCAGATCTAGGTGTGATGTAGCCTCTCTGCGCAGGTGTTTATTGCACACTTCCCATGTGCCTGTCCTGTTCCAGACAGAGAAAAGAGCCATGAATGGAAGAGACAACAGCACTGGCTCTCAGGAAACGTGTCTTCTGGGGCTGAACACTGATCCTACTCCAGCGACAAGCCTGGGTCCACTCTTCCTCCCATTAATGCACCCCAAGTGTTATTACTCAAAAACTCTACAAATGGCTAAATGATTGACATAACCTGAAAATGAGACAAAATTGGTCCCATGTAAGATTAATAACTCGGTTTTCATTTCCTCAGATACAAAAGCTACAGAAACCAACTATTTGTGTTTCTGCCCAGAATCTGCCATTTGAGCTTTTCTTTCTCTTCTCTGATTCTTCTGGACCATCCTTAGGGATTCTGTCTTCCTGGAGTATTTTAGGTAACTATCGTTAAGCCTCCCTGTGATTTAGCTCATTATCCATTCACTCTTCAGGGCTCAGATGAGTTCTTTAGAAGAGGAAAATCACCTGGACACCACACATATACTCAAGATTCAATCACCAAGAAGGGAAAAACAAAAACAAAAACAAAAAGACTGGATAAAAATAACACTGGTACACCTAATACATTTTGTTTGTCTTTCAGTTCAAACTTCACTGACTGACCCTCAAACGAGATCAGAATTAAGACTGTTCCTTTAAAACACTTATAATAATGGGGCGCCTGGGTGGCTCAGTGGGTTAAAGCCTCTGCCTTGGGCTCATGTTGTGATCCCAGGGTTTTGGGATTGAGCCCCGCATTGGGCTCTCTGCTCAGTGGGGAGCCTGCTCCGCACCCCCACCACTTGCCTCTCTGCCTACTTGTGATCTCTCTCTCTGTCAAATAAATAAATAAAATATTTTTTAAAACACTTATAATGGGGACAACTGGGTGGCTTAGTCGGTTAAGCAGCTGCCTTTGGCTCAGGTCATGATCCTAGGGTCCTGGAATCAAGTCCAGCTTCAGGCTCCTTGCTCAGCTGGAAGCCTGCTTCTCCCTCTGCCTCTGCCTGCCACTCTGCCTGCTTGTACTCTCTCTCTCTCTCTCTCTGACAAATAAATAAACTATTAAAAATAACTAAATAAAGCACTTTTAATAGAATCTTATAATGTTAAAGGATATTTATTTGGGTGGTTATTTGATATCTGTTTTTCTTTCTTTTTTAAAAAGATTTTATTTATTTATTTGAGAGAGAGATAGAGTACAGAGGGAGAGTGAGAGAGAAACAGACTCCCTGATGAGTGGAGAGCCTGATGCAGGGCTCAATCCTAGGACCCTGAGATCATGACCTGACCAAAAGGCAGATGCTTAACCAACTGAGCCACCCAAGCACCCTGATGTCTGTTCTTCTTCCCTATGACAGGGCACAGAGTAGCCAGTCCATGAACATGCGATGCATAAATAATATTGAACAAGTGATTCACAGACCCTGCAGAAGCTCCATATTGGAGAAAAATTACAAAGTACAAGGTTAATCACTCAAAGTTTATATTTCATAATAAATTATAGCATAACATTGGTTGTAGAAATACATATTCTTTTTGAACAACAAACTAAGTAAAAATAATTTTTAAAAAATTAAAATTCCTGTATTTAAGAGGTAAGATAGTAGAGGAATAGCAGACTGAAATGACATCAGGTCCCAGGAGTTCAGCTAGATAATATCAAACCATTCCAAACACCTACAAACTCAAAAGGAGATAGAAGAGAAGAAGAGCAGCAATTCTAGGAACAGAAAATTGACCACTTTCTGAAAGGTAGGACATGCAGAGAAGTGACTGAAGTGACAGGAAGATAGATGGGGGTGGGGAGGAGGGGCCAGCTCCCGGCAAGCAGTGGAGCAGTGGAGCACAAAATAAGAACTTTTAGAAGTCTGCTCCACTAAAGGACATTGCTCCAGAGGCTAAGCAGGGGTGGAGCCCTCATGGAGACAGTGTGGTCTCAGTGTGGTCTCTACGGGTCACAGAAAGATCGGATGTCTCTGAGTGTGGCAGACCTCCCACGTATCAGAACTAGGAAGACAACCATAGAGACAGAGCCAAGGAGTGAGCTTTTAGATCAGGGTTATGTTAAACCATGATCCAAAGCACAGGTGGGCCACTGTTCCTCGAGCAGGTACCCCACAAGTGGCAGATCTAGGGAGACTCACCTTCCTCCTCCTGGAGCAGCAGTGGGGCAGAAATCTGCTAGGTTTGAAGATTCCAAAGGGGGCTCAGCACCAGAGATGGAAATACTCAGTCACAGGCAGGGTGAGCACAGAGCGCAGCCAGAGACCAGGAAGACAAGAGTGATTGACTGCTTTACTCTGAGGGTGCACTGAAGAGTGGGGCCCTAAGCTCTTGGCTCCTCTGGGCTGGAGATTGGGAGGTCGCCATTTTCATTCCCATCCTCCAGAGCTCTACGGAAAGTGTTCAGGGAACAAAAGTTCCTGAGAGCAAACCTGAGCAGGTTACTTAGCCTGGCTCCTGGCAAGGATGGTGCAATTCCACCTCTGGCAAAGACATTTGAGAATCACTGCAACAGACCCCTCGCCCAGAAGATCAGCAAGAACATCCAGCCAAGACCAAGCTCACTATCAAGGAGAACAGCAGAACTCTAGAGCTAGGGGAAAGCAACACATAGAATTCTTGGGTTTTTCCCCATGATCCTTTAGGATTGCAAAGTTACATTTTTTTTAATTTTATTTTTTTCTTATTCTATTTTTTTAACTCTTCTGCTTTCCTCTTTTAATGTTTTTAACTAGTTTATCTTAACAATACCTCTCAAAAAAATCTTTTTTAATCTTCATTGTTATACTCATATTTTATCCCTTCATTGTATTTAACCTTATTTTTTGTACCATATAGGGTTTTTTTTCTAAAAAATTATGAGACACAATTTCTTCTAATGGATCAAAATATACCCTAAATCCAGCAGATGGCTTTGTTCTAGACTCCAGCCAGACAACATTATCTCCTCTTTTTTTTCCTTTGTCTAACCAACTTATTTTTATCAATTTCTTTTTTAGAATTTTTTTAATATTCATCTTTACAGTCATATTCCATCCCTTCATCATGTTTACCCTTATTTTTGTATGTATATAAGTTTTTCTTTCTCCAAAATTTTGGGAGGTGGTTTCTTCTAAGAGACCAAAATACACCTAAGATCAAGTGGGTGGTTCTGTTCTATTCACCAGTCATATATATATATATATATATATATATATATATATACACACACACACACATATATATGTATATATTTTTTTAATTTTTATTTCTTTATTCCCCTTTTCTTATCCCCCACAATTTGGGTCTCTTCAGAATTGGTTAGCATACACTTTTCTGACGTCTTTGCCACCCTTTTAGTATTTTATTCTCTTATTCATATATTTTTATCTGCATAAAATGACAAGGTGGAAAAACTCACCACAGGGGGGAAAAAAAGAACAAGAGGCAGTACTGATGCTTAGGGACCTAATCAATATGGACAATGGTATTATGTCAGAACTAGAGTTCAGAATGATGATTCTCAAGGTGCTAACTGGGCTCAAAAAAGGCATGGAAGGTATTAGAGAAACCCCTTCTGGAGAAAAAAAAATCCCTTTCTGGAGAAATAAAAGAACTAAAATCAAACCAAGTTGAAATCAAAAAAGCTATTAATGAGGTATAATTAAAAAATGGAGGCTCTTACTGCTAGGATAAATGAGACAAAAGAGAGAATTAGTGATATAGGAGACCAAATGATGGAAAGTAAAGAAGCTGTGCAAAAGAGAGACAAACAACTACTGGACCACAAGTGGAGAATACAAGAGATAAGTGATATCATAAGGTGAAACAATATTAGAATAATTGGGATTCTAGAAGAAGAAGAAAGAGAGAAGGGGCAGAAGGTATATTGGAGTGAATTATAGTAGAGAATTTCCCTAATATGGCAAAGGGAACAAATTTCAAAATCCAGGAGGCACAGAGAATTACCCTCAAAATTAATAAAAATAGGTCAACACACCTTCATTTAAACTTACAAGTCTTAGTGACAAAAAGAAAATCCTGAAAGCAGCTCAGAACAATAAGTCTGTAACATACAAAGGTAGAAATATTAGATTGGCAGCAGACTTATCCACAGAGACCTGTCAGGCTGGAAAGAACTGGCATGATAATTTCAGAGCACTAAATGAGAAAAATATGCTGCCAAGAATACTGTATCCAGTTAGGGTATCATTGAAAATAGAAGGAGAGATAAAAAGCTTCCAGGACTAACAAATATTAAAAGAATTTGAAAACACCAAACTAGCCTTACAGGAGATACTGAAAATGGTCCTCTAAGCAAAGAGAGAGCCTAAAAGTAGTAGACCACAAAGGAACAGAGGTAATATACAGTAACAGTCACCTTACAGACAATACAATAGCACTACATTCATATCTTTCAATAGTTACTCTGAATGTAAATGGGCTAAATGCCCCAATCAAAAGACACAGGGTATCAGAATGGATAAACAAAACAAAACAAAATCCATCAATATGCTGTCTACAAGAAACTCATTTTAGACCCAAAGACACCCCCAGATTTAAAGTGAGGGGGTGGAAAACAATTTACGATGCTAATGGACATCAAAAGAAAGCTGGGGTGGCAATCTTTATATCAGATAAATTAGATTTTAAGCCAAAGACTATAAGAGATGAGGAAGGACACTATATCATACTTAAAGGGTCTGTGCAACAAGAAGATCTAACAATTTTGTATATCTATGCCCCTATCATGGGAGCAGCCAACTATATAAATCAAATAATAACAAAATCAAAGAAACACATCAACAATAATATAATAATAGTAGGGAACTCTAATACCCCCCCATACACACACACTGAAATGGACAGATCATCTAAGCAAAAGATCAGCAAACGCCTTAAATGACACACTGGACCAGATGGACATCACAGTTACATTCAGAACATTCCACCCCAAAGCAACAAAATACACATTCTTCTCTATTGCATATGAGACATTCTCCAGAATAGATCACATCCTAGGTCACAAATCAGGTCTCAATTGGTACCAAAAGATTGGGATCATTTCCTGCATATTTTCAGACCACAATGCTCTGAAGCTAGAACTCAATCACAAGAGGAAATTTAGAAAGAACCCAAATACATGGAGGCTAAAAAGCATCCTACTAAAGAACGAATGGTCAACCAGGAAATTAAAGAAGAATTGAAAAAATTCATGGAAACAAATGAAAATAAGAAAATACGCTATTCAAAATCTGTGGGACACAGCAAAGGTGGTCCTGAGAGGAAAGTATAAAGCAATACAAGCCTTTCTCAAGAAACAAGAAAGGTCTCAAGTACACAACCTAACCCTACGCCTAAAGGAGTTGGAGAAAGAACAGCAAAGAAAGCCAAAACCCAGCAGGAGAAGAGAAATAATAAAGATCAGAGCAGAAATCAGTGAAATAGAAACCAAAAGGACAGTAGAACAAATTAACGAAACTAGGAGCTGGTGCTTTGAAAGATTTAATTAGATTGATAACCCCCTGGCCAGACTTATCAAAAAGAAAAGGGAAAAGACCCAAATAAATAAAACCATTAATGAAAGAGGAGAGATCACAACCAACACCAAAGAAATACAAACAATTATAAGAACGTATTATTAGCAACTATATGCCAGCAAATTTGACAATCTGGAAGAAAAGGATGTATGCCTAGAGACATATAAACTACCGCAAGTGAACCAGGATGAAATAGAAAACCTGAACATACCCATAACCAGTAAGGAGATTGAAGAAGTCATCTAAAATCTCCCAACAAACAAGAGCCCAGGGCCAGACAGCTTCCCAGGGGAATTCTACCAAACATTTAAAGCAGATTAATACCTATTCTGAAACTATTTCAAAAAATAGAAATGGGAAGAAAACTTCCAAACTCATTTTATGAGGCCAGCATTACCTTGATCCCAAAACCAGACAAAACCAAAGACCTGATGAAAAAAGGGAATTACAGACCAAGATCCATGATGAACACGGATGCAAAAATTCTTACCAAAACACTAGCCAATAGGATCCAATAGTACATTAAAAGGATTATTCAACACGGCCAAGTGGGATTTATTCCAGGGCTGCAAGGTTGGTTCGACATCTGCAAATCAATCAATGTGATACAATACATTAATAAAAGAAAGAACAAGAATCATATGATCCACTCAATAGATGCTGAAAAAGCATTTGACAATGTACAGCATCCTTTCTTGATCAAAACTCTTCACAGTATAGGGATAGAGGGTACATACCTCAATATCATCAAAGCCATCTATAAAAAACACACAGTGAATATCATTCTCAATGGGGAAAAACAGAGGTTTTCCACTAAAGTCAGGAACACGGCAGGGACATATCACTCCTACTATCACTCCTGCTATTCAACATAGTACTAGAAGTCCTAGCCTCAGCAATCAGACAACAAAAGAAATAAAAGCCGTCCAAACTGGTAAAGAAGAAGTGAAACTCTCACTCTTAGCAGATGATATGATACTTTATGTGGAAAACCCAAAACTATTAGAACTCATACATGAATTCAGTAAAGTGTCAGGATATAAAATCAATGCACATAAATCAGTTGCATTTTTATATAACAACAACAAGACAGAAGAAAGAGAAATTAAGGAGTTGATCCCATTTAAAATTGCACCCCAAACCACAAGATACCTAGGAATAAACCTAACCAAAGAGCCAAAGAATCTATACTCAGAAAACTATAAAGTACTTATGAAAGAATTTGAGGAAAACACAAAGAAATGAAAAAAGTTTCCATGTTCATGGATTGGAAGAACAAATATTGTGAAAATGTCTATGTTACCTAAAGTAATCTGCACATTTAATGTAATCCCTATCAAAATACCATCAATTTTATTCAAAGAAATGGAACAAATAATCTTAAAATTTATATGAAACCAGAAAAGACCTGTATAGTCAGAGAAATGTTGAAAAAGAAAGCCAGAGTTGGTGGCATCACAATTCCAGACTTCAAGCTCTATTACAAAGCTGTCGTCATCAAGACAGTATGGTACTGGCACAAAAACAGACACATAGATCAATGCAACAGAATAGAGAGCCCAGAAATAGACCCTAAACTCTATGGTCAACTACCTTTGACAAAGAAGGAAAGAATGTCCATTGGAAAAAAGACAGTCTCTTCAACAAATGGTGTTGGGAAAATTGGACAGCCACATGCAGAAGAATGAAACTGAAACATTTCCTTATACCACACACAAAAATAGACTCAAAATGAATGAATGACCTCAATGTGAGACAGGAATCCATCAAAAGTAATCCATCAAAATCCTTGAGGAGGAATACTTGTTCTCCTTGAGGAGAACACAGGCAGCAACCTCTTTGACCTCAGCTGCCCCAACTTCTTCCTAGAAACATTGCCAAAGACAAGGGAAGCAAGTGCAAAAATGAACTATTGAGACTTCATCAAAATCAAAAGCTTTTGCACAGCAAAGAAAACAGTCAATGAAACCAAAAGACAACTGACAGAACGGGAGAAGGTATTCACAAATGACATATTAGATAAAGGGCTAGTATCAAAATCTATAAAGAACTTACCAAACTCAACACGCAAAGAACAAATAATCCAATCAAGAAATGGGCAGAGGAAAAAAAAAAAAAGAAATGGGCAGAGGATGTGAACAGACATTTATGTAAAAAAAGACATCCAGATGTCCAACGGACACATGAAAAAGTGCTCCACATCACTCGGCATCAGGGAAATACAAATCAAAACCACAATGAGATACCGCCTCACACCAGTCAGAATGACTATAATTAACAAGTCAGGAAATGACACATGTTGGAGAAGATGCAGAGAAAGGCGAACACTCCTACATTGTTGGTGGGAATGCTAGCCGGTGCAGCCACTCTGGAAAACAGCATGGGGGCTCCTCAAAAAGTTGAAAATAGAGCTACTCTATGACCCAGAAATTGCACTACTGGGTATTTACCCTAAAGATACAAATGCAGGGATCTAAAGGTGCATGTGCACCTGAATGTTTATAGCAACAGTGTCTACAATAGCCAAACTATGGAAAGAACCTAGATATCCATCAACATATGAATGGATAAAGAAGATGTAGTATACATATACACAATGGAATACTATGCAGCCATCAAAAGAAATGAATCTTGCCATTTGTAACAACATGGATGGAACTAGAGGGTATTATGCTGAGCAAAATAAGTCAATCAGAGAGAGACAACTATCATATGATCTCCCTGATATGAGGAATTTGAGAGGCAAAATGGGGGCTTTGGTGGGTAGGGAAGGAAAAACTGAAACAAGATGGGATCGGAAAGGAGATAAACCATAAGATTCCTAATCTCATAAAACAAACCAAGGATTCCTGGGTGGGGGGTAGGGAGAGGATGGCTGGGTTATGGATATTGGGGAAGGTATGTGCTATGGTGAGTGTGTAAAGTGTATAAGCCTGACAATTCACAGACCTGTATCTCTGGGGCAAATAATGTTAATAAAAATAATTTTAAAAAAAAAGAATTAAAATTCCTACCAAAGATAAAAAAGGAGAAATTATAAATATGATTTCAAGTTTACCAAGATATACAGTATTTAAAGATAATTTGGTTTGGAAAACTCTAGATCTTAGTGGATTTTAATTCTGCATGTTCAAAAGTAGCTAATGTATAATTTTTGGAACACAATAAATAAATATGCTCTATTTAACCATCATTCTGCGTGCCTTCCACCTGTCAGAAGTAGATCATTTTTATCAAGTCCTGTCTGTTTGAAGTCACCTTCATTCTATTAATCAAATTGACAATCTTAAATGAAAGTCAGTGTTCTATTTGATTTCCTACCACCATAATGTGCCTTCAGCCACAGCAACCTTCAAATTGCTTTTCCTAGGATTGATCACAATATGATAAGCTCACAGCCGAAAAGCCTTAATAAATCAACTAGCATAGAGTATAAAAGTGAAAAATGTACTAAAAGGGAATGTCAGATCTCATTTATTTTTAATTTTACTCTTTCAGCACACACATATCATTTTTATGTCTAAATATTATCTCCAAATCATCCACTGAAAAGGGGTTTTCAAATTAATTTAATTTCCGTATCCTGTGCGAGAACACACAATAAACAAAAACAATCTCTCAATGGTCAAACCGCATTTTTCTTTCTCAGAGGATTAACCACAGCCTGCCTTAACTTCTGGGTGGGGGGGGGGGGGACTGATTCACTGTCTCAGAACTTAAATCTTTTGACTTGTATCATGGTAGCTGGAAGAAATTATTAAATCTAGGGTCTACTACAAATGAGGGATGCCTCAGCGTCAGTTAGGACCTGTTCAGCAGCAAGTGATTGCAAGTGCATGCACCAGTGTTTCAAATCATCACTCTTTTTTCAAAAGATTTTATTTTTCAGTAACCTCTATACCCAGCATGGGGCTTGATCCCACAACCCAGAGATCAAGAATGTTCCACTGACTGAGCCAGCTGGACACCCCAAAACATTATTATTAATACCAACGTGTAGGCAGACAGATAGGCCCAGGGTCAGGCTGGCATGCCAGCAATGCCATCAACTATTTGTACTCCTCTCCTTTTCACCATGATCCTCATTCAACATGTGGGCTGTTGCCTTGCAGACATCAGGTGCTCACACAACAGTGTCCAAAGGGAAAAAGAGAAGCCAGAAAAGCTGTCTGCTTGCCCCTACTGTCTCCCGCCCTTTTATCAGGGAGATACATCTTTCCCGGAATTTCCATTAGAGCTCAAAGCCTGGAAGTGGTCCCATGCACACCTGGGACTAATTGTTAACAAAAGAAATGAGGTTACCAAGATTAGTTTGGATCAGTTACGGTTCAATCCTGGAGAACCCACACACTAACAAAGCAGAAAGAGACTATACTGTTTGTTTTCCAAAGGAAGGACCACAACCAACCAAAAAAGATGTATTTGTCCCTCAAGACAACCATTATTCCATCTTTAGCAATTTGATTCATTGAACAGGGACATGCAGCGAAGTTGAATAAGACCAAAGTATACACAATTGATAAAATATTAGCCTCGAATAATTGAAGCTTTAATAAAAGGCTGGAAGAATTTCATTCTTACTTTTAAAATAATTCTAAGCATGTTATAGTTATGATAATGGCTTCATTACTGAATATCAGAGATTTATCATTTTCCTTTTAGAGAGTGACCTTTAACATTTACTAAATGACATTTATTAGATTAAAAGAACAAGTCCTCCAAAAAGAAATATGGAATGGTAGAGAAGTGTCTAAATCTTAATGTCGAAAGCCCATGAATAATCTTTATGTCATCTCTGCAGAGCTATTTCGTGATAAAATGTGACCAATTCACATGCCAGGAGCACCTTCATACTCTGCTGTCATCAACCATTACTCAGATTTTGTACAAACACTTTGCAACCACGTACTTATCAGTCTACATAACTATATCACCACCCTACCTATATTTATGATTTTGCCCACAAACGTAACAAAGGGCACCTATCAAGTCCTCACTAACACACATTGACACCATTTTTTGGGAGTACCAGTTCACCATTATATCCACAAAGTTCATCATGGAGAGATTTTTTTTTTTCCTGAGTAAATTGGTGCTGAGTCCCAACAGTCAGCTCTTCCTCTTGTAGGTTCCCCTAACCATTCCTTTGAGAAGAGACCCATAGCGTTGCCTGGGCTAAACTATCCATCCACTGATTCAAACATGGTTTCCCTTTGGAAGAGCAGCACATCTGCCCTCATTCACTTCTCTGGACTAATCATTTTCCCCATCATTCTTCAAATATCACATTATAGTGCTACCCTAAGGATATCCCTATCTGTTTCTGTCCTCAGATGAAATGCTTCTGGACAAGTTGCTTTAGATACTTTTGTCAATGTTTGCCCCACTCTGATATATCTTTCTGCTTGCCACGAAACAATGCAAACCAAATGAAGGTCAAGTAGTTATGTTTTCTCCTTCTGATCTTTCAGCCTGGGCTACCTGCCTAAAGAAAGAAACTTTACATTCCTTGTACATTTTCTTCTTCCAAACATAACATTGAACCGTACAATAATTTATTTTCCTTTACTTAGAAAATGAAACATCTCTAGCAAATTTGTAATGATCATCAGTTCTGGGTTGATATACCATTCTCTACTCTCCTGTGTTTTTACAAATTCTCTTTAAATTTTTCCAGTGGAAAGCTAACATCTTTTTTGTTCCCACTATTCATTCAGCAAATATTTTAAGCACCTAGTACTACTTGCCAGGTGTTGGACTAGACGCTTACTAAGTGCCATCCCTAACCAACACCATTTGGATTATTTTCTGCATTTTTTGATTAGAGGATGGATGCATAGAGTTCTTAATTAACTTGCTCAAAGCCCCACAGATATTAAGGGAAGGTGTCAGAAACCCATACTACCTCTTAGTTCATTTCGATGTAATGCTCTTAACCCTACTAATAAGCATGGTCTACTTTGTGATACTTCGCCCTGCTTAAGTGGCTCTCTCCTATAGTTAGCATGTGTCTATATTATTCCTGAGCTCACTGATAAACTCTGTGTTTATGGAGTGCTGCTTCAGGCTTTAGATGCTCCCCACCTATCATCTTCATCAAGTTAGTCATAATTTTGATAGTGGCATTTCATTTTTATTGTGTTTCAAGTGCCTCCAAACATGTAACTCTGAGCACAACCAGCATCAAATTTAGAAAGGCAAAAAGTCCAGGGGCAGTGGGGTGGCAAATTCCAGAGCAGTGATGACACCAAATTCACCTCTGCCCAAACACCACTCTAGCTGATGCTCATCCCTCCATCTCCCTCCTCATTCTCATCCCAGGTGATTTTCCATGCTCTCTGCCCTGGACAGTGATGGCAGACTTCACACAGATCCTGTAAGCTCAACCAACTTTCCCTCTTCTGCTCTTTGACTTCAGCTCTACCAGTTTGCAAATCTCCTGTTCTTTGCTCCAACCCCTGGCTCTCCCACATTTTCTGTGCTCAGAACCCTCTCCTTGTATCTGTACTACAAACTAAACAAAACAAAAGCCATGTTATAAAATGTCATCCTCTTGGATCACCTTTCTGTTAAGTGCTGTAGACAAATGCATCACAACTGCTGAACTTTTTAAAACTTACATTCTTAAATTCTCGAGTCCTCATCTAATGAAGCCTCTAATGCCCTACCATAGCAGTACCTGACTTGAAGATTATTTTTTTTATAAACATATAATATATTTTTATCCCCAGGGGTACAGGTCTGTGAATCGCCAGGTATACACATTTCACAGCACTCACCATAGCACATACCCTCCCCAATGTCCATAACCCCACCCCCATCTCCCAACCCCCCTCCCCCACCAACCCTCAGTTTGTTTTGTGAGATTAAGAGTCACTTATGGTATGTCTCCCTCCCAATCCCATCTTGTTTCATTTACTCTTCTCCTACCCCCTAAACCCCCCATGTTGCATCTCCTCTCCCTCATGTCAGGGAGATCATATGATAGTTGTCTTTCTCCGATTGACTTATTTCGCTAAGCATGATACCCTCTAGTTCCATCCACGTCGTCGCAAATGGCAAGATTTCATTTCTTTTGATGGCTGCATAGTATTCCATTGTGTATATATACCACATCTTCTTTATCCATTTGTCTGTTGATGGACATCTAGGTTCTTTCCATAGTTTGGCTATTGTAGACATTGCTGCTATAAACATTCGGGTGCACGTGCCCCTTCGGATCACTACGTTTGTATCTTTAGGGTAAATACCCAGCCGTGCAATTGCTGGGCCATAGGGTAGTTCTATTTTCAACATTTTGAGGAACCTCCATGCCGTTTTCCAGAGTGGTTGCACCAGCTTGCATTCCCACCAACAGTGTAGGAGGGTTCCCCTTTCTCCGCATCCTCGCCAGCATCTGTCATTTCCTGACTTGTTCATTTTAGCCATTCTGACTGGTGTGAGGTAGTATCTCATTGTGGTTTTGATTTGTATTTCCCTGATGCCTAGTGATATGGAGCACTTTTTCATGTGTCTGTTGGCCATCTGGATGTCTTCTTTGCAGAAATGTCTGTTCATGTCCTCTGCCCATTTCTTGATTGGATTATTTGTTCTTTGGGTGTTGAGTTTGCTAAGTTCTTTATAGATTTTGGACACTAGCCCTTTATCGGATATGTTGTTTGCAAATATCTTCTCCCATTCTGTCAGTTGTCTTTTGGTTTTGTTAACTGTTTCCTTTGCTGTGCAAAACTTTTGATCTTGATAAAATCCCAATAGTTCATTTTTGCCCTTGCTTCCCTTGCCTTTGGCGATGTTCCTAGGAAGATGTTGCTGCGGCTGAGGTCGAAGAGGTTGCTGCCTGTGTTCTCCTCAAGGATTTTGATGGATTCCTTTCTCATATTGAGGTCCTTCATCCATTTTGAGTCTATTTTTGTGTGTGGTGTAAGGAAATGATCCAATTTCATTTTTCTGCATGTGGCTGTCCAATTTTCCCAACACCATTTATTGAAGAGGCTGTCTTTGTTCCATTGGACATTCTTTTCTGCTTTGTTGAAGATTAGTTGACCATAGAGTTGAGGGTCTATTTCTGGGCTCTCTATTCAGTGCCATTGATCTATGTGTCTGTTTTTTGCCAGTACCATACTGTCTTGATGATGACAGCTTTGTAATAGAGCTTGAAGTCCGGAATTGTGATGCCACCAACTTTGGCTTTCTTTTTCAATATTCCTTTGGCTATTTGAGGTCTTTTCTGGTTCCATATAAATTTTAGGATTATTTGTTCCATTTCTTTGAAAAAAATGGATGGTACTTTGATAGGAATTGCATTCAATTTGTAGATAGCTTTAGGTAGCATAGACATTTTCACAATATTTATTCTTCCAATCCAGGAGCATGGAACATTTTTTCTATTCTTTTTGTCTTCCTCAATTTCTTTCATGAGTACTTTATAGTTTTCTGTGTATAGATTCTTAGTCTCTTTGGTTAGGTTTATTCCTAGGTATCTTATAGTTTTGGGTGCAATTGTAAATGGGATGGACTCCTTAATTTCTCTTTCTTCTGTCTTGTTGTTGGTGTAGAGAAATGCAACTGATTTCTGTGCATTGATTTTATATCCTGACACTTTACTGAATTCCTGTACAAGTTCTAGCAGTTTTGGAGTGGAGTCTTTTGGGTTTTCCACATATAGTATCATATCATCTGCGAAGAGTGATAGTTTGATTTCTTCTTTGCTGATTTGGATGCCTTTAATTTCCTTTTGTTGTCTGATTGCTGAGGCTAGGACTTCTAGTACTATGTTGAATAGCAGTGGTGATAACGGACATCCCTGCCGTGTTCCTGACCTTAGCAGAAAAGCTTTCAGTTTTTCTCCATTGAGAATGATATTTGCGGTGGGTTTTTCATAGATGGCTTTGATAATATTGAGGTATGTGCCCTCTGTCCCTACCCTTTGAAGAGTTTTGATCAGGAAGGGATGCTGTACTTTGTCAAATGCTTTTTCAGCATCTATGGAGAGTATCATATGGTTCTTGTTCTTTCTTTTATTAATGTGTTGTATCACATTGATTGATTTGCGGATGTTGGACCATACTTGCAGCACTGGAATAAATCCCACTTGGTCGTGGTGAATAATCCTTTTAATGTACTGTTGAATCCTATTGGCTAGTATTTTGGTGAGAATTTTTGCATCTGTGTTCATCAAGGATATTGGTCTATAGTTCTCTTTTTTGATGGGATCCTTGTCTGGTTTGGGGATCAAGGTGATGCTGGCCTCATAAAATAAGTTTGGAAGTTTTCCTTCTATTTCTATTTTTTGGAACAGTTTCAGGAGAGTAGGAATTAGTTCTTCTTTAAATGATTGGTAGAATTCCCCCGGGAAGCCATCTGGCCTTGGGTTTTTGTTTGTTTGGAGATTTTTGATGACTGTTTCAATCTCCTTACTGGTTATGGGTCTGTTGAGGCTTTCTATTTCTTCCTGGTTCAGTTGTGGTAGTTTATATGTCTCTAGGAATGCATCCATTTCTTCCAGATTGTCAAATTTGTTGGCGTAGAGTTGCTCATAGTATGTTCTTATAATTGTCTGTATTTCTTTGGTGTTAGTTGTGATCTCTCCTCTTTCATTCATGATTTTATTTATTTGGGTGCTTTGTCTTTTCTTTTTGATAAGTCTGGCCAGGGGTTTATCAATCTTATTAATTCTTTCAAAGAACCAGCTCCTACTTTCATTGATTGTTCTACTGTTTTTTTTAGTTTCTATTTCATTTATTTCTGCTCTGATCTTTATAATTTCTCTCCTCCTGCTGGGTTTAGGATTTCGTTCTTGTTCTTTCTCCAGCTTCTTTAGGTGTAGGGTTATGTTGTGTACCTGAGACCTTTCTTGTTTCTTGAGAAAGGCTTGTACTGCTATATATTTTCCTCTCAGGACTGCCTTTATTGTGTCCCACAGATTTTGAACCATTGTGTTTTCATTATCATTTGTTTCCATGAATTTTTTCAATTCTTCTTTAATTTCCTGGTTGACCCATTCATTCTTTAGAAGGATGCTGTTTAGTCTCCTTGTATTTGGGCTCTTTCCATATTTCATCTTGTGATTGAGTTCTAGCTTCAGAGCATTGTGGTCTGAGAATATGCAGGGAATTATTCCAATCTTTTGATACCGGTTGAGACCTGATTTAGGACCGAGGATGTGATCTATTCTGGAGAATGTTCCATGTGCACTTGAGAAGAATGTGTATTCTGTTGCTTTGGGATGAAATGTTCTGAATATATCTGTGATATCCATCTGGTCCAGTGTGTCATTTAAGGCCTTTATTTCCTTGTTGATCTTTTGCTTGGGTGATCTGTCCATTTCAGTGAGGGGAGTGTTAAAGTCCCCTGCTATTATTGTATTATTGTCGATGTGTTTCTTTGATTTGTTATTAATTTGGTTTATATAGTTGGCTGCTCCCATGTTAGGGGCGTAGATATTTAAAATTGTTAGATCTTTTGTTGGACAGATCCTTTGAGTATGATATAGTGTCCTTCCTCATCTCTTATTACAGTGCTTGGCTTAAAATCTAATTGATCTGATATAAGGATTGCCACTCCTGCTTTCTTCTGATGTCCATTAGCATGGTAAATTCTTTTCCACCCCCTCACTTTAAATCTGGAGGTGTCTTCGGGTTTAAAATGAGTTTCTTGTAGGCAACATATAGATGGGTTTTGGTTTTTTATCCATTCTGATACCCTGTGTCTTTTGATTGGGGCATTTAGCCCGTTAACATCCAGGGTAACTATTGACAGATATGAATTTAGTGCCATTGTATTGCCTGTAAGGTGACTGTTATTGTATATTGTCTCTGTTCCTTTCTGATTTACTACTTTTAGGCTCTCTCTTTGCTTAGAGGACCCCTTTCAATATTTCCTGTAGAGCTGGTTTGGTGTTTGCAAATTCTTTCAGTTTTTGTTTGTCCTGGAAGCTTTTAATCTCTCCTTCTATTTTCAATGATAGCCTAGCTGGATATAGTATTCTTGGCTGCACGTTTTTCTCGTTTAGTGCTCTGAATATATCATGCCAGCTCTTTCTGGCCTGCCAGGTCTCCGTGGATAAGTCTGCTGCCAATCTAATATTTTTACCATTGTATGTTACAGACTTCTTTTCCCGGGCTGCTTTCAGGATCTTCTCTTTGTCACTAAGACTTGTCAATTTTACTATTAGGTGATGGGGTGTGGACCTATTCTTATTGATTTTGAGGGGGTTTCTCTGAACCTCCTGGATTTTGATTCTTGTTCCCTTTGCCATATTGGGGAAATTCTCTCCAATAATTCTCTCCAATATACCTTCTGCTCCCCTCTCTCTTTCTTCTTCTTCCGGAATCCCAATTATTCTAATGTTGTTTCATCTTATGGTGTCACTTATCTCTCGAATTCTCCCCTCATGGTCCAGTAGCTGTTTGTCCCTCTTTTGCCCAGCTTCTTTATTCTCTGTCATTTGGTCTTCTATATCGCTAATTCTTTCTTCTGCCTCATTTATCCTTTCAGAAAGTGGTTGATTTTCTGTTTCTAGAATTGCTGTTCTTCTTCTCTTTGATCTCCTGTTGGATTTGTAGGTGTTTGCAATCTTTAGATAAGCTATCTAGCTGATCTCCCGCTACCTGAAGTAGTCTCAGCCTGCTACTTCTCCGCCATCTTGACTCCTCTCTCACTTGAAGACGATTTAATGAGAATTGCCAAGAGTTGTTAAAAAGCTAAGTTGTTGAAAGCACAGAGGCTAGAGCCAGAATCCCTGGGGGAGATTCCTGCCTCTAACAGTCCCTTGCTGTGTAATTTTTGGGTAAGACATTTAGCTTCCTTCTGCCTTGATTTCCATTTTACACAAAATTCAATTAAATATAGATTCTACTCATAGAGATGGTTTAAGGATAAAATGAGTTAGGACTTATAAAGGACTTAGAAAAGTGTCTGGCACATAAGAAGTACTACTTAGAGTTTATCAAATATATTTCTAAAAGAAAGAGAAGAGACAGCTTTACATTATTACAGAACCCAGGGAATCCCTGTTAGTAATGCCACATTTCATAGTTGCTAGAATGTTACTTTCTGTTATCAGAAAAAGAGAAAACTTGGTCCCCTTAAAATAAAGGCAGGCCCTTAAGAAAAGCAGATAGTCATGATTAAGTAGGTAGCCATGAAAATAGTCCTGAAGACAAAATTTTAAAAACAAAGCCCTAGGCCTGGACTCAAGACAGCCACATAAGATAAAAAAAAAATCAAAACAGTGAAAAATCAAACTAGAACATAAGAAAGTAAGGAAGCATAGACAGATCACTTCTTTTTCTTTTTCTAAGCTTTTATTTATTTGACACAGAAATAGAGAATACAAGCAGGCAGAGCAGCAGGCAGAGGGAGAAGAAGAAGCAGGCTCTCCACCGAGCAGGGAGCCCAATGAGGGGCTCAGTCCCAGGACCCTGGGATCATGACCCAAGCTGAATGCAGCCACTTAACCAACTAAGCCACCCAGGCGCCCCGTCACTTCTGATGAAGGTACTCTGCTAGGAAGTGGCTGTGCAACTGACATATCTTTCCCGATGGTTCTTTTTCCATTTACCACTCATGTAAAACCAAACTCTCTTTTATTCATACTATGTACAATGTGCAGCTTGGTGATGGGTAATGTTAGCACTTCCCTGTGCATTTTTTTTTAAAGATTTTATTTATTTACTTGACAGACAAAGATCACAAGTAGGCAGAGAGGCAGGCAGAGAAAGAGGAGGAAGCCGGCTCCCTGCTGATCCCAGGACCCTGGGATCCTGACCTGAGCCGAAGGCAGAGGCTTTAACCCACTGAGCCACCCAGGCGCCCCATTCCCTGTGCATTTTAAAGATTGACTGATTGATTGGTTGGTTGGTTGATTTGAGAGAAAGAGCATGAGCAGGAGGAGTAGAGGGAGACAGAGAGAAAATCTCAAGCAGACTCTGCAATGACTGCAGAGCCGCTGCAAGGCTCAGTCTCACAACCATGAGATCACAACCAAAAGTCAGATGCTTAACAAACTGCACCACCCAGGGGCCCCTTCCCTGAGCATTTTGAACACACTACTTTGTTTAAATGCTCTAACACTACAAGAGAGGTACTACAGTCTGCATTTTGCACAGGAAGCACCTGAGGCTGGTGAAGGCCAATGGTCTCTCTCCGAGTCATGGCACTAGTAAGAGCAAAGCTGACAGTCAAACTCAAAACCACCTGTCTCCCCACTCTGCACTCCCAACTGCTCAGCTTAACTTGCTATTTAAAGCCCTTTCCAAAGGTCTTATGACAGCAAATGATTTGAAGTGGAAAAGATTTTAGATGGGGATGTGAGAGATCTTGCCTCTGGTTCTTGATTTGCCATAAAACAGTGGCTCAATTTTTATTTTAAGCACAGCAAGGAAATACTGGGGCTAGGCCTCTGATAGTCAAGAAACTTGAAAATCTGGTAGGGATAGGCAAAATTTTAAACTTATTTTTATCACATTTTGTTTAATGTTTTGTTTTATCTTATTTTAATTGACTTTGGCTAACTAAGACTGAGTTTAACCCCAAGACCTGTGTGTCTTAGTTACAAGGGAATGAGGAATTCGTTCAATCAGAAGTGAGACATAGTTTGGTGGAGATATATAAGAAATTCTCATTTCCTCATGATTACACAGTAAAAAGAAAACTAAAGTCAATCAGGATGAAAATTAAATGTGCGTGTCGTTAGAAGAATCTTCTGTGTTACCAAGGGTGTTTCACCAGTGCCCAGCAGCACTCCTCTAGAGGGCAGCACCCCGCCCCTGGCTGCCCTCCCTTGGGAAGGTGGCAGGGAACACTCTCCCCTGGGCATTTCTCTCCAGGTGCTGCAGGCGTCCAGAGTCTGTCCCTGGGACCAGAGGGTGTGCTGGGCTAGGGACTGAGTCTGTTTATGGGTAGGAATGAGTATCCCTTTTGGCCCACACATTAAAAACCCCTGCTCTCTGGGCACCTGGGTGGCTCATTGGGTTAACCCTCTGTCTTCAGCTCAGGTCATGATCTCAGGGTCCTGGGATCGAGCCCTGTTTCGGGCTCTCTGCACAGTGGAGACCCTGCTTCCCCCTTTCCCTCTGCCTGCCTCTCTGCCTGCTTGTAATCTCTCTGTGTTGAATAAATAAATAAAATCTTAAAACACACACACACACACACATTCTCCCATCTGTCCTCCATGAGTCATGAAATTGGTGTTCTGATCTCTGCCTCTCTTGCTCCTATATGTCCCCTAACTGGGTTTGACCCCTGGAAGAGAAAGGGGTGGGTAACAATAGCAACAATAGTAACAATAATGACCATATAATTTTTGATAGATATTGCCTTTGATTTGGGTTTACTGAAGCATGCCATGTTGATTTAGGCATATGTTGGCAAAATGAATTTCGTTACCCATTTTAAATACAAAAGAGATCTGAAATGTGGCCCCTTCTGATTCCCTGAACAACCTCAAGGACTGTTCTGGAAATATACAAAATTTACACAGTTGTTCATCCCCACTAGCAGTCATCTTGCCACTCAGTACTAATGAAGGTCCAGGTCTCCGTGCTCATTTTTACTTCTATAAATTTTAGAAGTCACTGTGCCCTTTCTTTTCCCCCGTACTGTGTTGGTATTCTACTGAGGTCTAATTATCTTTTCAGCCTTCTTTTTTGAGAGGAACAATACTGCTTTAGTTTTTCTAACAGACCATTTAAATGATAATCTCTTCTAGAATTAATTGACATTTTCTTTATTAGTCTCTTGATTTAAGTACAAGTATTTGAATATACATTCAGAAAACATCATCCCAGATTCCAAGGGTTTGTGTGCCTTCTGAGGTTGTTCATAAATGCCAGAAGATCTCCTGATATAACCTCCATGGTGCTTTGGGAATGGCTGTGATGATAAATGATTCTAGGGCTTCTCATTCTGCCTAATTAGAAATTTATATTTCTTTGACAGACACTAGTTCCAATGGTTCTTAACTAAGCACAGATTTGTTGAACAGGAAAACTTTATCCTGACTCCATGAGTAAAGGGAAGTGGGACTGAGCTACTGAGAGGCATCTAGAAAAAAAGATTTATTGGGTTATGTTGTACATTTTTTGAGGAACCAATTTGTTCAATAATTGACAGAAGTAATCAAAAAGATCAAATAGAAAGTACAGATGTTACTGGAAAATCTGACAAGCCCTACAACTCTAAATTATTTGTAATAGTAAAGGTAGTATGCAGAGACTACAACATGCATTTTTTTAACTAAGTTTCTTTTACATGAATAAAATTCGGCCACACTAAACTTTCTGGCTAATAGCTTTCCCTGCCATCTATGGAGTAAGCATAACCTCTCTCAAGTCAATGTTGCAAGATGTTTTTGTTTTCATTTCTGTTTTCAGCAGAGAATACATAGTTCCTGCCCAGGAGAAACAAGATGGATCTTATCCCACAGTGTACCTGCAAGCTCAGTACAGATACAATGTCTCTGAGACATTTCTCTCCCTCATCCCACTTCAACAAATCAAAGAAACATAGGCATTGAGATATTCTCTCAGACTTCATTCTTTTTATTCCTCCTCTCCTTCACTAATGATGTCTGCCTTTTATTACATATAGAATTAATTCAATAAGATTTAATTCCTTAGATATTTTTAAACATTTTTAAAATATTTTATTTATTTATTTGACACAGAGAGAGAGAAATCACAAGTAGGCAGAAAAGCAGGCAGGAGGGGAGGGGAGCAGGCTCCCTGCTGAGCAGAGAGCACAATGAGGGGCTCTATCCCAGGACCCTAAGATCATGACCTGAGCCGAAGGCAGAGGCTTAATCCACTGAGCCACCCAGGTGCCTCTAAACATTTTTTTAAATAGCTAGTTGTTAGTTAGACAAAAAGAGAAGAAAAAAGTAGGGGTGGAAAAAGAGAATAAAGCCTAAGCGACTTTGGAAATTTTAATCTTTTTTTGAGTGAACTTTACTAAATTCAAACATGTGGTCCTGTGTAGACATAGTCCTGAAGAAGTAATCCAGGCATTGTTTCCCAGTTGCTTCAACTTAGTCAAGAATGGCAGTGATTTGCAATCAAACACTAATTCACAAGACTGTTTGGGAAGAAAGCTTAGTGCGAAATATATATTCTACCAGGGAAAGCATATTTATATTATTTATGTTCTTACTAATATTTTTCATGTTTCCACTTTAATTCTCCAACCTTGGTTAATTTCTCCTTTTAAATCTTCTCTAAGGACACCTAGGTGGCTCAGTTGGTAAAATGACTGCCTTCGGCTCCGGTCATGATCCCGGAGTCCACTTCTCCCTCTGACCCTCTCCCCTCTCATACTCTCTCTCTCTCTCTCAAATAAATAAATAAAATCTTAAATAAATAAATCAACCAACCAATCAACCAGCTAACCCACCCTCTCCGAATCTGGTCAGTTATACAACTCAGTACCCAGTGATCATTGTGTACCGTGGTGCAGGTGCGACTCTGCTACTTCTATGTGATAAGGGAAACGCAGCCTGCTGCTCAGGAGAAGTGCCCCTAGAGAGAAGATGCCTACAGACTTTCCATGGCAGTGCCCTATGTACCATAAGGAGTGATGACTTCATATTTGTCTAGCCATAAACCCAAATTCCATAAAGTTGTTTCTTACAGTGTCACTCTATTCGTGATTCCCATCCCCAGTCCGTGGTAGGGAAAACAAATATAAAAAAGGCGAAAATGAGGCAGTACAGGGTATCTTTAGGGAGAGAAAGGTAATCTCTCATGTCCTTTGTACCATTCTATTCTCTCACCTTCTGTAAGCCCTACCCTAAATGTTTCATCTGTATTTCAGGAAAGGCGTTTCCCTGACAGTAAATTGATCCCTTGCTGGCCCTCTGCTCTGAATTCACCTTTTTGGCCCGCTCTGTGATAGTGCTTTTGGACCATTTACAATATCATTGCTCTGCCAGCTGGTGGGACATGAACCTTGGTGGGTAAAAGCAATGAGAGAAAGGCAGGAGTGTTTGCTTCCTGCTTCTGCCAGGGTCCCGCAGGGCAAAAGTCTTCTCCAGCACCCAGCTCCTACAGCACCCACTGGCCACCAACACCCAGCCACCACCCCCAGCAGTGCCTCACAGGCAGGGTTGTTGCAGAGGCTGGGGCCTCCAGGCAGACGTCCCCACACAGCATTCTCCTGAACCTTGGAAAGAAGATTCCCAGCAAGCTCCAGAAGATGGGTTTCTGGCAAATTCTACCTTCGTGACATGACAGCGACTGGTCTGCCATCCAGTGAGCCAGGGCTGTACCTGCCTCATGCATTGCAGCCCTTTTCTGAGTTGTCTCAGCCCTCAGGGAGGCTGCTACTTAAAGCAGCTATTCCTATCTTCTTCAGAGCTCGCTCTAGTTCTCACCAGACCATCTTACTTCAACCTCTTGTTACAGTTAACATTCTTTACCTTAAATCTTCCATGCTCAAATTTCTTCCTTTCTTTTTTTTTTTTAAGATTTTACTCATTTATTTGAGAAAAAGACGGTATGAGTGGGGGGAGTGGCAGAGGAGGAGGGAGAAGCAGGCTCCCCATTGAGCAGGGAGCCTTAAGTGGGGCTCGATCCCAGGACCCTGGGACCATGACCTCAGCTGAAGGCAGACACTTATCCATGTTCAGATTTCCATGCAGTTTCTCTCTCCTGACTGGAACAAGACTGACATATAGAGTAATTACTAATGACTAATATGTTAATGTCGTATCACACTAACCTCTCCCCCCCACCTTTAAGCTAACCAAAGATAACCAAAGGATGATGGTTACCTGTTACTTTTATGTTACTGTCATTGTTGTTACTTTTATTTCAATGCCAAGATAAACTTCAGATTTGGGGATATTTTAACTATATGTGTCAAATATGAGTTATGAATAGATTAGATTAAGTAATATAAAGAAAGTTTCGAAAGTTAAAAATGTGTTTTTGAGGTGAGGGGACTCATTGTTTTCCCTATAGGGCACTGAGATTCGATGTCAGGGTTTGCTTCTTAGGAGCTGGAGGAGTTGTACAATAATCCAGCTGGATGTGAGCCTGCCATGGGTCAGAAACAAGGGTATGGGGGTTATGGATATTCCTTTATTTGTTTCTCTCAAAAAAATCTTGGGGCCTTTGGGTGTCTCAGTCAGTTAAGCATCTGCCTTCAGCTCAGGGTCCTGATATCGAGCCCCATGTCAGGCTCTCTGCTCAGTGTGGAGCCTGCTTCTCTCCCTGCTGCTCTCTCTCTCTCCCTCTCTCTCTCAAATAAATAAAATCTAAAAACAAAAACAAAAACAAAACAAAACAAACCTTCAAGGAGCATATTGTTTGTGCCAATTATATAGATGAAATATCTGAACCTCGATATTAACTTGCTCAAATTCATACAATCCCCAAACGGTAGTTCTAGATTCACAGCCAGATCCTCTCCAACTTCAGAGTAGTTTTTCTTCTCTTAACATGATTTAAGGAATCATAGCAGCTTCTGGGGACAGTCTGGGGACACAGTCATTTACTGCGCAGACGCAATAGCATCTATGTTACAATTCCAGCCTCCTGTTTATTGGTCTTATTTATTAATTTAATATAATACCCTAGAAATGTGTGCAAAATTATATATCTCAGATGATGCTAATATCTTTTTTCTTGGGCAAGTGGTAAATTTTATAATTAGAAATAATTCTCCTTCACATTTTTCTTTTTCAAATATGTATCTCTGTACTAATGCACTTCCTAATGATTCCTCACCAGCTGATACTCAGAAAGAGATTTTATATTCTATTCATACTTCTCTGTGGAAACAAACTTCTCTCTTGATGACCAATCAATAAAATGCTCCCTTTAGGGAAAAAAAAATGAGGAGTATAGTCTCCTGGGCTGCTAAAATGTGTCACACATTTTACTGTCTCTTACTGAGAATATGAGTATTGAAATGTTCCTTGCTTACAAATTGCAAAATCCATAGGAAATCAAAGAAAAATATCCATAACTTGAATTTCAAATAAAAATTCTGTCATGGTGAGTTTGAATCTAACTGCGTCCTTGGCAATTGTTAAGTGCTTGCTAACTTGCATAATGGCTCTGTTGCTTAAAACTCAATACAAGACAGAGAATTGCAACAAAACGCCAGTTTAGAATGGACAAAATCTTTAGGGTATATATTATCTATTAACTTTCCTTCTCCTATCAAAAGTAACAACACAAAACATAGGATGGTTCAAAGAATATAAAAATCTTTACACAGAGGGGAGAGAAGTAGCAAACAAAGACCTCTTTGTCAAGGCCACGTCATCAAAACAATCTAAGACATTTAAAAGCACAAATGCATTGAAACACATCTCCTCAAGGACTCAGGCAGCTGTGAGGAGGCAGAAGCCTGCTGACTTAATCTGTACCCCTACTCCCCCCACCGAGCCTGTGCAATATAGAAACTTCTTTGTTATTTTGGACTTGGAAATCATGTTGTCCATACGAGGGATGGACATAGTTTCTGACACTCAAGCTTCAAATTCCTTGCTAATGACTTGGCCAAACTCAACTGGTCACTAAAATTGAACATAACTCCTACTTTATACATACTGCTAACCCTCAGCCCTAAACAATTCTTCTAATGAAATAATGCCAAGATTGGGGCAAAAATAGCCCCTTTTTAAAAAAGTGATTTATACCTTCTGTTCACCTGCTTTTTAATGACTCTGAGCCATCCAATTTGAATTGCAAACCATAGAATACTTTGCCTTGCTTTATTTTTAAGACAGAACATACCTTATGCTCTTGCATAATAATTATAGCAATAATTAGTCATTTAAAATCAACCAAGTATTCTAGGCATTTAAGGAGAATTTTATTCAATAACAATTTACATATATGGGACCAAATTACAATAGCTATTAAGTATAAAGTAGTTTATTTAGTTCAAGCCTCTATGATGATGTAGGCATTAAAAAATGCTTTCAAGACTAATTATCCAAAATCAATTCAGAAAGTAAGTTTGATCACTCACAATGCCTTATGATTTTTGATTAAAAGTAGCTTGTCCCTGGGAAAAAATCAGTCTCTTCAATAAATAGTGCTGGGAATGGGACGCCTGGGTGGCTCAGTGGGTTGGGCCGCTGCCTTCGGCTCAGGTCATGATCCCAGTGTCCTGGGATCGAGTCCCACATCGGGCTCCTCATTCTGTGGGGAGCCTGCTTCTCCCTCTGCCTCTGCCTGCCACTCTGTCTGCCTGTGCTCACTCTCTCTCTCTCTCTCTGACAAATAAATAAATAAAATCTTTAAAAATAAATAAAAATAAATAAATAGTGCTGGGAAAATTGGTCAGATACATGCAAAAGAATGAAACTGGACCACTTTCTTTCACCAGACACAAAATGGATTAAAGACCCAGATGTGAGACCTGAAACCATAAAAATGGTTTCCTTCTTGAAGAGAGCACAAGCAGTAATTTCTCTGACATTGGCTGTGCAACCTTTTCCTGGATTTATGTTCTGAGACAAGGGAAACCAAAGCAAAAATAAACCACAGGGGTGCGCCTGGGTGGCTCAGTTGGTTAAGTGAATGCCTTTGGCTCAAGTCATTATCCTGGAGTCCCAGTACCAAGTCCCAAGTTGGGTTCCCTGCTCAGCAGAGAGTCTGCTTCTCCCTCTGACCCTCTCCCCTCTTATGCTGTCTTTCACTCACTCTCCCTCTCTCTCAAATAAATAAATAAAATCTTTAAAAAAATAAACCATTGGGACTTCATCAAAATAAAAAGTTCTTCACTGCCAAGGAAACAATTAACAAACTTAAAGGCAATCTATGGAATGGGAGAAGATACTTGCAAATGACATATCTGATAAAAAGTTAGTATCCAACATATATAAAGAACTTCTAAAACTCAACACCCCAAAAACAAATAATCCAATTAAAAAATGGGCAGAAAACATGAACAGACATTTCTCCAAAGAGTGCCAAGAGACACATGAAAAGATGCTCAACATCACTCATCATCAGGAAAATACAAATCAAAACTATAATGATATACCACCTCACATCTGTCAGAATGACTAAAATCAAAAACACAGGAAACAATAAATGTTGGCATAGACGTGGAAAAATAGGAACCCTCATGCACTACTGGTAGGAATTCAAACTGGTGCAACCACTTTGGAAAACAGTATAGACATTTCTCAAAAAAAATAAAAAATAGAACTACCCTACAGTCTAAGAATCACATTACTGGGTATTTACCCCAAAATTACAAAAACATTAATTCAAAGGGATGCATGCATCCCTATCTATGCTTATTACAACATTATTTACAATTGCTAAACTATGGAAGTAACCCAAGTGTCCATCAATTGCTGAATGGGTAAAGCAGATGAAATATTACTCAGTCATAAAAAAGAATGCAATCTAGCCACTTACAGCAGTATAGATGGAGCTAGAAAGTATAATGGTAATCAAAATAAGTCAGTCAGAGAAAGACAAATACCATCTGATCTTACTCCTACGTGGAATTTAAGAAACAAATATGCAAAAGAAAAAGAGGAAACCAAGACACCAACTCTTAGCTATAGAGAACAAATTATTGGTTACCAGGGGGGAGATGAGGGGGTGAAATATGAGATGGAGATTAAAGAGTACAATTATCATGATGAAAAAAATAAATAAATTAAATAAAATAAATTTAAAAATAGCTTGTCTCCACAAAATATATTCCACATTCTTGGTGACCCATATGAAAGAAAAAGTATATATATATTTTTTTAATATTTTTATTTATTTATTTGTCAGAGAGAGAGAGAGGGAGAGAGAACGAGTGAGCATGGGCAGACAGAGTGGCAGGCAGAGGCAGAGGGAGAAGCAGGCTCCCTGCCGAGCAAGGAGCCCGATGTGGGACCTGATCCCATGCCGCTGGGATCATGACCTGAGCTGAAGGCAGCTGACCAACCAACTGAGCCACCCAGGCGTACAGAAAAAGTATATATTTTTAAAGGGAGTATTAAGATGACATCAAGTTCGGAAGATAATTGAATGCCATATAAAGGCAAGTTCCTATGACTTAGTGCTTTGGTTTTGTTCTGAGCTCCTCAAACTTTATTCTGAGGGCCTAGGGGTAGAACCTCAAATAACTTCAAAACTGTTAAGTCTGCATGTTGTGTATTAAACATTAATAAGACTTTTCCATCCCCCCCCCTTCATCAATCTGTTTTGGTAACAGAGAAAAATTCCCTAAATCTTCAATTAAAATTGATTCTCCCCCAATGATGCTCCACGTTTGTGCTATAGGTTCTCATATCTCCTGGGAAAACACAGCACACTCCAGTTGGCAGAATACAGTCAATCATATCAGGATGTCACTGGTTATCTTTGAAAGAATTCTTTTATTGCTCTGACATGTTTTCTTTTTCAGTGAAAGATGAAGTACCAGCAACCCCCATGGGATGCTATTCAAAAGAGCAGCAAGCAACAGGAAGAGAAGCCTAAGGAAAGACTAATGCATGTGTCCATCAAGAATGTTTGGGTGTAGGGGCTCAGTGGTGCCCGACTCTCCTGCCTGCGTCTCACCTTCAGAGATCTCACCTGGCTGTGACCAGTGTGCTTGGCCCCTTACCTGAAAGTCTTCTAGACAGTGAGTGGAACCTAATCTTACAACATTCCCTCAGTACGTGAGACAGTCCAACAAGATGCCAGGGTTTCATTATAAGTGGGTCTGGCTCTGCCCATACTTTGTACATACTAACCCAGAACCAAGTTCCTAGAGCAGTGGCTGTGTTACGATTCTTCCATTCCCAGCTTTCTTTCTGGTCAGTAATTCCAAAGTGTTTGAGAATTTATGTTTTGTTATTACTTATGTATGACAAGACCAACATAGCAGGGTATGACTGGCATTGAGAAGAGAGTGTGTCATACTCACAGATCCCACGAGGAGGTTCCTGGGAGGTCACACAGAGAAGCACCAGGATCAGTAAGAGGCAGAGGAAGTGACAGCAAAATGGGGACAAGAGCCTTTATTGTGTTTTCCATGGGGAGAAGAAGGAGGGGGCAGAGTAGACAAGCTATGGTTGGCTATTTTATTTTTTATTTTTAAAGCCTTTTTAAAAAATATTTTATTTATTTGTGAGAGAAAGACAGAGCACAAGAAGGGGGAGCAGTAAGAAGAGGGAGAAGGAGGCTCCCCACTGAGCAGAGAGCCTGATGTGGGGCTTGATCCCAGGACTCTGGGATCATGACCCGAGCTGAAGGCACCTGCCTAACCAACTGAGCCACCCAGGTATCCTTGAGATTAGCTATTTTAAATAATTTCAGTGGTCTCTGGGGCATGAAGTGCCCCTAGAGGTCTGGTCCCTAGCCCTGGAGTGATCAGGGCAGGGGGATAGTGGCTCTAGTATGAAAGCAGTAGAGCAGGTGGTGGGGTGTGGGCCCTGAAGTGGGGGTTTGCATAGAAAAGGAGAAAATGCAAAGGAGTTTTTGGTTCTCTCTACCAATTAGCAGACCTTAGGAGGAGCAGCCTTACCAGTCAACAACACCTCAAGAATAGAGAAAGTCTCTTCAATAAATGGTGCTGGGAAAACTGGGCAGCTATATGTAGAAGAATAAAACTCGACCATTCTCTTACACCGTACACAAAGATAAACTCAAAATGGATAAAAGACCTCAATGTGAGACAGGAATCCATCAGAATCCTAGAGGAGAACATAGGCAGTAATCTCTTCGATATCAGCCACAGCAACTTCTTTCAAGATATGTCTCCAAAGGCAAAGGAAACAAAAGCCAAAATAAACTTTTGGGACTTCATCAAAATCAAAAGCTTCTGCACGGCAAAGGAAACAGTCAAGAAAACAAAGAGGCAACCCACGGAATGGGAAAAGATATTTGCAAATGACAGTACAGACAAAAGATTGATATCCAGGATCTATAAAGAACTCCTCAAACTCAACACACACAAAACAGATAATCATATCAAAAAATGGGCAGAAGATATGAACAGACACTTCTCCAATGAAGACATACAAATGGCTATCAGACACATGAAAAAATGTTCATCATCACTAGCCATCAGGGAGATTCAAATTAAAACCACATTGAGATATCACCTTACACCAGTTAGAATGGCCAAAATTAGCAAGACAGGAAACAACATGTGTTGGAGGGGATGTGGAGAAAGGGGAACCCTCTTCCACTGTTGGTGGGAATGCAAGTTGGTGCAGCCTCTTTGGAGAACAGTGTGGAGATTCCTCAAGAAATTAAAAATAGAACTTCCCTATGACCCTGCAATTGCACTACTGGGTATTTACCCCAAAGATACAGATGTAGTGAAAAGAAGGGCCATCTGTACCCCAATGTTTATAGCAGCAATGGCCACGGTGGCCAAACTGTGGAAAGAACCAAGATGCCCTTCAATGGACAAATGGATAAGGAAGATGTGGTCCATATACACTATGGAGTATTATGCTTCCATCGGAAAGGATGAATACCCAACTTTTGTAGCAACATGGACGGGACTGGAAGAGATTATGCTGAGTGAAATAAGTCAAGCAGAGAGAGTCAATTATTATATGGTTTCACTTATTTGTGGAGCATAACAAATAGCATGGAGGACATGGGGAGTTAGGAGAAGGGAGTTGGGGGAAATTGGAAGGGGAGGTGAACAATGAGAGACTATGGACTCTGAAAAACAATCTGAAGGGTTTGAAGAGGTGGGGGGATGGGAGGTTGGGGGAACCAGGTGGTGGGTATTAGAGAGGGCACGGATTGCAAGGAGCACTGGGTGTGGTACAAAAACAATGAATACTGTTATGCTGAAAATAAATTAAAAAAATGATTTTAAAAAATTAAAAAAAAACCTTATAGGAATATAATAATCAGACTACATTTTACAAAGCAAGAAATAAAATTGCAATTGGATCAAAAAAAAAAGAATAGAGAAAACAAAAGGTATGCCCAATGCATAAACCCTGCTTCCAAAGCTGTGGATATCTATATATCCAAGTTCACACTGTGCCCTTCCTATCCCACCTTCACCCAAATTCTCCAAGTGATTACTTAGGACCCCTTGCAAATATACAGCCTCCGAGAAACTAGAGGCCAACCCAGATGAAAGGGGTGTTCAGAGAAGTTAGCCACTTCCTTCTTTCTGAAGCCAGAGGCATCTGCCCTACTGCGTTTCACCCCAACCACTGCAGCCCTAGGTCTTCAGAGGTGATGTGTATGTTTCACACTGACCTGGATGAGGGATACACACACAGGGAAGTCAGAGAAAGGGAAGCACAATGATCAGCCCACCTTCAAAATGGGATCTTCCCACAGCAACAGGGAGTTGGGGGTGATGGTTCATAATGGGTCCTCTTCCTGCCTAGAGTTCAGAACCCATTGAGAAAGACTCAGAGGCAATCAGATGGAGGGGAAAATATCAGGTTTGTTGTGAAAGATGTTGAACTGGAGAAATGCAGCTCGCACCTTGGGACAATAGAGCATCTATATCCTCTCCTGGAATCAACACACAAAAGCATGTGCATAGACACACCCACGTGTGGATGCATGAGCACACACACACCCCAAGAGAGAACTGGACCTCAGCATGCCTTTCCCTAGAAAAGAGGAGCATGTGCAACCTGAGGACAAACTGTCCTGGAAAAGACAACACTCCGAAGATGGGAGCAACCCAGTTTCAGCTCCTTCTCCCAGGCTCACAATTGACAACCACTCCCTACTGCTGGGGATAATGAGTGCAGGGCAAGGAAAGGAGAGAGTTACTGTCTTCAAAAATTCCAGATAGGGGGATTTCCTATTTATTATTGTGGGTCAAGGTAGAATGATGAGGAGGGAAAAGAATGATATTTCCTACAAATATATTCATTCCATTGTGGTCAGCATAACCTGGTACTTCCTGTGTGCAGGCTCTGTGCTAGGGCCTGGGAATGCAGTAATTAATTAGGTAAAGTTCCTATCTTTCTATTCACAAGCTAGCAGGGGGGAAAAAAGGGGGAATAAAACAAAACACTCTAGGCCACCATGCTTTGTAGTGAAAGCAACAAGGATATAGATACTCTAGAAGATTTGTGTAAGCCGATAGTTGTCTAAACCTACTTCCTGAGACCTGGAATAGGAAGTGGCTGTCCATCACTACAGACAAATAGAAACACACACACACACACACACACACACACACACACACACACACACACAGTGCTATAAGCCAGTTTCTCCCCAAATCTCAGAAATGTCATTTTATAAAGCTACTAATATTGAACTCCTTCCTTATGCTGGTCTAGAGGCATCTAAGAAAGGAAAAGACACAGTGCTTGAATGTGTGAAAAATGTAAAACAAGTCAAACATTATTTCTTTTTTTTTAAAATTTTTAAATTTTATTTTACTTTTTCAGTGTCCCAAGATTCATTCACCACACCCACACCCAGTGCTCCATGCAGTACATGGGCTCCTTAATATCCTCCACCAGGCTCACCCAGCCCCCCAACCCCCTCCCCTCCAAAACCCTCAATTTGTTTCTCACAGTCCACAGTCTCTCATGGTTCCTCTTCCTCTCCAGTTTCCCCCAACTTACTTCTCCTCTCCTTCTGCCAATGTCCTCCATGTTATTCCTTATGCGCCACAAGTAAGTGAAACCATATGATAATTGACTATCTCTGCTCAACTTATTACACTCAGCTAATCTCCTCCAGTCCTATCCTTGTTGATATAAAAGTTGGGTATTCATCCTTTCTGATGGAGGCATAATACTCCATTGTATATATAGACCATATCTTCTTTATCCACTCATCTGTTGAAGGGCATCTTGGCTCTTTCCACAGTTTGGCAACTGTGGACATTGCTGCTATGAACATTGCAGGTATAGATGGCCCTTCTTTTCACTACATCTGTATCTTTGGGGTAAATATCCAGTAGTATGATTGCCGAGTCATAGGGTAGCTCTATTTTTAATTTCTTAAGGAATCTCCACACTGTTTTCCAAAGTGGCTGCACCAACTTGCATTCCCACCAACAGTGGAAGAGCCCCTCCAACACTTGTTGCTTACTGTCTTGTTAATTTTGGCCATTCCAACTGGTGTAAGGTGGTATCTCAATGTGATTTTTTTTTAAAGATTTTATTTATTTATCTGACAGAGAGAAATCACAAGTAGGCAGAGAGGCAAGCAGAGAGAGAGGAGGAAGCAGGCTCCCCGCTGAGCGGAAAGCCCGATGTGGGGCTTGAACCCAGGACCTGGGATCATGACCTGAGCCGAAGGCAGCGGCTTAACCTACTGAGCCACCCAGGTGCCCCTCAATGTGATTTTGATTTGAATCTCCCTGATGGCTAATGATAATGAACATTTTTTCATGTGTCTGTTAGCCATTTATATGTCTTCTTTGGAGAAGTGTCTGTTCAGGTCTTCTGCCCATATTTTGACATGATTATCTGTTTTTTGAGTGTTGAGTTTGAGGAGTTCTTTATAGATCTTGGATATCAGCCCTTTGTTTGTAATGTCATTTGCAAATATCTTCTCCCATTCCGTGGGTTACCTCTTTGTTTTATTGACTGTTTCCTTTGCCGTGCAGAAGCTTTTGATTTTGATGACGTCCCAAAAGTTCATTTTCACTTTTGTATCTTTTGCCTTTGGAAACATGTCTTGAAAGAAGTTGCTGTGGCTGATGTCAAAGAGATTACTGCCTATGTTCTCCTCTAGGATTTTGATAGATTCCTGCCTCACATTGAGGTCTTTTATCCATTTTGAGTTTATCTTTGTGTATGGTGTAAGAGAATGATCAAGTTTCATTTTTCTATATATAGCTGTCCAATTTTCCCAGCACCATTTATTGAAGACACTGTCTTTTTTCCACTGGATATTTTTTCCTGCTTCATCGAGGATTTGTTGCCCATAGAGTTGTGGGTCCATATCTGGGCTCCCTACTCGGTTCCACTGGTCTATGTGTCTGTTTTTGTGCCAGTATCATGCTGTCTTCACCAAGACAGCTTTGTAGTGAAGCTTGAAATCAGACAACATGATGCCCCCAGTTTTATTTTTCTTTTTCAACACTTCCTTAGCAATTTGGCATCTTTTCTGGTTCCATACAAATTTTAGGATTATTTGTTCCAGCACTTTGAAAAATGCTGGTGGAATTTTGATCAGGATGGCATTGAAGAGTATAGATTACTCTAGGCAGTATAGACATTTTAACAATGTTTATTCTTCCAATCCATGAGCATGGAATGCTTTTCCATCTTTTTTGTCTTCTTCAATTTCTTTCATAAGTGTCAAAATTTATTTCTAAGGAAACCATGATAAATGCAGTTTTGTAGTAAATCAATACAGAACAGATGGAAAGAGGAGAAGCGATCATAGACTGACATGATCGCAAAGGCCTCCTGGAGAGGAGCACTTGAGTCTAAGTTTAGACTTTGAAGAATATGTCTAGACAGAGCAGGGAAAATTTTCCAGATGAGAGAAATAACTACTTTAAAATCTCTGATACAGGAGATACAAGCATGTGGCGGGGGGCGGGGGTAGTGGGGCAAGCCGTGGATTTGGGCAGGCATTTCACCAAAACATACAGAACCCTGGGAAATGTCTACTGCTTTGTCTGTGGATAGCAGCCTACCTGCTGGGCAAGACAGAAAGTGAATTCCATTCAGCTGCTGGAGGCCTGATTACTTCTTATCTCTACACACAGATGATGGGTAGCACTGGAGGAATATTCAGGATATCTGTAACTGAATGAGGAAAACACCATAGGAATAAGTCTTTCAATGGCCCAATCAAGCCTAGCAAATATTTTGCAGTTAGGTCTGTCAACGCATTGCATTTGCCACCCCTTGTTGCTCTTGTCATCTAGTCCCACAGAGCACAGGAAGAGCCACATGGAGGTGCTCCTGCCTCTATTTGAGAACTAGAATGGAAATGGCACTAAGCATGCTCATAGTCTCAAAGGCACTCTGTAAAGAAGTACCTGCATTGCCACCTGCCCTGGGAGCCCAGGAAATTGACAGGCCACCTTTCCTCTGTTCCTCATGGTTACCTCATCATCCACACCAAACCTAAGCTGAATTTGGGTGCTTTCTCTGCTGAGATGTTCCTCTTTCATGCATTCTCTCTTTGTGTTTTCACTCTGTATCCTCAACTCTCTACTGAGATTCCATGTTGAGGATTGGACAGCCTAAATGCAATCTGGTCTGTAACAAACCACTTGAGCAAGACTGCTGGATGGCAAGTCCATTTTTATGGCTGTTGTGAGGTTTTATCTCCCTGTTGCTGAAGGATGCCAGAACCAGTCTGTAAGAGGCATGAGTCCTCCATTCTGCAGGTCCTGAAGCTTTGCAACATCATCACGATGCCTGTCAAATCAGATCTTCAGGTTCTTAGTATGAATTCTTAACCCCCAGTCAAGATAAAAGTCTTTAATATAAAGCCCTATAAGTATATATAGATCTTCTTTATCCATATATACTTACAGGAAAATGGACTTGCTGCTGAGTAAAATAACTCAAGCAGAGAGAGTCAATTATCATATGGTTTCACTTACTTGTGGAGCATAAGGAATAACACAGAGGACATTGGGAGAAGGAGAGGAGAAGTGAGTTGGAGGGAATCGGAGGGGTAGAGACTGTGGACTCTGAGAAACAGATGGTTTTGGAGGGGAAGGAGATGGGGGGTTGGCTGAGCCTGGTAGTGGATATTAAGGAAGGCACATATTGCATGGAGCACTGGGTGTGGTGCATAAACAATGAATCTTGGAACACTGAAAAGAAAAGAAAATTACAAAAAAACCCCTAAGAAACCTATAAGTAAAAGGTTAAAGTACAGAAGTGTTTGCACAAAGGAAAGATGGCAGCAGTTAGGATGTCTTCACCTGCTTCCTGCCTGGAGCCCACCTTGCTCACCTCTAATCTTGCAATGGGGAAGAAGGGTGGCTTCCCCAGGATCAGCTGGACTCAGGTATCTGTAAAATACTTGTATACTTCTGATTTTTCTTTCTTTTTTCTGATATTTGTTCCCCATGGAAGAAGAAATCACTCAGATGGAAATCTTTAAGATAAAAATGCTTATAACACATAGAATAACAACTAGAGTGAATGGAGAACAATTCATCATACAGTGTTAGCCCTCTTGGCAACTTGTTTTTGCCCCACATAAATCTAAGTACTCTAAATCTAGCTTCATTTTTTTTAAAGATCTTATTATTTATTTGACACACTGAGAGAGAGAGAGAGAGACAGTGAGAGAGGGAATATAAGCAGGGGGAGAGGGAGAGGGAAAAGCAGGTTTCCCGCTGAGCATGGAGCCTGATGCTGGACTCGATTTCAGGATCTGGGATCATGACCTGAGCTGAAGGCAAGGCTTAACCAACTAAGCCATTCAGGTGCCCCTGAATGTAGCTTCTTTTTTTTTTTTTTTTTTAAAGATTTTATTTATTTATTTGTCAGAGTGAGCACAGGCAGACAGATTGGCAGACAGAGGCAGATGGAGAAGCAGGCTCCCGCTGAGCAAGGAGCCCAATGTGGGATTCGATCCCGGGACACTGGGATCATGACCTGAGCCGAAGGCAGCGGTTTTAGCCAACCGAGCCTCCCAGGCATCCCTGAATCTAGCTTCTTAATCTAGCTTCTTAATCAGTAAAACTCAACTGGACCTCAGAAAGCAAGGGCAGGAAGAAAGAGAGCCAATGTGCTTCTTTGTTGTAGAGAAAGTATTGCTGAGAACATAACTTCAGATGAGTCTCCAGTCGTACATAACAAGCAAAAACAAAACGAACTGGCAGAACATTCTCTGGATTTTGTAGGAAAATACACTATATTTTGCACTCTCCCCACTCTCCGCAGAAGTTTTATGCTCTACTTGATCTCACACTCAGCTAAAAGGAAGCAGTTGGGGTGTCCACGCAGTGGCTGCTGAGGGAAGTAGAAATACATTGAGCTCAACCCAGTCCATCCCATGTACTTCCCGCCTCTTAAGTCTACACGGGGATCCAGGTTTGCAAACAAGCAGGCCTCTGTGGAGTCATAGGTTCTGGGCTTCTATTGTAAGAGGTGGCATGGTGTGATTGAAAGGGTCTGAGGGCAGATCTAGCGCCTTGAGTTGAACCCCTCTCTACCACTTATAGGTTGGATGAGGGAGCAAGCTGGTTGACTATAATATGCTGTATTTTCTCCTCACTAGAATACGTGTCTGGGCAGCATCACAGGGTGGGTGTGAGGAGTGCGACAGAACACAAGAAAGCTTTGGGAACACAGAAGCGTGACTCAGATGTCATTCTCTTACCTACCAGCATGTAAGTTCCTGAGGTGGGAACACCTTTCTCTTGTCTTTGCACGTTCTAGTGCACGACTGGTGGGCATGTGATTCCCAAGATCCCACGCAGCCCTGGGTGTCTCTGCAGGGGTGGCTGACAGGAACAGCACATTCTTCACTTTATCCAAGTTGTCCTTTTATGGTTGAAGTCTAGACCCTCTCTACTGCTCCTGATAGACAACACCAGGAGGACCCTGTGCCCTGAGTACTGGCGTTGCCGTCCCCTGTCTCCAGTACCACGGGGTGGGATTACTTTGGAGGGAAAAGGGGAATGGATCTATCTCTCCCCTGTCTTTCTCTTTCTTTCCTGCTTCTTCCTTGTCTCTGCTTCTCCATCTATCTTGCATTTCCCTCTGCACGTACACACACACACACACACACACACACACACACACACACACCCTGCAAGCACATTCACATCCTGCCACATCCCTCATGCGTGCAATGCTCCCATCCACAGTAGGGAGAATCTGGCCTAGGGATAGTCTGCTGTTGAGATGTCTGGCTACAGAAATGGCTGCCCGGCTGAAGACAGAGTGCCTCGTCATAGAAACAGCATCTGTTTTGCCTCATGGGGAAAAGGAGAACGACAGTTACTCTTTTCGTTATTAGAACATGATGTTATGCCAAGTAAGTTATTCCAATGCAAGGGAATGTTAAGGGCTGTGTTTCCTCCCTTCCTCACCTCTCCCTTGTCCTCATGCAGTGCTCCTTCCCCCCACCCCACCCCATCCTGTGTCATTTCTCAGCAAGAGATGGCCAGTGTCATTTCCTGGTACAGTAGATGTGGTAGGGACTGACCAGACTCTTTCTCTTTTACTAATTATGTGTTGGGATGTTTTAAAACAAATCCATCTGAATTCTAAGAGATTATGGCATTAAAGTCATCACATGAGACTCCTACTGTTACCAGGTCAGCTCCTTAGTCGATCAGTAATGGATCTGTTACCCTTTTCCACTTCCAACCAAGAAAATCTAAGTACTAATGTTACTGAGTGTCTGTATGTCCAAAATAGAAGAAGATATGCATAAGAGACACCTCTTTCTCTTATTTTTTGTGTGACTCTAACAGAAAACATCTTCTGCAGACACGAGGCCTTAAGCAGACCTGTGACAGGTCCACAATATTTCTGTCTGAGTCTTCAAGCCCCACCCCTCAACACTTTTGTTCATGATTAACCCCAGGGACCGTGGTCATTCTCTGCCCTCAGACCATGACGGGGTTCTAGCCACCTGCCAGAGAGATGTTGCAGGGAAAGGCGGCAGGCAGGCATACCCACTGGATGGGAAATGTAAGGGCAGGCCAGCTTCCTCTTAATACCCTTCTGTGGCCAGATTGAAATTGGACTCAACTTCCACCGAGGTGAGCAAAGAACATCTGTTTTGTTCATTTTCCACTCTGGATCTTTCTTTCCTTAGTCTCCCATCCCATCAACCCTGCTGGATGGTGGGGAGGAGAAAGACCTTTTAAATCTGCCAGTTGCTGCCATAGTGGGGCCTCAAGTCTCCCAGCCATCCCCTGAGCTGTTACAGCTGTCTTTTCGGGAGCATGCTCCTTTCCCACGGTGCTGCCACAAGAGCACCTGGTTGGTGGTGGCTTGATGACCTTACTGAGTCCATGGATAGGAACAGGGTAGGTAGCCAGATATCTGGGGCCAGCAGGTACTGAAACTGCTGTCTGGGCCTTTTCTGGCCTCTGTAGGAGTGGACAGGAAACACAGTGCTCCGGTTCCTGCTCAAGCTGCTTATGTCTGCCCCTGATCCCCATGCCTGGGCTTGTCTCTGTCAGGCCTGACATCCTTCTCAGCCCTCATATGACCCGGTGTTGGCTCTCACAGGCACTGAGTGTCTCATTCTGTCTGCCCTGCAGCCCTCGATGATGGGCTCACAATGTCCCCTTATGACAAGCGCTTATATGCTCACCTAGTGGTTCTCACATCAGCCACTCTGTCTCTTCTCTGAACATATGAAAACTCTGAGACCCTGCCAGGCTGCCCTGCTCAAAACCAGCCTGTGGCCACTAAAAGCAGGCCCTCTTCTGCATAAATACCCCTAATTTATTCTTTATTTACTCTGATGTAGCTGCTGGGTGCTTCTGGTCAGCATTCCCAGATCCCAGTGGCTAAATGGGGCAAAGACCCACTTGCTTTCAGCTTTAATCTCATCTATCCAACACCACCCCTGGTATCTACAGTGTGGGCCTAGGATCAGTGCAGCACACTGGATTTGGTGGCTGACTTCTTTTCCCTTCCCACAGTCTGTCCGCAGGCCAGAAGGAGACTTTTGAGAAGACAGCTACCTGGGTCATAATGTTCTCCAGGCCAAAGGTCATCTCTCCTGGAATCATCATGGCTAATGAAGTAGAGTGAGAAAACCAGTTCACAGATAGAAAAAACTCTAAATATTATCCCCATGATATTTCTTCCAAGCTTTCTACCCACCCCTCCCCAAAAATCAATAAAACAAATAAAAATTTAAAAGCTGTAAAGTCATTAGTCATCGTAAAGCAAAAGGAAACATGGCCATTCATGTCAATGCCATTGAACTAAAGAAATTAAATCTATCATGGAACAGGAATATTTAGGGGAAATTCTTCCCAGTGAGAGAGTGAGGGTCAAAAGTCACAGGTGCTTCACTGCCTCTGAAATTAGACATAATCAGCCCCATTATTTCCAGGCACAAGCTGTAAATAAAAGGAAAACAAAACAAAGAAACAAAAAGGGCATCAGGCCAAGATAAGGAATACACTTAGTATGGTCCATTGGACAAGAGTAGATGCACACTAGGGAACCTGGGGGGAGCCTCAGGTCTCCAGACAATTAGGCACATCAAAGAAAACATCAATGCCATTTCGTCCAGGAGTTCAGCAAAGCCTTCATGAATTGTCATTGTGGACCAGGAACGATAGTAAGCCAGGCCAGAGAAGTAGGGAAGAGTAAAAATAGCAATTTGGAACTAGAAAGCACAAATTCCAAGAACAAACAGAAGGATGAGCTCACAAAATGAGCAAGAAGTTGGATGGAAGAAAGGCGGAAATAGATGGGAGAGTCTGGATGGTACAAGATGTCTGGGCAAACCCTGTCCCGTTTAGAAAGCTGCGTACTGCATCAACCATCTGCCCCAGGCAAGAAGCGACTGATGTGTTTCATGGGAAGAGAGGAATCTCTCCCAGGAAAGCACCAGCAAGAGTGTGCAGCACGCACCAGCTGGAATGGCCGGGGCCTTTCTTGCACTCTACCTCCCAGACTGTTGCAACACCCATTTTCAGCTTTGCTGCTTTTTCTCTTAAAGATAATCATGCGCTCTTAAGAAAACAAAGGCACGCGGTTTGTTAAACGTTCACTTTTTCATTATCATTATTTAGACAAAATTCTCCTGTTTCCTTTCTCTACTTTTTCTGCTCCCTACACTCCTTACCCAAGCAAAGGAAAGTGGGAAAATAAGAACAGTAAGGACTGTTTTTCAACTGGAATGATTCCAGCAAAAATGGCTTTCTAATTATAAGAAAACCTCCAAATGGTGAGAGAAAATTCTCCACTAAACCAGATTTTGCTTTACAGAATGGAGCAGAGAAATGCACCCTGTAAACCATCTGTGAAGTATTTCTGTTGGTAAAGAGTATAGGGTACCTGTTATACAGTATTTCATAACAACGCATGGCATTATAAATGCTAAACCTAGAGGATTTTTTAAACTGTGCATTTTTTTAAGTTTACATCTGCTTGTTCTAAAAAGGATTTAAGATGGGGAAAAATGTCAATACCACTTGTATGTGGCTTATTTATCTCTGGTCTTCCAAGTGATCCTCAAGAACTTAGCATAGCACTAGTGGTCCATTTCTTTGCATTTCTTTGCTGTCCTGTCTTATATTTTATAGTCCTTAAGAAAACAGATACATCTTATAGAATTTGTATGTAATAATTAAGCTTTTCTTTCTTTTTGCCTTCATTCATTTGCTAGTGTTACATTACTTCTATCTCTTATATTGTCCTGTTATACTGCAACATGTACTGAGAACTAATTTGTACATTTTGTCCCACACTTCACGTGTATTCTGATAGGAAGGTGGAGTGATTGTTACATACCCTGCTCTAAGGCCTTAGCCTAGAATTCAAGCTCTCCCCTTTCTGGTCTCAGGCTGCTTTTGTGGCTTCTCTGCACATACTACACACTCTGGCTACATTAGGCTAATCTCTGGTGCCTTACTTTCTTATTGTCATATTTTTACTCCCTACTTTCCTTCCACCTTGGCATGTTCTCCCCCAAATCATGCTTTGAGATCTTCCTTATCTTCCACCCCTCTATGTAAACACTTCCTGGTGGCCACTGCTCCAACAGTCCTCTATTGTAGTTATTATGTCCGTGCCTCTTTCACTCATCCGTGTGCAAGAATCATATCTGTCACTTTGCTGCCTGTTCCACTACTTCTCACCTTTGTATCCTGGCCGATGCCCCCTATTGTCATGTCCCAGAGACCTCAAGAGGCGACTCTATCAAGCTTTCCTTCTTCACACATCCATGCATCCATCCAACAATGATTTCCTGAGAACCAAATACCTACAAGGATTCATTGTGTTGGAGCAGACTCAGGAATGCCTTACCCTTCCCTTTTCATCAACTTTCTTTCTACTCTTTTCCTCTTGATTCCAAATTCATGGCCCTGAACCTCGGGTTCCTGAGGATTCAATGTATCATCTTCACACTGCAGAGTTGAATTCCACTGTCCTCTTCTGTTCCTCATGAAAACCACCTGCTCCTGGAATTGGCACCACTGAGTCCAGTTCCTGGATACTTGGATGTTTTCCAAACAGGCTAGCATCCCACCATCCCTCTAGGGCTACACTCACACAAAATGCATTTATTTCTAGATCCGCATTTAGATAACAGAGATTGTCAGGCTCGTGATGATGAATAGGTGCTAAATGATTGATCATTTTATCTGAATCACTATGAAAGTGAAAAATATTATGGGTGACTTTTTTTAAGATTTTATTCATTTATTTGACAGAGATGACAAGCAGGCAGAGAGGCAGGCAGAGAGAGAGGGGGGGAAGCAGGCTCCCTGCTGAGCAGAGAGCCCCATGTGGGGCTTGATCCCAGGACTCTGGGATCATGACCTGAGCTGAAGGCAGAGGCTTTAACCCACTGAGCCACCCAGGCACCCCTATTATGGGTGACTTTTACTGACAACTAAAACTTGTAAAAAAAAAATAAGTCTTGGAGGGAAGAGTCAAGATGGCAGAGAAGTAGCAGGCTCAGACGACATCAGGTAGCAGGAGATCAGCTAGATAGCTTATCAAACCATTCTGAACACTTACAAATCCAACAGGAGATCAAAGAGAAGAAGAGCAGCAATTCTAGAAACAGAAAATCTACCACTTTCTGAAAGGTAGGACCGGCAGAGAAGTGAATCCAAAGCGACGGGAAGATAGACCGCGGGGGGAGGGGCCATCTCCCAGCAAGCAGCGGAACAACAGAGCACAAAATTAGGACTTTAAAAAGTCTGCTCCACTGAGGAACATCGCTTCAGATGCTAAACCGGGGTGAAGCCCATGCGGGGACAGCATATCCTCAGGTCCCACGGGGTCACAGAAGGATTGGGGGTGTCTGAGTGTCTCAGAGCTTGCAGGTATTAGAGTGGGGAAGCCAGCTACAGAGACAGAGCTGAGGAGTGAGCTCTCAACTCAGAGTTACCTTGAACTGTAATCCATGGTACAGGCCGATGCTCTGTGAGTGGGGTCCCCACAAGATCCGGGGAGACCCCGACCTGAAAGAGCTCAGGGATCTGTGGGGTTTGGAGACTCCAGGCAGAGCTGTGTGCCAGAGACAGAGATGCTTGGTCACAGGCTGGGTGAGCTTGGAGTGCACCCAGAGGCCAGGGAGATGGGAGTGATTGAGCGCTTTTCTCTGAGGGCGCACTGAAGAGTGGGGCCCCGAGCTCTCTGCTCTTCTGGGCCAGAGATTGGGAGGCCACCATTTTCATTCTTGTCCTCTGGAACTCTATGGAAAGCATTCAGGGAACAAAAGCTCTTGAGAACAAACCCGAGCTGATTACTTAGCCTGGACCCTGGTAAGGGCGGTGCAATTCCACCTGGGGCAAAGGCACTTGAGAATCACTACAACAGGCCCCTCCCACAGAAGATCAACAAGAAATCCAGCCAAGCCCAAGTTCACTTACCAAGGAGAACAGCGGAATTCCAGAGGAGGAGAAAGCAAAGTATGGAATTCATGGCTTTCTCCCATGAATCTTTAGTCTTGCAAAGCTAATTAATTTATTAATTTTTTTCTTCTGCTATTTTTTTAACTTTATCCCTTTCCCCTTTTAACATTTTTAACTAGTTTATCTTAATACCTTTCATTTAAAAAAAATCTTTTTAGAAACTTCATTATTATAGTCATATTTTATCCTTCACTGTATCTAACTTTATTTTTTGTATACAATAGGGTTTTTTCTTCTAAAAAATTTGGGGTACAACTTCTTCTAATAGATCAAAATACACCCTAAATCTAGCACTGGGCTTGATCTAGTCTCCAGCCTGAGCAAGTTCTCTCCACTTTCTTTTTCTTTATTCTCCGAACCAACTTACCTTATCAACTCCTTTGTTAGAAATTTAAAAAAAAAATTTTTCATCTTTATAGTCATATTCCATCCCTTCATTGTTTTTACCCTTATATATGTTTTTCATCCTCTAAAATGTTGAGAGATAGTTTCTTATAAGAGACCAAAATACTCCCAAAATTAAGTGGGTGACCATGTTTTAGTCACCAGTCTAATATATATATTTTTTCTTTTTTATACATTTTCTTTATTTGTTTTCTTTTATAATTTTTTTTCTGAACTTCTTTTTACCCCCTTCTCCCCCCCATGATTTGGAGTCTCTTCTGATTTGGTTAAAGCACATTTTCCTGGGGTCTTTGCTGGGGTATTTCATTTGCTCCTTCATATATTCTTATCTGGACAAAATGACAAGGCAGAAAAACTCACCACAAAAAAAAGAACAAGAGGCAGTATTGAAGGCTAGGGACCTAATCAATACAGACATTGGTAATATATCAGATCTAGAGTTCAGAATGATGATTCTCAAGGTTCTAGCCAGGCTCAAAAAAGGCATGAAAGATATTAGAGAAACCCTGTCCGGAGAAATAAAAGCCCTTTCTGGAGAAATAAAAGAACTAAAATCAAACCAAGTTGAAATAAAAAAAGCTGTAAATGAGGTGGAATCAAAAATGGAGGCTCTTACTGCTAGGATAAATGAGGCAGAAGAAAGAATTAGTGATATAGAAGACCAAATGACAGAGAATAAAGAAGCTAAGCAAAACAGAGACAAACAACTACTGGACCATGAGGGGAGAATTTGAGAAATAAGTTATATTATAAGAGAAACAACATTAGAATAATTGGGATTCCAGAAGAGGAAGAAAGAGAGAAGGGAGCAGAAGGTATATTGGAGAGAATTATTGGAGAGAATTTCCCCAATATGGCAAAGGAAACATGTATCAAAATCCAGGAGGTGCAAAGAACCCCCCTCAAAATCAATAAGAATAGGTCCACACCCCATCACCTAATAGTAAAATTTACAACCCTTAGTGACAAAGAGAAAATCCTGAAAGCAGCCCGGGAAAAGAAGTCTGTAACATACAATGGTAAAAATATTAGATTGGCAGCAGACTTATCCGCAGAGACCTGGCAGGCTGGAAAGAACTGGCATGATATATTCAGAGCATTAAATGAGAAAAACATGCAGCCAAGAATACTATATCCAGCTAGGTTATCATTGAAAATAGGAGAGATATAAAGCTTCCAGGACAAACAAAAACTGAAAGAATTTGCAAACACTAAACCAGCTCTACAGGAAATATTGAAAGGGGTCCTCTAAGCAAAGAGAGAGCCTAAAAGTAGTAGATTAGAAAGGAACAGAGACAATATGCAATAACAGTCACCTTGCAGGCAATACAATGGCACTAAATTCATAACTCTCAATAGTTACCCTGAATGTAAATGGGCTGAAGGCCCCCATCAAAAGACACAGGGTATCAGAATGGATAAAAAAACAAAACCTATCAATATGCTGCCTACAGGAAACTCATTTTAGACCCAAAGACACCTCCAGATTTAAAGTGAGGGGGTGGAAAACAATTTACCATGCTAATGGACATCAGAAGAAAGCTAGGGTAGCAATCCTTATATTAGATCAATTAGATTTTAAGCCAAAGACTATAATAAGAGATGAGGAAGGACACTATATCATACTCAAAGGGTCTGTCCAACAAGAAGATCTAACAATTTTAAATATCTATGCCCCTAACATGGGAGCAGCCAACTATATAAACTAATTAATAACAAAATCAAAAAACACGTCAAAAAAAAATACAATAATAATAGGGGACTTTAACACTCCCCTCACTGAAATGGACAGATCACTCAAGCAAAAGATCAACAAGGGAATAAAGGCTTTAAATGACACACTGGACCAGAGGGACATCACAGATATATTCAGAGCATTCCACCCCAAAGCAACAGAATACACATTCTTCTCTAGTGCACATGGAACATTCTCCAGAATAGATCACATCCTCGGTCCTAAATCAGGTCTCAACCAGTATAAAAAGATTGGGATCATTCCCTGTATATTTTCAGACCACAATGCTCTGAAGCTAGAACTCAGTCACAAGAGGAAATTTGGGAAGAGCCCAAATACATGGAGACTAAACAGCATCATTCTAAAGAATGAATGTGTCAACCAGGAAATTAAAAAAGAATTGAAAAAATTCATGGAAACAAATGATAATGAAAATACACCAGTTCAAAATATGTAGGACATAGCAAAGGTGGTCCTGAGAGGAAAATATATAGCAATACAAGCCTTTCTTAAGAAACAAGAGAGGTCTCAAGTATACAACCTAACCCTACACCTAAAGGAGCTGGAGAAAAAACAACAAAGAAAGCCTAAACCCAGCAGGAGAGGAGAAATCATAAATATCAGAGCAGAAATCAATGAAATAAAAACAAACAAACAAACAAAACAACAATAGAACAAATCAACGAAACTAGGAGCTGGTTCTTTGACAGAATTAATAAGATTGATAAACCCCTGGCCAAACTGATCAAAAAGAAAAGAGAAAGGACCCAAATAAATAAAATCATGAATGAGATAGGAGAGATCACAACCAACACCAAAGAAATACGATTATAAGAACATACTATGAGCAACTCTATGCCAACAAATTTGACAACCTGGAAGAAATGAATGCATTCCTAGGGACATATAAACTACCACAACTGAACCAGGAAGAAAGAGAAAACCTGAACAGACCCATAACCAGTAAGGAGATTGAAGAAGTCATCTAAAATCTCCCAACAAACAAAAGCCCAGGGCCAGACAGCTTCCCAGGGGAATTCTACCAAACATTTAAAGCAGAATTAATTCTTATTCCCCTGAAACTGTTCCAAAAAATAGAAATGGAAGGAAAACTTCCAAACACATTTTATGAGGCCAGCATCACCTTGATCCCAAAACCAGACAAGGATCTCATCAAAAAAGAGAATTACAGACCAATATCCTTGATGAACACAGATGTGAAAATTCTCACCAAATTACTAACCAATAGTATCCAATAGTACATTAAAAGGATTATTCACCACGACCAAGTGGGATTTATTCCAGGGAAGCAAGTTGGTTCAACATCCACAAATCAATCAATATGATACAATACATTAATTAAAGAAAGAACAAGAATCATATGATACTCTCAATAGATGCTGAAAAGCCATTTGACAAAGTACAGCATCCCTTCCTGATCAAAACTCTTCAAAGTGTAGGGATAGAAGTCACATACCTCAATACCATCAAAGCCATCTATGAAAAACCCGCCGCAAATATCATTCTCAATGGAGAAAAACTGAAAGCTTTTCCGCTAAGGTCAGGAACACGGCAAGGATGTCCATTATCACCACTGCCATTCAACACAGTACTAGAAGTCCTAGCCTCAGCAATCAGACAACAAAAAGAAATTAAAGGCATCCAAATTGGCAAAGAAGAAGTCAAACTATCACTCTTTGCAGATGATATAATACTATATGTGGAAAACCCAAAAGACTCCACTCCAAATCTGCTAGAACTTGTACAGGAATTCAGCAAAGTGTCAGGATATAAAATCAATGCACATAAATCAGTTGAATTTCTTTACACCAACAACAAGACAGAAGAAAGACAAATTAAGGAGTCACTCCCATTTACAATTGCACCCAAAACCATGAGATACCTAGGAATAAACCTATCCAAAGAGGCAAAGAATCTATACTCAGAAAACTATAAAGTAGTCATGAACGAAATTGAGGAAGACACAAAGAAATGGAAAAATGTTCCATGATCATGGATAGGAAGAACAAATATTGTGAAAACGTCTGTGCTACCTAAAGCTATCTACACATTTAATGCAATTCCTATCAAAGTACCATCCTTTTTTTTTTTTTTTCAAAGAAATGGAACAAATAATCCTAAAATTTATATGGAACCAGAAAAGACCTCAAATAGCCAAAGGAATATTGAAAAAGAAAGCCAAAGTTGGTGGCATCACAATTCCGGACTTCAAGCTCTATTACAAAGTTGTCATCATCAAGACGGTATGGTACTGGCACAAAACAGACACATAGATCAATGGAACAGAATAGAAAGCCCAGAAATAGACCCTCAACTCTATGGTCAACTAATCTTTGACAAAGCAGGGAAGAATGTCCAATGGAAAAAAGTCTCCTCAACAAATGGTGTTGGGAAAATTGGACAGCCACATGCAGAAAAATGAAACTGGACCACACATGGTCCTTATACCATACCATACCATACCATAAGGTCCTCCTTATACCACACATGAAAATAGACTCAAAATGGATGAAGGACCTCAATGTGAGAAAGGAATCCATCAAAATCCTTGAGGAGAACACAGGCAGCAACCTCTTCGACCTCAGCCACAGCAACTTCTTCCTAGGAACAATGCCAAAGGCAAGGGAAGCAAGGGCAAAAATGAACTATTAGGACTTCATCAAGATCAAAAGCTTTTGCACAGCAAAGGAAAGAGTTAACAAAACCAAAAGACAACTGACAGAATGGGAGAAGATATTTGCAAACAACATATAAGATAAAGGCTAGTGTCCAAAATCTATAAAGAACTTAGCAAACTCAACACCCAAAGAACAAATAATCCAATCAAGAAATGGGCAGAGGACATGAACAGACATTTCTGCAAAGAAGACATCCAGACGGCCAACAGACACATGAAAAAGTGCTCCATATCATTGGGCATCAGGGAAATACAAATCAAAACCACAATGGGATACCACCTCACACCAGTCAGAATGGCTAAAATTAACAAGTCTGGCAATGACAGATGCTGGCAAGTATGTGGAGAAAGGGGAACCCTCCTACGCTGTTGGTAGGAATGCAAGCTGGTGCAAACACTCTGGAAAACAGCATGGAGGCTCCTCAAAAAGTTGAAAATAGAGCTACCCTATGACCCAGCAATTGCACTACTGGGTATTTACCCTAAAGATACAAACGCAGTGATCTGAAGAGGCACATGCACCCAAATGTTTATAGCAGCAATGTCCACCATAGCCAAACTATGAAAAGAACCTAGATGCCCATCAACAGATGAATGGATAAAGAAGAGGTGGTATATATATATACAATGAAATACTATGCAGCCATAAAAAGAAATGAAATCTTGCCATTTGCGATGACGTGGATGGAACTAGAGGGTATTATGCTTAGTGAAATAAGTCAATATGAGAAAGACAACTATCATATGATCTCCCTGATATGAGGAAGTAGAGATGCAAAAGTGAGGGAGGTGGGGGGTAGGAAATGAATAAATGAAACAAGATGGAATCGGGGGGGAGACAAACCAAAAGAGAATCTTATGTCACAAAACAAACTGGGGGTGGCTGGGGGGAGGGGTGTAGGGAGAGAGTGGTGGGGTTATGGACATTGGGGAGGGTATGTGCTATGGTGAGTGCTTGAAGTGTGTACCCCTGGGGCTAATAATACATTATATATTTATAAAAAATTTTTAAAAATTACAAAAAAATAGTAGTCTTGAAAATAAATATACAATCTACCTACTGTGCTTTCTCAAGTGTGATTTTTATAGCACAGGATCTGTTGCTTTCTATTGTGTTTCTGTAAGGTTGCAGGAAATAGTATTTCCTGGTTGTGACTTTCATCTATTTTCATCTGTTTCTGAGCCACTTTGGCTCAGCAAATGATTAGGCTTGAGCCAAGATAAGACCATTTCAGAGAGTAACTAGGCTTTTTCTAAGAAGCTGATGGGATACTTCTAAAATAGCAAAGCCCCTTCACTTTTAAGCTAATATAATCAAGAAACACTGAGATGAGAGTGGGGGAGGGAAAAATCATCTAGCCCCACTTTCCATCCTATGTCAGAATTCAGGCTGTTGTAAGACTGCTGGTGGCAGAGATTATTTATGTCATGAGGAAGTTCCTTGTGGGGAAAAGTATGGTTTTGAAACCTTCTACTGATGGTGGGTTAAACTGGGGCATCAAACAAGGGACAAATGGCACTGAATGGTCTTGACTGACCAGTTTTCCATTGGCAGGGGTCATTGTCACTGATGGAAGGCAGAGCTCCCAGTGAGAGAGCACAGGGAAGGAGTCATGTTCTAAGCAACCACAGCAGCAGACTAGCCACGAACAGAGAGTTGGCACAACTAGGCCACCACTTGTCTTTTATTATGGAGAACCACATGATAACTGCCAGTAATTTTCACCCAATATTCTTACTACTGCTTCCCGAAGTAGTACAAAATGTCAATTCCCTTTCACAAAATGTTCTTCTAGTGTGCAAATAATAAGTGTTATAGCAAGGACCAAATAAGATTATACATGTAGGATGCCCGACACAGAGTAGGCATTTGATACTTGCTGGCTTTGCAACAAATATTTCAAATGATCTAGGGTATCTGACTATGAATTTCTCCTCTTCTCTGTTATCCAAACCAAATAAGTGGTTTCCTTATGGTAGGATCCATAACTAATTCTTCCACATGTTCTGACATAGACTGTCATCCACCTCCTTGGGCATGAACTTTGTATAAAGTATCACTGTCAAGAGACTAAGTTCCATCTGCGACTTGTAAAATGCATGTCCTCTGTCAGATCCTTTTTTCGGGAAAATATAATCTCTTCCAAAATTTTCATTTAATTCTCTAGAGTTTCAAGAAATTTTTTTTTAAGAAATAATATTTGAGTGATAGCAATGAGTTGATGTTTTTGGTTTTTGCACTTTGTGAAAGAGCCCAAAGAGAACAGCTTGACTAAAGTCGTATCTTCACAGATTATAAGGAGGTCTGAGTTTGGCTTCTTAGAAGACCAATATAATTTCCTGTTTGTATGAAATGTCCAAAATTTGCCAAACAAATAGGAATGAAGAGCATATGAAATGGTATATGAAGCATAAGAAAGGAAACATTGAAATAATCGATTTATACTTTTTTTTAAAGATTTTATTTATTTATTTGTCAGAGAGAGAGAGGGAGAGAGAGCAAGCACAGGCAGACAGAATGGCAGGCAGAGGCAGAGGGAGAAGCAGGCTCCCTGATGAGCAAGGAGCCCGATGTGGGACTCGATCCCAGGACGCTGGGATCATGACCTGAGCCGAAGGCAGCTGCTTAACCAACTGAGCCACCCAGGTGTCCCATCTACTTATACTTTTAACGGAACCCTGTTAAGTAATGCGTAGCAAAAAAAAAAAAAAAAGCAGCTACCTTGTCCAAAGCCAACAGTTACAATGTTTTTCTCAAGGATTACAAAAAGGATAAATTCTTTTTTTAGTATTTTTTCTAATAGAAGACTTCATTTTAATCTTTGTCTTCCTTAATAATAATATTTTAGTTCATACATTTTCAGTGTTCAAACTATCATAGACCCTCCAGTCTGCCAAGAATCTTACAGATTAATACAAATCAATAACCAGACTGATCTTTGAGCCTTCTCCTCAGCATCTGGATGTTCTGTCCCTCAGCCTCCCGCACTGGGGAGTTTATCTCCTTCTGAAACACCTTATTCCACGTTTATAGCTTTGCGTCTCAGAGACCTCTCATAAGTATTTTACCCAGCAAAGTGCTGTGAAGTGTGTACCTAGAACAATCATGAGACTGATATTACCAATTCATACACAAAAAAGTCCATGTGAGCTCAACATGCACCATTTTTAAAAAGACAATAAAATGCCATCTAAATTTAAGCATTATTCACCAAAGCCAGCATCATTGTGTTCTTTAACAATGAAGAAATGAGGCTAACACAATAGCAACGGATGCCCAAAGTCCCTCTATGGTTGAGTAACAGAGCAGAAACCAGAGTCCAGATGTTCTGCTTCCTAGTAACTCTCTTCAATAACGTCTCATTGCCAACCAGGGGGCTGACAAATCCTTCCTGAACTGATAGACACATCAGATGATGACACTAGCTAGGACCAGTGTAATCTTCTGTCCTACTGATTTGGCTGGAATTTTGAATACAAACAAAACCTAGATTTTGGCATATTGTCTCTGAGGAAAATCAAATTTAAAAATTCACCAGTCATTTTGAGAAAACAAGGCAGTACACTCAGCCTGCTTCAAAATTATGTTGCCAGATGCTTTTTCACCAAAAAGAAATACAAGAATACAGTGCAAATGATACTGCTTTGGAGGGAGTCAGAAAAGTCTTGCCAATTCTTAGTTTCTGATTCCCTTAGTACTTTTTTTTATCCAAAAGGCTGTCATGGAGATATTAGGCTTCATTTGGTTCTCCAAGTTTCCAGCTTATAGAACTAGGTTCTGTTGCCTTAAATATTACACAGGTACTTTAATGTGTACCAGCGTCATTATGAATTAGCCTCTTTGTCTCATGAACATCCTTCAAATAAAGCAGTGAATGAAAGTTCAGCAATTTCTGAGTTGTTCTTAGTTTTGTTCCAGAAATTTTATTCTTAAGCACTTTGATATCTCACCAGTTATCAAATTATTTCAAATTGATAGTATTTTTAAAGACAGTATATTACTTTGTGTCTTGGATATATCAGCAGGTGCTCACACCACTCAGAGTTTTTGAGTTATGGAATAGTTAATTATAAGATTCTTAATTATTGCTCTGCAACTATAAAAATGGACCCTTAAAGATACCACAGGGGAGTTAATCCTTGACACATGGATAAACATGGGCAGAGATTTTTTTTTTTTAATCTTCTGCATGACATCATGTAATTGGACACAAAAGATTCAGGTACAGTTAGTTTTTATAACTGTGTTCTCTGTGATATAATTTTTAATTATACCACAGAGAGTTCAATGTTCAGTCCTTGAATTTTTTTAAGCTGCAATTTTTCTTTTCTACCTGCGGTTCCTTTATTCAGATTTACCTCTCTTCTGATGTGGATTATTTGAATTCCTAACATAACAACAGATCCATAGCTGACTCATTTTCTCTTCTGCAATGGTAAAGTGAAAAGTGTATGGCTTTGACAGCACAGCATAACCCTGGAAATAAAAGTAAGGATTGTTTTCTCTAATGAGGAAAATGTCTTGAGAATGGTCTGATTGTCCCTTCTTCTCTTTCATTCTTCAAGTAAGGAGCAGCTGCTTTTGGCATTAAACACAATTACCTGCACAGAGTGTGACAGTCACCAACTTTGTACTTTCCCAAAAGGTAGATCCATACTCCATTGTCTTCCCCTGCCTTTAAACCATTAGGAAGACCTCAGCTAGGCTGCAGGGGTGCCATCATCTCTCTGGACCCTAGAGTTTAGGTTCTCAGCTTGATCTATCCAGAGATGTGTCAGAGCATAAAGAACAGCTTGTTGACACAGCCCAATTCATAGCAGACTGGCTTGGGTGAAAACCCAACTTACAATACTTTCTAGTAGAAATTCTGCTGGGACATCACCATTAAGATCTGAAGACCCCTTAAGGGAAAGGGGTAACAACAACAACAATAGTAATAATACCATAGCAATAGCTAATAACAGACACAAGGGAATGAAAAGAACTTGGACACACCTTTCAGGGCTGGGGCCCAAAAGAATGTATTTTTTTTTAAAGATTGTATTCATTCATTTGACAGAGAGAGATCACAAGTAGGCAGAGAGGCAGGCAGAGAGAGAGAGGGAGGCAGGCTCCCCGCTGAGCAGAGAGCCCGATTTGGGGCTCAATTCCAGGACCCTGGGATCATGACCTGAGCCGAAGGCAGAGGCTTAACCCACTGAGCCACCCAGGTGCCCCAAAAGAATGTAATAATCCCAGTATTCTTCATGTCTCCCTCTGTCAGATCTTGAGCTATCTCACCCTTTCTTCGGATATGATAATTATGTTGTTCCAAGAAGATGTGCCAAAACTGTCCTTAGGAAAGCACGAAATGTAAGTTATAGAATTTTTAAGACAAAAGTGCACTTCACCTTATTATTTAAAGTGGAGAAAACTGAAATAACAGGGTACAGTGGAAAGATGATAAACTGCGGTGGCTGCAGAAAGACATTCCCTGTTCGGCCTCAGCTCTGGCAGGTGTGAGCTGGGCCATGTGCTCACCTCTGAAGTGGGGAGTATAGCAAAATGCTCAGAATTGTGGAAAAATTTGTGAAAATATCTGTAAAATACCCAGAGCCTGATATGTGAATGTCATTCAAGTAATGGTAGTTATTTCTCTAATTATTAGATAAAATATGTTTTAAAGTACTCATTGGAACATTGTGAAACCATGAAAACAAGGCTCATAAAGGTCATAATAAAATGGCAAACATAACATCCCACTGATAATGAAAATTTGTAAAATAAAATTATTTCAGCCATGTGAAATAAACTAATGCATAGAAACAAAGACCAGAAAAATGCATCCAGTTATTAAATTTGCTTATTTTGGAAGGTAGGACTCTAGGTAAATTTTCTTTTCCTAGTCATAGTTTTTTTTTCACATTGCCAGATTTTTTTATGTCATATATATATACATATTCAAATAGGAAATTTAGGTCTACTGCATTCTAAGAGTCTCCTCACCAGATCAGCACCATAAAAGTTAATGTTCACTGACTGCTCTTTATGGCGCCAACCCCTGTTCTAAGCAGTTTACATGAATTATCGTATCAAGGCTTTATAATAGCACTATGAAATATGTATTGTTATTTTTCCCATTCTGTAGATAAGATGATTGAGTCACAGAAAGGCTAAGAAGATTGCACAACTTCTAAATAGTGAAAATTATCCGAGATCACCCAGTTCTGAAGCAGTGAAGCCAGGACTAAAGCTGAGGAGTCTGACTCAATGCCAATCTGCCCAGAATACCCGAACCCCATCCTGCTCCACCTTAGCAGCCATCAGCCTAACACACCCAAAGCTCCTGACTCTCCTCCAAAAAGCTTGGACTTCCACTTGCCTCTTGAGATGCAAGAACCTGTAAATTCTATCCAGTTCCTTCCCTAACTAGCTGAATACCTATCATCACCTCTTCCTCATGGATCCCACCTACACTGATCTTGTAACACTCGGAATTCTCTCCTCTGCCATATAATGGAAACCTGAACAATCTGGCCCAGTTACCGAATCCTGAGGCAATTTTCTTAAAATCCTTCTGAAAAGATAGCACCAGTGTCATTTCCAAATGGTGTCAAATCCTGGTAGCTAAAAACAACTTCCTTTTAATTCCTCTATACCAATATTTGCATTAGTAACTATACAGGGCTGCTTATGGGCTAAAATCGATATTTCCCCACCTCCAGTTTATTTTATTTAATTCAGGGAAATCACTTGCAACTTAATTCAGGACTGTGGCATAATAAAGAATATAGCTGGTCTTCCCACCCCTCCCCCCCTCCTCCCCAACTCCATCTCCCTAGCCCCACTCCTGCTTCCTGGCACAGAACTTCCAAAAAACCTTAGAATTTCCTAAGTTATAGGAGTGTCTTGTTATGCTAAAGAGGTGACTCTTGGTGGGCTCCTGAATAACTTCCAGTTAGGAGCTGTTCTCCAGAGAGACCAAGCACACAATTAATGGGTTAGAACTTTCAACCACCAGACTTCAGGAAGAGGAGCTGGAGGTAAGTTCAATAATGTGGCCAATGACATAATCAATCATGCCTATGTAATGAAACTCCAGTAAAAATTCTATACACCTAGGCTCCAGGAAGATTCCTGGTTGGTGTACACCTGATTGTACCCTGAGGATGTCGTCCAAATTCTACAGAGAGAAGGCATGGAATGTCTACAATCCTTCCCAGGCTTTGCCCTACACTTAGCCTTTATAATAACCTGTAACCACAGGTACGGCATTTTCTGAGTTCTGCAAGGCAATCTAGTGAATTTTTTAACCTGAGAAGGTCATCAATCACAAGTTTGGGTGGCCCTGGGGATCCCAGAACTAACGTCCGAAGTAGGGCTGTGTAGGGGAACAAATTTGCCTCTCCAAAATGTGCCTCTTTGGCATCTGTGAGTTATTTAGAGCTTATTATTTTTAAGAAACAGAAAATTGGAGAAGTTTTTCTTTTTGCCTCCCTGAAACTGCCTGAAAAAATTTAAATGGCAGGTCTGCTCCAGGAAGGGAGCTATCACCATACGTATCTATGGTGTAATATGAATGAGGTATGGTAGACAGGGAGGAATCCTAGCAAATTCTGATTGTTAAAATTCCTCTGTGTCCCATTATTTCTGAGTGGCCAGCAAACATTTGTTAGCCATATATTCTTTGCCATCCTCCTGTAAATCTTCTCCCTTCCCTTTGAAGTCCCAGGCTCCTACCCTGTTCTCATTAGCTTTGGATACCACATAAGTTTCAATTGCCTGGCAGCCTATGGGCTCAATATTCTTATTGAGCCTTTTTAAATTGATTTAAATTTCTTGAGCCTAATTAAATTTGATTTTTCCCATTAAGTTTGATTTTCTCCTTATCTCATGTCAATTTAATCCTTAGACAAGCTAAAAGAATCTTGAAGAGTAGAGGAAAATTTTCCTCCTCAACAGCTATCTGTAGAGGACCCATACAATCTGAGGCTAACTCTGGGTAGTTAGAATTGAAGGATAGTTCACCCAGTTGGAGTGGGGAAAGAGCTATATTGATCAGACCTAACTCTATAAGTCCTGGCCAAAAGCACCCAAGTTTGGACAAATTCTGTCTCCCCATATGTCACTGAAAATCTCTGCTTGAATTCAGATTATAGGCCAGCATATAAATCAGGGATATAAAGTTGACCCTTGACCAACGTGAGTTTGAACTGCATGGGTCCACTTATATGTGGATTTTTTTTTTTCAATAAATATGCTGGAAAATCTTTTGGAGATTTACAACACTTTGAAAAAACTTGCAGGTAAACTGCATTGCATAGAAATACCAAAAAAGGAATAAATTAGATAAATAAATAAATAGATGTTACTATTGTAAAAATACAGTATATAATACATATAACATACAAAATAAATGTCAATTGGTAAGGCTCTGGTAGGCTGTTAGTAGTTAAGTTTTCCAGAATCAAAAACTATACCTGGATTTTTGACTGCACAGAGGTCAGTGATCCCAACCCCTTGTTGTTCAAGGGTCAACTGCATGACGAAGATACTTGAGAAAGGCATCCCAAACAGTGCCAGGAGTATCTGCATTTAAGACAAATGTAGTCCTTAAATATTTCATAATGCAAGAGACAGACCAGTGTTTTTTGAAATATGGACATATGTTCCAGAGCCAAAAAAAAAAAACTATTGTTAGGAAATAGAATGTCTAGGCCACGATACATGACAGCAGAGGACAGGCTGAATGACACAGAATGGCCTACCAAGATGCAGACTTCCTTGGAAAGAATAGGGGGCATGGCTGGGGAGCTTTGTTCTAAGGGGTGAGCCAGCTCTTGGGAGGTGCTTCGTGGGGGAATTGATGCCCCAACTTTAACAACTCTTGGAAAGACCAATCTGAATTCCCAATAATAGGGGCTCAGTTAAGTAAATTATAGGACATCCTTGTATAGAAGATGACGTAACCATTATAAATCATGTTGTAAAGTTGTAATTTTGAAGAAAGCTTTCACTGACAAAGTAGAAACCATGAGTGACCGAACAGTGAATGTGGATGAGCCAGTTCATCCTAGAAGAAGGATGAACCTGACTCCGTTCCCAATCCTATTCTTACAACCTTCTAGCACCTTTCTTCAGGCAGCCCTCTGGCAACCATCTCTAGCCTCTCCAATGAGAGTTCTTTGCAGGTCCTCTTCTCTCTCTGCAAGAATGAAATAAGGAATCAAGAAAGGGAGGAGAGGAGATGCAACATGGGAGGTTAAGGGGAAGGAGAAGAGTAAATGAAACAAGATGGAATTGGGAGGGAGACAAACCATAAGTGACTCTTAATCTCACAAAACAAACTGAGGGTTGATGGGGGGAGGGGGGTTGGGAGGGGGGTGGGATTATGGACACTGGGGAGGGTATGTGCTATGGTGAGTGCTGTGAAGTGTGTAAACCTGGTGATTCACAGACCTGTACCCCTGGGGATAAAAATATATTATATGTTTATAAAAAATAAAATTAAAAAAAAAAAAGAAAGGGAGGGGAGAGAAAGGAAAATTATCTTCTCTTCAGTCTTGCTTTTTAATATTTCATCAGAGTAACCTGATAACTCGGTGTACTAATGGCTAAGGATCTCCACAGAATCAGTATTTTTACCACTGCAAGTAGGATACTTGGTTCTAAGGGAACCGTTATGCCAGTGAGGGACTCATTTTTCACTGAGCAGAAATCAGGCATCTAGGGAGTTCCAGATTTCCGGGCATACATGTAAGACAAAGAGTAGAGAGAAAAAGATGAGCCAGACCTCCAGAAGAGAAAGATGTTGGTGGCATGATCCCCATGCACCAGGTCTGGTTTAGATCCCTTGCACCCAAGGAAGATTTAAGCCACTTCTGACAGAGTAGCATTTGGAAGATGACTTTCCAGGTTATCACTCAGATTTCACAACCATGTATGTGTGTCCTCAAGCTCTTTGCTACTTAACATGACAGTCAAAAATGGCAATATTTTGAAAAGTAGATTTCACCATATTGCCAAAATCATAAATATTGATTTATTACAAATAGTAATAGATATTACAATAAGTTTAGCACAGACTAATTGTTCTAATTTATTTTTTCCAATTTTTATTTAAATTCCAGTTAGTTAACATACAGTGTGACATTAATAATTATTATAATTTAAGTATAAATACAAGGATGTCTTTAACATATTAGCTCATATTTTCTCAAGTTTTAATTATTTTTAACTGTGTTATTTTGTTAAAGAAACTCCATATTCCAATTATAAGAGTTTAGGGTAAAGATAAAGAACTCTGTTATTTCAGAAAATAATGAAGTTTGTCTGAGCAATAATACCATCATACTTTGAAACTCAAAGCAGCATGTTTGCTGCCTTTGTCAAAAAGAATAAAATCCCACCTTATTTTGAAAGTTACTCAGAATTTATAAAAAAACGACAAAGTAAAGAATGACTTCTTCATTATAAAATGGATTCAACTGCTAGGCTTTGGGGAGGGAAGGCTTATAGACCTTTGAAAGTGTGTGTTTTCCTGTGACATCTGTGTTTACATTTCACACGTACTTTTAAAATAAGCCTATATTCATGATCTTGGGTAGAACAGAGAGAAAAAAAAAGGGAAGACCATGCACACAAATGCATTTTTTTATTAATCAGATTTTAACACTAAAGCCATATTTTGCTTATGGTTGAGAAACAATTCCATGATTAAAAAAAAAAATTGCGAAACAAAACAGAAAACTTAGCACTCTCTTCATCCAGTCTAGGATATAATATTTGAAAATCAGCCCTTTCATTATCCATACCCAATGTCAAAATCAAGAGCAAATGGGACCAATTATTTCTCATAAGAGTAAGTGTCTAAAAGACACTTAAGTAGTTAAAAGATATGTCCTTTATCATGAAAGGGGGCTGGAGTTTTTCAAATGCTCTTACTGCATCAATGGAGATAATCATATGGGTTTTTCCTTTATGTGTTAATACAGTGTATCACATTGACTGATTTTCAGATGTTAAACAAATCTTGCATTCCTGGAATAAATGTCCTTGATCATTGTGTATAAAAAAAATAATAATAATAAAAAATAAAAGATATGTCCTCTCTTCAACAGTGAACCAAATCAGTCCATGTCCAGAGTGAAAAGGATCTCAACCTCTTTGTAGCTGCTATTCCTTCTGCGTCAAATGCTTGCCCTCTGGTTCTACTCATTGCTGGGTTCTTCTCATACTTTACAAGCAGATCAGGTCCTCAGAAAGGCCTTTTCAAATTACTTTACCCAAAATGAGTCTGAAACAAGATTCTTCTCTCTTCTAGAATCCTGTTTGTTATCCTTACTGCTATAATCACTATCTGCAATTACTTTGTTATCCATTGTTTCCTTGCATATTGTCAGCTCCCTCAATGAGTCATGAGGTCATCCAAAACAGTTACTGGCTCTGTCATATTGTCCAGCACCCTCAGGCCTGGAGCAGGGCCTGGCAGAGAATGGACAAGCACTCAACAAAGTTCTGGACTCCACAAAATGATGTAGTCACCCACAGAAATCAACATCTTCGTGCCTTTTTCCAAGAAGGTAGGTCTCCTGTGCTCAATTTCAGGCGCTACATTCCTGTTCAGGGCATTCCCCCTCTGTAGGTGGAAGTCACCAGACATAGAGTTTCTCTTAGAGCTGAGAAAAACACACCTGGCAAAGGCCTCAGAGTAGTCAGTGTTTGGGACAAAGAAGAGAGAAACATCCTCAAGAAGGGAAGTGGAGACTTAATGCCATGTATGCAGCATGTTTCCACCATTCCACCAAAGAGAGTTATTTGGAGAATCAGCTTGCATTTGGAGCCCTCTGATTATCCCATCCAGTAGCAGTTGCATTAATCCCTCCCAGCCAACCACATTCCCAACCTCTCATGTTTCAAAATCTTAGAGTTTGGAACTGATACCAGGTTTATATGGAGTAAGTACTATGGCTTGAGATTGTTCATTCCCTCCCAGAGCATCACTACATTAGACATCACTGCATGACAAATCAGTGCAGTGCATTGACAAATGCAATGCAGTAAAATGCAGAAAAATCAATACAGAAGCTCATCTGAGCTTCACATAGGTAAGACATCCTGAATAGGAACTTGTTCTTTGGGTATAGGTTGTACCACCAGCACCCACCAACAGACCATCAATTTTTTTTTTTAAGATTTTTTTGTATTTATGAGAGAGAGAGAGAGAGAGAGAGCAAGCACATGAGCAGGGAGAAGGGCAGAGAAGAAGCAGGCTCCTGCTGAGCAGGGAACCCAAAGTGGGGTTTGATCCCAGGATCCTGGGACCATGACCTGAACCATGGCAGACATTTTACCAACTGAGACACCCAGGAATGCCAACCATTATTTTTTTTCTACAGAGATTTCATTCAATTTCAGGTGTTTTGCCTTTTGATGAAAATTTCTAACAGAAGGAGACAAAATTGGACCATAAATTCAATATGATTATTGTCATCCTTCTCTCCAGAAAGAGGAAGAACTATCCAAACAAGGTAGTAAAAGAGCAACACTTCTAAATTCTACATCCACATAGAAAATAACATGAATACTAAAACTTAGAACAATAGCAGTCCTGCAGTTTGACAAGGGTGTGTAGGAGAGGTGGTGAGCAACACTGAAATTCCTTCAGGTATCTGCAGAACTCCTGAGCTAAAGTTAAAAGCTAAAATTATCATTAAAAATACAAAGTATTTTTAAACCCACATAAATTAACAATGTGCCTATTTCAATTCTTGAGACAACTTCTTGAGATGACTGTGTCCTTTGGAAATTTTTTTAAGTAAATTGATATTTCCACCATGACTTTACTGTTTTGGGAACTGTGGTTGTTTTTTGGACTTTGTTTGTTTAATTGCAAGATGTCTTTTATGCCACCAGGAGTATTGTTATCAGCTACTAGCAAAACCTGGTTGAAGTTCCCTATTTTATGTTCCAAACAATTGGGTTATCTATTGGTAATTGTATCCACTATCTCCCTACTGATCCATTTATGTGGGAAAGATTTCAAAATACCTTAATAAAAAATAATACAAGCAAAATGTGGTTGCCCATATCATGAGGCACAGCTCAGAAAAGTTGGCTTTAAAGTCCTCTAAAAGATTTGCTGGCTTTGCACTACAACTACTTTAAAATACTCTTTTTTCATAGAAAAAAATAAACAAAAAAGTAAGGTTATAACATGGAAGCCATTTCAGGAAATTTTCCATTCTTTAGTATCAGAACAGGAATAGTAAAGAGAAAGAGGAGAGGGGTTTAGGCTGGAGGAATGGGAATGGTGTGTTGTGGAATTAAACATTTATGTCTCCCCCAAATTCATGTATCAAAGCCCTAACCCACAATGATTGGAAGCTTTGGAAGGTAACTATGTTTAGGTGAGGTCATGAGGGTTGTACTAATAATAGGCTTAGCATCCTTCTACAGAGAGGAAGGGAGATAAGAGCTCTTTGTCCACCTTCACACAAAGAGGAGGTCATATGAGCACACAGAGAGATGGCAGCCTACAGCAAGATAGTAGCCTTTGGTGAGCCAGAAAAACCTCAGCAAGAACCAAATCTGCTGGCACCTTAACCTTGGACTTCTCAGCCTCCAGAACTGTGGGAAATAAATGTCCGTTGTTTAAGCCATTCATTCTGTTATGTTTTGTTATAGCAGTTGGTGCTAAGACAGGATACCTGCTGGGAGAGAAATAATAGTATTTGAAGAAAATTTAAAGTGCCCACTGGCAAGCAATAAACAGCCTCAGCGTTGTCACCCACCAAAACAGAATCATCACAATAAAACTGTTCCACATCATGCCTCTTAGACACTTAATGTCTCCTTAGGTTAAATGAAGTGAAGCCTGTGGTGCTTTGGAATGAAGTATGGCCTCACCCTGAGGCCACCAAAGGGCTCCTGACAAGGATCAGCCCCTAGAATGCAATTCTCTCCCATCCTCAGCCAACTTCAAAGCAGACTCAGTAGCTCTAGATAATAAATGGTCAAAACTTCTTCTGGTGGTAAATAGAATTTTAACGTAGCTTAGATTTTAGCAACATATAGACACTTTTGACAATTCTAGATCTTAAGTATTTAAAACTTAAGTAAGATATTAATTTAGTGTAAAGGAAAGCAAACTGATACAAATCTCTTCCCAGTTATCTTAATAATTAATATACTTTACTTATGCATAATTATATATAAGAGATCTGTTGGGGCACCTGGGTAACTCAGTCAGTTAGCATCAGACTCTTGACTTTGGCTCAGGTCATAATATCAGGGTCATGAGATTAACTCTGCATGAGAGTCTCTCTTTCTCTCCTCCTTCCCCTCCCCTTCTTACTCTTTCAAAAGAAAATACATCTCTTAATGATATCCTCTATATAATAATCCCAGGATCCATAGTCTAGACTTGACAATTTGCAGAAAAAGAAAATGGAAACATTATTATATTCAGGGAAAGTAGAATGATCGGGCAGATAGTCATTGGTATCTGTGGATAACAATTTTATAATATTCACATAACATCAATTTTAATACCAAGTTTGATCTCTGCTCTCAGCAGCTTTCTGCTTTAGTTAAATTGTCATACTGTTATGCTGACAAAAACCTCAGAAAAGCACTTTGACAGATTCCTAAATTAAATATCTCTTTAAGAAAAAAGAAAGAAAGAAAACAAAAAGGAAAGAAAAAAAAGAAAAAGAATAAAAAAGAAAAAGAAAAGAAAAGCTTGAGTCAAGCTTCCTATTTCATTAAAGACTGAACAGAGAACTTCTAACTGCTTTTTAAAAAAGGGTTATCATGATACCAGAAAGAGACCGTCTAAGTACTAGATATTATGTAGGCAGCTTAGCACTATCAAACCAGCCTCCCAAACAATTAACTTAATTTTCTGCTACATTGTATCACACACAATTTCAAATTATCAAAGATTTATCAAATCTTGAGAGCTAGCAGCACTAAGAATGTAAAGTTGCTAAAAGTGCATCAAGGCAAGATGCAAATTCCTCTTCCATTTATTCCATGAATACCTACCCTTGTGTACCTATCTGCCTAAAGTTCCTAGCAGGGGAGTTGTTTATCAAGCAGGCCCAGTAATCATTCCTGGTATTCAAGAATTATAATCTAAGAAATAGCCTGTTGGCAAAAGTAGTCTTCTAAAAAGTAATCTAATCTGGTTTTGATTAAATCTATTTCCTTTTTTATTTATAGTGAAATCTGGTGCCAGATAAGTCTTCTAAGAGCATACCATATCATTTCCTTTCTAAAGACTGCACAACTGCTTCCTACTAACCAGTGGCTTTAGTCACTGGATGAAAATTCATGCCCTTCCATAATCTGGCTCTGCTTTTCCCAGTCCACATTTATCTTCCTGAACTCTCAGAATGAATATATGCTACAGCCAGGCCAAGTTTCTTATTGTTTTCCCTACCTACACTTGTTCTTATCAATAGTGTCCCTTACTTGAAATGCCTCTTAGCAACCTGCCCAACACACACACATCCATATCTTGGGAGTCATCAAGACTTCAGTTTGAACTTCAGCCCTCCCATTTGGTGGCTGTGGGAATGATACCAATTCTGATTTCATTGACCTCCTTAAAGAAAATAACATTTGAAGTGTGCCTGGCATAAAGGAGAGCCTCAGTAAATATCAACTCCCTTCCTTGCCATCAAAAACCTAATCATCTTAACCCATTTCAATAATTCTGCTACGGTTCAAGCCATGTTTAGAATTCCTCTTATGGAATTATCTTCAGTACTCAGTCAGGAACCCATTGCTCTGTAAGTCATGCACAACCAGACAAAGAGATGCTTAACAAGTCACAGGTCTATTTTGTCATGTAACCGGACATCCAAAGGCATAAAGTCCAGCACTGGGATGGCCATCCCCTGATGTCAGGAGCCTACCTCCTCCTATTTTGTGCAACTATCCTTAGGATTTTGTCCTCAAGATTTCATGTTTGTAAACTAGTTAATACTCTCTCGCAGGATCTAGAAATCCCCCCTAGGCACAGAAAAAGACAAAAGGCCAAAAACTTTCTCCACCCAAGGCTTTGCCTTTTAAATGAGGGGAAAACAAAAGGAAAGAAAGAAAGAAATCTTCCCAAAAACTTCGACCTACATATTATTGGCAAAGGCAGTATTGGCTGGCCATCTGAACTGCACACAAATGCAGGGAGATTGACTATTTGAGTTTCCTGTCCTCTGTAATGAAAGAAGACAAAGGGATAGGGGCTGGATAGATATTGAATAAACCATCCTATAATATCTGCCACACTTGTAAAGTCAGTTTACCAAAGGATCTGTCCTAAATCTACCCTCAAAAAAATATGCTAGGGACGCCTGGGTGGCTCAGTTGGTTAAGCAGCTGCCTTCGGCTCAGGTCATGATCCCAGCGTCCTGGGATCGAGTCCCACATCGGGCTCCTTGCTCATCAGGGAGCCTGCTTCTCCCTCTGCCTCTGCCTGCCATTCTGTCTGCCTGTGCTTGCTCTCTCTCTCCCTCTCTCTCTCTGACAAATAAATAAATAAAATCTTTAAAAAAAATATTTAAAAAAAAAAAATATGCTAACTGGCTATCCAAAAGAACGTGTCATGCATTCTGCAAGCAGTTCCTGAAGAGGTAATGTAGACCCAGTTTGGACAATAGTAGCAGCTTTGGAGGAATAATTACTCAGTTTCCTAAAGTAATTAGTTTGAAGTGGACAGCATTCATCTAGACAGATGACTTCTCATATGTCTGGCTTTAAACAAAGTTGTTAAGTCCCTGTTGAGTGTTGTGCTTACTCTTTCGTTCTCAGACCATCATGCATGCCCATGTGGTCTCCCCACAAGATAGGGGCTCTTTGAATGTGGCCTATGTTCTGTGCAACTTCTTTACCCCTATTGTACCCAGCAGGGGGAACAATGGAATACACTCAGGTATACGATCTAACCAATAGAAGGTGAACAGAGTGCTACTTTATAAAAGAGATTGCTAGGGCAGGGTGGTGGGAAGCTGCAAATTTGTTCTGGGTACATGGAGGCATTATAATACAATAATAGCATTTAGCAGAGTTCTTACAGGAGGTAACCACTCAATAAATCTCTGCTGCATTGGATACAGGCCATTTATCTTCCATAGGGTTAAACAGGAGCTGACCCCTTTTCTATAGATCTCAGTGGGAGAAACTCTTCTATTAGACCCTTCTAAAATTTCTGAGTTTCTAGGTCTTCAGTCTTCATTTCTCCCTGAGTAGAGTAGGGAACACCTATAAATAAAAGCAGAAAGGGCAGCAGCAGTCACAACGGCAGGGAGAATTATTCCCACTGTAGCCAATGGAACAGTGCTGTGTACTACCACTGTGGCCCCGTGAACCAACCCTTTGAGGGATATTCCAGTGAACATATGGCACTGGCACTTGCCTTATTCACTTAACAACTGAATGATGGCTTCAAAAGAAAAGTTCTTCTGCAGGAAAAAACAATAATTCCAAGGAATTTGTTGACAGTGCTAAATAGATCTATTTTCATACCATATGACAAGTAGGAGGTCTCCTATTGATGAAACGGTTAGCCCGTAAAGCAAATGAATTTTGATTTTTCTCATTTTGACCACCAGGATTGTGAGGAAGACTCAGCGACATGACCCAAAGTGCTGCCATGTGCTTTGGAGGATGGATGTTTGAATGTGAATTTGGATTTCACTCAGGGTCTCAGGGAAGGTGAATGGCATGCAGGACACCAGGCCAACCCCAGTGAATTCCGACATCAGAGTTATGCACCACCTAAGCCCGGCAGCTCCAGAGAGTCCATTGCAAAATTTCCAGGGCCTCCAAGGTCATGTCATGATGGTAGCTTGAAATGGGCTCTGGTGAAGCTATTCATACCATAGGAATCCAGGAATGCTTCAAATTAGGGCTTCATGTTCTAGAGCTGATTGGTAAACACTTAAGAACATACCCCTTTGTCATTTATAAAATGGAGAAGAGGCTGCAGCCTTGGAGTTACATGGCCAGGCAGCACACAGTCACAATTGGGAAAGCCAGACATCTCCTAGAAAAATAATGCTAACACATAACCACCAAACTCTAGGAATGAGGTCAAATAACAAGTAAGTATTGATCATCAACAAATGTTTTCTACCCTGTGCTAGGTTCTGTGGTTTTAAACAAGAGGCTTAGAGCCAGTTCCCTGACTTTTGAAGAGCTCTCAACTGACTTTCCAACTTTATTTTTATTGATACTATTTTTATTGATACTATTAACTATTATTGATACTATTAACACTCATCCCTCACCATGTACCAGATTATTACCTCACTTAGTCCTCAAAATTTACAACATTGGTATTATGAGCCTCATTCTACAGATGAAGAGACAGGAGCTTAAAGAGACTAAGCATATTGCTTAGTCTGACAGAAGGTGGGTAAAGGCGGGTGGTAGCCCTGAGCAGGCAGACCTCCAGTGATAGCACCCACAAAACATGATCATGATGGAGTGAAGTCTGGCTGTGGGCAGAGATTTCGACACCAGGGCCATGTGTGGAAGGTCACCACAAGAAGACAAACCAGGGACACAGCAGAGGGACAGGTGGTGTAGGTGCTGGATATGGCTGGAACAGTAGAAGGGAAGAATTCAGAGTTGGCACAAGCATGGGGGTAACCTGGGCTGGTGATTTGGGCCTGACTGCAGCAAAAGGTGCCCACCCAAACCCCAGTCACATCACAAAGATCTCCTCCAAACAAGCCTGTGAGACAGGCACTGCACGTATCTCCGCAATCTAAGCTATCAGGAGACAACCCTTGAATAACTAGCCCACTTCACTGGGTGAAGGAAGGAGTGTGCATTGAATCGTATCACTATTGGATTTCCTTTTCTTAGAAACTCTAAGTCATGACCAAATTCTCATTCCCCAAGATTAAAATTGAACTAAACTTTAACTTTTCTCAGAGTGCCAGAGCTTCGCTTTGCTTTTTTTTCTTTCCTTTTTTTTTTTTTTTTTAATGGAGCTGATTGCTAAAATTCTGGTTATGGAAATTACACATTGCATTCATGTCATGGTTTGACTAAGGCTGATGATGCCGGAAATTGTAAAACTCTAGTCTATTAGATCTAAAAACAGGTTAGGTAGTAATTAGTGATTTCATCTCTTCAGTGACTCTGACGTCTCATTAATCATTATTGGTCTTTAGCTCTTTCAAAGCATGAGGTCCTACCTGCTGAGATTCTGTAGTTTGTTTTCTTAACCCCATGGGTATGTTTCTTTCCAGAGCTCCTGCATTGCAAAATTTTGTTCATAGAGCCAAACACTCTGTGAGCAAAGTTACGTCCTCTGAGATACATGAATGTCACACAGAAAAGCTTTGATGAAATAACCACTAAGGTAGCCATAGTATTGTCTGTTGTCCCTTTCCTGAAGGCCAGAGTTAATTAGGATTCTCTCAGAATCTGCAGGTGGTTAACAGACAGAGAAGAGAGCTTTGTGCCTGTAAAGCTAGGAAGAGAAGGGGCTTTCTCAGGTTCCTTCCCATCCTCTGAGAGCAGTAGATTTGGAATGCAATTCAGTGAGTTCATTTTGGAAACGTTTCTTGACTCAGTTCCAGTGAGACACTAAATTAAAGCAGTCTTCCCTGATTTGGTCTTATTAAAGGAGCCACAAGTAATAAGATCAAAGATATAGATAAAATTGTAAGCTTGGGATTATTCACTGAAGAATTCCTTTGTAATAATAAGTATTTAGAAACAATATCAATGACCCAAAATAGAGTAATAATTCATTGCGATCATAGTATTATGGATCATATAGCTGTTACAAATCATGTATTTGAAGTATCTTGAATCCCATGAGAAAATATCACAACATAAGGTTAGATAAAAACCTAGCAATATTCAAATTTTAAAGTAATTTATGTCTCTGCTTCTGTGTTTTTGTGTGAACATATAAATACATAATACCTAAATAATTTTATCAATATTTTGTGATATTCTCCCCCATTATTAAATACATAATATATATTAAGATGTAAATGTTATATGTGTGTGATAGATATAAACAGTTGATAGATATTTGGAATAAGATATTTTATATATATTTCATATTGGAATGATAGATGCAAAATTCAAAATGTTGCTAAAGTTACTTCTGAGAAGTTGATTTACAAGGAAATTTGATTTTATTCTTCATATTTTTAAATATCTTCTAATTCTCTACAATCAGCATGTGTATGTTTATAGTTAGAAAAACAGTTAAGCAGCCTCCAGTTAATTTGATATCCAGAATCATACTCTGTCTAGACATGAATATCTCATAATTCTTCACTCATTGCTTCCCTAGCAAATGTGCTATCCCTCTTGCTAGGCGTTAGTGACCGTGGAAGCCAGCTGGCTGGGAGTGCAGACTTACATGCGTTGATCCCAGTGCACATAACCAGAGCCTCCTGCATCCTCATAGGCTCACATGATCCCACCCTGGAGTGTGGTAGAGACAGTGTGCTGTGACAAACAAAGTTGAGGCAAATGTTTCCGCATAGTACAGCAAAAATGCCTTTGCCCTTGGCTAGGGAATGGGAACCATTTCCATTCCCCAAACACAAAGCAAAGATGGAAGACGCTTACAGAGAAATACTAGCAACAGACCCAGAGTTCCCTTCAAAAACTTAAAACAGGTACAACATTGGATCTTTCTACATGATTCTTCCTTCATCTAAAAAGGAAAATTATGTTCCCAATAATGCCATCAGAAACATTTGAGTAATAAGCAACATGTAGAGTCAAAATAGTCTTTAAATTACACATCGAATGTGTCATGTTTAAATGTCTATTGCATGAGCATTTCATTCACCCAAGGAAGTCGGATCACCATGGTATCTTACCAAGACCTACATGACCAATCTTCACCCATCAGTTCCCTCCAGCATGGCTGTTCATCCCTGAGGATGACTCCAGAGCAAAATGCTTTGGCTGTGAGTATTGCTGCTTCCAGAAGAGTTTAAGGCTTTGTCTCTGGGTGTCTGAGTCTGAATGACCAGTGGTCCTAAGTTTCTGGCCCCTGCTCCCTGGGCCTACTGAAATCAGCAGTGCTGGATCTCAGCCCTGAAGTCCACATTTCACCTTCATAGGTTATCTGCATATATAGTCAGGGTTGAGAAACTGTCTTCTTGCCTTAAATTTGTCTCATTTTGCCTTATGGGGAATTCTCCCTCAAGTTATTGACTCTCTTATTACTTGTTCTCTCTTACAGAAAGCAAGTTCCTTTTTGTGTCAGGAACCTTGTTTCTTAATGTAGTTTAAGCCTCAGATGATGTATTTCACTGAGTTAGAGGGTTTTCCCCCTTCACTGTCAATAAAGACAGAGGCTTTTAAAAGCCTGTGTCAATAGAAAACATAGAAATGAAGACCCTCGTGAATTTCCCTGTGACCTCATGCTGAGTCACTGGGGAATTGAAAGGCAGGTCTGCTGGGAGCAGCGGACCTGATGAGGGGGACAGAGCTGAATACCAAAATCCAGTGGAGCTCAGGAGAGATGTGAATCAGGAAGAGGCTGCCTTCTGGAAGCCACAGACTTAATAACCACAAGGGGGCTTGAGTGGACTTTCAGATGAATCAGAGCCCAGAACTGTGGAGGAAGCACGAGAGGCTGGGAGAACCAAGACTGAAAGGATGACTAGAACATTGCAGGACCTACAGCTCATGGGCTCATGAAGAGCCAGACTCTCTGTGGAGTTATCACATCAGTCTTATCCCAGCAGGGAACTTGGGCAGCTTTGACCAGGGGTGGGCCCAAAGAGAAGCCTTGCTCACCATCACTTCTGTGGGGCTTTTCTGGATTCTGATTCTTTTACCTAAATGACTCATATTTCAAATCTTGGGAAGAATCCCAAAATACCTATGTCCACTTAATTTATTAAATCCCTAGAGTTATTTTCTTAGAAATTAGACACCTAGAAATAATGAGACTGGGACCTTATTGGGACATCCCATATAAGAATCATCCAAATAGCCCTGAATTGATGAATAAAAAACCATAGAATCAGTTCCAATATGTGGGACTTTTAAAACTATCTAATAGTTTATGTGTATTTCATCTACTTTGGGATTCACTCGGAAAGCAGTTATTCAGCACCTCCATGTGCCAAGTATATGAGGGTATGTAGTGAACAAAGATAAACATGGTTTCTAACCTCAGAGAGCTATATTCAGGGTGGGGAGGCAGGGACAATCAAGCAGTCGGTGAGCTCATGTAAATTCGCGTTGTTTGGCATGAGCTATGGAGGAGAGACCTAATGCTGGCAAAGTTGGGAAGAAGGGGTCTGCTCAGGTCAGTGGTCCCAGGGAAAGCTTTCCTGAGGAAGTAGCACTTGAGCTAGAGACAGGAGGGTGAGTAAGTTTGACCACGCAAAGATGCTTGAGTGTGTCTGAAAGAAGTTTGTGTAGTTAGAGTGGTGTGACAAAGCAAGGTAAGGTGAAGAGGTAGGCAAGCTAGACCCAGACAAGCTTGGAGGCCTGAGGACTGAGCTCGTCTTTATCCCAAGGGTAACAGGAAGACACTGTAGATGGCCCCTGGAGAAGACTTACTTGTGATGGAAGAAGAGATATGGAGGAAGGAGTTGTAGAGGCAGTAAGATTAGATAAATCAATTAAGACCTGCAGGACTCCAGGCAAGTTAGTGTCACTTAGATTGACATCAGAGATGTCAGAGATGTCAACTCCTCACTGTGGAAATGAGGGCAGATGTCTAGAGACGTCAACTGATGCCAAAGTCCTACCTGTAGATGCCGTGCTGCTGGTAGAGCTGTGTCCTTTGACCCCAGCACTAGAGCTGGGGTTAGGGGGTGGGTAAGTTAGGATACTGTGTCTTTCACACGGTGCATATACAGAGCTCCTTTGGTCCATAATCTTCATAACAACAAGCAAACAGCAATGGACCCATCACATTTGCATATAATACTTCATATTTTTAAAACTAATTTAATGTGTTTGATTCCATCACCCCCTTGTCTATGGTCACAGAGCCAGTCAGTAAAGAGCCTAGACTCTTTTTCCTGGGTTCCAAATTTTCCTATAAAAACCTCCTGGTTCTGATGTCTACCTCTTGGGGTTTTCCCATAATCACAACTCCACTCTTCCTCAATGATGCCAGAAATGCCAGTAGAATAGAGGACAGTGAGACAAGTGATGCTGATGGTGGTGGCAGCTACCATGACATGCTTCATGCTGTGTGTATAGCGTCTCCTGCGTTTTTACAAAATTCTATGGGGTAGGTGGTATCTTTATGCCAGTTTTACAGAGAGGGACATTGTGATTCAGAGACATCAACTGCCTCTAGACCACCATAAGTTTAGGAAGCAAAGAACAAATAAAAATCCAGGTCTGATGCCAAAGCCTGACTTCCCAGCAATAACCCATATTTCCTTATGTCTGGGGTGCCTGAGGCTTTCAGCCACCTCTGCTGTGGTCTGTACCATGTCAAACATGAAATGAGCTTAGCAGACTCCAGTAGTTTTGGATGAAGCCTTTATCATCTCTTTATTACTTGCCCATCACACACCTAGAGGTTTAGATGAAGACCACATTTATACAAACCATTTTGTTGAGGTGTATGTCATATAAACAGACCATAAACAGTCACCTTTAAAAGAAATAAACCAGGGGTGCCTGGGTGGCTCAGTGGGTTAAGCCTCTGTCTTTGGCTCAGGTCATGATCCCAGGGTCCTGGGATCGAGCCCTGCATTGGGCTCTCTGCTCAGCAGGGAGCCTGCTTCCCCTTCTCTCTCTGCCTGCTGCTCTACTTGTGATCTCTCTCTCTCTCTCTCTCTGTCAAATAAATAAATAAAATCTTTAAAAGAAAGAAATAAACCATTGAGATTTTTCTTCCCAAACCATGTATTCTGTCATGATAGGTGGAATTATCTAACATGGACAATTTTATGAGGTAATAAATAGGAAAGAATATGGAGAAGGTCAGTTTTCAGGTTCAGGGAGGTGTTTGTCCTGAGACAGAATAACCGTTACATGGGTAGATGTTCACATTTTGCGCTGCTGGCTTGACAGTTAAGTCTGGATATTTTGCTCACATTGCTGGTAGGGCAAACTGATAACAAACATCCCATGCCAGCCCCAAATGGTTCCCACTCAGACATTAACTATATTTAGGGAGGACTGCGGATGGCCAAAATTAGGTTAGGAGGAAAAGTAAATATGGTCATAAACTAAGCAATTTCATGTGAGCAATATGTAATGTAATAACGAAGTGTAATGAAATGTAATAATAAACTCACTAAAAGCAATAAGGAAGTGACAAGCCTTATCATCCAAACTGGGTCAGTTTCGAGAGTGAAGAAGGATGTTATTAATAACTGTGTCAGAACATCCTAAACTGAGCTATCCTAACAAATCTTTCATGCAATCACCTAACAGTAAAGAGTGTGGAATGAGGAGAAAGCCGCCTCAAAGTAAGTGTGTATAACCGAGAAGAAGTTAGGAGAGGGAAGAGAGATCACATGATGGGGAAATTAAGGCGGGAGATGAGCTACTACAAAAATCCTCAAAGGCAAAGAGGATTCATTAGACCCCTTCCAAGTTCCTAGCCATGTACTCACATGGCCCTAGATTTTGTAAAAGAAGAAAAAGTAAGAAAGGAATTCTATCAAGTCACATGAGCACGAGGCCTAGATGCTTCCCTGCTCACGAGGCTGATCCTTCTCCATAGCTGCTTCCAGACTCCAAGGCATGAGGTCAGGCTCACACCACAGAGACACAAAAGCTTTTCCAACATGCCAATGTCACTCCTCCAAATTAATGATTTTCTCAGGCCATGATTATCAGAGGTGGTCAGAGCAGCCAGCAGCCTGCCCACCCCAGGGATGAACTCCAAATCAGACAGTAAAGAGAGAGTCCACTAACTGGGTTACACTAAATTAGCCATTTAAATGTCACTGAATGAGTAGTTCAGGAAGAAAGCTATATGTCAAAGGGAAGGTTGCAGAAACTTTAGCTAAGTATGTGTAATGGCCCAACATTGAAGTGTGTTTGCTGGTCTCCTCTGTGGATGAAGCTGAATTCTGTCAGTTGCAAAAGCTCGCATTTAACTACGTGTGTTAGAGCAGCTGTTTCCCAGTAGCTAAGTGTCGATTCATGAGCTTTCTCCTTTAGGGGCACAGCAAACTCACCCTTTTACCCTCTCTCCTTCACCACAGAGAAGCTATGAGGAGTGAAGAGCAAACAAGTCAGAACTTTCTAGAATAGGACTCTGGACACTCTAAAATCAAATACCAGCTTGTACTGAGGCACATATAAAAGATCCTCATTTTCTTAAGCAGAACCAGTGGAGGGAAGAGAGATGATGACAATTTCTTCCACAGAACAATGAACTTCTGAGACTGAGTGGGAGAAATTAGTGACAATAACATGACGTCTGTCAACTTTCGAAAAATTAGAATCAGGAAACCCAAAAGTAAAGTTGACAGAAGACAAATTAGGTTCTATCAAGATCTGACACATCATTGAATACCTGCTAATGGGAAAAAAAAGATTTTATTTAAACTTTTTTATTGTCTTTATGCATAATACTTTTAAAAGCACATAACATTTTCATAAAAGCATAAAGAGTATTAAAAAAAAAAAACCTTGCTTTTAATATGGAAGAGAGAGTATGAGAGGCATGTGAAGTTCATTCTCTAAAAACGGCAGCAGCTCATTCTTGAGTCTATTCTTTTTTTTCAATTTTCTAAGCTTTACTTTCAGGTGGAAGCAGAGAGAGAAGCTTTAAAGCATGCCAATTGTTCCTGTTCTGGAAGTTTTGAAAAATGGATTGCAGTAAAGCCAGAAATGTGGCATGGGAGCAAAAGTGGAGACAATATTCTGACTTGAATATCTTCCTCAAAATATTGAATTGCAATTGTCCAGGGTAATTTACTGAGTCATTTCTGCTATCAGCAAAAGTGACAAAGCCACATGGCCAAATGGCTCCTTAAACTTGATTGACTATTTAATAATGTTAATGCCGTTGATCACTTGAAGATAACTGGTAATTATTTTAGGAGCATCCACGAAACTTGCACACCTTGGAAGACCTTGCTCAAAGATAACTTATTGTCAGCACATGTTTATATCCAAACAAAGGGCCATAGTTGAGAGATCTAGAGCATGTAGGAGGCAGTCTAGAATCCAGGGTTTTAAGCCCCCATCTACCTCCTATGAATTGTATAACTTTGAGTACATGACATAACATCTCCAGACCTCAGCCTCATGTGTTATAAGTATGCAAAGAGAGAAAAAAAAATGTGGTATTGGGACCTGGCACCTTACAAACCCTAAATAAAAGTTAGGAACACTTTAGGAGATTGGTGTCTGGCTTAAGCAGAAGGTATGAAAAAGGCCTTTTTAACCTAAGTTAAGTTCTTTATTCATCTTCTATCTTATGCTGACAAAACAAAGGATTCAAATTACTTATCTCTGTAAGTATACAGGTTTTTGACAATTAAGGGAGATATTACCTTAGCAACTCCCAAAGAAATGAAGCATTTACATGTTTGCAGTTAAATGATACATTTAGTGTGAATCATAGGTATTCCAAGGACCGAATTCCCAATTGTAAAATATCCAGCTTCCTGGATTCCCAGTGTCTCCTTCACACTTAACCTTGAGAACTCTTCCATTCTTAACATCTCTACTAGAAGGAGAGCAAAAGTAAGACAAAGAGGAAAGGGTTACCCAAATGATCAATTTTATTCTGAAAAGCAACAGAGCTACACTTTGGACACTGTGTTGGTGATCTGAGCCAAAGTAACAAAACCAGACAAAGAAATTGTGGCAAAAGAATTAAAAAGAAGAATATGCAGATGATAGAATGCATGTGATAGAATTATACATCTGTATAACTAAATTAATAGAAAACCACTGCCAACACTAAGAGAATTGAGCCAACAATAATTTTAAGTTGATATTTTTTCAAATAGCCCTCACATATAAAACAAGCACCAATTAAAATATATAATAGAAAAGAAGATGCTACTTACATATAGAAAAAGCTACACATAAACTCAACAAGATTAAGAAGTATATAAAACCTATATGAAGAAAATCATAAAGCACTCCTACAAACTGCAAGATTTACTGAAAAAAAGATGAAGAGATGGGCAGTATACTTTGGTAGAAACACTCAGAGCTATAAAGACATCACTGTTCCCTAGGGTGATTTATATGCTTAATGCCATCTCGGGAAATATCAACAGATATTTTTTTTCCTAGAGCTAGACAAGGTGGATATAAAGTTCATTTTGAAGAAAAATCAAGCAAGAATAACTACAAACACCCTGGAAAAGGAGCACAACAAGCCGGGTTTCGTGGGGAAACTATTCCAACTATATATGAAATAATATTATAAATAATTGTTAGAGTATAAATGATAAAATCTATATAATTAGAAACAGGATGATATTGATTCATGAATACCAAGGCAGACTAATTAGAACAAAACAGAAAAATCCAGAAATAGACATAGTTGCCTCTGAAAATTTAGTATATGGAAAAGGCAGAACCTCAAAGCATTGGGGAAAGGATGGATTTCTTAATAAAATAATATTGGAATAACTGAAGAGCTATGTGGGAAATGATAAAATAGAATCTATTCATTACTTTAGACACCATGAAAATTTTAAATAGGTTAGAGATTTAAATATAGGAAATAAAACCACACAAGTATGAGAAGAAAAGGAGGAATTCCTTCATCACCTGAAAATGCACAAAGCTTCCCTAATTATGATTCAAAACACAAAAGCAAGAAGGGAAAGTATTGATAAATTTAGCTACATAAAATTAAAACACACTTGCAGAAGTAAAGTACAAGACAAATGGCAAACTAGGGAAATAGATTTGCAATACATATCACAGACAGAGACAAACAACTAATGCCCCTAATAAATATCAAGCTTCTAAAAGTAGAGAAGAAAAAGACCAACAATCAAATTTTTTTAAATGGGCAAGAGGTAACAATAAAAAAATTCATAGAAAAAGAAATGCAAATGGCCTTTAAACTTATAACCAGATGCTCAACTCTGTTCATGGAAAATAAATGTGATTTAAAATCTATTCTTTCTGGCAGCTAGGACAAAAATCCAAATACTTAAACAGTATACCCACTATCACTTTGTCCCTCCAATATTCCACCAGTAGCTACAACAGGTATAAGGAGAAATAAACAGAAACAAAGATCTATATAAAATTCTTTACAGCCCAGATGAATTCCTAGTTCAGATGAATTCAGAAATTGGTCAGTTGTGAGGCTAAACTGTCTTCCTTAAGTCCTACCCAGTGGGTTATTCAACAACTATTTCTGAACACAGTTCAAAAGCTAGAAATGTTTCTTCCTAAAATTCTTCAACGGCTGTCTATTTTCCCTCTGCCTCTTCACAACTGAGATTATTACTGTACATTTCTTATTTTCTTTGTACCTAAACCTGGAGTTTCTAGTTTCTTTATGATGGTGTCCAATTCTGCCAATAAGCACAGCACTGATGTCTCTATCAGGGATGTAACAATTCAGTCCCCCATATGGCTCTATCTATGGGGCTGAAGTAATTTTGATATTTGGTCTTCTCTACAGTCCAGTGGCACTATAAAACTTCACAGCAAGCAACCAGGTGTCATTTTGCTATGTCTATTTCATCCTACAAGTCCAATAAGGACATTGGAATATGTGGCTTATCACCTCTCTGGATGCTGAATGCCAATACAGGACCCCTCCCCTCTGAGACAAGAGACATTGTCAAGCAAATACTCCAAAATGGGGCAAAGTACAAAAAGGCAGAAGGAAATGTTCTCACCATAAACATCTTACCTCAACTGGACAAATTTAGAATGCAAAGGGAATTTCCTAGAATGTGCACTTCTATAATTCAATCTGCTACACTTAATTGGGGATTTTCAGGATAATTGGTTCTTGTGGACATTTAAAAGCAAAATAGCCAGGTCTGTTGATGGAAGATCAGGTGTTGGGCCTTTCAAAATAACATTCACAGTCATTAAGACAGTTCCAGGAAAAGCGCTACTGGACAATGTGGTGCCCATTAGTCGGAACTGTGAGATTAAACCGACAGGCATAACATCATAAGCCTCCACCAGCTGCCACCACCAGAATGGGAAGCTCCCAGGGCACTATGGGCCTTTCCAGAACTCCTGCCCAGGTCCCCATCCTTTGGCCAAAAAAGAGAAAGAGGAAGTAGCTTCTACATGAACTGAAGGAGAACTGGAAAATAAAATCCTCTAAAATATGGAAGGCTCTGATAGTTCCCAAATAGACACCTTTGTAACTTTAGGGTTTCTGCTCTTTTCAAGTATGGAGTCTTTCAATTGTGCTTATCCTCTCAGGGTGTGAGATGTACTGAGACTCACCAGAGCAGTAAAATCAAAGAACAGCTTTCTGGATGGCATCACTCTCAGTAGCCAAGAATAAAGGTTTTATTTTCTCCACCGATCATTACCCAAGTTTGCTTTTGACCAATCCCACTGGCTGGAGTTCTCCATCTTGGCCTATCACAAGGCATGTTTACATCCTTCCAAACACCATCCCATGTCTCAAGCCCACAGTGGCAGAAGCACAGAAATCTGTGATCAGGAACCGTGAACCTACTGCGGCTGTGGATGGATGGTTGCAGCAGCAGAACTAAAGGATTCGCCATAAGGGAGCAGCATTGCTTTTCCAGTGGGGAGTAAAAACCCAGACAGACCTGTGGCGAGAAAAGCCCAAGAAAACCTTTCTTCCAAAACACATTCTACGTTTTAAGAGATGTGTTGTAAGAACTCTTCATATCATATTTGACAACTTTTCCTCACAGGGCTCCTTCAGAACCATCAAAAATTCATTTTAAGGGCTTTAGTGCAGCAAAAGGCAAAACACAGTTACATTACAAATATTGTCACACTCAGGGGAAAATGCAGCAGAGTAGTTCACAAAGCCACTCGATACCATCTGCCATATAATTTTTCAGTTCCTTATTACTTCCACTGATGAAAGGTACAATTATACTTCCTTCCTCCATTGCTACTAAGAACAGCAGACACGTGAGGCACCCTTCCTTCATTAGCCGTAATCACAAGCCTTGAGCAACTCTGTGCAAACTGCTTACCTCTAAGGAGCTTGGCAGTTTTCATAAAGGTGAGATGGACTATGCTTTCAGTTGGTGTAACACTTTTTTTCAGTGTCTGATTCTTATTTCTTATTCTTTTTGATTTATTATTCTAGATCTCACTGAGGTGTATTTGAGGGCACGGCCATGCACAAGCTGGTACAGTACTATGTAGGTCTGCACTCAGAGAGCTAACTTATGTAATTTGACAGTTCTATAACAATGGGCCTGGATTTGGACTTTGTTACTGATATAGGATGAAGAAGTCAGCAAAGGGGTGGAAATTCCATACCATTCAGGAACGTGAGAAACAACATTTTTAAAAAATTTGACATTTTAACCTTTTTTTAAAAAAAGATTTTATTTATTTGAGAGAGAGAGAGAATGCACTCAGGGGTGGAGGGCCAGAGAGAGAAGGAGAAGTAGGCTCCCCACTGAGCGAAAGCCCAACCTGGGGCTTGAACCCAGGACGCTGGGATCATGATCTGAGCCCAAGGCAGACACTTAACCAACTGAGCCACTCCAGCATCCCTGAGAAGCAACTTTAGATGAAAGAAAATTCCTGCTGCTTTTGAACCTCTTTCTAGTTTTATCTCCAATGTCATTTTTTTTTTTAATTGAGACAGGATTGACATGGAACATTCTACCAGTTCCAGGTGTACAGCACAATGATTTGATCACTGGGTACACTGCAAAGTAATCACCACAGTAAGTGTAATTAACATCCATTCCAATTTGATTTTTGGTGAACAGCACTGAGGTCTTATCTGGACATGCTCCACCTGTTCCTCTGTATAGAGGTCTTAGTTAAGTTTTCTTAGAGAGGTGTTTTCTTACTTTAAAAAAAAATGCTAGTGCTTTATCTTCTTATGAAGAAATACACAGTACAGAAGAAAATTGGCACAGACTGCCAACGTGTTCTTTGGAAACACGGTCAGACTGGTATTTCAAAGACAAAGCTGAAATTGAAATAGATGTTTTGCAGAGAGCCGAATGCCAGGACATGTGTCGGCTCCTCAGAAGATTATTCGAGGACTAAGTAGCAACACCTGTGCTTGTCCAAAAGCTAGAAAGTATATGAAGATGTATTTTTATCAGGTTGTTTTCTAAACGTGGGTAGTGAAATGATTCTAGTGGCACAGAAAATATGCTTCTAAACGTATTTGTTTGTTTGCAGGTGAATATTCTCACTAATCACTTCTCACAGGATGCTCATTCCATTATAAATGTCTTACAAATAGTCAATGATTATTGGTTGCGTTATAGTGAGCTCAATTAGCTGAAACCCAAGGAAAAGTTTTTGGATGCCACCGGCAGTGTTTTGCAAAATACTGTATTGCTTTCTAAAAAACAAAACCAAAAAAAATGCATGGCCAGTCTTCTACAAGGTTTTTTTTGCTTTTTTGTTTTTTTGTTTTTTCCTTAAATACTGTAGCTTTCAGTCAGCAGAGGACCAATTACTAGAAATAAATAAAATTGGAGTTTTGGAAATGTGACCATATGACGGATATGCATCCATCCACTCAATCAAATGTTTCCCTACACATCAGCTTGCCAGAGACCTCTGGGAGGTAGAAAACAAATAACTCCCTGACCCTTCCCTGTGTCCATTCTCTGCTCAAACTTGAGCAGCCTGCTCCCATACGTAGACAAGTGAAGAACAAGCCTGCCTCACAGCGAAAAACAATCTGCAGGCATTTTATCCATCAAAAGCTGAGCACCCATTTTTCTCCCTCCACCAATCCCTCCCTCTCCCTCCCTGGGAGAAAAAGTCCACCTCCTTCTCTCTCCTTCCTTCTGTCCTCTTCCCTCCTAGACAAAGAAGAGGCAGCCCTTAAGAGTGCTGGTAAGAGTTTTGAATCCAGCTATCTCTTAGCTGCACAGCTCTAAACAGTCAACTACTCTGTGGGTGTGGTTTACATTTTGCTGATAAGTGTTGCTGTCCATTAGTCATGTTCACATGTCTTCCACAAGCTGGCATCAGTTTTGTTCAATGGTGAATGAAAGAATCAACTAAAAAATAGCTAGGATGCCTGAACTCCATGGTCCCTATTTCCCAGGGCCTCAGCAAAGAGTGTCTTTCAAAAAATAGTTGGCCTGGGGCGCCTGGGTGGCTCAGTTGGTTAAGCGTTTGCCTTTGTCTCAGGTCGTGATCTCAGGGTTGTGGAATCGAGCCCCGCATCGGGCCCCCAGCTCAGTGGGGAGTTTGTTTCTCCCTCTGCCTCTGCTTCTCCTGCTTGTGCTCCATCTATCTCTCTCTCAAAGAATAAATAAAATCTTAAAAAAAAAAAAAAAAACTTGGACTCCAGTTCAATTCAACAAAGAATCAAGTGCTTGTTGCATATGGAACATAGTGTTAAGGACCCAGAAGAAGAGAGGTATGAGTACAGTTCAGAAGAACCTCAAAAAGTTCCCAGTCTCCTCTGTGTTGACTGCCAGGAGGATTAGGAATGAGCTATGGAAGCATCAGATACCAAGATTCTTATGTGTAAAAAGAAAGAGATACAGATATAAACTCCTGAAAGTTAAGTAAAAACCATGTAATCTACTACATAAATTAATAATATCATTCTAATTATTGCTTATTAAAAAATCTAGAAACAATAATGACCCTTATAAACTAATAACGCATTCTGAGTAATATTTATCACTAAAATGAATTAGGACTCCTTGGAGAAATGGTCAATTTCAGGTTTAAGGCAGCATATGTACAACAAGAGTCTGAGACATCAATTATGCCAGAAGGCAAAGAAGATACAGGTGGTTGTGTCAAACACAGGACTAACTTGATGAAGCTGTTGCTAGCTATTGACAATTTGAACACCAAAAACATTACTAATGCATAGTTTAAAACACATTAAATATGTAAGCTCCCTGAGTTCTTAAAACTCCAAAATGATAATGCCTCATTGAACACTATTGCTAGCATACTGATTTATTATTATGAAAATTGAAAGTAAAGGCATTCAACTTGCCTTTCTTGTATGCATTGTATTTTAGAGTAGACAAATAGTTGATGAGGAAAAGTTCTTTACGTAAAAGTTCTTATCAGTAAATGCAGGAGGAAAAAAATCAGAACTTTATAGTCTTTGCTGACATCATTGATTTGGGCAATGGTAGTTAAAACTCTTGGGTGAGAAACAGATGGGGAACTTTATAATGGTTAGATCAGACTCACATTACCTAAATTCATCAGCCAATTTTAATCACTAGAAGTGGTATAAATTGGTGTTACTATCACTTGATGTGATGCAATTTGGAAGTACATAACAACATCCATGATATGGTCTTGCCTCCAAAATAAACTTGTAATCAAATTGAGCCTCTAGATACATCTGTCAGTTTATAGGACATATATGGAATATATGTTAAACAGTATCTCAAGGTTGCAATTGACTGAGTCTACAGTACAAGAAATTTTACAGAAAAAAATTACTTTATTTCTTTAACCCATAAATAGCAGGAAAAAAAATAAGCATGGAGATTTATGAAACGTTTAAAAAAAATCTTTACAAGACATAGCACAGCAAATGAAATGCAAGTCTTCTTATTTTGACTCTAATTTGTTACTGTTAGAAGTAACTTTTTAGAGAAAAATTGAGAAAAACTAAATATAGAATGCATATTGGGTAATATTGATAACATTGTTAATTTTATTAAGTATGAAGATGGTATCTCATAACTGTTAGAAATACATACACTAGTAGTTGTAGGAGAAATGATATGGTCTGAGGTTTGTTTTAAAATACTTGAAAATGAGCATCTTTCCATGCTGCCATAATGGTGCCCATGAATGTCCTGGCAGATGCTCTCAGAAGCATTAACAATGCTGAAGATAGAGGCAAATGCTAGGTTCTTATTAGTCTGTACCCCAAAGTCATCATCTGGTTTCTAACTGTGATGATGAAGCAAGGTTACATTGGTGAATTTGAAATCATTTATGATCACAGAGCTGGGAAAATTGTTGTGAACCCCTTCGGCAGGTTAAACAAATGTAGAATGATCAAACCCAGATTTGATATACAACTCAAAGATGTAGAAAAACGACAGAACAGTCTACTCCCATCCCACCACTTTGGTTTCGTTGTACTGACAACCCCAGCTGCCATCATGGACCATGAAGAAGCAAGATGAAAACACAAAAGACAGAAAATCCTGGGATTCTTTTTCTAGGGATGTAATGCATCCATGCAAATAAAATGCCTCAATGTAAACAAACAAGCAATCAAACAAACAAACAAAAACTTAATAATTAAAAAAGGAAAATAAATGAAACCAAAAAAAGGCCAAATGTTGGTAATTATTAAAGCTGATATTCTGCATATGAAGTTTTATTTTTCTATTCTCTACTTTCATATATGATTGAAAGAATTTATGTTAAAAATTTTTAAAGTAAGCATAGATTATGTAGCACATGAGTAAGAAGATATATTGCACAATATATCCATTGACAGGGCTGCATAGTCCAAAATTATTCAGAATCATAGGGAAGATGCATAGTGGAGAAAATATTAGGCTAGAAGCTGGGACACTGTGTTCCCATCCCTGATCTCCCACTAAATATCTGTATAACCTTAAGCAAGTCATTTCTTTCTCTGCATTTCAATATCTTCATCTGTATAGTAAAACTTTAATTAAAACTTTCCCCCAATCATGCTGGCCTCAGAGTATCCTAAGGTTATAATAGAAAATATATGGTATGGCTCTCAGGAATCAGCCTGCCTTATTCAAGTTCTTATCCTGTTGCAGATGTTCCAGATGTTTAGGATAGGAGACCCTCGTGAAAATGCCCCACACAGTATCCAGCATATTATACATGCTCATTAACCATTTCACACCACCAAAGTCATTTTTCAATATGGATTCCAGGAGTAGAAAAGTTTTCCTTAGGAAAGATCTTTCCTTCTTTCTTTCTTTCTTTCTTTTTTTTTTTTAAGACAAAGATATCATACATCCTGCTTTTTTAAAAAAGATTTTATTTATTTATTTGTCAGAGAGAGAGAGAGCACACAAGCAGGCAGAGTGGCAGGCTGAGTGGCAGGCAGGGGCGGAGAGAGAAGCAGTCTCCCTGCCCAGAAGGAGCCCGATGCGGGACTCGATCCCAGCAGCCGGGATCATGACCTAAGCCGAAGGCAGCAGCTTAACTGACTGAGCCACCCAGGCGTCCCAAGAAAAATTTTTCTAAGGTTGCCCATTTAATACCAGAACCAAGAATATAAGTTAGATTTCTCAGTTTTTTCTTCCTAATACACCAGGCTGCATTGAAAGAAATTTTCAATGAAAGAAAAAAAAGTCACAAGACATTTAATTTTTAAACTCAGGCAGAAACAAAAAAGGCTAATAAATAAACTTCAGGGCCTGAATCATAGAGCCCAGAGGATGCTGAAAGACCGCTGTGATAGGAACCAAGGAGTGCTACCCCAGAATGCCAGTCAAGAAAAAGAAGAGGAGGCAGGAGGCAGGGCTCAGAGTTGGTATGAACACCCTGTGTGAACCCAGGACCAGAGTTCATGCCAGTAGTCACCCATTCCTCTGAGCTTTCAGTCCTGACACTCTGACCACTGCTTCCTGTCTTCTATTCTGTATCAAGCCACATGGAGAGACATGGCAGCCCCAACCTAACAGGCTGATTAGAGCCCAACCTGAAGGTCTGAGCCTTGGACTTGGCTGACATAGTAACAGAGCTATTGTAAGCAGCAAGCAATATGTGAGGAACCTCAGTGGCCTCAATAACATAAAATATTTAATGAGCATCCATTATTTAAGAGTATATTCCAAGCATATGGAAGACATAAGAGCATCCTTCCAGTGAACTTGCTATCCAGACAGGTTGATGACTGACCACTTGAGTCTGAACTGGGGTTTATAGAGAAAACACAGTACACTACACACAATAATCAGTTGGCCTAGAATAACTGGATAAATAAGTGAATGAAAAATTGGAAATCTACATCTTATTTCTATCCTCTCCTATCCCAACCTATAGACTGGAGGATAGGCATAGAGATGGTGAGGGGCTGGGGCAAGGGAAAGAGATCCCTTACTTTTTTTTCTCCTGTCTTGGAGTTGAGAATTGGATTATCAGGTTAGAAAAAGAGAAACTGTGGCCTCTTTTTGATAATGGCTCAGTGTTCTTCCACAGTGCTTCCCAAATGGGCATGTAGAGAATGACTCACCATGGAGGTCATCTTTCCAATAGTATGCAATGAATCAAAGAACAAACTAATAAGAGATAAATTTGTTTTACCATAAATCTTAGTTAAGAGACTGAAATAGATGTATTTAGTTTCTAATACAGATTATAGATAAAAATAGCTACAAAACAGTTCAGGCAAAATACAATTAAGAAAAAGATTAAAGGAAGGTTCTTTGTTTTATGACAAAGAACAGTCCATCTGTCTACTTGCTAATAAGAGCCAAAATGCTTTCTATTCTTTATTTATGACAATAGTATCAATTTCCATGTCCTTGTTATTTTGACCTCATTAAAACCAAATGACTTCAGAGAAACTCTTCTGGAGACTTGCTATCTCAATCAAGAATCAAAACCGATGATTCCATGTGAGGCCTTCATGCCCTAAATTGCTACAACTCCCAGGAATTAGTGTGGTCATTTTTCTTTTTCTTCTTTCCATTCTGTTTTTGGGTGGCAGGAAGGTCTATGGGGCAGTGCTAGAAAAACTAAGATGTTTCCATGCTGAAGAAGTCACTGAGGAAAGACAAGAAGGAAAATGCCAAGTAAAATATGCTTGTGTTAATCCCTCCACTCTTTATAGAAGACAGGAAGGAATGAGCCACCAGAGAAACCTCAAGAGTGGAATTCACAGGGTAATGAAGAAGAGTAGAAGAACAAAAACTAGGAATCCAAGTTCAGAACTTACGGATGGATGGGTGCCTCTGCGATGATTAGGAAGGAGTTAGTAAGACATTACTTGCACACGGAGCCAGGTCAAGCCTGGCCAGGGGGATGGGCAGCTAGGAGGAGAGTAGTCTCTGAAAAATGATGGGAGGTGTAAGGTCCAGACACGAAAACATGAAGAGATGAACATGTAAGGGAGAAGGTGAGCAAAAAAACAGGATAAGTGCCCAGAACCATGGCTGCGAAAGTTACTAAGAAAATGAGTTACTTGTGAGCAAGAAGCGTACACAAAAAGAGAGCAAGGAAAACTGAGAAAGCAGTGAAAGTTTGCTTAAAGCTGACCATTCAGGGCACCCAGGTGGCTCAGTGGGTTAAAGCCTCTGCCTTTGGCTCAGGTCATGATCCCAGGGTCCTGGGACCGAGCCCCACATCAGGCTCTCTGCTCGGCGGGGAGCCTGCTTCCTCCTCTCTCTCTCTCTGCCTGCCTCTCTGCCTACTTGTGATCTCTGTCTGTCAAATAAATAAATAAATAAAATCTTAAAAAAAATAAAATCTGACCATCCATAAGCAAAAAAAAAAAAAAGAAAGAAAAAGAAAAAGGCCACTAGGCTTGCCATACAATTACTATACAGCTGCCACATGTCACACTGGTTCCTAAATTTGCGATAGATTTCTTTAATTTCCGTGCAAAAGCACATTCCATACACTAATTAAGTCTCCATGCCAGCACATTGGAAAAACATAGTAGCAGCATCTTGCTGGGTTTTTCTTCATCTGACAGGTGGCTTATTCCTGGATCTCTGAATGTTGGTGATACCAACCTTGGGGGAAGCCAAGTGTAGGAAACAGTCCAAACAATGTTTTCGTTTGGTGTCAGTTCAGCTTCCTACAAACAAAATTAAAGCAACATTTGGTTAGCAATTGGAAACACATATCAAAGGGAGGAAGCCTAACTCAAAACAGATTTTTCTAACCATCCTCAATATACGTGTGTAGAAAGAATGCATCTTTTATTTGTAGCTCTGTAAATGTCAGTGATTATAAACATGTGTATCACAGCTTGCCAGCAATTTGCTCTTGCCCTTGAATGACGAAACTCATACAAAATCCAGGGCAAAATGTGGAACTCCCTTTGGCTTCAGCATGAAATACAGAGATATGAATGGTAGTAACAGGAATGGCATGAAAATCCTAAGGATAACCCTTTGCAGGGAAGCATGCTGGTCTCTACAAATGCTTATCTTCTCCCACCAAACCTGAGACTACTTAAAGAATGCAAATAAAACTAAGTTTATTTGAGAGCAAAATTAATTTCCAATGACTGGTAAAAGAGAAATAATTTTTGGAAGAGGAGTTCAGAGGAAGGAAGGAAGTTCTGGGAAGATGGAGCGTTCTTTTTTTTTTTATTTTAAGATTTTATTTATTTATTTGAGAGAGAGAGAGAGAAGGAGGATGAGGAAGGAAGGAGGGAGAAGTAGACTCCCCACTGAGCAGGGAACCCATGTGGGGCTCAATCCTAGGACCCTGAGATCATGATCTGAGCCAAAGGCAACCGCTTAACCAACTGAGCCACCCAGGTGCCCCAGCTGGAGTGATCTGATATGTACTGTCCCTTTTTCCCTTTCAGCAACCTGCATGTGTCTTACATTTTGTTTCCCAAACAAGTACTAGATTTTAACCTAGAAGAAAAAAGGATTTATAAGTGTATATTCTAAAGTCCTTCATAACAAAAAAGTCCAGTTTAGCGTGTCTTAAAACATGTAAGACAAAATGAAAATGTTATGGTTAGAGATGTTTCTGAGTTAATATCAGTAAATAGAATGATTGCCTGTTAGTTTCTGTTTCACCAAACAAAATGTAGCTGCCAATTAAACCAGCTGCGAAAGTACTCCTTATGGAGTTACTCAAGAGAATCACAGAGTTGTTTTGTTTGCAGAAGTGATTTCCTTGGGTATTGTTTACTTTCTGGGGCTGGCGTGGGGGATGTTTGGGTTTCTTTACTGAGCCTTCCACACACACCCTATTGAATGCAGCACTCTCCCTGTGAGAATGTGAGAACGGCCACCCCCAAATCCTTCAGTGTCTTCAGGTCTAACTCAGCTCTTGGAGAGCCTTCCTCAACCTCTCACCCCTGCAGGACCCTCCCCTTTCCCTGTGTGCTTATCTTCAATGTTGTAGCACTTGATTACATGTTGTCTCATATGGTTATAAAATTCTTTGCTTTAAAAGCTCTCCTCTTCAACTAGGTGGTAAGATCCTTATGGATGGAGGTATCTTCCACACTTTCCCACATGTTACTCCAGAGTATGTTACACTGCATTCCACTGAAATGGAACCAGATATACAAGAAGTACTCAAATAAAAATGCTCTGTTCTCTACAAATCTCCAAGTGTATAACCAATATGCAGATTATGATGATATTTTCACACTAAGCATTTGATGAGGAAAGAAGAAAAAATATGCAGCATAAGGGAAAGGCTGTGCCAGGTTAGTGATTCTTTTTTTTTTTTTTTAAGATTTTTTTTTTTTTTTTTTTTAATTTGACAGAGAGATCACAAGCAGGCAGAGAGGCAGGCAGAGAGAGAGGAGGAAGCAGGCTCCCTGAGAGAGCAGAGAGCCCGATGCGGGGCTCGATCCCAGGACTCCGAGATCATGACCTGAGCCGAAGGCAGCAGCTTAACCCACTGAGCCACCCAGGCGCCCCCAGGTTAGTGATTCTGATAACGCAGGGGAGTGTTTCCACAAGAAAATAAAGGTAGAGTCAATGAGTAAACCTAAAGTGCTTAAACTATTTAACTGGGAACAGAGATGTGAATTGAAGGACAGAGATTTAGATGGCGGGGGATGCAATGGGCTGGAGGGGAATTTTTTTTAAAGAATTTATTTAGATTTCATGAAAATTGCAAGCTTCAAACAGGAGGATTCATCTTTCCCTCTTCTGGAAAACAATCCAGCACTTGATTGAAAACACTGGAGGCAAGACATAAACAAATAAATAAACAAGGAAATCTAGAGACCAAATTCTGAGGGTGTTTTTAATCAGAAAACAGAATCTTTAAGAAGAGTGGATTTTTAGCAATGTGGCAAACCAACCCTGTAGAGTCTCTGGTTTCTGCTAAAACCACATAAAATATGAGATAAGTATCTAAAGAGTATTTTCAAATATATAATCAAGTTTAAAATACAGGAAACTCTTTACTTGTCCAATACTGAGAATGAAATTAAAATCCAAACACTAAGGGAAACCTGGTGTTTCTAGGGGGCATAGGAACGGTTTTAGATCAAATATGGGAATTCTGACACCCACACAGGAAGAAGTGTTGCCTCCAGTCCATCTTAGGTGGAAGGAGAATCCAGTGAGATCCCTGGATGCACAGAAATTTTAAGAAATAAGTCAATAAATTAAAATAAACACCACTCTGGGACCACTGATACCACCAGGACCCATTAGCAAGCTAGCACAAAAATGCTGTGTGATATCACTTTCCCAGCCTAGAGTACTTCCACAGAATAAACACATACACATAAATATACAAATAAATGCTGCTGTAAAAAATCAACTCACTATTAAAAGCTACAGACGATATGAAAAAACAGGTCACAAAAGGGGGATAGGGAGCATTTCATGAAATATAAGTTTTCCCCCAAAGAACTCAAATTCATTGAAAAACCTAAAAGAGATTCCAGAACAAAAATGCTCTAAGTGATTAAAGAGAAAATTAAATGACCAGAATCTTTAAGAAAACTTTTTAAAAGCAAACAGAACAGTTTGAAAAAATGAATAAGGAAACCTTAAAAAATTCTCCAAATGAAAAACAAAGTATAAACTTTAACATAAGAAAAAAAAAAATCCAGTGAACAAAATACAACAGCTAAAGAGAGTGGGCAATTTGGAAGAGGACTCTGAGGAAATGGTACAAGATGGAACCCAAAGAGATAAAACGAGAGAAAATATGAAAGTGTGGTTATGAAATGGGAGACTACACACCTGAGATGCATCTCTAAATATAAAGCAGTAGGTCAATTGTTAACCTGAACAAAGAAAATACTCCTGACTGTCCCCAAAACCTGGGAACATAGAAGAAAAACAGCGTATATGTTGCATTCTTTCTTGACTAAAGATCAGACTCATTGCTTTAAATTTAGAGATTATTTTTTTAACCTGAAAATTTGTCTGTCCGGAGGTTGAAGAAAAACATATGAGTCATATATTTTCCCCACCTGCTCAATCATATATATTTTGATATAACTAATCTGCTGCTTAAAAATAAGTTTGGGTCAGACTAAGGTTTCTTAGGTAACAAAAAGCACAAAAAAAAGAAAAAATTAATAACTTTGTGGTCCATTAAAATCAAAAGTTATGCTCTTCAAAAGATGCCGTAAGTAAAATTAAAAGACGCCGTAAGTAAAATTAAAAGACCATTCACAAACTGGGAGGAAATATTTTCAAAACATACACTTAGAAAGGGTTAGAAAAGGACATGGCTATGAAGTATATAAAGAACTATTTCAATTCAATAATAAGAACATGAACAACTCGTTTTACTTTTTTTAAAGAGAGATTATTTATTTATTTGAGAGAAGGAGGAGGAAGGAACAGAGGGAGAGAAAGCCTAAGCAGGCTCCACACCCATCAAGGAGCCCGACATGGGACTAGATCTCATGACCCTGAGATCACAACCCTGAGCCAAAACCAAGAGTCAGACACTTAACTGACTGAGCTACCCAGGTGCCCCCGAACATTTTACTCATTTTAAAGATGAATAAAATATTTAAATAATTTACCGAATAATTTTTGCTTTAAATTTTTAACTGACAATACAAAGAGCTAGCAAAGATGCAGAGCAAATATAGTCTTCTACATTGCTGATGGGAAAACAAAATAGTATAACTATTTTGGAAAACGGCTTATTGGTTTCTTATAACATCCATAAGCCATCCCACACCTGAGAAGTTACAGTAATATCCCAGCAGCCCTACTCTTAATTTTGTTTACCTGAGAGCAATAAAAAAAAAATTGTATGTAAATGTTTGCAGCAATTTCATTTGTATTCATTAAAAATCAGAAACAACTAAAACATCCATCACTGGTGAATATATAAATGAACAGATACACTCATACAATGGAAGACACTAGGCAATATATTAAAAAATATTAACTATGGATATAGGCCACAACTTAGATGAATCTCAAAAGCATATGAAAGAAACCAAATGCAAAAAGCTACGTCTTCTATGATTCAGTTTTACAACATTCTCGAAAAGGTAAAGGGATAGAGATAGAAACCACAGCAGTTATTTCCAGGAGCTCAGGGTCATGGAAACGATTAAATAGAAAAGGACATGAGGAAATTTATTGGAGTGTTAGGGATTTTTTTACATCTTCACTGTCATAGCAATTACATGAGGGCAAATATTTGTCAAAACTCATCAAACAAAACACCAAGAGAATATAATTTATTCCTTAATGAAGTTAATATCTTTTTAAAATTAGTATATACTATGTTTTCTGGCTTTGTAAACACTCTGTAGAACTAAAATTTCCAGCACACATTAATTGAAGTTACACAGGTAAAGAACAGAGTGGGTGGGAAGGGATAGTATTCAAAGCATAATAGCTGAAATTCTCAGAAAATTAAATAATTTCTTCAGAGTAAAGAAGTACATTTAGTCAGAGCTGTATAAATAAAACAAACTGACACCAAAAAGTGTTATAACTAATAAATAAATTCAGTACAGTAGCAAGACAAAAAATAAATATGCCAAAATCTATTGCATTTCTAGACATAATAATGAACTACCAGAAAGAGAAGTTAAGAAAACAATCTCATTGACAACTGCATCAAAAGGAATAAAATACCTAGGAATAAATTTAAACAAGGAAGTAAAAGACCTGTACACTGAAAACTAAAGGATTAATGAAAGAAATTGAAGAAGACAAAAATAAATAGAAAGATATTCCATGTTCATGGGATAGAAGAATTCATATTGTTAAAATGTTCATATTACCCAAAGCAATCTATAGTTTCATTGAAATTTCAATATCATTTTTCACAGAAGTAGAACAAATAATCCCCAAATTTGCGTGAGACCACAAAAGACCCAATAGCAAAAGCAACTCTGAAAAAACACAAAGCTGGAGACATTACACTCCCTGACCTCAAACTACATTACAGAGCTATGGTAGTCAAAACAGTATGGTATTGGCATTAAAACCGACATGGAGATAAATGGAAAATGATAGAAAGCCCAGAAATAAAACCATGCATATATGGTCAGTTAAATTATTATTATTTAAGATTTGATTTATTTATTTGCCAAACAGAGAGAGAGTGAGAGAGAGAGCACAAGCAGGGGGAGTAAACATCAGAGTGAGAAGCAGGCTTCTCCTGGAGCAGAGAGCCAGATGGGGGACTCTATCCCAGGACCCTGGGATCATGACCTGAGCCAAAGGCAGATGCTTAACCCACTAAGCCATCCAGGCATCCCTAGTCAGTTAAATTATGACAAAGGAACTAAGAATCTACAATAGAGAAAAGAGAGTCTTAAAGAAAAGACATTTGGGAAAACTGAACAACTACATTCAAAAGACTGAAATTGGACCACTATCTTACATCCTATACAAAAATTAACTCAAAATGAATTAAAGGTTTGACTGTAAAACCTGAAACCATAAAACTTATAGAAGAAAATACAGGCAGTAAGCTCCTTCACATAGGTCTTGGTGATGTGTCTTTTTTTTTTTTAAATCTGACACCAAAAGCAAAAATAAATAAATGGTACTACATCAAACTGAAAAGCTTCTGTACAGCAAAGGAAACATCAATGAAATTAACTATGACAACCTACTGAATGGGAGAAAATATTTTCAAATCACATATCTGATATGATATCATATCTGATATATCCTAAGGGGTTAGTATCCAAAATAAATAAAGAATTTATACAATTCAACAGCAAAAGAAAAATATCTGATTAAAAAATGGTAAAGGATCTGAGTAGACATTCTTCCAAGGAAGACATCCAGATGGCCAACAGACACATGAAAAGATGTTCAACATCACTTATCATCAGGAAAATACAAATCAAAACCACAATAAGATATCTCCTTATACCTGTTAAAATGGTTGTCATCAAAAAGACAAATAAGAAGTGTGGTGAGGATGTAGAGGAAAGGGTACCCGTATACACTGTTGGTACAAACATAGACTGGTATAGCTATGAGGAAAACAGTATGGAGATTCCTCCAAAAAATTAAAAATAGAACTACTACATGATCTGGCAATTCTGCTTCTGGGCATTTATCCAAGAAAATAGAAATACTAATTCAAAAAGGCATCCGTACCCTCACTTTCACTGGGACGTTATTTACTATAGCCAGGATATGGACACACCTTAACTGTTTACCAATAGATGAATAAGTCTATTATATATGGTAATATATAATATAAATATATATGTACAGCATACACACAAAATGGAACATTAGTCATAAAAAAGAATGAAATATTGTCACACATCCATGTGACAACATGGATGGACCTTGAAGGCTTTATGCTAAGTGAAGTAAGTCAGGCAAAGACAGACAAATACTGTATGATCTCACTCTCCTGTGGAAACTAAAATTAAAAACAAAAAACACCAAGCTCATAGCTACAGAGAACAGACTGGTAGTTGCCAGAAAGGGAGTGGGGGGGTAGAAGGGTGAAATGGATGAAGAGGGTCAAAAAAGGGCAAACTTCCAATTATACAATATGTAAGTCATGAGAATGTAACGTACAGCATGGTGACTATAGCCAAAGATGCTCTCATATTGGAAAGTGGCTAAGAGAATAGATCTTAAAAGTTCTTATCAAAAGAAAAAAATTGTTTTGTAACTATGTAAGTTGGCAGATGGTAACCATAGTTATTGTGGTGGTCATTTCCCAATAAATACAACTACTGATTCAGAATGTTTGCTGTATACCTGAAACTAGTATAAGTCAATCATATCTCAGTTGGGGAAAAAAAAATAAAAAAGCTTGTAAAGCCAGCAGTAGAATGCCAAAAACTTCAGGAAGATTAGAATGTATACCGCAGACCCAGCAGGGCCTGGCCACCTGAAGGACCCATGTCCCTTCCAGGAGAGCCACAACTCGGCCCCTACCTGTAGGTCTAAATAAGAATGCGAGCCTGGACAAGAGCCAGATCTGATTTCCAAAATAAGCTGGAAGTTCATACTTTTATGTAAGATTTCTTATTCTTAAATACTGGACACCAGTTCAAAATTTTAAAATATACCTCAGGAACCAAGCAAAACATCTCTGTGGGCTAATTTCCAACAGCTCGTCACTATTTTGCGACCTCTACTATAAAGAACTGGATCAGAGGGCTCCTCCTGCCCAGTTTTTATGGCCCCTGAATTCCGAGAAAGAAAAGAAGTTGCATTCAAAGCTGCTTCTAATACTCAAGCCATCTGAAGTTAAATGTTCACTGCTATTCGGATGAAAAGCAGAAGTTGTAGAACTGATCAATTCGTGCCTTTGAAGATTACAGCAAATAAAATTGGCCGCCTGGCCTCCCAATAAGACCACGATTGGCAGAATCTATTTGCAGTTGATGTGGTTTGAAGCCGGTCCCGGGGAGCATGAGGCCATACCCAGTGATCCAGGGGGAGCATGAGACCTCACCAAGACACTTCTCTTTCCTCCCCCAGTCTCTCTGTCTTATTCTCTCTATAACCACATTCTCTCAGCTCCTCCCCCTCTTCTTCTGGTCACTGACCTGCACTCAGAAAGCTGACAGGTGTGGTAGGGGAAAACAGGGGTTGCTGAAAAAGTCATGGGAGCTTCAGTGGTAGCAGGCATCATCCTACTTATTATTAAAAAGCTGCCTACTCTTAACTATGCTTCTAGCCCTGCTATAAGCATTTTCCATCTGAAGCCTTAGAACAATCCTATGAAGTACTACAATTATGCTCCTTTGCAGATGAAGATGGGAGAGGTTATGCATTCAGTCAAGGCCATAAAAAGCAGAGCCAGGATCAAGAATCCAACCCCAATTGTCCCACCACAAAGCCCCAGAGCCCTGCTCTGAATCACTCCAGCTCCTACCTCCTGGTTGACATGATTTCACCCAGTTTTCTTTTCTTTGCCCACTGCAGCACCATTTAGTTTCCCCAACCCCAAAGAGAGTAAATGTGAAATAAGACCACGCATCTGTAGGACATATATTAACATTTTAAAGGGAGCTTTGGAATCTGCCTTGTCTTCATTATAATAAAAATAGAGTTTGTCCTTCATTAGGATAAAAATGAGCAGGTTCTGGGAAGGGCTCAGAGATGAGCTCATCTCCTCGATTTGCACTCTATTTTTACGGATATCAAGAGACTTGAAAAAGACCATTATTCTCTCACATACTGCTGTTTGATGATGAGTGGTGTTTTCCTCATATTTTAAATGAAAAAATGCACACGTGTGTGTGTGTGTGTGTGCATATGGGGGTACTAGGTCTATGTATGTGTGACAAATGAAGTATGTGTGTGGTATGTATGTGTGTGCTGTGTGTCTATGTGTGTGGCTGATGTTTTTGATGTGTGTGAGTGTGCTGTGTGTCGATGTATGTGTAGGTGTTTATGTATATATGTGCGCACATATGTGTGGTGTGTGTATTTGGTGTGTGTGAGTATGGGGTGTGTGTGTGTGTGTGTGTGTGTGTGTGTGTGTGTGTGACTTTCAAGGTACTATTCAGGGCCATCGATGCAGCCATGTGCTCAAAGATCCAGAGGTTAGATCATTAGCCCAGGCCACATCCATCTGCGTGTGTGTGTGTGTGTGTTTCCTGTAGATACACCATTTCTGTAAGTATAATCAGATGGTCCAACTGCAGGGGAATCAGCTGGCGACCTCATTATTGTGTATACTCCTGTGCTCCACTCCAGATCTCCAGCATCACTGTGTGGGCACAGGCCTAGGATCTGCACATTTGTTTAACAGGTGTCCCCGTCAAGATGAATACAATCCTATTCGAGATCCATGGCTACCGGCTGTGGTTAGATGTATGCATATCAGGTTCAGTTTATATGTATCCATATACTCATGATACAAGGGGAAATAATTAGGGCATAGCCCAATTTTCTCTTACTTTTCTTGCACTAAGTGGTAGAAAAAAAACCTTGGCCTTCCCTCTCACCATATACCCATGTACATACACACACATACACATACAGGTAAAACACTATCATGTTCTCAACTTCTAAATTGGTTTTCACTTTGACAAGCATATGAAGCCTTACCTGAGGGATGTTTAGATTCTTTTGTTGAGGTTTATGATCACATAGCATCACTTTGGACGTTCCCATTCTATATATGTGGCTGTGTACTGCCAATAGCTAAGGTTTTTCTTCCCACAAGTCAAAGAAACAGTGTCTGTCTTTTAAAATGTTTGAAATGGTTAATATATTTGAGGTCTCTTTGTTTGACTGGTGGGCCATTGTGGCTCTGAAATTGCACAGATAATCATTACTGATGTTGCTAATGAAGATTTTCCAAACCTAGGTGCTTTTGACCAAGCAGTCCTCTCCAGCAGGAGGTAGTTTAAGGTGTCAAACTGAAATTTCTGCCCCCTCCTTTCCCAAATACATCCATTTAAAAGATTTGAAAAGTTATACTGTTTAAACTATAAAATTCGCGGTGGCAAACCGCTTGCACACTGATAGGAATAAAGTGGTGAAAGAAAATCAAAGGTGAAACTGAGAAAGAGAATTAAAAATAAACTGCAAGCCTCACTCAGGACCTTTGTTTTCCTTTCCTTACAGTAATGAACCACTTCCTAAGGCGAGGTCCAAATGCCAAGTATGCAAGCATGGTCCTCAGGGACCCCTGCTCTATTTTGCTCCTGAAATATCGTTCTTGCCTTTTGTGCAGAAAGATCTCCTGCTCCCCACCTCTGCTCTCCTGCCTTGCTTCTGCCTTCTCGGGAACATTACCACAACATGACACATAGCAAGCTGGTGAAGGTGATCCATCCAAGAAGCATCGAGGGCCCAGATAAAAGCAGTGAGGATGGTGAACGGGAAGAGGTGAGGGATTCAGGAGATGCTGAAAAGGTAGACACACCAGGACATGATGATGAATGGGAGGTAGAGATCTGGGAAGATGGAGGGGGTCACAGATAACAAGCAAGTTTCTAATTTGATTTCCCAGACATTAGAGCTTGCAAAGTCCTATGACTCTGGGGAGCAAGCAGGTAAAATATATTAATAAAGAGGTTAGTAATTAAAACAGTAAAGATAAAAAATTCTTTTCTCTCTAGTTGATGTTTTTTTTTTTTTAAATTAAGATATATCTATAATCTCGTCCAACAACCATGGAAACTCAAGATTGGGAAGGAACCTACTTTCGTCTGATCCAACTACACCTCTAATTCTACCCTGACATTCTATTACCCTGAAGTTGCTGTAATGGTCCTGAGCTACATCAGTCCCTACTCCCTACATCTGTGTGCAGTGCTGTGGATTTAGAATCACTTGTTACCATTCCCTTTTATCTTTTTCAGGCTTCTCTCCTGAGATAACACAAGTGAGATGTGATTTGACACGTATCTTGTTAAGATGAACAATAGATAATTTGGATGCCAATCAACTGGAGATATGTCCACATTTTTCAAATCAGTCAAGTAATTGTCAAATCACTTCACTCTGCTTTTCAGATATAGCTCAAGCTAGGAGAATTTCCAGAGTTTTAAATTCTGAGTGTTTTTTAATGGTCTTTGGAAACTAAACCAAAATGAACTTGATCTTGAAAATGATATCTTCATTTAAGAAACTTTTATTGAGTTCCTTTTATACACAAATACATGTGCCTACATAAGAAGAAGAATAAAAAGAAGATTCTGGAAAGTCTCCTACAGGCTAGGAGAGGAGAAATGCACTATCAGTATGAGAGTTTGTCCTTCTATTAAAAACAAAATAGAAGTAGTAACAAACAACTGGGAAATAAGCTTTAAAATAATATGATTTGAAAGAGATCAAAATGGGCTAAATGCTTTGGAATAAATTTTATAAAATGTGTGCAATACCTACACACTTAGAACTATAAAACATTGCTGAGAAAAATCAAAGACCTGAATAAATGGAAAGATGTACCAGATACATGGATTGGAAGACAGATGTTAATATATCAATTGTCCCAAAACTCCTCTAAGATTTAATTCAGTCCAATCAAGATCCCAGCAGGCATTTCTGTGGAAATTAATGAACTAATTCTAAAGTTTATATAGAAATGTAAAGAACCCACACTGGCTAAAACAATTACAAAAAAAGAAGACCAAAATTAGAGGGTTTATAGTTTGATTTCAAGACTTAATATAAAGCTATAGTAATCAAGACAGTGTGAAATGTTAGCTTACAGATAGACATGTTGATCAGCAGAACAAAGCATCAAATAGAGAATATGAAAGAGATCCAAGTGATCTTTGTAGTCAAGTGATTTTTGACCAAGTTTCCAAGATAATCCAGTGGGAAAAGTATAGTCTTTTCAATAAATAGTTTTGAAACACTGGATATCCATTTTGGAAAAAAAATTAACTTTGACCCTTATCACAGACACAAATATTAACTATTAACTTGGTATACAGCAAAGAACTAAACATAACAACTAAAACTATAAAACTCCTAGAAGAAAAGAGGAGCGTGTCTTTACAACCTGAGGGTAAACAAAGATTTCTTAGATAAGACACAAATCTTTGGCTCTTCAAAAGACATGCTTAAGAAAATAACAAGACAAGCTTGACATTGGAAGAAAACATTTACTATTCACAGAATGTTTTTATGACAAAAGATTTATAACCAGAACATAAAAAGAGCTCTGACAATTCAATCATAAAAAATAAACAATCAAATAAAAATAGGCAAAGTATTTGAGTTGACACATCACAAAAAACATGAATGACCAAAAAGCTCATGAAAAGAAGTTCAACATCATTAAGTCATCAGGGAAGTATGAACTCAATTGGAAGATGCCACTACACATCACTTAGAATGGCTAAATTTAAAATTTAAAAAGGACAATTTCCAGATGTCTGTCAGTCCCTGAGAGTGGATACAGGAGCAAAGGCAGATTTGCAGAGAAGATGACTAAAGTAGTTGAACACAGGCTAAGTTTGAGGTGCCTGGAGCACATACAAATTGAGATATGCTCAAGAAGACAGAGGAGGAGCCTGAACTAAAAATAAAGATTTAGGAATAATTGATAGATGAATAAAGGTAAAGTCTTAAAGTGATGTGTAACTTCGGGTAAGACACAGACAAAACCATAGGGAATATCACCATTTAAGAGACAGGTGGAGAAAGAAAGGCCCAGGAGATAGAGTAAGAAGGAACCTGGAAAGGCAAGAAAAAAAATTTCAGGGACAATTCCTAGAAAGAGGGCACTGTCAACAGTGTCCAATACTGCAGACATGACAAGTAATATAAGGACTGATAAGAGTTTCTTGGCTTTTCATCTAAAAGGTTATTGCTGACTTTAACAAGTATGATTTCCCTAGCGGTAAGAACAAAATCAAAATGGCAGTGGAATAAGAATTCAGAGGAGATGAGAAAAGGCCAACTATTCTTGTTAGACCATTCTTGTTAAACCATTCTTCAACAATCTTAACTGGGAAGATAAGATAAAGTTAGAAGAGAAGTTGGGCAGAGAGAAGAGTTATTACAGATTTAAGAAAGTGCTCTTTTATCTTTTATTTTTTAAAAGATTTGTTTATTTATTTTAAAGAGAGGAAGAGAGTGGGAGTAGGCAGTGAGAGAGGGAGAGGAAGAGAATCTCAAGCAAATTTCCTGATGAACCCAAAGCCTGATGTGGGGCTCAGTCTCAAGAACCTGAGATCATGACCTAAGGTGAAATCAAAAGTCAGATGCTTAACTGACTGAGCCACCCAGCTGCCCCAAGAAAGTGCTCTTTTAAACACAAGAGAGAAAACAAGCAAGTTTTTATGCTTAGGAATGCAGTATGAGGACAAAGAAAGAGTTGAGAGGCAAAGACTAACGGTACATTGGAGAACGGTACATTGGAGAACAAGCTTCCTTAAGGGCTCGGGAAGATGTCGTGTGCAAAATCAGACACACTGGAAGTGAAAGAAGCGAATCGGTTTGAAGGTCATATAGCAAGGAGCTGAAGAACTTGTCCTAAGTGAATGTCCGTTAACTAATGAATGAGCGTGTGTCATCCCCTAGGGGACCACAGTGGATTGGGCAAGTGATAGTGATGATCCCAACATGCTCGCCTTCTGTCTGATTCCCACATGTTGTCTGGGGTATGTGAAGTTAAAAAACAAACACATTATACTTGAAGAACAAAAAAATTCCTTCTCTCCACATCTCTGCACAAGTCTTCTTGGAGGCACCTAGCTCCCTGTGGGAGTGAACATTGCAGAACAAAGGAGGCCTATAGAAGTCAATGCTCCCTGTGTCACACTACCCTGAGTGACCAGCAGCTTTCCCAAAGACAACCACTCCCACCACCTCATGTGGCTGATCAGTCCCCTTCCTTCCTCCTCACTCCCGCTTCCCCTGACCCACCCTACCAGAGACTTCTCAAGGCAGATCAATTCCACAGTCACACCGCATTGCACCCTGACAGGTATCTTCACTGACCGGCTCCTTCCTGTCTCTCTGCCTTGTCCTAGGATTCTCTCTCCTATCTTCTCCACTTGTTCCAACTCTGCCCTCCTTTGAAGCCTCCAAGTGCCCTAGGCCAAGCACTTCTATTGCATCTTACCTCCCCTAATTTGCTCCGCTACACACAGAAATGTTGGAGGTTAATGTTACACAGTATATGCCAAATAAAATAACAATTGCTAAGACTGTGCTGTCCACAAGTCATCTTTTCCAGCAATATCTTATTACTATTTTATGAAGCAGTTTGCTACCTAGCTATAATAAATTGCTCTATCATTGTAATTTTTAATTTGGAGCACCAGATCCAGGTAGATTAAAAAAACCCGTTTCCTTCAGCCATTATCAAAATACTCACTTGCTTTCATTATTTGAACATGGCACTAAGGCAAACAAATCACAGCTTTGAAAATGAGAAGCCAAAAAGATGACAATCCAGGAACTGGGAAAAAACATTTTGCTTCATAAATTCACACAACACAATAAAAATGGTCATTAATATAAACGCAATATCTAACATGGTATGTATGTTAGTTTTTCACTTAATCCATGTGATAAATGTACATCTCTACTGTACAGATAAGAAAAATGGGGTTTAGAAATTCACTTTCTCAAGTGCATACATTCAGTTGATAGCAGGACAAAAATTAAAATGAGCATTTTCTGATCTTTAACTCTTAATAAAAATGTAACTGCTTTTCTTCATAAGATCTTGCAGTGTGTTAGTTTCTAGGATATCTGCTAAGATATTCATTGGGTCTAATTTTCCAGTAAATGCATTATCAGATAAGAGCTTCAGAGTTGGAAAAAGGTATCTATTTCAACCTTATTGTTCTCTTACTTCATTTTGTGCCAAGCAAGACCACCTTCTTTAGACGGATTTTTCACGACCATGTTTAAAAAAAATTTCTGAGCTCTAATATCTATAGAAAACAAAGTACCTACTAAAAGAATAATTGTAGATTTAGAAGTGAATGTCTGAAGGGTTTTTGCTATGTCCTTATATAATTTTACAGTAACATTTTAAATTGTTGAGTCCATCCCATGAACATGGGAGCCATGGAAGATATAAGTACAATTGTACTTGTACAAGTAAGTACAAATACAATTGTTTTAAAAACAAGTTTACTGTGTATTGATACACAGCTCTGTGCTGTGGATCATATGCAAAGGAATTCCCTCAAGAATTCCAGGTAAACTGGAGCATGTGCATTTATTCTAGGGATTTGTTGTTGCTCAAAACCTATTTAGGATTTCTCCTTTAGCACTGCCTCAATTGAGGAAATTGTTTCCTTGGTGGATGTTTACATGCAGTGATTCAATTAATATTTTTTGCCTTCTCTGCAGGTCCTGCAGGTGGGAAATGCGATTTGATTTTGGAAACAACCGAAAACAAGTCAAAGTCAAGTTATTAAATAAGGTTTAAGTCCAAAGGGGCAATATTATTTTCTAACATGACTAGTTCTCTGGTGTGGCTATCAGATTTATTCAAGACAATTCCAAAAATCACTTTTTAAAAATACAAGCTGCTCGACTGATGAATGGATGAAGAAGATGTGGCATACACGCACAATGGAATATTACTCAGCCATCAGAAGGAATGAAATCTTGCCATATGCAACAACGTGGATGGAACTGGAATGTATTGTGCTAAGCAAAATATGTCAGTGTCAGTCACAGAAAGACAAATACACCATATGAATTCATTCATCTATGGAATTTAAGAAACAAAACAGATGAACATATGGGAGGGGAAGAAAAAGAGAAAAAGAGAGAGGGAAACAAACCATATGAGACTCTTAAAGATAGAGAGCAAACTGAGGGTTGATGGAGAGAGGTGTGTAGGGGAATAGGGATAAAGAAGGGCACTTGTGATGATGAGCACTGGGTATTGTACATAAGTATGAGTCACTGAATTATACTCCTGCAACCAACATTGCATTGTATGTTAACTAACTAGAATTTAAATAGAATTTGAAAAACATTAAAAAAATAATATAAAGTAAAATAAAATAAAAGTCAAACTACTCAGGAGTCCCTCAAACACCTGAACTTTTTCAGCTTGCAGCCTTTGCACAAACTTATAACTTCCCAAATAGGTTGACATGAATGACTTGTATGCCAGGAGATACTCCTGTCTTCCACCTGTGGGGCAGCCGGGCAAGACATGAGGCTTTCAGAGTCCTCAGGATGGTTACCTCAGACTGAACACAGCTTCATCTGTGGCTCCTCTTAAGATCTGATTCGGGCTGAGTCTGACAGCCTGCCCAACCCAGCCCAGAACCAGAGAGCCAGATGAGTGACATCCAGAACTCACAGCAACACTGCAGTGTGGTGTGGTCGGCAAGAGAATGTTCTAGCACATAGACATTACTGAGCAGCCAGTATACAGTACATGGCACGTCTGTTGGACAAGGGGTCATGGAGGTCCTGGAGGGGTGGTTTCTCTGTGGTTTCACTGAGCAGTGAGCATGGTGTCACAACCCAAAGGGAAGCCAGTCAGGAGCAAGAAGGAGGGGATGAGCTAAGTAGGAGTCCTAGAAGCAAAAGCCAGACTACAGCCCCAAACCTCTATCTTCAAAATATGGGGAAATTATTTCTCTGTGGAGGATGTGGGTTAATTCTTACAAACTGGCTGCATGGGATTAGTTATGTGATCTGTGAATTAGAGGATCACCATTATTTTTTAAACACGTGATATGAAAAGTCTGAGTTTGAAATATTTTTGTATTAGCAAAAGAAATGGATGATATTTGTCAGTGAAAACAGTGAAACGTCATTAGACTCTTTACTTTTGTTAGAAATTTTATAAGGAGCATACAAATAACTTCTTACCAATAGTAACTAATAAGAACCTGAAGATCATTCCAATCAAGTGGTCAATCACCCTAATTCAGTGGTTATTCGTAGCTTCACTCATGGTGGGGATAGCTAGATATGTTTATGTGATGGAATATAAAGTTGAAATACCACCTAATGACATAATCTAGTCCAAAATATATTTAATTTGAATCTATCAAGACTTAAGATATATTTTCCAGTTTCTAGAAAATGCAGGAGATAGAGGAACAAGATAAATGACACCACAGGAAGTAATTAAATTAGAGATTATGTTTTCCGTTTATTAGGTTTAAGTGTTTTTCATTAACATTTTTTAATGTTCTCTGTTAAGGCCCTGTACCTCTTTTGTAAGATTTATTCTAAAAATATTCTATACTTTATTAACATTATAAAACATACCTTGCTTAAAATTAAGTTTTCTATTCCTTGTTAGAGTAAGAAATAAAATTAAGATTTAGATCCCTGGGGGGGCGAGGGGGGGAGAAAAGCATTTATATATTGATTGGCTCCTGAGCTATATCTTCTCGGAATCTAAAGAGTCATCATCTAACTTGTTTTATTGATGCTCAATACTCAAAATTATTTTTTCCTATCTGAGACTTGAAGGCTTACCTTAGGAATTCTATTTCAATTCCAAGTTTACACATATATATACATTATGCTTGATGTGCTGAGTTTAGTTCCCCTTCCCTGCTATTTTTATTATTGTTTGCCCCTCTCCCCCTTGTCTTTCTCCAAAACATTGGCATATTATCTATTATTTAGACTTACTCATGAGCAACTATGTATCCGCTCACTTTTTCTTCTAAAGGGTTTATTTTGTTTCCTAGATTTTTGAGAATGAGAATGTACCAGCACTCATTTTCCCTGAAGTGGGGATTTATCATACCCTAAAAGCATCTTCTTCCAATCAACCCCACTTACCACCTCTCTGTGACCTATGTCCTGAGCCAGGCAGAAGAATTCCTTAACAGGATCCTGCATGATAATGTGCCTAACTCACAGAATCCTAGCTTGCAAAGCATGTACTTTAGATTGTAACAGAAAACAGGCTAGTTTACCCTGCCTCTGACATGACTCCAAACATCTGAAATGTTGGAACGTGGTTCTTTTATGCTGAAACATTACACAATCCCCAGAGTGCAGAACTGCTGTGGTCCCACTACTGATATGTTCGGGATTGGGGCAGAGGGATAGCAAGTTCCATAATAAAGTTTCTTATCTGGGTGGGGGGAAGGGGGCGCAGGGGGAGAAACAGGCACCGGAAGGACATCATTCAAACTAGGCATCTTCCATCCTGAAAATGATGAAAGAAGACATTGCAAGGGATTTTTAAATCCCTCCTACAGCTCCCAGAGCACCCCTCATCACCAAAGTTTTACAAATCACCTTTTTATGGTCTCTGGAGTAAATCCCTTTCATCTAAAGTTTGGAACCTTAGGATCAGAAGAAGGAGTGGTCTTGATCCTGACATGGAAATCAGAATTCTCTGGATTAAATGCCTTAAGAGAAGGTTCTCTTCCCTTTTCTGAAGTCTGAATTCTAGAGCAGGCTTTTCTCAGAAGGTAACTGCAATATCTATGAGTTTGGAATAAATATTTACAGGATCATGAAAAGATGAATTCCATGCAACCCACTACCACCACTCAAATATAAAGATATGAATACAAAAATGCATGCCCTTTAGTCTCCAGGGTAGATGGGGAAGAGAATGGAAGAGATCATTCCTGGAGCGTGCAAACAATATTGACCCCTCACCACTTCCCTCATATCTTCCAACAGTCAGGCAACACACAGCACACACCGTGTCCCAAACACTGGCTGGGTACTGGGACACTAAGTGCCCTTGAACTTCTCCTGGGGGCAGCCCTCTTTTTCCCCTTCTATTTCTCTCTTTTCTGACATTTAAAAATCTGCAGAGAAAGACGCAGATTCACCAGGAGAAAGGAACTCAGAGCAGACATTGGTTTTTCCAACAGAAACAAAACAGACCTGAGGTAGATGCCAGGAAGGAGGCCTACCCAGAAAGGTATGGCAGAACCTGGTTTTGCCACTGTCTGGGTTGGTCACTTGGATGTCACTTGGATGCTCGGGACCTCGTTTTTCCCACCTATAAAATGAGGGTTGGGATAAATGATCCCTAAAACACCTTTGAACCTTAAGGAGACTTCCCATGTCTAGCACTGCATATCCTAAGGAAGCCACACATGGTGCGATCATTCCACACACACACACACACACACACACACACACACACACACACACATATGTCTCAGTCTCTCATCCTGATTGTATATTTAAAGTTCTCCCGTGATGGCAGGGATGCTGGTGCAGATATAGCAAGATTTCTTTCCTTTGGGGTAGGATTTGTTCTTGCACTCCTTTTGCACGGGGTACTGCAGTGTAGTCCGCTGCCTTTACAAAGCGCAGGCTACTAGGGGAAATCTCATTCACAGATGTAAGCTCTCCTCTCCGTTGTAGAGAGGGTAAGTGGCTGAAGAGAATACCACCAGCCCCCTTCGGTGAAGTGCCTAAAATGCCCAAAGGGCACGTTGTGCTTTTCTGGCAAGATGTCAGTGCCGGCTTCTTAGGGCTAGGCACCCCAGCGCTCCCCTTTCCAGGGGTGCAAGGTTGCCCTTGCCCAGAAGGCCGGCCGTGCACCATTACAGCTCTGCGGTCACTTGGGGTGCGGGTGCCCAGCGGGCACTGAGACCCCCTTCGCTGCTCTCCCAAACCTACGCAGGAGAGCGCTGCCCTCTAGCGACCAAAATGGGAGATGCAGCGCGGCCTGAGCCTCAGAGAGCGCTGAGGCTGCTGGTACCTGCCAAGGCTGAGGTTGTGGCTGGTCCTTGCGGAGGGCGCCTGTGACGGGGAAAGACCCGAGACTCTCCCAGTGCATGGGCTCTGGGATGGTTTGTGATTTTCCTTTAGGGCCAGGACGGATTGAGAAAAACACGGGTAGATAAATAAACAAGTTGTATGACGGGTAAGTGATAGACAAACCGAAAGGTAGATGGATGACATATGATAGATGATTCGATACCCCTTTGCCAGAACTTTCTACATGTCAGACACAGGCTAAAGGCTTTCTCCCATTATTTCATTTGCGTCTTTCCGGATTCTTAGGAATGGCTAATTACCTCTTGCTCCTATTTGCCAAATGAGAGAACTGAGGCCTTACACAGGTAAATAACTTGCACGTTGGCAATCTTCCTCAGAGCTAGGAAGCGGCGGAGTGGGTCTCAATCTACAGCCCCAGACCCCACGGTTGTCTCTTGGCTCTCTCCTTGCAGAAGGGATGTGCGCCCCCAAGCCCCAGGTGGCCAGTGTACCGCGTCCCTCGCCTCTCCCTCGCCACTACAGTCCTGGCACGCTGACATCACACTCGTCCTGCACCCCCCTCTCACTCATCAAACATCCCCAGGACCTCCTGGGCAGTGCGCTTGAGGCAGAGTGTCCCCGACTTGGAAGCCCGCCTAGGGAGCAAAGAGGGGTCCCCTCCCGCGGGGGCTGAAGCGTTTCTAGGAGGAACATTGTTCTTGCCACGTTTGGCAAGGGGTCTCACTAACATGCAAGGGGAAACTCAGTCCCGAGATTTTAAGATTCCCGATAAGTTTCAATTTTTTTTTTTTCCTTTAACCCTTAACTGAGCGCCGACGATGCACCCGGCGCTGTTTGACGCTGCAGCAGGGAACTGGGAGTCCAATGCGGGAGGACAGACCGGTGGATAAATGACATTCGGGACGGCCTTGCTTGGCACGTCCCGCGACCACCCACCGCCCCAGGAGGAGGCAGAGAAAGGGCAGGTTCACTAGCCCGAAGGGTCTCCAGCACATTACAGAAATCTAAGTCCATCCACCTGCCCCTCCTAATGACTCCACCTTGGCTATCTCCCTGAGCCCGCACCCCCAGGGAGTGCAATTTCAGTGACCTCACGGCGGGGGGGGGGGGGTTCTTGATGACATCCTACTCTCTCCCCACATGTCCTAACTGCCTCGGTGTGTCACCCAGCCGCTAGCTGAGCCACCCTGCGCCCCCCATCCCTGGCCCGCGTGCGGGTGATGGGACGGACCCCTCCCACGAGGGCGTCGGCGCGGGGCTGGCGTAGGGCCTGCGTCAGCTGCAGCCCGCCGGCGATTGGGGCGCGCTCGCCTCCTTGGCTTGGGGGCTAATTATAAAGTGGCTCCAGCAGCCACCAGCCCCGGGACAGCGAGGCCAGTCGAGGCAGGCGCTCTGAGCCCTGCAGAAGCAGAGGACTGCGACGGTGAGGCCCCTGTCTGCCCGCGCACCCGGTCGCTTCGCCCCGACGCCCGCCCGGCTCACACCTGCCTTCTTCTCTCCCTTGCAGAGCAGTGCTTGGGACCCGCTGTCTCCGACCAGCCTGCGCCATCCGATCGCTGTCAACGTGAGTGAAGTTGTCCAAATTGCGCCTTTGCTGCGTGCGTTTGGGGCCGTCCGCCTGCTCGGGGTTTTTTTTGTTTTGTTTTGTTTTTGTTTTTTATTATTATTATTTTTCCCCCTCCGGCGTTTCATTCATTGCATGGGGTGCCCCAACTTTCTTCTGGTCCCTGTTTGTGACCCGGGTGAAAGCCCTCCCCTCCGCAAGGCTCCCGTTCTCTCTTGCATTTGGTCTTCGCATTCGGGTATTCTCTCCAGAATCCTTCTGAGGCAGTAGAAGTCCAGAAAGAGAGCCGAGCTCCCGGGCATCCCGTGTTCGGGGTGGCAGTGTCAACCTGGAAACCGCGAGGCGATCTGCCTCTGGGCTTCCAGGAGCGGCGTCGGCCAGGCGGACAGGGTCCCAGGAAAGAGCATCCCTGAGACTTCTTGCTCAACAACCCCCAGCTGGGACTGTCCCGGCGAGAGGTCCCTCGGAGGGACCCGCTTTGCGGCCAGCACACTCGGAGTTCACATCCCTTTCTCCCTGCAGCCCATGGCGCCGTTCCTGAGACTCTGCACTTGGCTGCTGGCGCTCGGCCCGGGGCTCCTGGCGACCGTGAGGGCGGAATGCAGCCAGGACTGCGCGACGTGCAGCTACCGCCTGGCGCGCCCGACTGACATCAACCCCCTGGTGAGTGCAGCCGGGGTGGGTGGGCTGGTGGCGGAGTCAGTCCGCACACAGCCCGGCCTGAGGCCGCAGGGCGCACCGCCTGGACTAACATCGATCCCGCCGCCGCGGCGACGATCTCTAGTGACGCAAGTGTCCGACTGTTCCCGGAACGCCGACGAAAGTCCCGCTCTAGCTCTCAGCTTTGGGACCCGCCACCATCTAGGGACGGGTGAGGGCGGCAGTATTGCCACACAAACCAAGTTCGTTTTAACCCTGGGAACGTAGGAGCCCGGAGATATGCTCTCTTTGGCATCTTGGAGAGCACTAGGTTGTCGCCTCACCTGTCCCAAGGAAGATGCTCTATCACCCCAGTTCCTAACATATCCCACCAAGGGCCCCTTCCACACAATCCTTCCTCCCATCTTTCCTGCAAATAATGTCATTTTTATTAGTGACATTTCGTTATCTTTCTTTGGATTTCATTTCTCTAGCCCTTTCATGCTCAGATCCTTCAAGCCCTTCCCCTCACCTTTGGACAGGAGAGAGCAAAGGATTGGGATCCGGAAAGGGGGGGGGGGGGGGGGGAGGAGCAGTAGACCGGAGAGAAAGAGATCAGCACCTCTTACAGGCAAGTGACACTGGAATTCAACTTCTGTCTTATCTTGGATGGACTTTTGTAATAGCAACTAAGACAACAATTTAATTTCGCTATGAAATAGGCACAGGAGAGATGGCCAGGTCCAAAGAGGTGACAACAATGAAAAGATAAACTACATGACCTGAGATGGGGGTGAGAGGAGGGAAAGCTGAGAACAAAAAGAATACTCATTCTGATCGGAGTCCTGCTCTTAAATCACCCCTGAATCAGAATCAGAATCTCTGAATTTGGGACCCCAGGAAGCTTCATTTTAACTCACTCCTCCAACAATTCCTTTGCACTGTCTTCTCAATTTGTTGAAATTGTGTGATGACTTAAAAGGGTCAATGGAGAATAATGTATTAATCCAAGGAGTTAAGCTCCTCATTTGAGCCTTTGAAGAAATTTTGTGATGTAGATGCGTAAAATGGGGACGAAAATTAAGGAAAGAATTCCACAAAAGCCAAAGCATACATTCCAGGTTAAATGTTTGCTTGTTTCATTTGAGTTACCTGATCTAACTTCATTCCATTTGTGCAGGTATTAACATGGCCCTAAAGAGAAGACAAACAATAGGGTTTTATATTTAAAGTATGGTGATGAAATGTTGCAACTTAAATAGGGGTAACAATCCCCTTCATCTCTCTTTTGTCTTTCTGATTTGTTTAACTGGCTATCTTTTTATTGGGGCTTACATGTAGGGCTGTTATTTTCTCTGTGACTAAAGGCTTTGTTAATGACTATGTTGCTGGTACTATAGCAGTTCTGGAATTTCAGCTCAGACGCAGAAGACATGAGAAATGAGGCCGCCTAACTAAAACTATGTAGAATGAATGTAACGAATATTGACCCTCTACCACCTGAAAGACACCTAAGCTTAGTTCTCTGGTGGATGAAAAGCTAAGCAGGCAAGCCATGATTGATGTCCAAATTGAATTTGCTTTCTGATATGATCTTGACCACAGAACACAGAGTGTGGTAAATACTATCAAAAAAATGCTTAGACTTATACAGGAGCTTATAAGTTAACTTGACTTGTTTAGTTTTATTCTGGTTATTTGCCATTATTTCTTTTTGAAGGAATCCCAACATTAAAAAGCCTTCTGGTAATAGTACACAAAATATTCAATGGTAGTTTTTGGCAAGGAAATCATTTACATTTCATTTTAGAATGTAAATGTTATTGACACCTGAAGATCTCACATTTTTAATGATGTTTTTATTTTTTTGGATATCAAGAATAACATGGGATCATTTTAACTGCATCACTGCATCATCTTTAGATGTTTATACATGCATACATTTAATTTTCTTAGACACAAAGCTTAAATAATTATTAAGAACTGGTACCCTAAGGAGTTTTGTTGTGCTCATAAATTGCTTTCTTGCATTGGGAAAATATTATGTGTGTATCTTATATAAATTAATATACCAATATATTTTTAAATATCAAGAAAGGACCTCATTTTTCTAAGTCAAGTGTCTGTAACTTGCATTCTATAAGTATACTTCAAGTGACTATCAAAGAAGCCTGAAATGCCCAGAAATGTTATATAAACTTTATAAATACTCATGTAATATTAGTTTTCTTTTTATCATACCCAAGTGATCTGTCAAATAGAAGAGAATCTTAACAAGATTATTAGAACATACAGCCTAAATTCTACAATGATTAGAATTTAATTGTTATATAATAAAAAGAAGAAATTATATACAGATCATTTCTCATTCCCATTTTGTCAAATAATATGATTTCCATTGGGAAAAGTTAAAAACACTTTTGTACACCAATAACTAAATGTTAAGAAACATGAATAATATGTGAACATTTGCATATGATAATTTCATATCAGAGCTCATCATTACAAACATTTAGTTCAAGGTGATTAAATCTGTTTTAATCTGTTTTCAATCAAAGGAAGGAGCAAAGCATCTCTATATTCAGCAAATCAGTACATCATAATCCAAATAATTCACAGGACTTAAACTGAGTTTTAGAATGTCTTTCTTTTCCCATTTATTTTGAAATTGTTGCTTTTCTTTAAAGAATGGAAGTGTTTGCAAGAACACTCGATGCCATTCCAGGTAGAATAGTAACATAAGAAAGTAAACAAACCTTATATTATTAATATTGACTGTATCAGTAAGACAAGAAGATAAAAGAGATCTGGGGATGATATCCCTAATTAGATAAAGAGAAATTTCTCCTTCTTGGTTAGTAAAGGTTCAATCAAAATGCGATCAACAGTGGAAAATTATCCAGTGAAATTAGATGGCGCCTGCAGCCAATCTAGGTTAAAACTAGGTGGAAAAAGTCTTTTACAATATTGAAATGGCACGGCAGATACAATCTGTTAAAATTCAAAGAAAAAATCCTAACTTGATTCAATTAATTACCCACAGTGATTCCATTTTCCTTTGATTTGCCTGTTCCCTATATTGAAAAGTTGTACTAAGAAAATGGTAATTACTTTATCATATGAGACTTTCCATATCACAGCACACATGCTGCGGTTCACAAAAACGTGCTTACCTAATGAAATCAGAAAAGCCTCTTGCTATCACTAAATGGAGTTCTTTTCCCAGGCTTGCACCCTGGAATGTGAAGGGAAGCTGCCCTCTCTCAAAACCTGGGAAACCTGCAGGGAGCTCCTGCAGCTGTCCAAGCTGGAGCTTCCCCAGGATGGCGCCACCGCCCTCAGAGAGAGCAGCAAGCCCGAGGAGAGCCATGTGCTGGCCAAAAAGTACGGGGGCTTCATGAAAAGGTATGGCGGCTTCATGAAGAAGATGGACGAGCTTTATCCTCAGGAGCAGGAAGAAGAGGCCAATGGAGGGGAAATCCTAGCCAAGAGATATGGGGGCTTCATGAAGAAGGACGCGGAGGAGGAGGACGCCCTGGCCAACTCCTCAGACCTGCTCAAAGAGCTTCTGGGAACCGGGGAGAACCGAGAAAGCGGCCCCCACTCAGAGTTTGGTGAGGATGAAGAAGTGAGCAAGAGATACGGGGGCTTCATGAGAGCCTTAAAGAGGAGCCCGCAACTGGAAGAAGAAGCCAAAGAGCTTCAGAAGCGGTACGGGGGCTTCATGAGGAGAGTCGGTCGCCCAGAGTGGTGGATGGACTACCAGAAGAGATACGGGGGCTTCCTCAAGCGCTTTGCTGACTCCCTGCCTTCTGACGAAGAAGGGGAAAGCTACTCCAAAGAAGTTCCTGAGATGGAGAAAAGATATGGAGGATTTATGAGATTTTAACCCCTTGGCAGTCAGCGACGCCAGGCCCCAGCAAGCCTTCCTCTCCCCCTCCCCTCCACCCCCGCCCTGCCCCGGCTCAATCGTGTCTTATTATCCAGCATTGCTTGCATTGTAGAGTTGCCTTTATTGTCTGGATAACTAACTATACAACCTGAAGGCGCTCCCTTCAGGTTCTGTGTTCTCTTGACGGTGTTTATGCTCAGTATTGGTCTACTGCAGCTGTGTCGTTTTCATGCTACAATCGCTATTGTTCCCTTGTCCTTTATTTTTGACAAAACCCCAATAAATGCTTAACTGTAAATAGAGACAATAAACCCATTACCCCAGCTGCATGACATTCTTGTAAGTTTCTTCTTCTCCGAGGCCCTCGCTGGCTTTCCTGTTCCCACGGTCAATCCTAAAGTTGAAGATACTGAAGCCCTCTGCTCTGGGCAGAATCATCACTGGCCTCCTTCACTTCCAACCGCTGAGGCTGTAAAAGCATTTTTCATTTAATTCCTTATATGTAAAGTCCTAGATGAGTGAACACTTTGAGCAAAGTACAGTGTATTTCCACTCTTCTTTCTGGAAATCAGATACAGGAAGAAAAACTAAAGCCTAATAGAGAAACTGTCTATGCCCTCATACAGAAGGAAATCTGTACTTACATCCAGAGGTACATGTCTGTTTTCTTCAGCAAAGTTATTTTACAAGTTAGGAAGAAACGAAAGATAATTTAGCCCCATTTCACAAATGCAGATGAAGCCCAGAGAGGTGAAATTGTGAACCAAGGTTGCCCAGCAGTTGAAGGATAGAAATAGAATGAAGACCCCAAACTTCTTCTTGTTCCTGAGCAATGTCCTTTATACTCCCACTCCCAGTCTCTCACTCAGATCACTACCAAGAATTAGAAGAACTCGGGACCGTATCTTGTTCACTAGTGTATATCCTTACACCACCATGAATGGTGGGTTCTCCAGTATCTGACAAACGGACATATGAGTGAATAAAAGAATGAAGGAATTTGGTGATCAGATTACTAGAAAAGATATTATAGATGTTTTAGAAAGCAAATTATCACACAAAGACGCTTATGGCTACTTCATATTAATTAAACCATTTAGGGCAACATTCAGGAACAACCACCAAAAAAGTAACATGTCCTCCTTTTTTCTAATTGAAACCACCTGCAGCTAAACTCCCAACCACTAGGTCATTTCTCCAGAACCCTCCACTATTCTCTCTTTTGGTGTGCTTCCCCCAAAATTCAGAGTTTAGCAACTCAGAAAAATAGAGGAAGGGTCTTTGTCCTGCAGTCCAGCAGTGTGCAAGCCTGTGTGTTCCTTTCTGATGAGGCAGCTCCGCTGTCCTGGGCAGTCTGTCCCACTAAGTCCAGCCCTACTGGGGTTCCCGGGACACCAAACATGGCTCTGCACTATTAGAAGACTCTTCTCCTCCTGATCTGTGCAAGAGGTATGAGTCAGTACCCCGCAGAGCCACACCACAGACTATCTTCCTGATCCCTGGCAAACTAACTTTTTCTTCCAGGTGCGAGCCTTCTCCTTTTGACCTAGAATTGGGAGTAATGGAAGTGTTTGAAGCAAATCAGGAGAAAGGTGATAAAGAGCAGCTGGGTCTGGGAAACCAGTGTCGTGAGCAATAAGGAGTGGTAAGTCTGTAGCACTCTGGAGGTACTAGGTCTCCACTCAGCCTTAGCCAATTGTTTCCCTGGGAAATGCCAGTACCATATTGCCAAGCTTTTCCAAAGAAACCTAAAACCCAGATTTTTGTAGTAATAGCCCAAGTTTTTAATTTGGGTCATTAATTCCATTTAAAACAGTGTGGACCAAATAAAACCCATCTGCAGGTCAGATTGGAGAGACATGGGGCTAGTCTTTTGAGAAAAAAAAAGTCATTTAATTCTCTCCCCTAGAGCAAAGGATTCCCAAAGCTTGGAAACAGGAATCCAACCTACGTGCTAGAGATGGCAAGAGTAAAATGTCCTTCTCCCTCCATGGTAAGAAAATAACATAGTTATTGTAATAATACAATGTGTATCCACACACATAAACACTTTTTTGAGAAAACACTTTTTTGAGAAAAACACTTTTTTTGAGAAAAATCACAATTTTCACAATCAACTGAACACAGTATTTTTCAAATAAAGAACAGTTCTTTAAGTAGGGGCCCCTTCTTTTGCATTTTGGGGTAGCTGTGTAGATCAGACTAAAAATCTCAGAGTAGTTAACAGGCCTGTCGCCTCTTTTGCCACCTGTCACCTTGGCTAAGGGGCCAGCAATGCCTGGGGCGGGACAGTATCACTCACTCTTGTATTTCTTCCCTCTCCTCATGCCTAGTGAAATATGAAGAATCTAGAGCATGTGCTACAAATGGTTAGGGAGGAAGAGAACAGAGAAGAAGAATAGGGAAACAGGAAAAGAAGAAAGAAAAAGGAAAAGGTGGTCAGCCGCGAGGACACCTTCTCTCTGGCTGCCTAGCATGAAAGATCAAATGAAGCTGAGAGCCTCACAGTAAGTATCACAGTTGTCCAGGAAATATGACTCGAGGGTGCTCTACAGGTCTTCTTGTGTACCCAAATATCTCTCACATTGTCTGGTCTGCCGTCTGAAATCCATCATTAGAATTTTGTGCCTTTAACCCTTAAAGGGTTTGATTTTCAAGAATGTCCTAATTAAGGATGCCTGGGTCGCTCAGCGGGTTAAGCATCTGCCTTCGGCTGAGGTCAGGATCCCAGGTTCCTTGCTCAGTGGGGAGCGTGCTTCTCCCTCTCCCTCAGCCTGATGCTTCCCTTGCTTGCATTCGCTCTCTCTTTCTCTGCCAAATAAATAAAGATCTTTTAAAAAAAAAAAAATGTCCTAATTAGATTCCCAGCAGCCTCTGCCTGAGTCATGAGGGATGCATTTTAAATGCAGAGAACTGTGGATGGTGAACTAATAACTCAGAAAACTGTGACTGTCGACTTCAATGTGCGCTCAGCACAGGTGTTCAGGGGTCCGGAAACATGGGAGGGACTAGGGTTAGAACTATTATAGGACAAGGATTTGGGGTTAGCTAGGCTGATTGCACCAGGAGTTCAAGGGGCGAAACTCTCCAAGCCCTTAGCGTGAAGGAGCACACTCCCTGCAGAGGGCGCTGCTGCTCCATCGTCACCTTTCCTAGCGCTCAGCTTTCCCCCCATCCCCTGCTCCACCCCTCTCCCCTGCACCTCCCTCTGCTCACTCCAGAGGCACCGATTCCACCTGAAGCCTAGTCCTGGTCTGGGTTCCTTCTGAGAGTTGATAGTTCTAGGAACTCTGTGCATCAACTCTGACCAGGCTGCCTGGGTGGAAATTCCAGCTAGCTGTGTGATCTGAAGCTCTTTCCTCATTAGGTGGTTGGGATAACTCCCAGTTCTTACAGAGAGATATTGGGCTTTTCCCTACCCCACCCTGCCTCATCCTGGGCTTCTCAGGAATAAGGTGCTCTGTCAGAACTGTCTGGGATGGGGAACTCTCTGTGAGCTTTGGTCTGGGGGCAGCCTGAGAAAACCCAACAACTGTGTTTTCTCTTCTGAGGTTTGTGTCTCACGGAGCAGGAAGGATTGCAATGGCCCTTAATACTCATCTTCACTTTCTCAATCTTCTACTACAAACAGGGAAAACCTGTGTAATGAGAAAGTTACCCCAAAATCAAAGGCATGAAGAAACTGAGTCTTGAGCTACAGAGGTTTCTTCTTCCTTTTCTTCTTTTTAAAGAATTTTTATTTATTTGACAGAGAGAGAGCACAAGTAGGCAGAGTAGCAGGGAGAGGGAGAGGGAGAAGCAGATTCCCTGTTGACCAAGGACCTCCCCGCCTCCCTCCCATACTGGGCTGGATCCCAGGAGCCTGAGATCATGACCTGAGCCAAAGGCAGTTGTTTAACCAACTGAGCTATCCAGGGGCCCCCAGAGGTTTCTTCATAAGAGAAGGTGAAGGAGAAGCATACAGCTTTGAATGCTTTGAAACTATGACTACTGTGAATATTTACAGGCTTTTTTCTGGAAGTATACCTAAGCACCCCAGGTGAATCATTTCATTCATTCAATAAATAATACAGTTGACTACATTAAAATTGGTGGAAAAGCATCCCAGACTGAGCGAACAATGAGTGCAATGTCCCAGAATGGGAACACGTGCAGAACTGGAGGAATAGGACTTATGAGACCTTCAGGGCTCTGGATTTTAGTAGACTGCATTCAACAGAAAACAATTCGTGTTTGAGAGTAGGTAAATGGCAAGATAAGCTGATGTGTTTCAATCTTCCTTGCTGCCAAGTAAAACAACTTTGTTCACTCCCCATTTTCCTGAGAGAAGAACGTACCAATTACATCAATTATATCCATCATCCATTTTTGTCATCCTTTGGCACCCTTCAAAGCATCCTGGTTTATTGGGGTGGAGGGGGGAGCAGTTATATAAACTTTCATGTTTTATGATGAAAATACAATGAAGAGATTTTCTTAATCATTTTCTATACCAAAAAACAGCACTTGCAAAGTTCACTCATTGCTTAGAGAGTGGAAAGCAAAAAACAAAGCATACAGTTATCTTAGTGACCAGGAATGCCTGTCTCTGCATAGAAGGGAGTACCACAATCACTCAGCAGAAGAAACCTGGCAATAACAGGCATACCCATGTCACATGCTTATGATTTTTCTCTTAGGTTTTTTTTTTTTTTTTTTATCAAGTATAACATATCTACAGAGAAGTCTGCATTATCACAAGAGCACGTCTCCCTGAATTGCTAGGAAGCAAACACACTGGTTAAAGAATGGGCTGGTCGGGCAGCAGCTTTAGGTGAATTGGGAGTGGGTAGAACTTGCACAGTGAGCCAACTCTTCCCTTTTCATTGCTAAAGTTATTCACTGAGTAAATTTTATGGAGCATATCCTGCACTATTTTAGGTCCAGGGGGTGCAGAAAACAAAAGCCCAGCCCACTTTCCGCTTTCTCAAACGTACGTTATACTAGACAGAATGAAACACTAACCAGCAAATAAAAAAGGTAATTTCAGCTAGTTTTAAGTGCTCTACTTGTCTTCCAAAGAAAATTCAAACAAATGCAGAACTATACAGTGTTACAGCAAACTTCCCCTTTCATCTCCCATACCTTCCACAGAAGTAACTATTAAAATTTGGTGTTTATCTGAAATATATATTTTTTTTCATTAATGAACACACACACATGCCTGCATGGATATGCAGTTTTATTTTCATTGTCAACATGAATAGAATAATTCTGTACGTATCATTTTCTGTCACCTTTGTTTTTCACCTAACATACCTTGGCAATATTTCTACATCAACATGTAAGTCTGCCTGATGCTTTCAACTAGTGCATGGTTAATGTGTAAGATGTGTGCTTTGCTTTTTAAAAACAATTCTCTTGGCAGTTTTTTCAGATTACCAACAGTGCTGCCATAAACATCCTAATAAATATATAGGTATTACATTACATGTGCTATCCTGTATAAAAAGTGTGTGTGTGTGTGTGTGTGTGTGTGTGTGTGTGAGTAGCATTAATAGTTGTCAAGCAAAGTACCACACAATCCCAGGGGAAGACTCCAAACACTTCTGCCCATTGTATCTTGTTATCAGAGTCACCAAGGAAAACACAGTACAGTCAAGCATTGGATGGACCAATGTTTCACCCACATGGAGAAGAGACGGGGCAAGATCAGCTTCAATACTGGGCATTTGGTCCCCCAATGACCAGCAGGTCTCTATCCATGGTCAATATAGGAATATTCATCTACCTGCACCCCTCTTGTGTGGCATTGGAAGGAACCCCATCTTCTCCCTGCAAAAGGACAGATACTGCAGTGGGGTTGGCCAGGTGTCATATCATACATACCACACTTTAAGCAGAGACAAAAGAGCACACAAGTAGATAATCTTCCCACACAAGTAGATAATCTTCCAAAAGGATGCGTGGGTTCTTTATCTCTTGATAAGGAAGTACAGGTCAAGGCTCATTCTTTTTTTTTTTTTTAAGATTTTATTTATTTATTTGACAGACTGAGATCACAAGTAGGCAGAGAGGGAGGCAGAGAGAGAGGAGGAAGCAGGCTCCCCACCAAGCAGAGAGCCCGATGCGGGACTGGATACCAGGACCCTGAGATCATGACCCAAGTTGAAGGCAGAGGCCCAACCCACTGAGCCACCCAGGCGCCCCTCAAGGCTCATTCTTATACAGACTGCTTATGAGACTGCCTTTCTTACCAGTTCTGTACATTCCAACTGTTACATAGAATGACCTCCTAAAAGTAAAATTGCTGGGTCAAATTATATGCATATCTAATATTTATGGTTATTGATACATAGCTTCCAAAAATATCATACTAATTTATATTCCCATCTAATATATATCTATATTTATATCAATCTATCTCTATATCTACTTAACTCTTTGGTGGTTTGTCTTTTTCTGAATTTATTTCTAGGTAACCTTTTGACAGATTATACTCAATAATCCTTTTTTTGTAAATATTGAATTATGTAATTAAGAAGTTCAAGTTTTCCATCATGTGTATCTTAAGCTGTAAATGTAATGCCTCAAATTATGAGTCTCTTGGAAAAGCTTTGGAATTACACTTTCTCAGAACTCTAGAAATCATATAATTGTGTTCTGAATGGGACCATTACTCCAAGGAAGAAACAAGTCTGTCTGCTGATGGTAGCTTTAATGTGATACCATTCTTTGCAAAATAAAGCACAAAAAAATGCAGAAGCTTTTGCAAGTTGGAATACATCACACGGCAACTCTTTTATCCCCAAATAATCTCACAAAACAAGCAATTAGTTACTAATCCATGCATTCAATTATTGACCTATACAGCTTTCCAAAACTGTAGCACAGCCTAGTAATGGCTACCACAGCAAAGAAAATATATAGGACTTTGAACAGAAGAATACTGAGTCATAGAAGGAAGGGCTGAAATAATGGGTTCCATAGAAGGAAGTCCAGGCCAAAATGTCTTGATATGATTAAGAATCTCTAAATTAAAACCTGACATCCACCTTGAAGTAGCTTGGGAAGATTGGCCCCATTGAGCACCTTTTGTACCTGAAGGTCTTCAAGTGAAATCAAAACTAAATTTTATATGACTGGATCCTTGCTACACAGGGTCTTAGAAGATATTCTAGGGGGGGGAAATAACTTTTATAGAATTTTATCAGAATTTAAAGCCACTAAAACAAAACACTTCACTTAAGATCAATCGACCATTATAAATCAATTGCACTAGAAAGCCAGTTGCTGATTTATCCTATTACTAATGACTTCCAAGGGTTCACTTCTTTACTCCTCCCTGCTTAGTGTCCCCAGACTTGTCATGTTTTTTCATTATAGCTCTCACAAGACACTCTTTTTTTTTGACTGTTTGGTTTATTTTTTCCTTCACAGTACATGTTTCATTTTATAATTATTTGGTTAATTTATGTGATTGATTTCTGTCTCAACAAGCAGAAAAGTAGAAACCACCTCCAATTTACTCGTCATAGGCATTCAATAAAACAGCATTATGAGATCACACTCCCATCTGAACTCATAGCAAAGATATGTAAATTGTTTTAATTTTAAAAACATGACTATGCTCAGAAAAAGGTGAACCTGACTGGGTGATACACAGGAGGATATATATGGTAATGAGCACTGGTTATTATATAAGACTGATGAGTCAGTCTTATTCAGTCTTATACAGATCTGTACCCCTGAAACAAATAATACATCATATGCTAATTTAAAAAAAGAAAAAGGAAAAGAAAAAGATCAACTACACGTAGCTTAGGTTACAGATAGAAACACACTGTGCTGAGCAGGAGCTGAAATGATGGTTTCCTGGGCTGTGAGCCTAAGACTAGTGGAAGTGGCCCTCTACTTTACTTTTCATGATAACTGAGACCAGAGAGCAAAATATGAGTGCCAGGTCCATTGCCAAAGACCTCAAATAGGGGCAGGTCTTGCCGATCTATTGAAAAAGGCTGAAAAATGTTAAGAATGCTGACCAGGACTCTGGTTTCTTGGGATGATAGGAAAAAGTAGACACAGTTAAAAAACCAGTATCTGGGCAAAGCCACCTGTCAGTTTAGCCACTAGATTTGCAATATGATTAACTTCATCATGGGGAAGTGTCTCCAAATCTCCAACATAAATTCAATTTCTGAACCAAAACTGATAAGTAAGAATGGGGAAAGAGAGAGAGAGATAGAGAGAAATACTCCCATTTTATACAAATGGCACTATAAAATTCTAAAATAGGTAAGGAAAAATAACTTCAAGAAAAGCCAGCAAATGTAACAACTTCACTCGTGATGAAATGCAAATATTAAGATCATTTGAAAAGAAAGTTTAAAATAAGTATTACAATATTTTCAAGGAAATAAAGGCAGGAAGGAAAAGGAAAAGAAAATCAAGAAACTATGAAATTAAAATGTTTAGCAGTAAATGAGGTATATCGTTATTTAGAAAAAACTAATTAAGCAAGATAAATTCTAGACAAGACACAGTTCACAACTGCATTAACTTACAGAAAGCTAATAATGAAATCACCCACAAAAAAAGCATTTTTTTAAAGATTTTATTTATTTGACAGAGATCACAAGCTGGCAGAGAGGCAGGCAGAGAGAGAGGAGGAAGCAGGCTCCCCACCGAGCAGAAAGCCCCATGTGGGGCTCAATCCCAGCACCCTGGGATCACGACCTGAGCCAAAGGCAGAGGCTTTAGCCCACTGAGCCACCCAGGCGCCCCACAAAAAAGCATTTTTAATTGAAAAAGTATTTAAGTGACAAGAATAGATCGAATAGCTTCAATAGTATCTTTTAGAAGTTCCAAAAATCGAGACTATGAAAAAGGACAGAGAAAAAAATCCAGTAACCCTCACATCCACTCGAATGGCTACCATAAAAAAGATGGCCAATAACAAATGTTTTCAAGGATGTGGAAAGGTTGGAACCCTCATACATTGCTGGGAAACAGTTTGGCAATTACTCAAAAAGTTAAACATATAGTTGCCATATGTCACTGCTAAGTATATATATATATATATATATATATATATATATATATATATATATACACACAGACATATTCCTTACTGAAGGAATATGTCTGCCCACAAAACTTTCACACAAATGTTCATAGCAACACTATTCATAATAGTCAAAAAATAGAAACAACCCAATACCTATCAGCAGATGAATGGATAAGTAAAATGTGGTACACCCATACAATGAAATATTATTCAACCATAAAAGAGGGGAAATATAGAAATGTGTTACAACCTGGATGAAAGTTGCAAACACTAGACATACTGAAAGCAGCAAGACACTGAATGTTACATATTTATAATTCCATTTATATTAAATATCCAGAATCCATAGGGGCAGAAAATAGATTAGTGTTTGCCAGGGATTGTGGGAGAAGGTGAATGGGGATTGACTGCTCATAGTTCTGAGGTTTCTTTGGGGAATAATAAAAGTGTTATGGAATCATACGTAGTGATGGTAGCCAGAGGAATGTTGAAAGAGAAAACCAAAGTTGATGGCATCACAATTCCAGACTGCAAGCTCTATTACAAAGCTGTCATCAAGACGGTATGCTACTGGCACAAAAACAGACACATAGATCAATGGAACACAATAGAGAGCCCAGAAATGGGCCCTCAACTCTATGGTCAACTAATTTTTGACAAAGCAGGAAAGAATGTCCAATGGAAAAAAGACAATCTCTCCAACAAATGATGTTGGGAAAACTGGACAGCCACGTGAAGAAGAATGAAACTGGACCATTTCCTTACACCATACACAAAAATAACTTAAAATGGATGAAAGACCTCAATCCACCAAATCCTTGAGGAGAACACAGGCAGCAACCTCAGCCACAGCAACTTCTTCCTAGAGATATCACCAAAGGCAAGGGAAGCAAGGGCAAAAATGAACTATCGGGACTTCATCAAGATAAGAAGCTTTTGCACAGCAAAGGAAACAGTCAACAAAACCTAAAGACAACTGACAGAATGGAAGAAGATATTCACAACTGACATATCAGATAACGAGCTTGTATCAAAATCTATAAAGATTTAACACCCAAACTCAACACCCAAAGAACAAATAATCCAATCAAGAAATGGGCAGAAGACATGAACAGACATTTCTGCAAGGAAGACATCCAAATGGCCAACAGACACATGAAAAAGTGCTCAACAATCTCAGCATCAGGGAAATATAAACCAAAACCACAGTGAGATACCATCTCACACCAGTCAGAATGGCTAAAATTAACAAGTCAGGAAATGATAGTTGTTGGTGAGGATGCAGAAAAAGGAGAACCCTCCTACACTGTTGGTGAGAATGCAAGCTGGTGCCGCCACTCTGGAAAACAGTATGGAACTTCCTCAAAAAGTTGAAAATAGAGCTACCCTATAACCCAGCAATTACTCTACTGGGTATTTACCCTAAAGACACAAATGTAGGGATCTGAAGGGGCACATGCACCCGAATGTTTATAGCAGCAATGTGCACAATAGCCAAACTATGGAAAGAACCTAGATGTCCATCAACAGATGAATGGAACACTATGGAATAATATTCAATGGAATACTATGCAGCCATCAAAAAACTCAAAACTTGCCATTTGCAAGAACGTGGATGGAACTGGAGGGTATTATGCTAAGTGAAATCAGTCAATCAGAGAAAGACAATCATCATATGATCTCTCTGTTATGAGGAATTTGAGAGACAAGGTGGGGGGTCATGGGGAGTAGGGAGGGAAAAATGGAATAAGATGGGATCAGGAGGGAGACAAACCATAAGAGACTCCTAATCTCACGAAACAAACTGAGGGTTGCTGGGGAGTGAGAGGGAAGGGATAGGGTGGCTGGGTTATCGACATTGGGTAGGGTATGTGCTATGGTGAGTGCTGTGAAATGTGTAAGCCTGATGATTCACAGACCTGTACCCCTGGGGCAAATAATACATTGTATGTTAATTTTTAAAAAAGGAAAGCAATGAAAAGGAAAAAAAAACAATTTGGCAACATATTAAGAACAACTTTATTGTATATTTTCAAAAAGTGAATTTTATAACATGTCAATTATATCTCAGTAAGTTTGTAATTTAAAAATACAATATCTACAAATTTTATGAGATTGAAGAAGGGCTTTGTCTAAAGATAGAAAACATGAAAAGGGTGTCAAGCAGTTTACATAAAAGTAAATACATATGGGGCGCCTGGGTGGCTCAGTGGGTTAAGCCACTGCTTTCGGCTCAGGTCATGATCCCAGGTCCTGGGTTCGGGCCCCGCATCGGGCTTTCTGCTCGGCAGGGAGCCTGCTTCCTCCTCTCTCTCTGCCTGCCTCTCTGCCTACTTGTGATTTCTCTCTGTCAAATAAATAAATAAAATCTTTAAAAAAAAAAAAAAGTAAATACATATTTAGCTGCATGATAGTGAAATTTAAAGCATCACTAGCAAAGAGAAATCTAAAAACCTGCCAGAGGTAAAAGAAAAATTACTTATAAAGGAATAATAGACAGACTGAAGGTCTTATGTTGGCATTACATGTGAATACATTAGAAACTGTCTTTTATTTTTTTTTTTGAAAGCAAAATCTGCCTTTATTATATAGAGTCCTTACTGTCCAGCACAGTGAAGGCCTGAGTTTCAGGGAATTTATTAGTTATTTATTGCTGTGTAATAAATTGTACCAAAATATTCATTGATTATCTCATAGATTCTTTTTTTTGAGGGGGGATGCATATACTTTAATAGATCCTGTTTTCATTTCTTTTGGATATACACCCAGAACTTTGATTGCTAGATTATATGGTGGTTCTACTTTTAATTTTTTTTTATTTCTTTTCAGCGTAACAGTATTCATTGTTTTTGCACCACACCCAGTGCTCCATGCAATCCGTGCCCTCTGTAATACCCACCACCTGGTTCCCCCAACCTCCCACCCCCACCCCTTCAAAACCCTCAGATTGTTTTTCAGAGTCCATAGTCTCTCATGTTTCACCTCCCCTTCCAATTTCCCTCAACTCCCTTCTCCTCTCCATCTCCCCTTGTCCTCCATGCCATTTGTTATGCTCCACAAATAAGTGAAACCATACAACAATAATTGACTCTCTCTGCTTGACTTATTTCACCCAGCATAATCTCTTCCAGTCCCATCCATGTTGCTACAAAAGTTGGGTATTCAGAAACTGTCTTTTAAAAATGAAGGCCAATTGGGGGAGAGGTGAAGGGATTCAAGCCAAAATCCTATATTTAATTAGTATTTAAGACTGTAACATTGAGACATTTGGAATAGCACAGACATTAGGAACACATAACTCTTTCTGAAAGATATGCCAAAGGATACACTTCAGCAAGAAGAATAATGAATACAGAAGGAAAGGGTAAACTGAAATAACACCGAGACTCTTGAATCTTAATATTAATTGTATTGACTACTTCAAAAACTAAATTTGTATTTTTGAAGTGAAATAAAAATTCTGGATAAAAATAACTAGGAAGAAAAGAGGCAGAAAATTCAGTGGGTAAATCGTGATAGAATCAAAACTGTTTTCAAAAATAGTAGGAAAGGAAAACAAGGTAGTCAATTCTTTTTATAGGGCTAGAAAAAATTATAACAGTGTTATTGGTGTATAATTGATATAAAGTAAATTGTACATATTTAAAGTGGAAATTCTTATGAGTTTGAAATATGTATACAAATGTGAAACTATCATCACAATCAAAATAATAAACCTAATCTTGCCTTTTAAAAGTCTTCCACTGCCACTTTGTGATTCATCCTTTCCTTTCCATACAGAATATACCTAATATATTCTATTTCATCTAGCTCCTTTCACTAAGCATAGTTATTTTGAGATTCATCAATGGTGTCACATACATCAATAGTTCATTCCTTTTTTTTATTTCTTTCTATGGATAGACAAGTTTGCTTCTCCATTCACCTAATGATGATTTTTCATTATTCCCAATTTGATGCTATTAAAAATAAAGCTATCACAGGCATTCATTTACAAGTCTTTGTGTGAGCATGTGCTTTCATTTCTCTTAGATAAATACCTAGAAGAAAAATGACTGGGTGGTATGGGAGATGTGTATATACCTTTTTAGTGAACATAAAACTTTTTTGCAAATTCTTTTCAAAGTAGTTATATCATCCTTTTTTTAGTTCTATTAGCTTTTTTCATTTTTTTGTGGATTTCTTTGGATTTTCTATATGAACAATGATGTCATCTGTAAATAAAGATACTTTGGGCTCTTCCTTCCAAATCTGTATACATGTTATTTCAAATTTCTTGCTCTTTTGAGTTGGCCAGAACCCACAATAAATGGTAATAGCAAACATCCTTACTTTCACTTATATCTTAGAGGGAAAGCATTTAGTTTTTCAGCATTAAATATGATGTTAACTATAGGTTTTTCATGGTTGTATTTTATAATATTGAGGTTTCCTTGTAGTCCTAATTTTCTGAAAGTTTCTAAGAGAGATGAGTGTTTTATTTTGTCGAAATCATTTACATTCTCTTCTAAGAATGTTTTATCTACATCTCACACATTTTGATGTTCTGTTGTCTTATTCCATTCAAAATTCTTCTAATTTTCTCTTTGTTTTTTTTTTCCTTTGACCCACTTATATTTAGAGGCATATTATATAGTTTTCAGAAGGTATACTTGGGGATTTTTCAGATATCACTTTGTTACTGACTGCTAATTTAATTCCACTGGGATCAGAGAACATACTTTATATGATCTAAAACTCTTATGTTACCCAAGACTTATCTAACAGCCAAAAATAAAATCTATCTTGGTAAATACTTTGTGTATTTTACACTTGTGGAGTAAAATGTCTCAAATATCATGCAGATCAGTTGATTGATAGAGTTGTCAAGTTTATAGCCATACATTTCTGTTTCCTTATTCTATCAGTTAATGAGTAGACTACTGAATTTCTGACTGTAACTGTAGACTTCTCTACTTCCCCTTGCAGTTCTATTGGATTTTATATCAGGTATTTTTGAAGCTCTGTTATTAAGTATATAAGCATTTAGGGCTGTTATATTCTCTTTTTTTATTTTAAAGATTTTGTTTATTTATTTGACAAAGATCACAAGTAGGCAGAAAGGGAGAGGGGGAAGCAGGCTCCCTGCTGAGCAGAGAGCCTGGTGTGGGGCTTGATCACAGGATTCTGAGATCATGACCTGAGCCAAAGGCAGAGGCTTAACCCACTGAGCCACTCAGGCACCCCTGTTATATTCTCTTGATTGATTCCTTTAGCATCATGAAATAACCCTCTTTATTCCTTGCTAATAACCCTCCTAATTCCTTTATTACTTTTTCAGATTTTTAAATATAGAAACTATAGCTTTTTACAAACCACTAAAATTGTATATCTTTTCCCATCCTTTTATTTTTAGCCTACTTATATCTTCATATTTAAAGGGTTTTTCTTACAGTTGGGTCTTGCTTTCCTTTATCCAATGTATATAATACTGCTTTTTAACTGGGATGTTTAGGCAATTTCATTTAATGTGATTCTTTATATGAATGAATTTATATATGCCACATTGCCAGTTGTTGAATAGTTATATCTCCTTTATTCCATTTTTCCTCTCTCACTGCTTACTTTTAGATTAACTGAGTATTTTTAATTACCTTATTTTATTTCCTTTGTTGTTTTATTAGCTCATCTATGTTTTATTCCTAGTAGTTGGATCTACCTTCAAGTAATATTATACCATATCAGGTATAGAATGTATTTCTTACAATAATAAACTTTCATTACCTCTCTCCTAGCCTTAATGTTATTATCGTATATTTTACTTCAACATATGATATGATATAAACCCTATAATTCATTATTACTATTGGTGCTTCACTGTATCAATTACCTCGTAAAGAAAATAAGAAAGGAAAAATGTTTATTTCCATAACATGTATTCTTTTGTGTAGAGTCAGATTGCCATGTGGCATCATTTTCTTTTGGTGTGCAGGACTTCTATGATTGATTTACATTTTTTTCTAGTACTTGTATGGTGGTAATGAATTCTTTTACCTTTGGTATGTCTGAAAAAGTACTTTGCCTTTGTTTTTGAAAGATATTTTCACTAGGTGTAGAACTCTAGTTTGATGTTTTGGGGTTTTTTTAGGATTTTATTTATTTATTTGACAGAGATCACAACTAGGCAGAGAGGCAGATGGGGGGTGGGGCGGGAAGCAGGCTCCCCACTGAGCAGAGAGCCCGATGCTGGGCTCCATCCCAGGAACCTGGGATCATGACCTGAGCAGATGGCATAGGCTTAACCCACTGAGCCACCCAGGTGCCCCAGGTTTCTTTTTTCTTTATGTATTTGAAGAATATTACTTCACTGTCTCTATGAGTATGTGCTTCTTACAGTCAGTATGCTGTCATCCCTCTTTTGTTCCTTTGTATATAAGATGGCATTTTTCCCCTCTGGCTTCTTCTTCCTTTTTTTTTTTTTTTAACATATAATGTATTATTAGCCCCAGGGGTACAGGTCTGTGAATCGCCAGGTTTACACACTTTACAGCACTCACCAGAGCACATCCCCTCCCCAATGTCCATAACCCAACCACCCTCTCCCTAATCCCCTTCCCCCAGTAACCCTCAGTTTGTTTTGTGACATTAAGAGTCTCTTTTGGTTTGTTTCCCTCCCGATCCCATCTTGTTTCATTTATTCTTTTCCTACCCCCCAAGACTCCCATGTTGCTTCTCCACTTCCTCATATCAGGGAGATCATATGATAGTTGTCTTTCTCTGATTGACTTATTTCACTGAGCATAATACCCTCTAGTTCCATCCACGTCATTGCAAATGGCAAGATTTCATTTCTTTTGATGGCTGTATAGTATTTCATTATATATATATATATATATATGTATATATATATATATATATATATATACCACCTCTTCTTTATCCATTCATCTCTTGATGGACATCTAGCATCTAGGTTCTTTCCATAGTTTGGCTGTTGTGGACATTGCTGCTATAAACATTTGAGTGCACGTGACTTTTCGGATACCTACATTTGTATCTTTAGGGTAAATACCCAGTAGTGCAATTGCTGGGTCGTAGGGTAGCTCTATTTTCAGCTTTTTGAGGAAAATCCATGCTGTTTTCCAGAGTGGTTGCACCAGCTTGCATTCCCACCAACAGTGTAGGAGGGTTACCCTTTCTCTTCATCCTCGCCAGCAGCTGTCATTGCCTGGTTTGTTAACCTTAGCCATTCTGACTGGTGTGAGGTGGTATCTCATTGTGGTTTTGATTTGTATTTCCCTGATGCTGAGGGATGTGGAGCATTTTTTCATGTGTCTGTAGGCCATCTGGATGTCTTTGCAGAAATGTCTGTCATGTCTTCTGCCCATTTCTTGATTGGATTATTTGTTCTTTGGGTGTTGAGTTTGCTAAGTTCTTTATAGATTTTGGATACTATCCCATTATCTGATATGTTGTTTGCAAATATCTTCTCCCATTCTGTCAGTTGTCTTTCAGTTTTGTTGACTGTTTCCTTTGCTGTGCAAAAGCTCTTGATCTTGATGAAGTCCCAATAGTTCACTTTTGCCCTTGCTTCCCTTGCCTTTGGTGATGTCTCTAGGAAGAAGTTGCTGTGGCTGAGTCAAAGAGGTTGCTGCCTGTGTTCTCCTCAAGGATTTGGATGGATTCCTTTCTCACATTGAGGTCCTTCATCCATTTTGATTCTATTTTCATGTGTGGTGTAAGAAAATGGTCCAGTTTCATTTTTCTGCATGTGGCTGTCCAATTTTCCCAACATTATTTGTTGAAGACACTGTCTTTATTCCATTGGACATTCTTTCCTGCTTTGTCAAAGATTAGTTGACCATAGAGTTGAGGGTCTATTTCTGGGCTCTCTATTGTGTTCCATTGATCTATGTATCTGTTTTTGTGCCCTCTGTCTTCTTTTAAGAATTTTTCTCTACAACTAGTTTACAGTAATTTGATTATGATATGCTTTTGGTATATTTTTATTCATTTTTCTTGTGATTGGGGCTTGCTGCACTCATTGAACCCATGGGTTTGTAGTTTTCACAAGATTTGGATGATTTTTGGCCAATACATCTTCAAATATTTTATTTTACCCCTACCCTCTTCCTTTGGAGATTCCAAATACAGATACATTTTCCTTTTTGAAGTTGTCTCACAGCTCACTGATTTTTGTTAATTTTCTTTTCAGGACTTTTATCTCTATGCTAAGCACTGTTAAGCACTTTACCTATATTACCTCATTTTCTCTCACAGCAAACATATTAATTGGCTAATACTATCACCTCATTTAGAGGAGTAAAAGTTAGGTAACTTTTACCAAATTACAAAGTTAGTCACTGGAGTACCAGCATTCTAACCTAAGCAATCCACTTCTAGGGTTTGTGATTATGCCTTTCCATAGCAAAAAGAACACAAGTAGGCATAGCTGTGTGAATCAACTACTTCTTTCATTTGTTTGCCTCAGAGACACATCACTCAACACATCTTAGAAGTGAAATCTGGCCACAATCCATAAGCACGCTTTCCGGGGCTCTTGTATACATGTACTGCTCTTCCTAAAGCATCCAAGTTGTCTAATGCTACATGGAATCAACCATGAGCCCCAAGCCTTCCCTAGAGCACAACCTCAGGTGTTAACCCAGGTCCCAGGAAGAGCTGAAAGGACAACTGGAACTTGACTCAGTCCATTAACCAATCCATCAAGAAGTCAAATCTTGGGCGCCTGGGTGGCTCAGTGGGTTAAGCCTCTGCCTTCGGCCCAGGTCATGATCTCAGGGTCCTGGGATCGAGTCCTGCATCGGGCTCTCTGCGCAGCAGGGAGCCTGTTTTCCCCCCTCTCTCTGCCTGCCTCTCTGCCTACTTGTGATCTCTATCTCTGTCAAAAAAAAAAAAAAAAAAAAAGAAGTCAACTCTAGACCTTCCTTCTAGTTCATTAAAACTGGAAATTCAGTATTAAAAGATGTGAGGTTTGGGGCTCTTGGCGGCTCAGTTGGTTGAGCAACCAACTCTTGTTTTTGGCTCAGGTCATGATCTCGGGGTTGTGGGATCAAGCCCTGCATCAGGCTCTGGGTTCAGCAGGGAGTCTGCTTGAGAGTCCCTCCCTTTCTCTGTGCTCCTCCCTGGGCTTGCATGTCCTCTCTCTCTCTTTCAAGTCAAAAAATAAATCTTAAAAAAAAAAAAAGATGTGAGGTTTGTACATTACAACCCATATCCCAGTCTCTCACTTCTTATGAGAGGTTTTAACATTTTTCCAACTTTAAAAGCTCAGAAAGGAATTACTGTCCAGCATAAGGAAGTGATAAGCACTAAAATGATCTCAAAATGTATGGGAGAGAGTTAAATATGAGCCACAGCATAGACCAAATAAAGACTTGTTAACATAATAGCACTGAAAATATGTTTCCAAAAGTGGGAATTTGTGGTAGGAGGTAAAAATTCTTAAAAGAAAAGCCAATGTTGTCTGGACTTTGGTCTACTCAGGTGCATCTTGCCCAGAAGTTATCTCTTTCACCCAATCAGGGTAGGAAATGAATAAAACCATATAACCTAAGGAAGGCAGTTAGCGTCATCAACCAAGGAAGAACCTGGAATATAGGAATAAAGACTGCTGATCAAACCAGAGACAGTTTGAACAGATTAGTCAAGAGAGAATCAAGGTAGTTAAGATTATTCATTTCTTTATCAGATTTATTAAGCATCTTCTAGGCTGTGCCTGATTGAAAAGGTCTTCAAACTGGCAGTACTAGGTAAGAAAACCAAAATCAATCACCAGATACAGAAGGGGGGCTGGTGACTACAGGAGGGCCAGAAGTTGGGAATTGAGGCAAAACAAACTGTACCAAAATTCAGAAGTCATTGTGTTAAAACACTCAAGCTTCACCTGAACTGATGGCCACAGTTTACCTCTCTGAAAGTGGCCAGATTTTGTTATAGACTTGTGAGTGTCTGGTAAATAGCCTCTGTACTGGGTATTTTCCATTTTCCCTCCATCTTCTCCACTTTGCTCTGTATACCCAGGAAGCATAGATGAAATCAATGTGTTGCATTGCTCTCTGGCTTCCCATTGGGTTTCACTGAGTAGAAGAACTAGGGGACTAGAAAGTAAGTGCTGGATTATTTATACCTCCAGCTTCCTCCCTGCAGGGTTGCACAGGCTAACTGGGCCCCTAGATTAAAGGTTTCAGATTTAAGAGAACAGGGGCACCTGGGTGGCTCAGTGGGTTAAGCCTCTGCCTTCAGCTCAGGTCATGATCTCAGGGTCTTGGGATCGAGCCCCGAATCAGGCTCTCTGCTCAGCAGGGAGCCTGCTTCCCCCCCACTCTCTCTGCCTACTTTTGATCTCTCTTTCTCTGACAAATAAATAAATTGGAAAAAAAAAAACAGATTTAAGAGGACAGCCCATCTTCATACAGCTTCTCTGACTTTAACTCTGGTAATGCACTCCTTTGTTCCTCTAGACCTAAGGTGGCAAAGTCATCTGCTGTTTTCATACAGTTGGTATTGTACTCTCCCTTGTGATTTTCTCAAGACCTACCCACACTTCTGTAAATACACTCTATTCAGCTCCACTTGAATTATCCTAATTTGAGTGTTTACTGCTGGGGCTATAAACATACAGTTACTGAGACCCAGCAAACAATGATGAGATCTCTAATACACAAAAATAAATTATTAATTAAATTAAATTAAATTAAAAAGTGACATAATATACTGAGAGAAAAAGAAAATAAAGAGAAAGAAAAGAAAAAAGAAATTCTTGAGATTAGAGGAAAAGAAAAGACAGTAGGAAACCAGTAACCATGATGGGGCTAGCACCTGCAGTCAGTCCAGATTATTCTGTAAGATTAACCGTTTACATAGCCACACTGCTCAAGAATCTAGAAAAATGTAACTGGTGAGATCACTGTGGCATCAGAGGGGATGTGAAATTCTTCAGTTGCCCAGAATTGTGACCAATACATTGTGCTTAGAGGGAACAAGGCCACTCATCTGAAATCTACTCTGAGTCTATCGTTCAGTTCTTAGAGCAGAGCACATCAAAATATATTATAAAAACATTTGAATCTCCTCATGAAAAGCATACTCAACCCCAGGAAAGTGATTCATATTTTCTGAATAAAAACACACATGCAGTAATTTTAGTGGATTATTTTAATGCAACATAACTCTCTGGTGCCTCTTAAGCCCTTGGTTTACCAGATCTTCTGCATTGCTAAAGAATGCTATATCCTGCCACATGTTTCTCGTAAATGGATTTTGTTCTATTACAGTTGTTTTGACCTATAGCTATTTTAAAAAATGTTATAGATATTTAATTGTGCAAATTTTCCACATGCATTGTGGTGGAAAGAATACCAGGCTGTGAGTGAGAGCACTGGGTCCAGCACTGAGTCCTATGTGACCTATGCATGATATCCCCAAACTCCAGGTACATTTTTGGTCAATTAGGTGGAGGTGGTAGTAATCAATCTCATTTTGAGCATTCATGCAATCAGTGTCTTTATTTTAGTTTCACAAACTCTTCATGCCCTACATAAAATAGGATACTATATAAATACAAAGGCTAGTATTCTGATAAGGGAGAGACTCCTTTGTAAATTTTATTAAAGCAAATCAGATGTACATTTCTTTGGTCAGCTAAAAATATTTTTTGAAGATGAGTTTTACTTAATTCTCTACTACCACTATTATTTTAGTCTAACTAGTTCCAGCAAGATACATTTGTTACAATTAATCTTGTACATAGTATGTGGTAAGAATTTCAAAAATGACTTGGGCAATTATGAAAATTTCACAACAGCCCAAAATGTTAATTGTCCTTTCAAGTTTTCTGTGCCAATGTATTAACAAATGCTGTTTCTTCCTGTTTGCTTTATCTGACTATGAACTTTAATCTGGTTTGACAACCTTATGGCAAAAGACCACATAACCTCAAAGGATCTAACACTGCCCTACAATCCCATTTCAGAATCATAGGACATTTTTCAGTAAATTCCAAAAAGTAAAAGTAAACTACGTATCTACACACCTGAAACTTTTTTTAGGTATAAGAAACTAAAAATATTTATCTTTAAATCTATCGTCACTTTTCTTCCATTTGATAAGAATTAGGTTTTATGTGCTTTATCGATGACATAATTTCTGATTTGCTCACAAATAGTTAATAAATAACTATTGTATTCCCATCATGTGGAAAATGCTACAGGGTAACAAAGTATATAAATCTTACTAGGTAAGATCTATTTTAGGTTCTCTGATACACTACATCTTTCTTCTGTCACATATAATTGAAATTAGTTTTGCTCAATTAGTTTTCTATTTGTCTTTCACTAAACTTCTAAGAAAAAAAAATCTTTAGTGCTTCGTCCTAGCTGTATCCCAGGAGATTAGCACACAGTTCTCAAGAAAACAGGTATTTGAAAAATATTTGTTGAGTAAATGAATGGCTTCCAAACTGGTTGGAAGGAAATGCATATTTTTTATTTAGAGTTAATTATCAATACAAGGAAAAAATATGGTTCAGAAAATAAGTCAGAAAAGGCAGTGTTTCTGTGTGCTATTTGGAGGAGATGGAAGCTCAGCTAGAATTGGGCAGAGGACCTTCCCATCTCAGGATATGTTGTGGGAGCAAGATAGGAGAGGGGAGGCTAGGAAGGAAACCTGACCCGACATAACTGGCTCACATATATTCAGTCATTGATGTTACACCCAAAGTTCTGAAAGATGACTGTGTTCGTTACAAAGCACAACACCTGAACACCACCATGAATTAATATTTTTAAAAATAAATATTTGAAGGTACGTTTTTGGTTCTGGTATGGATGGAATATAGACTTTACCCTACTTGTCATATGAGATTAATATCTAGAAAGATCTGACAAGGTTCTAGGCCAAGTCAGAGTTCAGTAGACAACCACTAGCAGCATCTGTCATGAAGGTGGGATGGAGGATGGCTGCCAGTGATCACTGGCTTAGGTCATATGCATGTCTGAACAGGCAAGGATTGTTGACGAGGCATCCAATCTAATGGGAAAGCACAGTAGGCAGGAATAAGGCAAGAATGCCCAGTACTATTCAACACTGTCCTGGAGGCATCAGTCAAATGCATTTGACAAGAAAAATTGCAAGTATAAGGATTGAAAAGGAAGAGGTAAAACTATGCCTCTTTACAGATGATACAAATGCAAGAATATCGACTGAAAAGCTACAGTCAGAAAATTCACCAAGGTAATAAGAGAGAAAGTTGACAAAGAAACTAATATCATAATGTACATGTAAACAACCAGTTAGAAGATGCAACTAAGAGAATGCATTGCTCACCTATAACTGTTGCTCACCTCTTTCCATAGTACATAGGAAACTTGACATCCAGCCTTCCCGCAGGCAGACAAGACCATGTGACCAATTCTGAGCATTTCCAGTAGCCACTGTATTTCAAGGAAACCAAATAAAAATAGATCTTTACAGAAGAAGACGAGCTAACAGGGTAGAAGGAACGATCAAATTAGAATATCATCATCCGTAACACCTAATGAGATTATTGACTCATACAAGGAATATGTCAGTATTAAATGTATTAAGTGCATAGATTACTGCACATAAATGTGAAAATGTAGCCATCAAATAAAGTTACCAGATGCTCATTATGCTGATCCAACAGGCAATCTTGGCATTATAATCTAAACTAATTCAATATTTAAATTTCCTGAAGTGATGCAAAGCAAAATACACATTAACTATCATCTGTCTAAATAAAAATGATGAACATTAATCCTTCAGCTTTTATATCTAACTTTCAGTTTATAGAAAATGCCATAGGTAGAACAACCTAAATTGCACCATAAGGAAGAAACCAGAAAAATTCAAAAACATGCAACCCACAGGTTAGCACCCATGCCTCTTCAACATGCTGGTGTTGGGGCCTTTAAAAGGGGAGAAGCTCATGGCAGGGATATGCTCATTATAATTCCAAGTGCTTCCCTACATATCCAACTTCCCTTGTCCTTGGGTTGGGACCACGCAGCTAGTTGTGGGTAAAGGATTGTGAGGGATGTCAATTCCGGGCCAAGACAGTTAAGAGCCAGTGGCCCTTCTCCATTCCTTCCTTGGAGACCATCATCCAGATCCAGATGGCCAAGTGCAAGGTGGGAGAGGGCCACCCAACCTTTGTTGAATTAAGCAGGTTAAATGGAAGTCTTTGTCAGCTGTAATATCTAGCATTAATTATTCTTTACCAATATAGGGTCTGTGCTGAACTTAAAAAGACTCAAACACAAAGCAACAGATGCACTGTATCATTTTTATTGGATCTCAATCTGGATAAACTGCTGAAATAAATATTTGGCAATCAGCTAGAGAAATTCAAGTATGGACTGAGGGTCTAGCAGGATGCTGGGCAACAGGAGGTAGAGTGACAGGTATGCGCTGGCCCTGGGAAACAGACCCAAGTAGAGAACGCAGCAGGAGACACCATGGGGTAGAAGCTCACAAGAATAAAAAGGGGAGTCACTCTGGTGCAAAGGCCAGAGAGAAACTTACCCATGGAGAGGATCCATGGCTCCCTATAGCATTGTAATACAGCCCAAAGTTGTGAGCAGGGTGCAGTATTTTGAACTGAGTATTCAAAAAAGACTAGGCTTTGCATCACCTGGGTGGCTCAGTTGGCTAAGCGTTGCCTTAGGCTCAGGTCATGCTCCCAGGGTCCTGGGATCAAGCCCCACAGCGGGCTCCCTGCTCAGTGGGGGGCCTGCTTCTCCCTCTCCCTCTCCTTCTGTGCTTTCTCTCTCACACATACAAATCAATAAATAAAATCTTAAAAAATAAAAGAATTGGTGAATTAAACTTCTAAAAAAAAAAGACTAAGCTTTAACCTAGAAGAAATAGGGAATCACTTCAAATTGGTCATGTTAATTATCTGCTATCATTAAAAATGGAGGCTTGAGGACTAAGATAAATCAATTTTTGGTTAATTTAAAGAGTTGGTTGTGCACTTGGGTCTTATGGCTCATTGAGAGTGTGGAATATAGGTGGGCCATGGTTAATTGATGGTTAAGATGTCAGTGGTAAAGGAGAAGTCTCTTTGAAGGAATGGGGTTTTAAGGACAGGCATCTGTGGACAAAGATATGAAAGGCAGAAAGAGAAATGCAGACATCCCATCAGTCTGTGCTCACCCTTTCTGGTCAGCAACGTCCAGAGGTACAAAAGATCCCTCCTCACTAAACTCAGGTCTCCTCCAGAGCTGGGTGGTAGACATCCCAAGAGCTGCCTCACCTCACACAAACCCCCAGGGTAGCCAGGTGATGCTCTAGTAACTCTGATTACAACAGAATTATTGAGCAAAATGATAATGTGTGAATTCAGTAACTACTGAATAAATAAGCAGTGCCTGAGTAAGAATGCCTAGTAGCTTGCTAATCAGAACCACCCCTGGACCCCACAGACCGGAGCTCTGTCTAATCAATGATTATGCATTCATGGTTTCTCATCCTTCACCTCTCATCTCAACATTAATCCCAGAGAGTCGAAAAGAACTCACAGAAAGCCTGACAGAAATACATGAATCTATGTTAGCATGTACTTACATAATGGATACAAATATATATACATGTTTGTAATATGCATATGTATAAGTACATAGATATCTATGTGTATACCTAGTGAATTTAAGTGCATCATATAGACATTCATGTACATGTATATGTAGGTATACATATATAAACAAGTGTATATACATGTATGTTTATATCAAAGTACTGTCTCCACAAAACCATATCAAAAGAGAAATTAGGATAAATTAGAGTTAAGACAACTTTACTAAAAATTTCAAGATAAAAGAATCAGAAAATTTGGGGCCAAATTGATTCTGCCAAAACACTATCCCCTTCCTACTTGGTAACAGAAGGCTAATTTTCCTGGAGGGGCAATATAGCCAGCTAAAAGATGGCATTTCCCAGTTTCTCATGCACATAGGAGTGGCCATGAGCATGTAAACAGAAGTAGAAGAAAGAGGTGTCCGTGGAAATATCCTTTTTGCCTGTTTCTTCCCCTTCTCCCTGGGTAGAACTCCAATGTCATAGTTGAAACACCAGCAACCACATTATGCCCCCTGAGGAAGGCAGCCAAGGACTAAAAAGACAGACTGGAAGGTCAGAAGGAGCCTGGAATCCTCATGACTTTGGGGAGCTATCACACTAGTCCCAGACCAAAGTCATGTTCACGTATCTAAATTTAAGGAGCAGTGCCTACTGCAAAGTAAAAGCTCAACAGTTGAGTCAATCTTACCTCTTTATTTCACGGATTCATCAAATATTTATAAAGAACTGACTATGAATTATACATTGTGGTCGATGCATTATATCAAAATGAATTGGGCCAGTCTTTTCCCTTAAGAAATTCATAGCTCTCTGGAGGAGAGAGACATGTAAACCAGTAATTACAATCTGATAAACAATCTAAAATATGATGTACCATACTCTGAGCTTTATAGTTATTATACTTCAAAATATTTATCATCTTACATAATGTATTTAATTCATATCATTTCTTATTTTCCAAGACCTTGAAAATACATTGAGAGTTCATTAGCTATATCTATAATAACATTTGAAGATCATTATTGAGTTTAATTCAATTAAAAAAAATTACAGAGTGGAGCCTAGGTGGCACAATTGGTTAAGCATCTGACTCTTGATTTCAGCTCAGATCATGATATTAGGGTCCTGGGTTTGAACTCCATGTCAGGCTCCATGCTCAACGGGGAGTCAGCTAGAGGATTCTATTTCCCTCTCCCTCTGCCCCTTTCCCTGCTCTCTTTCTAAAATAAGGAAGTATTTTTTTAATTGAATTTTTTAAAAAAATTACTGAGTGCTTGCTATATGTTAAGGCACCGTCTAGATTCTGGGGGAATACAAAAAATAATGGAGAGACAGTCACTCTTGTAGTTTTTTGTGAGCCCCAGAGGGGCACAAAGCATGGTAAATCTACAAGGCCAAGAGAATCACTTTTCTTTAGAATTCCTTATCATGAAAGAGATGTTTTCTAAAAAACACAGCAAAATGTTTCCTGTTTCAGAAGAAGATCAATTAATAAATATAGGTGGGGAAAAGCTTACTTAGAAAATCACATTTGGGGCACCTGGGTGGCTCAGTGGGTTAAAGCCTCTGCCTTCGGCTCAGGTCATGATCCCAGGGTCCTGGGATCGAGCCCCGCATCAGTCTCTCTGCTCAGCGGGGAGACTGCTTCCTCCTCTCTCTCTGCCTGCCTCTCTGCCTACTTGTGATCTCTGTCTGTCAAATAAATAAATAAATAATCTTAAAAAAAAAAAAAGAAAGAAAGAAAATCACCATTTTGCAATCCCCAGTGTAATCATCAATTCAGGCAAGGGTCAAACGTGGATGTTAAAATAGCCCAGTGTGCCAAACACCTATTATAATGACTACAGAGTAGGGCACTGACAAGACCCAGTCCTGGCCAGTCTGACACTGACAAGGCCAGTCCTGGATGTGATGCAACAATACCCCTGATTCATAGCTCATGGGAATGCAAGATGCTACAGCCACTTTGAAAGGAAGTCTGGCAGTTCCTCGAAAAGCTCAACGTACTCTTACCATACAATCCAGTGATCATTCTCCTTACTTTATGTTCAATGTTGCTGTGAACCTAAAACTACCCTCAAAAATCAAGTGTATATATATACATATACATATGTGTGTGTGCATATATTGTAATCATTAGGTAAAAGATTGCGGGAAGCAATATAGTCACCTGGTGCCCAAGAACCATCTCACAGTCTACTACTAATTATAATTATTGTGACTTTACAAGGAAAAAGCTTGTAGTTGTCACTTCCTCCTGGGCACTAAATTTAACATCTTCAGTACTGGAGCTGCCTAGACATTATGACAGGTTGCAGTATGAAGTGTTCAGTAGTATGTATGATATTTCTTGCCAAAAATGTTAATCTGAGTATAATCAAGTCTCTAATTTTAAATTGAAGGTTGCAGAAGATACAGGGGTTAGTAGTCCAGTGAAATGACACCATGAAAAAAGTCAGTCCGACAGAGAATACAGGACATTCTAGAAGACACCTAACCTGGTCTTTTCAAAAACAAGTGACATATGAATTTAAAAAATTATTAAAGATAGAGCTATTCTAGGCAGAAAGTTATCAAAGAGATATAGCAGCCAAGTGCAATGCCTGAAATTGATTGGCTCTTTAGGACAAGTGGGGAAATTTGGATATGGATTAATATTAGATGGTATTATAGAACTAGTGTTAGTTTTACTAGATATGATTATTTTATTGTAGTTACATCAGACAATTTTCTGTTCTGGAAATAAGTGCTGGGTACCTATATTTGTGGCTTTTCTGCAACTTATTCTGAAATGGTTCACCAAAAGAGAGGAAGAGATAAAAAGCAAATCGGGTAAAATGTTAATAATTGTTTGGTCTAAGTGTAGAGTTTTGGAACACTTATGTACTATTTCGTTAACTTGTAGGTGTATTGGAAATTTTTCACAATAAAAATGTGGGGGAAAATTATGTGTCAATTATCAAATTGTTTCACAAATCAGCAACTGACTTTCACTTTCCTAGCTGAGCTAAGGAAGGAAGTAGTTCTGTTCTCTTAATGTAAAAGGAACATCAGTGTGCCTGTTGGAGGCCTGACCATAGGGCAGTGTTATGCCTGTAAATTACCTAAAACATGTGCCTTCACGGAATACACCTTTACTCCAGGCCACTGGGGACATTAAAAGCATTGGACTTACATCACACATGGCTTAGACACAGGTAAGATCTCATGGTTGACACTCTTTTATCTGACAACACCAGAAATAGCGAAAGGTATAGAAGGACACATAAAACCAAAATAATGTAAGAAATAGCTTCTAGCTTCTAGCTTGCTAGACTCTTGTACCACTGCAGTGCAGCATTTCTGCAGCATTTCTGCATTAGGTCCTTGGGCATCTCAAGAGAAAATGCTAGGTGCCTGCTGCTGAGGCCAGTCTTCTCTGGACACAGTATAGTACAGCTCCCAAATAAGGGCATGTGGTAATTCTATTGTCATCTCCAATATTCTTCTTTTATTCTTCTTTTCTGGCTCTTTTTGCTCACTTTGCTGAACTTCTGCAGGGTGAGACTTAAGATGTGGGGGAAGCTCAAGGGAGAGCCAAGAAGGTGTGAAGGTAGGTTTGTTTGTGGGCCCTGCTATGTGCACCTGTGAGAGCATTTATCTGGCCTGGAGACAAGGTTACACATTCACTAACAGCCAAGGTGAAGGATATGGTTCATACGGAATTTTATGCAAACTCTCTCCCAAGCCCTTGGCAATTTCACAGTGGAGCACAATATTAAATTAATTAATTAGTTAATTATTTTTTCTTGAGAAAAGGATACTGGCAGAAAAATAGACATGTAGATCAATGGAACAGAATAGAAAAACTCAGACATGAACCCACAACTCTATGGTCAGTTAATCTTGGAAAAGCAGGAAAAAATGTGCAATGGGAAAAAGACAATCTCTTCAACAAATGGTGCTAGGAAAACTGGACAGCAACATGCAAAAGAAAGAAACTGGCCCCCTTTGTTACAGCATACACAAAAACATATTGAACATGGATGAAAGACCTAAAGGTGAGAAAATGAAACCATTAAAATCCTAGAGAGGAACATAGGCAGTATCCCCTTTGACATCGGCTGCAGCAACTTTTTACTAGTTATGTCCCCTAAGGCAAGGGAGACAAAAGCAAAAATGAACTGTTTGATGGAGCTCAAAAATGAACTTCATCAAAATAAAAAGCTTCTGCACAGCAAAGGCAACAAAACTAAAAGGCAAATGGAGGGCGCCTGGGTGGCTCAGTGGGTTAAGCCTCTGCCTTCGGCTCAGGTCATGATCTCAGGGTCCTGGGATCGAGGCCTGCATCGGGCTCTCTGCTCAGCGGGGAGCCTGCTTTCTCCTCTCTCTCTCTATGCCTGCCTCTCTGCATACTTGTGATCTCTCTCTCTGTTTCAAATAAATAAATTAAAAAAAATCTTTAAAAAAAAGGCAAATGGAATGAGAGAAGATATTTGCAAATGTCTTATCAGATAAAGGGCTAGTATCCAGAATCTATAAAGAATTTATTAAATTCAACATCCCAAAAAACACCAAATAATCCAATTTAAAAACAGGCAGAAGACATGAATGACACTTTCCCAAAGAAGACATACAGGTGGCCAACAGACACATGAAAAGATACTCAACATCATTCATCATCAGAGAAACACAAATCAAAACCGTAATAAAATATCACCTCACACCTGTCAGAATGGCTAAAATCAGCAACGCAAGAAACAACAAGTGTTGGCAAGGATATGGAGAAAGGGGAACTCTCTCTCACTGTTAGTGGGAATGCAAACTGGGGTAGCTACTCTGGAGAACAGTATGGAGGCTCCTCAAAAAAGTTAAAAATAAAACTACCCTATGACCTAGCAATTGCACTACTAGGTAATTACCCAAATAATACAAAACACTAATTTGAAGGTATACATACACTCTGATATTTATAGCAGCTAGGTTATGGAAAGAATCTAAATGTCCATCAACAGATGAATGGGTAAAGAGGTGATACATACACACACACGGGAATATTACTCAGCCATAAAAAAGAATGAAATCTTGCCATTTGCAATGATGTGGATGGAGCTAGAAATTTATTATGCTAAGTAAAATAAATCAGCCAGAAAAAGACAAATGCCATATTATTTCACTCATATGCAGAATTTAAGAAACAAAAGAATGAGCAAGGCAGGGAGAAGAGAGAGGCAAACCATAAGAAACTCTTAACCCTAGAGAGCAAACTGATGGTAACCAGAGGAGAGGTGGGTCAGGGGATGGGTGAAATAGGTGATGGGGATTAAGGAGCATACTTGTGATGAGTACCAGGTTTTGTATGTAAGTGCTGAATCACTAAATTGTACACCTGAATCTAATACTACACTGTAAACTAACTGGAATTTAAATTAAAACTTTAAAAAAAGGAAAAGCGAAGATTTCTATGCCTTGATGATAGGAACCTTTGGGATGACTGGCTGCAAACTGACTGCATTACCAGAGTCTTTTTTTTTCTTTTTTAGTTTCCACATATAAATGAGATCACACAATATTTGTCTGACTTATTTCACTTAGCACAATGCCTTTAAGATCCATCCATGTCGTTGCAAATGGTAGGATTTCCTCATGGGTGAATTATACACCCACCCACACACACACACACACACACACACACACAAGTTGGGATATGCATATACATACATATCCCAACTTCATTATCCATTCATTCATTTATGAACACCTAGGTTGTTTCCATATCTTGGCTATTGTAGATAATACTGCAATGAATATGGAGGTGCAGATATCTTTTTGAATTAGTGTTTTTGTTTCCTTCAGATAGTTTCCCAGAAGTGGAATTGCTGGTCATATGGTAATTCTATTTTCCACTTTTTAAAGGAAACTCCATACTGTTTTCCATAATGGCTCCATCAATTTCCATTCCCACCAACAGTGCAAAAGGGTTCCTTTTTTCCCCACATCCTTGCTATGTGAAAAAATGAAACTGGACCCACATTTTACACCACTCACAAAAATTAACTCGAAGTGAATTAAAGAATTAAATGTAAGACCTGAAACCATGAAACTCCTAGAAGAAAACATAGGAAAAAAGCTGCTTGACATGGGTCTTAGCGATGACTTTTTGAGTACAATACCTAAAGTACAAGCAACAAAATAAAAAACAAACAAGTGGGACCACATGAACAACAGGGCAACCCTTGCAAGAGGTAAATGAACTGAGATGTGCAAAATGCTTAGAATTTGTATAATAAACAAGAAGATTCCAAAAGTATTGTTGCTAGTATGTTTATGATCGTGATTACTCTGCTAGTGGTTGTTATTTCTATGAGCAGCTGCGGTCTGTTTTAACATGAGTTTTGTAGGTGTCCACATTTAATTTCTACATGAAATTATTGTGTAAGAATGTTTAAAGTTTAACACTTAATATAATTGTCAAAAATCAAGAAATGTGACCAAAACCAAAAAATCTTCTATTATTTTTTTAAAAGGTAAGTCTGGGAAAAGAATACATTAGCTCCAAGAAAAGCCAGCTCTGATGGTAAAGGCCTGGACTTTGTTCAGGAGACCTCTGTTCTAATCCTGATGTTATCTATTTTATTAGCTAGCTGTGTAACCTTGAATAAAGATACTCCATCTTTTTTTCCTCCCCTCAAGTCCTCACTATAAAATAGAAATATAGTTATTTCTATATAGAATATGTAGGTACATATATAAATATAGTTATATATATATGTACATTATATATATAGTTATTTCTGGCTTGACTTTTAGAGGGATATTGTAAGTATAGGTAAAAATATATCACAGCTTTATTTGTATTATAATACTATTCCTATATTATTGAACAATGCCTAGTGAAAAGCAAAGTTCTAGTAGATATGAGATCTGAGATCATCAGGTGAATTCATATAATAGTAAAATGGCTTGACTGAGAATTCAGATCATTGGTTTACTAGTTACATAATGTTGAGCATTGAGTCAAGGCTCAAAGACCTTATTTCTATAACTATAAAGCTGTCCTACTAATCTGTGACCTCCCTCTGGGTCAAATTAAATTATGTATAGGAAAGTGCTCCATGAACTGGAAATATTCTTGTTATTATTTATATAATTTAGGAATTCAGTGACTGTAGCTGTTGTTGCTGAAATATGTATTTTGGTGAGTTAAGTTTCAAAGGTAAATCCCCTTATGCTAAATGTGTTATGTGCACCAGGCTTGTACCTTCTGATTTGTTTTTATATGGGAACCAAGTGGCCTTTTTTTTTTTAAGACTTTATTTATTTATTTGAGAGAGAGAGCACACAAGCCCATGAGCTGATGAGTGGGTGGGGGTGGGGGGCGCAAAGGGAAAGGGAGAAGCAGACTCTTTGCTAACCATGACCTGAGCCAAGGGTAGACGCTTAACTGACTGAGCCACTCAGGTGCCCCCTCAAGTGACCTTTTAAACACATTAATCAAGCCATTTCATTTCCTTGATTAAAATGTTCAGAGGATTCTAAATGTACTTGGAATAACATACATTACCTATCAAGGCCTGTAAGTCTCTCCATGATGTGGCAATCTCCTCCCCCTTCTGCCTCCCACCTCTCATTTTCTTTACTTTCTGCATACTATCTGTACTCCAAAGATCTTGATGAGATCCCAGAGCAAATCAAGCTCTTTCATATAGGAGCACCTTTGTACAAAAACTTCCCTCTAACAAAAATATATTCTTTCTCCTGACTTTTGCATACCTGCTCCTTCCCATCTTTCAGGCCTCAGTAGGGTCTGAACTTGTACCTTTATCCTGTGTGCTCTATTCTGTTTGTCTTGTTTCATTTACATTCATAGTTACAGTAAAAGGTATTAATAGGCACACATAGCCTTCTTGTTAAGTGTCAGCAAACCTTGGGAGAGATAATGCTGAACGACCACTAAAACCAGAGAATTCAACTTCCATGTGACAATTAGGAAAGGAATCTTCATTCACTTCAGTAAAACTCCAAAGATTTAATTTTTTTTTTTTACTGCTGTTATTAGCTCCTGTATTCCAAGACTAGGAAACCAAAACCAAGAAATGTCTCTGCCAAGTTTTGCCTGCAGTATTTTGAATTATGACAGCTTTCCTTTTCTTGAGGTCCTTCTGTCTTGCCAAGGTTCCTAGCCTCTGAGAAATTATCTTCCTTGATACCTATAAGGCTGGGAGAAGCCCTTTTAGCCACAGAACAGGTATCAGTCCAGCTTCCCAGGGAAAAAGCTTGGTAGGCATCAGTGCCACAAATGGACTACAGCCTTTGTCCCTAAAAAGTGAGCTTATTGTACATGATTAAATGACACTTCTTAAATATGACACACCTGTGCTGTGTTATACTATCAACCTCTTCAATTATATCCTGGTAAAAAGAAGACCTGGTTCTTATCCAACCTATAAAAATAAGTACATGGCCATAAAAGAGGAGGGATCTCAGTAATAGTCACTGTGATAGAATCTGTCTTCTGCTCTAAATAGGTTCATAAACAAAGGAAATTAACATCTTTCATGTTATTAATAAAATGGTTTAATTATTTATAGATATTTGGTTAGAGTAAAATTTCATTCCACATATTTGTCTAAGCTTAATCCATTATCAAGATGTTCATTTGAAATCCATGTTCAGAACAAGAATTAGTCTTCTGAACACTTGTTGGTTTACAGTCTACAATAAGATTCTCCATAATAGAAGGAGGAAAAGAAAAAAAAAGAGGGACAGAAACAAGGCATAAGAGACTCTTAATGACTGAGAACGAACTGAGGGTTGAAGGATAGAAAGTGCATGGGCGATGGGCTCTATAGATGGGTGATGGGTATTAAGGAGGGCACCTGTTGTGATGAGAACTGGGTGTTGTATGTAAGTGAATCACTGAATTCTACTCCAGAAATCAATATTACACTATATGTTAACCAACTAGAATTTAAATTAAAAAAAAAAAGATTCCCCATAAGGCATTTCAAAAAGAGTTTTATGGTAACTTACATAAGCATAGATTCCTTCACTGAGGATCAAAAACAGATCAAGAGGAAAGGAATAGGACTTCATATGCTCACCAGAAAATAGAACATTGACCACATTTAAATTTCTCTAATTGACTCCATCATCCAGCCCTATGAAATTATATCTGTTCTGCTTGATCCTGGTCTGAATCTGTTTTCATATTATCAACTGCTTCTGGACTAAAGAGGCCCAAAGGACAGAATTCACCTCCTGCTATGGCTTTACAACTGTGACAATGTCAGTGGTTCATAATGGGAGGCCCAAACCAATGAGCTGACTTCTTGGAACAGCCTCTTCCAGAGTGACTTTTTAGTGTTTCCTATTGTACTGTATCTTCCACATGACACCATTTCTGGCTTGTAACACCAGAACCTTCAGGCAGATGAGAGAATCCTAGAAACTTCCTGATGACAAAACTGAATGGACCTAATTCAATGGTTTTGGTAACCCAAAGCATCAACTGGAGAAAGGAGAAACCTCTGCTTTGGTGAGAGACATAACCATTTTACATGGATTTGTTTAATTATTAGAGTGAAAGCACTGACAATCCCCAGATCCCCTTTCTCCATCCTGACAAATGTAGAATCTTTAATGAAGCATATTTGTATGAATATATTTTCTCAGGAAAGATTTAGTTTCCCTTTTTGACCTATCAATTTTCCCCACATTTTCTTAGGACAAATCCTATAATAAGGATATGCTAATGAAGAAAGGTAGAGCATACCAAATATATACTATTGGGCTCAGCATCCTTGTTGCCACTGGTTGCCGTGTCATGGATTTCTTTTTTCTTTTTTCCAAAGATTTTATTTATTTATTTGATAGAGATCACAAGCAGGCAGAAAGGCAGGCAGAGAGAGAGAAAGAGGAGGAAGCAGGCTCGCCGCTGAGCAGAGAGCCCGACGCGGGGCTCGATCCCAGGACCCTGAGACCATGACCCGAGCCGAAGGCAGAGGCTTTAACCCACTGAGCCACCCAGGCGCCCCGCCGTGTCATGGATTTCAATTAAAAGAACAGGCCTTGGGTAGTTTGATCACCTAAGAAGGGCCAAAGATGACTCTGAGTGTAATAGCATCTTCAGTTTTATTTTTCTAAACAAAAACATAGCTGAAAAGTTATATTGTATACCTTAATAGTTAGAGTTACAGTGTAGTTTTTGTTTGTTTGTTTTTTAATAACAGAACAGGGGTGCTTGGGTGGCACAATTGGTTAAGCATCTGTCTCTTGGTTTTGGCTCAGGTCATGATCTCAGGGTCATGAGATCGAGCCCCACATTGGGCTCTGTGCTCAGTGCAGAGTCTGCTTGTTCCTCCCTCTGCTCCTTCCTCCCAGTTACTCTCTCTCTCTAAAATAAGTAAATAAACAGAACAGATGGTAACAATATTAATTAATTGAGGGACAATAAGAGACTTAAGAGCTTTCAGATGTGACAACTTTTTATTCTTTGTTTTAACAATTCAATAGGATGACAAAATTAGCAAAAGGGCTTGGGGTATTCCAACAAGGTAAGAATCCCCAGTCTCTGGACAGATTACACTAAGGTAGAGAATAGTTCTTGTTTACAGCATACTGAATATTTTGAGGCTAATCTTAAGCTCCTAGGTCCCTCGACTTTATCATACATGCATTTGTTTTGTTTATTAATTTATTATGCATTAATATATGTGTATGATCTTAAACATGTAGAATATACATATAGCTACATAACAATATCAGTTTTAGCTTTCAATCTTAACTTTAAAATATAATTTTCTTTGTCATCATATTAGAAAATTAAGTATATGCCACATTGAACTTATCTTCTCAATTCAAGCTTTACCAAAAAATAAGTCCAAACTCTAGTAGGTGGCTGTACACATTTGCACTGTGAATTTTTGTTTCTTTAAAAATTTTATGAGAAACCAAAGATTTCTCATAAATTTACTCTACTTAATATTAATCCCAAAGTTTTCAAGTCATTTAAGTTGACAATGCAAAGTAACACAATCACTGGTGATATTTAAAGATTATCAAAAAGATGGTATCAATAAATTATAAAAGGCAGGGAAAGTGTGAGAGTTAAGTCCAAACAAGTGTCAAAACTAAAGTTCAAAAACATGAATCCTTTTCTTACAATAAAGTCATCATTTACTGTAATTCATGTAACTGAACACATGTTTGCATTTTTCATAACCTGAATTATTTTGTGGAAACAGTGATAACTTATCTGACCTATAATCAGTGTGAAAAAATTTAAGAAGTTTATGAATTAGAATTTTGCATGAGAAAAACCAAGTCTTGGGGGACTGGGGTGGGACAGCTGGTTAAGCACCTCTCAGTTTCAGCTCAGGTCATGGGTCCTGGGATCAAACCCCGTGTTAGGCTTTGTGCTTGGCATGGATTCTGCCTGAAATTCTCTCTCCTTCTCCATTCACCCCTCCCACTCATGCTTTCTTTTTCTCTCCCTCTAAAATTAAAAAAAAAAAAAATCTTTAGGGAAAAATAAAGAAAAATCAAGTCTTATATCAAAAGCAACAAGAGAAAATCAAGAAATTCTGATGCTTACTTGCATTATATTTCACACATGGTAAAATTATGGAAAATACAGGTGTTTATCAAAAAAGTCTCATTAATTCACAGATTTACCTTGATTAAGAATAATGTGTAAATCTGGATTCATTTCTATTCCTTTTTCTTCTTTTTAATAACATATATATATGTATATGTATATATATACAGTGAGAACAAATGATGAGCTTCTGTAATTAATTCATCTTGAGATTGTCTTAAAAAATAAAGTCCTCCACTGATATGCAAGGCAACAAACACAAAAGATCCCTGATGTATTTAGTCACTTCCCCTCTGGAAGGAAACTTTTCTCAACTGGAAACACAGAAAATTGGTAGTGACTTTGGCCCCAATCCAAAAGTAAATATACATACAGATACATTGAATAGATAAATAAATACTAACCTCTGTTCAGAAATAATAAGATTAAAAAATCACAGTGTTAGGGGAAGAGAATGAAAAGTTTCCCTGACAGAATCAAAAAGATACAAGGGTGACAGAACTGGGACTATTCATGATGTGGGGACTAGAACACTGAATTAATATCTTACTTGGATAAATGCGTAAATTTTACCAAAATAGCTAAGAATATATTTAAGTCATGCTAGACAATTCCAAAGCGCTTTACTTACCAAAGCATGTTTTCCTTGATTTTAAATCCACCTTTCCCTGAGGTCCTTAACCTCCAAGGGTAGAAACATTAGATTGGCAGAAGACCTGCCCACAGAGACCTGGCAGGACAGAAATAACTGGCATGATATATTCAAGGTGCTAAATGAGAAAAATATGCAGCCAAGAATAATATACCCAACAAGGCTGTCATTCAGAATAGGAGAGATAAATAAAGAGTTTCCAGGACAAACAGAAGCTAAAATTTCTGATCACTAAACCAGCCCTGCCAGAAATATTAAAGGGCATCTTTTGAGCAAAGAGAGAGCTCAAAAGTAATGAAGACCAAAAAAGAACAGAGACAATCTACAGGAACAGCAACTTTACAGGTAATACAAAGGTACTATTCATATCTTTCAATAATTAGTTGGAAGGTAAATGGACTAAATGCTCCAATCAAAAGACACAGGTATGGATTGGGAAAAAAAAAAAAAAGATTGGATTAAAAAAAAAAAAAGACTCACCCATATACTGTCGACAAGAGACTCATTTTTTAGACCCAAAGTCACCCTCTAGATTGAGAGTGAGGGAGTGGAGAACCATTTATCATGCTAATGGACATCAAAATAAAGCTGAGGTAGCAATCTTTATATCAGACAAACTATATTTTACACCAAAGACTGTAATAAGAGATGAATAAGGACACTATCATAATAAAAAAGGTCTGTCCCATAAGAAGATCTAACAATTATAAATGTTTATATTTATATAAACTATATATTATATAAATAACAATTATAAATATTTATGCCCCTAACCTGGGAGCAGCCAAATGGTTAATTTAATTTAATAATAAAATTAAAGTAAAACATTGATAATAGTGCAATGATAGTTGGGGACTTGAACACCCACCCCACTCACTGCAATGGACAGATTATCTAAGCAGAAGAGCAACAAGGAAACAAGGACTTTGAATAACGCACTGGACCAAGTGGACTTCACAGATATATTCAGAGCATTCCATCCTAAAGCACAGAACACACATTCTTCTCAAGTACATATGAAACATTATCCAGAATAAATCAAACACTTGTCACAAATCAGATATCAACCAATACCAGAAGATTGGGATTATTCCCTGCATATTTTCAAACCACAGTGTTTTGAAACTTGAACTCATCACAAGAGAAATTTAGAAGGACACAAATACATAGAAGTTAAAGAGAATCCTACTAAAGAATAAATGGGTCAGCCAGGAAACTAAAGAAGAATTTTTTTAAGTCATGGAAACCAATGAAAATGTAAACCACAATTCAAAACCTTTGGGGGTGCAACAAAGGCAGTCCTAACAGGGAAATATTTAGCAATACAGGGCCTTTCTCAGAAATAAGAAAAGTCTCAAATATACACCCTAACCTTACACCTAAGGAGCTGGAGAAAGAGAAAATAAAGCCTAAATTCAGCAAGAGAAGAGAATTATAAAGATTAGAGCAGAAAATAGAATGAAATAGAAGTCAAAAGAGCAGTAGAACAGATCAACAAACTAGGAGCTCATTTTTTTAGAGAATTAATAAGATGGATCAACCAATAGGCAGACTTATCAAAAGAAAAGAGAAGGACCCAATTAATAAAATCATAAATGAAAGAGGAAAGATCACAGCCAAACTGAAGAAATACAAACAATTATAAAAACATTTTCTAAGCAATTATATGCCAACAAATTAAGCAATCTGGAAGAAATGGATGCATTCCTAGAATCATATAAACTACCAAAACTGAAACAGAAATAGAAAGCCTGAACAGACCTATAACCAACAAAGAAGTTACAGTGGTAATCAAAAATCTCCCAACAACTAGAGTCCAGGACCAGATGGCCTCCTAGTGAAATTCTACTAAACTTTTAAAGAACTTATACCTATTCTACTGAAGCTGTTTCAAAAAAGTAGAAATGGAAGGATAACTTGAAAACTCATTCTGAGGTTGACATTACCTTGATCCCAAAATGAGGCAAAGACCTCATCAAAAAGGATAATTACAGACCAGTGTCCCTAATGAACATTGATGCAAAAATTCTCACCAAGATACTAGCTAATAGGATCCAACAGAACTTTGAAAGAATTATTCACCATGACCTAGTGGGATTTATTCCTGGGCTGCAAAGGTGATTCAACATTCTCAAATCAGTCAATGTGATACACCACATTAATAAAGAAAGAACAAGAACCACATGATCTTCTCAATAGATGCAGAAAAAACATTTGACAAAATATAACATCCTTTCTTGATTAAAACTCTCTGCAGTATAGGGGTAAAGGGAGCATACCTCAATATCATAAAAGCCATATATGAAAAACCCACAGCAAATATCATCCTCAATGTTGAAAAACTGAGAGCTTTCCCCCTAAGGTCAGGAACATGATAGAGATGTCTACTCTCACCACGATTGCTCGACATAATACTGGAAATCCTAGCCACAACAATCAGACAACAAAAAGAAATAAAAGGCAAACACATTGGGAAGAAGAAGTCAAACTTTCACTCTGTATATGACATGATACTGTATGTTGAAAACCCAAAAGACTCCACCCAATAATTGCTAGAATGGATACAAGAATTCAACAAAGTCACAGGATATAAAATCAAGGTGCAGAAATCAGTTGCATGTCTATACACTGACAATGAGACAGAAGAAAGAGAAATCAGGAATCAATCCCACATACAATTGCATCAAAAACCATAAAATACCTAGGAATAAAACTAACCAAAGAGGTAAATAATCTGTACCTGAAAACTATAGAACACCTATGAAAGAAATTGAGGAAGACAAAGAAATGGAAAAATATCCCATGACCATGGACTGGAATAACAAATACTGTTAAAATATCTATGCTACCCACAGCAATCTACATATTCAGTACAATTCCTATCAAAATACCATCAACATTTTTCACAGAGCTAGAACAAACAATCCTAAAATTTGTACAGAACCAGAAAAGAGCTCAAATAACCAAAAGAATGTTGAAAAGGAAACCAATGCAGAAGACATCAAAATTCTGGACTTCAAGTCCGATTACAAAACTGTAATCATCAAGACAGTATGATACTGGCACAAAAACAGATGTATAGATCAACGGAACAGAAGAACCCAGGAATGGACCCTCAATTCTAGGCCAACTAACCTTTAACAAAGTAGTAAATAATATCCAGTAGAAAAAAAGAGTTCAACAAATGGTGTTGGGAAAATTGGACAGCCGCATGCAGAAGAATGAAACTGGACCCTTTCCTTAAACCACACACAAAAGCAGACTCAAAATGGATTTAAAGACCTAAATGTCAGACAGGAATCCATCAAAATCTTAGAGGAGAACACAGACAGAAACCTCTATGACCTCGGCCACAGCAACTTCTTGCTAGACATATCTTCAAAGTCAAGGGAAACAAAATAAAAAATGAACTATTGAGATTTCATCAAGATAAAAACTTTTGCACAGCAAAGGAAATAGTCAACCAAACTAAAAGACAACCTAAAGAATGGGAGAAGGTATTTGCAAATGCCTTACCAGATAAAGAGCTAATATCCAAAAGTCTATAAAGAACTTACCAAACTCAACCACAAGAAACAAATAATCCAGTCAAGAAATGGGCAGAAGACATGAACAGATATTTCTCCAAAGAAGACCTTCAAATGTCTAACAGACACATGGAAAAAGGCTCAAAATCACTCAGCACCAGGGAAATACAAATCAAAACCACAATGAGATACTACCTCCCACCTGTCAGAAGGGCTAAAATGAACAAGTCAGGAAACAGCAGATGTTGGGGAGGATGTGGAGAAAGGAGAACCTCCTTACACTATTGTTGGGAATGCAAACTGGTATAGCCACTCTTGAAAACAGCCTGGAATTTCTTCAAGAAGTTAAAAAGAGAGCTACTCTATGATGCAACAATTGCACTACTATTTTTCAAAAGGATGCAAACATAGTGATCGAAAGGGGCACTCTCACCCCAATGTATACAGCAACAATGTCCACAATAGCCAAACTATGGAAAGAGCCCAGGTGTCTATCAACAGATGAATGGATAAAGAAGATGTGGTGTATATATATACAATAGACTATTACTCAACCATCAAAAAAAAAAAAAAAAAAGAAATCTTACCATTTGCAATACATGGATGGAACTAGAGGGTATTATGCTAAGTGAAATAAGTCACTCAGAGAAAGACAATTACCATATGATTTCACTTATACATGGAATTTAAGGAAAAAGACAGATGAACATAGAGGAAGGGAGAGAAAAATAAAATAGGACAACTCTTAACATTAGAAACAAATTTAGGGTTGCTGGAAGGGAGGTAGGTAGGGGTAACTGGGTGATGGTCATTAAGGAGGGCACTTGATGTGATGAGCATTGGATGTTATATGCAACTGATGAATCACTAAACTAATAATAATTATATGTTAATTAATTAAATTTAAATTTTAAAAAATGCACCTTTCCTGGACAGTTTTTCTCATTCTGCCAATTTATTGGAATGAGGACAAATCTGGTTTACAGTAAATCCAGGAAGATGAATGAAAGATAAATGTAAATTTTAATATAAATTGTTGAAAACTGAAGAATTAAGCATACTAGAAAAACCAGTTTTTAGGATATTTAGCAAACTATAGCCATAAAATGTTGGTTTAATTCAACTGGTATAGTTTACTTAAAAGAAAAACAAGTTCAAATTTTGTGTCTCATAGATTAACACATAATAAATTTTAAGATTCTTGAGAAATGACTACACCATACCAGTAACTATTTTGTATGGCCACAGAACTGCACAAAGCATAAGTGTTAAACAAATATTTATTATATGAATCTGTAATTCATCAAATACTTATTGAACAAATAGAATAAAAAGTGAATGAAATATTGGCAGTGTGTTTCTATCTCCCAGGCTTGTAAGGCCTTCTTTCCTTTCATGATTAAATCTAACCATGGTCAGTTGGTCTATACTTCTACTGTTGCATGAGTAGTTAGTATAAATGGACTATCAGATGATTTCTTTACTTTACTATGTGTTATTCTATTCCCTAGTTCATGGCACACTGAAATTATGACTCTTCCAAGGTACAGAGAATTCTTCCTGCACCAAGGGAAAAATCCCTGGTACATGTGGCTTTATTTATAATGCAGGTATTCTTATTTAAAATAGCAATGATAGGGACAATAGTCTCTCTTTTTCTCTCTTTTCCAAAAAAACAGATAGAGAGAAAGAAATGTGCTTATTGGCTCATTAGTCTCGTGGGTTAAAAAAAATTGCAATAGTTCCCATCTTTTTGTTAGGTAAATAGTGTGAAGATATAGGAGTAGAGTGGCCACAAAAATGACTTTAAGTGATGTTTTGTCCCCAAGGATAAGCCAGAGAAAGGAAAGGGAATTTCAATTTTTAAAATTACAAACAGCTTTTCCCTTTGTTTCAGATGATTGTGCAAGCAAACTCACAGCTTTTGGCTTTGCAGTGTCTCTTCTTTGAGTTAAGAATACTTTAAAAAAAAAGTAAAATTAAAACCAACATAACTTGCTCATAATTCATCAAAACTGGAAAGTTTGATGTCTGTACAACCAAGTATGTGAACTCTTAATAATAATCTTTGTTCCTATAACAATCTTCTAATGTACGTCAATTATCATCTTTTTATTTTGAAGTTCTGAAATATGAGCAGTCAAACAAAAGAAATAATGAGAATGCCTAATTTAGTAAAAAAAAACAATATGTATTGAATTAATTCAATTTAAAGATAATATGTTAGCAAATTAATGGCATTGTGAAAACTTATAGCTAAATTGCTAATCTGAATATTACAATATAACAGAAAAATTGGTACAGAGAAGTTATTAAAATAGCATTGTAGTGTTGAGAAGATGATTTCTTTCCTAAAAATAATACAAAGTAAAAATGATCCAAAACATAAACTATTTCATAAGATTCATTAATATATGTGGGGAACTGTTGGGGGGTGATATTTTGATATAAAGGTTACATTTGGTAGAATGGTGCAAATGAATATGCAAATAAAATAAGAGGACTTTAACACAAAGGAGCCAATCAGTAGAGTATATTGAAAAGTATAAACATGATTTAAGGCAAGCACAGTTATTACAGTTGCTAAAGAAGACTGACATGATCCAAATGGCATTAATTAACCATATTTGTAGGAGAGAGAGAGAGCCAACCAAATGGCTGACTAAAAACAATGAGGCTATTAAAAGTCCAGTGAGACTGTAAAATTAAATAAAAAGTACCAAAGCAGGTGATGAAGAGTTGAAAAATATATAGGGGGGGGGGAATCTCACAAAGAGATACGTATTAAGTTGGTCAAAATTAGCAGAAAATCATTCAAAATCTGGAGTTAGATCAAAGGGCATGCAGCAATCTGAGAAGCATTTATTCAATAAAATCTACAGAAATTCAGTAAGAATACAGAGAGGACATGGCCTTGGGCTGGAGACTACACCCATCCACCCACAGCTCTGCCCCATAGAATAACAGTTCCAGTGGGCTTGGCAACCAAGATCTGTTTCCATCTCACTCAGATCTCTAAGGTGGAATTGCCATTCTGGGAAGTTTGGCAGCAGGTGAACATCAGAAGATCCATCTTCTGTGAATGACTGATATTGAGTGGGTAGACTCAGCCAGACAGTGCTGTTCCTTTACTCCCAATTCCCATTAGGCAGGAAAGATCTTGAGAAAGGCTGTTGGTGAAGAAAGTAATTCTTTCAAAAACAACTCTTTAGTGTTGGAAAGCTGTGCCAGTAATCTCAGCAGTCAAGTAGCAGGTCCCATCTCTTCCATCTTTTTCTTAAAGATTTTATTTATTTATTTGAGAGAGAAAGAGCAAAAGAGAAGGAAGGGACAGAGGGAGAAGGAGAAGCAGACTCTCCACTGAGCATGGATCCTGGGACCTTGAGATCATGACCTGAGTCTAAATCAGACTCTTAATCCGCTGAGGCACCCAGGCAATCCTCTCCTCAATCTTCTTAAGACAAAGACCTGTTTAGGGTAGAGTTACCAGACAGTAAATATATGCAGATCTCAACCTCCCCTGTTCTGGGTTGTGGGAGATTCACACATGGTGGAAGCAGCAGCAGGGTGTCAGCCCAACTTCCTACCATCTCCCCAGCCCTCATATCCTATGTAATAAGGACAATTCAGGTAAGGCAGCCAGAAGATAGTGAGTTACTCATCACACTCTACTCTTTCTTTATGACACAGAGGTTCTGCCAGGTAAGGGTCAAATATAGCCTCAAAGATTGGCATCTCTCAGCTTGTCAGGAGACTTAACTTCAGTCAGATAAGACTATAGGTCAGAGTCCACAGTCTGTCATGGTTCTGAGAAACAAACTGAGGGTTTTGGAGGGGAGGAGGGTGGAGGGTTAGGTAAGCCTGGTGGTGGGTGTTAAGGAGTGCATACATTGCATGGAGAACTGGAGGTGGTGCATAAACAATGAATCTTGGAACACTGAAAAAATAAAATAAAATTTGAAAACATTTTTAAAAGAAGACTAAAGATCAGAGCATTGTCCCTCCCCCCCCCAAAAAAATCAACCAGCAACACGTTGTAGAGGTTAAGAACTGGATGTGATACAAATAGAGGCAGGCCAGCTAGAAATAAGGGGAGGAGATAGTCAGATTGCCTGGCTAAAATCATAACTATCCCTGACAGACAGGAAAATTATATGCATGCCAAAAATGGTATCTTTGAAGGGATGACATCAGTGACATGTTTCAAGAGACATAGACCTCACTGAACTAGTCTAATCAAGTCACTAAATAAATAAACAAGCAAATAACCATAAGAACAAGGCTCATGGAGAACTATTATCCAGAACTGCTACAATATATTGTTTAACATGTCTATTTTCTAACAGAAAAGTGTAAGATATGCAAAGACACAAGACAGTATTGCCTAATCATAGGATAAGATGTGGGCAATGGAAATTGTTTTAAACTCACAGAAAAACTTCAAAGGAGCTATTACAAAATAAATTCAAACATCTAATGGAATACATAGTTTAAAAGCATTAAGAAAGTACAATGACAATGGTTCATTAAAGAATAGAAATTTTTTTAAAAAACAAATGTAAATTTGGGAGTAGAAAAGAAAAATAACTGAAAAGAAAGTTTCACTAGAGCAGCTCAATAGTAGATTTAAGCTGGCAGTAAAAAGAATCAGTAAACTTGAAGATAGATGAATAAAGAATATATAATCTGAAGAAAAGAAAATTAAGAAAAAAGAAAAAACCTTAAGAGAAATCTGAGACACTACAAATCACATCACCTACACATGAGGACAGTAGGAAGAAATAAAAGAAAGAACCAGGAATTAATATTTAGAGAAACAATGTCAGGAAACTTCCCAAATTTAATGAAAAATATTATTTTACATATTCAAGAATCTAAATGAATTCCAAATAGGATAAACATAAGGAGTTACAAATCGAGACACATCATATACTCAAAATGTTGAAAGATGAAAACAAAAAGAGGAAGAGAAGAAAAAAATGGCTCATATGTATATCATGTACCAGAGAAAAAGATGACTTATGTTCATTATGTACATATACATATATAAGCTCGAGCAGATACAATTAACAGCCGAGTTTTCAATACAAACAATAAAGGCCAGAGGAAGTAGGATGACATATTCTAAGTATTGAAAGGAAAATAACTGTCAACCAAGAATCTTATATCAAGCAAAACTATCTTTCAAAAAATTAAGGCAAAACAAAGCAATGCTGAACTCAAAATTAAAAAAAAAAAAAAAGAGAGAGAGAATTTGTTACTAACATACTACCTTACAAGAAATGCTAAAGCTCTTCAGGCTGAAAGTAAGTGACACCAAAGATAATTTGAATCCAACTGGAAAAAAAAAAAAAACTGAGTGTCACATAATAAAAGTAGACAATTTTTAAAAGACAGCATAAATGCATATTTTTCCTTTAACAGATTCTAAAAGCAAATGTGTAAAAAGTATGGACATAATAGTATTGTTGAGCCTATATGATATAAAAATGTGATATTTTAGGCAAAAAGAACACAAAGGAGGTGGGTGAGGACAAAGCTATAGCAGTAAGGAAATGATACCAGACAGTAACTCAAATCTACAGGAAGGAATGAAGAGAATTAAAAATAGAGAAGATTGATGTGGCAAATTCTATAATTATATACTTGTTCTTCTTTTCTCTCTCAGCTTCTTTAAAACATAAAATTTATAAAGTAATAATTGCAACAATGTATTTTTTTGGTTTGTAATATATACAGACATATATAATGATAATAGCACAAAAGTGGAAGAGATAATATACCCATAGAGGAGTAAAATTTCTCTATCTCACTGGAATTAAAGTAGCATAATCCTGATAGATTAATACATTGCATGTCTTAGAAAAATCTCTAAGAAAACTCAAAAATGTAGTGCAAAAATCATTAAAGGATGCCCCATGAACACCAGAATGCTATAAATTAATTGACCTAATAGATATCTATGGAACATGCCACCCAACAACAGCAGAATTTACTTTCTTTTCACACACACACATAGAACATTCTCCAGGATAAATTATATGTTAGGCCATACAACAACAACCGGAAAGGAATGAAATCATAAAAATTTGTTCTCTCATCAGAATGGAATAAAATTAGAAAACATCAGAAAAAATTCTGAGAAATTTATAATGTGGAAATACAATATACCAAAACTTATGAGATGCAACTAAAGCAAAGCTTAGAAAGAAATTTGTAGCTGTAAATGACTGCATTAGAAAAGAATAAAGATCTTAAGTGAATAACTAATCTTTCACCTTAAGAAACTCTAAAAAATAAGAGCACATTAAATGCAAAGCAAACAGAAATTATAAAAATATAGCAGAAATAAGAGAAATAGAGAATAAAAAAACTAAAGAAAACTAATGAAACTGTAAGTTGGTTCTTTGAAAAGATCAACAAAATTAATAAAACTTAGCTAGACTGACAAAGAAAAAAAGAGAGAACTTGAACTATTAAAATCAGGAATAAAAGAAGGATTACTACAGACGGAAAAAAGATAATAAAGAAATACTATGAAAAATTACATACCAAAATTTAGATAACTTAGATGAACCAGACAAATTCCTAGAGGCACAAACTAACAAAACTGACTCAAGAGGAAGTAAAATAACTAGATAATCCTAAATAACATATTGAATTAGTTATCTAAAAAACTTCCCACAAAGAAAAGTCCAGGCCCAGATGGTTTCAAACATTTAAGGTGCACTCTATCAAACATTTAAGGAATATTTAATACCAATTGTTCAAAAACTCCTCCAAAAATAAGAGAACTGAACACTTTCCAACTCACTTGATGATGTTAGTCTTACCTTGACGCCAAACCAGACAAAGGCACCACAAGAAAATAAAACTGGGGAGGAGTAAGATGGTGGAGGAGTAGGAGACCTAAATATCATCGATCCCAGAAATTCAGCTAGATAGTTATCAAACCATTCTGAACACCTACAAATTCAACAGGAGATCAAAGAGAAGAAGAACAGCAATTCTAGAAACAGAAAATCAACCACTTTCTGGAAAGTAGGATGTGTGGAGAATCGAATCTGAGTCGATATACTGGAAAAGAGACCATGGGGGGGAGTGGCCAGCTCCTGGCAAGCAGTAGAGCAGTGGAGCACAACATCAGAACTTTTAGAAGTCTGCTCCACTGAGGGACCTTGCTCCAGAGGCGAAGTGGGGGGTGGGGCCCTCATGGGGACAGTGTGGTCTCAGGACCCGTGGGTTCACAGAAACACCTGGGGTGTCTGAGTGTGGCAGAGCTCCCAGGCATCAGAGCAGGGAGGCAAGCTGCAGAGATGGAGCTGAGGAGTTAGTTCTCAGCTTGGGGTTACCTTAAACTGTGATCAGAGGCACAGCTGAACCATTGCTCTTCAAGCAGGGACCCCACATGTGGCATATCCAGGGAGACCTCCTCCTTCCTTTTCTGGGAGAAGTGATGCAGGAGCGTGCTGCAGAAACCTGCCAGGTTTGGAAACTCCAAACAGGGCCCTGTGCCAGAGATAGAAATGCTTGGTCATAGGCTGGGTGAGCAAGGAGTGAAGCCTGAGACTGGGGAGACAGGAGTGACTGATTGCTTTTCTCAGAGGACACATTGAGGAGTAGGGACCTGAGGTCTTGGCTCCTCTGGGCCAGAGATTGGGAGACTGCCATTTTTATTCTCCTCCTCCAGAGCTGTACGGAAAGCATTCAGTGAACAAAAGCTACTGAGAACAAACCTGAGCAAATTACTTAGCCTGGCCACTGACAGGGGACAGGGCAATTCCACCTCAGGCAAAGATATTTGGAATCAATGCAACAGGCCCCTCCCCCAGAAGATCAACAAGATCATCAAGCCAAGATCAAGTTCGCTGATCAATGGGAACTGCAAAACTTTAGAGCTACAGGAATACAACACATAGAACTCATGGCTTTTTTCCCACGATTCTTTAATTTTTCAAAGTTAATTTTTTTAATTTTTTTTCATTCTATTTTTTAAAAAATTTTTTCTCTTTCCTATTTTAACATTTTTAACCTATTTTGTCTTACCAATACTTTTTAAAAAATCTGTTAAAATTTTCATTGTTATATTCTATCGCTTCATTGTATTTAACCTTATTTTTTGTATATATATAGATTTTTCTTTCTTTAAAATTTTGGGATGCTGTTTCTTCTAATACACCAAAATATACCCAAAATCTAGTGCATGGCTTTGTTCTAGTCTCCAGCTTGATCAGATTCTTTCCCCTTTTTTTTTTATCTTTTCAAAAAACTTCTTATCAATTCCTTTTTTAGAATCCTTTTAAATTTTCATCTTTATGGTCATATTCCATCCCTTCACCATGTTTACATATATATATATATATATATATATATATATATATATATATATATATGTTTTCCTTTCTTTAAAACTTTGGGAGGCAGGTTCTTCTAAAAGGCCAAAATACACCCAAAATCAAGTGTGTGGCTCTGTTCTAGTCACCAGTCTATTATGTGTGTGTATATGTGTGTGTGTGTGCGTGCATGTGCGTGTGTGTGTATCTTGTTTAATTTTCCCTCCTTTCTTCTCCCCCCCAGTTCGGGTCTCTTCTGATTTGGTTAGTGTATATTATTCTGGAGTCATTGATACCCCTTATTTCCCCTTTAGTATTTTGTTCTCTCATTCATCTATTCTTATCAGGATAAAATGACAAGGCAAAAATACACACCTCAAAAAAAGAACAAGAGGCAGTACTGATGGCTAGGGACCTAATCAATATGGACATCAGTAATACGTCAGACCTAGAGTTCAGAATGACGATTATCAAAGTGCAACTTAGGTTCAAAAAAAGGATGGAAGATATTAGAGAATCCTTTTCTGGAGAAATAAAAGAACTAAAATCTAAACAAGTTGAAATTTAAAAAGCTATTAATGAGCTGCAATCAAAAATGAAGGCTCTTACTGCTAGGATAAATGAGATAGAAGAGAGAATTAGTGATAGAGAAGACCAAATGATGGGGAATAAAGAAGCTGAGCAAAAGAGGGACAAACAGCTACTGGACCACGAGGGGAGAATTTGAGAGATAAGTGATGTCATAAGATGAAACAATATTGGAAAAATTGGGATTCCAGAAGAAGAAGAAAGAGAGAGGGGGGCAGAATGTATATTGGAAAGAATTATTGAAGAGAATTTCCCTAATATGGCAAAGGAAACAAGCATCAAAATCCAGGAGGCACAAAGAACCCCCTCAAAATTAATAAAAATAGGTCCACACACTGTCATCTAAACTTACAAGTCTTGGTGACAAAGAGAAAATCCTGAAAGCAGCTCAGAACAAGAAGTCTGTAACATACAAAGGTAGAAATATTAGATTGGCAGCAGAGCTATCCACAGAGACCTGTCATGCCAGAAAGAACTGGCATAATAATCTCAGAGCACTAAATGAAAAAAACATATGGTCAAGAATACTGTATCCAGTTAGGCTATCATTAAAAATAGAAAGAGAGATAAAAAGCTTCCAGGACTAACAAATATTAAAAGAATTTGCAAACACCAAACTAGACTTACAGGAAATACTGAAAGTGGTCCTCTAAGCAAAGAGAGAGCCTAAAAGTAGTAGACCAGAAAGGAACAGAGATAATATACAGTAACAGTCACCTTACAGGCAATACAATGGCACTAAATTCATATCTCTCAATAGTTACCCTGAATATAAATGGGCTAAATGCCCCAATCAAAAGACACAGGGTATCAGAATGGATTTTAAAAAAATCCATCAACATGCTTTCTACAAGAAACTCATTTTAGACCCAAAGACACCTCCAGATTTAAAGTGAGGGGTGTGGAAAACAATTTACCATGCTAATGGACATCAAAAGAAAGCTGGGGTGGCAATCCTTATATCCGATCAATTAGATTTTAAGCCAAAGACTATATAATAAGAGATGAGGAAGGACACTATGTCATACTAAAAGGGTCTGTCGAACAAGAAGACTGGACAATTTTAAATATCTATGCCCTTAACATGGAAGCAGCCAACTACATAAACCAATTAATAACAAAATCAAAGAAACACATCGACAATAATACAATAATAGTAGGGGACTTTAATACCCCCCCACACTGAAATGGACAGATCATCTAAGCAAAAGATCAACAAACACCTTAAATGACACACTGGACCAGATGGACATCACAGATATATTCAGAACATTCCATCCCAAAGCAACAGAATATACATTCTTCTCTAGTGCACATGGAACATTCTCCAGAATAGATCACATCCTGGGTCACAAATCAGGTCTCAATGGGTACCAAAAGACTGGGATCATTCCCTGCATATTTTCAGACCACAATGCTTTGAAACTAGAACTCAACCACAAGAGGAAAGTTCAAAAGAACTCAAATACATGGAGGGTAAAGAGCATCCTACTAAAGAATGAATGGGCCAACCAGTAAATTAAAGAATTGAAAAAATTCATGGACACAAATGAAAATGAAAACACAACTGTTCAAAATCTTTGGAACACAACAAAGGCGGTCCTGAGAGGAAAGTATATATAGCAACACAAGCCTTTCTCAAGAAACAAGAAAGTTCTCAGGTACAGAACCTAACCCTACACCTAAAGGAGCTGGAGAAAGAACACCAAAGAAAGCCTAAACCCAGCAGGAGAAGAGAAATAATAAACATCAAAGCAGAAATCAATGAAATAGAAACCAAAAAAAAAAAAAAAAAAAAACCACACACACAGTAGAACAAATTAATGAACCTAGGAGCTGGTTCTTTGAAAGAATTAATAAGATTGATAAACCCCTGGCCAGACTTATCAAAAAGAAAAGAGAAAGGACCCAAATAAAATCATGAATGAAAGAGGAGAGATCACAACCAACACCAAAGAAATACGATTATAAGAACATATTATGAGCAACTATAAACCAGCAAATTTGACAATCTGGAAGAAATGGATGCTTTCCTAGAGACATATGAACTACCAAAACTGAACCAGGAAGAAATAGAAGACCTGAAGAGACCCATAACAGTAAGGAGATTGAAGCAGTCATCAACAATCTCCCAACAAACAAGAGCCCAGGGCCAGACGGCTTCCCAGGGGAATTCTACCAAACATTTAAAGAAGAATTAATACCTCTTTTCCTGATACTGTTCCAAAAAATAGAAATGGAAGGAAAACTACCAGTCTCACTTTATGAGGCCAGCATTACCTGATCCCAAAACCAGACAAAGACTCCCATCAAAAGAGAGAATTACAGGCCAATATCCTGATGAACACAGATGCAAAAATTCTCATCAAAATACTAACCAATAGGATTCAACAGTACATTAAAAGGATTATTCACCATGACGAAGTAGGATTTATTCCTGGGCTGCGAGTTTGGTTCAACATCTGCAAATCAATCAATGTGATATAATACATTAATAAAAGAAAGAACAAGAACCATATGATACTCTCAATAGATGTTGAAAAAAGCATTTGACAAAGTACAGCATCCTTTCTTGACCAAAACTATTCACAGTGTAGAGATAGAGGGTACATACCTTAATATCATAAAAGCCATCTATGAAAAATATACAGCAAATACCATTCTCAATGAGGAAAAACTGAGAGCTTTTCCCCTAAGGTCAGGAACACAGCAGGGTTGTCCACTATCACTCCTGCTATTCTACATAGTACCTCTAGTACTGTGAAGTACCTTCTAGTACTTCTAGTACTAGATACCTTCTAGTACTAAATACCTTCTAGTACTAGAAGTCCTAGTCTCAGCAATCAGACAACAAAAGAAATAAAGGCATCCAAATCAGCAAAGAAGAAGTCAAACTCTCCTTCTTTGCAAACAATTTGATACTTTATGTGGAAAACCCAAAAGACTCCACACCAAAACTGCTAGAACTCATACAGAAATTCAGCAAAGTGTCAGGATATGAAATCAATGCACACAGATCAGTTACATTTCTATACACCAACAGCAAGACAGAAGAAAGAGAAATTAAGGAGTCAATTCCATTTACAATTGCCCCCAAAACCATAAGATTCCTAGGAATAAACCTATCCAAACAGGCAAAGAATCTGTACTCAGAAAACTATAATGTACTCATGAATGAAATTGAGGAAGACACAAAGAAATGGAAAAATGTTCCATGCTCATGGATTAGCAGAACAAATATTGTGAAAATGTCTATGCTACCTAAAGCAATCTACACATTTTTTTTCAATCTACACATTTAATGCAATCCCTATTAAAGTACCATCAATTTTTTTTCAAAGAAATGGAACAAATAATCCTACAATTTATATGAAACCAGAAAGGACCCTGAGTAGCCAAAGGAATGTTGAAAAAGAAAACTAAAGCTGGCAGCATCAGAATTCCAGACTTCAAGCTCTATTACAAAGCTGTAATCACCAAGACAGTATGGTCCTGGCACAAAAACAGACATACATCAATGGAACACAATAGAGAGCCCAGAAATGGACCCTCAACTCTAAGGTCAACTAATTTTTGACAAAGCAGGAATGAATTCCATTGGAAAAAAGACAGTCTCTTCAAAAAATGGTGTTGGGAAAATTGGACAACCATATGCAGAAGAATGAAACTGGACCATTTCCTTACACCACACACAAAAATAAACTCAAAATGGATGAAAGACCTCAATCCATCAAAATCCTTGAGGAGAGCACAGGCAGCAATGTCTTCAACTCAGCTGCAGCAGCTTCTTCCTAAAAACATCACCAAAGGCAAGGGAAGCAAGGGCAAAAATGAACAATTGGGACTTCATCAAGATAAAAATCTTGTGCAAAGCAAAGGAAACAGTCAATAAAATCAAAAGACAACTGATAGAATGGGAAAAGATATTCACAAATGACATATCAGATAAAGGGCTTGTATCCAAAATCTATAAAGAATTTATCAAATCCAACACCCAAAGAACAAATAATCCAATCAAGAAATGGGCAGAAGACATGAATAGACATTTCTGCAAAGACATCCAAATGGCCAGCAGACGCATGAAAAAGTGTTCAACATCACTCATTATCAGGGAAATACAAATCAAAACCACAGTGAGATACCACCTCACACCAGTCAGTATGGCTAAAATTAACTAATCAGGAAATGGCAGTTGTTGGTGAGGATGCGGAGTAAAGGGAACCCTCCTACACTGTTGGTGGAAATGCAAGCTGGTGCAACCACTCTGGAAAATAGCAGGGATATTCCTCAAAAAGGTGAAAATAGAGCTACCCTATGACCCAGCAATCCCACTACTGGGTATTTACCCTAAAGATACAAATGTAGGGATCCGAAGGAGCATGTGCACCCAAATGTTTATAGCAGCAATGTCCACAATAACCAAACAATGGACAGAACCTAGATGCCCATCAACAGATGAATGGATAAAGAAGTTTGGTATATATACAATGGAATACTATGGAACCATCAAAAATGAAATCCTGACATTTGCAATGAAATGGATGGAATTAGCGAAATAAGTCAATCAGAGAAAGACCATTATCATATGATCTCTCTAATAGGAGGAATTTGAGAGGCAGGGTGGGGGATTATAGAGGGTAAGGAGGGAAAAATTGAAAGAAGACAGGATGGGGGAGGGAGACAAACCATAAGAGACTCTTAATCTCAGGAAACAAATTGAGGGTTGCTGGGGGGTAGGGGGAGTAATAGGGTGGCTGGGTTATGGACATTGGGGAGGGTATGTGCTATGGTGAGTCCTGTGAATTGTGTTAAGATTGATGAGCCACAGACCTGTACCCCTGAATCAAATAATATGTTAATTTAATTAATTAATTAATTAAAATAAAAGAGAAAATAAAACTGAAGATCAATACCCCTTATAAATAAATCTAAATACAAAAATTCTCAATAAAAGGCTAGCAAGGACAAATAAATGTCCCATAATCATCTCAATAGACACAGTATATGATAAAATCCAATACTGTTTCCTGATAAAAACACAAGAGGAACTAAAAAAGAAGAGAACTTCTATAACCTGATAAGCAGCATCTATGAAAAACTTATAACTAGCATTTCATTTAAGAGTCAAAGACTGAATGCTTGTACTCTAAGATCAAGACCAAGACAACAGTGTCTCCTTTAACCACTCTGATTCAATTTCTGTTCAACAGGACAATTAGGCAATAATATGAAACAAAGATATTCAGATTGGAAAGGGAGAAGTAAAACTATCTTTACTGTTAGATGACATGATCTTATATACATAAAAAATCCTAAAGAATATATATACACACGCAAATTATTAGATATGAGAAATGAACCAAACAATGTTATAGGATCAAAATATAAGATCGACATACAAAAGAACCTGTGTTTCTATACACTTGCAATGACAAACCCTGAACTGTATTATTAAACAATTCCACTTACAATAGTATCGAAAATAATAAAATGCTTAGGAATAAATTTAACTAGATAAGTGCAAAACATACCCTGAAAGTTACAAAACACTTTTGAAAGAGATTTTAAAAGACTTTAAATAAATGGAAAGACATTCCATGTTCACGGATTGGAACAAATACTATTGTTAAGATGTCAGTACTCTCCAAATTGATCTACAGATTCAATGGAATTCCTATAAGAAAGCTAGCTGCCTTTTTTTCTTTTTGGCTGGAATTGAGTGAGTTGATTATAAAATTTACATGGAAATGCAAGGGATTCAGAAAGCCAAAACTATATTGAAAAAGAACAAAGTTGTAGTGGATCACACTTCCCAATATCAAAACTTATTACAAAGCTACACTAATCCAGACAGTGTGATACTGGTATAAGGCTAGACATAAAGATCAATGGAATAGTATTGAGAGTCCAGAGTAAATCCTTAAATTATGTTCAGTTGATTTTCAACAGATATTCTAAGATAATTAGATGAGGAATTAAGTCTTTTCAACATATAGTGCTGGGACAACTGGACAGCTATAAACAAAAGAATGAGGTTGAACCCCTACCTCCCACCATATACAAAATTAACTCAAAATGAATCAAAGACCTAAATGCAAGAGATAAAACCATAAAATTCTTAGAAGAAATGATGTAAATATTCATGACCTTGGATTAGGAAATGATTTATTAGCTATGATACCAAATATAAGCAACAACAGAAATTAAATAAATTTGACTTATAGAAAAGTTAAAACTTTGCACGCAAGGACATGAAAAAAGTGAAAATACAATTCACAGAATAATAGGAATTTTTTACAAATCATATATGTTTGATAAGGGACTCGTATCAAGAATATTTAAAGAAGTCTTTACCTTAACAATAAAAAAGACAACCCAACTTAAAAATTGGCAAAAGGTCTGAGTAAACATTTTTTCAAAGAAGATATACAAATGATCAATATGCACATAAAAAGATTTGCATTAGGGAAATGCAAATCAAAGCCACAATGGAAAACAACTTTGTACTCACTAGTATGGCTATACTCAAATAAACAGATAAATGTTGATGATGGTGTAGAGAAATTGGAACTCTCATACATTGTTGGTGAATTGTAAGGTGCAGCCATTTTGTAAAACAGTTTGACAGTTTCTTAAAAATATAGAGTTGCCACATTTTTATCCCAAGATCTATAACCAAGAGAAATGGAAACAACATCTGCCCAAAACTTGTATACAAATGTTTATAGCATCATTCTTTATAATATCCAAAAGGTAGAAACAACTCAAGTGATGAATGGATGAATGTCCACGAGCTGATGAGTTGATCAAGAATTGTGGTATATCCATACAATTAAATATTATTCAGTAATAAAAAGGAAAAATGGAGTACTGATACATTCTACCAAATGTATGAACCTTGAAAACATAAGCTACTTAAAAAAATTGTATGTGAAGGCCATAAATGGCATTATTCCATTTATATAAAATGTCCAAAATAGGCAAATTTAGAGACAGAAAGTAGACCATTGATTGCCAGGCACTGGAGGAAGGATAAATAGAGACCATTTGCTAATAGGTACAGCTTATTTGGAGAATGATGAAAATATTCAGGAATAAGGTGGTAATGAATGACTTCCTGAATATACTAAAAGTCACTAAATTGTATATTTTGGAAGAGTGAATTTTGTGATATATGAATCATATCTCAATAAAGCTGTTATTTAAAAAAACAATGAACAGATGGACACGAGTTGTTTCCATATCCTGGCTATTGTAAACAATGCTGCAATAGACATAGGGGTACATATACTTTTTTAAACTAAGGTATAATGCTAAGTGAAATAAGTCAGTAAGAGAAAGACAAATATCATATAATTTCACTTATATGTAGAATTTAAGAAACAAAACAATGAACAAAGAAAAAAAGAGACAAAATAAAAAACCAGACTCTTAAATACAGAGAACAAACTGGTGGTTGCCTGAGAGGAGATGGGTGGGGGAATGGATTAAATAGATAAAGGAGGTTAAGAGTACATTTTCATTTATCTTGATGAGCACTGAGAAATGTACAGAATTGTTGAATCATTATTTTACATACCTGAAACTAATATAACATTATATATAAATTACACTTTAATTAAAAAATGAGATAACTTTCACAACAACTAGGATGGCTCTAATCAACAATACAAACAATAGCAAAGTTGGTGAAGATATGGAAAAATTAGAACCCTCACACATTGCTATTGGGATTGTAAATTGGTGCAGCTACTTTGGAAAATGATAGTTCCTCAAAATCTTAAATGTGGAGTTTCCACGTGGCCCAGGAATCTCACTCTTAGGTATACACTGAAGAGAAATGAAAATATACATTCCCCAAAAAACTTGTATACAGATGTTCATACAGCATTATTCATAACAGCTAAAAGAGTAAAAACAGGGGCTCCTGGGTGGCTCAGTCGGTTGAGCATCGGACTCTTGATTTTGGCTCAGATCATGAGCTCAGGGTCCTGAGATGGAGCTCTTGTTGGGCTCCACACTCAGCAGAGAGTCTACTTGAGTAGCAGGATGTCTACTTGACTTTCTCTCTCCCTCCCTGGTTGCCCCTCCTCCTGTTCATGCAAGCACACGTGTGTTCTCTCTCTTTCAAATAAATATTTTTAAAAAATTAAAAACAATTCAAATATTCATAAACTAATGAATGGATAACCTAAATGTTGCCTACCCATAGAGTAGAATATTATACGTGATACAATAATGTAGCAAAAAAGCAACAGAAGTTTTTTATGAGAAACAATTGACTATATGGAATTTATAATATTTGATAAATCGCATGCTATACATGCTTTATATCAGTAAAATTTATAATAAATTTCTCTCTATAAACATATACATATATATGCATATATATTCATATTGTAAGTGTATACATACATTTTTAAAATATGAGTTGTGCTAATCCCCTCATTTATGGAACTAGTGTGCCTTTGACTTGATATCTCTACAGCAATGTCACTGACGGGCCAGACCGAATGCTTAGACCATTTATTATATTACTGCAAATCCATTTCCCTCTTTTAACTGTCACAATAATTTCCAAATCTTGGCTGACTACTTCTCCACTCAGGGTTGACATCTTTTATCACAAAACATGAAAAGTGATCAAGCCTCAACACTTGACAGCACAGAGTCAAAGGACTTGCAGATTCATCTGCTCCTCCAGGTCTTGCCACAGAGCCTGTCTGTAATACTTCTTCGTCAGAGGTATTGTAGTAACATGTACTTAGCTCATCTTTGGCAGAGACTCAAGGCTAAGAAGGACGTTAACATACAGTACACACCCAGCCTCCCATACCCCTGTGATTTCCAACCTCAATCTATGCCCAAGTAAGTCAGAAGGTGAAGTTTCTGGCCCATTTTGCACCCTCTTGACAAACTGGTAACACAAATACAGCAAATGACAGTATTTTTCTCAAAATTATTGAGTATTCATGATTTTTCAGAGATTGGACTGAATACTTTCTAAGGTGTCATCCCATTTAATTCTTTTTTATTTTATTTTATTTATTTATTTGACAGAGAGAGAGACAGCACATGCACACAAGCAGGGGGAGCAGCAGAAGGAGAGGGAGAAAAAGGTTCTCCTGAGCAGGGAGCCTGATGCAGGGCTGGATCCCAGGACCCTGAGCCATGACCTGAGGCAGAAGGCAGACACTTAACCAACTGAGCCACACAGGCACCTCCATCCTATTTAATTCTAAGAACTGTATGAAGTACATACTATTTAACTTCCATTTTATAGGTGAGTGAACTGAGACATAGAGCAATTCAGGAACTCACTCAAAGCCATAATTCACTCAAAGCCATATAGCCCAAAAGAGCTGGATTCTAGATTTTTACTCAGGTAGTAATACCAGGTATCACTCTTAAATACTATGTTAAATATGTAATATGTTAAAAATAAAATGAAATAAATTGAGAGACAATATTTTCAATTTATATAACAGAACTATCAGCCTTAGTACATAAACAGAAACAAAAGATAGGAACAGGCAATTCATGACAAAATTACAAAAGCTGAGGTGGAGTCAAGATGGCGGAGAAGTAGCAGGCTGAGACTACTTCAGGTAGCGGGAGATCAGCTAAATAGCTTATCTAAAGATTGCAAACACCTACAAATCCAACGGGAGATTGAAGAGAAGAAGAACAGCAATTCTAGAAACAGAAAATCAACCACTATCTGAAAGGTAGGACTGGCGGAGAAGTGAATCCAAAGCGACTGGAAGATAGACCGCGGGGTGAGGGGCCGGCTCCCGGGGAGGGGCCGGCTCCCGGCGAGCGGCGGAGCAACGGAGCACAAATCAGAACTTTTAAAAGTCTGTTCCACTGAGGGACATCGCTCCAGAGGCTTAACTGGGGTGAAGCCCAGGAGGGGTCAGCGCGGCCTCAGGTCCCACAGGGTCACAGAAGGATCGGGGGTGTCTGAGTGTCGCAGAGCTTACCGGTATTAGAACAGGGAAGCCGGCTACAGAGACAGAGCCGAGGAGTGAGCTCTAAACTTGGGGTTACCTTGAACCGGTCCAGGCTCGGTCAGCTTGGAGCGTGGCCAGAGGCCAGGGTGACGGGAGTAATTGGGCGCTGTGCTCTGACAGCACACTAAGGAGTGGGGCCCCGGGCTCTCGGCTCCTCTGGGCCGGAGACTGGGAGGCCGCCATCTTCGTTCCCGTCTTCCAGAACTCTATGGAAAGCGCTCAGGGAACAAAAGCTCCCAAAAGCAAACCCAGCTAACCAGAGAGGATTACTCAGCCCGGCCCCGGGTAAGGGCGGTGCAACTCCGCCTGGGGCAAAGACGCTTGAGAATCACTACAACAGGCCCCTCCCCCCGAAGATCAACGAGAAACCCAGCCAGGACCAAGTTCACCTACCAAGGAGTGCAGTTTCAATACCAAGGAGAGCGGCGGAATTCCAGAGGAGAAGAAAGCAAAGCATGGAACTCATGGCTTTCTCCCCATGATTCTTTAGCCTTGCAGTTAATTTAATTTTTTTTTCTTTTTCAATTTTATTTTCTCTTCTTCTGCTAAATTTTTTTAACTTTTACCATTTTCTTTTTTAACGTTTTTTAAATAGTTTATCTAATATATATATATTTTTTTCCTTTTTATATTTTTTCTTTATCATCTTTCTTTTTTTTAATAGTTTCTTTTTTTTTTCTTTCTGAACCCCTTTTCATCCCCTTTCTCTCCCCTCACGATTTGGGATCTCTTCTGATTTGGCTAAAGCATATTTTCCTGGGGTTGTTGCCACCCTTTTAGTATTTTACTTGCTCCTTCATATACTCTTATCTGGACAAAATGACAAGGCGGAAAAATTCACAACAAAAAAAAGAACAAGAAGCAGTACCAAAGGCTAGGGACCTAATCAATACAGACATTGGTAATATGTCAGATATAGAGTTCAGAATGATGATTCTCAAGGTTCTAGCCGGGCTTGAAAAAGGCATGGAAGATATTAAAGCAACCCTCTCGGGAGATATAAAAGCCCTTTCTGGAGAAATAAAAGAACTAAAATCTAACCAAGTTGAAATCAAAAAAGCTATTAATGAGGTGCAATCAAAAATGGAGATTCTCACTGCTAGGATAAATGAGGCAGAAGAAAGAATTAGCAATATAGAAGACCAAATGACAGAGAATAAAGAAGCTGAGCAAAAGAGGGACAAACAGCGACTGGACCACGAGGGGAGAATTCGAGAGATAAGTGACACCATAAGACGAAACAACATTAGAATAATTGGGATTCCAGAAGAAGAGGAAACAGAGAGGGGAGCAGAAGGTATGTTGGAGAGAATTATTGGAGAGAATTTCCCCAATATGGCAAAGGGAACAAGCATCAAAATCCAGGAGGTTCAGAGAACCCCCCTCAAAATCAATAAGAATAGGTCCACACCCCATCACCTAATAGTAAAATTTACAAGTCTTAGTGACAAAGAAAAGATCCTGAAAGCATCCTGGGAAAAGAAGTCTGTAATGTACAATGGTAAAAATATTAGATTGGCAGCAGACTTATCCACAGAGACCTGGCAGGCCAGAAAGAGCTGGCATGATATATTCAGAGTACTAAATGAGAAAAACATGCAGCCAAGAATACTATATCCAGCTAGGCTATCATTGAAAATAGAAGGAGAGATTAAAAGCTTCCAGGACAAACAAAAACTGAAAGAATTTGCAAACACCAAACCAGCTCTACAGGAAATATTGAAAGGGGTCCTCTAAGCAAAGAGAGACCCTAAAAGTAGTAGATCAGAAAGAAACAGAGACAACATACAATAACAGTCACCTTACAGGCAATACAATGGCACTAAATTCATATCTCTCAATACTTACCCTAATGTTAATGGGCTAAATGCCCCAATCAAAAGACACAGGGTGGGACGCAGGGTGGCTCAGTGGGTTAAGCCGCTGCCATCGGCTCAGGTCATGATCTCAGGATCCTGGGATCGAGTCCCGCATGGGGCTCTCTGCTCAGAAGGGAGCCTGCTTCCCTCTCTCTCTCTCTCTCTCTGCTTGCCTCTGTCTACTGTGATCTCTCTCTGTCAAATAAATAAATAAAATCTTTAAAAACAAAACAAAAAAAAGACACAGGGTATCAGAATGGATAAAAAAACAAAACCCATCTATATGTTGCCTACAAGAAACTCATCTTAAACCCGAAGACACCTCCAGGTTTAAAGTGAGGGAGTGGAAAAGAATTTACCATGCTAATGGACATCAGAAGAAAGCAGGAGTGGCAATCCTTATATCAGATCAATTAGATTTTAAGCCAAAGACTATAATAAGAGATGAGGAAGGACACTATATCATACTCAAAAGAACTGTCCAACAAGAAGATCTAACAATTTTAAATATCTATGCCCCTAACGTGGGAGCAGCCAACTATATAAACCAATTAATAACAAAATCAAAGAAACACATCGACAAGAATACAATAATAGTAGGGGATTTTAACACTCCCCTCACTGAAATGGACAGATCATCCAAGCAAAAGATCAACAAGGAAATCAAGGCCTTAAATGATACACTGGACCAGATGGACATCACAGATATATTCAGAACATTTCATCCCAAAGCAACAGAATACACATTCTTCTCTAGTGCACATGGAACATTCTCCAGAATAGATCACATTCTTGGTCCTAAATCAAGTCTCAACCGGTATCAAAAGATTGGGATCATTCCCTGCATATTTTCAGACCACAATGCTCTAAAGCTAGAACTCAAGAACAAGAAGAAATTTGGAAAGAACCCAAATACATGGAGACTAAACAGCATCCTTCTAAAGAATGAATGGGTCAACCAGGAAATTAAAGCAGCAATGTCTACAATAGCCAAACTATGGAAAGAACCTAGATGTCCATCAACAGACGAATGGATAAAGAAGATGTGGTATATATACACAATGGAATACTATGCAGCCATCAAAAGAAATGAAATCTTGCCATTTGCGATGACGTGCATTGAACTAGAGGGTATCATGCTTAGCAAAATAAGTCAATCGGAGAAAGACAGCTATCATATGATCTCCCTGATATGACGGAGAGGAGATGCAATATGGGGGGTTAAGGGGGTAGGAGAAGAGTAAATGAAACAAGATGGGATTGGGAGGGAGACAAACCATAAGGGACTCTTAATCTCACAAAACAAACTGAGGGTTGATGGGGGGAGGGGGGTTGGGAGAGGGGGGGTGGGGTTATGGATATTGGGGAGGGTATGTGCTATGGTGAGTGCTGTGAAGTGTGTAAACCTGGTGATTTGCAGACCTGTACCCCTGGGGATAAAAATATATGTTTATAAAAAATAAAATTTAAAATAGTAAAAAATAATAATAATAAATAAATAAGGAACGTCACTATCTTTCTTCCAGCCAATTCTCTCCTGCATTGCATAAAAGCAATCTGGTCTGATTTTTCTACTATACAGTAGTTTTAGCTGTTCTGGAATTTCACAGAAATGAAATCATAATTATGTACTCTTTCATGCAAGGCTTCCTTCATTCTGCATAACTTTTTGCATTTCATCCATGTTGTTGTATATATCAATAGTTTATCCCTTTTACCACTGGGTAGTAATCCATTGTGTTGATATACCACAGTTTGTTTATCCAGTCTCCGACTGAACTGCTTCCACTTGGGAGCCATTATTTACAAAAATGGCTGAAGATATATTTGTATAAACCTTTTTGTGAATGTATGTTTTCACCTCTCTTGGAGCAATACCTAGAAGGGAATTGTTGGCTCCTCAGGTGAGAAAGAACTAGAACTTTTCCAATGTAATTATATCATGTACATTCCCATGCTATATTCTTGTTGCTCCCCAACTTTGTCAACATTTGGCGTTGTCAGTCTTTTTAATTTTAGCCCTTCTGGTAAATGTGTACTGCTATGGAAGTAGCTACTTTTAATGTTTTTATACATAGTGAGACTTTTCTCATGCTAAATATTGTTCTAAGGCATGATTTTGGTTGGCCACATACTCTTATTAGTACTAATGCCCTGTAATTCATTTAATCACTTCCCCTGTTATCTCCTTTACAGATAAGTAAATAAGAAAGTATATCTGGACAGTGAGAGCAACCTTGAATGAAAGGAAGGGTTTCGAATGATGAAAGCAGAAATAAGACTTCAGCATTTGCTAAGAAACTTTTTTCTGACAACTAAATATAATGTTTTCTATAAAATATAATGTTAGCCTCTCCAGAATGAATGTGACCCATCCGGGGCCAGGAGCAAGCGGGGACAGTTGCTGGGCCATCTAGTAGCAAAGAAGTCAATGATGTTAAATGATGGTTTTTGTAAACTTGGAGTCCCTATGTACATAAAAGCTAAAAACAAAGTCTCCAGAAAAAGAACGATTACTAATCCTAAAATAGTAGGGGATGAAAGAAACAATGTGTAGATTAATTTTTTTCCAGATTTATTGAGATATAATTGACATATAATTTTGTGTGCATGTAAGACATACATTTTGATTATTTTTGAATGAAATGCCCCATCATTGCCATCTCTTTCACCAGAAAGCAACTTTATACTTTTTAAATGATAAGAGCAAGTACTTTAATAGCACAAGGACAACTTATTGGACTATGGCTAGTTGTTTCTTCGTTACTTCAGACACTGAGAGAATTTAGCAACCATTAAGCCTTACAGAGTACAAATTACTTATTTCAACAGAAATGAATAGAACCCCCTCAAATTTGTGAGCATGTGTGTGTGAGTGCTTTTAGTTCAAATAATGGAGAATTTTGTTTTGAGAATGAAGGATCAAAAAAACTAAGTGCATTGCCAGAAGAATATTAAGGATATTTGGCAAGTTCCTCGTTTCATTTAGTGAAAGAGCACTACAACTTCTTGCAAGGCAACTCTATGAGTTCCAGAATATTTGTGGATGGATTATGTCCCAATTCACTGTCTCCACCAGAGAGAATATAGAACAAAATCTAACATTCATCCAGCGCCTGCAGGTGCCAGGTTCTGCTTGACACTTTATTGCATGCACTTTATCACACTTAAAAAAAAATGTGCATGCACTTTATCACACTTTAAAAATGTGTGGCTTAGGGACACCTGGGTGGCTCAGTCAGTTAAGAGTCTGCCTTTGGCTCAGGTCATGATCCCAGGGTCCTGGGATTGAGCCCCATGTTGGGCTCCCTGCTCAGCAGGGAGTCTGCTTCTCCCTTTGCCTCTGCCTTTCCCCATGCTTGTTCTCTCTCTGTCTGTCTTCTCTCTCTCTCTCAAATAAGTAAAATCAAAGAAGAAATGTGTGACTTAGAAAGAATAAATAATTTGTAAAGTGTTAAACAGCTAATAAGTGCCAGAGCAAAGTTTTAAACCAAAGATTAAAATCTGATTATAGATCTGAAGTTCTTATCATCGGGATATACTCATCTCCTTGTTATCAGTTACTAGCAGAATAGAAAACACAATCAGTGATACACTGTTATAAGATTATGTTATTAATAAACCAGTACTGCCCTCACTAGTTATATCTTATTCGACATACTTTTGCATACCTGCCTTTTGTAGCACTCATCACACCTATGGTTGCTTGTGTAACTAACATTTGTCCTCCTTGCTAGACTGCATGCTTCAGCAGGACAGGACACATTTTTCTTTTCAATTGTTTCCTGCTTCATGCTCCGGGGCTTAGTACATTACCAAACACAGAATATGCACACAATAAATACTTAAGTTGGGCGGAGTTGAGCAGAACTGAGCTGAAGTTACAGTCTTTCGGTCTTCAAAGAATCAAACCAATGGTTCTCAATTTCGGGTGCCTGTTGGCATCTCCTGGGGAACATTAAAAACTACTAATTCCTGGGCCCTACCCCGACAGAACTCTGCTTTCATCAGTGTGGTCTTCATTCTAGTTGTTGCTACCATTTGTTAGTCTAGTAAATAAAGATGTACATAGTCTTGCCACAGAACCTAGCAGATGAAAGATATGGAAAAATTGTGGCCTGGGCATTGGGGCTTTCCAAAGCTCCCCAGATGTAGGACTGACTTATTTCTTATTTAACCACACATGCATAACATGAATAACTAACAATTCACACTTTATGTAATTCAAAAGTAATCTTCGCAAGGAAGTCTTGTTGACGCCTCTTAAAGGATTCTGACATTATTTTTTTCTCTTGGTCTGCTTTTTTCTAGAATAATATCACCAAATATGATGACAGCTCTTGCTGCTGACCTTGACGTGGATGTTTGTGTGGCTTCTTTCAGAGGGAGAGAGAAAGCAAATGAAGTTCAGACTGAAACTGAGAGGAAACACCTACAGCTGAAGCCTCAAATATGGAAATGATATGAAATGTACAAGGATAGACTACCTAGAGCTCCTTCCAATGCGAAAGCATTCTCACCCACCAACAGTTCCTGAGGTCTTCGAGAGTGCCAACTTTATTCCCAGGACATGGTCAGCACACTGATGATTCTTCTAGGCATTCAAACTATGTATGCAGTTTCTCCTATCATTTTTTTAATCTTTTTTTTTAATTTTGTTTATTCATTTGACAGATCACAAGTAGGCAGAGAGGCAGGCAGAGAGAGAGGAAGAAGCAGGCTCCCTGCTAAGCAGAGAGCCCGATGCAGGGCTCGATCCCAGGACCCTGGGATCATGACCTGAGCTGAAGGCAGAGGCTTTAACCCACTGAGCCACCCAGGTGCCCCTCTCTTTTAATTTTCCCTTTAGTACCTGAGGCTGTCACAGCCATTCCAATAAGCTCAGTGAATATAACGTTATTTACAAAAACATTAATGCAAATTGACCCAAATTTAATTTTTAAATAGATAATATCTGGTACTTTTAGAAAAGGGATAATTAAAAATAATTGCCTTGTAAATCAGTGTTTTAGGCTGATAATTTTTCCAATCAGATTTAAAGAAACATACTAGTTTTGTAATGAAAAAAAAAATACAGTTTACCTCACAAAGTGAAGGCTTATTTGTGTTGCCTATTAATTCCGACTGGAGTTGGATGATCATAACAAGGTCCTTAGTGGGACTGAATCTGCTTATTTGTTAAATATAAACTTGTAACTAATCACATTTGTTTGCATCTGGATGTGTTGAACAATTCCTAAGTTCTTTACTCCATAAGGGAAAAGGTTTACCTTCGATGGCTATATACTACTGGTTTGGGAAGGAAAATTATCTTCTTAATTAAGTCAATAAGGTATTCTCAACACTGATGTATTTGAATACATGATATGAACTCCCTTTTTTAAAAAAGTCTATACTTACTTGAATGTGCAGCTCACATACCAGTCATTTGGCAAACATTCTTTTTGTAAAGGATTTTATTTATTTATTTGACAGAGAGAGAGAGAGCTCAAGTAGAAGGAGTGGCAGGCAGAAGAAGGAGAAGCAGGCCCACAAGGAGCTGGATGCCAGGCTCCATCCCAGGACCCTGAGATCATGACCTGAGCTGAAGACAGACACTTAACAGACTGAGCCACCCAGCTGCCCCAATTTGGCAAAAATTCCTAACACCGTCTGGGTTTGGAATGGTTCTTGAACCATAACCACTAAACATCAATCTAGCTTTGCCTCTACAAGGTTCAAGAGCTAGTCAGTCATGTTAAAACCAAAACATGAAATTTCAAATAAATTAAAGTATATATTCTGTTAACCAAAGAGGGAGGATTCAATATATAAGATTTATCCCATTATATGAGACATAATATTTCTACATTTATACAAAGAAAGCAGTTTGACTTGATATGAACAAACTAGAGAAAAATTTGGGGACTAACAGAGAACTAAAACATTCCAAAATACAGTATTTTTAAGAGAATGAATTTACTTTTAACTATCTTTTAACTTATAATTATCTTTCAGTTATCTTTTACAATTTTGATACCTCTCTGCCTTCTTAAGCTAATAATTCAAAGAATTACTTAACCTTTCTTTATGTCTCAGGGGCATTCACATATCTTCTCTAACCAGGTTGACACTCAGCAGTGACTTTTGAGGGGCCCTTTATCTCTAAATAGACTGGTCCACACGTCCTCACTGAAATATCAGAAGATCTACCCTGTCAGCTTTGACTGCATTCAGACAAGAATGTATCCTGCTTCTAAGTTGGGCCTAAGGAGAGTCTTTTATTCATTCACTGATGCATTCAGGCGACACATATTTCCTGTGTATCTACTATGTGTGGCACTAGAAAGGATAGCAAGTAAGATAGTCACTAAATAAGGTAGAAGACCTATGTGACAGCTGTTGGCCACATAGAGCCTTTGGTTTGGTTGGGTTTTGACTATTTCCCAATTTATGTTGGAAGTTCACTCAGCTTCTCATTTAACAGATTTACAGTATTTCGAAACAGCATAGTCCACTCCTCTGTTATCTTTCATTTGTATTTATGCATCACAGGTAAAGTGTTAACAAAACCTTTTGTTTTTCTGCAAGAGAATTTTCTCTTAGGTTAACTTCCTATAGCTCTGTTCTCCTAGCAACCTATAAAAGCCAAATGTCAAATATGTTTCTAAGCAACGCTGCTTACGACTAAAAAAAAGAAAGAAAAAAGAAAAAGAAAAAGAAAAAAGGATCACCAATTGGTAACTTGCATCAGACTGAGAGAAATTATAAATGAATTATAAACTCTTGATGGGGAGGAGCACCATTCACTGGGCTTCCTGGAGCTAGAGGATTCTGGTAACTGGGTTTGCAGAATTTATGCCCATGAAACTGTGGGTCTATGGAGCATGAGACTTTAATGCCTGGGCAGATCCTACACTTGGCCTGTATCAGTCTCCTAACACCAGAGCTGGATCTGACAAGAAGTTTCCTGGACATGTGTGTTGAATTCTGTAAGGCCTACCCCCATACAAATCAGGGGAGTGTCTGCCACTGCCCCCTGGCCCCTGAAGCTCCTCTCATACCCTCTGGGTAGACTCTCACCACACCTGCCTTCTGAGTCTGAATGTTGAGTTGAACCTAACAAGACTCCCTAGTGGGCATTGAACTTTTCCTTCCCCTTTCAGCAACTTGGAACTTTTAGAATATGTAATAGTGTCCATGTAACTCTTCCAGATCTTCACATTTAGTCATGAAATCTATCCAATCAAAACTACAAAACTGAACTGATTGTGTCTAAAATTTGGTCACATCTATTCTTTTCTTCCACCAAGTTTTCAAAAAGCAGACCAGTTACTATAACACTTTCCATGTGAGGTCCTACCTTGTGTGATCACAGTACTTAAAGCATTTCTAGGCATGTTGTTTTGGAGAAGAGAAGATTCATTGGTAGTTACTCTCCTTCCACAAGTTTTCCTAATCAAATGCAATTAAGAATAGTCCAAAATGTTAACATGTGGAGACAGTATTTAATAATGAATTTGCCATTTTTAAACTAAATACTTGAAAAAAATTTAAAAGCTGAGGAGATAGGAATCGTTTTTGAGGACGCTAAAAGAGACAACTAGAATCTTCTGTGGGTTTTAGGAAATAAGAGCACTTTCTCTTGCAAAAGTTCTTTTCCTAAAGTAAGCCTTTCCTTTCCTTGATACTGGAAAAGACACAGATTTTGGCTTAACATAAGAAGGAACTCGGGATGTCTGGGTGGCTCAGTCAGTTAAGCAGCTGCCTTCAGCTCAGGTCACGATCCCTGGAGTCCTGGGATTGACTCCCACATCGGGTTCCCTGCTCAGGAGGGAGTCTGTTTCTTCCTCTGCCTGCTCTGCCTGCCACTCTTCCTGCTTGTTCTTTCTCTCTCTGACAAATAAATAAATAAAATCTTAAAAAAAAAAAAAAGAAGAAGAAGAGGTAACTGTCTAATACCAACAGCGGCCTGAGATCAAGTGACTCTTAAGTTTGACTCTTGAAAATGGACTTTTCCATTTCTGAAAATCAAGGGTTAATGACTAAATTATCTGGGTCCCTTCCTATCCTGAAAATCTCTATTTAGGGTTTATTTTTGCAATAAATCTGTATTGAAGAACTACATGTAAAGTATAATATTTGTGGAATTACTGAGTGTACTTTTGACTCATAAACAGAACTCAGTAAGAGAAAAAGGAAATAGGAGAGTCTGGGGTCACTTTGCAAATTTGATAGAACAATGAAAAGTAAGCAGAAAAGCCAGAAATAAAATAGAGAATATCTTATTTTAGAAGAATTATACCTTAGGGTGGAACGTGCTTTTTCTGGAAGGAATATTAGAAACTTCTCAGAATGAGGAATGATCCCCCACCATGAGCCAAGAGGCAAGATGGAGAATAGCAGGCTCTTCAAGCAAGGCTCTCAACTGGCTGTTGGGTCACTTGGGTATGCAAACTTCAGTTTAGGTCTGAATTGTCTAGGACATTAGGGTTCTTGAGACATGATGTGGGGAAAGAAAATTGTGATAAGCTAACTAAAGAGCAGAGGAACTTTCAGGGTGGGGACAAACTCCTGAAATGGAAAATGTTATTGTGCTTCTCCCATATGTTATGTGATAAAGCTTATTTTTCCCATCCATTCATACCACGCTTCACTTAGCCCCCAAGGAACTGGATCTGTCTTCGATAACACTATTAACATAAAATGGTAAGTAGGGTCTTCAGGTGCATTCAGAATGGAAGCAGAGTTGGCCCAGAAAAGTTCTACATACTTGGGTCACAGGGATGACAAGAAAAAAGAATATATGTATATATATTTTTTCTCTCTCTCTCTCTCTTTCTCTCTCTCTCTTTCTCTCTCTCTCTCTCTATATATATATATAAAAGAAAACAGTGAGGAAAATACACCATCCCTCCTTAAAATGAAAAGATGTGTCCAGCAATCATCCCAGACTCAGGAGCAGGAAGCAGGCTCCTGGATCACCATGGTCTCAGTAGCTTCAAGGCACTTCAGTGAAGAGGGGCCCTGGTGTGAGGACCAGGGAGCTGTGTGAGGCTGGGACAGAGGGTGCAGGGCTCAGCAGAAAGTAAAATGTGGGGATCTCTGTTCAAAAAGCAGGGAAAAGTGATCATTCTGACACATGGACAAACCTATAAATTTTTTTAAATTTGTTTCCTAGTTTATATAATACAATAAATAATACGTAGGTTATGATAACTTTATTGATTAGAAGATTTTCCTGGCTCTATTTTTTGCAGATTCATTTCTTAAACTACCAAAATCCATATTTTTGCAACTTCATTTTCAATCGGTAGAATCACTCTAGGCAAATAAAAGACTGCAGATAATATTTTTAACTTTGAAAAGGAACTTTCTGCTGATGAAATTGTTGCTAGAACTTATGAAATTATATCATAGACTATAACACTATGATAATTTTTTTCAATAGGACACATTTCCTGGTAAATTATTTTGAAACATAAATGTTACTACATCTAGAGCTGATAAATCTTATGGAACTTTTGTAAAAATATTAAGTCCTAATACAATCCAGATGCATGTGAAGTTTATATCTAATTTTAAATGCAAATGTGTACAATGGCATTTTAATGTTTTCTCTGACATTTCCTATAACTTGTGGCTGTTGTACAAGGAACCAAGATGTACTTCATGGTTTGTTCATAATTCAAAATGCCTGTTGATGCCTTCTGTCGCTGTATCTTCAATTACAAGAGAAAAAGTAATTTTGAAATTGTTTTCCTTACTAGTAATTGGTTCATATGAAACTGCAACTGAAAGGTATTTTTTCCATCCTATGCAAGAAACCTTAACTTTAATTTCTAGGGGCATCTGGGTGGTTCACTCGATTTAGTGTCTGTCTACAGCACTGGTCGTGATCCCAGCCAGGGTCCTGGGATCAAGCCCTAAGTGGGGCTCCCTGCTCAACGGGGACCCTGCTTCTCCCTCTCCCTCTGCCTGCTGCTCTCCTGCTTGTGTGCTCTCTCTCAAATAAATAAATAAAATCTTTTTTAAAAAATAAATTTAATTTTTATTCCTGAGTCTGTGAATGTTTGCTTGGCAACATACAGCAGTTTTCACAACCAGAAGTTCTAAATCTTTGAGGAATTCTAATAACTCTTTGATGTGCTTTATTACAATGTCATGTACACTTTGATTTTGCGATGATTTACCGACACAGTTTACTGCCAGGGAACTGGCCATTTCTGTGCTCGTGCTCAGATGGGAGATTTAATATTTGTGCAGATGCCTCAGGGCCAGGCTATGGGGACAATGAGCAAGACTGCCTTCAACCCCTGATCTTGACACTGCTCCCCACGTGGGACTTTCTGTCTCTTGCATCTATCACCACTGCCAACTCCCTGGCTGCTGCTGCTGCCACTGACCAGGGCCCAGGTTCAAGCGTAGCCACCTCCTGGGGTCTGTGGTACCCCAGACTGCCCCAAGGCACACGCATGCACGCAGAGCCCACTGTTGTATGTGCGCCCTCCACCCTGTACATGGGCAGCTGAGGACCACAACGCCATGAGCACACTGCCACGCAGCTTACTGTCTGTACTCATGCACACGCTACAGTGGGCTATCAGACTCAATTTATAAAAGTCAAGTTCAAAGACAAATGGTGACAAATTTTAAGATAGCAAAGGCAGACACAACACTGAGGATAAGGCTCTCCTTAGTGCAAGACCTTAAGTAGTTTACATATTGAAGGTCCTTAAAGTGGTCCCTGTACCTGTGTGTCACACACTATGCTGGATCTCCTATGAGAGAGACCAGGGGCCAGCTGGTTCAGACTCAATCCCCAACTTACCCACTAGTTGACCTTCACCAAGGTTGCTCAGCCCTGGTTAATCTAACCTGTAAAATGAGAGTAATAACATGCCACGAGTCAGAAAAGTGAGGACATGATGGATGTGGGGTGGGGTTGGGGGTGAAAGGATTGCTTTACAATAACCCACATAAAGCTCTTAGCACAGTGCTGGCATAGAGCAAATACTCAATAAATTAAAGCTCTCGGGGAGCCTGGGTGGCTCAGTGGGTTAAGCCTCTGCCTTTAGCTCCGTTCACGATCTCAGGATCCTAGGATCGAGCCCTGCATCAGGCTCTCTGCTCAGCAGGAAGCCGGCTTCTCCCCACCCCCCGCTCTCTGCCTGCTTCTCTGCCTGCTTGTGATCTCTCTCTCCCTCTGTATCAAATAAATAAATTAAATATTTAAAATTAATTAATTAATCAATTAATTAAAGCTCTCAATATTTTATTGCCCGTGATTAGGAGAAGGGGAGCATTGCAGCCAAGATCGTGGTCCTGATTCAAATGCGTTCCTGGTGCCACCAATTGCAAACCATGACTCCGGGCAAGTCGATCTGTCTGTGCCCAGGTTTCTCATCTGTAATAAAACACATTGATGAATCCAGGCAAAGAACTTAGAAAAGTGCATGGCACACTGCAAGTACTTGGTACTGGCTATTCATATATGTCAGTATCATAATGTATTCTCAGTGTGTGTTGTGATGCTCACCTTATGGATAAGAAACCAAAGCTCTGAAAGGTCAAGTAGCAGCTTATCTGGCATCACACAGACGTAAGGGGTAGAACCAGCTCTCAGACACATGCTACTCCACCACACCCAGCCCTAGAGCCTAGACTCACACCCACTAGCTATTCCCCAAAATAGAAGACATTCAAAGCAAAACTGATATAGTTGACTGGGCACTGAGGGTTCCACAGTGCCAGAGTTACTTCTGCAAAACCACATTAGAAAACTTCTGGGATTAACTGATTTCCAAACCCTTTCTGCTCTAACACCCAATAAATCCAAATAAAAATATTTGATCTTTTCTCCGTTTGAGTTTCACTCACTGGTGGCTTCCATGGTGTACACCCGAACTACCCTCGACAGTGAGGATCCTGTCCTGAACCCTGGAGGAGATCAGCAAATGATGACCACACACTGTTATCACCGGATAGTATCAGCTCTGACTTCAAGCTAGCTGTCTCAATTACCCACCGCCTGCCCCAGTTTCTGCTGAGCCAAGGGCCAGTGCAATTTTTACCACACTTCCCCATCCATCCCTGGAGGCCCTCTCCTCAGGCTCAGCCCTATGGGCATACCAGACACGCTGGTCCAGTCTCGCCCCAGCAGGGGGAAGCGGGCAGCTGGCTGGGAGCAGAAAGGGGACAAAGAAAGACCTCCCACAGTGGAAGACAAGTCAGGTGCAGGGACTGCTGATCTGTACAGGGGACAGGTATTTGTCCCTCCCAGGGAGAGGGCTCCCCACAGGCAAACCAAAAGAGCTGTTTCTCCAGAAGTTTTTATTTACTACTGTCATTCTTCAAACTGTGAAGATCCCTCCAGCATACGATGTGCAAAACTCACAATCATGAATTTGATTATATGGAAGCTCTTTGTGAATTGCTCTCTTAAAGACTATGAGTCTACAGTCAAACTTATTTTCTCAAGATTTTATTTATTTGAGAAAGAGTGAGAGAGTGAGCAAGCAAGAACACAAGCAGGGAAGCTGCAGAGGGAGAAGGAGAAGCAGACTTCCTGCTGTACAGGGAGCCCCAAGTGGGGCTGGACCCCAGGACCCTGAGATCATGAACTGAGCTACCCAGGCGCCCCCACTGTTAAACTTCCGAGGAATCAGAAAGAGATTGCCTGTCTTGGCGCAGGACTCTCCTGCTACATGTGCCGGACTCACCTGGGAGCACTGCAGGGGTGGGTGAGGCGAGTGGAAGGACCTGCGTGGGTAGGAAGGGAAGAGTGGGAATGGGAATGTGCAAACTGGGGTGTGTGCTTTGGTGCAGGTGCAGGAACAGGCACCACGTGCTAACGGTGGGAGCACCCCGAGCCTCCTTCTGGGGGCGCTGTGCACTGCACCCATGCACAGCTCTGGAAGCTTCACAGCGTCCTCACCAAGCACGAGCCTTTGCAATTTGACAAGAAAATCCTCAGGTGGACCTGGAATTTTTAAAAGCCCACTTTGGCCCTGCCAGAATGAGAGGTGCTGGAAGAAACCCAGCCCAAGTGAAAGCTTGTTGCATATGACTGAACTCACCATTACACCTATTTGGCAGGGACTGCCCCTGCCCAAAGGGCTGCAGGACATGAAGTCTTAACAAAGTGGAACTACCTAAGAATACTCAGTGGCACAACCAAGCTGCATTTTCTGCCCAGGCTCAGGCTGAAAGATATTCTACACGACAAACTATTCACCTGAATACCATCACCATTATTGGCAACAATAGGAGGTTGGTAAAATCAGGGGATACTTCACATAAAATAGTTGCCATGATTTCAAGTTGGTGAAAGCAGCACAATGTCTTTTTGTTTAAGTAAACTTCCTGTTGAACTACAACCTACATTAAGGCAAGTTCACCAAGTATGTACAGCTGGATCAGTTTCTCCATAGGGAACACACCTGTGTCACCTCTGCCCAGATCTACTTGGGTCAGTCTTTTGCTCCACATTATGTCGGTGAATTTTTTCCACAAATTGTGTTCAGCAGTACTTCAATCTTTTTCATTATCATATAATATACTGCTGTATGAAAAGGCCACAAGTGATCGGGATATTTGGGCCGTTATAAATAATGCTAAAATAAACACTTGGTATAGATTATAGAATGAGGTTAACAAATCACCAAGCGCTTTTTCAACTCAAAACTAATTTCTAACCCTAGCAATTTATATTTGATATTTGGATATGCTGTTTACTTTATTCCCTGGCTTCTAGCTAGATGAAGCAAGTTTCAAAAGTTTTACAAATTGGTAACTATTAATTGCAACATCTATTACTAACATGATAAAATGCTAAAATGGTCATTATCAAGGCAATAGAAAAGGCAATAAAAAATTTTTAAAGAAAGAAAACTTGCTCTATGTCAATGGTCTTCTAACTTGTCTGAAGAGCCCCTAAAACAACTTTTGTAGTGATATATCTTCTCATACATTTTTAACTTGTCATCTGTAATTTTTTATATTTTTAAAAATTATAAATGTAAGTAATTGAAAAGATGCAATTTCTTATGTACTGTGTATTTCATGTACTTAAAGTATATTTTTCATGATAGCTTGAAGCTGTAGAGTGATGTCTGCCATGTAAATAACAGAGCCAGTCCTCGGGGTCAAATGATTGTGAAGCAAAATTACACTTAACTATTAGAAGAAAATCTAACTTGGGTTTGAAAATCTCTGGGTAAACATTTTTTTATCTTTTTTTTTTTTTAAAGATTTTATTTATTTGACAGACAGAGATCACAAGTAGGCAGAGAGGCATGTGGGGTGGGGGGGAGCAGGCTCCCTGCAGAGCAGAGAGCCCGATTCGAGGCTCCATCCCAGGACCGAGATCATCACCTGAGCTGAAAGCAGAGGCTTAACCAGAAAAGTGGCCCCTCATTTCCTCTTTTATTTTTTATTTTTTTTTAAGATTTTATTTATTCATTTGACAGAGAGAGATCACAAGTAGGCAGAGAGGCAGGCAGAGAGAGAGGAAGAAGCAGGCTTCTGAGCAGAGAGCCCGATGCGGGGCTCGATCCCAGGACCCTGAGACCATGACCTGAGCCGAAGGCAGCGGCTTAACCCGCTGAGCCACCCAGGCGCCCCTCATTTCCTCTTTTAAAATCATCAGTTCAGGTGCACCTGGGTGGCTCAATCAGTTAAGCAACTGCCTGCATCAGGCTCCTTGCTCAGGGGGAGCCTGCTCCTCCCTCTCTCTCTGCCTGCCAATTCCTCTGCTTGTGCATGCACTCTATCAAATAAATAAATAGAATCTTAAACATGAAATAAAATAAATGAAATAATAATTCAGTGCAGAAAAGGAGCTAGGTAATAAGAAAGTAAAATTACTTGGGGCTAAGGCTATGTTGAGCTGGTTTGCCAGGAGTTTGTTTGAGTTTGTCAGGAGGTAGGGAAGAGGGGTATATCTGTCCAAACTGGGTGCTCATGTACTGGGGAGAAGAGGCAAAAACACAAAGCCTATAAATAGCAAGAGGATTGGCTGGGAACCATCCATATATGCCCAGAATCCCAGAAAGGTTACACTGCTAAGGGTGTTGAACTAGGGAAGAGGGGAGCGCCTTAGAGACAGTGTGTTGGGGCCAGAATTTACACCATATCTGTTACCTCCACTCTCCGATAAATAAGCCAAATAGTGAGTTTAAAGTGCTCCTAAGAGAAGATATTGGGGTGACTGAATGCACCCCAATAAGGCACACCTGCACAACAACGTAAATTTACTAAAACCAGACTAGACACTGAAAATAAGTGAACTTTCTAGCATGCAAATTACACTTCAATAAAACTTTATAGGGTGGGGGTTGAAGAGGGGGAGGATTGCCTGTCTTACTTCTCATCCTGATCACGGATCCATCCACCAGCAAATTGTTCTAAAGCTAATACAAGCAATTAATGTCCTTCAGTAGTAGTATTTCCACTGATTAAAGATAGAATGAAAAGGGGGAAGAAACTCAAGAAGAGAAAAGCAAAATAAAGAGAGGAGAAAACTTATAGGTGTACCATGACACACTGGCTGTGTTTGAAGGATCTCCCAGAATGATTACACAACCGAGGCAGAGAAAACCAGGTCAAATCTGCATACGTTCATTACTAAACTCATGATTGCTCAAAATTTTTTTTAAAAAGTTCGTTACAGGCGATAATGATCTTGGAATAAATAGAGGAGCAAAAATAAACTATAACACCACTTCCTTTTGTATTTTTCCGGGACAGGCAGAATGGGAAAGTTTGGCAGTGTGCTGGGCACAGGGAATTCCAGTCACATACCCTGTCCCATCACTGTCTCCCCTGAGCCTTAGTCTTCTGAAACTTCTTAGTTTCTTTGGAATATGATTACTTTCCCAGTAAGGTGGCAGTAAAAGTGTCCCATCTCTTTCAACCCTTGGATTACTATTCCTATGTGTTGTTCTTCGTACACTTTCACATGAGTCAAATATATCTAATACTGCTTCTTGTCATGGTAAGTGCAGATCTACCTATCAATGAATTCTGTTCCTAAATTTTAGAATCTCCTGCTACCAAAATCAAGTCTCCCCAGATAATATATTTTGGTAAAACTACTATATTTTGAATGCATCATTGGGTGACTAGATTTCTTCCACTATTTTGCAAAGTAATCCCCAAAGACAATACGTTCTTAAAATAGAGTCCTTTTTAGACAGCAAGTATGTACATTTTAATCATTATTTGCGTTTTTGATATAATAAAACAATGCATGAAATTTGTTTAAAAAATCTAATAATACAGAAACAGACATCAGAACATGGGAAGTCTCCTTTCATGCCTCTTAATTTTCTTTCCTGCTGGGGTAACCACTGGGAATGGCCCCATCTGTATTTACAAACACACACACACACACAGAGTCACACACTCACAATGTACTCATAAATTTGACTTCAGTGGAGTAATTCTGTACTTTTTTGTTCACTTAACACACCCTGGAGATCTTTTCCTGCCAGTAAATATAGTTCTAACTTCATTCGTTTTATATAGTTCCCAGAATTCTATTATGTGACTACACCATGATTAATAGGGTACATGGGCCTTTAAGTAGTTTCTAGTTTTTTACTATTGCAAACAAGCTTCATTGATTCCTAGACTTGGAGGAGAAGCATCACAAGGCATGATGGTTACTGCCCAATTGCTTTGCATAAAGGATGGGCCAGTTTATACTCCCACGCACAATACATGAGAATGCCTGTGTTCTCACGTGTTCACCATTCCTGAATTTTAATCTAACTTTTTAATGTCTCAGTATTGATGGGTAAATAAAAATAATATTCCAATTTAATTTGCATTTTCCTGAATATCAGGGAAATTTAGGATCTTTTCAGAGTCATTTGTATTTATTTGCCTATGAATTGTCTGTGCATTTCTTTTCTAAGTTTTAAGTTTAATTCCAGTTAGTTAACATATAGTATAGTATTAGTTTCAGGTGTACAATATAGTGCTTCAACTTTTCCATGTATCACTTGGTGCTCATGACAGCAAGTGCCCTCCTTAATCCCCACTACCTCTTTAACCCATCCACCCTCCCACCTCCCCTCTGGTAACTTCTGTTTGTTCTCTATGATTAAGAATCTGGGGTGCCTGGGTGGCTCAGTCAATTGAGCTTCCACCTCTTGTTTCCAGCTCAGGTTATAATCTTGGAGTTGCGAGATAGAGCCCTGTATTGGACTCCATGCTTAGGTGGGAGTCTGCTTGAGGTTCTCTCTCTCTCCCTCTCCCTCTGCCCCTCCTCCCACTAATGCATGTACTCTCTAAATAAATAAATAAAATCTTTTTAAAAAGAGTCTGTTTCTTGATCTGTCTCTCCTCTTTTTTCCCCCGTTCTCATTTGTTTTGTTTCTTAAATTCCATGTATGAATGAATTCATATGGTATTTGTCTTTCTCTGACTGACTTATTTGGCTTAGCATTATACTCCCTAGATCCATCCAGATCATTGCAAATGGCAAGACTTCATTCTTCTTATTTTATTTATTTATTTAACAGAGAAAGAGACAGCGAGAGAGGGAACACAAGCAGGGGGAGTGGGAGAGGGAGAAGCAGGCTTCCCATTGAGCAAGGAACCTAACACAGGGGTTGATCCCAAGACCCTGGAATTACAACCTGAGCCAAAGGCAGATGCTTAACGACTGAGCCATCCAGGTACCCCAAGATTCCATTCTTTTTTATGGCTGAGTAATATTTCATTATATATATTGCCTCTGCATTTCTTTACCTGTTTTTCCTACTGCCTTACTCAAATCAGTTTATAGAAATGCTATAAAATATGGCTTATTATCAATTCTTTATGTGAACATATTTTCTCCTACTCTATTGTGTGTCATTTTACATTGCTATACAGTATCTTCCCTTTCAATGGAATTTTGGGGAAAAAACAGGATATAAATGCATATACTCAGTTTACCAGCTTACATGGAGATGTCTGTATATCTGTATACTCTAAGAAACATTTTTATTTGGAAATACAAATATGTACATAATGGGAAGTTTGGAAAATACAAAAAGACACAAAGAAAAAAGTTCATCTATTTGAAAAGAAAAAAATGCTAAGACATTGGTGTATTTACTTCCAGCATTTCTAATGCATTCTAATGAAGACTATCAGAAAAACTGGATCATATATATATTTATTCTTATACTATGTTTTTATTTATTTAGTAAGTTAGTTGGTTTTAAAGATTTTATATATTCATTTGACAGAGAGTGAGAGAGAGAGGAGCAAGGGGAGGGGCAGAGAGAGATAGAGAAGCAGACTCCCCTCTCTGAGCAGTGTGCCCAACATGGGGCTCTGCCATCCCAGGACCTGATCCTGACCTGAGCCAAAGGAAGATGCTTAACTGACTGAGCCACCCAGCCACCTCAGTCTTATACTATGCTTTTTAAATAAACTAACATTATGTAAAAGTATTTTCCTATATACCCTTAAAAATATGATTTTATAAAAAATGGTTGTAGAGCCCTCAATCTGTGCATATTTGTTAGAAAATAATGATCAGTTTGTTTTTATTAACCTGCTCATTCCCCAAAAGAATAATGCATGATTCAATACAGTCTAAAATCTCCCTTCCAACCCATGACTCCCACTGACCAGTTTCCCTTCCTGAAGTCAACAAATGACACCTGATTATTTTCTAAATATAAAGTCCCATTGGTGGAACTAGGTGAGAGGGTATAAACCTTTCTAGCTCTCGATACATACTTGCTCTTCAGCAATGTATAAATTACACCACTCCCTTATGAAGACATGCTCTTTTTTTTCTAATATTTGTCACTTTGTAAGGCAAGAAACACTTCACTACTCATTTCCCTAAGAATAAAGTTAGAGCATGTTTTCTTTCCTATGTTCATCAGCCTAGTCTACAACTTCAGTCATTACATAGGCTTTTCCCAGCCTTTGCCACAAAAGACCTTTTAAAAATATTTTCTTGGGGTGCCTGGGTGGCTCACTCAGTTAAGCGTCTACCTTCAGCTGAGGTCATGATCCCAGGGTCCTGGAATTGTGTCCTGAGTAAGACTTCCTGCTCAGCGGGGAGCCTGCTTCTCCCTCTTTGCTCACTTGCGCTCTCTCTCTCTCTCTCAAATAAATAAAATCTTAAAAAAAGATAAGAATACATTCTTATCTTTCAGGATCATAGTCGACCTGCTGAGTTTCCCCTACTTCAAGTCAAATTGGGGTCTTCTCCAAACATCAAGGCTTATATTTTCCTTAATGACATCATTTATGAAATTGCCACTGTTTTACATTCAGACTTTGTTTTAACGGGATTTCTAATAATGCTTGAGATTTCTTTCCTGAGGTCTACTCTGACCTTCTCATTAGAAAGAAAAGTAGCAGCTCAGAACTTCACTCAAAGAAAACATGAAGCGTTCATGGGCTGGTGTTTTCCACTGGCCACCCATCTGACCTCTTGCAGGCAGGTGATGTGAGCTGGAGCCAGGTGAGACTAGTCTGCGCCAGAATTCACTACCACTCCCAGGTGTTGCTCACCTCCCCACCTTGGCCCATTCCATCTCCAAAATCTGAAAGACCTTTCCAGTTACCTCTCCTCATGGTGCAGGCTGGTTAGAGGCCCCTATTCTATGCACCCCAGGCACGGGGGTGCATGTCTATTGTGAAAATTAAAAACAAAACAAAACAAACCAAGAAAACAGGATGAGCCTTGAAAATTCGGAGCAGACAAAGCCAGTTGAGTCATAAGAGCAAAGTTTAATTTAGCTTATTTTATAAGACTAACTTGACCTGAGCTGTTTCTTGCTTATCCCTCTGACAAAACTTGCAACTGTTTCCCAAGGTCGATAGGTGGTAACCACTGACCAATTTCCTATCATTTAAGAAAATTCTAATATTATAACCAATCTCAGTGAAGAATAGTCACTGCCGTCTCACTATATAAGCTGCTTTAATATGAGACTCATTCCAGGTTTTGGTTTGAGCATTCCCAGTCTGCAAACTTTCTGGTGTCCGCCATAAACTTTCACTGACAACTAGTTCCTTGATTCACTGGTCTTATGTCTATTATTTCTGTACTTTTGACACTAACATCCACACATGTACAGTCCATGGATGTGCCCCCTTCACCTCCCCCACCCAGCTCCCCAAAGCTCTGCAGTGCTCCAGAGCCAAACACCAAGCTGGGTACAGCACTTGCCCGGCACAACACATGCCGGTAGGCAATGACTGCTGAGCTGAAACCCGTCCACACTCACCTGCCCCATTCACCTTCAGACATCACAACTATGCACTTTGCACAGCTCACCACTCCCTACAGAACACCCGTAATGCACCAAAATGACCTTCACAGCTCTTCGCTGCACTGGCTTTTCCAGACTTATACAACCCACCTGTTTCTTCTCATGGTCAAATAAAGAAGGAATGTTTAGTTCCTCACACAAAAATTGGGTAACCTGCTCTCCCTCGAGGTTTCACCACTTGTGTGTGTCTGACACAACCCTGAGTCAATTCCAAACACGGTCTTGTCCTGACTTGCTGGTTTTCCTTCAGCACTCTGTAATTTATGGATATTTCAGCTTCTTATATCACCCAACAAACTCCACCCTATATAATAAGCATTTCAGCAGTGACTTATTCTATATTAGAGGATTAGCTAATGTTGACTGAACATTTTTTTGGACAGCTATACCATTGTTATACTGTCTAGGTCTTGGTACACAGAGGTGTTCAGTGAACACTGATTGGACCAGAGTATGTTGTTGACTTTTTCTCCACATCATCTCCTTAGAACAAACCTCGCTCTCTCCTACTTCTTGGTCTCCCGCCAGTCCCGCACCCACTCCTGCCCAGCACCCCACCTTCCTTCCAAGAAGTCCCACACTTCTTTGGGCCATTGGGCCAGGGAAGCTGTTGTTGACCTTGATCCCAACTACAGGAGTCAGATTCTGCTGGGGAACTCCTGCCCTGCTCTGCACGCTGCAGAGAACTGACCCGGCTCCCTGCGCACTCCCTGCCGCCCACCCAAGGACTCCTGCTCCTGCCTCCTTTTTGGTCTCTAACACAAGGGTTCCCACTGGCCCTACCCCTCCAGGTTGTGCCTGGGGAACCTTCCAACCCATAAATTCTGACTTAATAATCCATGATGCATCCTGGATATCAGGATTTTTCAACATCCAGGGTTGATTATTGTATTCGAACCGTGTGCGTCCAGCTATAGCGATCCAATGTCCAGCCTTTATAACTGGCAGCCTGGGGGAAAAAGAGGAAGGGGAGGGTGGAAGGAAGGGAGGAAGGAAGGAAGGAAAGAAGGAAGGGAGGGAGGGAAGGAAGGAGGGAGGAAGGAAGAAAGGAAAGGAGGGAAGGAAGGAAGGAAAAGAAAAGAAAAGCCGAGTCAAGGGAGCCCCAAGGCGGGGCCCCAAGGTGGCTCCACCCAGTGCGAGGGCAGAGCCGTCCCCACCTCGGACTTGGCCTGGGGCAGACGCCGAGACAAACTCAGGAACCTCGCGCAGCCTGGAGCTTGCGACGCGGCGCCGGTGCCAGACTACTGCTTGTCGACTGATCGCGAGGGCTGCGTGTCCCGGGTGAGTTCCCGAAGTCCAGACCCGGGGCCGGACGAGACCTACGTGAGGAGGGGGCGCTGCACCCCTCCGAGGCGCCCGTGGCTCGGCGTCCAGCCAGCCACCCGCCTGCCGGCGGTAAAGCTGTGGCGGGGTGGCCTGAGGAAGGGGGGTGGGTGGCGTTGCGAGAGAGGGCGCGGGCCGGTGAGCCCCGGCCCTGAGGCTGGGAGTGAGCGGGCGAGAGCGCCACGCTGCTCTCTGCTGCCCAGCGCGTCTACCACTCTCTCCCCACCGTCCCCAGTTCATCACATACCTCTCACCAGGGCAGCTTGCTGCGTCCTGGCATGGGAGGCAGAAGACTTGTTTACATTGCATCAAGTTAGTTCAGCATTTTTCCCCCCCGAAGTAAGCTCTATGCCCAACATGGGGCTTGAACTCACGACTCTGAGATCGAGAGTTGCTGCTCTCCCGACTGAGCCAGTCAGGTGCCCCAAATTATTTCAGCTTTTGAACTAAGTAGTCAGGCCCTTTACACACCAAAGTGTGTAACCTGATTAAATTTAATGTGCCCTGTAACTTCCTAAGACAGAGTCTTTACACTAAAACAGAACCTTACATTTACTTTTGTTTTTAAGTATACTAACTGTTACCATCTTTCCTTGCTATGGGCAGGGATCTAATTTATATGCTAGCAGGAGCACCAGTCATAGCTCTAGCCAGTCCAGCCATTTTGCTGTTATGGGCCTGGCATTGTTCTAGGAAGGCCTCCACATTATGGGCATTAGGAGTGGAGACAGAGGTGATATGTAACTTGGCAGGTGCTGAAATCCAGCCCAACTCCTCTGGCCCCACCCCCACCCTATACACCCTGGAAGGAGGAGCTGTGTTCAGGGCAATGAGAACCTTAGCTCCCACCACCAGTTTGCTCAGAAATTTCATAAGGGATCTTAGGGACAGTATTACACACCTTAACACTTTACTGGTATTAAGTTTTAACTTCCACAGCTCCCCAATTGGTGTATCCTGCAGAATCCCCTTATTTAGAAGAGGAAACTGAGGCACAAAAGATAAAATATTTTAACCAAGTCTGCAGAAAAGTCAGTGGCAGATCCAGAATTCCAACCCAAACTTTAATCTCTACACCGCACTACCTGTGCAGATACTCAGCAGACACCCTAAACCCCAAATGAGAGAGACCTCAGGATGCCAAGCTCTTGAGAACTTAATAAGCAGCTGCCCAGACAGCAATAAGTGGTAAGACCTTGCTCTAGGTCTTACATCATGCCAACACTGAACCGTGGAATCTGAAGTTTAGGGCCTCTGGCATTAAGAACCTTTCCCCAGGTCAGTGGTGAAACTTCTAGCCACCATATGGTGTTGGAGCCCACTGAGGAGAGAAATAGAACTCTCTCCCTGGGGCGCCTGGGTGGCTCAGTGGGGTTAACGCCTCCGCCTTCCGCTCAGGTCATGATCCCGGGGTCCTGGGATCGAGCCCCGCGGCGGCCTCTCTGCTCTGCAGGGAGCCTGCTTCCTGCCCCCCCCCCCCCCCGCCTGCCTCTCTGCCTTCTTGTGATCTCTCTCTGTCAAATAAATAAAATCTTAAAAAAAAAAAAAAAAAAAAGAACTCTCTCCTCTGGCATGGACTCTCATAGTGGTGTGCCTGAAAGGGGGCATGGATGAGTTGGTGTGAGTCCTCTCGTGAAAGGAGTGTTGACAGTGCCCAGCCTGCTGCCTGGGGAGGGTATCCAGGGTGTTCCATTATTGTGGGAAGGCTGACCCTCATCCTTGCAGATCTGAAGACACACACCCCACAGTTGAGCTTAAAATGAGAATCTGAAAATCACCACTTGCCCTTCAGGACACCTTCCTTCCAAATTCTGCACCAGCCCCCCATGTATGCCCCCCCATAATAAGTCTTTAAAAAAATAATACCAATACAAACCCAAAAGGAGGCAAAAGTAAAACCAGAAAGGTAGCAGTTACCACATAAACATTGCAATATAGTTATGACTTTGAACATAAAAGCAGTCAGCGGGACTTGGGATTATTATGAAGAAAGGTTAACTGTGAGAAAGAATTAACTTCTCCTTCAGGTCAAATATTGGTGTGGTTACAGTTCCTGGTTAGGGAACATTCTGTCCTGTCCTACTCAGATGTGGGCCCAGCTTGGTTCTGTGAATGAAAGTTGGCCAAGACACAGTCCCTGTGTCTAAGTTCAGAGTCTGCTACCAAGATAGAAGCTTAAATAACACATCCTAGTTTCTGCTGCTATCTCAGAAAACATGAGCTCCATGTAGTCCACACACTCAGAGGGAGTGGTCACGGATGGCTTTATGTGGGTCTCTCTTCCTTTACAGGTCTCATCCACGACATGGCTTCCAGCCTGAAGTCATCCAAGAAATTGATCGTTTTCTTAGGAAAATCGATGATTGCTTTTGTGGAGTTTTTGATTTTCACCATCATCCCCAAACCACGGAAGAATGTTGCTGGTGAAATCGTGCTCATCACTGGAGCTGGGAGCGGACTGGGAAGGCTCTTGGCCCTTCGATTTGCCCACCTTGGATCCGTGCTGGTTCTCTGGGATATCAACAAGGAGGGGAACGAGGAAACGTGCAGGATGGTGCGGGAAGCTGGAGCCACGAGAGTTTATGCCTACACTTGCGACTGCAGCCAAAAGGAAAACATATACAGAGTGGCCGAGCAGGTAGATCTTGTGTCTTGCTGTTCCCTGTGGGTAGTAAGCCCCATTCACGGATACACTCGTGTGCCTCCATTTCTCTGTCCTTTTGCCTTGCTTGCTGTTCCCTGCGGATAGTAAGCCCTGTACACAGATACACTCGCGTGCCTCCGTTTCTCTGTCCCTTTGCCTTGCTCAGTGCAGCTTTGCCTGTCTCCAACTTCCCTTTAATTGAAAAATTTTTGAGGAGAATTAGGATTTGTGAGTTGTCATTGTATACCATACACCATATGAAACACCCCAGCTGTATTGTATCCTAATCCTATAAAGTGAGGTCCATGACTATCTCCATTTCACAAATAAGAAAACCAAGGCTTAGGGAGGTAAGTAGCTCCCCTAAGGAACAGGTACTAAGTAGCAAAGATCTGGCTCAACCTTGAGCCTGTTGACTCCATAGTACACACTTGGCCCTGCCAACCAGGTGGTACAGACTGTGTTACAGTATAGGAGGTAGAGGGTGGCCCTCTTATTGAAGGAGAAAGGAGACATAGAGATATTGAATAATCTGCTCAGTGGTCCCAGAGCTAGCCCTTGACTAAGCGAGGGCTTGAACCCATATCCGGTCTGAGCTGAAACTCCCCTATTTCTACCACACCACAGTGCCTTTCATTTGAATGTGTATTTCTCTTAAGTAATCATAAGAAAATCAGAATATTTCATTCACCCTAATGGTGCTTAACGACAGTTGCTCCTTTGGTGATGATACAGCTGTGCATTTAAAGAAGACTTTCAGGAAATCAAAACCCCAGTAAGCAGTGGTAAGAGGTTTTTTGTTGTTATTGTTGTTCATCGAGGTAGGTATTTGTTTACTGCCTCTTTTCCCTCATAAGGTTTTTCTTTATACCCGCATCGACATGAGTACTCCGCATATCAATCTCCTGGGCCACCTTTTTGGCGGCCCCCAGAATTCCCCAATTTAGCAAGAAAGAAGGAACCAGACTGGCCTGCAAAGAGCAGCCCAGCCCCATTGGAAAGTTCTTGCACAGCTTCTAGCCCCTACCTCAAATCCCCTTACTGTTTCCCACCTTACTTCTTAGTGGTAAGATTGGCAAGTCATTGGCAGGTGAGTGTGTAGCTTCTGTTGAAATTTGTCTTTAAATTCTATACATCTGTGACTACCATCTCCAGTCCCACGCAGCCCCATACAGTCTGGAGACCCCAACCTGACAAGCTAGCGCCTCCCTCAAAGTGCCAACCTCACAGATGAATGTCTGTGCGCTTACAGCGATGATCACCTGGCATGTCCCCTCATGCTGACTGCAAACAACTTCTGTAGCCACTCTTAAGCAATCTTCGGTTCATATTCACATACTGAAGACCATCCAATACTGAGCAAGCTAATACGAGGCACTCTATAAATAACCACCTCTTCCCCGTATCTGTGGCTTAGTTCTGACCAACATGCTTAGTTCAGAAATGGTCAAATAGTACATATTAGCAGTTCATTTTTCAGCTTTTCTTACTTATGGGTCTTAAAAAGAGTTGATTATGTGCTCTTTGGAATTCAGGGGAAGCAAACTACTCTCCACTCATAAACCTCTCTCTGGAGAGAGGAAAGATACCAAAGGATTTTCTAAAAGTATTCCAGAGAGCAGTGATCATGATGAAAGGTTTCAGAGTGGTATGACATTGTGTCATCTCCACAGACCCCAAGAACTTTGAAAGCTAGTGTCCTCAGATTATAGTTGGCATTAAGTTCAGAAAGTGTAGCCTTTGCTACTTGGCAACCTAGGTAAGCGATTATTTTAAACAATAAACACATGATGAGAGTGGGGCTGTATCATGGCTGCTTACCTTTGCTGAGGCATGTAGAAGTGTCCTGACTACATTTAATGACTGATCCCTTAGATAAGTCAAATCAGAATCAATTGACTGCATTGGTTCAACAGCGGCGGGGCGCGGGGGGGCGCTATTTGTGACATCTATGAGAATTCCATAAGGTTTATTTCTGCTTCCTGATGTTCAAGGTCAAATTTCAGGATCATTTCATCTTTTAAACTATGTCATCACTAGTAGAAGCAGACTTTTCTTTATTGCCCACCACCACTAATGAGTACTGGTTGGGAAGTTCATATCAGCCATCTTGGACAGTTTAAAGTGAGACACTGACTTGCACGATCTTCTGGCTTTTCCTTCTTTTCTTTTCTTTTCTTTTTTTTTTTTAAGATTTTATTTATATATTTATCAGAGAGAGCAGGGGAAAGCACAAGCAGGGAGAGTAGCAGGCAGAGGGAGAGGGAGAAACAGATTCCTGCTGAGCAATGAGCCTCGTGTAGGACTTGATCCAGGACCCAGAGATCATGATCTTAGCTGAAGGCAGACACTTAAATTGACTGGGCCACGCAGGTGCCCAGTCTTCTGGCTTTTATTATAGCTGGGTTGTTTGTAGAGAAATCCCCACCAGCAGGCAGGCCCAGTTTATGTGGGAGTCTCACTAGACTTGTCATCCAGGGTTGAACACACTGTTGCCACATTCTTACAATGAGGAGAATAATGAATGCAAAAAAAGAAAACTAGTCTGTTGCATTTTCCCTTAGCTGTTACCCTGTGTCTCTTATAAAACAACACAATGCAAACAAGCTTACTCTCATTTTATTGGGTTATCATTGGTCAGTAATACTTAAATATATGTCTCATACAATTAAAGCTGATCCTTTTTTTTTCCCCCCTAATGTGGTGGAGGCTGAATACTCATGATGTCTTTCCAAGCTAATTTAAAAGGCAAAAGCAGACTTTGGAGCAAGATAATCCTCATTTAAAAAAAAAAAAAAAAAAAAGGAAAAGATAAACCTATATACAAAACAGATAAAGCAATATAAACCTATATACAAAACAGATAAAGCAATGGGAAGAAAGATTATTCACATGAAAAATCTTATCACAAGTGCTTAGCCCAGTACATTTAAGGTATGATTCATAAAGATACAGTATTCATATACTGCAAAGACACAAGCCACAGATAATGAAACCAGGTGCCATTTTGAAATTAAAGTCTGATGTTAATTTTGTCAAGTTTATGATAACATGCTTTATTCAGGTGAGAGGGGGCAGTGGACACACATATCTGTTTATTTCTCTGAGATGTAACTTCTGGCTTTGCCATCCCTGACTCTGAGCAAGGCTATGAGCTACTATCCTACTGGCTTCCAGTTCACAGCCCTGTCCAGCTTTTTTTTTTTTTTTTTCCATTTGAGTATAGTTGACACACAATATTATATTAGCTTCAGGCATACATCATGGTGATTTAACAACTCTATGTGCTAGGGTATTCTCACCACAGGTGGAGCTACCCTCTGCCATCACACAAGGGTACCACTGACTATGTTCTTCATGCTGTGCCTTTTATTCCCGTGATTTATTCATCCTGTAACCAGAAGCCTGTATCCAGTTTTGCCTTAGGTAGGGCTAGTTATTTCTAGCCTTGACTTTTGTTCAGCTTGAAATTGACTAAATATTTTACCCACTCTCCAAATAAAACTTTAAGTCAGATCTGTTTCCAGTCCTTTTATCTGAAAATGCTACCATAAGGTGAGGTTTCCTTGGTCCTATTTATTTCATCCTCAGTTTTCCCTAGACTGCCACTCTGGTTGGCTCAGAAATCCCTACCATGTCACCCTTATTGCTGGGGCTCAGGCCTTCCAGAGCAGTGGATAAGGTGGTAGCTTCCACCTGGCTTCAGTAATACATCCTGCTCTGTGCCAGAATGTGCCATCCATGTAGAGAGCTGTACACACACACACATAGACACACACATGCATGCACACACACACACACACACACAGCTAGCATTGTAAGGGGTACTGCTGTGAGCTTCCTGTTCAGCACAGGGCAACTGCAACCAGGGGTTCTCTCTAATCGGGGGAGCAGAGCCCCTGCTTGGGATACAAATTACAGGAATGGAATTCCAAGCACAGAAAGGAACAAAGGGATACCACCATCTTGTGTCACCAATCCTGAAAAATCCTGCACTCACTTCTGCCATAATAGCCAAGATTACAAGCTAAAGATTTACTATAAGTGAAAGGCTCCAAGGTCCCATGCAGAAATTATATTTCTTAAATACAAGTTATGGAGTACCTACTCTGGCCAGCATTACAGCAGCAAATGGGGCTTACTCTAATCCTCCCTTCACATATCTTAATACCTAGAAGCCTGTGGTAGGGGGAAGAAAGCCAGCTAGTTGGTATAAGCAGGACAGACAGGTTTTGAGCTGTGGCATGTGCATAAAACCTGTTTAGAAATGTCATGCTTCCTCTGTGCCTTCCTGCTCCACCCCATCTCAGTGTGTGCTGGGTCTTGATTTATATCACATGACTATAATGCCTATCTCAGTGATTGAAATAACCTACTACTTATATGGAGCCTGAAAAAGGGACTAGAATGGCTCTAACTGCTCTGTTAAGGAAAGTAGCCCTGCAGCGTTGGAACCTCCTAGGAAGGGGGGAAGAACTGAGAAGAAAAGCATCAGACGTGGATCTCTGATGCACCGTACACTCAGCAGAGGAAATAAAGCATACTTTGCAGAGTACATAACCTCTGTCTGAGTTAACTAGGATAAGAAGCCTGTAAAACTATGGAAATTTAAGCTTAGATCATGTAAAGAATTACTCCATGGGTGGTGTGTTGCTCTTGTTATTCAATGCAGGTTAAAAAAGAAGTTGGCGATGTCTCCATCCTAATCAACAATGCCGGAGTCGTGACAGGCCAAAGTTTCCTCGACTGCCCAGATGAATTGATAGAAAAGACTTTAGATGTGAATTTTAAAGCACATTTATGGGTAATTATTTTTTCTTCTCATAATAAATCTAAAGTTACTCTGAATTTAGAAGTACCTTCCTCTTGTTTTCTTACAATTTTATTCACCTCTAACTAAAGCACGGACTTTTCAATTTCAGATTTCTCCTGGTTGACCCCGATGCTCCCCCTCCCCCACCCTGGATCCAACTTAACCTACACCTGCGTGAGCCTTTGCTCAGGAATCCTGCAAAAAGACAACTGTCCTATGGTTTTACTGTCATGTATTGATTATATCAGGTGCTGTCCTAGGCACTTCCTGTATAATCATTGAAACAGTTCAGTGAAATAAGGGATCAGAGTTAAAAGATTTGCTCAAGGCTACACAGAAATGACATCACATAAACTTGACCAAGGTGACCTTATAATTTCCCAAAACTGGAACCCTTTTGAAAGTGGAAAAGATAAAAAATAATAATAATAATGATGATTAAAAAGAGAAAGTGAAAGAGAGCATTATTAATAAACAAGCATTAATCAGGTCTATTCTGGGCAAACCAAGATGTGCAGTCACCTCACTCTATCTAATCAAGGAAAAGAGAGTCTCTACCAGTAGCCTGGGTGACATTAAAGGGCACAGGAAGGTGCCATGGGCATCCCTGACTTCTAATATGATGTGCCCCTTGTAGAATTTGGGTTTTCCTAGCTTTTGCTGAACCTAGTCTTGCCACACCTCCCCATCCACAGGCATGCCCCCCATTGCCTCTCTTTGCTCCACTGCCCGGGTGGCTCTCTGCTGGGAGGGTGTATTTGCTGGAGACTTCTGAGCTCCCTCCATCCTCCTTACACCTCCCCAACAGACTCCCTGCCCTACCATCATTGGCAGCCTTCAAATGTTATTTGGACTTTGTCGGTTTCTTTCACCTAGTTTCACCAAAAGTGTCCTGGCACTGGTGGTATTGTTGGTGTTCTGTATTGTTTTCAGGAGAAAGATGGAAAGATTCTGAACTAAGTGAGCACCGTGTTCCTTTGGGAGCTACTGCAAGTGATTTATGTGTTCTTGTCCCAAATATCCCTCTCCTTTGTTAGAATGAAGTTAGATTCTTGGGCCAGAATGAAAATAAAACCATCATCTCATTCATAGTCTCCACTTCTGTTGCATTCTTTTTCTTCCTGGGTCTCTTCTTTCCCTGCTTTCTCTCTCTTCCTCTAATTGTCTTTCTAGGCAAGTCTGCATACGTTCTTTGAGCCCCTGCATGGAGTAGGCACTTAATTGCTAGTGGGTCAGAGGGCTCCTGGTGGCCATGCTCCCAAGGAATGCGTCCCCAGGGAGAAGTAAAGAGACCTCAGACCATCAGAACTCAGGGAGCTTTTCCTTATGCTTCGCTGTGGGCTCGCTTTGATTTTCTGCCTCTAAGTGTTAGTTTCTCTTGGAAAGTCATTGTGATGCACACAAAGGTCATTTGACTTCTATAAAAGATCCCTTTTCTCATATTTACTCATACGATTCAAGTGTGAAAACAAATATGAAATAGAAATTCATTGAAATATGCAAGTATTCCTGTCTAATGAGTTATTTCTGTGTTGTAGAACATATCTTCTGTCAAAGCTCATTTCTCTCTCCTTTACCTTCTTTTTTCAGGTCCCACATCAAAGGTAAAGGTGCTCTATATTACTGAGACACAGCACACACCCATTCTAACATATCCTCTCTGCTGACATGGAATAGAAATTAGAAACCATTATTCAAAGAAGCAGAGATGAACTTCAAAACAGAGTGATTTTTTAAACCAAAGCCAATAGTGGCATGTCTGGTGCACAACGTTCAGAAAAATTTGAAATCCAGATATGATCCAAGAGGTGAAAAAAGGCAATATAAATCTAAATTATCATATCTCCAGTACTCTCACTGGGGTGTGGTTTGTGCCTGCCATAGTTAAGATTCTCCCATACTTCTTGAATTATTGTCGGAATATTGTTTTTGGAATTTTGTCGGAATATGTGCCACATTTACACGAAATATAAGTCTAAATAAGTTGTTTTGAACAATATTGGAACCACCATCATTAAATACTGATTTGCCAGGTTGAACAAACTAAGAGGCTTGCTTGCCAGATGTTGACATTTTTTTATACCCCAGTGCCTTCAGGTAGTTTGATGAGCTTAAAAGACTCTTTTCATCACAACGATCATATAAACATCTGAAAACAGTGTAAACTGTTAACAGTTCTTTCTTGCTCTTTTTAGACTTACAAATCCTTTCTTCCTGCTATGATCGCTAATGAGCATGGACATTTGGTTTGCATTTCAAGTATGGCTGGATTAGTTGGAGTGAATAAACTGGCAGGTAAGAGAAACGTATTATTTAGCAGTTGCAAAAAGTTTTGTAACTTGATCTTACTTTTCCCTAAACAATCAACGCTGATTTGAGGTACGAATGATAAAGGGTTATAAATTAAGAAACATATTCAATAAGATAAGTGGTTGAGAACATGGTACAGCAGAACTGCCTGTCAGATTTGCTTACATGCAGTTGAACTATGCCCTTTAGAATGATTAAGTCAGCGTAATCTCCTGGGCTTTAAAAAAAACAGAGAGGGCGCCGCCTGGGTGGCTCAGTCGGTTAAGCGTTTGCCTTCTGCTCAGATTGTGATTCCACAGTCCTGGGATCCAGTCCCTCATCAGGCTCCCTGCTCAGCCAGGAGTCAGCTTCTCCCTCTGCCTCTCCCCACTGGCTTATGTACTCTCCCTCTCTCTTTCTCTAGCTCTCTGTCAAATAAATAAACAAACAAATAAAAGTTAAAGAGGAAAAGAGAGACCTTACTGATAAATTCTTTTTATGCAAGTGATTAGCATAGTCACCATCTGGGGGACCCCTGGCACTGTTATTTGGATGATAAGGAGGAGCACTCTGGCTTCTGAAATTTCCATTAAGTGGTCTCCTTCTGCTGGGCATTTGGAGAAAGTTTCTCCAGCCCAAGAAATCTAAAATTAACCTCTCTGCTCACCCACTGGTTGAAGACTCACAGCTCAAGATGGTAAGCACAGTTCAGCTCAGTTATGGGAATAGAGTTCCCAGAACCATCAGTCACCCCAAATGTTATGCATGTGTACACATCTCCCCATAAGCGGGACTCCCCTTCCTCCATCCTTCTTAGAGTTCACTAGGTTTTATTGTGACCTCGTGGGTCTCTGAACTCCTGCTGGTCTATTTGTAGTTCCTATGAATCCTTTTCCTGGCACAATATCTTAGGATACAAGACTCTCCCACGCCTTGCTCACCCTAGAAGCATGTGTAAGACTTTTGTAATTTCCATGGTGTGGGTCTTGGCTCCCCTGCTTCATAATCACTGGGGGTGCTATGTAGAATGCAGATTGCCTGAGTCCAGGTTGTTTCTGCTCATCTGAATTTCAGAGATGCAAGGGCTCAGTGAGCTGCATTCATGCCCCACGACTCAGGTGATCCTAGAAGCTGCTTGGGACTCCCCTCTCCCCTTCCCTTCCTCTACTGTCTAATCCACCGCAGTCTAGGAACCTGACTCTTGTTGGTTGTAGTGGCTGCTTCTCCCCAAAGGAAAGATGGCTCATTTGCCTCTTCTGACTTTGTGAGGAAAAGGAGAGTCAGAGTCCACCTAAATGCCAGTTCTTCTCCAAGTGTTCTGTGAGTTCAAGATTCAGATTTCACTTGGAGTGAGTGTGATTGTAGACAGAAAACTCAAAACTGACATTGATGCCACTTCCCACGCCCGCTGCATTCTCAAGATGGGTAAGAAGTAGATGTTGACGTTTGCCAGTCTGTTTTTCTCCAGCAAAGAGAAAGTTAGAAGTTTAGTTAGGAGATAGTTAGAATAGTTAGAAGAAAATTTGATCTGAGTATCTTGACCCATGGTGATCTCTCTTGCCTGGACTCCTACATCCCTTATGATTTCATTTCTTCTTTTGTGTGTCTCCCTGCCCTGATGCTGTTGAAACTCTTTGGGTCAGGGACTGGACACACATGTCACGTTCCATGGAACAGTTCACACAGTGTCTGACCTCTCATCAGGGTAGAAGTAAAGTCTAGCAGGGTGACCCGCAGGGGGCTCCCCGAAGCCCTGCGTCTCCCGGAGGGCACTTGGTCCTTGTCAACAGACCTTTAGGTGACGCTGCTCCTCCCCACTCATTCTTTACTTCCTCTGGTGGACCAGACCAAAATCATACAAAATAAGAGCTCTGACATGACTGTCCCATTCTCCATGTGTATTCCTCTTTATGAGGAAAGCTTGATGTAATGCTGCTTAAAAACTCTAGAATATACATTGGCGGTGTTTGCCTTTTTCAGATTACTGTGCAAGTAAATTTGCAGCCTTTGGATTTGCTGAATCTGTATTTATGGAAATAGTAGTCAAGAAACTAAAGGGGATCAAAACCACTATTGTGTGCCCATTTTTTATAAAAACTGGAATGTTTGAAGGTTGTTCTACTGCGTAAGTATGTCCTTTGATTTCAAAGAAATGACATTTTTAAAAATGATTGACTATTTTATATTGTTCTATTCATTAATGTTGTTTTAAAAAGGTATTTCGTAGGATTCAGCCTGATTTATAAGTGATTTCAGAATTGTTTCTTTCTTCAAATGTGTTTGCGATTAAGACATTGAGTTTGTTAATGGTTTGGTTTATTGGGATGGTTTAATGGGATGTTTTATTAAGGCCGGGTCCAGCTCACCCCACACCGTAGCCAGATCTGCTAACCATCCCCCCAGCGTTCCTGGCCGTAGTTTCTCTCTGCCACCAAACTCCATTCTGCACTCTTCCCTGACTGATTCCACAGCAAGACTGAAAATCATGGGGGTAGGAGGCACAAATTCCCAATTCTGCATCTTGTGGAGATGACAGGAAGTTGTTTAATATGGTTTCATGTAGATGTGTATATTGTATCATCAGTGTGTTAATTAGAGGCATCATTTGCCATTTTAAAGTTAAGTTGTCACTAGCATGTTGATAATAAAGGAGTAAAGAGAGAAATCGATCATATCTGGAAGGAAAGAAATAAATAAGTGATAATGTTTGCAGCCTTTTTTTATCCCTAATTTATAAGATTTTTTTTTAGTAATTGATCATTTTTTTTTTCTTAACTCCTTAGCCATCCTTTCCTGTTACCCCTTCTGGAACCAGACTATGTAGCTGACAAGATAGTAGATGGCATCCTGACAGACAAAATATACTTAAATGTGCCAAAGTTTATATCCTTCCTATTGTTCTTAAAAAGGTAACCATATCAGCTTCCTATTATTTCTCTAATGAGCCAGTCAATAACTCATTCTCCTTACAGGAGGAGCCACTTTAAAAAATATCTGTTAAATGAATGTACTTGGATCCCTTCCTTGTGCCTGTCTGCCAACATGACCTCAAATTCGCATAGCCTAGAAGATGGAATTGGATCCTCCCAGCCACCTTAGTATTGCATTATTGTCAGAGAGAAGTAGATTTACTGAATGACCTGTGGACAGATTGAAGTCATTTTTTTTTTCTTTTTTAGGACAGATGGTCTTCTTGTGGGTATCATAGAATAATTGCATTGGAACAGATATCGTGTCCACACTTCCTTGAGTACAGATCCCCAGAATCAAGGGCAGACAGTAAGCCAAACATTTCAGGAAGTTGTGGTATGGGTATAATTGGCAATAGAGGATAAATTTGAAGTATAACGGGTTAAGAGCATTGGAGGCAGGGACTAAAAAGATAACCACCTCTTGAAAACACCCAAGGGCATCTTTGCTTACGCTCTCTAGTCCCATTTGGATTTTAGTGCTGAGACCCATCCACGGCAGTCTGTGAACATGGGACCTGGTTCTAGGAAGGGTGATGCCAAATTGCTGAGCAGCTGCAGATTCCCACTATCTCAGTTTGTTTTCTGGACTGGAACAGGTCATCTAATTATACAGCACCCCCCAACCCATCGAGGTTTCTGCTTTGCAAGGAAGCACATTCCATGTTTGAACCACTTTCCTCCATGGCGCTGAAATCTGTCTCGTTTGAATGTTCACTGACTCTAACTTTGCCCTTAGCATTATGACTAATTCCATCCCTCTTGACAGCAGTTCTTGAGTTATTTGAACATAGATAGTATGGCTGGCAGCCACTGTCCTTCTTACATAAGGAAATGCCTTTTTCTCTCCTGTTAATTGTATCTACTTTGCACAACGCACCAAAATCATTCCTGTCCTTTCACGGACCAGGTTTCACCTAGCACAAGAGAGATATAGCCGACAGGTTCTGGGAGGCAGGGCAAAGGACCTTGGATAAGCACTTTGAAATCTGGTGTTATGATCCTGTGGCTTACTAAGTTTATGACTCTGAGCATGCCCTTTATTCTCCCGGCCAGTTTCTTGTTTACGATTTAGAAATCATTGCTTGTTAGAGCTTGTAGATTAGTGAACATCACAGAACTTATAGGACAGTGTGGGCGTTCACAGGACAGTGGCTATCTGTTGCCTAATCGATAGAAGTATGTGGTATAGTAATGCCAAGTGTAAAGAACAGAGGACTTAATTTTTCTAATGTTTTTGAATAATCATAGAGGTTATATTTACTTTTATAAGATATGAGAGATCTACATAGTTCCTGAGTAGAATTTGGAAACAAGAAGTTCGTTAAAGGGGATGACATCACACATTCCCTCAAATATTCATTCAGTAAGCATTAGAGAGTGCCTAATGTGTGCCACAAATTGCCGATCATCCTAGGACCCGGGGTTATGGCAAAGAAGGAGAGAGAAAAGAGTCCTTGCCCTCATTGAAATTTTCTTCTTGTGGGGTGGGTGGCAGGGAACGGACAAAAATGTTAAGTAAAAGAAGAGGCATGCCGGGTAGTCATAAGTTCTAGGAAGAAACAAAGCAAGCAAGAGAAATCCAAGAGTAGGAGGCAGGTGGTGATGCAAGTTCAGTTTGGACGTTCAGTGTGTTGCTTAGGGGAGGGATCATGGATAAGGTAACATGTGACATTCTAGGGAGCCCACAGATGGACAGTGAGCTTAGTGTCCTTTCCTTTCCTTTACTCTGAGGACAAGTCTTAGGTTTAATGTGCCTCCCCTTGCTCTGCATTGTGACTGTCGGAGGGATGGGGTCTGTGCTGTCTTGGGAAGGGTGAGCGGGCATGGAGATGAGTGGTCCTAGTTAGGTCTTGCCAAAGGTCCTGGGACCTATCTAATCCCCACAGGAGTTCCAGAAACAGAGACTGAGGACTTCATTTGATTCTGGAAGAAACAGGCTCAAGAGTTAAGTAATGGACCTGGGATGGTTTGTAAGTGACAAAGCTAGGATTCAAGCCAGGTTTATCCAACTCCACAAGACTTCACTGCTTCCTGTCAATCATGATATAGTGCAGTGAAGCTTTGGAAACCAATGTGAGAAGTGAGTTGAGTAAATGTAAATAAAGCCAGAAGAGATATAAAGGCCCTGAGCCAGTTCCCCCCATATAGTGGACAAGCCCCAAGTGATCCTAAATCATGCACACTGATGTGTGCACATGCCAGTGACTCCCATCTGCAGCAAGTCAGTGACCCTGCATTTCGACAGAGGCGCTTCCATGATAATAACCAAGAAAACGTCTCTTGTGTTCTCTTTAGTATCTTGCCTACCAAGATGGCAGTGCTTATGGCTGACTATATGGGCGCTTCTAATATGATGGACACCTTTGTTGGCAAGAACAAGAAAAACTAAAGACCAACTCAATGGCTGATAGCTAGCATTCCATAATCCTGATTTCAAGAAAAGCATTTTTGTCCAACAGTGTATCTGGAAACTACAAGTACCATTCTTTCTCTGCTCTCTGGACTATTTTCAACCTATCTGCTTTCTGGTTGTTGTTGTTGTTGTTTAGTTAAAAAAAGAAGAGCCCATTTTTGTCATTTCTGCTTGCAACTGATTTGTTAAGAAAATGAATCCTGTCTCTCGAACTGCCCTTCACTTTGGTCATTGGGGATAAGGCCCAAGTGGAAGAGGTGGCTTTGCTTGAACCTGCAGCAGGGTACAGTGAGGAGTGAAGAGGATGGATGAGTATTTTGCTTGAATGCCCTCTATACAAAGGACACAGAGTTCAGGGTTCCCTGTCACCTTGAGTCCCATGTCCTTCTTTCCAAAGCCAGCCATACAAATCCTTTGTTCTACATATCCCAGGTACTCAGACTACATACCAGTCCCACTCAGGGTATGTTAGGGGCCACTGTGTCCTGCACATTCCCTGAATGAACTTAGTAGGCAGTGATTTTAGACCAAATTCTATGTAGGAGCATTTTTTTTTTTTCCCCTAGAAGAGATAAAAGAATGGTGGCTACTTATTCGGAAAATGACATTCCTCTGAGTTAGATGAACTGCTGCCTAGTGGACTGGAAAACATATTCATGTGATTAATTTCAACTGTTTAATTTAGTATTTCAGGGTGAGATTCGTGTTGTATTTTTCCACAGAATGGACAGGTCTATGAATTGGCATTCATCTGTGATGCCTTCATTTCAGATCTATTGTATGCTTACAGTTTAATGAATTGGCCAACTGGAGATTGGAGATTCACTATAAAAGGAAGATTGAGAAAAATATGTTAATTACCATATCCCTGAAACTCCTTTCCAGGCTGGGAGGGGCATCTGCCTTTCGAGAAAAACAGGTGCCTTTGTCTCTTACCTTCTTTTGTGTGGGGAGCAGGAAAGGATGAGAAGTACCTCAGAAGACTCTTTGAGAGTCAAAAGAAACAAGTCGTGAATATCTTGGGGGTAAGATGCTCTTAGAAAGGCAGTGGCCTCAGGGAATATGGAAGCTGGAATCCACTGTGGACTGATTTAGCTTGAGCTGCCTGAGTGATTCTGACAACTCTGCCCCTATATTTCCTGTCCATGCAGAAAGCCTCCAAAAAGAGGGAGAGGGGGAAAAAAACAACAATAACAACAACTTGTTTTATAATAATAAAAGTAATAGCTGAGGTTTTATTGTGCCTGGCACAAATCTATGCCCCCAACACACATTATTTCTCTAAACAAGCATATCACACCATTACTCAAGGAATAATGAAGGTATTTGGTGTATGCTGAAGAATAAAAGACATTTTATTTCACAAGAGTGACATCCTACTCAACTGCAGACGTGTACCAAGCAGCTCAAAAGGCCCTCTTAGCCTAACCAGCTAATGTTCCAAATCCTTGGTTAACAAGGTTAATTAAGAGAGAGGCACAATATTGCTCCCCTATTACAATTCCAAAAGCGTACATTCCAGGGGCCTGTCTATTTAGCTGAAGAATAAAGAAGAGACTTGAGGGATTTCCAAGAACAAAGGTCTGGGGCACAGTGGGCAGCCACCACATCGTCACAACATTAATAGCAATTTTTTCTAATTGGAGTGCATCTTGGCTGGACTACTACAAAGGCCTGAAATTCAATTGTGGTTTTACAGTACCCACGAAATTGTCTAAACAAATTTGGATTTACTTGAAGAGCTTCTATGAGAAAAGACCACATGTAAATTACAGCGTTCTAGAGGGTAATCTACAACAAGGTGACTTCATCCAAGGGGAGCAAGTGCTCTCTGCATCAGTTTCTTAGCAGTTTCCACTTGAAGTTTTGCCCTAATGAAGCCATGATCCTAAGCAAGTCTTGAGACGTGGAAGCCTTAAAGATCATCCAGAATGACATGATCTGGCATCTAGGAGTCAGCCTGCTGCTCAAGAACCGAGAAGAATTCTTGACATTAGAAGGAGTTTGGCTGAATACAAATGTGCAACCACGCCCTTGTTCTGTTCCTTTGGTTTTTACACTGTGATGTAGTATTAGGCCACAACAAAGTACTGTGGGGTGGGGAGCTGAGACAACAATTTATTGCCTTACAGCTTTGGAGCCTGGAAGTCCAAAATCAAGGGGTCAGGTGATTTGTTTCTGTAAGAACTCTCTCCCTGGCTTGCAGAGAACATCTTCCTTCTGTGTCCTCACACAGCCCTTCCTTTGCATGTGGGTGCAGAGAGGGAGATGTCCCTCTTCCTCTTCCTGTAAGGCCGCTAATCCCATCATGAGGGCCCCACTCGAATGACCGGATCTATCCTTAATTACCTCCCTGAAGCCTCATCTCCAAACACCACCACATTGCGGGTCTAGGGCTTCACTATATGAATTTGGGGAGATATAAACAGTCCATGATAGAAAAGGAAATCCAGGCTATACATGATCTTTACACTCCTCAGTGTTCTAAGGCTGAGGTAGTCATGATTCGTCAAATGAAGTCACTTAGAATCTTAGAGGTAGAGTGACTCAGATGTTTGGAAAAAAACAAAAACAAAAAACCCTAATAGCAACCTCCAAGAGTTAGCCCTTGAGAGAAACATGACCAAGAATTTGGGCCAGTAAACAAGAGCTGACATGAGGCAAAATGTCCTATGCAGAGCTAGTTTGTGAAGAGCTCTTAGGGCAGTGTCTGCACCTTCATTTCTGGGATAGTGGCCTATTTGGGATTTATTCAAACGTCCCAGCTCACTTCCCTCCCAAGCTACTGAACAGTTTCCTTCTGCTATGAACAGGCCACAGCTGAGCCACTGAGATTGCCATTCGTGGCCTGTATTCCTTTTTTTTTTTTTCCCTCATAAGTTTGCTATCAACTTGGAGACCAAACCAGTAACAAGTGCACCAATCACTGGTGCTCAGCCCTTGGGAAGTCTGCTTCTAAGATGGTAACTATGAGTGTCCTTGCACCTGGACCCCCTTCCTCTGGACCAGTACTGAGTAAAGCAGTGATGGTAGAGGTAAGGCCCCTCAGCTCCATGTCCTCAGTTCCTGCTACAGGGCTTGAGCTTCATTGGTTGGCCTCACATTGTCTTCATCCTAGCAGTTTCCAAGGGCTAGCCTTGATCGCCCATGGGGCCTCAACTCAGAGCCAGGCAGATCTGTCCCCCTTCACTCCTTCTCTTTCCGCTGGCGGGTTTTCTGTGCTTCTTTCTTCTCAAGTTCACCACAACCCATCCCATCGCCCACTCTTTCCCAAGGGTAACTTCTCTTACCTCACCAAGAAAATGGAAGTTGATAAGGACAAATTCCTTTAGCAACCCAAACTGATATCTTCACAGGCACTTCCTTCTGCCTTCACCTCCCTGCTCTGGTTGACCCTGTGGCTTGCACTTTCCTTCCAGCACTTTCCAGGGCTTTTCGCCCACAACTCAGTATCTCCACCTCCAAGCTGCTCCCTGCATCTTGTCAGTGCACTAAACACTGTGTGAAGCTGAAAACTAGCAAAAATAAATTAACTTTACAAAAACCTCCATCCCACTCCATCCCAACAAATCTCTCTTCATTGGTAACATCATCTAAAATACAGCCTAGAGGAATTTGTCCATCTCCTCTCCTCACATTGGTTCCTAAGCCACCCTGCTTCCACTTCCAATGGGTCACAGCGATTTCTCTGAAAAGATTCCTGGGGATTTCACTCCACATCTTATTTACTTCTTAGGACTGATATTAACCTCTCTGCCTTTGTTCTTGGTATCATCTGCCTACGGGCCTGTTCTGCTGTCCACTCCTCAAATTATTAATGTTTGTCAGGTTTTTGTCCTTGGATTCCTCAATGTGTAGATCATGTCCCACCCCCAGGACTTCTAACCATGTCCACTGTTCCTCCTTCTGGGCTCTGTCCATTATTATCAGCAAGATGGCCACCATCATGGCCGCTTTCCAGGCAGCAAATGTAGGAAGGGACAAAGGCTAAAGAAACAAAGGCATCAATTTGTCTTTTAAGAATATTTCTAGAAGCAGCCACACAACACTCTTCAAACATTTGGGTCAGATGCTAGTGAGACTGAGGACTGTAGCTTTTCCTGCAGTAGCCATGACTCCATCTAATAACTGTAAGAGTGGGAAAATGGGCATTCAAGTCATCTTGGTCACAGACTCTCCCAAGTCACAGCTGGGGATTCAAATGAGTTTAGCTATGCAACTTAGGTCAAGTGATGTGAACTTTCTGAAACCCTTTTCCAATTCTGCCAATGACTGTAATTCTTCATATGATTGTTGTAGGGATTGAGGTGGCAATTATAAAATGCCTAATGTAAGGTTGGTTATATATGCAATAAACACCTGTCTCTACTATGTCCCCTAACTAAATTCTGACCTTGAACTTCCAGTTTGTGACAATGTGTGTGGCACTACTTGAAATCTCTTTATCTTACAATTATATTGACACTTTCTAACCTGTATGTGAAAGGTATTTTAGTATTTCACAGTGAGAAGTGGAATTATTACCTCTGGATGAACATTTGTGAAGGTTACAGCATTGAGAAATAAGTCCACTAGAAGGCTGAGGTCTAATCAGAAGCTAATAGAAAGCTCCCTTTCTCCCCACTCCATACTATACACCAACAGACACCCAGCATAGCAGCAGATTACATTGCTATAAGACACATGCTCTCTCTCTGAAAAGAAATACTTAGGGAAACCCAAAGATTACAGGGGAGACAGAAACAAGGATGCTAAGGGAATTTGAAGTCTTTGGCACTTATTGCCACAGAGAACATTGAACACAGCCAAGCTCCTAGCCAGATAACATCAACGCTCACACCAAAAGCCTACTTACCCAGTTTCTATGACCCAATAAAATATGCTCATATTTCAACAAAAACTCACAGAATGTGCCAAAAATCAAGAAAAAACACTGTTTGAGGAGAGAGAGTACCATTTGACCCACACTCAGATATAACAGAGATGTTCAAATTATCAAGAAAAGAATTTAAAATAACTATGATTCCTATATTAAGGTCTCTGATGGGAAAAGTAGATAAAAGTAGATAAAGTAGACGTTATCCATCTAACAGGCCTTTTTCTTCTTTCCACAACACCTGAGTCATGTTAATACAGGGAATTTGGGGAAGCCCCTAGGAATGGGGGCTGATTGCCAGGGGAACCAACCATGACTAAAGGGTTGGAATTTTCAGACCCACACCCTAGCCTCCAGGGAATGAAGACGGGCTAGAGGTTTAATCAATTGCCAGTGGCCAATGTTGTAATCAATCATGCCTAAGTAATGAAGCCTCTTTTAAAACACAAGAGGACAGGCCTCAGAGATATTTCCATGTTGGTGTATGCTTCTACCTGCCTGGAAGATGGTGCATTCCATTCCATGGGGACAGAAGTTCCTGCACTTGGGAACTTTCTGGGTTTTATGTACCTCTTCACCTAGCTATTCACCTACGTCCTTTATAATATCCTTTATAATAAACTGGTAGACACAAGTAAATGATTCTCTGAATTATTTGAGCCTTTCTAGCATATTAATCAAACTGGAGGAAAGGAATGGGAACTTCCAATTTATAGCCAGTGGCTCAGAACCACAGATAACAACCTGGACTTAAAATTGCCTTCTAAATGCGGGAAGACTTGTGGGACTATGGCCTGTCAACTTTAAAGTAAAACAGCCAGTTATTTTACCAGCAAAATGGGTCTATTCAGGAATAACAGAGAAATTGCAATTCAGGACATGCCATGGCAAACCAGAAAGTCCAGAGATCAAAGCAAATGAAGGTTACTTTCTAGAGAGAAAGAAGAAGGTGGGAGGGGCTGCTTTGAATGAAATCCGTTGGAGGCAAATGAGAGTTCTAGGCTCTCATGGTTTCTCATTGGCTAAGTTGTGGTGTTTTCTTATTGGCTGAGCTTATTGCTGTGTCAGGAGTCCTCAGACTGGAGTAGTAGAGTGGGCTCCTTCTGCTAGTAGTAAAAGGTCCATCTTTTCCCATTGGGGTTGTGATTGACAAGTGGTAGGGCATGAGAGCTCCCCTTTCTGGCCTCCTGACTCCATTTTAGATGAGGTTTCCTTTACTGAGTTTCACATTTCCTGCTTTTGTTCAAGATCTTTCTCTGAAAGCATCCTTGAATTAAGAGTCAGGTTTTCCACATTTAGTGGTTTTTTGCTCCTCATGCCAGGAAGGACATTTCCTTGTGATGTTCTATGTTGGAGGGAAAGTAGGTAACAGTTGGAAAACACGTAAGACCACATTTGAGTAGCAAGGAAGGTTAGGAAAGAGTACTTTCAGGTACTTCTTATCTAAAGTCTGTATCTAATCAAGGTCATAAATGTTAGAGATCATCTGGAAGTGCTGAACCTAGCATCACCCTATTGGGTATGTCATTTCTACAAAGGTTTGACAGGCAACAGGAACAAGACTTTAAAATAATAATGTAAAACAGAATCAAAAGTACTATGACAAATGCAGCTTGTATGATGGTTCTAGCCAGGAGTCCAAACCTGAAGGTGACTAGCTAAATGGGTTTAAAAAAAGAAGGTGTCATTAGGTGCAATTTGTTGTAACCAATGGACTTGTTCCTTGATTTTGTGTAATTGAATTTCTACCTCTCCAGAGGCATTTATCCAGGTGCAACAGGTGGGATTTGCTTTACATAAACATCTTATTTAGCAAGTAGGTACTCAAGGGCAATACAGCTGTCTAAGACCACTTTAGCCAATGAGTCAAGTGATCAATTTTCGACTGCTACTGCTTTGGCTGTGGAATCAGCTAGCACACTTAATGTTAGGGAGAGATTTCTGATCATCTTTCATTGGCACTTCAATATAGGGGAGAAAGTTTCTCCTGGTGGAAGCAAACCCACAGCCATGTGTACTTCCTGGAACTTCCTGTTTAAGACATCTATGAAGGGTTAATGAGGGAAACCAACTGGAGGCTTCTGATTTATTATGGATGTTGACAAGGACAGTTAAACATCCCAATAAATATTGACCTTCAGCTCACCAGCTATCTAAATATTCATATGCCCACAACTTAAAGCAGGTAGAGTGCAGAGAACTCCCAACTAAGGTCGGTTATTGATATATCCGTTAGCTGGAATTTCCTGATTGATTTTTTCAAGCCACGGATTAGAGAAATTTGGATGATATTCTGTGAGGTACCATCCCATCCAAAACGGGTCTCTGAAAAATCTTGCAATGAGAAGTTAGCCCGTTTGTATTTCCCTTATGTACAGGGAACAGATCATAGGAAAAATTGGCTCCAAATAAGGCTAAGGAATCTTTGGCATGAACAGAACAGAATTTCTGGTGACAAGTCTAATAGTCAGAAAAGTCACCCCTCTTAACAGTGGCCAGGGAGATATGGATAATGATGTTCTCTTCCCAGGCCAATCCAAGAGTAAAAGATGTAAAGAAAAGAATAAAAGATTTTGTGTTTAGTTAAAGTAGGAAGTCCTGATCCTTCTAATTGGGAGGAAGCAGTCTACCTTGATGTCAGGTTATTGTCTTCTTCGTCAATTTGATTTGGAGGCCACTGGCATTTGCACAGGAGGGAGAGGATATCAGGCAGAACCTTCTTCGGGTGTGAGATGTGTAGTCAAGGCTCAAGTCCCTGAAGTTCGGCTGCCATTTCAGTAATGAACAAGACCTGCTATTGTGCCCTCCGAGACTTAGGAGCAGTCTTTGTTCTTATTGATTCCAAGTCAGAAGAGTGGGACAAACCTGGAAACATTAGTTTGGAGAGTTGTAGCCAGATATATGAGGAAACTAAAAGAGTTCAGGATCCAGTCCAGTTTACTGGTATATAACAAAACCTCAAAGACAAGTAACAGGACTAGAATCTAATAGAGACAAAGATGCAAACACAGTTTTTCTCTCTGTAAGTATGCCCATATTTTGCCAAAGATAATCACAGTAAAACTCACGTGTTTGCATTAAATTTGCCCAGGTTATTCACATAGTTGTACTGAAAATAATGACTGACCATGTAAGTTCTTTTTAAGACTGTTTTGCTGGAACTTTTCATAAGGAGTCTCAGACTGAACTATCATAGGTACTGAGGCCAGGAAGTCACAACAAAGACTGGCCATCAGTTTTACCTGTAACCACATTCCAGTCAAAGCCTTGGCAATATAGCCAGTGTCTCTGATTGTGTCTTGTTATAAGGAGAACATATTTTTATTGAACTTACGCAAGTAACAATAATGTCATGAAAAAATACTCAAGAGTTTCTAAATTCCAGAAGGACCAGGGAGGGAGAAAAAATAAATGTTTTCATCCTTCTTTACAAAGGTATCCTTTATCGAATTGCTGTAAATCATAGATAACTTAAGAAAAGTGCTCCTTAATCTGAAAAAACCAAAGCATCAAGGAAGGAGCAGTATTTCAAAGAGTCATAGTAATTATGGTCACCCTCCTTAGTTCATTTAGTCCCCTATAATTAGTACTTGTTTTGCCTGAATCTAGTTTGTCCACTAGTTCTGGAAATTCTTATCAAGTCCAGTTTTATCATCTTAAAGTTATCAGAAACCTATATTTGTCCAAAAAAAAAAAAAAAGTCCTCTCCACGAATCTCCTTAAAGATCAGGCACTTTTTCAGGAAAACATGTAAAAGCTTCAGAGAAAAGCAGTAACTATCTGTAAAAAGACTTAAAGATGCTTATTTTTAAACATCTGATGAGAGTTCATTATAATGGAATTGACAAGTAAATTTGCTTATTTCTGTAACATGCAACATTTGAAGATAATAATTAGAATTTATGACTGATAACATTATACTGGAACATACCAGATTTCCAACATTTCACACAATTTCAGAAATGCTTATAATGTATACCTACACAAATAAAACATAAAGAAGGCTTAGTATTACTTCTCATTCAACAGCACTTCCTACATAATTTAACATAACAAATTAGCATAATTAGTTTAACATCTTCCTTTTTATAAGAAGAGAGAACAAATCTTTTGAGAAGCTCCATGGACTCTCTGGAAAATCCAAATGTCAGTTTGACTAGAAAAGACAGTATTTAGAATTTTATTTGAAGGAAGTTATTAAAAAATATCAAAAAGGTTTAAAACATTTGATCAAATAGCATCATAGGTCACTGTGAAACAATATTTAGTTACACATTTAACCATAGGGACAACTAAAGACTTCATGAACAAAATATAGAAGATTACATAGTTCTGAGCAGAACGTAGCTCTTTTAATATAGTGAGTTCTACTAGATTTAAGACAATTAAAGACCTGATTCAGACAACAAATACAGAAAACTATTTTGATATAAAGATCACTCAAAAGGTAAGGAAAACCCTGTTTACAATTTCTTATTAAAAGTTGACCAACAGGATCATCTGGGAGGTTCAGTCAGTTAAGCCACTGCCTTTGGCTCAGGTCATGATCCCAGGGTCCTGGGATGGAGCCCCGCACTAGGCTCCCTCCTCATCAGGAAGCTTGCTTCTCCCGCTCCCTCTCCCCCTGCCCCAATTCGTTCCCTCTCTCTCTCTCAAATAAATAAATTTTTTTAAAAAGTGACCAGCAATTCAAGAAAGTAATCTACTGTCCTTTCAGTAGATGAAAGAAAATTAAGGTTTGGTTTTACATAAGTACATTATCGATACCAAAGGTTTTTTTCTTTTTTTAAACCTTGAAGTTCATTTAGCTTGACCATGCATGAAATTTCTTTCCCAAGGTTCCTTTCCACGAACCTTCTACAAGTCTTTTCATCTTTTTGTTTTGTTTTATCTTTTTTTTTTCATTCAGGTTTTGATATATGTTTTTCCCCTCTAAATAGTCTCACTTTAGGACAAAAATACTTCCTTTTCCTTCAACAAGAATGCATCTCTATTCTTCATACCTTCTCTTACTGAAAACACACATCCTGCTTTCCTTGCATAAGATTTTTCCCTATTATTTCCAGTAGACTTAATTACATTTATTAGAATTTTTTTGTACCTCACAGTTGCATTTATTCACACCAGAAAGGAAACAACATGTCTACAGGCACAGAGCAATGCTCTGTGTTGCCATCTAACAGAGCTTACTGAGATTTATAACCAGGCTGATGGTCCATCTGATGTGCACTCCAAGTAAAGATGGTTAATGATGACTACAAGCAGGTGCAGGACTCAAAGCTTTCAAAGCTTTACTTCTTTTATCAGCACTTCTGATGTTATAAATGATGACACCCATCAACCCCATTCCTACACAAAGCTGGTAAATTTGAGTATAGTAGGGCTTCATGGGAATCCAAACTTTTTTAACAAGGCTTTGGAGCATTTTGACCCAGAACCCCCAGATCAGGCTGCCCCAACCTGCATTGCCAATGACTTGCAAAAGTCACCAAGTGCCTATCATTTATTAGAATTCTTAACGCTTTGAAAGCTTAATTTCTAGTGAAAACTAAGAAGTAAGCAATGTTACATCAGCCTTCTTTAGACTGGCAAATTTATTAACATTTTATAATTTCTTAAAGTATATGCTTTTTTAAATTTCATAACACAGCACTAACACATCTAAATATCTTTTAGTTTCTTTGTCATAAGAAACCAAAAGTAGATAAAACTCTGCTCGTAATTAATGTTCCAGTATTTTATTTTGTTTGGAAATGATCTAGATATTTAGTGACTATCCATCATCTAATTAACTTAGCAAAATTCTAAGGTTTTAAGTTACCAAAAAGACTTGGATAATCTATTTAAGTAGACATGAGTATTGCTGAAAAGTTCATTTGTAAACTTCTTCTTGCATCTTTTTAATAATAAATATTCTTAATATTACATTAAGATTAATCATGGAAATCTCATGAGATATTAAACAGCTAACCATAACCTTAAATTATCTTTTTCTCTGACAAATTTTTAATACCTAACATGAATACATTTAACCTTTAGTAAGTCTGAGATAATTAAAAGTATTTTATTTACTACTGAAAAGTCTAAAAAGTGCCTATTTTAATTAAAGCAACAAGCTTAAAGTAGCTTAAATACTGAATTTTTTCCTAAATCACATGAACCTGAAATTCATTTGGATTAAGTTTCTATTATATTTCTAAGAACTTAATTTATTTAAGTGCTTAGTTTTCTTTATGTTAATTAAATAGATCTCTTTTAAATATTAATTTTGGCAATACCATCTGGAGGTAAAAAATACCACATATCTACACATCTACATATATAGACACACATGAACATACAAGAGAGATGCAAACAGAGACCTTAAAGTTCCCATGTTAAAATTACTGTCATGAATTAATTAAAATAATACAAAGCTCACTAGTTATAAAAGAAATCAAGTCTATTCAAATAACCTTTCCTCCTTTCCTTAGCCTTCTGATAAAAATTGCCTCCTTGAAGTTTGCATATCAAAGAGATTGTCCAGATAAGAGCTCTGGAGAAGACCCTGGGTAGAATCTTGACACCTCAAAAGCACATGGAGAAAAAATGCAAGATTTTGTTTTCCTTGGGACAATATGTACAAGCTTTTTGGGATGAATGATAGAGGTTTGGGGATTGATAAATGGGATTGGTGGGCTTCAAGTTGTTTTTGGAGCCCCACCTCTGGTCTTGCAAAGACTAAATTTGTACAAGCACAGCCTTTTTAATTCATGGAAGAATTCAGTTGCCATCTAAGTGATATCAAAGGATTGGCACATCCATCCACCATTCACCTATTAGCATGCTTTTTTTCCCTCTGAGTACATTCACCTTAGAGAAGAAAATCTAAAAACAAAATTTCTATCAGGCTCTGAATACCAGCTTCCAATCTGACCAAATTTCTGATCACAAAGTTATTAAATCCTTCCAAATGTCTTGCCAGGTTGTACCTGGGGACAAACAGTACATATTTCTGACAACATTAAACAACTCTATGGACCTAAGAAACATGCTCAAGGAGAATATAAAGATATTATCGTCACAAGATTGATAGTCACTCCCAAAGATTACCAAAAGGACTGACAACCTGCACATCCCAGTCAGGCAGAAAGCCAAGCCAAGTTTGTAAACTGAGGCAAACAAGGAGGCCATAGTCATCCCTGCCTGGGAGAGAGAGTATCAATAATGAATTTTTCTGGATTTGGAAAGGAAGGAAGAATGTGAAATTTTATTTTCCTCTCAAGACGAGGTGCAGTAGGTAATCGGTTTACAAAAACTTTCAAGAATCCTCCCTCGTTTAAGAAATTCTTTAACTATGGCTCCTACTTTGGCATTTGACCAAGGATTGCAAAATACCTGAAGAGAATCACCCATAGCATTGGGTGGTCTTATTTCAAAAGGTAACCGTTTAATTATCTCTTCAGAATAGAAAGGCAATTCTAGACAATACTTAGTACTAGACTGAGTACTCAAATAAAGAAAGTAAAGGGGAATTACATCAGTCTTATAGGTCAGTCTTATAAGCTTTTGTGTGAGATACCTTTTATCTCTTTACTTTTTCATGAGCCTTTTGCCATGAATCTTTCAATGAAACTATTCTGAAATTTTGAAATCTTTTGGAGGTTTCTGTATGCCAATTAAAATAGGTATCTCATTCTCTTTGTCTTTCAATTTTGGAGATGCAGCTTTCTAATCTGCTTTTGAGAAAAACAAGTTTGGCAAGATAGAAATTTCCCAGGGTGCTTGGGTGGCTTAGTTGATCATGACTCAAGTCATGATCCCAGGGTCTGGGAATTGCGTCCTATGTCAGCAGGGAGCCTGCTTCTCCCTCTGCTCCTCCCGAGTGCTCTCGCTTTGCTTTCTCTCACAGGCTCTCTCTCAAATACATGAAATCTTTGAAAAAAAAAAAAAAAACGGAAAGAAAGAAAGTCCCCCATAATGACCATTGAAAATTTAAATTATTTCTAGTTAAATTGGACCATTTGGTTAAAAATGCACCTGAGAAAGGACCGCAGTTTTTAAACATAAAACCAACAGGAACTCTTGAAGTGGATGTGGGGGACTCTCCACAAAGTATTTAGAGGATTGAGATCCCATTACTCAAAACCAGAGGTTCACAAAAACAAACAAGTACTCACCAGAAAGGACAAAGCCCTCATGAAAACAAAGAGGACAAAGCCTTTGAACAGATTCCTAAATACAGTCTACAGAGCTCAAAACATAAAGAGAGTACAGCTTGAATACAGGAGAAAACATACCCTCAAATTCCAGGGTCAGGGACAAAGCAGGGAGTTCAGTGGCCTCAATGGTTACTGGCAAGTGTTTGATCACCAGCCTTGGAGCTGTTACCGTCTTCTGTGGATATTATTTCTCTGACACCAAGTAATGTCAACCTTAAAAGTAGAACAGCCCATTATTTTACCAGCCAAATTGGTTTATTATTATTAAAAGGTAACTGTTTATTATCTCTTCAGATATTGAAGAGATATCTGAAGAGATAAGATGGAATTGCAATCCAGGATGTGCAAGCTGTGGCAAACCACAGAAGAGATAGCTGAAGAGATAAAAAGGAATTGCAATCCAGGATGTGCAAGCTGTGGCAAACCACAGAAGAGATAGCTGAAGAGATAAAAAGGAATTGCAATCCAGGATGTGCAAGCTGTGGCAAACCAGAGACAAGTCTGAAGATCAAAAAAGAGGTGAGAAAGGAAGAGAGTTGGGAAGGGTTGCATCCCACATAAAACTGAGTAGTGTTATTTAAGAGTGGACTCAGATTAATCAAAACTACATATTGTGAACTCTAGAGCAACCATTAAAAATTTTTAAGAAGTATAATTGACACACTAAGAGGTGATAAAATAGAATTATATAAAATGTTCAATTAAATCAAAGATTGCAGAAAAGGATGGAAGGAAACAAAAATGACAAATCAACAAATAGAAAATGCTTTATTCATCTACATAAATAATCACTTCAGATGTGAATAGATAAATACACCAATTAAAAGACAGAGATTTTCAAGGTGGATTAAAAAAAAACACAGCACAGGATTCAATGATATATTACTATAAATATACTTCAACTATAAAGACTCAGGATAAAATAAAGGGATAGAGAAAGATATATTATACTAACACTAATCAAAAGGAAGCTGGCGTAGCTATATTAATTTCTGACAAAGCAGACCTCAGAACAGGGATAAAAAGAAGCACTACTTAATGATAAAGGGGTCAATTCTCTTTGAAGATGTAACAGTCTTAAATATGTATGCATCTAACAACAGAGAACCAAAATACAGAAGGCAAAAACTGATAGAACTGAATGGAAAAATAGACAAATCCACTATTATAGTTAGGGCTTCAATAGCCTTTCATCAGTAAGTGAATAGATAAAGTAAATGGTAAATCAGTACAGAGACAGATCACCTGGAGAGCACTATCAATTGATCTAATTGGCATTATAAAATACACCATCCAACAACAGGAAAATATATTTTCTTCTTAAGTTCATCTCCATCTTGGAACAACCACCAAGATAGACCACATCCTGGACTCTCATACACATCATAATGAATTTATAAGAATTAAAAACATTAAAGTATGTACCCTGACCAAATAGAATTAAGCTAGAACTCAATAACAGAAAAATATCTGCAATGTTTCCAAATATTTGAAAATTAAACAACACACTTTTAAAGAAGCCATGAGTCAAAGAAGTCTGAAAAGAAACTTGAAAATATTTTCAACTAAATGAAAATGAAAATACAACTTACCAAAATGGATGGAATGCAACAAAAGTCATGCTTAAAGGGAAATTTACATCATTACATGTATCCATTAAGAAAAAGAAGAAAGTATTTTCAAGTCAATAATCTGAGCTTCCACCTTAGGAAACCAAAAAAGAGAAGAAAATCTTAAACCTAAAGTTTAAAGAAAATAAAATGGAATCATAAAATGCTTGCAATGAGAAAAGAAAGTAAAAGAAATCAGCAAAATTGAGAAGATTGTAGTTGTCCTCATAGCTGATAGAAAAGTCCCAGATGCATTTTTTTTTAAGGTTGGCAGATTGTCATGGAACTTAGACCTTAATTCCCCCATTAAAGTTTTAGAGGCATATATAAAAGTTCATTTAAAAATCTAACTGGATTTTATTTTTATATTGAGCAACCAACCCATTTATTGAGTGGTGTGTAGGCTAGGAGTTTTAAGTGGTCCAGAATAAGAAAGGGCTCTCCAGCAGAGTGGTAGAAAGATGGGTTTCTTAATTAATGGCACTGGAACAACAGGAAAACAAATAAGATACCTTACACTATAGTAGAACAAACTGCAAATAAATAAAAGATTTAAATGTACTAGAAGAAAAATATGAGAAAATTCAATTTGCTAAGAAAAAGATGAGAAAATTTAACTAAAAATACATAAAGGTACTAGAAGAAAAACATGAGAAAATTCAAAGGAGTCTTAGAGCAGGGAAAGCCATTCTAATTAAGATTAAAATCTGATTAAGACTAAAAGGCTAGTGAGTCCCAGTAGATAAATATAAAAAACTTCTTTATAGTGAAAAAAGTTTTATATTCATTTTAAAAGGAATGTATATAAAGCTTCTTGAATAAGTAAATTGTTCATATACTTCAATATTTACCATTCAGTGAATGTGAAATCTTTTGGCATATAAAATTTTTTAAGTGAAGAAAGTTTTCTTACATTCCTAATTTATCAGAAGTTTCTTTTACTAAGATCATAAATAAGTGTGTTTTTTCAGTTTTCTAAAATAACTTGCATTAAACCAGAATTAGCTCTTCCTTGAAAATTCTATAAACTGTACTTATAAAACTGAATGGACTGGTGGGTTTTGAGAGGAAGGATATTGGCTTCATTTCCATATATTTAGTTCTTACTGGTTGATCCAAGTTCCCTATTTCCTCTTTTTTTTTTTTTAAGATCTTATTTATTTAAGAGAGAGACACAGCAAGAGAAGGAACACAAGCAGGGGGAGTGGGAGAGGGAGAAGCAGGCTCCCCACTGAGCAGGGAGCCTGATGTGAGGCTCATCCCAGGACCCCAATCATGACCTGAGCAAAAGGCAGGTCAGATTAAAGATTTAAGCCACGCTTAAAGATTGAGCCACCCAGGAGCCCCTCCTTATTTCCTCTTGGATCAATTCTGTCTTTGTATTTCTTTCTAGGACTGCTGTCATTTCATTCAAGTTTTCCATGCTCATAAAACATATCTCATTGGTAATATTTATATTAATTCTAAATCTCTTCATGTCTACAATCGTTTTTCCTTCTTCTGTATTATAAATGATACTGAATCCAGCTTTTTCTTCTACACTCATATTATCTTTATTAGGAGTTGATGCTTTTCTATTTACCATCTCCACAAATTTTTTTTTAGAAAAATATCAGTAGAGTTTGGGATTGGCCAAAGAGACTACCTTTAATAGAAGTGTTCCTTGTAGAAGTTTCCAAGGCAAGTTGCCCGGCCAAGGCACTAGGCTTGTTTGAAGCTGGGCTGAGGGTAGAAACTGGAGTGAGAACAATTTGAAATTCAGAAAGGAGGAGTGAGATTAAAAGATCAGGCAGCTTGCCTGGGTGGCTCAGTGGGTTAGGCCTCTGCCTTCAGCTCAGGTCATGATCTCGGGGTCCTGGGATCGAGTCCCACATTGGGCTCTCTGCTAGGCAGGGAACCTGCTTCCTCCTCTCTCTCTCTCTCTACTTGTGATCTCTCTCTGTCAAATAAATAAAATATTTAAAAAAAAAAAACGATCAGGCAGCTAGAGGTTGTTATTGTACGATTTTATTATTTCATGTGTCAGATGATGTAGTATGTCACCTGAGGCCATCCTCTGAGTATGAGAACCTCATTCTGTCTCTGCCTTTACCCAAGCAACAAACTTAGTATGAACATTACAAAGGAAAGCCATCACTCATTGCTGATTTTTCCCTAAATTCTGTCTGAAGAAAATGGGCCCTTCTTTAAAACCCAAATTTTATACACACACACACCAATTCTGGATTTTAGCTAAATTAATCAGAAGGTGTTGGGTGGTATTGTGCTTTGGCAATATTCTCCCTTGGGCATGCACCAATCCTGGATTTTAGCTAAATTAATCAGAAGGTGTTGTGTAATGTGCTTTGGCAAAATTCTCCCATGTGCATATACACTTTACCTTGGCCCACTGCTTACGTATTTGTGTTATCTGCCATCCTAGGTAAACATTTGAATTATTGGATCCTCGTATTATAGGTCTGTGAATATGGTCCCTTTGCAATCATTACAGACTTGTCACCTGAGAATAGAAGGTTTTCTGGGCACAGACCCACCAGGTCATGCCCTTTATGCACCTACCAGTGCAGTATCCATCTTCTCTGTTCACACCTGACCAGCAATAGTTATCAACCTATAACAAGCCCTAGCCAAACCCTGAATTTTGAAAATATCCTATGAAATCAGAGCTTGCTACTTGCTCTTACATTTAACTTTCATTGTGATGAGAAATGTCTAAATGTATTGCATTAAAACTTATGTTTCTAAAACTCTTATAAGTGAAAAGTGCTCCTAAAAACTGATCCAAGGCTATAAAAAATAGGATAACAAATTGTGTATAATCCAAATGATATAAAATTTAAAATCATTTGGAGAAGACCTTAGGGGTGGACATGTACCAAAAATATCTTAGGCGTTGCCTCCATGGGTAATATGACTGAGGGTGATTTTTTTGGTGGTTGTTGCTTTTTACTTCTTTTTCCTATATCTTTCAAATTATAATGAGAATGTCACACTTGCTGTGGGTGACGGCTCAGATCTCTCTTACCCCCTATACACCATCCCAACTGCTGCAAGTTATTACTAACAGCTTGAACCTGTGACCTTCTCTCCGGACACCATTTGTTGAAGAGACAGTCTTTTTTCCATTGGACATTCTTTCCTGCTTTGTCAAAGATTAGTTGACCATAGAGTTGAGGGTCTATTTCTGGGCTCTCTATTCTGTTCCACTGATCTATGTGTCTGCTTTTGTGCCAGTACCATACTGTCTTGATGATGACAGCTTTCTAATAGAGCTTGAAGTCTGGAATTGTGATGCCAACAACTTTGGCTTTCTTTTTCCAACATTCCTCTGGTTCCATATAATTTTAGGATTATTTGTTCCATTTCTTTGAAAAAAATGGATGGTATTTTGATAGGGACTGCATTAAATGTGTAGATTGCTTTAGGTAGCATAGACATTTTCAAAATATTTGTTTTTCTAATCCATGAGCATGGAACATTTTTCCATTTCTTTCTGTCTTCCTCAATTTCTTTCATGAGTACTTTATAGTTTTCTGAGTAAAGATTCTTTGCCTTATTGGTTTGGTTTATTCCTAGGTATCTTATGGTTTTGGGTGCATTTGTAAATGGAACTGACTCCTTAATTTCTCTTTCTTCTGTCTTGTTGTTGGTGTAGAGAAATGCAACTGATTTCTGTGCATTGATTTTACATCCTGACACTTTACTAAATTCCTGTACAAGTTCTAGCAGTTTTGGAGTGGAGTCTTTTGGGTTTTCCACATATAGTATCATATCATCTGCGAAGAGTGATAGTTTGACTTCTTTGCAGATTTGGGTGCCTTTAATTTCTTTTTGTTCTCTGATTGCTGAGGCTAGGCCTTCTAGTACTATGTTGAATAGCAGTGGTGATAATGGACATCCCTGCTGTGTTCCTGATGTTAGCGGAAAAGCTCTCAGTTTTTCTCCATTGATAATGATATTCGTGGTGGGATTTTCATAGATGGCTTTGATGACATTGAGGTATGTGCCCTCTATCCCTACACTGTGAAGAGTTTTGATCAAGAAAGGATGCTATACTTTGTCAAATGCTTTTTTAGCATTTATTGAGAGTATCACATGGTTCTTGTTCTTTCTTTTATTAATGTGTGGTATCACATTGATTGATTTGCGGATGTTGAACCAACCTTGCAGCCCTGGAATAAATCCCGCTTGGTCGTGGCGAATAATCCTTTTAATGTACTGTTGGATCCTATTGGCTAGTAATTTGGTGAGAATTTTCACATCTGTTTTCATCAAGGATATTGGTCTGTAATTCTCTTAGTTGATGGGGTCTTTGTGTGGTTTTGGGATCGAAGTAATGCTGGCCTCAAAAAATGAGTTTGGAAGTTTTCCCTCCATTTCTATTTTTTGGAACAGTTTCAGGAGAACAGGAATTAATTCTGCTTTAAATGTTTGGTAGAATTTCCCTGGGAAGCCATCTGGCTCTGGACTCTTCTTTGTTGGGAGATTTTTGATGACTGCTTCAATCTCCTTACTGGTTATGGGTCTGTTCAGGTTTTCTATTTCATCCTGGTTCAGTTTTGGTAGTTTATATGTCTCTAGGAATGCATCCATTTCTTCCAGATTGTCAAATTTGCTGGCGTATAGTTGCTCATAATATGTTCTTATAATTGTTTGTATTTCTTTGGTATTGGTTGTGATCTCTCCTCTTTCATTCATGATTTTATTTATTTGGGTCCTTTCTTTTTTCTTTTTGATAAGTCTGGCCAGGGATTTATCAATCTTATTAATTCTTTCAAAGAACCAGCTCCTAGGTTCATTGATATGTTCTATTGTGTTTTGTTTTGTTTTGGTTTGGTTTTGGTTTCTATTTCATTGATTTCTGCTCTGATCTTTATTATTTCTCTTCTCCTGCTGGGTTTAGGCTTTCTTTGCTGTTCTTTCTCCAGCTCCTTTAGGTGCAGGGTTAGGTTATATATTTGAGACCTTTCTTATTTCTTAAGAAAGGCTTGTTTCACTATATATTTTCCTCTCAGGACTACCTTTACTGTGTCCCACAGATTTTGAACCATTGTGTTTTCATTGTCATTTGTTTCAATGAATTTTTTCAATTCTTCTTTAATTCCCTGGTTGACCTATTCATTCTTTAGAAGGATGCTCTTTAGCCTCCACGTATTTGGGTTCTTTCCAAATTTCCTCTTGTGATTGAGTTCTAGCTTCAGAGCATTGTGGTCTGAAAATATGCAAGGAATGATCCCATTCTTTTGGTAACAGTTGAGAACTGATTTGTGACCCAGGATGTAATCTATTCTGGAGAATGTTCCATGTGCACTAGAGAAGAATGTGTATTCTGTTGTTTTGGGATGGAATGTTCTGAATATATCTGTGATGTCCATCTGGTCCAGTGTGTCATTTAAGGTATTTGTTAATCTTTTGCTTAGATGATCTGTCCATTTCAGTGGGGGGTGGGTATTAAAGTCCCCTACTATTATTGTATTATTGTCCATGTGTTTCTTTGATTTTGTTATTAATTGGTTTATGTAGTTGGCTGCTTCCATGTTAAGGGCATAGATATTTAAAATTGTCCAATCTTCTTGCTGGACAGACCCTTTAAGTATGATATAGTGTCCTTCCTCATCTTTTATTATAGTCTTTGGCTTAACATCTGATGTATCTGATATAAGGATTGCCACCCCAGCTTTCTTTTGATGTCCATTAGCATGGTAAATTGTTTTCCATCCCCTCACTTTAAATCTGGAGGTGTCTTTGGGTCTAAAATGAGTTTGTTATAGACAGCATATTGGTGGGTTTTGTTTTTTTATCCATTCCGATACCCTATGTCTTTTGATTGGGGCATTTAGCCCATTAACATTCAGGTTAACTATTGAGAGATATGAAGTTAGTGCCATTGTATTGCCTGTAAGGTGACTTTTACTGTATATTGTCTCTGTTCCTTTCCTGTCTACTACTTTTAGGCTCTCTCTTTGCTTAGAGGATCCCTTTCAACATTTTCTGTAGAGCTAGTTTGGTGTTTACAAACTCTTTTAGATTTTATTTGTCCTGGAAGGTTTTTATCTCTCCTTCTATTTTCAGTGATAACCTAGCTGGATATAGTATTCATGACTGCATGTTTTTCTCATTTAGTGCTCTGAATATATCATGCCAGTTCTTTCTCTCCTACCAGGTCTCTGTGGATAAGACTGCTACCAACCTAATTTTTTTTTTAAAGATTTTATTTATTTATTTGACAGAGAGAGATCACAAGCAGACAGAGAGGCAAGCAGAGAGAGAGGAGGAAGCAGGCTCCCTGCTGAGCAGAGAGCCCAATGCGGGGCTCAATCCCAGGACCCTGAGATCATGACCTGAGCCGAAGGCAGCGGCTCAACCCACTGAGCCACCCAGGCACCCCCCAACCTAATATTTTTACCATTGTATGTTACAGTCCCGGGTTGCTTTCAGGATTTACTCTTTGTCACTAAGACTTGTAAGTTTTACTATTAGATGATGGGGTGTAGACCTATTCTTATTCATTTTGAGGGGGGTTCTTTGCACCTCCTGGATTTTGATGTTTGTTCCCTTTGCCATATTAGGAAAATTCTCTACAAAAATGTGCTCTAATATACATTCTGCCCCCTCTCTCTTCCTTCTTCTTCTGGAATCCCAATTATTCTAATATTGTTTTGTCTTATGGTATCACTTATCTCTCCAATTCTCCCCTCGTGGTCCAGTAGTCATTTGTCTCTCTTTTGCTCAGCTTCTTTATTCTCTGTGATTTGGTCTTCTATATCACTAATTCTCTCTTCTGTCTCATTTATCCTAGCAGTAAGAGCCTCCATTTTTTATTGCACTTCATCAATAGCTTTTTAAATTTCAACTTGGTTAGATTTTAGTTCTTTTATTTCTCCAGAAAGGGCTTTTATTTCCCCAGACAGGTTTTCTCTAATATCTTCCATGCCTTTTTTGGCCCCAGCTAGTACCTTGAGAATTGTCATTCTGACCTCTAGATCTGACATATTACCAACGTCCATATTGATTAGGTCCCTAGCCTTTGGTATTGCCTCTTGTTTTTTGTTTGTTTGGTTGGTTGGTTGATTTTCTTTGTGGTGAGTTTTTCCACCTGGTCATTTTATCCAGATAAGAATATATGAATGAGAGAATAAAATACTAAAAGGATGCAATGACCCCAGTATAATGTGCATTAACCAAATCAAAAGAAACCCCAAATCATGGGGAGAAGATAGAGGGTAAAAAGAAGTTCCAAAAAATAAATTAATTAATAAATAAATAAGAAAAAGAAAATATATATTAGACTGGTGAATAGAACAGAGCCACCCACTTGGTTTTGGGAGTATTTCTGTCTCTTAGAAGAAGTTACCTCCCAAAATTTTAAGTAAGAAAAGAAAAAAAAAATATATATATATATATATACATATATATATGCACAAACAAAAATAAGGGTAAACACAATGAAGGGATGGAATATGACTGTAAAGATAAATTTTTTTTTAATTCTAAAAAAGGAGTTGATGAGATAGGTTGGTTGGAAAAAGAAAGAAAAGGAAAGTGGAGAGAATTTGCTTAGGGCAGAGACTAGAACAAACCATGAGCTAGATTTAGGTATAGTTTGATCTCTTAGAAGAAGTTGTGTCCCAAAATTTTTTAGAAGAAAAAAAACCCTATGTGTATACAAAAGATAAAGTTAGATACAATGAAGGATAAAATATGACTATAATAATAAAGATTCAAAAAGATTTTTTAAGAAAGTTATTGTTAAGATAAACTAGTTATAAAACGTTAAAAGAGGAAAGAGTAAAAGTTAAAAAAAATTAGAATAAGAAAAAAATAAAATTAAAACAATTTAATTAACTTTGTAAGACTAAAGAATCATGGGGAGAAAGCCATGAATCCCATGCTTTGCTTTCCCCTACTCTGGAATTCTGCTGTTCTCCTTGATCAGTGAGCTTGGTCTTGGCTGGATGTTGTTGCTGATCTTCTGGGGGAGGGTTCTGTTGTAATGATTCTCAAGTGTCTTTGCCTGAGGAGGAATTGCACCTCCCTTGCCAGGGTCCCAGCTAAATAATCTGCTCTGGTTCACTCTCAGAAGCTTTGGTTACCTGAACACTTTCTGTAGAGCTCTGGAGGATGGGAATGAAAATGGTGGCCTCCCAATCTCTGGCCCAGAGGAGCCAAGAGTTAGCCCCTCCACCTCAGTGTGCCCTTGGAGAAAAGCACTCAATCACTCCGTCTCCTTGGCTTCTGGCTGTGCTCTGAGCTCACCTGGCCTATGACCGAGTATCTCTCTCTCTCCCACAGAGTCCCACCTGGAGTCTCCAAACCCAGCAGATCCCTACCACTCTTCCAGGGGGTTATCCCCAGATCTGCCATTTGTGAGGTCCCTGCTCAAAGAGCAGTGGTCTGAGTGTGCCACGGATCACAGTTTAAGGTAATTCCAAGCTGAGAGCTCACTCCTGTGCTCCATCTCTGTAGCCAGCTTCCCCACTCTGATAGCTGCAAGCTATGCTACACTCAGACATCCCCAATACTTCCGTGACCCCGCAGGACCTGAGACCACGCTGTTCCCGCAAGGGCTCCACCCCTGCTTAGCCTCTGGAGTGATGTCCCTCAGTGGTGCAGACTTTTAAAAGTTCTGATTTTGTGCTCCATTTCTCCTCTGCTTGCTGGGAGCCGGCCCCTCCCCCCGCAGTCTATCTTCCTGTCTCTTTGGGTTCACTTCTCTGCACATCCTACCTTTCAGAAAGTGGTCGATTTTCTATTTCTAGAATTGCTGCTCTTCTCTTTGATCTCCTGTTGGATTTGTAGGTGTTCAGAGTGGTTTGGTAACTATCTAGCTGATCTCCTGCGACCTGATGTCATCTCAGCCTGCTACTCCTCTGCCATCTTAGGAAATTGAGCCTTTTTTAAAAACTTTTTTAAAGATTTTATTTATTTATTTGACACACAGAGAGAGGGAGAGAGCACAAGCAGGGAGGGGTGACAAGCAGAGGGAGAGGGAGAAGCAGGCTCCCCACTGAGCAAGGAGCCCAATGCTGGACTCAATCCCAGGACCCCAGGATCATGACCTGAGCTGAAAGCAGATGCTTAACCGACTGAGCCACCCAGATACCCCGAAACTGGTATTTTTAAAGCCCCAAGTTTATCTAATATGCAGCCAGGATGATGACTTACTGACAGTATTTAAGGTTGAGCTGCTCTGAGAAGTAACTATACAAGTATGATGTGCCTTACCTCCATTCCATAATATTCCCTATCTAGAATGTAGCTCTGCTGTGATATTTGCTGAGCTAATACCTCTTAAGACTTGGCTTAGCTAATGTTGATAACCCAGGAGGCTCTCCCACACTCCCTTCTGCAGACTGGGTTTGGTCCACTTTCTCTGGGATCCTGTAACACCAAATACATTTTTCTAATATTGTAATAAGTATCATTGTGTACACAATATAATTGTTTCTCTTTATCTCTTCCAAGTAAGGTTGAGTTCTTTAAAGGTAAAGACGGTAATTCATGTATCTCTGCCTCCTTTGAGGTTAGTGGTGTCTGGAGTATGTCGGTACTGAATAAATAATTGTTGACTGAATAAATGAGTGAATGAAAAAAGGAATGGCTTACTCTCCTTGAATCGTAGATGGAGTAGCATGAAGTTAGAATATTGGAAAGAAGACAATATTTGAGAGTGTAGCTGTGAATTACCAGGAGATGAGTGGAAGAATTGAATTTTGCGAATATATTAAAGCGTGGGAATCAATTTCTTTATTGTATTTAAAATATTGGCTTAACCATGCAATGCTCTCTATGTGCAAGGTACTGCGGGTGCCATACAGCTGTATGAATATAATTAGGAAAGACCCAAAGAGGATTTAGTTGTTGTTGTAATGGGCTGTCAGCCCTTTACACCTTAGTGTAAATAAAAGCTTTAAAGGGAGAAGGGTGCCATCTACTGAGAAAATGGAGCATAACAGAGAAGCGAAAGCTTCAGAGATTTCTCATTTATAAATTGTTCCTAGAAATTGTCTTATGTAAATCCTTGCTCTGTCCATCACATATTTTATCAAGAATTTTTCTAGGTCATTTTAAACAGATTCATATTTAGGAAAACTTCATATCTCCTCAATAAATATTCCATACCCATTTTTAAAAAAAGATTTGTTATTTCTTTATTTGAGAGAGAGAGCAGGAGTGGAAGAGAGGGGCAGAGGGAAAAGCAGACTCCCCACTGAGCAGGGAGTGCAGAGGTGGGGCTCAAACCCAGGACCCTGGGATCATGACCTGATCCAAAGGCAGATGCTTAATGAACTCAGCCGCCCAGGCACCCAAAGTGTGATGTATTTAAAAATGGGTATGGAGGGGAGCCTCAGCGGCTCAGTAAGTTAAGCATCTGCCTTCAGCTCAGGTCATGATCCTGGGGTCCTGGGATAAAGTCCCTTATTGGGGGCGGGGGAGGTTCCCTGCTCAGCAGGGAGTCTGCTTCTCTCTCTCCTTCTGCCCCTCTCCCTGCTCCTGCTCTCTCTCTCTCTCAAATAAAGAAATAAAATCTTTAAAAAAAAAATACATCACACTTTGTTCATGTTTTCCTTAAAACATAGTGTTTTTTTTTCCCTAAATGCCTTTAATTAAGATTTTAAAGAATAAAAATTAGCAGCTAGCACACCTCCAACGCCCAGGGGGTTATTCATTAACAAATAAAAAACACTGCCACCTGTTCTGTGAATAAATTCAGGGGAGGGGAAGCATTTTTGACACAAGGCAAGGACCAGGTATATTCCCATTTATTTAATACAAAAGGCAAATGATGCTCAACTAAATGCATCATCGGAGTCTTTGCAAGAGGGTATCTGGGACATTGTACAATGCAAGGATAATAGCAGAGGGAATCACCTGGATCACACTGGAAGGAAGGGCCATGTGAAACCAGATTTTTTGGTTCCGAGGGGCAGAGTATGGCTCATACTCTGTTAGTTGCAAAAGATTTTCTCAGGATCCTTCCTTGTTCACAGGAGACTTGGTTATTATTCAGACAGGAGGCTGAACCAAACAGAGTCAATTCTGTGGCATCCCTGGTCTCATCCATAAGTAACCCAGTAGCCGAAATTCCAAGGCCAGTCTCTTTGACCCTCAGACCTAACTTTTCCCCACATGCTGAGCCTGCATTGCAAGGGGAAAGGAGACAGTCTCCCCAAGAAAAAATAGCTGTTGGGCAGCATTAAAGAGAAACTAATTCTTAGCCTGGGGATACAGAGTTGAGCGAACCCCCATTAATTTGAATTGTTTGTCGTATCTGTGGGGAAGTGTTTCTCAAAAGACTTGATGGTAAAATTCATCATTCTCAGGGTCTCCAGGAAAAAAGGACAATGCGAGTTCAATTGAATTTGGGAACTGCTACAACCCATATCCTCCCTTGAAGAGTCAAAATGTTCATTTTATAGTAAGAGATCTGAGAGGTAAAGAACTCTGTTTAAATTGATGTATCTGGGGTGCCTGGGTGGCTCAGTGGGTTAAAGCCTCTGCCTTCAGCTCAGGCCATGATCCCAGCGTCCTGGGATCCAGCCCCACATCGGGCGTGGGCTCTCTGTTCAGCGGGGAGCCTGCTTCCCTTCCTCTCTCTGCCTGCTTCTCTGCCTGCTTGTGATCTCTGTCTGTCAAATAATTAAATAAAATCTTTAAATTGATGTATCTAAGGCTTTGTGCAGATTTTTTTCTTGTAGCACATCTAACACGCACTGAAAGGAGTTAGAAAGTATGTCCTAGCCAGTCATTGTGAGGTGTCATTATTGGGTTTTAAGCAGGACATTGACGTGGTCTTATTTGCATCCTGACACAAGGACTCTGGCGGGTGGGTTTGGGACTGGGAGGGACTGATTATGAAGAGCAGCCACAACCTGAAATAAAATATCTGGGGGAATAGGTATAGACAGAGAAAAAAAATGGAAAAATATTTAGGAAGTAAAATCAATAGGACTTGGAGAAAGATTTGATATGGGAAAGTAATAAATAGTGAAATAATCTGCAGATTTCTAGCTTGGGGGGCTGAGTGGATGTTGTAGAGAAATTGGTCTAAGTTTTAAATTCAGTGCTTTCCAAATGTGTTTAAAGCTAGCCTTTTTATTTGTTATTATTATTATCATCGTCATCGTCATTATTTGGGTATCCAATGGAACTGAGGTCCTAACAAACACACTTTCAGAAGCACCGCTAGGGGGCGCCTGGGTGACTCGGGGTTAAACCCTCTGCCTTCAGCTCAGGTCATGATCCTGGGGTCCTGGGATCAGCCCCACATCCGGCTCTCTGCTCAGCAGGGAGCCTGCTTCCCTTCCTCTCTGTCTGCCTGCCTCTCTGCCTACTCGTGATCTCTCTCTGTTAAATGAATAAAAACAAAAACAAAAAGGGGCGGATGGGTGGGAGGTTGAGGGAACCAGGTGGTGGGTATTAGAGAGGGCACGGATTGCATGGAGCACTGGCTGTGGTGCAAAAACAATGAATACTGTTATGCTGAAAAGAAATTTTAAAAAATTAAAAAACAAAAAAAAAAGGAAGCACTGCTAGGGGAGGTTTATGCCTCAGAAAGGCGACTGGGACAGAAAATCTCCTTGACATCATCCAAATTTTGCAAAGGAAATCCTGAAAAAAAACTTGTTGCAACAAACAAATTTTGCAGTATAAGTTAATGGTGCAAAAATAATTTAAAGCGACCTGTAAATCTAACTGAAGAGAAAAATGATCATCTTTTCTGCCACTCTGAGATCTAGAGCAAAGGGTCCGCAAACTAGAGCTCTCGGGTCAAATCCAGACCACCGCCTATTTTGTAAATAAAGTTTTATTGAAACATAGCTGTACTCCTCTATTTATATATTGTCAGTGGCCACTTTCATGCACCAGTGGGAGCACTGAGTAGGTGTCACAGAGACTAAATGAGCTGCAGCGTTTAAAACACTTACTATGTGCCCCTTAACAGAAAAGTTTGTGAAACCTTGAGACAGGGAACTGTGAAGCACATTAGAGATATTTGTAAACAAACAAACAAACAAAAACCCAGCAAATGGACATATTGAAATCCAAGAGTAGGAACACCAATACATTTGCAGCCCATTTCCTCAGGTTATACCGGCTGATGAGTACAAAGAAATCACCATGAAGAAATCCCCAAAGTGGAGCTCTCTGGTCCAACTTCCCACCCTGCTTGCAGAAACTCAGGAGCACACATCTACCAAGGCTTATACACACTTGGTATTTGCCAGCTTCCCCACCATCATTCTTGTCATTGCCCCCCACATCCCTGGTTCCCGCTCCCCCTAGCAGGCTGGCCCAGGTAGCTCCTAACAAACATCACCTTGGTGCTTCCTGGAGCCTCCATCAGTTAGGAATGCATTCAGCAGCAAATAGGAGATTCCTTCTGTACAAAGGTGTAAAAAAAAAAAAAAAAAAACCCACAAAGGTTTATAGGCATTTATACGTTAAAAAAAAAAAAAAAAATCTAGCCATAAGCATCCAGGGCTGGTTCCAACGAGGAAAAAGAAAGGAGGAAGAATGGCTAAGGGCTGAGGGAACATTCCAGCCCAAATTGTCTTTTGCAAGGACTTTTCTGGTAGCCCAACCTAATGTCTTCCACTAACACCTCATGCTCAGAAATAGCTCACATGGGAACCTCTTCCTGCAAGGGAATCTGTAAAGATGAGTGGGTAAGCTTTCCAATCCATATAGCAGAGGAAGGGAAAGGACACTGAGAATGGCTTTGGGAGTTCCCAAACTACAACATCTGGCTGAGTGCCTTTGCTTTGTTCCAGTTTTCAACACTTCTCACTATTGTTGGTCCAAGTGAAGACAGTGTCTCCCACTTCTGTTGGTGCCCCCACATCGATGTGGGCCCCACAGAGTTCTGTGGGTCATACTCAGCAGCTTACAGAGATGTAGGGGCTGTGGGCTTGTGTTTGCCATTGGCCTTGACTTTGCCATTATCTCCCTTCCTTTCTCATTCTAAAGCTTGAAAGAATCTCATATGTATACCAGGTCTCTTCAAGAAAACTCTTTCTGACATCCTCCCTACTATCTCATGTTAGCTTATCTCTGGAAGGTCTTCCAAATATCTCCAAAACAAGGCTGAATCTACAAAAAAAAAAAAAAAAAAAAAAAAAAAAAAAAAAAAAAAAAAAAACCAAGGCTGAATCTACCGGTCGTTTACAGCTTGGGATCTCCCCCTGTGATCCTCATAAATCAAAAGTGGCTGTATTAATAGTACTGATTAATTAATCAGCACTCAGGGCTTAGGTGAGGCTATGGAAGCAAGTATTTATTAAATGCCTACCATTTGCACAATTTTAAGGCCTACATTTTAATGATAAAATGTTGAATATTTAATATAAAGTAAAAATTGAAGTCTGTATTTTAATTATAGACATTTCGTCTTTTTTAAAAACCAGACCAAACAGAAATTCTTGGAAACGTGGTGACTAGTATAATGTCATGTTCTTAAATTTAATAAGAATCTTGGGGCGCCTGGGTGGCTCAGTGGGTTAGAGCCTCTGCCTTCGGCTCAGGTCATGATCCTAGCATCCTGGGATCGAGCCCCGCATCGCGCTCTCGGCTTAGCGGAGAACCTGCTTCCTCCTCTCGCTCCTGCCTGCCTCTCTGACTACTTGTGATCTCTATCAAAAATTAAAAAAAAAAAAAAAGATTCTCTCTCCCTTTCTCTCTGCCCCCTGCCTGTTCTTTAAAAAAAAAAAAAAAAAAATTTAATAAGAATCTGTACTTTGAGGGTGCATGAATGGTTGGTTGGTTGGTTGACCAATATGTTTGGTTAAAGTCTATACTAAAAAAAAATAAAAAATATGTACAATTTATTGCATATTCTACAAAAATAATCTGCTTCAAATCAATCAGATAGTGTTTTTATTCTTTAAATTAAAGAAGTTGTACTCAACTCAAAAGCATCACAAAATAAACATTTACACCTTTACTAAATACATTGCTTTGTTCACATGTGACACTAACTAGGAATCTAACATTATAACATAATAATAAATTTCGGTATAGAATATTCAAATTCAATTCATATGCCTTATCTCACTTGATTTTCACAATTATTAAGTCACTCCACTCTCTCCAGACTACATCATGGCTGATCTCAGAAACGTGGCTCCAAACTTAGGGGGCACTAGTTAACGGCTCCCTACCTCCCCCCAATACTACAACAACCTACTCACTAATACTTGACATATTTTCATAAGAGATAAATCTTTCATTCCCCAATTAGAAAGAAAACCAAGCAAAATGTCCACAGAACTGGTAATAGTCTATTCAATTTCACACAAGCTGTAAAGACTAAGAACAGATGAAGGGTTCGGACTCTAGACAGGCCAATGATCCAACATGAGCTCAACCATTTTTATGTTTTCTCATCTGTAAAGTGGGATGATAATTCTCTGTATCTCATGAGTTCTTTTTCCACGATTAAATAAAATAATATTTACAAATCACTTAGTGAGCCTGGTAGCTAGGAAGGACTCCATAAATGCTTAGTGTTCTTATTCTTGAACTAATGGGGAAAGGAGAGACAGTACAAAGACCACCAAGGTATCTAAGGGGAGAAGACATTTATTCCACAATGGAGAATAGAACACCAGAAGAACAGAGAAGTTGCTGTGGCACGTAACAGAAAACAGGCCAAACTTGCCGATTTTTTTTTTTTTTTTTTTTTTTTTTTTTTGACAGAGCGATCACAAGCAGGCAGAGAGTCAGGCAGAGAGAGAGGGGGAAGCAGGCTCCCTGCTGAGCAGAGAGCCCAATGCGGGGCTCAATCCCAGTACTCTGAGATCATGACCCGAGCCGAAGGCAGAGGCCTAACCCACTGAGCCACCCAGGCGCCCCAAACTTGCCGATTTTTACACTTCTGTCAGTGCGCCAGCCAAGGGCTCATGGGCAGTGGAGTGTGACTCACTAAGGAGGCAGTGCAGCAATCTACCACCAGATGGCAGCATAGAGCCACTACCATTTTCACTCTCCGGTAGCATTGCGATTTCATCCTGCTGAGCTGTATATGACGTTCCAAAAAATTGGGTTCACAGCAGTGCAAATCAGAATTATCCCAGCCAGACTCTCTAATGCACCATCTAAGCCCTGGGTGCGAGTGTTCCTGAAATCCTATTTCCAGCCACTTTCCCTTCCTCTACCTTTTCTTCTTGCTGTTCTTGGGAAGAAAGAATGGCTAGTAGATCTGATTTATTCAAACAAGAATCAATCTACACCCAAAGTAAAGAATTGTAGGGTCCACTCGGCAGTAAGCATTTTACCTATTCTTTCTAACCCCATATACTTAAGCTATGGCTAAAACTTTTATTAAAACAAATCACTCTTGGGGCACCTAGGTGGCTCAGTCATTAAGTGTCTGCCCTAAGGCTCAGGTCATGATCCTAGGGTCCTGGGATCAAGCCCCGTGTTGGGGGGGGCGGGGGTCCGTGCTCAGCGGGAGGCCTGCTTCTCCCTCTCCCACTCCCCCTGCTTGTGTTCCCTCTCTCACTGTCTCTCTCTCTGTGTCAAACAAAGAAATAAAAAATAAAACAAACCTCCCTTTGCCACGCATAATGCACCCCCAGTGACAGGCAACCCACATTCCAACAAGAGCAGTTCAAAAACAAAGATGCCACAGAAACCCAATTGCTTTTTTGTAGGAAACTCAAGCATTATTCCATCAACATCTTTTAAGACCAATTTTCTTATACTAAGTAGCTTCTAAATGGATCCCTACAGATAAAGTATATTTCATCCTCAAAACCAAAATCTTTATGAATTTTTGTTGTTGATCCAGAAAAACAGGTCCTTTTCCTTTCTAGCCACAATTAGGAATAACACTGTGATCTATCCACCTGCAGAGAGTCTATCAAAATATTGTAGGGCCGGGGTGCCTGGGTGGCTCAGTGGTTTAAAGCCTCTACCTTCGTCTCAGGTCATGATCCCAGGGTCCTGGGCTGGAGACCTGCATAAGGCTCTCTGCTCAGTGGGGAGCCTGCTTCCCCACCCCTCTCTCTGCCTGCCTCTCTGCCTACTTGTGATCTCTGTCTGTCAAATAAATAAATAAAATCTTTTTTTTTAAAGATTTTATTTATTTATTTGTCAGAGAGAGAGGGAGAGAGAGCAAGCACAGGCAGACAGAATGGCAGGCAGAGGCAGAGGGAGAAGCAGGCTCCCTGATGAGCAAGGAGCCCGATGTGGGACTCGATCCCAGGACGCTGGGATCATGACCTGAGCCGAAGGCAGCTGCTTAACCAACTGAGCCACCCAGGCGTCCCAAATAAATAAAATCTTTAAAAAATATATTGTAGGGCCATCATACTAAATCTGTTTATTTTTAATTGGGACCAAGGAGGTCACTCAAGGAGAAGTTCACAGATATACATAATATACCCTGAATGCTATAATTTACATTTGGTGCTTAGATATAGTCAACAGATGTGAAAAATATATGTATCCAAATCATTCCCTAGAAACTCTACACATACAGAAGCTGAAAACATTATTCCTGCTTAGGTCAACACTCCCTTAGACTTAAAACTTTCCCCTCATCTGAATTTTCACCATGATAGTACTATCCTAGTACTGTGTTATATTCCCATTTCTGTAGGTATGCCCAACCTGAATATGGATTAGATGTGAGTTCGTGTCAATTTAAAAAGAAATCCACTATTTGAAATACGTGTTCTTACCCTAAAGTTAATATATAAAGTTAATATCACCAGCAATTAACTTTTTTAGCAATAATAACAAGACACAAAATGTTTCCCCTAATACAATGCCTGAAGTAGGCTGCACTTGATCTCAGGTGGGACTTCTTGCAAAAAAAATGACCTGAATCCGGTCATAAGAAAATCATGGGTAAACCCCAACTGAGAAATCTATAAATAATCAGGCAGTACCCTTTAAAAATATAACTCATGGAAGGCAAAAGAAGGAGGAAAAACTGATCCAGCTCAAAGAAAACCAAAGAGATATGAAAACGAAATGCAACATATGATTCTGGATTGAATCTCAAACTAGAAGAAAAGAATTGCAGGCTAGGACACTCCTGGGACCATAATGTGAAATTCACACAAGGTCTATGAATTGGATATTAATCATGTATCGATATAAAGTTTCCTGATTTGGAGAACTGGACATGGTTGTATAGTGGATCTCCTGTTCTTGGGAAATACACACTTAGAGCATTTAGGAGTAAAAGGCTATGAACTCTCCAATAACTCAGAAAGAATATATAATTTTTATGGATATAAAACACATAAGAGAAAGAAAGTGCAAACATTGCAAGTATTAACAATTGGTGGATCTAAGTGAAGAGTATATCAAAGTCCTTTGTACTATTTCTGCAATTTTCTCAATTTATCTGAAATTGTCTCAAATAAAAGGTAGTCCATTTTTTAAAGAAAGTCATTCCAGACTCAGACCTAATAAAGCAATTTTGACTTTATTCTTTTCTTAATAAAACAACATGTACCAAGGCAGGAAAAAAGGAAAATTTTAAAAGAAAATAAGATCACCCACAACCCACGTCCCTACCCTGCAGGTGCTCCCCTGTCTCCAGGGTTCTCCCCCCATTTTTGCTGCCATGCACCTTTTGTACCCTCTGTGTGGTTGCTCCAAGCCTCCACCCAAGCCTCCATCATCTCTTGACTCTTAAGATTGGGCTCCCTGCCTCCGCCTGTCCCCTCCCATCTATCCTCACCAGAGCAGCCAACGTGTGTCCTTTTGTGTTCAGCACTTTCAGCGAAGTTGGACACATTTGCCAAAAACAAACAAAACTCACCGAAGTAGAGATTTTGGCAAAATATGTAATCAAGTGTCTGGATAAGCATTTTGGCATTTGAAGACATCCAACTTCGTTTATGATCAGTAAACTCCCTTCTACTCTCGCTCATCCCTGAAGTTCACCTTCTGCCAAATGCCCTTGACTTTAATTTCATCCTCCTCTCTCCACCCTGTCTTCAGTGGGCTGACCAAATTCTACCTTATGTTGTGACTTGCTCTGCTTGGGCATTTCTGAAGCCAGGCAGCTGTGTCTTCATCTCTCCAATCAGGTCAGACTGGTGGAGTCAATCTGGTCAGGTCCGTCTGGTGGAGCCAGAGCCTCCTGGGTCTCCCTGAAATTTGCAGGTCATGGGTTAGGCACCCAATATTGAGTGTAACTCTGTCACTAACCAGCTAAAGGCCTTTGGCAAACTGTATGATCTTTCCTGTTCTCAAATTTCAATTAAGTAAAACAGAGAATTAAATAATTCCTAAAATCACTTTTAGTTCTGAAAGACTATAATTCTATAATTCTACAGCCAGGAAAAACAGAAATAATCAGAAAATCAGGAGCAGAAAAATTTTGAAATGCAACAGAATGAAAGATGATCACAAGCATGATGGGTTTATTTTAGGGCTTTGAGGCAGAGGATAAAAGAGTAAGACTCCCATCCCACAAGCTGGTAGAACAGAATTAGGTGATTAGAGACTAGTCATTACAGAATGAGATAATAAATGACTTAGTAAAAATGGCTGACCATCACTCTGACCAGCAATGGATGAATGATACATCTCCAAATGTTGTAATTAAATCTCTCTGAAACCAAATTCTAGTAGTTAGTAAGCTTTTCTTCCTTTATACTTTCAACAGCTTGAGAAGTACAGTCAGTTTTTAGATTAGGTTCTCAAAGCATAGTCTGCGAGTCTAGACTAGAGATCAGAGCATTTCCGTGAGGAGGGAAGTGTTGATGAACAGCAAGTCTAACCTTTTATTAAGTAGATGAGGAACATAAAGACAAGACTCGTTGAATGACTTGTTGAAGGTCACACAGAGTGGGGGCTCACTCCCAGAATGGTTGACTGGGAGTCTCACTGTCATATGTCCTCATCTGTGAAACACTTCTAATCGGTCAGTATTAGGCTGGTCTCGATGATTTTACCGAAGCCAAAGCCATGCTTGACTTCAGGCATTGATTCACACATTTCAGCCCTGTCTAAGCCTCTGGGACTGCATGTCAGCCTGGTTACATCATGTACAAGACCATCTTTTGTGGTGTTGGAGTTACATCACCCCTCCGGGATGGGGTCGAACATGCATCCCCCTGCCTCCCTGCTGTGGGTCCCTATCTAAAGTGGACCCGGTGAATACAATCACAGGCAACTCTTCATCTGCAACCACCCAGGTGTTTTCTTTTTTTGCCATGGCAGTCAGACACTAGGGTTACTTATTGCCTCAGGAGCTTATCTCTCCATCAGAGTGCCTCTAGAAATTTGGAATGTTGGAAAGCCATTGCACTATAGCACCCTGTGCATATGCTGAGTTCACACACACACATGTCAAAGTAGAAAAACCAATTCCCTCAGAGGAATCCTCAACACCATCTCTTCCCTGGGTTTGTCTGGAAAGAGAAGATCAAGTTAAGGGGAACTCCATGAAAGAAGATAATTCCCTTCATTTCAGCTATTGGCGATAATAAAGATAGCCTTCATCACCTGATGGAGTGATGGTCACTTCCATTTTACCATGTGAGAGAACAAAACAGATAGGCATCATGACTGGTGTTGGCTCTGCAGTGAGCCTTCTCCAGCACCTCTTGAGTTAATCCCTAGACCCTGCCAAGGCTGAATGAGAGCTATACCTTTGTATCTCCTCCTGCTCTGTTCTGGAACCACTTCATCCAAAGCCCTAGGACCCAGCAGAACCTGCTATCACATATCCTCTTGACATATTTTCTCATGAAAACAAATAAAACATTTTTTTTATCAGGTAGGAAGCATCTTCAAAACAAACAAGAATGTAATCCCTTGAACCTCAAGGTCTCATGTCTTGACACTTAATAAAAACCTCTCCAATCGTCTAGAAGTTTTGGGGTTTTGTTTTGTTTTTGTTATTTTTTAATTGTGACTCTACACCTGGCAGTTCTCTCAAGCTCTTTTGTAATCCATTACATTCCGGAAGAATGAAAGCGATTCTTGGTCAGTTCAAAACCCTGAGAATTCCTAACCTAGGAATTTGGATTTAGGACAGAAGGTCTGAGGTCCTTGTTCTAGAGAATCTATATGCACAATTTAATTTGTGAGATTGTTCATGGAAGGGGGAGTGTTACAATCAGGAGATTGAATTTCTCTTTGTTGGAAATCAGATTTGAATCCAAATACATATTCCTTACTTACTTGCCATGGGAACGTGGGCAAATCACTTCACCTCTTCAAATCTCATTTAGATCTTTGGTAAAAACAAGTCTGATGACAAGCTGGATAATGACACACTTCAGTTATTATTATTATGGTTTTTAGCAGCTGCGGAGAAAGCAATGTCGCATAGCATTTAGGCTTGTGGCCTCTGAAATCACATTGCCTACATTAAAATCCTGCCTCTATCCCATAGTAATTAGATGACTATGTGCAAGTCATTTTAACTCCAAGTCGTAGGTGTTTCTTCTATAATGTTAAGTCGAAGGTTGTCATGAAGAATAAGTGAGAAAGAAAAGCCATGTATCCACAGAAATTGCATGGTGCAGTGCTTCATGCAGAGTAAGCATTTAAAAATATTAGTTATTGTGGTTACTAACAGAAATGCAGCATCAGCAACAGCAGCAGCAATGGTAATAATACTACTTTATTATGGAGACAACTTGTAGTTATTTGAGCAGTGGAATATCTCCCCCAAAAATGTTTTTGGCAGAATGAATGTTTCCGTCTTTGACTAGAGCTCATTACAAATACCCATCTTCTCTGAATGGTACAAGGACCTTTGAAAGAACATTCTAGAGGAACCAAAAGAATATGTTATCCAGTAATATTCTAGACAAGGAAACATTTTTCCCTCCTGAGCCGATCTGTGTGTTCTGGTTTTACTAAAAATCCTTCTTGTGCACTTTAATAAGACACCGATAAAAGCAATAAAAATTCCTGCCAGTATTTCTAATAATAACAATTTTTAAGTATTTTAAGTATTTACCTGCAGTCAACTGATTCTCAAGGAGCACTATTATATAATAGATGTGCACGGGATTTGAAGCAGAAACAAAACCAGACCCATGTATATTAACTGCACCTCCATCTACCATCTTGGACAGAATGCTGTGGCTCTGGACTATTGCTAAATATATATATATTTTTTAATCTAGTTCCTCTGCTATGAAAATAGGAACCTTAGGAGCTGCCCTGCCTGTCTTCTAAGGTTGTTATTGGAGATCAGATGAGGGAAAACTTGGATTGAATTGCAATTGAAGTCCTGGTACAAATTTAATTTGTTCTTATTTCAAAATGTGAGCTCACTCACCCACAGAAACACAAACTCTTGGATTTTGTTTGTACTCACTGTAAAACAGCTTCTTTGGTTGGTACATTTGCCCCATCGTCAGCGCCTGGATTTGGCTCTGGAAAAGGAGGTACAGGCGGCTGAGGAATACGCTCTCCAGTATTCAGAGGCAGATCTATCTTCTCTGGGAACAGGGAGGCCTGCTCCTGCCCCAAGAGCTTTTCAAAGACTCCTTTAAGGAATTTTACCAGGCCTTCTCAGAGCTGTGCACATGCCAAAACATATATTGACATGATAAACCACAATGGACTTAAGTGTTTAAAGTCGAAAATACACTGTTAAAAATAAGTACTTTAGTTAGCTGATGGAGCAATCATACCTGGATGCCGAATTGAATTTGTTTAGCATAAACCACAGAGTAAACTTTTTCTCGACATGTTGCATAGAAGCAGGGAAAACAGAAGGCGAAAAACACAATCCGTGAACCTTTTCCTCATTGCTACATTACGGAACAATCGCAACTCGTAGCAGAGTAACACAGCTAAGCCAATAAACTCTGACATCTCTGTGAAAATGTTTAGGTTCAAATTAAAATTAAATATGCTTCCCGTGCCCCTGGCTCTGTCTGCTTACTTCTGTCTCACACTTGTCCCTGATGCTTCCTGTTCTCCTCTTTCTGACGTCCAGAATATCTGCTACAAAGAATCCCCCAAACTTGGGGAAAAAAAAATTGGTGTAAACGCCAGGTGCCTATTTTTCACCTCTGTGTTCTGCGTTTGCCTGTTAGTGTTAAGAATGGAGTCATCCAGACTCTTTTCTTTTCCTTTGTTATATACAGTGCCTATTATACGTTCTGGTTGTCTCTATTGTTTCATTTATTTTTTTTTTAATTTTGGGGGGGTGGAGTTGGGGCTAGAAGTTTGCCTGCTTTGAGTTTTGGACCCATTATTTAGCCTCTCTATGCCTCAGTTTCCTCATTTGTGACATGGGAGTTTTGGGGGGGGGTTGCTATTTTTTAAATTTTTAAAAATTTTTTATAAACATATAATGTATTGTTTGTTTCAGGGGTACAAGTCTATGAATCATCAGTCCTACACAATTCACAGCACTCACCATAGCACATACCCTCCCCAATATCCATCGCCCAGACACCCCATTCCTCCCGTCCCCCTCCACTCCAGCACTCAGTTTGTTTCCTGAGATTAAGAGTCTCTTATGGTTTGTCTCCCTCTCTGGTTTCCTCTGGTATCCTCTCTTCCTCTCTTCCCCTATGATCTCCTGCCTTGTTTCTCAAATTCCACGTATCATGGAGATCATATGATAATTGTCTCCATTGCTTTAATTTGGCTGTAATATTGCAAAAGATTTTGACCTGAGCAACTTCTTGTGTGGGTGCGGTATCTTGGGTGTTCTGAAGGGTACAGGTGATTTTGTCGCATTCATTCAGTTCATTCGGGGAAACAACTCTGCCTCCAGCATAGTCTAAGAAGCAATAAATTCTTGTATTATTTTGCAAGATTTCAAGCACGAGCATGAAGGATCAGAGGAGAGAAACTTTGTTTAAGTAGATAAGTAGTTCAGAAAACTCTTGCTCCTATCATGTCCCCCAGTTCAAAGACATTCACACTGCAGGTTACCCCGAGAAGGTCTCAGAATTTGCTACAAGGGCCCTGGCTCTTCCACTTCTCCTGAACTGGTTTTCTGGTCCAGGGTTGGGAACTGAAGAGAAGTACTCCAGTGTGGCCTGAATATACAGCAGCAGATCAGAAGTTGTCAAATTCTCCCTGTGACTTACAGGGACCGTCCACATACTGAGATGTGGATTTATTAGTTTTGCTCACTTTGTCAGAGACGCAGGTCAAATACACAATGTGTTAAGCCTGGCAGGGCCCCTGGCAGCCAGGACAATGGACAGCATGTTTCCAAAAAGAGGGAAAAGTGTTTCTTCCTCCTACCTGAGGTTATATGACTCCAAGCTCAAATAAGTATCTTCATTATTTTATACTCACCTTCTGATACAGTTCCAAGCTTGACTCTGAGTACACCCATGCAATGTCATGAAGAAAAGTGAGAAACTGGGTCAGCCATCTAGGTACTTGACAAGATAGCCATGGACAACTAACTGAATTTTTCACCTTGGATCTTAGGATCCCCTATGGGAAGAGTTTTTTCAGAGTTATTTAGCATTCTCTAGATTCAAAATTGAAAGTGTTTTGGAATTCAAAAACTTCATGCACGGTCTTTGCTTATTTTATTTTTTGAACTTCATGAGCTTTTTTTTTTTTTGATATTACAAAACAAAAATCCATTTCCCAGAATTTGACTCTAAACAAGAACAATAGTATACATTAATCAATATTAGTATCCAAGAAGATTATAATGGGACATTGATTTGATATGTCTATGCTCATTTTATATATGACAACAGCACCCACTCACCCCTTGCTGCTCATAGGTTTAGGATTCACTCCACTAACCCATGGTCCTGCTCCCACTGTTGTCCTTTGATGCCTGAATCCTGGAAAACATTGACACTACTTTTCACTGGTGCATTTTCATTTCCTCCATCAATAGGATTTTCAAGTTCTTTATATGACTATTCCTGCTCTCACCAGGACATTCATATGACCTCTTTTACTTCCACATCCTAAAACCCAGCAGATGTTCATTAGAAAAGTAAAGTCACCCATTTGGGTGGTGCCCTGAACCCCCATCAGGGAGAATTGAGCTGTGTTGTCCTGGCCCCTTGCCATACCCAATACACCCCTGCCCCCGCCGACATCCCATTGCTCCTCCCCTTTCTCTTGCCTTTGTCACAGCACTTATGACTTCCTAATATGCTATCTTTGTCATTTATTTATTTATTGTGTTTATTGCTAAATCTCCTTCTCTCTCTCTAATCAGATCAGCCCCAGGAGAGGTCTTTGCCTATTTTGTGCAGTAATAAATCTCATTTGCTTCAAATCTCTAAGGACAGTGTAGTAGCTATAGTAGAAACTCAATAAATATTTGCTGTACAAATGAACAAATGCCAAGAGATAGGTACTTCTCTAACGCTCAGGTCATGAAACCTTCCTTATTGACCGCTCAAGCTTTTCCTTGCTTACTTTCCTCCTCTCTGAGTGCTGAACTCTGGCAAAATTTTAAACTCTGTTCATGTCTTTCTTCTACAACCCTCTATGGCCCAGAACTTTAATCTAAACACACCCATTTCTTTGATCCATTTCGACCCATATTCTTCAAAGTGCCTTATGTTTCAATATATAATTCATTCACCCATGGTTATTCACCCTTTCCAAGTAAATCCATCCCATCATTTGTTTTCTTGTTTAGGGAGATATTCAGAACCCTAGAGCCATAAGCATTTCAGGAAAAAGTCTCTATTCAGATTAACATAATGCTCTATTTTTGTAAATATGCTATTGTCTTCTTGAAGATTATTAAGTTGCCAAACCATACAATTTTATGTATCTGACTCTCTCCCTTAGAGATATCCAGATAGTAAAATTACTATAATTAGTTTGGTAATCACTCAACACTAAAAAACTCTTACTCAAGAGTTCTATTTGAGAATATGAGGAGTCCAACTACATGGAAGCAGATAGTATTGACCTACTATCCCAGCAAATGAAAGACAAAGTATAAGATCCCTGATTTTCAAAGTTTAAAACCCATTATTCGATGGAGATTTCATAAGTTTTTTGTTTGTTTGTTTACTTTTTCTTCTCCTGAAAAGGTAGGAATAGAGAATAAAAATAATATTTATTGGGGCTTTCTATGTTTCAGTCACTGTGCTAAAGCTTTTTACAGATATTGTCTTATTCAATTCAACCACCCTCTGAAGTTGGTATTTTACAGTCACAGAATTAGATACTTCTACAGTGAGCACTTTGCCCAAGGCTCAGGGCTTAGGATAGTTAGAAAGAAGTGGGGGTATACATCTAGCCAGTGCAAAGCCAAGCACATAACTTCAACCACCAGCTACACATGTCCTATTACCGTACCTCGTTTCTGCAGCTTTTCACATCTTCTCTCCACTCCTCCATACCAAAATTAAAAATAAAAGATTTTTTAAAAGAGATAGAGGTAAGTGACCCTCACAGTACTCTAAACCATCTTGTGCTAGATCTGAGGGGTCAAAAGGCTGTGAAGGGCTGGGACCGTGGACCCAATGGTTGACAGGAAGCGGAAGAAATTAACCAGTCTGGGTTTTGTTTTTGTGTTGTCATTGTTCAGGTTTGTTTTCCCAAGAGGTAAAGAAATGTAGTCTATTGAGGTTGTGCAAGACATTCTTCAAAAGTGGGAATTATATACAGAAGCTGTCAAGGGTTTGGAATGCTGTTCTACAAGATGACATATACATCTGAAATGAAAGAAACAGAGAGACAAGATGACACTCCAGTTGCCAAGTATAGGAACTATAAATTGAAAACACCCCCACCCCAATCCACAATTCTCTGAGTCTTTAAGGAGCCTATGTATGTGTCAGGAAGCTCTTCAGTACAATAAAATGACAAAACCAGCCTTTTTATCGGGGTGGGGGGGATCCCCTCTGCAGACCGCCCGGACCTTTTGTGTTCCTTTCCCTTGCTATTTCAAAACAAAGAGCACTGTCCTCTCTCACTAATGTCACATCTCACTATCACTTTAAGAGCAGAAACGGAGACAGGGTTGACAGAGCGCACAGAATCAAACATTTTGAAAGAACTCCTTAGAGTCAATAAAAGGTTTGGGAGAGAACCCGCTCTACAGTCAATGATGCTGATTAATTTGTAAATTTCCTCCTAGAGTATAAATTTTCTCATTCACTTTTACATCCCCTACAGAAGCCTTTTATCTGTGTGCAGACTCAGTAAGTGCTAAATGGCAAAATGAACAGTAATCTGAGTAATAGCCTCGGTCAGGAGCCACAAAGAAACTGAAAGGACTGGGGAGGCAGAGTCCACCACGGCGGGGAAAACTGGGAGTGCACGTGGGGGGCAGGCGACGTGACAACTGGGCTCAGTCGCAGGTTCCTTAAGCCACAAGGGTCTCAGTCTCCTGTCTGCAAGCCAAGGAGAATGCTGATTTCACAGCACTGGGGTGGGTTTTAAATCCGATCTTGTTTCTGACCATATCTTGTGAACCGTAGGGTGCTGTGCAAAGTGTGAAGAACCATAACGGTCTCTGCTTTTGCAATTCAGTGCAGGAAATGACTGATACCACCTACGTGTACAATGCAGGGACAAAATGACAGGCACCAACATATAATCTGGGACACAGTCAGAGTCCCACAGGGCGCCAAGGCACAGGGAAGGTGGAAAGAGGGGAAGCTGCGTGTGAGGTTGGAGAGTTACCTGGGGAATAGGAGTGTGGCATAAAGCTGGCATACACGAAGATTTCAGGATGTCAGAAGAACAAGAGGAGGTCCCTAAAGGGAACGGAGGACAGTTTTTGAAGGGAAGGGAAAGGAAAGGGCTCTTGTTCCCGGGTTGAGGGACAATCTAGCCGGTAGTCAGTTTTATTCATACATGTCTGTCATGCCCTGAACATTGATGGAAAAGATTTTCTTCTGAGTAATGTGGTAAATGTTTCCAGTTCTTTTTATAATCTCCCTTTTCCAAAATGAATTTTCTTGTTCTTGCTTTTTGGAGGCTTCAGGTGTATATGAAGCATCTAGGGTAGTATCATGGGCGTGAGTGAGAAAAAAAAAAATTATAAGGAGAGAACATTCTGAGCTAAATTACATTATGAAACTATTAAAGTGAAGGAGTGAAACAAAACAACAATCAATTTGGCTTTTCATACTCGCTTCTAGAACAGATGGAGTTTGGGGCATTATTCTGGGGGGGGGCTTCTGAAAGAGGGGATCAAGTTGAGAAGATTATAGTAATTGAGGTTATATAGCTTTACCGAAGTAGACCAAGAATTAGCTAGGCTTTCACTTCTTACAAATAAATTCAGTCTATTTCTTATAAATGTGTTTCAAATATTAATATCTACTTGCACAACACATGTGAAATCTTCTTTGGGCTTCACAGTGACTTGTAAGACAGAGCATTAAAAAATACATATCCGTGGGGCACCTAGGAGGCTCAGTCAGTTAAGCATCTGCCTTCCACTCAGGTTGTGATCCCAGGGTCCTGGGATGGAGTCCAATAGGGCTCTCTGCTCAGCGGCAAGCCTGCTTCTCCCTCTGCCTCTGCCTGCCACTCCCCCAGCTTGTGCTCCCTATCAAATAAATAAGTAAAATCTTAAAAAAATACATGTTCCCAATAGGAAAGATACTAAAAGCTGAAGCAATTTACTGTACAGGCAGTAAGTGGCGGAGCCAGAACTCAAACCCAGATATTTTGACTACAGACACAATGCTGTTTCCAATCGTATCATGTTTTACTTCTGTGTATTAAGGGGGACTTTTTGTTACAGATTCTGGCATTGGAAGCTTTATTTTCATCATTACTAATCTTTTATTTCTTATTCTTCGGTGTTCATTGCCAGTGCCAGCTCCCTGCACCCATGTGAGCACTCCCAACTTTTCTCTCAGCTCCTCCTCAGCTCTGTCAGGTCATCTCCTCCCCCTGAAACCTGCCTTCTTCCCCTCCTCCTGCTGACACCAGAGTACGATGCTGTGAAATGATTTTTGCTTTCTTTTCCTTTCTCTGGGGGGCTATCAATATCGCTGGAGGAACTGGAGTTGGTCCCAAGCTGATTTATTTGTGGACTCTAAATGTAGTGATATGAGAAACCAAAAAATCAAGCCCCTGCACCTGGGTGATGTTGCTGTGTAGCCCGGTGACAGTTTTTGTAGACAGATTTTTTAAATGTAAATTTACAAGCTTCCGTGGAAGAAAGCAGGTGTTGTGAAGCAGATGTTGCATTTCAGTGTGCAAGAGCTTCACCCAGTTGACAGAGGCAAAGCCCAGCACCCTCCAAGAGGTCCGGCGGGCCTGCAGAGTCTAAAGGCGGGTGGGAGGTGGACCTCACACTGACCACTGCACGCTCAACCACCCACAACAGAAACCGCTCATCATCTTCAACCTGTCAAGGGAAATTGTTCCTGTGTTCGCAGCTGAAAAGCAAACCAAGCCCACGTCTTTGTAGCTCCTTTTCAGAATAAAGCATTGGACGCTTGGGCCACATTTCTCATTTTCTTATTCTGCAAAATAAAAACAGAGAGTGAGAAATTAAAAGAACATCTAGGTGACTTTGTTTGCCTAATGTAACCACATCCGATGACGTCCGCAGCTAGCCAGGGAATACGCAGTGAGTGTCACCCTAGAGATGGGAGGGGAATGAAGAGGAGGCACTCATTCTGACTGGTGGTGCTGGCAAGGGGTTCTAGAGACGATCCATGTAAGTGGAACCTGAAAGCAGGACTTAACCGCAGCATTTGAGAGATGGACACTCAAGTTGAGAAAATTGGGTGTGTTCGGGCAATGGAGAAGGTGGCAGCAAGACATCCCACAGGGAAAGGATACAGTCTAATATTTCCGTGTCTGCCTCCCTTGCTGAGATGGAAGGTCCTTGAAGACACAGGTGTGGTCTTATGTTTCCAAAAGCAGACCCATTCCCCACTTCCTCAGTCTGCACCCTTTCACAAATGTCCCCAGATCTTAGAGGACCCTGTGAACCAAGGGAAGGAATTTGGACATGTGTCTTGAGGCAATGGTCTTGGAATTTTCAGACCTGTATTTGCATTTTGGAAAGACTCTCTGGCCTGCTGCATAGCAAAGGAATTGGAGTCAGGCAAGAATGTATGGAGGAAGACAGTGAGACAGTTGCAGTGATCTAGGATCATTGTAAAATCCTATCTCGGCACCTCCTGAATTTTTCTTCCAAACACAAACTGATTGTGTTTAACCCTCTCCATCACACTTCAGTAGCTTTCCTTTAGATACTGAACAAGGTTTAAAGTCCCAAGCATAGAATTCAAGGCCCCTCGTAATGTAAACCTACTCTACCTGTTCTACATTTCTTCCTTCACATACTCTGGTCTCAGTCAGTAGAGACTAATCCCCGATACCCCAAAAGCATGTGTCCCTTTTTTATTAAGGTATTTACCCTCTTAGAAGTTTGCTCTTGCTCCTACTGAGGTACTCACTTCCTCCTCCCGGCTTCTTCCTCCCACACAGCACAGCGAAGTGTTTTGAGGGCCAGATGGTGACTTACTCATGCATGCTCCTCCACCCCCTTTAGCCTAGCACTTTGCACATTATAGACACTTGGCAAATATTTGTTGAGCAGAATTGAACTGTAATAGCAGTACTTGTAGTTGGATTCATTTCATATTTATTGAGCACCAGAAAACATAAACAAAAAGATCAAGATCGGTCCATCTAATTACATTAAAATGTAAATCACTGTGCAGAAATTTTAAGTTGAGAGACGAAAGATACAGAATATAAATAACAAAGAGGTAATTTCCTTACAAAATCAAGAGTTCCCCAGATCATTCACACTAATAATCTAAAAAAAAAAAAAAAAATGGACAAAGGAAGTTAAGTACACCCATTCCATTTTTCATTTGACAGTTGTAAGGATGAAAGGGTTTTCAGGTACCCATTTGTGGGGCACATGGGTAGCATAGTCTGTTAGGAGTCAGACTCTTGGGTTTTGGCTCAGAGTCTTGAGATCCAGCCCTGTGCTGGGCTCCGCACTCCCTCAGCATGGAGTCTGCTTTAAGTTTCTCTCCTGCTCTCTCCCTCTGCCCCTCCCTCTCTCTGTCTCTCTAATAAACAAATAAATAAATAGATCTTAAAAAAATCTATTGCACCAGTAGGACTGAGGGTGTGAGGAAAAAACACTCACAGGCTTTGTTCACTGGAGCAGAAACTGGTGTGTTCCTTCAGGGAGGGCGGCTTGTCAATACCCACAATATTTAACATGCAGGAGCCTTTAATCTAGAAATTCTATTCTTAGCAATGTATTATAGAGATGAAAACAGAACAGGCAAAGAACCATACACAGTAATGCATGCAGGTTGCAACCTCGTCTCTAACAGCGAACCCATCAGCGGGAGGCTGGTTCAGTGACAATATAACTACATAAAGGAAAACTGCAGTCATTGAAAGAAATGGAGTAAATCTAGGATTACAGGTGGAGAATTATTCCCAATTGTATCAATAACAGAAAAAAGCAAGGTACCCCCGGCTTATACAATAGGTTGTTCCTTTTGTAAAAAACAAACATACAGATATCCCTTATATGCATAAGAACCTTGACATGGAAACTTGATGAAAACTTGACATGGGCTGCTTCTGGGCGGATTTATCTTCTTTTGCATTATTTGGACCTTTGAACATTGTGTACCCTTTTGTGGTGTTTGAGCATGTTTTTCAATGTGTTCAATTTTAAAAGCCACCCCCATCCCCCACACATACACATTTGTTGATCAATTACACACACTAGACGCTTACCTGGTATTGGGGATATAACCATGCATGATATAGTTTATATCCACCGGGAGCTTTCAAGTAGGTAATGATCCTCAAAAGGATTGCTTCTACATACTACCTCACAGCATCTCTCCCACGGCATGGAGAATCTGCAGTGAGACACTTTCTCTGAGAGATGTGGGTAAACACAGTAAAATATTTGATAGTTGATATCAAAGGCTTGTCTGAAAATTTTCTCACTGCACCAATACACATCCTGATACAAATGATTTATCAGGTTAATTAGCTTCACTTTTCCTGTAGTGTCTTGGAATGAGAATGACAATACTGGCAAATGTGACAGTGGGGATGGGACTCTGCCCCTCCAAAGTGGTACAGCAAAGTCTTATATAATCTGGGTATAAGACGAGTATGCTGAAGTTATCAGGGTATGGTGTAAAGAGGCAAACAAGGAATTGGGGAATTAGTGAAGAAAAATTTAGAACTGAACATCCTTGCCTAAGTAGAGCCACCTTATGATTACACACATTAATGATTTGCTGGTCAAAAGTCCCCAATTAGTTTGTCACCAAGAGTACTTCATAGAAAACACACTTACAGAAACCATTCATCAAAGAGCTATGCCATTACTACAAAGCTACAATAATCAAAACAGTGTGACTTAAGACAGACATATAGATCAATGGAATAGAATTCAAAATCCAGAAATAAACTCTGACATACATAATGGATTTGCAGTAGGAGTGTCAAGACAATCCAATAGGAGAAAGCACAGCCTTTTCAACCGAAGGTGCTAGGACCTGGACAGCCACATACAAAAAAAAAAAAAAAGAAAAAGAAGAAGAAGAAGAAGTTGGATTCCTACCTCATACCACATACAAAAATTAACTCAATGGATCAAAGACCTAAATATAAGAACTAAAACTACAAAACTCTTAGAAGATAGTTGTAAGTCTTTTTTTTTTTTTTTAAAGATTTTATTTATTTATTTGTCAGAGAGAGAGAGGGAGAGAGAGCAAGCACGGGCAGACAGAATGGCAGGCAGAGGCAGAGGGAGAAGCAGGCTCCCCGATGAGCAAGGAGCCCGATGTGGGACTCGATCCCAGGACGCTGGGATCATGACCTGAGCCGAAGGCAGCTGCTTAACCAACTGAGCCACCCAGGCGTCCCAGTTGTAAGTCTTTTTGACCTGGAATTAAGCAATGCTTGCTTAGAAGGGTCACCGAAAGTAACAAAAGAAAAAAGAAATTGGACTTCATCAAAATTGAAAACTTTTGTGTTTCAAAGGATAATATAAAGTGAAAATACAACCCACAGAAGGGAAGAAAACATCTGTATACCTCTATCTGATCAGGGACTTGTATTTAATATATATAAAGAACTCTCACAGTTAAGTAATAAAGATACATTACTCAACTTAAAAATAGGCAAAGGGTCTAAATGAACATTTCTCCAAGGAAGACATATGACTGGTCAGTAAGCACATAAGAAGATGCTCAACATGAGTAGCCTTCGGGAAAACGCAAATCATAACCACACTGAGATACCAGCTCACACCCATTTGGATGACTGTAATCAAAGGCAGATAATAAGTGTCAATGAGAATGTAAAAAAATTGGAACTCTTATACATGGTAAAATGGTGCTGCCACTTCGAAAATGTTTCGCAGTGCTCTCAAAGTTTAAACGTAATTACCATATGACCAAGCAATTCAACTCCTAGGGATATATTCAAAAAGAAATGAATAACCACACAAACACTTGTACACAAATATTCCAGAAACAGCATGACTCATAATAGCTTCCAAGTGGAAACAACCAAAATGCCCATCTACTGATGAATGGATACAAAAAATATGGTAGATCCATACAATGGGAATGCCTTTCAGCAACAAAAAACAATGATACAGGTAACATGAATGGGTCTTGAAAACATTAGACCAAGTAAAAGAAGCCAGTCACAAAAGACCACATACTATACAATTCCATTCCTATAAATGACCAGAATAGCCCATTCTAGAGATAGAAAATAGTTGTTTAAGTGTTGGAGAAGTGAAGAGAAAGGGAGGTGTTAAGAAATGAATGTGTGCTTACGGTTTCTTTCTGGAGTGAAGGGCTCTACAATCAATTGTGGTGGTGGCTGCACAACTTTGTCAATATACCAAAAATCACTGTATTGTATACTTTAAGTGGATGATTTATATGGTATCTGAATTGTATCTCAATAAACTTGCTATTTTTTTTTTTTTTTTAAAAAGGGCTAGGCCAAGACAAATAGCTCCTGGATAAATGTTGATACCGGTAGGTACATTTAAAGAGGTGACAGTAAAATTCCAAACCCTTGAACAGCATGCTTAAAATACCGAAATGCTTGTCACACAAGTATTAGTTTCTTGTCAGGTCCTATTTTAATCCATCATTTTTAGAGCAATCAATACAAATCAAGGCGTTTCTCAAACGATCCAACTTTTATTCAAATAGAATCACATTTAACAATCAGGGTCATATGGCTTAAAAACATCTGACCTGGGTTTTGGACTAGACCAATGAGATGGATAGTTTATGGTCAGCAGCCTTTAAAATAACACTCTTGATCCAGCACCAGATAAAGAGAAGGGACACGAGCTATTTGTTTTCATTGATTTTTTTAGTATGCATTAAATTTTATTAAATAATAGGTTCTAAAACTGGCCTGTAAATGAAATAAACTGGATTTAAAAACATGGTAGATATGAGAGCTGCCACACAACCTACCCCAATCACCATACTGAATATTTGTGTGTTTATAGCACAAAATGAAGTGGAGCTCTAGTCTCATCCCAGTGTGTTCATACTTTTCCTTGCCCACCTCTTCCTGCGAACAGAAATCCCCCTTCTAAGAAAATCTTTTTCTCTCCATTACTGTGCTTCAAGAGTATAGGCCTTCAGGTTATCAAGTATGTATGGATTTTAGTCACAGAATCTTTTAACTAAAGCCTTTCCCTAAAGAAAGAAAAAAAAAAAAGAGAAAGAAAACCAGTTTTTTTGCAGGCCATTTATTCAACAACCCTCCCACACCGCTTCTTCCCTGCCCAGTTAATGTACTACTCTGATTTAAACAAAGACAAGGGAGTGAAATGAGCATGGAGGTCTTACTTTGCTGAGCCTGAGATCTGAGGCCCACTGCTCATCCACCGTGAACTTACCTTCCCAGTCTCTGTTCTGCCACTCCACCAACCACCTTAAACTCTATGTGAAACAGCCTATAGACCACTCTCCAAAGTTAGCTTGAGCTTTCTTTCCACCATGTTGTTGCTCGCGTCATTTCCCATCCCTGGAAACCACCATCCTTTCACTGCCAGTAAGTGTTTACTTGTTACCTTTGCTTGTTAGCCAGGTGAAAGGCTCCACTCCTCCCATCACCTTTCCTAATGCTTCCTTACCTTTGGCAAGTCATGTGAACTCAGCGGCATGGCACAGTCAGCACTGGCAGACTATCTCACAGCACTGAGGGCAAACACAAAGGACGCAAGGCTAAATTAACTATCTGCTCTTGTAGAATTTAAGATCTGTATGGGTAAGGCCTAAAAGGCGTTAAAAGATTACGGTAATCTTTGTTGAAAGTATTCATCTGCTTCTAAATTAAATAAACAATTTTAATGCAAACAGTCAGTAAGGCATCTTTCCCATCGACCCCAGGATCTCATCTCTTTCTGCTGCTGTAGGCATAGATGGTGTCACTCCATTCTGTCTTCTCTGGACCATGATAGAATTCTGCACGTAAGTATAAAAAGAAGAAATCCAAATCAGTCATATATCCAATGCTACTCATTTGCCAGTTATTGGCCACTACTTCCTCAAAGAGGAAATTCTAAAAACCAAGTGTAAAGAGGAACCAAAAAACTAATTCTAGGACTTCAGATTATGTTTTCAAACTAATTAAATAGAAGTGACCATTCCAATTACGTTGACGGTAATTGGGATGGGAATATACATTACTGAAGTGCAGGAGCACAAGAGTCCAGTCTGTCCAGAGGATCTACTAAATAATTACTACATGAAAGCAATAGTTAACTTAGAAGATCTGGAAAGGAAGTAGCTGGATCTAGTGCTCAGATACAGAAGTCACACACCAATGTCTCAAGAAAAATGGGACCATTTTAACAACCATGAGAGGTGGTGGGAAAGGAGAAGGCAGAAATGGAAGCATAAAATGCATTATGACAAAGCAAGCTCTCCATTCTGTTCATCCCCAGAACTAAAATTAAAACAAGGTTATTGTGTTAGGGCTGCAGCTCTTAAACACTCATCGGAAGACCCACCCATAGGAGACCTGCATTCTTCCAGCCTGGAGAAGGAGGAGGCAGCCACTAAAAACTCGCAAGTATCCTTCAGGAAACACAGAGGAGAGTGAAAAGCTGGTTTCCCCAGGCATCACCAAGAAGGGACTGTGGGTATGCACTAATTTAGGGCTTCAGTTTCAAGCCTAAGAGAGGAGTTTTAACACAAAGCTAACCAAGCTAGGCGTACCCAGAATTTCCGGCAGTTTTTATACTTCAAGAAGTAAGTGGAGCACCGTTCCCTGTCGTAGTTATTTTCATCCATACATCGGGTAGAAGCATCGGATTCCTTTAATATGTAAGAAAGGCATCATTTAAAGAGGGTGGAATGGGATCTAAAAAAAAAAAAACAACAACAAAAAACCCCCAAACTTCTGAAGCCACTTCCCTCCAGAACAGATAATACGAACTCATTCCCTTTTGCTCCTTTTTTAATGAGCATGTAATGAACAGAAACTGAATTATCTTCCCTACCATCCCAGCACTCATTCTGCTCAGGGCAGACATCTTCCTTTTCATAGTCTGAGTCAGTTTTCTGAATATCTGATCATGGGAACTTGAGCCAGGGTGCAGACTGAGATCATTTACCCCAGTTACCATTCAACAAAGAAGCGGAGGCAAGGTACAAGGTGCTGAAAATCACTACTGCACAGCGAGAATCAAAACCCAATCTCCCAAAGCAGATTGCAGCTGTCCTGCTTTTCCAAGTTCTCACTTTGACTTGACTGTTTCAAGATCCTAAGTAAGTAGCTAATAACTGGTCTACATAAAGGCAACATAAATTAACACCACTCATCTCAATGTATTTTTGGCTATCATTCCCTCCATTATGCAAGTACATATACTATTATGCATGAAGTTTTAATAGATATCATTAATATCACTTCAAAACCTAAGTGAGCAACACAGGGCGGTGAGTTCAAAGGTAGGAGCCATTTGGGAATTAAAATTAAGCTGTCTAAACTGGAAGTAGATTGGATAACAAACTTCAAAGTGAAAAGTATGATTCTGAGAGGTCATCTAAAGGAAAGCTTTAACTCAAGGGGTAGGTAATTTGCTTCACGGATCTAAGAAACACGGTCTATCTAAAGAAACTTAATAAAGCTGGTTCAAAACAGATCAAATATACAAAACAAAGCTAAAATTCTATGCCAAATATTTAATGAATGTGTACATTTGAAAAATGCCATTTGGCTCAGGGAATGGCACCAGTCTGATGAATGCATTACTCCAGGGTGACAAAGCCACAAGTCAGTATTGCTAGTCATACCAAACAGATGCCAGTAAGACTTTATTATTACAACAAAACATTTTGTGTACGTGATACCCTTGTGGGAAGCTTTGCTTTAAATAGGCAAATTCCATTATAGGCCCTATTCATCGCCAGGCTGTCTCAAGGACAGGATGAAATTATTGCTATTAAAACAAATTTCAGTGGCAGTTGAAAAATACACTTTGCCACTTTCCACTTTTGGACTACAGACTTTCCCTGGTGTTACATATTCCGTCTGGTGTTACAGTGGCAAATATATGCTTGCACATTATACAAATGGAAACTTTGAGGGGATGGATCTTTGTTACCTAAATTATGAATACCTAAAACTGCTCTGGTGAAAGAAGGATACGCTGGCCAGGAATATTTTTGTATAGAAATAACTTTATTCAAGAACTTCAGAAAATGGATGCCCGTAAGAACACAAGTCTGTTTTTCCAAGTTAATACTCGTGAAAATTAAAAGCAAATCACCTTACCGACAAGCAAGGGTTTATGTCAGGATCTCTCAGCCTCCGTGCTACCATGGGCATCCTAATACTTTTCTTACTGCAGGGAGAGGTTAGAAAAAAGAGTTACACAGTGAATGACAGAAAATAAATCAATACATCTCATTAGACCCCTGAGTACTCGAAAAATTAATATTGGGATGCTTATCCAGTAAGGAACTTTGTATGCTCTCTCGATTATGAGAATAAATATTTGGTTGGGTTTTTCCTTTGAATTGCCATGGTGCCTCAGGGCTGTATTTAAATTCATCCACTGAAATTTGATTATAATGTCTAGGAAGAAAGTTCAGTTATAGTTCAGTTTTAGTTTATCTTTACTTCTAAAAGTTAAGCTATAAACACATTTTAAAAAGACCTAAAAATACAGCATGCATTCTTTTTCAAAAAAATATTTATTCATTTATTTGAGAGAGAGAGAGAGAAAGAGAGAGAGCAAGCCAATATGCACAAGTGTGGGGAGGCAGGAAGTGCAGAGGGAGACAAGTAGACTCCCCGCTGAGTGGGGAGTGTGCTTCCCTTTCAGGCTTAATCCCAGGCCTCTGAGATCATGACCAGAGCTGAAATCAAGAGTCCAATCCCTAACTGACTGAGCCACCTAGGCCTCCCAAATATAGCATGCATTCTAATGATTACTTCCTTATTATACATTTGATCATTATACAAAATAAGTGTGGAACAAATAGTACGAACCAACATTAGCAAAAACATTTGTTTACTAAACCTAACTGCATACTCTAACCAGCACCAGGGTGGTCAATATACTAAAAAACAAAGTTATTGCTTAGTTGGCATTTTGAAAAGCTAAAAAAGAAAAACTGAAACTTTACTCCCAGTGGTACCTTCTATTTAACTGATACTTCCCTGGGTTAAAGGAAGTCACAAAATGCTACTGTGGTTCATTAATCTTCCAACTCAAGCCTTACACATGGAGAGCTCTGCAGAAGTCCTCACCAATTAAAGATTATCACAGTTCCCTAAGAGCCACCTAGTGATTCCAAGTCAAGTCACACAGTACTCATATATGTCAACTATGTTCCAGGAAAACTGATCTCTATAACGGAGTTCATCTGAAACTGGTATGCCTATTATCTTTGAAAACATGTCATAGAAAGGAACTAAAAGAAAATTAAAAAAACAATAGTCAACAAACTATTTAATATTTCAAAGTGATTTTTTCATTCCACTATATCAGTATACTATTGATGAGCTACCCACAAACATTTTTAAATGCTCTGCACTAAGTTTAAGGAGCTGAGCTAATATGTACTCTCGAATTCTCTTCTAGCTTAACCATCTTCCACCTAAAACAAGCGGCAACGCAAATGACCTACGCAACACCACCCAATAAAAACTGCATCAGTCAGTATAACCAGACAAAGGTCAGAATTTTTGTATGAAATGGTTTCTACTTTTCTTGCCCTAGATGACACGGTCAAAAAATATCAGTCATGGTAAAAGAAATAAGGTACATTCAGGAAAATCAATCAAACCCCATAAGCTCCTAAAAAGTGGAGGTATTTGTAATCAAGAGTCACCCAGTTCAGAGACCAGGGTGTCCAGGCTAAAAGAGAAAAGTTTAGTCATTCCAGTATCCTTTCTCTTTTAGGAATCCTCTAAGTAATCCTTACATTTCATGATTTTCCCTGAACAATACATGAATACACCTAGCTAACAAAAGCAGGTAAAAACGAAATTCAAGGTGCTATTCAATTTTATCTAGAAGCTTCTTCCTCTCCTGAACGCAATTCTTTTGCTAGCTTGACTTCTCACTAACAGATAATAGTACTAAGTAAATCCACATCCTTCTCTTTTACATCCATCCTATGATGTAAGAACACAGAATTCTACTTAGCTGTTTATATTCCTTATATATAATCTCAACAATAATGAGACATACACACAACTCTGATTGCGTGCCTTATATGAAAATGCACTTTCACTGCATTTTATTATCATTATCAGTCAAGAATTCTTTAAAAATAACATCTAGGTAACATCATATATACACAAATCAGGTTTGAAGGATTAATTTATTCAGATTTCCTTTCCTTTCCCTTCCGGATTCTACATACGAGTCAATGTAAGTTTGGATTTCTAAATGTCACCTTCTTTGCCTGAATCCTCACGTATCGACTGGAAATGAAGAGGAAATGCCTGTTTACAAGGAGGAGAAGGGCTAAAGGGAAGAGTGTTCTGCCAGAGATGGCTTGCCTGCTTACTTTCTGAAGGCACTAAACAAATATTACAGAGCTCTACATGCAAAGGACAGCCAGAAAGAAAACCAAAGATTTGAGGGGCCGCAAAAGCACAGCACAGTTGAGGAATAACTCTAACACCTTCTCCAAAAGGCAAATTGCTTTAAAAAGTATGTGTTGATTTTCCATCCAGTTCACATCCCCACAGTTCACATCCCCAGAGGAAGAAAACGTTACTGAACACGTCCATGCTCACATGCTGGTCAGAGCCAAGGCAGGGGTCTGTGGCTCTGATAAAACGCAGATGCAACTAGCAGGAAACTGAAATACGTTATGCGAGAACCTAAAGCCCTTACCCCACTGCTGAGTGCAGAAAGGCAGGGTCAGGAAGTCGGCATAGCATGGCGGGGAGGGGTGGGGAAGTCGAATGAAGAAACTGGAGGTGCGAGTCCGCAGTCTCGCGACCTTCCGCGATGCTGCCTGTCGGTCTAACGGTGGACGACGGGCACAGAACACACCTGCTTTGACCTTCGATGGAGCCGAATAGGGTAGAGGGACAGGAAAACGCAGGAAACTGGGAGTGTGGGGGGGGGGGGGTGGCAATTACGCCCCAAAGGTTGAGAAGCAGGGTAAAGGAAGAGCTGGGGTGCCCAGGCAGAGCGAGGGTCACTTTCCTCGTCTCCAGCCCGAACAAACCGGTGTCGTGGAAAGGAGAAGCGACAGGAAAGGGCCTGCGCTGAGGCAGGGCCTGGTGGCAGCGGCTTCACGCCAAAAGAAAGGATTCGGGCCCGCGGTGACCCAGGTGCACACTCTTCTCTTCTCGCATCCCCGCAGCCGCCGCGAAAGGAGGGGCGGGGGACCACTCACCTCGGACGGCCACCCTGCCAGCTCCCAGGCCGTCTCCAGCTCCAAACACGTCAATGGCTCACGCAGCAGGACCTTAAGTAGCGCGCATCCCAACGTGCTGCCCCCGCTCCCCCGGCGGCCGCCGGCCCAATCAACGCGCGCCGCCGCCAGACTGACAGCCCTCCCGGGTCCTGCTGGGCGGGGGCGGGCGGGTCTCGCCCCGCCTCCAGCTGGCGGGAGGAGGGCCGAGGTGGGATGAGTGGGCGGGGCTGGGCGCCCGGCCACGCCCCTATCCCCCGCCCCGCCGCGCCCCCCACGCCGCGGCCCGCCTCTTAACACTTTGGTTTGATGGGCGGCACCAAAGCCCAATCGGCGAGCCCGTCCCTGGCGGCGGCGACGCCTAGTGGCCGGCCCTGGAGCGGAGCCCGCCCAGGGGGTGGGCACAGCGGCGGGCGGGGACCGGGGGCGGGCCGGCGGGAGGCGGGGGCGGCGGTCGAGGAGGCCGGGGGAGGCGGCGGTGGGCGCGACGTCGGCGGCGGCGGCGGCGGCGGCGGCAGCGGCAGCTGCAAGTTGGGCTGCAGGGGCAGCGCATACACTACAATGGCTGCTGGAAAGAGGCGTAAGGAAACAATTTCCAGGCCCGCCGCGTCCAGCCCGAAATATGAGAAAAAAATTATTAGAAATTCCGCGGGCGGTGTAAAGGCGGCGGACGGGCCGGAGGGAGGATGTTAAAGCCCCGCGGTGAGTTCTCCCGGGGTCCGGGGCGGCGGAGAGGTGTTTAGCGGGAGAAATATCAGGGTTATTTAAATTATGGGACTAGCCGAGGGGGCAGAGGAGCAGCAGCGGCGGCAGGAGGAGGAAAAGTTTGTGCTACTCTCAGCCCCTGCTCAGGACCCCAGAGAGAAAAATAATAATAAAAAATAAAATAAAATAATTAAGCGGGGGTGTGGGGACTCCTGAAGTCGCTTCTGACAGGGCAGGGGGCGATGCGGCTGGAGACCCAAAGGTGAGGTCGGTGGGAAAAAAAAAAACCCTTTATTCAGGGTCTGGAAAGTTTGAAAAGTTTTCCTCCTCCTCCTCCTCCTCCTCTCTGGTGCTGTGAATATTGTGACAGCGGCAGCGGCAGCAGCGAGAGCGGAAGACATTAGAGACCCGAAAAATAAGGGAAAAATTAATATAAATTCAGTTTTGAGAGTAAACTCTCCGCATTTTCCACCAAAACATCCCGGGGGAAGGTCGCTTCCCAAAGGGCCTGGCGGAAACCCGCAGTCGGCAATATTTGGGGGGTACTTTGAGTGACTTGGGGTAACTTTGCCCCTTTTTCAAAAGAGGTTTTTCTTTTTTGGAGAAATGAATTTGTTTTTGCCCTTTCCTCAGGTGGGCGAGTCGGGGTCGGGGTGCGGGGTCTGCGGGGAGGTGTGAGCCCTGGATGTGTGGCTGCGAGGGCGGGGGTAGGGGGAGGGGGTGCTAAATGAAAGCAGGAGATCTGCACAGAGCAGGGACAGCTTGTTGTCAGTATCATAAACAACCAAAATGGAGGGAGAACTCAGGCATATAACCAAATAAAAATTTTTTAAAAATCGCAAAAAATCCCTAAAAATCCGGGATGCTCCCCCTTTTCTCGCTAAAGGTAGAAGTATGAACCGCCTTTCCCCTGAAGTCCATTTTGACTTTGCAGGGACCAAGGAGTTAATATTTATTTATTTTTTAAAACTTTCGAAGGGCAAAAGCCTTTTATAACTCAACCGACAATGAGAAAACGTGAAAATCCGATGCAAGAGGAGGAGGGGGAGGGAGGGGGGAGGTGGTAGTGCAGAAACTGCTAAACTTATTGGTAATGTGGACTGATCTGAGATAAGATAAACACTATATTTGCTATTTTATAACTCTCTTTTAATGATCTTTGCGGGGTGGGTTTTTTTTTTTTTGGTGGAAAAAAAAGTGATGCCATTTTCTTAATAGAGTTAATATGTGTGATTGGAAGAATAAACCTTTCCGGCTTTAGATTGCATTTTCGTCGCATTTATGTTTCAGGTTTTGTTAGTGGCTCCCTCCTTTCTTTAAACTGGCTCTACAGAGGAGGGGTAGAGAGGTGATGTTGCACAGAGAGACTGGAGTGCAGGACTGGAGCACCTTTTGGGGAGGGGTGGGGCGTTGCTTGGTTTCTCCCTTCCTGACCCGTTTGCTTCACCTGTTCATCCTCTGTAAAGAATATTAAGCTGAAGTTTTCTGGTTTTACGTATATAAAAGGATGGTGCTTCTTGCATCACATTGAAGTTAATGGGAAAGTGCTGCTGATGTTGGTTCCACGTGGGATATGGGACAGAGCAGGGCATTTTAAAGGGACAGCTTCTCTTTTCTTATGATTTTCATCACCTGCACTGAATCACTGTCTGAAGACCAAAGGCAGAGGTGCTGGGAGGGTGTGGTGGAGTAAGAGCCATCTCTTTCCATTACTCAAATGCACCCACCTTTAGGAGTGATGGAGGGAAAGGAGAGATAAACAGGCTCAACAGAAGATGGATATTGTGTAGATTAGTTTGTATCCAAGCTGTTCTTTTGTGTAACAAGCCTCCCAGGAACTTTTCATTTTACCTTTCTTTGCTTTGGAAGCTGATTTTGGAAGGATTTGTGGAAAAATGGAAATAGTTTAAGGTGTGTGGTGTAATGGTATAGCATTATTGAACAGTTATGAATTCTGTGCAGTAAGATCAAAGAGCTGTGTATGCCCATAATGTGATTTTACAGCCATTTTATAAAAGCTGTAAAATACCTAATATTCAATTTGGCTTAAGGTACATTGAAGACTTCTGGTTGAAAACTGCAGACAGAATGGTGGAGATTCTTTTACACTGTAAGCAGTAGGCATTTCCTTAAGGGGAGAAAAAAGCACATACACCAACACCATGGAAAAGTTTACGCATACCCATTTTTAAAGCCCATCCTATACATGTGCTGTAACTCTGCTACTTTGAAATTAAAAGGTTTTAAAATCCTGAGACCTATCAGTTTGCATCTTTTAAGTTGAATTTATTTGTGTTATTTAACAGGAAATGTTTATGATCATATACTACTGTTGACTTTAATGGTTGACATTTTCACAATATTTTCAAAATTTAAAATATGTTGTTAGCTGAATTCTGTTTGAGATTAAGGTTCATCTCAAATAGAATTGACTTGTGCTCCGTTTTCCACAGGTATATGGAGTTTTGAAATAAATGCCTATTTTCCTTTGTTTTTTATGAGTTATAGAAATAGATTAAAATTAGAGCTGGGTTTTTGTACATCTTATACAGACTATTTTTTCTTTCCCTACTGTACAAACAGATTATTGTTTTGAAGCCCATTTTATGTTAACATGTGTTCACAACTGAGCTCCTATCTGCACCTTTCTGTAAATACCTCCCGAACAGCATTACATCGGCATAGTGTTTGAGTACATCATCTTGTGGTTTCTGATTTTGGAAGCAATTACACCTTTCTAAGAACTCATTAAAAATTATTCCCATGAACCACTGTTAAATCAAAACTGATTGAAAAGTGATTAAATTATCAATGGGAAAGGGAAACTTCCCCTTCCCCCAAATAATCTTCTGTCTAGAGGTTTCAGAATGCCATTATTATTTATACAACCTTTGAAATTTCTCTTACATTTTTATTGTACTTTGGCTGAAGAAAGTTACATTAACTATAAGTAGTCAGAATTAGGCTCTCTGTTGAAAATAAATGAGACTTTTGGATCTTAATAGTTGCCACTTCGACAGACTAGATACTAATAACAAATAAATTCAGTTTCTGTAAAAGTGAAGGAAAAATATTTCTTCCAATTACATTAGACCATTGAGTTATTCAGTTTGTTTGGACACTTGAAGTTATGATTAGTTTATTGTCAACCTAAGTAAAAGTGCTGTCATTGTGATTTTTTTCCTCTCTCACAAAGGGTAGTATAAGTTTCTTCATGTTTGGGTTTTACACAACTGGCTGATTATCTGAATTAGAAAATGCATTGAGAGTGCACAAAGTATAAAAACTTGAATTCGTTTGAGAGTCTTATTTAGGTAGAGCATAGCATAATATCTAATTTGAATTGGTTGTATTGGGCTTTTTTAATGTCTCAGATATAATGTCTGTTGAACATACTTTTTCTGAAGCTACCACTAAATTACACCTATTTAAAGAAATAATCCAAGGATATTGTGTACTTAAAATCTTTATTTCAATTAGAGTTAGAGAAAGCTCCTACTTTGAGATTCTTACTTGAAATTTATATGCCTTATTCTGCTATTTGAAATTCTATAAGGAGTTTAGCTGTTATGGAAGATAATTTATAGATAAATAATCCAAAGATATTGTATATTCAAAATCTTCATTCCAGTTACAGTTAGCGAAACCTCCTACTTTGAGATTATTACTTGAAATTTATATGCCTAATTCTGCCATTTGAAATTCTATAAAGAGTTTAGCTGTTGTGGAAGATAATTTATAGATATAGGCTAGTACTGAAAAAATCCCATGTCTGTATGTTTATTATAACCAAAATATTTTAATAAACAGATATCTACAGCTAAATAAATTAGTGAATTTGCCTTTATCAATATAATTTTAAATTTTTAAGGGTACTCTTTGTATTTTAATATACTACAAAGGTGGGATTTTTTTTCCTTTATTTTTAACATAATGCTGGTTGTTGCCATACACATTTTGGTTGGTATTCTGGAAATTTTCCTTTCTAAGGATTAAATTGTTGTTTGCTAAATGAAATGTAATGCTCCTGTCTTAGATATTTGAAAAGCCAGATAACTTTAAGCTGTATCTGTAACCATCTTTAAAGTTTTGTTTCAATAATCATTTGCCCCTTGAGTTGTGTAATCAAAATATTGGTTCCTTCTAGGAATGTTTTAATATTTTTTATTTAGAATTCTGTTCTTTGGGAAATTCAGATGTACAAAAAATTACCTGTTACACACACATTTACGTACACACACACACCCCCAGGAAAAAAGTTTTGCTGAAAGTTTACTCAAACTACGTGGAATACTCGTTCTTTTTGATGTGTTTCCAAATGCATAAGGAATAAATATAAATTTTTTCTCTTTGTGTTGATAACATCTTAGATTCTTTAGTTATTTGAGTAAGGGAAGAGTTTCAGAAGAAGGAAAAGACAACTGAATGTGTTCAACAAAATCCAAGATAGTGAATATGTTAAAGGTAAAAGGGCTATAAATTGTCCCTTGAGCCATGTTTTAAATGTTTTAAGGACCTGATAAACACCTTTTCTGAAACATCAAATACTTCGATACATATCAGCCACTGTGAAAAAACAAAAGTGGACCTTTAATTTCTTTAATTTTTACAGGAATTAATGTAGGCAGCATACTTAACCAATTAGTAAATGTTTAGGTAGCCTTGTGAAAGTATTTACAAATAAGTTAAGTATGAGGGCAGGGTACATCAGATTGATAAACTGTAAAGTTAACTATGATTTTAGGATTCATGTGTGGGAATTCTTTCCCATTTTATGATAAGATCACTTTGGAGGTAGCTAATTTTTACTTTTTGCATATATTTCAGTGTCTAATTTTTTTGAAATGCCTGAACCTGACATCTACTCTATTACTGCTTTTCATTTATAATAGGACAAGTTTTATATTTTATTAGCAAATTTAATTTTCAAGCTTAATTAAGAGAAATTAAATGAAAAAGTGTAGGTCATAATATTTTATAAAAGTGTTAGTGTATAGTTATTAACATTTGATGTAAGAAATATACATGTACGAAAGCCTTTTAGAAATTATGACAGAGGCATAAGTTGGTTTTTACTTTTAAATCACTTGGCCTGCTCTCCAGTGGTTTGCATTCTACTCAGTTTGTACACCTGTCCCTGCCTCCTCTTTCCAGAGTGGTATTGACAAGGTTAGGGTGCTGGGGAACTACCAAGGGTGGTTTGGTATTTTTGTTTTCTGTATGTTTGGTATTTTTGTTTTGTGTATGTATTGTTGTGTGTAGTCCTTAGGGTGTTAAGGCTTTTGCCTTTTTTTTTTTTTTTTTAATGCTTATCAGAAAACAGAAATCCATTTTTATAAAACAAATAATTTCTCATTTTGAAAAAGTGAAGTGGTGTGATACTGCATTAAAATTGTTAGTGTTTAAAAGTCCCTGGATGTCTTGTAAACAGAGTTACTGCAGGATCATGGTATTAAAACTAAGCACAGTGTGTGCTGGGAATTTGAGATGACTACCTAAGAAATGTGTGTGAATAAGTAAAGTGAGTGAATTTAGGCAATTAGGTCCTAGATTAATAGGACAAACAGTTTGCTTGAAATGTTTCCTTGCATTTTTTTTAAAGTGGAATTTTTTTCCTAATCTAAAAACAGAAAAACTAGAACTATGAAGGTGTTAGAAAGTTTATTTGATGCCTTTTAAAAATAAGAGTTTAAAGAATGAAAGTGTGTAATGAGAATATAAGAATGGACTAAAATGTCCAAAATTAATAGGAAAGAAATAGGGAGATGAGAATTTCAGAATAAAATAAAAATCATGGCAAATTTAAAAATTTACTTACGTTGAGTAAAGAATAACTACATACAAAGCAAAAATAATAAATTTAGCCCCTGAAAGGGGAGAGATAATTGGGGGAATCTATAAGAGAGTATTTCCAATACAAATTGCTGACTTTATAATAACCTTTTGAAAATACATTTCCCCAAGCCTTTCTTCCGTATCTTCTTAGGTTTGAATTAAACTAAATTAAATTCTAAGGATAATTTGTAGTGGTTATTTTCAATTCTTTATTTTTAAGTAAGGAAAAGTGATTTTTTCATATTTTAAAAATATTTTAAAGATTATTTTAAATGTGTACCTAAGGGAAATGTTCTGAAAAATCTTAGAAAATATTGAAAATTATCTTCTCCATTCTTCATCAGAAAGTTTAAAGCTTTGTTAGATTAATGAAATGGATTTTAAAAACTTAATCTAAGAACAAGGTACTTTGTGGGCTTTTTTAGGGCAATTTATATCATTTCCTACACACTTAATAACATTTAAAAAGCTTTTCAAAAGGTAAAGATAAGAACAGTCAACAAAATTCTTAATTTCTGGATTGTTTTTAGGTGTATGCTGACAGTTAAAGGAAATTTTTCTTTCCTATTTATTAATTAGCAATTGACTTTCTGAAGGAGGATCTAGACTTCTTATAGTGTTATGTTCTGGTGTGGAAGTTTCCTTTAGTTTAAGAAAATATTTTGAGGGTAGAGGAGGCATCTTTTCCTAAAGGGTAACCAAATCCCCTACGATTGTGAATGATGATCTGCCCTTGCAGAGTCTTGAACTCTACCTTTTTTGGGAATAAGAGGCTCATTTTAGACTTGGAGTTATCAAACACTTGAATTATTGTCTCAAACCTATACTGAAATTGCACGTATGCATATTGATTACTTATGATAGCCTATCCTTTGGTTTCTGAATATGGAAATATTCTCAGATTAAATGCTACAGCTAAACGGCTGCCATCAGTTTTTTTTTTTTAATTTCTATGATTTTAATCAATAATTAGATATTAGAGCCTTTAATTTTGAGATACATTTTTGGAGACTGTTAAACTAGAAATCGATCAGAGAATGAGGGATTTAGCTTCTTTGGCTAGAAGGCAAGCTGAGAAAATGTTTTAATCAGTTTTGTTCACTTGAAGGTGTATTAATAAAAAGCTGATTGAATCGTTCTCCATCAGGAGAATTTTAAGAAACTGAACCTGGCAGATTAAGGTCGTTCAAACGTTCAGGTTAAAAATGACACCAGCTGAATTTTAGTCTGCTACATTTTCTAAGTAATTTGATTTTATTTTCTTGTATTGTCTTAAAGCTGGAATTACGTAGTGCCCACATCACTTTTCATCATACCCTAAAAGAGTTAGAATAACAGGGTTGTTGTTTTTTTAAATCAACTTTAGCAAATGAAATGAAAATACAGTTTTATTTAAGAATATATTGCCTTTCTTAAGCTTTTTGTATTTCCTAAATATAATTCCTATATCTGTTCTGTTCCAAAGAAGAGAAATTAGCTCCCTTACTTTAAAATTGAATTTGTCCTAAATTTGTAGTTTTTGAGAGTTGTGTCTTTATATAGCTGAGTAAGATCTATTTTAACCTTAAAATTAATATGACCAGCATATCTGATTAGAGACTATATCTCAAACATGAATTTACTTTCCTTGTATTTCTAAACTTATTTTCTAAGTAAATCTGGGAAAATGTTTTTCATGTGTTTTTCTAATTTGTTATTGTCTGAGGCCATTTAATTGGATAAAATTTCAACCTTGGTTATGTTACTTTTCTAATATTAGTATTTTGTTTGCAAATCACTATTCAAATGCTAAGGGTTTCAGCTCTAAAATAGAATTAGACATATAAGAAAATGGGTAGGTAAATTATACCAGGGGTTGTGGAAGCAGTTCTAGTAGTTCTTATTTGGAAGAGTTTAAAATGTTTCAAAGAAGGAAAATGCCTACAAATACAGGGTACTCTTCTAACAGCAGTTGGTGATATTTTATGTTTTTCTTTTAATGCTTCATAAAATTTGAGCATCCTCAGAGCTCCTGTCATATAAACAAATAACTGATTTAACTATGCCCAGTGTAAAGTGTGTATGTATCAGGCTTAACTTTTAAGGTAATTTGCTTCAGTTTCTTTTTAAGAACAAAGTATAAGACAAATATTCCTTAGCAATAATTTCACGCACAGTATATTTTAAAAGGTAATACATGTAAAATATTTAATTATAAATCAAAATGGAAATAACTATCATGTAACAGATATAATTAGATATAGAATGAAGGTTTTAAATATTTGGATAACTTGATGTACTACTGAAATTAGGGAATTTTAATTGAAAGCTGTTCTGTATCTGAATTTATTTTTATATGCCTAGAAGTTTGTAAACAAAGTGAATACATATAATTATCTGACAGTTTGTAGAATTTCATAAACATCTATCTTTTCACACAATGAGAATATGTTTTTCAAATACAGGTACAAAATTACTTAGAGAATCAAATAATATTTGGTTATTGTAGTTATTTTTGAAGGAAGAATGTGATAATGTGTTAGAACTGTTTTTATCTATGTCACTTGAATATCCACTGCATTTGAAATTTTTAATCATTAAGCATTTTAGACTCTGAGGGGTATCTTAGTTCATTTTAAGTAGCATTACAGATGTTTTCCTTAAAAGTCTCTCTTTTTGAACGTTATAACATAATAAAGACAATTAGTTTAACACTTGAGCTGCTTGTATTTAATAACAGCAGTTTTGTTCCCAAGATCATATTCTTAAAAGAAGTTTCTACTTTGGAGCACTTTTAATCATAGCTCAGGTAATCTTTTTAAATATGCACTAGACTTCTCTTGTTTTTTGAGGCAGGCATTTATCGCTATGAACTTCCCTCTTAGAACTGCTTTTGCTGCACCCCATAAACTTTGGTAGGTTACATTTCCATTTTCATTTGTCTCTTTTATTTCTCTTTTGATTTCTTCTTTGACCAGTTGGTTGTTCAGTAGCATGCTGCTTAATTGCCACATGTTTGTGAATTTTCCAGTTGTCTTCGTGTAATTTCTAATTTCATACCACTGTGGTTGGAAAAGATGCCTGATATGATTTTAATCCTCTGAAGACTTTTTTGTGGTCTAGTGTATGATCTGTCTTGGAAAACGTTCCATGTGCACTTGAGAAGAACGTGTATTCTGTTCCTTTTGGTGGAATGTTCTGTGAATGTCTGTTAAGTCTGTCTGGTCTAATATATTATTTAAGGCCAGTGTTAATTTATTGGTTTTCTGTCTGGATTATCTCTCCATTGGTGTTAGAGAGGTATTAACGTCCCTTATTGTTGTATGGCTGTTTATTTCTTCTTTTATGTCTGTTAATATTTGTTTTATATATTTATGTGCTCCTGTTTTGGGTGCATAAATATTCACAAATGCTGTATCTTCTTGTTCAAATGAACAACCTAAGTTTACACCTCAAGGAGCTAGAAAAAGAACAAATAAAGCCCATAGCTAGTAGAGGGAAGGAAATAACATATATTAAAGCAGAAATAAATAGAAATTAAAAAGGCAATAGGAAAGATCAGTGAAACTGAGAACTGATTCTTTGAAAAGATAAAATTGACAAACCATTAGCTAGACTCACCAAGAAAAAAAGAGAGAGGACTCAGAATGAGAAGTGAAGAAAGGAGATGTTAAAACTGATACTGCAGAAATAGGATCATGAGAGACTACCATGAACAATAATATACCAACAAATTGAGTAACCGAGAAAAAAACAGATAAGTTCCTAGAAACATATAATCTACCAAAACTGTTTCATGATGAAATAGAAAATCTGAACAGACCCATTACTAAGAGACCAATTACTCGTGTGGGGATTGAGTCACTAATCAAAAATTTTCCAGTGAACAAAAGTCCAGGACCAGATGGCTCCACTGGTGAATTCTACCAAACATTAAAAGAAGAATTAATACGAATCTTTCTCAAACTCTTCCAGAAAATAGAAGAGGAGAGAATTCTTCCAAATTCACCATATGAAGCCAGCATTACCCTGCTACCAAAACCAAATAAGCTGTCACAAGTAAAGAAAATTACAGGTTAATATCTTTGATGAACATGATATAAAAATCTCCAACAAAATATTAGCAAACTGAATTCAATAATACATTAAAGAAATCATACTGTGATCAAGTGGGATTTATTCCAGGGATATAAGACTGGCTCAATATCCACACATCAGTCAAAATAATAACCACATTAACAAAATGAGGTATAAAAGTCATATGATCATCTCAATAGATGCAGAAAGAGCATTTGAAAAAATTCAATATCCATTTATGATAAAAACTCTCAATGCAGTGGGTATAGAGGTACCATGCTTCAATATAATAAAAGCTATATAGGACAAGCCCATAGCTAACATCATACTTAATGGTGAAAAGCTGAAAAATTTACCTCTAACATCAGGAACAAGGCAAGGATTCCTGTTCTTGCTGCTTTTATACAATATAGTATTGGAAGTTTTAGCCAGAGAAATTAGGCAAAAAAAAAAAAAAAAAAAAAAAAAGGAGAGAAATAAAAGGCATCAAAATTGGAAAGGAAGAAATGAAACTGCCCACTATTTGCTGATGATATTATATATGTGGAAACCCTTAAAGACTCTGTCAAAAAGCTGTTAAATTTAATAACCTAATTCAATGAAGTTGTAGGATACAAAATCAATATACAGAAATCTGTTGCATTTCTATATGCTAATAATGAACTATCAAAAAGAAAAAAAAATTACCATTTACAATTGCATCAAAAAGAATACCTAGGAATAAATTTAACCAGGGAAGTGAAAGACATGTATATTGAAAGCTAGAAAACGTGAAAGAAATTGTAGAAGATATAAATAAATAGAAAGATACTCCATGCTCATGGATTAGAAAAATTAATATTCAAATGTCCATACTGCCTAAGTAATCTACATATTCAGTGCAGTCCCTTTGAAAATTTCAGTGGCATTTCTCACAAATGGAACAAACAATCCTAAAATTTGTTTAGAACCACAAAAGACATGAGATAGGTGAAACAGTCTTGGGAAGAACAAAACTGGAGGCCTCACATTCCCTGATTTCAAGCTATATTACAAAGCTGTAGTAATAAAAGCAGTATGGGGTTGGCATAAAAACAGACACATAGATCAGTGGAACAGAATAGAGAGCCGTGAAATAAACCCACACATATATAACCAATTAATTTATGATGGAGGAGCCAAGAATATACAATGAGGAAAACACACTCATTGTAGAATTGAATGTAAGACCTGAAACCAGGTTTAGAAGAAAACATAGGCAGTAAGTTCCTTGACATAGGTCTTTGGTGATGATTTTTTAAAATCTGACACCAAAAGCCATGCACACACACAAATAAATAAACAAGTGGGACTACATCAGACTAAAAAGCTTATGCACAGCAAGAAAACCATCAACAAAATGAAAAAACAACCTCCTGAATGGGAGGAAATATTTACAAATGATTTATCTGGTAAGGGTCTAAATGTCCAAAATACATAAATTCATACAACTCAGTTGCAAAAAACAAACAATTCAAGTAAAAAATGGGTAAAGATCTGAATAGACATTTTTTTCAAAGAAGACATACAAATGGCCAACAGACACATGAAAAGATGTTCAACATCATTCAACATCAGAGAAATGCAAATCAAAACTACCGTGAGATAATCACCTCACACCTGGTGGGTGGCTATTTCAAAAAGCTTAGAAATCACAAGTGTTGACAAGGCTGTGGAGAAAAGAGAATGCTGTGCACTGTTGGTACAAATATAAATTAGTGCAGATGCTGTGGGAAATAGTGTGGAGGTTCTTCAAAAAATTAAAAATAGAACTATGATATGATCCAGCTATTTCACTTCTGGGTATTTATCCAAAGGAAATGAAAACACTAACTTTGAAAGGATATGTACACCCCCATATTCATCACAGCATTATTTGTAATAACCAGCATATGGGAACAACCTAAGTGCCCATGGATGGATGCATAGATAAAATGTGGCATTTATTATAATATTGTATATAATATAATATATAGTATTATAAAACTTTATATTATATATAATGGAATATTATTCAGCTATAGAAAAGAATGAAATCTCACCATTTGTGACAGTGTGGATGGACTTTGATGCTATTATGCTAAGTGAAGTAAGACTGAGAAAGACAAATACTGTATGATCTTTTTTATATGTTAATTTAAATATCTCAAAACAAAAATAAAACCAAGCTCATACATACAGAGAACAAATTGGTAGTTGCCAGGGGCAGAGGGTGGGGTGAGGGTGGGAGAAATAGGTGAACTGTTTTTGTTTTTAGTTTAAATAAATTGGGGGGAAGAAAACCCACAAAACAACAACAACAACAAAAAAAAATGGGTGTATGTGTGTATGCACACACACTTGAGATACAGTTGCTCTGCTTAAACACTGAGTATGATGTGGTGCTTAAATTTAATCCTACTCAGTTTACCTTTTATCAATGCAGGAAGAGGAAGAGAAAGCAGTTTGTTTTCAGAAAAGTGCAATTGATCACTTTCAGAGGCTGACTCATGAGAGCTTTTCTAAAATGCAGAATACCTCTGCCAGAATTAAAAGGAATTTCTTAATTAAAACCAAAATCCCCGTGTGTCTAAGAAGTGTTTTCATAATCAGATTCCAGGCACACTTGGGAGGCTGCATTGGCCATTCAGGCGTTCTGCCGTCAGTCTGGATTTCCTTCTCAGTGCTGCCACCCTGTGTATGGCAGTGCCTCTGTACTGTATGCACTCCTTTTCCGTGCTTTGTGTCAAGCCATGACGTCCAAAACCACTTCTTAAAAATAAGCACACGTTGTTATAGATTTTAAAGATCTTTTCGTATACCCTGCTTCTGTGTCTGAGGCTGTACTAAATCTAGATTTTTGAAGTTAAACAGTTCAGAAGGATGGTGTTCAGCTTCCAAAAAATGAAATTTGGGAATTTTTAAAGGTAAACACCTTTATCATTGGCTTCATCAGTTACTTCACTAAAATAAGGTCAAATTGTACGAGTATTTTTCAGAAAGCTTGAAACTGATCAAGTACGAAAGCGGAGGTTTTGATCCTTTAAAGATGAGAGCTATTAGAAGCATTTTTTTTTTTTAAGCCGAGTTTTAGTGAAAAGTTCTTCCCGGTAAAAGCAAAACCAAAATGAGCATAAAAAGAGACTGTTTCTGTTTAAAAGAAAAAGAAACTTAACTGGATTGGTTAAAGTACTCCCCGAATCATTAGCCAACATGACTTTTAAATTATATCACCCAAAATATTTTGAGTATTAATGCCATGCATCTATTATAAAGGACTTTGGCTGGATAGCAGTCTTTGCTCTTACCTGTATTCTCTCATTTCATTCTTACCACAGTCTTGTGAGATAGAAAGTGTAGGCATTATGTGTATTCAAGGAGCAATCATTATTTCAGAAACTGGAATTATGTGACTTTGTATAAGTAAGTCTTTAGGATGGGCAGGCCATGTAAGCTAGTTATTGATACATTAATTTGCTAGCATAAGCCTAAATTATATCCAGATTGGAATTTTTGTATTTATTTAAAAAAATAATTTGTAAAAATAAAATTTTCAGTCATAAAGTTGACACTAACTCAAGTTAGAACATGTTACATGTCCACTTACTTTTTTTTAAGATTTTATTTCTCAGAGAGAGAGATTGAGAGCACAAGCAGGGGGATCGGCCGGCAGAGGCAGAGGGAGAAGCAGTCTTCCTGCTGAGCAGGGTGCCTAATTCAGGACTCGATTCCAGGACTCTGGGATCATGACCGGAGCCTAAGGCAGATGCTTAACCAACCGAGCCACCCAGGCGTCCCTGTCTATTTATTTTTAAGCCATGTGTTAGGAATTGGGGGGAAATTATAAATTTGCTAAGTTTAAGGAGATTTTTAAAAGTATAAACCTAGGGCGCCTGGGTGGCTCAGTGGGTTAAGCTGCTGCCTTCGGCTCAGGTCATGATCTCAGGGTCCTGGGATCGAGGCCCGCATCGGGCTCTCTGCTCAGCAGGGAGCCTGCTTCCCTCTCTCTCTCTCTGCCTGCCTCTCTGTCTACTTGTGATCTCTCTCTGTCAAATAAATAAATAAAATCTTTTAAAAAAAAAAAAAGTATAAACCTAAGCTTTGTTTTATAGGATTTAATGATCTCAGTAAGAATAGTTTTGTCAGTTTTTGCTTCAAAATACATTTACAACAAAACCATTTCCCCTCAGAATGAGTGTCTCTTTTTGAATGGTTTTCATTCAGTAAACAATATAATTCTTTTTATGACAAAAGAAAATAGTGTTTAGTTAATTTCAGATATTAGGCTTCTGAGATGGAAATGTCACTGGCGATCTTAGCATTCAGGAGAATTGAAAGAATTTAATGCAGTATACGGGATCATCCCAAGTTCTCCAAAATTCCAAGTTAAGTTCCAGATCCAGATTTAGAGGATTTAGAGACATACCCCACATTGACTGTGCATGTTTTTTACTTTGGCCAGTTCCTGCAAAGCTTTCCTCTCATACCTGTCTGCATCTTGTCCAGTGAGTCCCGTCACAAACCATCTTCTTTTTGAAGTTTCTTTATTCTCCAAATGGGAGCCAGAAGTAGGAAGAGTACATCCTGCCCCTCATGGGGTACTTATATTTGCCTTCTACTTCTTCCTTGTCTGTCTTCTATGCCTCATGGATGATAGGTTGATATATGAAAGAGAACACAAAGCAGCGTATCTTAAAATGCAAAATGAATGGTACGGTAAACATGACAAGGTGTTCCAGGGAGGGAGAGGGGGAACTCGAGGTGGGCTTTGAACATGTGTGTGTTAAGAATGGGCAGAAAGAAGGGAGGGCCTTCAGGTCACACGAATGGTTGTAGCAGAGGTGAGCAGGCAGAAATGTGCTTATTGTCCTCGGCCACCAGGAATACCAATCTGACCCAGAGGGAGGGTTTGTTGGGGGCAGCACAAGGTGAGAATAGAAAGGTGTGCTGAGGCCTGATTCTGAACAGTCTTGATTGCCAGCCCAAGGAGTTTGCACTCCATACTGTAGAAGGCACTCTAGTTTTTTGAACAGAGGAGGATGAGTTAGGAAAGTAAAGTCGACTCAGAATCCGGAATAAATGGAGCCCATGGGTGTGAGACGAGAGTTACAGAAATGTTACTATAATCCAGAACTGAAGTAGTGGTCCACTGTCATGCATATAACTCCAGCCCTTATCACTGCTAGTCCCTTCCTCACTGGCAAGTTCTTGATGTACATTTTCAAGGGCCTCTTTTGACATGGTTGTCTGAACAGAAGGCTGGCATCTCAAACTCTCAACATCCCTAAAACTAGCAGTTCAGACTTCAGAAATTTTATTAATGACCCTTCCATTCCTTCAGGCCCCTAGGCACAAAGCCAGGCTGTCTACATTCACTTGGAATTTCTGATGTGGATCTAGTACTTCCATTCTAGAGACATGAAACAGAGGAGACATATAGAGGAAGAAGTAGTTTGATAGCAGTAGGTTATTCTCTCCACAGAGGAGGTGGTCCTAGAGCAGTATTTGGAGGGGTGACCCTTCTGGGCATGTGGCACATGCTGGGCCCTCACCTGGAACTGGAGTCTAGGGTGTCAGGGGTGAACAGAATGATGGCAGGTGAGATTGGAAAGGGGGACTGGGACCAGGATGTATCAGATCATGAAGGATTTTCATGATATCGGGAATGAGAACCACCCTGACCCCTGAGATTCACAGTTGGGTCTTTAGTGATACAGAGCCAGTCTTTTAGTGTATCTCTTCTTCTTCCTTTCGTCAGACCTCTCCTCACTGATTCGCAGCCCTCACGCCCTTGTTCCCCCACCCTCATACCCAGTGGCCTGCCCAGTCCACAGAGAAGACAGGAGCCATCAACACAGCCCCCTGCCTGGCTCCTCTTTTCCTCCTGCTCTTCCAGAATAGTGGCTTACCTCCTGTGGGTTGGACAAGCTTCAGAGGAGCCTAAGGAGTCTGTCTAGGGGAGGATGGGCCTCATGGCCTTGGGAGGCATGCATCAGTTGGTTGGAGCCAACTGGGTTACTCCTCACCCCTCCCATTCTGGTATTTTCCATCTCTTCCTGTCCACCTGCAAATATGCTTCAGTCTTCCTCTGTCAGAAACAAAATACTGTAGACCTTTGCCTTCTTTCCGCCAACTGCGTATCTTCTCTTTCTTCCCATCAGTGCCAAGCTCCCTGAAAGGGTGTTCTCAGTCCAGTCTGTTTCCTTCATCCCTTTCTGTTTACCCAGTCCTGCCCCACTCTTTGCAGTCTGTGTTCAAAGAGAACATCCATCAATAGCCCATCAGTAGTAGCATGTTTCAGTTGTATTCCCTCTGGGGTGTTCTGCACGACTTGATAGGCTTCTGAAATCTCCCTCCTCTCCCACTCTTCTGGCCCTGCTGCTCCTGCTCTGACACCTCTTAGGGACTTCCCTTCAAGGGTGCCCATTCTTCCAACATTTGGCCATTTCCTAGGGTTCCTGTGTCCTCCTCTTCCCTCAGTATATACCCTTCCTGAGCACCAGCTCCCACTCTCCACCGTACCTGTGCCTGGCAGCTTTGTGCTAAGAAAGCCTCAGTCTCTAACCCCCTCCTGGGCCTCTGTGCCTGTTTTTCTGTTTACACAAACATTTCCATGTCTGTGTACAGGTCACTTTATCTCACATCTCTTACTCCATGAGAAGACATGATGGAGGGTCTCCCCTGGGCCAGACACTAAGCCAGACTGAATGAAGGAGACAGTGGACAGAATTCCCTCAGCTTGTGGCAGGTGGTATAAAGGAAATAAGGAATATAGGGATGAAGAGTTGGGGACCTGGGGGAGAAGGGACCTTAGAGACAGTGATTAGAGAGGATGTGTTGATGAGGGAACCTTTGTGTAGAGGCCTGACTGATGAGAACAAACAAACCAGGAACAGCCTGGGAGGGGCAGTTCCAGAGAGGATCCTGATGGAGGGGGAGCCCCGCCAGGCAGAGGCAGCAAGGTAGGGGATGAGGCTAGAGAGCCACTCTGCAGGACCATCACATACCCTCTTTGGGGACAGCTGGCCCACACTCTGCTTAGAACTCCAGAGCACCACCTGGGTTGCCCTTTGCCAGCTGGCTCTCACCTTGGGCCTCATCCTCATTCATGACTGCCTTTTCCTTGTAGCCAGAGGGCCTGAGGTGTGGTGGTCACCCCCTCCCTCGTGTCCTTGAGAGTGCAACTCCCTGGGACCAGTGACACCCTCACCCCCACCCCAACTCACACCTTCCTCACCTCCTCCCTTCCCTGCTCCGCTGTAACTTGGTTGCTGGGTGTGTCCCAGAGCATGTCTCCAACCTGCCTGTCTTGCAGTTGGGATGACACCTCTGTGCTGGCACAGCCGATTCCATTCCCTGCTCTCAGCATCGTCCCATCCTGTGCTTGTCCAGCTTCCTCACTAGACTGAGCCCCGACCCCCTCCCTCTTTCTCCCTCTGGAACCAGGCACACAGTAAATACCTGGGGATGTACGCTCTGCCCACAGGGCCAGACTAAAGGGTTGGCTATGGTGAAGGGAAGCTGAGGAAGCTTGGAGCAGTGGCTAGGTGCTTTGTGATGAGAATCCTCCCAGTGGGTGTCCCAGTACAGCATCAAGGAGAAGAATGGCAGCAGCACTGGGCCCATAGAAAAGTCAGCAGGAAAAGACCTGGGTGTTGACCTCAAGAGTGGCAGCCAGTGTCTTGTTAACTGTGAAGTGCAGGGCAGCAAGTTTGGGAGGCAAGGAGGTAGCTTATTTCATCTCTGCTGCCCCTCACCCACCCTTGATACCCCTCCCTGCTCAACCTGAGCCCTCCCCACAACAGGTAGAAGGCCATTCCTTACCCTCAACAAGCCTTGCAGTGGGGTATGGAGCCAAGTACACACATCCCAAAGAAAGACAGACAGACATGCTTATGGTGGGAGAGGACACAACATACCCAGAGTCCCAGAGAGAGAGACTCAGAGATGCACAGACTGAACACAGAGTGGGGAGAAGAGACCTGTATACCCAGGGATGCTATGTCTATGTATAGATGTGTGAGTTATTGTTCACACTTAAGGGAGGGAAGAGAGAGAGAGAGCAGCACACTCAGCTCATACCCAGAGAGGGGAGAGATACAGAAACTCTGTGTCTGTCTTGCCCCAGACTTGGGGACACCAATAACTAGATGAAGGGGAGAGAGTTGCACACATCCAGAAGGTAAAAGAAGGTGGAAGGGGTGGAGACAGACAGATTCCAGGATGGGTGGGAGTGGGGAGACATATTCATACAAGCATGGGATGTGGACACTGACCTTGGGGGGACAGGAAAGATACACACACTTCCAGAAGGTGGGAGAGAGAATCAGAGGAGAGACACCACATACACATACCTTCAGTAGGAGAGAGAAACAGACTCTCAGAAGCCAGAGAAGGACACGCGCACACACACACACACACACACCCCCTTAGGGATGCACAAATACACATACCCAGAGTGAGGGAGAGGAGAGAGATCTATATATCCCGAACTGGGAAAGGAGAACAACAGAGAAATTCAGAAGAGAGTTGACACACTTGTGCACACCCATGCATGTGTGCTCACACACCCACAGGTACCCATAGAGGAATCCCCATATACACATACCAGGAGCGCAGAGATGCCAACATGCAGAAGGAGGGAGGGGGTTCTGCACATGGGTGGTACACAGGGCAGTGTGAGGAGACATGACTGGGGAGACACACAGCTCACCCACACTATTGGTGTTTGCACGACCACATCAGAGACTCAGGATAGGGAAGTACTCACTGTGTCTCTCAGTTCTGGGGAGTAATGTGTTCTGAGATCTGCATTGGGTTTTCCCAGAGGGTGAATCTATAAATGAGCATAATCACTTGACTGCTGAGGGTACCCTAAACTCCAGTCTGTCACACATCTCCAGAAAGGTCACACCTTATTCCTTTCACTCCAGTTAAAATACTAAAAAGGTACTGGACATTCTTATAGACATTTTTTTTTTTCAGAGTGTAACACACCTATTAATCACAGCCATTGTAGGACTCCTTTTGAAGAGTCCTGCCATCTTCAGTAGACTTCAGGATCGTTTGGTTCAGCGCGTACCATAGGTGGTTACCTGAAGCACCACCTGGAATCCACCATGCCCTTGGCTCCTTCAAGTCCTTCAGCTTGGGATTCTCTTTTCCCACTTCTCATTAGACAGTATCCTTTCAGACCTGACTCAGTGGTTCTTCTGTGCCCCCAGAGTCCTGTGTTAGTGCTTGTTTTCTAGTCCCTAGCACACCGCTTGCTCTCACTTCCAGTCAGGGATAACCTTCCCCTGCTCATAAAGCTAGGTCTTACTTCTCCAGAAAGCTTCATACAGCAAGCACTTGGCAAGTTTTGTGAGGCTTGAGCTGTTGTAACATTTAGAAGTGGAGTCTTGGGTCCTGTGTTCTCACTTAACCCAGAGCTCTTGGGGGTTGCCACCCCCCACGCCGACCTGTTTACATTCCTTGTCCCCCTGTAGGAAGTCAGGTACTCCAAACTTCAGGACCGCTTGCTTCCTTGGGAATCAGCCTGAGAGGGCTAGGGGCAAGGGAGCCTGTATCTGCTTTCCCTGGCTGCTGGCAGTGACTCTGGGCCTCCTCGAGATTGTCACTCACCTCACCTATCCCTAGACTTTGAAGCCGGACCTCATCATGGCTGTGCCACCGCCCTACTACGCCACTCCCCACCCTCAGTCACCTCTCTCCCTGTACATGCTCACCCCTGGACTGCTCTGGCCTCATGGCAGTAGTCCCCTGGCAGGCTGGTTAGCTACATGGGGAATGCAGGGACAGCTAGGTGGCCCTGCTACAGACCTGGTGAATTGGGAAGGTAGCTCACTTGGAGCAACAGTAACCCCTGACACTAGGAAGTGCTTACTCTGTGCTGAATGTCCAGCACACTTGTACCTAGGGACTTTTTTAATGCCCGTAATAACTCCGTAAGATATGTACTGTGCTTATCCCTCATACACAGAGGAAGATAGTGAGGCTCAGAGAAGTGAAGTAAGTGTTAAATGAGATGATGCATGAATAAAATTCTCAACATAATACCTGGTTCATGTAAGTGCTCAAATGGCTTTTGTTGTCTAAGCAACCTTTTCCACACTCTTCTATGACTTTCAAGCTAATAATGATGACAATGATAATAGTTCTTATAGAACTAGGATCTTAATAATCTAATAATCATTAATAGACTAATAACCTATTAATATTTTCTTTTTATATTCTAGTATTTAACAAAATAAAAATAATATTTTATGTTCTAATGATTAATACTGATCTATTAATAGTTAATAGTCTGAGATTCTAATTGGAATCTATAGGAGACATTAGGTAATGCTCAGGTTCACTGAGGAAATTGGGTCTATCAGATATGCCTTACCTACTATCTGTTCCCTTACCACAAACCTATTCCTTTCTTTTCTTGGCTACAGGGAAGCTTTTCTCCTGCCCAAGGCTCACTATCTACTTCCTTGTCCCACGGAATATGGAAATATGTATGCTGCATTGACTATTTTCTTTCAGCCAATAGACATGTTCAAGGCTGTCCAGACCAAAGCAGCTTGAAGCCCTCACTTGACTCTACCACTGTGTCTGGACTTCCTCTTTCTTCCTCAGACCGTCACATCTTTGCCTCCTTTCCCAGACCTTGCCAACCTGGTTTCCGTGCACGTGCACGCACACACACCCCTGGCCAGCAGATGCCTTCCCCTGGTGCCTGGTCTGTCTGCTCCATGACCCTTCCCCAGTGGCGTGCCTTGCCTCCATGAGTCCCCATATTCATCCACCCTCCCCCCCCAGCCTGACATAGTTCTCTGATCCTGCTAGACCAACCTGTTCTCCACCCTTGTGAGAGTTAAAGTTACCCACTCATTGTATGATGAGTACTTGAAAGCCCAAATGTTAAAAACCCTCTCCCAGAATACTTATTTCTAAAAAAGTAATTTATTTGATTGAAAGGCCATGACTACTAAAGATAGTTGTTTCCCTGTTCCTTTCACATGCAAGTACAGAGAACTACGTGGCTTCAGTAGAGTAGCATCCATCAGTGGATTGGCCTGTAACCTTTGTGGCAGGGTTAGGGCTTCAGAAATGGTCATGGGCATTCCTTAATTCACACAAGTTGTGTCATAAACTACGTGTAAATAATTTCTGACTTTGTCGCTGTCCACCAGTTTTTATTGAGCACCCATGGTTTGTAATACGCCACATATAGCAGTTATGTGTAGTTCTACCTTGAGAGATTTTTAAGGAACTTTTTATTTTAGAATATTTCAAAGAAACATGAAAGCACAGAGAGTCCTAGAAGGATTTTCATATACCTGTAACCAGTTTCAGTAGTTACCACCTTAGTAGCCATTCGTATTTTGGCTGTTCCCCTACCCATGTGTATCTTTTCTGCAGACTATTTTGATGCAAGATTATTTTTTATCATTACATATTTTTGGTGGTATTTCTAAAACATAAGACCCTTTCTAGAGATATAATCATAATATGAAATATGATCATCACATCTCAAAAACAAGAATGTCTTAGTATCACCAAATATTTAGTTAATGTTCAAATATCTACAATTGTCTCAGTGTTTTTAACCGTTTGCGGGACCCGTAAGGCTGTATCTACAGGTAGTTGATAATATCTCTTAAATCTTTTCTGATCTACTGGTTACCCCTTCTCTTTGTTCCCCCTTAAAATTTGTTTAAGATGTGGGGTCTTTTGGGGCGCCTGGGTGGCTCAGTCAGCTAAGCAAGAAGTGGGGTCTTTTTGGTGGTTTAAAGTTTCCCACAAGTCTGTTTCTTGCTGGTTGCATCCTGTAAAATTGTTTGACAGGCTTCTGTGGCCCCTCATTTGATGGGAGATTCACATTCGGCTCTTACCTCCAAACTTTTTGGAGTCTCCTAGAAAGAAAAGTTGGAAAGAAAGATTGAATTTGGAAAAACAAATACTGAGTTATGTACCATAAGCAAGAAGAATAACATCATTACACATGTAGTAAATATAGATATATGATATTATATTTCTGCTATAATATTAAAGTTCATATAATCAAAACGACGTTAAATACAAATAGGCATTTTTTTTTCTTTAAAGTGCTTAGGTAAGGAACCTAGAGACCATTATGCCAAGTGAAATAAGTCAGAAAAAGACAGTTATATGATTTCACTCATACGTGGAATTTAAGAAACAAAACAAAGGATCATAGGGGAGGGGAGGGAAAAATAAAATGAGACAAAATCATAGAGGGAGACAAATCACAAGACACTCTTAACTGTAGGGAACAAACAGGGTTGCTGGAGGGGAGATGGGTGGAGGGCTGGGTGATGGGCCTGAAGGAGGGTCCATGAAGTAATGAGCACTGGGTGTTATATGCAACTGATGAATTACTGACCTCTACCTCTGAAACTAATAATACACTATATATTAATAGAATTTAAAAATTAAAAAATTTTTAAAAATAAACTACCTAGGTAATACTTTTGTAAACCGAATTGAGATCTATGTTTTTTGTCCTACTTTTTGAAAAACTAACATTGTGTTAATGTTGTTTCCCATGTACTTCTTTTTTTTTTAAGATTTTATTTATTTGATAGACAGTGAGAAAGGGAACACAAGCAGGGGGAGTGGGAGAGGGAGAAGCAGGCTTCCTGCTGAGCAGGGAGCACGATGGGGGGCTCAATACCAGGACCCTGGGACCATGACCTGAGCTGAAGGTAGACACTTAACCACTGAGCCACCCAGGCACCCCTCCCCTGTACTTTTATGTTACTTCTACTTATTCTTTAAAAGCTAGACTATTTGTGAATGAGCGCCACGATGTATTTAGCCTTCTCCTGTCATTGGCTGTGTAGCTTATTTGTGGTCTTTACATAAGCAGTGATGAATGGCCTGGTGCATAAATCTTTATGTACATCTTGGCTTCTTTGCAGCAGATAAATTTTTAGGTGTGAAATGGGTGGAGAAAATGATAAATGCTTCTCTGGCTTGGTAGTTGTGTAGCCACTTTGACCCTTGGGAGGACTTGAGTGACGAGGCTTACATGGGCGTGCCCATTTCCTTAACCCTCCCCAATGTGGGCCACGACCACTTAAAGAACCCTTTCTGCTGTCTATGCTTTTTGATTTTTCCTGAACATATTTCATGTTTTCTCTTCTGAGTTGTCCCCTCCTGCTGCCATCATTACGTTTGCCCTTGACACCTGAGGCTGCTCATTTCGCTGCGCCAGAACTCTCAGCCTCCTTCTGCCTGAGAGATTGGCACTAAATGAAGGAGGGCACACAGTGCTGCCTCTGTCAGAAAGTGCATGAAGTGTGTGGATTTATAACCTCTGGTTCAGCTGTTCAGACCCTTGTTCCTCCTTTCTGTTTTTTTCTCCCTGTTGCAGGACAAGTGAAAGATGGCTGTAGAGTCACACTCCCAAGTTCATGTTATGGTGACAGGAAAACACTCACCTGCCACGTTCTGAACTACTCAGAATTTTCGAAGCAAATCAATTAAGGAAGTAATTATTCACATTGCCTAATTCCTTTAAAAAAAAAAAAGGATTCAAATTGGCACCTCTTTTGGTACCTTTGAGTATTAAACAGGTGGATGTCAGTTGAGAAATCTAAAAATTAGGAAGGGTCAACTATCACAATCATGTATCACTATCATACAAACTAAAAGTACCTCGTGTTTGCATTCTGCTTTCCAGAGCATCATCGTCACTTCAGCCTGTTCACCTCTGTGCATCTGAACCCCAGAGTGAGCTCTGCCAGCCACAGCTTGTATCCTTCCACTCCACTTTGCCATGCTCTGCTGGACCTGGTAGTCTCACACTATTAACACTCTCAGCCTCTCCTTTTCCCTTGGCGTGTCTTCACGTGCTCTCCGCCTCCCCAGCTTGCTCTTGCTAGTGCTCCAAAATATTCCATTGCATCAACTGCCCTCTTTCCCACCTCACTACTCCCAACCCTGGAAGAATCCTTGCTTTTTCTTTCCTTGGGCTTCCAGGTGCCTGGGACAGCCACATCACCAGATGCTTTAGAAACAGCATGTGTAGGGCGCCAGGGTGGCTCAGATCATTGAACGTCTGCCTTCAGCTTAGGTCATCATCTCCAGGTTCTGGGATCGAGCCCCATGTCAGGCTTCCAGCTCAGTGAGGAGTCTGCTTCTCCCTCTCCCTCTGGTGCTCCCCCTGCTTGTGCTCTCTCTCTCTTGCTCTCTCTCGCTCTCTCTTTCTCTCTCTCTCATGAATAAATAACATTTTCAAAAAAAGAAAGAAAGAAAGAAAGAAACAACATGTGTAAAGTGGTCCTGAAAGGACAGCTTGAGTCCACGGCCTGTCATGATTTGGTCCCAGGTCACACCCTCTGGCTCCCTTCCCATTTACACCCCCACAGCACCAACCTGAAGTTCCTCAGGCTCATCAGTCTGGGGTTCATATGCCTGCCCTGACTTATGCCATTTCCTCTGGTGGAATGTTCTTACCTCCTTTGCCCACTTGACCAGTGCCAGTTCACCCTTGAAAATTGTGCTCGGGTGTCCCCTCCTGTGTGAGGCCATGTTCATTTTTGTCTTCTCTGTCCTCTGCCTGTGTGTTTACGGTCTTTGGTCAGCATCCGCACACAGCCTGTCCTCCTGTACCTGCTCTTGTGTGCTGGGTCCTGTCCCTGCTAATCCATTATCCTTTCTCCACCTGACCTGTCAGCATGTAAACATGCCAAGCCTCTGCCGTCTTAAGAACAAACACAGGGACAGAAAACTCTTTTCTGTACCTTCCCCTTCAGCAGATACCATTTCTCCAAAGAGCTTCGAGCCTCAGATTTCTCCCATGGCACTCCTTCCTCAGCCTCAGCATTCCATGCTGGTTTTTCTGTCCCCTGACATAGTTCTTTCCAGGATTACAATTTTTTGCTTTCCAGACATTTTGCTTCAGACATTTTGCTTTGCATGTCTCCAAAGCAAAAGGGAGTAGAATTTAGTTCTTACCGTGACCACCGTCTCCATGAAATTCTCTCTTCCTTTTGCTTTTCTGACAGTACAGTGACATGGTTTTTCCCCCCTGTTCCATGGCCTACCTTTTCCCCTTACACTGGCCCATCTGTTTTGTCCATTCTGCAAGTGGTAGGTTTCCTACTTTTGCCCCCCTCCATACTCCTTTCCCTAAACTCCTGTGTGTCATGAGCAGTCTTGGTCCTATGTCACGGCCACTGTCCCCTCTCATCCTTCCACTGCTCTTCAAAGCCTGTGCCAGTTCTCCCTTATCTGTTAAAGACACTGCCAGGTTCTTTGTGTTACTGGTTCCTCAGCATTTAGTAAAACTCTCGAGTGCCACTGGCTGTGGCTTGTGCTTTGCATGTGATAGCAGATGCCATCTATCCCTCATAGCAACCTCTGGGATTTAATGATCTCCCTTTTGAGCTGAAGAAACCCAGTCTGCAAAAAGGTAAATGATTTTTTTATCCACAGCATCACAGCTGGTCCGCTTGGCCCCCGTTAGGCCCACACAAGATTGCCTCCACAGGCACAAGTGAGTCTGACATCGCCCATAAAAGTGCTTTTTTCCTTGGTGCTCAGCTTCCTTCAGCATCCTGGTCCCTCTCAGCCTTTACTCAGCACTAAATACCATCGGCTCTAGGCAAGGAAGAAATAACTGCTCCTGCCCTCGTCCCTGCTCCACAAACTGGGGCTGCACACCATTCCCAGCCCTCCGCCACAGGTCCATGGCTTCTCTCTCTCCACTCACCATTCACTTGGCTCTTCCTTCCCAAACTTTCACCCTCAAAGCTTGAATGAATCTTTTATCTCTAGGAATTCCCATTATTCTTAATCTACACTATTTGGGGGCATTTTCTACCTTCTATTTTGTTACCAGTAATTATAAATATTCTTTTGCTGTATCTTCCCTTCTAAATTACACACTTCTTGGTGGTGGGACCGGTAACTGTTTCATCTTTTTGTTTTCCATGATAGTTGAATTAAATAATGGAGAACTATTCATCCAAAACTTTAGTCTTAGAGCCCATTCATTCCAAGAACCTCTGTGCAGGTCGGGAGACCCTAATGGTTTATTGAGGAAGACGAACTTGCTAGACATGACCACAAGATGGCACAGTGACTGCAGTGTCCTGGTATCTGTTGAGGTTGGGCCAAGAGAAGAAAGAGAACAAGGTGTTCTTGATTGTTGGGTACTCAAGGGAAATCCAAGAGAATTTTCAAATTTAAAGTATTCAGTCAATTCCTAATCATTCACAAAGATAGTCAAGTAGGTTGGGCAGCTGTTTTCTTCCCCAGATCCATTCGGCCAATAGAATGAAAACCTTCCCTCCCTCCCTCCCTCTCTTCTCTTCCCGTCCTATTCCTTCAAAAAATATTTGAGGACCTCCGTCTGCATCCACTGTTCTAGATATTAGGGTCACAGAAATGGACAGTAAAAAGCAAGATCTCTGCTGTGATGGAACTAATTCTAGAGTCTTCGCAGAGATTTAGTGGACGATATTATAGACAGATCCGAGTTTCCTTGCTGTTTTTTTGGTTTTGGGTTTTTGGTTTTTCTGTTACTCCTGAGGTCACTCTTCCCCTTCATGCCCAGCACAGATTGATCTGTAGCTTTGTGTTATTCAAATGAGTTTCAGTTTAAAATGCAGAAGAAGCACCAGTCAGTGTATTATTATGACCAATTTTGTTTTAGCCATGATTTTCTGTGGCCTTCTATCTTATTAAGGTGTCCCAGTTAATCAAGAATTGACTGTGTTCTCTTTGAGATTAGAGATACTGAGGCTCAGGAAGGTCAAAACATGCATATTGCATAGGTAAATACGTGGAAAAATACATCTCAGGTCTCTGTATCATTCACTACCTCATGATCAAGATCAATGCCAGTCAGTTTCTTCAAAACAAAAGAAGACAAGCAAGTGTCCGTATCCTGGCAGGTACCTATAGGTAAATTTGACATAAACTGTGTTGCCAAAGGTAAAGTTTGCCAAGGTGGACCCAGTGTAAATTTATTTAGTTGAAATTGCATCTAGTGTGTAGAAGCATTTCTTCTGCAAGGGGAAAGCAAGAGTGTGAAAGTAACACAAGTTGACCATTTGGAAATCTCAGAAATCACACACTGCTTGTTTTAAAACTGAGAGAAGTGCTATCTACTAGAGCACCCTCCTTTGTGGTGTGTTGGAGTTGAGCACTGATTTTTTTTCCCCATTATTGGATCTCCATCGCCTCCCTGTGCCTTCCCTCCACCAGCCTGGCTCTGCAAGATGGGATTCATTTTCACACTCTTCTTGCCACCCCTTGCTTCAGTTTCAGGAGGATGAGGGTAGGGGATTAATCTGAGATGGAATGTGAAAGAGATATGCCCATGTTGTAGAAGTCAGTGTGGAATCTGAGATGTACTTGTCGAGTACTTTGATGGAGTACGTTTTTTTCCCTACTTTGTAGCTGTTTTCTCTGATTTTTAGTAATCTTAATATTTTTGGAGATGCAATATAATCTTTTCCTGCAGTTAAGCCACAGGCAGGGGTCAGTCCATCCCTGGGTGGTCATAATCACATAATACCAAATTATCGTTCAGTTCAACACGCAAAATGACTGTTGGCTCCACATGGATGGGTTTTGTTTTAGCTGTGATTTGGTGTTATCTGCCACTCTGACCACCATAAAATTTATGTTACACACACCACCTGTGTCACAGAGATGAGAAGATCAAAGGTACACTACTCACCAAGCATCACTCTTAATATTCATGTAGCATCACACATGCGTGCAGTCTTCTTACATGGAGTATTGCCATTGTTTGTCCTTCAAAGATTCTATTGGCTGTGATTCTGTAGGAGCCTGTGCCAGGAAAAAAAAAAAAAAATCCAAGCCCCTTACTTTTAAGTGCACATCAAGCCATTTGGGGCTGGCACTTACTTCTGAGTAACACACTAAGTATAATAGCTTTGCATTTTGAACCCTCAGAACTATGCCAGAGACTGGACATACGTGACTCCCAATTTACTTTTCACCACAAGGTAAGTATCTTTTCCTGTCTTGCAGAGGAAAATGCCGAACAGAGATTAAATTGTCCAAAGTTGTGCTTACAGTAAGGCTCAGGTGGGATTCAGACACTTTTCTCATTCCCAAAAGACAAGCCTGTTGCCTCTACACAGTGTTGCCTGTAGTGCTAGAGGCTCTGATTTGGTGAAAGTGTTTGTGGGGTGAGGCCCTCTCCCAAGTCCGAGTCACAAAGAAGCAGTGTAACTACAGCAGAACTGTACCCATTAGGATTATGGACGGACAGCCTTTCTGTAATACATGTCCCTCTCAGAGTGGGCCAGGGGAGCAAGCGGGGGTGAGTCCTGTAGTGGAGAATGGGCTGCACCAGGTCCAGGTTGAGCTTCAAGAAAGAGGACCCTGAGGCCTCACAGTGACAGATTTAAACCACCTTTTGTTAATACCTGTCAGCAAACACTGCAAAGGCCTAAGTGAGTTTATAGTTCCAGGTCAGATTTTGTTGAAAAAAAATGTTACCCTAAATAAAAACTGGGAGAATTCCCACTTAATTCTGTTTCAGAAAGCAGCAAAAGCACACAAAGATTGGTTGTTTTCTGAATTATCTCAAAACATGGCTGGGAATGGGAGTGGACGGAGCAAATTGTACAGGTACCTACATTTAAGATAATTTGTAAATTATCAGTACAATAGCCCTTGGTAAAAGGACTTATATAAGGCCCTTCCACCTATTGCGCGTCTCTTAGCTCCAGTCTGTCTTTCGCTGTGGCTCCAAAAATAACAAATCACCTCAAGTTACCCAGACCCACTCCAGTTTCTGACTCTCTCTACCTGAATACCTGCCCAAGGTTGGCTAGTACTTGTTCCTTTGTTATCTTGGCTGGAGTGTAACTTCGCTTATTTTTTTTTAATTAATCAATGGCAGGCCTACCAACTAGCAAGGCACTTCTTTCTTTTTAAGGCGACCGCTAATTAACATATTTAAAAGATCTATACAGAGGCTGCATTGAGTTGCTTCTGTGGGTACTTCCTTTGGTATTTGATAAATGGAACTTATCCCAGTACTATGTATTATTTGTGGGTCTCAGTTCCAGCTAGAGTGTATTCCTGGAGCCTTTAAATCATCTAGTACCATGTGCCAGTCTATAAAGCGACAGGTGAACTGCACTGGCTTCCTGCACGGGCAACAGCTGAGAATGTGACTCTAAGCACTGCCGAGATGTAGCCTTTCTAGTAAGGACTGAATGTGATTCTTACAATTAAGCCAAGATTCCCCTTTTTCTCCACCCCCCCCCCAGATTGGGAAAGAAAGATTTTCATCATTTTGAGTCCTTGCCCTTATAAAGGATTTTAGTTTATCAGTTCACAGAAAGTGGTTTGGGTTTTTGGCTTTGGTTTTTTTGGTTTTTATCTTTTGTTTCTTGGTATACTTCAGTAAATTCATTTGAAGATATTTTTGTCATCCTCATTAATTTTGTTTCTCTCAATATGGAAACGTGGGCTTTTTTTTCTAGCCTTATTTAGGTACAATTGATACTTAATAAACTGCACACAATTAAAGGTTATAATTTGCAAAGTTGTGACATATGTCCACATCTCCAAAACCTTCACCACAACCCACATACTGAACATAACCATCATTCCCAGAAGTTTACTCATGTTCTTTGGTGAGCTTTCCTTCCCAATCCCCCCTCCTGTTTCCAGATAACCACTGAGCTGCTTCCTGTCACTGTAGATCAGTTTGCATTTCCTAGAATTCTATATAAATGGAATCATTTAATATTTACTTTTTCTGTCTGACTTCTTTCAGCGTAATTATTTCGAGGTCCCTCCATGTTGCTGAGTGTGTGAGTAGTTCATTCCTATTTACTGCAAGTTAGCAAAGTCCATTACATGAATCTACTACAACTTGTTCACCCATTCACATACGGATTGGCATTTGGGTTGTGTCTGGTTTTTTTACTGTTACAAATGAAGCTGGCATGAATGTTCATGTACAAGCCTTTGTGTAGATATGTGTGTTCATATCTCCTGGGTAAACACATAGGTGTGAAATGGCTGTGTCATATGGTAGACACATGTTTTACATTTTAAGAAACTGCCTGACTTCTAAAAAATGATGTAATTATTGTTACCTTTCTTGCCAGTGGTAGGAGTTCCATTTGCTTTACATCCTCACCAGTACTTGATCCAGTCAGATGGTCAGTGCTTTTCATTTTAGTTTTTGGAGGAAGTAGATGGTGGTATCTCACTGTGGTATTCATTTGCATTTCTGTAATGACCTGTGATGTTGAGCATCTTTTATTTATTTATTTTTTTTTTTAAGATTTTATTTATTTATTTTTTTTGACAGACAGAGATTACAAGTAGGCAGAAAGACAGGCAGAGAGAGAGGAAGGGAAGCAGGCTCCCTGCTGAGCAGAGAGCCCCACATGGGGCTCGATCCCAGGACCCTGGGACCATGACCTGAGCCGAAGGCAGAGGCTTTAACCCACTGAGCCACCCAGGTGCCCCTGTTGAGCATCTTTTAATGTGCTTGTTTGCCATTTGTGTATCTTCATTGCCAAATTGTCTGTTCAGATATTTTCCCATTTTTCAGTTGGGTTGTTTTCTTACTGTTGAGTTTTGGAAGTCTTAATATATTGTAGGTGTAAGTTCTTTATCAAATCTATGCTTTGCAAAGATTTCCTTCCAGTGGCTTGTCTTTTCATTTTTTTAAATGTGGTCCTTTGTAGAGCAGTTTTGGATTTTGATGAAATCCATTTTATCAGTTTGTTGTTTTATGGGTTGTGCTTTCAGTGTTGTAGCCAGGGAGTTTTTGACTAACTGAATGTCACAAGATTTTTGTCTGTTTTCTTCTAGAATTTTTATAGTTTCAGGTTTTACATTTGTGTCTCTGATCCATTTGGAGTTAAGTATTGTTTATTTTGTGAGGTAGGGATTCAAGTTTTTTTTTGTTGTTGTTAATGGGTAACAAACTTTTAGAGCACCATTATTTGAGAAACCGCTTTTTTGGGTGAAATATTTTTTAATATAAAAATAGGACATTTGTAAAATACAGAAAAATGTAAAGCGTACATCGTGCTAATCTTTAGAAATAACTTACCTAGATATATTAAAGGGTATTGTAGGGATAGTTCTAATTGTGTATTTTACAAAATTGGAGTGATGGTATATTCTGTCTTGCTTTTTAAAATTTTAGCATTTCATCAGTGTTTTCCTGTGATTTAATATTCTTTAAATGCAAGATTTTTAATGGCTGCGTAGTTATTCTGTCTTAGATGTATACTTTACCCCTTTTATTAGACATTACCAATTTTTATTCTTAAAACATACTTTGAACATGTTTATACTTAAATCTTTGTTTCCCACCTTTTTTCTTTCTTTTTCTTTTTTTTTTTCTTACATTTAGAAATTTACCAGGTCAACATATCAGCATACATGAACATTTAAAGGGCTTTGATTACATATTTCCACAATGTAGTCCAGAACATTTTAACGGTTGACACTCCCACCAACAACTACTAACAAACTTTAATTCTTATGGCAAATTTTGTTTGTTTCTTTGAAAGCATCAGGGATGCTCCGGGACACCCTCTCTTGTTCTCCTCAGCGTCTTTCTAACGTTCACTCTGGCCAAGTGCCTTGCTCCCCCTCATTCTCCTCATATGACCCTTCTACTTGGTACTGGCAGGGTTAAGCAAACTCCTTGCATCTCTTGCCTCTTTTACGAAAACGTTTATGGGGTTGAATATACATTTCTCCCAGCTCAGTAAAGAAGCCCCTCTTCGCATCTGAGATGAAAAGTTCTCCCTTTTCTCAGGCTCCCATTGTGTCCAGTCTCCCAGAATGCTCCATTTCTCTTCCCTGCCTCTTTACCCTCACTAAGCACAGAAGCTGTCCCAGGTCTTCCCCACCTGGCATCTTGAGTTGCCCCTCAGCTACCAGCCTGTCATTTTCTTCTCTTCCAGTGCAAAGCTCTTTGGAAGAAAGCATCCTTTTGTTGGAAGTCACTTCCTTCTTGCTCAACTGGCAATTCACATGGGAGTGTTTCTCCCTCCTCCTCCTTCCCCATTCTTGCCCTCCTTCCCACCCCACCCCATAGTCTTTTTTGCTGAAGTGTGGTGTCTTCATGCCTATGTGGTGAGCTCTAGGCAAGAATTTCAGGGTGGTTCTAGAACTCATCATAACTTTGTCTTTTTGTGGGGCTCGCCATCTTTTTCTTCCTTCTCTTTGAAGCTCTATCTCTGCCCATCCCCTCTTTAAATCAGAGTGGCTATCACTAGATACCACCATGACTTAACCATTAACTTGGTTTGAGTCTGTCTGTGTAGGAGTGAGTTGTACAGCCCTGTCTACCTTTTTTGCATCTCCTTAGTCACTGTGGTCAGGCACTTAAAGACCTGTCCGGTTTCCTCTAGGAAGTGCCCGTTTGTGCTGCTTTTCAGCTCTCTGCTTTAGATACTCCAGCACCCAACTTCTTTATCTCATTTGAATAAGCACACCCTATACCTTCTTCCCTCCCCCCCAGCCCCCCACCCCCGTCACTGCCCTAAGTGCTTGATGTCAGTGCTTCAGAATTGCCCCACTTCTTGTCATTAGTATGTGAGTGTATAACATCCCGGCCACGTGGGATTCAGTGCACTTTTCTCATTTGAATCTTTACAATGTCTATAAACCACACTGCACTCCAGCCAGGGCATCATCTTAGAATCTGTAATAATCTGTGGTGCTTGTCTCTGAGTTCTTCTGGCATGCCCCCCCCCCACACTCTCATGTCCCCTTTCCTTTAATGTACTTTCTTCAAGGTAAAAATCACCAAAACTCCGTTGTATTCTTTCCCTTTTCTGACCTTCTGATATACTTGTTTATACCATAATATTGCTTTTTATTGTTGTTTTTGTCCTTCTAATACTGCCTTATAAGGGCAACTTTTATTTTAATTAACAGGCATATTGCTTCACTTGGCATAAGGTGTCTATGCAATGGCTACAGCTGTCTTGGAGACTCCTAGAGAATAGGGGTCATGCCTGTTTGCATCCCAGTAATTTCAGATTGGTGCCGTACGTAATAGGTGTTGGTAATATTTATTACATCGGTGTCAGCTACTTATCTTAATGGAGCAGAAACCACATACAGTGGAGCATTGACTCTGGTCTGGAGAAATGAAGTAGACGACTTCTGCACAGACCTCCCAGCAATCCCTTTTCTCTCTTGCTCTACTACCCCTGGTGTTAGGCCTTCCTTACTTGTACCAACAGAACGAAGCTGTGAATAATCCAAAACCTTGAGTACTTTGCGGGTACATGTTGGTGTTTCTTTGAGTATTGCTGAAGATGGTCTTGCCACCTGTGAATGCACTTTAAAATGAATGGTAGTCTCATTGTAAAGACACACTCAGGAGCTGAGCAATTGTCTTTCTCCTTACTCTGCCTCTACTCTGGGACATTTCTGGTTTGCACCCTTGCCTGCGAACACATGACCTGAGGGAATCTGAGAGGGTTTCTCCAAGCTGTTGTTTAGAACAAGATCTACACCTCAAAAGTTTTTCCAAAAACTGTTAGAGAGAAACTGTTAGAGATGTGTTTCAAATGTAAATGAGGGAAATAAGCAGCAATTTTGAGGAATGACAGTAAACTGGGAGTAATACTTGAATAAAAATATGAACAATCTAGATAACTTGATTCGGTGGGGAGATATTTAAATCTAGGGGTATTGACTTATTTACTTTTCACTTTTCAGTGTACTGTAAATATTGTATGTGTTTCACATTTGTTTCTAACAGGAACTGAGCTAGATTTTCTGATAAAGTATAAAAATATGATAATGAATAAAAACCAGTTTGGCTCATGCGCCATTAACCAGATTGGCTCACACTTTTGGAATTTCAAACTAACTCTTCTTTTCTTTTTAGGTTGCCTCTTGGTGCTGCATTGGCCGTATTTGGCACCCAGAATGCTTCATTCTGTGATGGTCTATTAATAAGGTTACCTTGTAGAGTTTGGAGCAGGGCCTCAGGTAGGTGGCTTTTATCATTATATGGCATGGCTTTCAAAGTGATCCACTATTTCAGTTTCAGAATAATTTAAGATACCGTATTAAAAGCTTTGAAAAGCATGCCACATAATAAGCATGCCACTTACTATTTTAAGGTCTATCAATATGGATTGTGTTCAGCAGGACTTTATTAATAGTTATAGTCTAATGGAAGGATTGAAATATTGGCAGTGAGCAGTCTTCCTTACTTTGTGCACAAAATGCATAGCTGCCGTAAAAGCTTATTTGTTCATGTTCCCCAAATAGCCCGCAGATGAACTTTTAAGATCCTCTTTCTCCTCTTGCTCAGAGTGATAGACTATCCCATGTTACCACTATGTCTTCTTCCTGTCTACTGAGAGGGATCCCATGAACTCCGGGCAGGTGGGGAAGGCTGCTCGCTCTGCTTGCTGGGATGGGGCAGATGCTAGAGTAAGGAACTCTGAGGGGCAAGAGCAGTTTGCTAGCCTGGTTGGGAAGGGGACACACCCCAGCATCTGGGCTTCCCAGCCTATAGGTGCAGCTCAGTGGCACAGAATTGATAGTGATACTTGGAAGTCCAGGCACCCGTGGATGTGGGACCAGGTAAGTCTGTCAGCAGGACCTCACGCACAGGATCAAGATTTAGAGGCCAGGACCCTTAGCCCTAGGGAAGTAAGAATGGTATGAATAAAGATGGCTATGCCAAGTGCCAGAGGATAGGCTCAAGGTCATAAACTCCACTGAGGGCAGGCAGGGGGTGGGCCCTGGGGAAAGGAGGACACAGCCTGAGAGCCAGGCAGGGTCCCCCACTGTGCATGAACAGAGTTTTACAGTCAAACAAAATGTACATAAACTAATCTGGCTAGAATTTCTAATCACAGTATTCTCTGAAAATTAAGCATTAAAATCTAGTTAGCATAAATGTTTAGTCATTTGCATATTTGTATAGTCAGTTTTTTAAAGATGTTAACAGTTTTTCAGTGTTGCAGATTATGGGGTGTTTTTTTTTTTCTTTTCTACTTCATTGTCATTTTTGAACCACTTTTTGATGAAACTGTTTTAGCAGCTCGAAAAAAGAAAAAAGTTTTCCAGTCCTTTTATGGAGCCAACTACATTTATGTAGATTTTCTCCTTTTTTATTTTTCTTGTATCAGTAATCCCTCAGACATTTTTTCTGAAATTTTCAACATCATCCTCACATTTTAATTTCCCATGAAGAACATCCTCTTCCAAGATTTTGAATATTCCTTTTTCTTTCCTATAAAACTTCATTGGCTATTTCCAAACGATAAGTCGGAAGGGATGCAGGCTGCACGCGCACAAGGAGCTGTGGGACAGAATATGTGAAAGCAGATATGTTCTGAAAATCTGGGCCGATGGAGCGCACCCCAGCTATGTCTCCCTGCCTGTCGGGCTGCCTGCAGGCCCCTGCTAGTATGTGTCCACGTGTTCCTAGCTTTCAGCACCCCCTGACAGAAACTGGAGGGACCCCCACCCAGGTGGTTGTGATGCTCCCCACGTTTCTACTCTGCCGTCCAAGCAAACAAACAGCCTCCTCCTGCAGGGTTTGTCTTCTGAGCCTGCTTTACGCTGATGTGAAATTGCAGAAACACCAAAACATGTTGACCTGCTGTTCTGATTTCTGAAATCCCTTATCCGGGCTATAGTTATGGTCAACAAATATTTATCAAGTGTCTGCTACATGCCAGGATGCTGACCAGGTGCTGGGGGGTGGAAAGATGAATAATAGTCTCTCTGCAGCTGAATTTAGAATCCCCAGGGGTGGGGAGACAGAGGTCATCTCAAGGAGAGTGTCACAGTCTATATTAGAGGTAAAAGGCACCCCGAGGCATAACATTGTGAAGTTCTTTCTCGTTCAAGTTAAATCAGTCTAGGAATGTAATTACCAAATCTCTTCTGACTGGGATGGCCTGGGCAGTGTACATGTCCTCTGGAGGTGGAGGAGGGAGTGGCCACCCCGACTTGACATTTTTGCCTAGAGTTAATCCTTTTTATTCAACTATAGGAATACGTAGAGGTGGTGGTTTCCAGAGGTGGTTGTGACCTGCACGGTTACACGGGCATAACTTAAGGACAGAGTAATGGCAAATATAGAGCCTTCCCTGGACTGGGCTCTTTTTCATGATACAGCTTAATGCTGCTCAAGATTGTGTGTGTGTGTGCATGTACACACACACACACACACACACACACACACATTTATATCTCCTCGTATAGCACAGTGCTAGCCTGTATTTCAAGTGCACTTTATTTTAAGATGGCTTAAAACTAATTCTCTGCATGAGCTTTTGTAACTACATAAAACCTTCTCTCCTCATCACTTTTGTTGGAACATGCGCTGTTTCTGCCTAGCCATTTGCATTTATAGTAGACAGACACAGTAGGAGTGCTTGGAGAGTTCAAACATGGAACCTAGATGATGCTGTGTTCATCATTTTAGTAGTATCAGTCAGTTAACCCTAAATGAATGGAGGCATGTTCTCCAGGTGTTTGTGGTCCATCCGTGTGAACATTTTTAGAGTTGATGTCTGGCATTTTTGTTGTCACCCCAGGAATATAAGAAGTCAGTGGTTATAAAAACAGCCCCTCACAATTTGGGAAATAGGCAATTTTCAAATTGGGCTGACCTGTGAATCACTTACTTTATACCTGGCCAGAGCACCAGTATTTTGGAAATGTTTCATACCAAAAAACAAAGCCAAGAAAAGCTCTAAAAGCCATTAAAGTCTTGATAAAGCAATCTTACTTGGTATTCACATTGATTTCTTTGCTCTCTCCCAAGCACCATTGCTTCCCTTGTAAATAGTTCCCCTCACACATCCTGTTTGCAATACTAAGATCACCCTATGTGATGAAAATGGAAATACTTGATATGCCACCCATGTGTATGTTTTTAGCTTTTTATTTTGATAAGACTATATAATCTTAGGGGGAAGAATCCTCCATGTACTTTTTTAAAGGAAATGCTGACTTCTAAGTCACGGATCATTAAAAGAGAGGTTTTAAAAGAGAAGAAAAAAAAATTTTACTTAACATGACATTTATGTTCTATAAAATAAATAACCAATGAAAATATTTCAGAATTGGAAAACAAAATTTGATTGTCTCTCCCTTCTCTCGGGTACTCTAGAAAATGTAATAACATAGCCATACCCAGGTTCCAGGTGGCCCACAAGGAACATCCTAATTGTCCAGAGAGAACTGATGTTGGGATTTGTGGGTTCCACTTTGGAATCCATTGTCTTTTTCCTCTTGGTTCTTAAAAACAAACTGGTCTGCCTTTTCCCTTCACTTGTCTGTTGGGTTTTATTATTTGTACATTAAACATAAGGCTTTCTACATATGAGTATGGCTAAATTTTATGCTAAGTGTCAAAAGGGGTGTGCTAGAACTACATTTTAATGAACTGCTCAGAAGTTGAAAACATCAAGTACAGTCATTCAAAGCAGGCAGAGTTATTTTTACTAGTTTTAGTTAACTGTGACTTCTCTAGGAAAACAAGTACTGTAGTTGTTGGTATTTGGGGTATAAAATGTGTTACTCAGGTACCTACTTACAGCTTTGGTGGATCAGGCACAATCCCAGCTCTTTGCCCTGTCTCCTGCTTCTTTCTGTCCTCTTGAGGCATCAGCAGCCCCATCTCACCCTCTGACCATCCTGCTATATATCCTTCCTGCTCTGTGTCAGGCATGGGTGCAGGTACCAGGCATATTTTCACTTTAGCAGTTTTTATTAGGAATGGGGACTGGATCGATACTACCTACTTGTACTGATTCCTTAGCAACGGATCAGTCTGAGAAGGCTTGTTTTCTGAAACAAAACAAATATTTTAGACTTTACAACAGTTGCTGCTGTTTTCATCTAAGCCTTTACAAATAGCTGGTAAGTTTCAAAAATACCTTGTTAGTGGCTTAGTTTGTTGGACCAAATTGTATCCATACCGTTACTATGTTTTACTTGAACATAGATATGTATATTCTGTCCTGTGTCTGTTACGGTGATTGAGCAAGCCTGTAGTTCATTTTGATGCTGGAAAGCACATGCCCTGCTTTAATTACTTTCATTCATTCAAAATAAATAAATAAGTAAAACTTTACTTTTATGGGAAAGAGCAGTGAATAAATAAAACTGACAGAGATCCTGCCCCAATGCCGCCTACAGTCTTTTAATAGTCTTGCAAGATATACTTCTCCTCTTATTTTCCATTAATAAGGGATTCTACACACCTACAGAAATGGAATGCAGTAAAAATTGCCGCATAACATTCCTGATCAAAAAAGTGTGCTGACTATGCCATTGCCCTTACTTCAGTATTGTTCTGCTGTTATCTTGTTAATTTCTTTCACTTCTTATCTGAAGCTCTGTTATGTTTTGTACGTGTGAATTAAAGTATTGACTATTGGTAAGTTTCCTTTTGCAAGCTACCTATTTATATGAAAAACATGTTTTAAGCAAATGTTGACATTTTCTGCATTGTTTACTCATGGTGTTTTATGATTAGCATATGGGAGCATAAATAAAGATTTGATTATCGATGGCATTTGCCCTTAATCATCAAAGTGTATGTTTGACTTTTAACCTAAATACGAACAAATTATTGATGCAGGTAAGTGTCCTAAGAATTCACAGCTGTTAGATGAGTGACAGAGCTGTGGAATTGCCAAGTGTAGAAACAGTACAGGGCTGTTCTTAACACCAGCATCCTCATAGGAATTTGTTTTAGTAGACCCTCTGATGTATAATTCATTTTTGCTTGTTATGTTTCTGTATGAGTCACTGTTCTAGAATGTAAAACATAGGATGATGAACACGTGTGTGTGCACCGCACACACAATGTTCCCTTTACTTCCTGTTTTTATGTATGCGAAGTTGCCCTAGAAAATAAATGTGTGTTTCCGTACCAGCAAAAACTGGAAGGGCATCCTGAAGTGTTGTGACTTTCTCAGGGCGAGTTGAAATGGGTATATGGGTATATTGCTTCACAATTCTTAGATTAAGGCAAAGAATTTGAATCGTTTGAAAAGCATAATAACGGCTCTTTGACACATAAAAAAGAAAGGTAGGAGAAGACATTTTGTTGTAGACTTTTCAGAAAATAGTAGTTACTTTTTAGAAGTCTTTCTTACTTCTATAAAAAAGAACACAGACCAGTTTAGTTGACATTTTAGTTAGGATTACATAAATGCAAATGGCATACTTTTCAATGTTTATTTTATCAAGCCATATAATAATGAACTCTAACTGGCTCCTGGTTTCCTTTGTTTGGGGAAATAATTAGCAGCCCTTTGAAATTATTGGGTCACTCATAAGAACTCAAAATAGTTAGATTGAAGTTAGGGAAATTAACTGTGACTTTGGAATTACGTTCTGCGATAAAATGAATGAAAATCTTGGCTTTATTTATTGTTTTATTTCAGGCTAAAATATGTAATGGGTAATTTTGTAGACTATACTAGTATTTCAAATAAAGATAGAAATTTTAAACTATATTGAAATGCTTCAACTCTAAAGTTTTTATCATAAGTGCCATTGAAGAATAAGCATCACTGAAATTCTTATGAATTATTTGAGATGCAATAAAATTTATTTGGTCAGGAAAAATACAAAAATGTATTGTTTACTAGTCAGCTTCTATATTTGTTTCTGCCCAAATCACTGTCCACTCAGATAAATATGCTAGTTATTTTAACTGTTATATAAATTACTTAAAATTTACTTTGCAAACTGTCTTTATTAAAAGAAGCAAAGTCTTATATTTGTTTCCTTTTGCGGATCATATTGGCAGTTCCAACAGAGAAAATAGACACTATTCCCTGTTCTTGTCTTTTAAATGTAATATGGGATTTATCCACTTGCGTAATGGTTTGCCAACCCACCCTTCTCCTAGAATGCAGCCCTGTAAGAGTGGAAAAAGGAATTTTTAAGGCTTATGCCCCTTCTTGACCACATACATGCTGTCAGGATAGTCAGCTTCTATGAGTCTCTCACATTAAAATGGCAGTGATGATAAATGCACCCACCTCTCAGATCCATTGAATTTTCCAGGGAGGCCATAGAGATGAAAACACTCTATACTTGCAAGGTATTTATATTATTAAAATAACACAATACACAAAGCAGGCTTTCATATTCTTAACTACCCAACCAAAACCTCAGTATGTTCCCTGGGCAAGTAAGTATTTACAAAGTTAATTTTATTATTTTACAATTTTGATGTGCAGAATTCAGTTCTTCCATTTATGCATGTCCTGTGCTTTACAAACGAATGGAGCTTTTGCTTTAACTTTTTAAATATCTTTTATGAGTCTGAATTTGTATTTTTCTTGTTTTTTCAACTATGAGAATAATGCTGCTTTCAAATATACCTCTATTATTTTTGTAATGATGCTTGAATGTTCTCTAGTAAATATTTTATTTACACATCAAATTCTTAAAAGTATGTGAAAATTTGATATTAGGAGAAATTAATTAGATTTGTGTTTGGAACATTATTAAAATGGTTTCCGCTTAGCTTGTCATTGGTGAATCCTTTTATTATTGTACTTTAACCATTTGATTTATATTATCCGCCTCATGCTCTTACAGTCATGAGTTCTGAACATTCAACTTTAAAATATTCAGAGCTTATTAATTTCTTTGTGCCCTGTAGTCTCTACAATTGATAATACTATAGTTGTTTTTTCTGCCTTTTGACCATTGTTTTCACATTTACTTGTACAATCGGGAATTATTAACAGATTTTTTTCTCTATGCATGTTCTTAGTTAACTGAAGATCATGCCAATAGGCATTATTTACAGATATTTTAAGATTTTTCAACAGTGATCTTTTAAAACCCAGTGATGCTTTGTTCTTGATACCTCTGCAGCAAACCCGTATATAGTTTCCCTTGCATGGTTTTGAAATGTAAAGAGTGCAGAGTTGTTGCTCCATTTTAGCAATCCTTGCAGCATTCTGGGAAATAGATCAGCAGGTGTTGCAGGTAGCAAAAAGTGCAGCTCAGAGAGACCCTCCTTGCACAAGTACGTGTCCCGTGGGCAGATGAGGTGCTTTCTCCAGGAGTCTGCTCTTTTGATAAGGTTCCAGATGCACTGACTTTGTCTATTCCATAATATTATTAAACTTAATGAAATTTTGACCAATTTCATTTAAAGATAGTAACCCTAATATCCATTTCTCTCAGTAGGCAAGTTAGATTTTAAAAAATTAAAAAAGTGAATTTGGGAAAGAAGCAGGAGTCATTCAGCATCACAAAATGCCATTTACATGGGTAATACTACTTTATTTTTTGTTTCTGCATTCATTTGGTCATGTAAGTGTGCTTAGAACTAATAAAAATTTGCAACTGGTGAAAATTAATGCATGACTTGTCAGCAGAGTATGGAATGTAAGCATGTGCCATGAAATTGCAATTCTTTTATCCTTTATTTTCCATCATTTACATACTGATTCCATTTAGAGTGTAGCCCATTCTTATTCTTTGTTTCACAGATTGGCCAAAATGGGAAGGACTGGATTCCGCTCTCTTCCACGAAGAGTCAATGGGACTGGCTAAGATCAAGGTCTGAGGCTTTTTCCATCTGTCATCAGGTATGTATTGAACAAGAATCACTACAGTTCTCTGCATGTTTCTTTAAAGTATTTGATATGCATATTGTGAATGTGGACTTTTATTCAATGTTGAGTTCACAACCTTATATTATCCTGTAGTTTTAAATACACCTGTAACTAATTTGAGTTCTGTAATATATTGAGATGAAAAGCTATTATTAGCCATGAAAAAATTTCAGCTGGTCTTAGAAAAGTGTAATATTTGAAATCTGCAGTTCTTCATTGCTCAGTATGTACATCCAAAGATAACAGAATTTACTTGTTACTCCGTATTACCACCAACTTTAATCAAATGTTTGTATATGGTTTCATGGTGTACTTTCAATACTTTTTTTCATTGACGTAGAAGTTACATTTTTTCCCCCAACTGGAATTCTCTGCCCCTTATGCTTGGAACTCATAATACAACAATGACAAATATGACCAGTCTTTGAAATATTTTCAGATACTCGTTACATACAGGGACTTAGATATTTTGCATTCCGTGCTGATTTTACAGATGACAAGTTTATCAGCTTATTCCCCACAGTGCCCTGAATAGGTACATGAAAGCATCGTGTTAGGAAATCAAAGAGTCAGAATTACTGGGTTTTTTCCTGCCTTGGCAGAGTGCTTTCTGCCAGTTTACAGTGCCATTGCTCGTCACAGCAGAATAGTTCTGGGAGAGCTAGAGAAGCTGTCTCCTGAATGAGAATAATACAGGAAAAGTTTTTGTTTTTGTTTTTTTGTAAATGGATCTCCAATATCTTTTATTATTTTGCAAGCACGCCCATATGCACACATGTGGACACATATATACACACATACATACCCACACACAAGCAAGATGCAAGGGGCCCAACCCATGATTATGGGTGATGGGAGGAGGGAGGAGGGGGGAGGTCTGGGAGAGGGGAAGATAGGGGATGGACAGATGGCCCTGTTCAGCTCAGTTCAGCTCAGCACCTCCTTCCAAAGGCCAGGATGCTCCCTGAAGCTCAGGAATTTTTGCTCCAGACCTAATATCACCTCTGTTCTTCTTCGTGCTTGACAGCAATGCCTAAATCCCATGACTATACCAAACAGGGATGGGAGGTAGGGGAAGGTTGGGAGCCAAATATCCAGAGATTGGGAAAGGGGCAGCTTAGGGATCCAGACAGGGCAAGAGGGCAGAACTACTGCTACTGCTCATTGGGGTTGGGGTTGGCATCTGGGTACTTGGTGAGATCGAAGGTCAGGACTTTGCTGATCACACAGTCCCCTTGCTCGGGGTAGACTCCAATGAGGCTCTCAGCCTTGGTGTAGAACTCCTCCTTGAGAGAGATGACGATGGCCTGGAAGTCCCTGAGAGTTAGGAACTCTAAAACTGGGGGAGCATATTGTGTTAGCATTAGTAATGTCAGTTGTGTTAACTGTGTTAATGTCACTTTTAAACTGCAGAGGAGATTTTAGACAATTCGCACAGCTTGAAGGGAAGGCCTTGTCTGTGTCTCCCTTCTGATAAAGAAAGGGTACACAAAGCAGACACTGGTTAACTTAACCCACAAGCCTTCCATTTCAATCAAGTGAGTGGATAACAGCCCTATTTTGCCTGTTTAGTGACAGCCTCTACGTTAAAACACAGGGATGCACTGTAATAGACACTTAGTCTTATAGAAGGTAGGTTAAACAGAGAGCCCCTGTGAAAGTGTAACTGGAATTGGCAGGACTCAGCAGGACACATCTGTCTCTTAAAGGCAAACGAGGGTCAGTCTGATGCCAAAACAAGGGCTAGAGACTGGTTTTTGTTTGTTTTTAAGTAAATAATAGGTGGAAAAATCCAATTGAGTAGTGGTTGATTAATCATCATTTAGCCACGTGCAGTTTTCACTTCAAAAAGCAGATCTTTTTCAAGAGAGGCTGTAGGTCTCCTCATTTCTGTGTCTCTTAGAAGTACTTTGCCAGATTGGCAGTCATGAAACTTGAGTCTCTTTAACTCTTTTGTATCAGGTGGATCTTTGGGGAGGTGGTTTCTCACTCTTAGAAATACAGTTAATAATATTTATTATCTTGTCCATGAATTTCCAAAGGTTCCCATCAGTTCAAACATTTCTGTGTAAGTAGACATGCTTTTTGCCATGTGATCCGTACATGTCCTTCTTCCTCAGAGCAGCCATAGTGCACTGAAGCTCTGATACGCCTTTTACCTGAAACGCCTCTGTAATGATGCATCCTCGCACAGGTATTGGGCTCCAAGCCAAAAGTCACACTGGTGTACTGCACATGGGTTACAGGTGTGCCCAAGACCGATACCCTCAGCTCTTCGGGAGGCCTGAGGACTCTGGCTCATGCACTAACCTCAGTGTGCCCAATGAACAGAATCATTTTCTGTGATGTGCAAAAAGGTGAAGAAACTTACCCTGACCAAGTCTTTTTCCCCCCGAGGGATAAGGAGCCATGATCCTCACCTCAAATAACTTCACAAGGTGTTACCATTTCAAGAATGTGCATTGTTACGAAAAGAAGTCATTTCCACTCTTGACTCAGAAATCCCTCTGTGTGTGCTAACACTGGTCTCAAGAGCAAATTTCCACTCTGGGTGGTGCCTTCAACTCTTTCAGACCTCCCGTGGCTGCATTAAACACTTCTTCCTTGGACTGAATGGTTCACAGGGTACCTAAAAGAGTTTCTAGTCGCTTCTCTGTATTTCTCTATAACACAGAGTCCAATTAGAGTTTACTTACACAAGTTAAGATGCTTTTTCAACCTTAAAATATTTGCAGAAACATTTTTCTGTTTTTAGTCAGATTTCTGTTGTCTAATCTTACCTTCTCAAAATTGAAGCTTCATAGTGCCACTTTGAGTGTCATGTTTTGATGCTTCCTGAGAGTTCCTGCGATCACTACTGCTTTCCCTAAGTACAACATTTGTCAGGTGGAATTTCTGGGGGTGTGTGAACTGTTCATTCTGAGCAATGCGTTAATATGTATTTTGGCAAATGTAAAGAGACCTACAGATATTACATTAGACCAGCTGAATCCATTTTATGGTTTCTTTTTGAATTCAAAAGCATCACATAGCAAATAAAAATTTTAAAAATTAAATTTAGTTACAAACTAGTTGTTTCTTATTTTTTTTTTCCAGTCCCTTTTTGCTTTCTTTTACGACCACATGAAACTTGAGAAGCCACCTAAAGCTAAATCATTTAGTGGAGTTGGGCAGTTCCCAAGTGTCCAACAAGAAGGCCTGCTTTAGGCTGCGATGGCCACTGTCATTCCTGGTGATTTGTCAGAAGTAAGAGATACCCAGAAAGTCCCTTCAGGGAAACGTAAGCGTGGTGAAACCAAACCAAGAAAAAACTTTCCTTGCCAACTGTGTGACAAGGCCTTTAACAGTGTTGAGAAATTAAAGGTTCACTCCTACTCTCACACAGGAGAGAGGCCCTACAAGTGCATACAACAAGACTGCACCAAGGCCTTTGTTTCTAAGTACAAATTACAAAGGTACTAAACTCTATTTGTCTTTCAGATTATATTTTCTATTATGTTGGCCATGTGAAGCCGTTGTAAACGTATATATATTTGTATACACATTCTTGAGCTGCTTTGCAGAGAGGAAATGTTAACGTAGATTAGATGTTGGCTAGCTTTAGTATGCTAAGTCACATACTTTGTTGTGTTAGTGTCTTTGGATTTTTTTTTTTTTAATGAAATGCTTAATAGTAGAATTTCCATTTGTGCAAAGAGATTACAAGGAGAGGGTATGGACGTTTACGTGAGTATGTTCAGCCTCACTCATTGGCTTTTGTAGTAATAGCTACGAACCAGAGAATCCTGAAGTGGCAACTTCAGCGGCTCGAGTTCTGCAGTGTTTAGGGGTATTGACTGTCCTTGTAGCGCATGTTAAGTTAAAGCGTGTCCGTTAGCAGGGAGCCAGCCGGTTTTAGCATAGCAGCTTAGCTTCCATTTGAAAAGTGACTCCCTGCCATTTGTGTCGTGATACTGACAGAATATGTCTGTGTTTCAAGGCACATGGCTACCCATTCTCCTGAGAAAACCCACAAGTGTAATTATTGTGAGAAAATGTTTCACCGGAAAGATCACCTGAAGAATCACCTCCATACGCATGACCCCAACAAAGAGACGTTTAAGTGTGAAGAGTGTGGCAAGAACTACAACACCAAGCTCGGCTTCAAGCGTCACCTGGCCTTGCATGCCGCAACGAGCGGCGACCTCACCTGCAAGGTCTGCCTGCAGACTTTCGAGAGCACGGGAGTGCTGCTGGAGCACCTTAAATCACACGCCGGCAAGTCGTCCGGCGGGGTGAAAGAGAAAAAGCACCAGTGCGAGCATTGCGATCGCCGCTTCTACACCCGGAAGGATGTCCGGAGACACATGGTGGTGCACACGGGAAGGAAGGACTTCCTCTGTCAGTATTGTGCACAGAGATTTGGGCGGAAGGATCACCTGACTCGACACATGAAAAAGAGTCACAATCAAGAACTTCTGAAGGTCAAAACCGAACCGGTGGACTTTCTGGATCCATTCACCTGCAACGTTTCTGTGCCTATAAAAGATGAGCTCCTCCCGGTGATGTCCTTACCTTCCAGCGAACTGTTGTCAAAGCCATTCACAAACACTCTGCAGTTAAACCTCTATAACACTCCGTTTCAGTCCATGCAGAGCTCGGGACCTGCCCACCAAATGATCACGACTTTACCTTTGGGAATGACGTGCCCAATAGAGATGGACGCTGTCCATCCTTCTCACCACCTTTCTTTCAAATACCCATTCAGTTCTACCTCATACGCCATTTCTATTCCTGAAAAAGAACAGCCACTAAAGGGGGAGATTGAGAGTTATCTGATGGAGCTGCAAGGTGGCGGGCCTTCCTCATCCCAGGATTCCCAAGCATCATCATCTAAACTAGGGTTGGATCCTCAGGTCGGGTCCCTGGATGATGGTGCAGGGGACCTCTCCCTGTCAAAAAGCTCTATTTCTATCAGTGACCCCCTAAATACGCCTGCCTTGGATTTTTCCCAGTTGTTTAATTTCATACCCCTCAATGGCCCTCCCTATAATCCTATCTCAGTGGGGAGCCTCGGAATGAGCTATTCCCAAGAGGAAGCACATTCTTCTGTGTCTCAGCTGCCCCCGCAGACACAGGATCTTCAGGATCCTGCAAACACTCTAGGTCTCGGCTCCCTGCACTCCCTGTCAGCAGCGTTCACCAGTAGTTTCAGCACGAGCACCACACTGCCACGTTTCCATCAAGCTTTTCAGTAGGAGTCCCAGACGTGGACTGATCACAGAAACCTATGTGTAGCCCTGCCTTAGAGGACCATTTTTATTTTAGTGCCTACTTTAAAACCGCATAAAAACTTCTGCTTTTGTACAGTATCAATTTTCATTAAGCCAGTATGAAATAGAAACAAGCTTTATAAATGAGCTTTGGAACCGTTTGCGTTCAGTTATGTTTACCTGGTATTTTGTCCACACTCACTGCCAATTGTCATATTTTAAGATGCTTTTTCCTCTAGGAAAGCCATTATTAGCAGTAAAGTCTTATGAGTCCCACATTCAAATTGCTTTGAGATCTTAAAATTTTCAGTTCTGTTCAATAACAGTGGCTCTAGCTTTTGACATTTGTCTCATTAAAGATGTTTGCCACAGAATGTACATTTTCTAAAATGTATATGAATAACCTGAGAGTTTTTACATTTTTACTACTCTCTAAATGGATTCATAAGCAAATGTTTTCAGATGAATTCAGAATCCAGTTTGGGGAGATAATAGATGTTTCTTAGATATACCATAATTTCTGGTCAGTATATTTTGAAGACTTTGCTGTTGTCTGGCTCAAATATTTGCCGTCTATATTATGCACATACAAGGAAAACAAAACCTAAACACAAAGCACCAGTATTTATAGCAAAAAAGAGACTCCTGGTGAGGTGACACGCATTCCATGTTACTCCGTAGTTGGCCTTAAACTTGTATGCAGGATATTTTGCCACATTGCAAAGTCGCTCTTTCCAGTTTAATAGTGCTCATTGTGTTACAGCATCCGAGTCTTCAGAGTCAGTGTATGGCTAGATCTCTTTAATCATTTCCGCCTTTCATGGCCAAAGGGTGGGTCAGGTGCAGCCAGCAATTCTGTTTTAGTTGTCAGTCCACAGTCCAGAATCGAAAGCCATTGTGGAACCACAGATGTCAGGGGTGTTTATCCCAGAGTGGACTGTCTTTTCTTCTGTGGCGTGATAGTCTCCTAAGAAGATAGATGTGAACACTTGGTTCAGCTTGGGAACTTGTCTAGGGACCCTGTCCCTTGTTGCCAGGGTTGGAAACTAGACTCTTGAGTAAAGGAAAAGCATATTGCTCACATCACTTCTTGCTGAATTTAATACAGTTTTCTTTCCCATAAGAGCCAAAAGCAGAAAACAAAACAACAGCCCTACCCCCATGGTATCTTTCTTATTCAGTGTTGATTTATCTTTCCTTGCTATTTTCAGATGGAGACTTTAAAATTAAATGCATTAGAAAGCTATTTGAGGAATGACCACAGTTTTAAGCAACTAAAAATATATACAGTAAAACCCCACTTTTACACGTCTCTGGGAAATTGGGGGAGAGTTGCAAATCCGTTAAATTTGTAGAGTGGGGAGAAAACTAAAGCAGAACAAGCACTGTCTTAGGTAATGTGAAAGTAACAATCAAGAATATTGTGTTCACTGAATAAAGTAGTTACTGTGGGCTTTCCTCATATTAGACAACCACCATAACCTTTTTGAAGGTCAAATTATGCTTTTCTAAATATTGGTTGGGACATCAGCCTACGAAACATATCTATTAAGCACTTGTTAACACCTTATTTTGGGACCCTGTCTTTTGGGGTGGGTATGAAGGGGAAGGTTTATAAAAGAGTATATATCTCTTAAAAAAAAAAAAAAGAAAAAGAAAAATATTTGAGCACTCATTAGCCCTATACGGAAGCTTCTTTTTTCATTTGTAGGGCCAATTATCACTGCAGATTGTGATGTTTACCAAGAATTTCTAAAAATGAGTGCAGATTACTGAATATAATACATTATTTAAAATATTTGGGAGTAGTATAATTTGTGGAGAAATGTAAATTGTAATAATGTAAATGGGGGTTTCACTATATATATTATACACACACACACACACATACATATATCGCACTTCATAGAATCAGAGTTGCTCTCTTAAGGGAGCTTTGGCTCCTGATATTTTATCATGCTCCTATTTTTTTTTTTTTTTATTCTTGGAGCAGTAGTTTTTATACTTATGTATTTAAATTTTATTATAAAAATACATTTTATTAAAAAAAGTGTGTTCCAAAGGCATTAAAATTATATATGTTTTAATAAGGAAATACATTTAAAATTTTTCAAACTGCTCCTAAGCTTTTGATTAGGAGAATATTTGCTCTGAAAGTAGGCTTTTAGCTCTGCTTTATTACTGCTTCCTTTAGTTTCTATGAAACAGATTGCTTACTTAAATCATTAGTTGAATGATTAGTGTTCAATATTGCTTTAATCACCATTTTTAAAAAAAGGAAAAAAATTGGTGACAGAGCACAAATAAATAGAAAATGTACTTTTACACAGAAGTCACAAATACAAGTGTGGAAGCACTACTTTGTCTAAAATTTGCTTAAGGAAAAGTCAAATTAATGACAGACATTGGCCTTAGCAGGCTGTATTTTACTGCTAATAAACAACTAAAAAAGGGAGTACCAGGATTTATTCAGTAAGACATTTTGGAAATGGGGAATGGCGCCATATATGTATGTATATTTTTAGCCTAATTCTCGCCCTGCATGGAATTCAGATACATGGAGGCACGTCTTTCAGAGCACCAGGGCTAACATTGTAGTCTTAATTTTCATGTGAACACCTCTTTGCCTGTTGCCGCCTCATAGACTTGAAACACATGCGAGGAAGAGGGAATTCAGCTTGTGTTTTTCACGTTGACTATACTGGTCACTAAACCCTTTTTGAGATTATTTCTGTTAAACATGAGGCAGATTCATTTATTTTAATTGCGCAGTGGTTTAACAAGGATGTAACTCAGAACTGACTCTTTTTTTTCTAGAAAAAAATTGACATTTGTTTTTACATCAACTGGATGGGATTAAAAATAATTACTGCCAATGCTGTTTTCATTCTCCCCATGGCCAGAATCATCATCCTTGAAATTTCTAGTAGTGCCTTCACTTGGTTTAAAAAAAAAAAAAAAAAAAAAGGATTATCATTAAAATATTTCAGTTTAGAATTTGGACCTCAGACAAGATATTGAACCTCATTCAGTTTGAACTTCCACACGTATGTATAAATTCAATCACCAGCCACAGAAGCATGAGTGTGGAAGGGTCTCAGCACTGTAAGCAATATTATCCGCTGATGTATGCAAATATCATCTTTATAGTTACTGGTCACTGTTAAAACTCACATTTTAAAATCCTATTACCAAGTACAGTTTTCAGAAACTTCAGTTGTCCTGGCTGATCACACCCCACTCTTTGTGCAACTTTTTAATTTCACTTAGTGTTTTTTCCAAGCTATGTATTTTTGCCTATTTGTTGCTTGTGCTTTATTATTCTTAGTCATTTGTGGAATATAGTGATATATTGTGTTAATTTGGACAGTAGCGGTTTTTAAAAACCATATACTGACTGAAACATGAGCCAGAGCTGATTGCTTTATTAAGCTAATAATGAATGTTAAAGAGTACATATTTCAGGATCATTCATCTAGTAAGCAATACACATATATAGGCCAATATTTTTTTAAAAAATAGAGCTTGGTCAACCTCTATACTACACATATTACAAGATATAGCACTTTCAAAACGAATCTAAACCTTTACAGAAACTTTCTTATAGGTTATGCCTTTTATTTTAAGACTTATTATAATTTGTTTCAAGTGCCATTAGATGATATATATGTAGGCCTTTGATATATAATGCTTTGTGTTCAAAAATGGTAGATGTATTTTAAACAGGTACATTTTTACAGTGTTTTCTTATCAATTTGCTATATTGCACAGAATCAGTGTGTGTCTTTTCATAAGGTTTTACAATGGTTTATTTTTTTACAAGGTTTACGTGTTCCAAAACACACTGTCTTCCCAGTATGTAAATTAAAAATTACCAGTTCACCCAAGTTGCTTCTAGCCTACTGAGATCCATGTGACATTGGAGGAGGACTTTTAAATGTCAAGTATTCCTCATTAGCAATAGCGGACTGTTATCTCTGCCAAATAGTGCCTAAGTTGACCTTGTCTTATTTGTTCTCACACTGTGTCAGCAGCCGTGTCTACAACACAGATAGTCTGTCGCGATTCCATAGATCCATGAAAGTCGCCTTGTATAGTTTTGTGCTAGAAACCCATACGGAGTGCCTTTTGGATCACATAAACTGATACCACCCGTGTTGGTAAAGGCACACATAGATCATCACCCTTAGGCCCTTCTCCATTACCAACCCTTTGAGGATGGAAAGGCAGTGTCTTTTGATAAGTTTATCTTGCTCTAGAAATGACAGAACTATTGCTAATGTTTGAAACACTTCCTTGTATAAGCTTCAGTGGTACAGATGAACCAGAATGAATGTTTATCTTCTCAGAAACACTCCTTCAATATTATGTTGGATCATGCTGCTAATGTAACTTGGGATACAACTCTTCATGGTGCTACAAACGTCTCTGTCTTGTTCAGTCGTATTTTTTTAGCCATAGGAAAAAAAGGACTCCATTAGGCATAAAGGTGTACAATATATTTTTATACTGTGACTTAATCTGTCATTAACAGACTTTTAACACCATCCACCACAATGTATTCACGTGCACTTGCAAAAGGAAATCTTGGACGTGCAAATGTTATCAGAACAAACCCAGCTTTTGTCCACAAGGTGACTCTAACTCAGAATGAAAAGTGGGCTTTGTAATATGGTGTGGAGTGAAGAACATGCTGTATGTTACTAACAGCCCGTTGAATTTAACAAAAACTGGGAATCCATTAGGAAATGGATTGCATCATGCCTGAACATAAGCTGGACTGCTGAAATTGTATTTTTAGCTGATGAAAAAGTGTTTGGACTAGTACTCTAAAAAACGTTTGAATGATAAAGTTTTGAGTCAAAATAGAAAAGAAAAATCTGCATTCCAGGCTGAATTTTGTATATTTTTATTGCATTTAAAATCGCTCTTCTGTGATATTGGGAGATCAAGTGGCTTATCATGTATATCATGTACTTAAAATGTATTCACAAACTACTGTTGTATTTGTATAAAATATAGACAAAGATCGTATTTTTTGTGTGTGTATAAGCTCTGTAAAATAGCAATCACATTCTGAAGCTGCAGTGATTCTACATTTTCAACATCCACATCCAAAGGAGCAAGCTATTTATTGTCCAGTTACCCAGATATAAAATATTAATTTGCTGCTAACGAAACAATAGTACTGCAGCTTCTTGTGGCCTACAGTGTTATGTTTGCTGTAAGAAAAAGATATGTGAACTCCACAAAATATATGAATAAAATTATAGAATGGCTTTAGATAATGTAGATCTTCCTGAAATTTTAATAGATGATACATTTCTATTGGGTATAACTTTTTCTTTTCACTTTGAATTTTAAATATCTTCTCATTGGGTAAATACACAATTCTAGTAGCTGCCTCGAGGACAATACTTTGTTGTTGAAACGAAATGTAAAATTCCAGGGTGTCCTTTTGTTTTATTTTAAAACTTCTGTACCTTCAAAGGAAGGATAGAAACTGTAAATAAAAAGAAAAAAAGTCAGAAGATCCTACATCAAAACTGTAATCCAGATGAGCATCCAAAAAAGGCAATTAGAATGTATAAATCAATAACGTCTCTTGTTCGTGTGAGAAAAGATTGGCATTAAGCATTCCTTTAACACCTGCTGTCTGCTGGTACTATCGGTTATCCTTTTAGAGGTTTCCTTTGGGCTCTATGTCTAAAATTTTGCTGAAAACCCTCCCTTGGCAGCTCTCTGGACCAAAGCACGCACACCACTTCTAAGGCTCATCAGTGAAACAGGAATGCAGATGTTATCTGACGATTCAGTTAATAATCTGAGCAGGAATCAGCTGTAGAAAACATGTTTTATGTATCTGACAGCCTCTTTCAGGGTGATAGGAAAATTCCCTCTTTACCTTTGGCTTTCCTGTTTTAAGGCTCTCCCACTTTCAGAGAGAAAAAGACTGAAGAGCAATTTGCAGTGTCAGCAGCCCCTCTTTTCACCAGCTTGCTTCCGGAAAATCAAAAAGTATGGCTTTGTTAATTCTTAACACTAAATACATTTTTATTTAAATTCATGCATTTGAAATATTTCAAGGACTAGTTATCAAAACATGATGCTTTTCTTAGTTAAAATACTTTGAAAAAGTACATTTGGAATTAATTCACTTAAGGCATAATCTCCCTTATGGAAAAGTAATTTGAAAAGCAGTTTGCTCATTTTTCGTTTGTGTCACTCTTAAGAAGTTCATACCAATGGTTTACCATTGAGGGGAGATGGAATTTCAAGTCTGACTATACATAGCTTGAGTTAGGCTGTCACTCTTCCTTAATCAGGCATTTCTTCAGCAAAAGGCATCACTTTGTGCTAAGTCCTAGGGGGTATTACAAAGAAATCAGCTTTATAAAAAAAGGTTGTTTTCTGATCAGGCATCTACGTGATGATGGCAGCGTCATTGCAACTGCTGGAAAGCCTAAATGCCATATTGAGCCATACCCAGTTATCCTTTTTTGCAGATCAAAAATGGTCAAATATTGGGAGTTTCAGCCTAACTAAAACAAAATGATAAAACCCAGAATGTCTTGACTTCACCTGCATTCTATTCAACACAGAGGTCAATAATAAATTTTTCTACTCTGAAGATGTTTGACTCTTGGCTAGTGTGATGGTTAATTTTGTGCGTCAACTTGGCTAGGCTGGGGTACCCAGACAAAATTTTGCTGCGGAGGTGTTCTTTTTAGACGTGCTTAACATTTGTAATCTGTTGACTTTATGGGGCGCCTGGATGGCTCAGTCGGATAAGTGTCCGACTCTTGGTTTCGGCTCAGATCATGATCTCGGGTCATGAGATGGAGCCCAGGGTGGGGCTCTAAGCTCAGTGGGGAATCTGCTTGAAGATTCTTGCCCTCTGCCCCTACCCACCCCTCAAATAAATAAGTAAATCTTCAGAACACTACCCTCCATAGTGCAGGTGGGCCTTATCCAATCAGTTGAAGGCCTTAAGAAGAAAAGACTTAGCTTCCCCAGCAAGAGGGAAGTCTGCCCCCAGACTGTCTTTGTACTCAGAATGCAAAATCAACTCTTCTCTGGATCTCCAGCCTGCCGGCCTGCCTTACAGATTTTGGACTTGGTCAACCTCCATGATTACATTAGCTAATTTCATACACACACACACACATTCATTTATGTATACACACCTGATTGTTTTCTCTGGAGAAACCTGTTTCATATGACTAGATTCAACTTTCATTCTTTAGTTGTGCTGGTATTACCTTGAAAGAAGTAGAAATATTTTCTTCTCTGATACACTGTTATGCCAGAGAACGTAAATTCCCAGGTTCTGACTGCTGTAGAAAAGAAACACACACACACACACACACACACACACACACACACGCACAAGAGCTCAGTGCTTAGTGGAGATTGTGTCCATAAAGGAGTCCTCAGAATCTCCTTTTCTGTACTGTTATCTTGGCTCCCATTATTGCAGATGATGAAGGGTTTTCTCCTTATGACCAAGTTTTTAAAAAATGAGAACAGAGGGTGCCTGTGTGGCTCAGCTGCTAGGCGGCTGCCTTTGGCTCAGGTCATGATCCCAGGGTCCTGGGGTTGAGTCCTGCATTGGGCTCCTTGCTCAGTGGGAAGCCTGCTTCTCCCTTTCCCACTCCCTGTGCTGTGTTCCCTTTCTCGCTCTCTCTCTCTGTCAAATAAGTAAATAAAATATTTTTAAAAAATGAGAACAGACTAACCTACCTTTACTCAGTAGAAGCATACTTGAAATGTAGACCAGTATTTATTACACATGCACATGTGGAAATGTAAATTGAATCTTTTTTGAAAATAGGCAGATAGTCGATTTATAATACCACTTATAATAAGGCTTGGGGTTCTGAGGGGATGAGAGTCAGAAGTATAATGGATCCTCACATAAGCTGCGGAATTTTGTGTTTATTTGTGTATTAGAATTGTTGCAAAGATCTAACTTTTGGTTTATTCTATTTGTAATTAGAGAACTTTAATCTTTTTATGGGGTGGGGATGGGGGAGACCTTTCAAAGTGTTGTTAGTGCATTTGGTAGTCTTATTGGAATGATGTTGGTAAACTGTCCCGCTTCTAAAAATACATAATTGATCTGTTATTATCATTCGCACACCCCTAATGACATTTCTAAGAAGGCTCCTGTAACCAGATTTTCATGCCCTGGGAACGTTCATTGTGTAAGTAGGTTAATAGCCTAAGCCATGCCCTATTTAAGATTTCAAGGTATGTCAGTTTTTCCCACCCCAGAATCTGTGGTGCTCAGTGGTTGTCACAGATACACACCCTTTTAAAGGTCTCAAAGACCATATTGTTTAAAGACTTCAGACAGATGAGTTCAGTTCATCCAATTTTCAAAATTCAATTACCTTTTGCAGAAGTAAAGTGCTACCTACTATTGTATCTTCTGTTTAAATTCTTTCATATGCTATTTCCATATTTGCCTCTAAACTGTACCTTGATAAAGAGAGCGTGAAGTCAGTACCAGACGATGATTTGAAGGACCCTGAAAATTCTCATCTATTCTTAGCAGTCTGCCCATTGCCTCCTCTTTCTCTTTCTCTGATTTTCGTGTGATGTTAACTCACTGTTCCCTCTGCTTATCTATCCCTTTGCCTACACTTGTCCCTGCAATGCTTCCTTTCTATGGTCCTGCTTATGAATCCACATAGCAAAATCTCACCATCTTCCACTCCCTTTTTAAATGATGGCTCTTCCATTCCATACCTTCTCTGGTCTCACCCGCTGAAAGGTAACTTGCTTTCCCTCTGAATATTTATTACAGCATTTGAGATCTTCTCAAGGATGTGTATATTTTTAACTCTTGTAAGTACTTGAGGGCAAAACCCTGTTCACACAGTTCCCTGCACCTGGCAAATAACACATATTTGTTGGCTGAAGTGTAATCAACCACCAACCATCTTATCATTAAAAGAAAGTTTTGTAAGTAATAATTTTATCACTTGGATTACCTTTGTTCTATAGAAAAGTTTATCTGATACACCAAAGATTGTGTCAAAACTTCCATTTTATTCTGCCCTTTTGCACCAAAATGAGCAAATTCCACAAGAACGTATGATTTCTTCAGAAGTAAACCACTCTAAATGCTTTCCCTACGATGGACCCAAACTAAGAACCTGTGAGAACTCTAGTTCTTATCAATTTGGACTTCAGAATCTCAGACCATGGAGTCTTTAGCTCTATTTAAAATTTCTGGAGTGTGACTAGTTAACAGGCATCAGTAGGTAGGGTTCTTAGATTTTATTTCATCAAGTTCTTGTAACAGAAATTCTCCCTTTGAAATTTCCCTCGATCTTATCTAAACTTTAATTTGCCCTTTCTCCTCTGCAATTAGACCACTAAGAAGTCACTGAAGGGGGGAACCCATTTGTTTGCTTACTCTACATAGTGAAAATCAATTTGTCCTTAAAAAAAAAAAAAATCCAAACTCCAAAAATAAGCAGACCTTGGAAGTTCTCCCCTCGCCTTTACAGACTAGTCCTGGGGCCATGCAGCTAGACCAGGCAGGGCCCTGGGGTCTCCTCACATAGCCCAGAGCTCCTTCTGCTTTCATTTCAGGTAGGCTGACTGGGAGATACGCCACTACCACGTGCAAGGCTACAAAGCAGAAATCTCTTAAAAGTCTCATGCTTTGAGGGCGCCTGGGTGGCTCAGTGGGTTAAAGCCTCTGCCTTCAGCTCAGAGTCCTGGGATCGAGCCCCGCATCGGGCTCTCTGCTCAGCATGGAGCCTGCTTCCCCCTCTCTCTCTCTCTGACTCTCTGCCTACTTGTGATTTCTGTCTGTCAAATAAATAAATAAAATCTTTAAAAAAAAAAAAAGTCTCATGCTTTGCCTTTAAAATTCAAATTCTGGGAAGATAATGAAAACGTGTCTCTGCTGCCCTTGTCAGTACTTCTTACTATCTTCATTTTACATGAGGAAGTGAAGGCTTGGAGAGCTGGTGACCTGAAGTGGTAGGGTTTAAACCAGGTTATTTGACCCCAGGGCCTGCACCCTTAACCACTATAGTTTCAGGAGAGCCAATACCCAGGCATCCAGGAGAGAGAAAGGTGAGGATTGAGTATTGGGGAGACAGTACTCCAACAATATGATGAGAATCCCACCCACCCACCCACTGGCACCAAGCTGAAAGAAGATCCAACACGTGAGATCAACACGTGCAGGAGATTACAAAAAAAGACCGTTCCACCAAGTCAAGAAAATTGGACTGAGCATTTTGACACCAAACTAACAACAAAATACATGGAACAATATTTTAGAAATGCTAGGAGGCTTTGATCAAGCCACAGTCTTAAGAAAATATGGGGAAGGGGCGCCTGGGTGGCTCAGTGGGTTAAGCCGCTGCCTTCGGCTCAGGTCATGATCTCGGAGTCCTGGGATCGAGCCCCGCATCGGGCTCTCTGCTCAGCAGGGAGCCTGCTTCCTCCTCTCTCTCTGCCTGCCTCTCTGCCTGCTTGTGATCTCTCTCTGTCAAATAAATAAATAAAATCTTTAAAAAAAAAAAAAAAGAAAATATGGGGAATTATGAGAATAAATGAAAACAAAAACAAAAAGTATCCATCCCAGGGGCGCCTGGGTGGCTCAGTGGGTTAAAAAGCCTCTGCCTTCCGCTCGGGTCATGATCCCAGGGTACTGGGCGGGTTTCTGCTCAGCAGGGTGCCTGCCTCTCTGCCTGCCTCTCTGCCTGCCTCTCTGCCTACTTGTGATCTCTGTCTGTCAAATAAATAAATAAAATATTTTAAAAAAAGTATCCATCCCAGATAACCTACAATTTGAAAGAAAATCAGAACTGACATCATACTTACCCGAAATAGTGATAGAAGCCAGCAAAGCCAAACGAGTTGTCAAACAAACGTTCAAACAAAATATATCTTCTGGCACATAAGCATTTAGAAAGTAAATTACTCACTTATTATTAAAAAAAAAAAAAGCTGCAAATAACCCAGAGAAGCAATAATGGGATCAACATGGACATCTCAAGAAAGCAGAAGATACTTAAGTGGTGAACAATAATAATAATTTGGTTAAATTTAAAGTTATGATCATTTGCTAGTGAGTAAGCATTTTTGAAAGAGAAATTCAACTGTAATGCAGATGTCCTCACCTGGGTGTGTGGGTAGGGCTTACATATCAAGGTGTGATCACACATGAAAACTCTGGAGACTTCCACATGAAACCATATAACATGGTACTATGGAGTAAGATTTGGAGCAGTCTAGTTTGGTCGGAAGCAATTTAGCACAAAAAGAATACTGGAGAAACAACTTTTTGAAGAAACATAAAAAGACCCCCAAATTCTCACTATTAGGAAGAAGAAGGACCAATGATGACTACCCCTCAGGCATCAAAATTCAATAAATTTCAGGGTTGGAACCCCATACAGTGATTCAGTTTGGGGGGACTGGATTTGCTCTAAGTATGGTCAGCACCTCCTGCCCAAGTTTGATTCCTGATGAACAGAATCCATTCATTCTACAAATGTTGATTAAGCATCTACTATGGCACCAGGCTCCACATGCTGGGACTACAGTATTGGACAAGACCAAGTTCTATTCCCATGGAGCCCACATTCATTGGAGTTAGTTCCCAAGGAGTGAAAGCCAGGGTTCCCTGTTCCTGGTCACAATGCTCCCCAAATACACTCCAGATTCTGTTAAGAAACTATACCTCCTTGTTTGCATCCAGTATGTGGTCCTGGGTCTCAAAAGTGGACAGTTGTGTCAACCAAGGCATACTTCAGTGTTCCCCAACACCCTACCAATGCTGCTTCAGAGTATGCATACCCACTTTGAATGTTTGAAAAGCAGACACTGTGATTGTGAAGAAGAGATAACACTCATGATGAACGAAAACTGGGGGATGACCTGGACTACCCCACTTCTCCATACCCCTCCCTCCCTGGTGCCCATCCAACCTGAAGCACACTATCTTGATGGGGTTCCAGCTTCCAAACTCCTGAATTTTTTGGTGCAAGTGCAGCTTGGAGAGAGACTACTAATGCGCCCAGCATGGCCAGCAAGCCCAGGGTGTCAATGTCAAGAGCAAACAAGGCAGTGTGTGTGGAGGGACAGTGGCAGAGGTACCCTCAAGGAGGGAGGCAGCATGCACATCAGGGAATTAGGAACCTGTGAATGTCAAATGTGTATTTTTGAAACTTTTATTGGACTTCAAAATTGATCACGTATTGAGTCACTAAAAACAAACAATGCATCCCCACCCCTCCCATAGTAGGATATTTCAACAGGCCTTGCAGAATTTTGAGTTCTCCCAAACTTCTTAAATTCTGATAAATATTGCCAGAGTGCTCTCCAAAACAGTAACACCAATTTACGTGTGTTTACTTTTTTCTAACTGTTGGATGAAGGTGAGCATTTTTATATGTATTTATTCTTCTCTAAGTTGCTGTTTATATGTGCTTATTTTTCCAGATGGAGGTTACTACCATAATGTCACTTTCTTCATTATTAGGATCTGGGAATATGCCAAGGAATGTGGGGGCGTAAGAGGAATGCATTGGTGCATTGGTGCAAGTTCTCACCTAGCTATAAAATTTGTAAGTATAATCAACAAAATTTTCCAAACAAACATTACTAATGCAACTCATCAAAACTTATGAATTGTATCTAATACATTAAAATTAAGCATTGCCTACAAATATATTTAAATGAATTTGCTTAGGTGTTTTATAAGAATACAAATGATGGGCAATCTTTTTGTTTCCTCGTCTTGAACACTTATGAACCATGCTTTAGTAAGCATTCATGATCATATTTCCTTATTAATTGATCCATGGGACAAACTCTCAGAAGGGGTTGAAGAGTATTTGAAATCTTAATTTTAAAGGATGTTGCCAGATTGCTTTCCAAAAACGTTTTATTTTTCAGTTGCTATAACACTTCTTGTTCCTACAGCAATACCTAAAAACGCCATCGCTCACTTTTCCAACCAGTAAGTAACAGGCATTAGGTTTCCTTACAGTTTCTCTTGTCTGATGGGAGTAAAGAGATATTTTAATTGTTACTTTAATTTACATTTCCCTGGCTTACTAGTAAATTTGAAGATCTTTTCATTCATTTGGGTTTTTGCCTCTGCTCTTGCTATCCATACACCCTTTGCTCATTTTCACAAGATGTTTGTTGTTGGTCAATCTGTAAGTTTGCTTTGTATAATAGAGAAATTAACATTTTTCCATCTGCATTATAAGCTTTTTCCAGCAATATTGTTTTTTCATGCCTTTGGTACCAAAAGATGTCATAGATACCATTTTTAAAGTTTTAAATTTTTATATTGTCAGACGTGACTAAATTTTCTTCTGTGGCTTTAGATTTCCAGGCTTTAGTATACAGGATAGGTTCTAAGGAATAGAATAACTGGATTGAAGAGTATCTGTATCACCCTTACTTCCCAGATTTTCTTATAAGATTTTTTTATTGATTTGATTTTTATATTTACATTTCAATCTGTTTGTTTTTATATCATGGGTAAGATGCTGGTAGAATTTTACTATCTCGCAGAAGAGGAGATGGCTGTGCTGGTATCACCATTGACTGGCCTGTCCTCATCTGAACTTCCACACTTGTCATATATTGACTTCTCGTATAAATTGGGATCTAAGTGTAGATTCTCCATTCCACTGATTTATTTGTCCATTAGTACACCAAGACCATTTGCTTAAGGTGACTTTAGCATAGGTTCTGATAACTAATATGGCAAATCTCCCCTCTATTGTTTTTTCTTAAAAAAAAAAAAAGTTTATTTAAGAGAAAGAGAGAAAGAGAACAAGCTGTGAGAGGGACAGACAGAGAAGGAAAAGCAGACTCATCTCTGAACAGGAAGCCCCACCCAGGGCTCAATCCCCAGGATCATGACCTGAGCCAAAGGCAGACACTTAACCAACTGAGCCACCCAGGCGCCCTTCCTGGTTCTCTTAGCTATCCTCATAGGCATCTGTTCAATATAAGAAGTCTAAGAATGTTTTTTTCAATTATGAAAAAAAAAAAACCTGTTGATTCTTTTTTTAACATTTTTTAAATTTTTTTCAGTGTTCTAAAATTCATTGTTTATGCATCACAACCTGTTGATTCTAATTGAAAATTAGACATCCAGAACATGGGAGACATCTCCATTTTTTAAGATTTTATTTAATGTCTTTTAATATAATAGGCTTTTAATGTTGGCCCTCTGTCTTGTTAAAATTTTTCCTAGGTAATTTAAAATTTGTCTTCCCATTTCACATCTAGATTTTAACAACTAGAACATTAAAAAGTGGTTGGTTTATTTTAATATTTATTTCATCTCTACTTAACCACATTTGCACAATTATTCTAACTGGGTTTTTTTTCCCTCCATTGTTCTCTTGGGCTTACTAAAGTATACATTCATACCATCAACAGAAAAGATACTTTTATATATTTTCTATGTTCATGCCAGTCATTTCATGTTCTTGTTTTATCGTATTTACCAAAACCTCTGAGAAGATATTCAATAATAATAATGACAGGCATTGCTTTCTCCTGCAATGGCTTTAGTGTTCGGAATTTAAAACATTTGCTGATAGTTTTGGAGAACTCTAAGCATTGCTTGATCAGTTACACCTGACCTTCTCGTCTTCACTGGGACAACTGCTCACTTCAAATCCTCCAGGCATTCTTGGATGAGTTCTGGTAGTTGGACTTGCCACAAAATCATTCATTTCCTTCAGGTTTGGGCTTGCTTGCTTTGGTTCTCTCATGATGTTTTTATCTCCACTGAAATCTGCCATCCTCCCTTCCATCCTCTACCATCTGCCATCCTCCCTTCCATCCTCTACCCCATCCTCCCTTCCATCCTCTACCCCACCATCCTGCCATCCTCCCTTCCATCCTCTACCCCACCATCCTCCCTTCTGCCATCCTCCCTTCCATCCTCCCTTCCTGCCATCCTCCCTTCCATCCTCTACCCCACCAAGGTGACCCATCAAAAACCATCACAGTTCATTTGGGATGTCAAACTTTTTTGTTTGCTTTAATTTTGTGTGTGTGACAGCTTCACAGTTGGCTCTTAATTTTTCACTTAATCTAACAGTCTTTGTCTGGTTCAGTCTTTGGTTCTTCATATTTTGGACTTTTTATTTTATTCCCTTCTATCGTATTCTATACTTAGTATATTTAATATTATATAATATTATAATATCATCACAAACATTGTACATTGTAATGTATAATGTTGTAATATTATGTTATCATCATTTATATTATTTTAGGACTATTTGTCTTTTTCTTCTACCTTATTTTTGTGAGTTTGATAGAGCTGTTATATATTTCACTTCTTCCTCTTGTTAATTTTTATCTTTTTTGGTATGTTTTCATCCCATTCATCATTAGTGTCCTGTTTTCCCTGCTTTATTAGTCCATCACACACAACTCTCCTTTTATCTGTAGACAAAAATACCAACTATGTTCCTTCCCTGAAACACGCCCCACAACGCACTAATTCTTCCCTACTCACCTGTTGTATCCTAGCCCTCAAGAAAGGATCCTTTTACCTCCCTACCTGCGCAACCCCCAGCACAATATCCTGGTATTTTGCAACAAAGTTGAGCATTTATTATTTTCTGTAGCTCTATATGACCATCTAATGAAATGGCTCATTCCAATAGTGTATTTTTAAGTTCTATAATTTTCATTTGGTTCTTTTCTCTAATTTCTCTTTTTCTGTGGAGATTTCTTATTTGTTTGTTTAAGGTGTATATTTACTCTTATTCCTTTGAACACAGATTTTCATGTCTTTTCCTGCTAGTTCTAGTCATGACTCCTTCTTAGGGTCAGCCTCTGGGAATCTTTTTTTTTCTTATGTATGGCTCACATGTTTCTTTTTCTTTGTATTTCTAGTAATTTTGTGATTTTGGTATGTTTCTCTGAAGATTATTGGGTTTGTTTGAGATTTGGCTCCTCTCCAGTGGGCTGCAACTGATACAAAGGTTCTTTTAGCTTAAATGGGGACTGTTTGGAGTCTGCCCAGTAAATAGATGGCTATTTCAAGGGCTAGGAATCCTGACCAGTTTATACACAGAATTTGCCTTTTGCTCGATGCCACTCTTTCTGGGGTTCTCCCCCTTCACCTTTCCAGCTGCTATTTTCCCTTCAAACTCTGTAACTGGTTTATCAAGGCAGTAAGACTGCAGAGTTCTAGTTGCCCTTGGGAATGTAATAAACTTGGAAAGTGAATTTGATTTGCCTTGGTTTATAATACTGCATGTGAAAAAGCTATGAAATCTGTTAAACCCTAGAAAAGTTTCCTCGATTTTATGTGTGTTTCCTTGGTTTATTGTGTATGGCCTTTGCCTACAACATAAAGGGTTTTTTTTTGTTTTTTTTTCTGGGTAAGCTGCCTGGATAGCAAATATTCTATGATTGCTAGATCATATGATAAGTATATGATTAACATAGTAACAAAGTTTTATACCATCTTCCAAAATGGCTGTAGCATATTTTTCATTTCCTTGAATAATGAATGAGAGGTCCTATTTTCTCATATCTTCCCAGTGTTTTGGTATTACAGGATGTTTGGATTTTAACTGGAATCTTATGGTTGTTTTGATTTGCATTTCCCAATGATAATGATGTTGGGAACATTTTCATATGCTTATTGGCATCTATCATTTTTAATAAAATATCTGTTCAGAGCCTTTGCCCATTTTTTAAACTGGACCTTTTGGTTTTTACTAGACTCATTATCTTCTTATTATTGAATCCTAAGTGTTCTATATATATTTTGGACAGAAATCCCTTATCAGATAGGTATTTTGCATATATTTTCTCTCAGTCTGTGACTATCTTTTAATCATTTTAAGTGTGTCTTTGAAAGAGAGAAAGTTTTCAACTTCTATAAAATCCAGATTATGTATTTGTTCCTTTGTGGATTGTTGCATGAGGCAGATTTTCTCCTAGATTTCTTTTAAAAGGTGTGTATTGTTGGGTTGCCTGGGTGGCTCAGTGGGTTAAGCCGCTGCCTTCGGCTCAGGTCATGATCTCAGGGTCCTGGGATCGAGCCCCACATCTGGCTCTCTGCTCAGCGGGGAGCCTGCTTCCTCCTCTCTCTCTACCTGCCTCTCTGCCTGCTTGTGATCTCTCTCTGTCAAATAAATAAATAAAATCTTAAAAAAAAAAAAGTTGTGTATTGTTATGTTTTACATGGAGGTCTATGGTCCATTTCTATTTAATTTTTGTATAAGATGTGAGTTATGTACCGAGATCCTTTTCTTCTTTTGTTTGGCATATGGACATCCAATTATTCCAGCATTACGTGGTTATTTCTGGCCTCTCTGTTCTGTTCTGTTGACCTGTGCCGCTCTCTTTTTTACCAGCATCATAGTGTTATAATTCCTTTAAAAGTCTCAAAATCAGGAAATGTGAGTCTTCCAAGTATATTTTTCCTTTTCGGTGTTATCTTGGCTATTCCTTTTGTTTTTGTATACATTGTGTAGATTGTGTACATTTTAGAATTGGCTTATTAATATCTACTAAAGAGCTTGTTTGGATTTTGATTATGATTATATTGAATATATAAATCAAGTTAACAAGAATAGACATCTTTCAAATACTGAGTCTTATAATGTATGAACCAGGGTATAGATCTAATTATCCAGATCATCTTTTGGGGTTTTTTTTATTGCTACTTTGTAGTTTTCTGCATACAAATTCTGCACATTTTTTTAGTCACTACTTTTTTCTACTATTATAAATGGTACTTTTTTAAATTTCAAAATCCAGTTAGTCATTGGTGATGTATAAGAATACACAAAACTTTAACTTTTTTTCTTCTGACCTTGCTAAACTCACTTATTAGTTCCAGGGGATTTTGTGTGTGTGTGTAGATTTGGGGGATTTTCTATGATCATCTATGAATAAAGACAGTTTTATTTCTTGCTTTCCAGTCACTATGTCTTTTCTTTTTCTTGTACAAACTAGGATTTCCAGTATGGTATTGAATAGAAGCAGTAATTGAGGACATCTTTGCCTTGTTCTATATCTTAGGGAGAAAGCATTCAGTCTCTCATCATCAAATATAATGTTATTTGTAGGGTTTTCTTGAAGACCTTTTATTAGGTTAAGGAAGCTCTGTCTATTTCTAGTTTGTATGATTTTTTAAAATATTATGAATAGATGCTATGTTGAATGCCTGTTTTGCATTTACTGATAAATGAGCGGCACAGGTCAACAGAACAGAACAGAGAGGCCAGAAATAACCACGTAATGCTGGAATAATTGGATGTCCATATGCCAAACAATGATGTTTTTACTTATTTAGTATAGTACTATGGGGAGTTATAGTGATTAATCTTGAATGTCAAACCAGCCTTGTATTCCTAGGATGAACCATACTTGATTGTGAGGTGGTATCCTTTTTTATATATTACTGGATTTGATTTGCTAATATTTTGTTAGGGATTTCTGTGTCTGTGTTCATGAGAGATATTGGCCTAAAGTTTTCTTTCCTCTGGATATATGAAAAGTGTGTGTGTGTGTGTGTGTATGTGTGTGTGTATGTAGATAGATAGATATTTTCCATCAGCTTACAGTTATGCATCCAAAAATTTCAACCCAAAAACTCAGAATTCAGTCTAGCATTTTTCATGTTTAACTGCTTTCTCCAACAGTGAAAAACCAGGCTCTCATTATCCACAATATATTTACTTATCCAGTTAAGGAATACATATAAAGTAGTTTCATAATTGCTCACCCACACTTACTAACTAGAGCACAATATTTGTTTATAGTTCTTGTGGTCTTTAGTCTGTGGGCATATATTCAAAATACTGTGTTCAAAGTTATCCCTCATGCCCTTTCAGTGTGGTCATGTTATCCATTTAGAATATATTTAAGTTCATTTGTTTCTGTGTTCTGTTTTTTTATTATTTCCCACCCTTGTTAATATTTTCTTTAAGTATGTGAAACATTAACATAGTTCTAAAATTCAGAACATATTAAAAAGTAAATCAAAGAAATGCCCCTTTGTCATCACTTCTATTCCAGTGCCCTCATGCTTTCCACCCAATTTCCACCCATTAGCCTTAGAAAACAGTCTCATTAGTCTCTGGTCTATTATCCCTAAGTTTCTTTTCTCTCTCTCTTTTTTTTTTCATGAATAAGTGGACACATGTATATCTCCCTATCTCCCTTTCTTCACATAAATGGTATATTATAGATATATACTGATCTGCATTTTGCTTTTTCAATGAACAATATATCCAGGATATCACTCCCTATCAGTTGATAGAAATCACCCTTATTATTTATTTTACTACATAGTATTTGTGTGGATGTGGTGTAGCTTATTTAATCTCTCTCCTATATGTGGGTACTTAGATTGTTTCCCATATTTTACAATTACAAATGATCATGAAGTTATTACATTTTCGTGTTGTCGAGGTATATCTGTCAAAGTAAATTCTAGAATTTGGATTGATGGGCCAAATGTAAGTGCATGTGTAGTTTTGTTGATTCTGTAAATTCCTCTCCAAAACAATTGTATCTATGTGTATTCCCATTTATGTTGCTTCTAAGAAGATATTTTTATACTTTTCTCCAATATCTATAGTTGTTTTCATAGAAAGGTTGGTCTGAAAGAAGTATTTCATCATTATAGAAAACAAGAAATCCCTTGTGAATGACTCTTAAATATGGCATGACAGTCAGTGACCATTGGACATTTCAGGAAACTCCCCACATGGAAGACACAGTGATCAAAATGGCAAAAAAAAAAAAAAAAAAGAAAGAAAGAAAGAAAGAAAGAAAATAAAAAGAAAAAAAAAGGAAAGAAAACTCAGGTGAAAAAAGGCAATGAGGAACAGAAAATAATTTTTAATCCCTTAATTAATATTCTCAGGGGTATATATTGTTCCTAAAAGACATAAAACATCAGTGTGCATGTACATGAGTAATATAAAGACATATATGCGCAAATAAATACACACACACACACACGTATACTATTTCCTAACTCTGCCTCTGAGAAGGTTTAGAAGCAGTGAGCATACTAATAACCAGATCTTGATATCTAAGTACCATTCTCCACTAACCAGTCCGAAGCTCTTTGGCCTGCTTCTAGGACTTGAAGCAAGGAAAGTACAAGACAGTCCTAGAACATCTTGTACCAGAAAGTAAGGTAAGGGTCAAAGGATAATATGGAACATATGAAAATGACATAGGAGCCACCCTGAAGTGGCACCCACTGGTTTAATTGGGAAAATTGGAGCAAAAGTAAATAAATAAACACACACAGAGTAACAGATTGGAACCCATGGAATAAGAGAACATAAAAGGTCATGATGGTAAAAATTAAATGAATAAATATAAATAAGTAGAGAAGTGGGATTCCACCTAATAACTAGAGAAAAAGAATGATGAAATTCAAAAACTATTAACTGGCAACTACCATAGTGATAAGTACTTCACAAGAGAAACAACAACAGGTATAAACTAGTAAGCTAAGTATCGATGAGAAGCAGCTTATTTATACAGGATTAAAATATCTTCCCACAAAATACTTATTAATTACAAAAAAGAATATCTTCACAATAGAGAAATCAAGTATACACCAATTTCAACAACTGATCAGAGTTAACCTCATCAGTAATGTAACAAATCAACAGTCTGTAATTGATCAAATTTAAGCTCATCAGTAATGGGACAAATCAATAGACTACACTGAGAAGAACACAAGGCATTTTCCTTCACTGATATTCCTGCCACAATTTTATAACTTGAATTTAGTCATGGGGAATATCAGACAAACCTGAATTGAGGGATGTTCAACAAAATACCCCCCAAAAGTGTCAAAGCCAAAAAAGACTGAGAAACTGTTTCAGATTAAGAAAAACTAAAGAGACTTGATAACCGGATTAGTTTTCTATGGCTGCTATAACAAATTACCACAAAATGAGAGAGAATCAAATCCAAAGTAGGACTCCAAGTCCCTTGTTAATACCTCAGAAAGATCGACAACAGTGCCTCTGAAAAAAGACTTAACCAGACTAAATGCCATCTAAGGATCTTGAGGGTGTGCCCCCAAAGAACCTCTGCATTAAACCATAGGGTTTCTAAGAATCTTCAGTGTTTTCTCTCAGCAGCCCAAGTGGAAGCCAACTCAATGACACTTGTGACTGTAATATTTTTAATGGACTGAGTTTTGTAGATTGATTCCCAGGAAATCTATAATGTTTTTAAAAAGAATTGTATCAGCATGGAATGAAAGGGTAGGGGGGTAGTGCAAAAGGAAGAAGGATTTTAAGTGTGTGTCTCACAGATGCTCTCCATTAAATTGTAGGACTTCTAAGAATCTTGAGTCTGTTGTCTCTCAGCAGCTTCATTTGAAGCCCCATCATTGAGATTTCTGGGGGTGGATTTCTAAAAGTTGATTAAAAAAAAAAAAAACCCAAAAAGTTTTAAAGGAACTGTATCAACATGGACTGAAAGGAACAGAGGCAGTACAAAATGAAGAGACCCTTTTACTTTCAAGACTCTATGGGCAAGAAGCAGGCTGCCAAAATTCCTCGGCTGCCAACATGGCTCTGTTTATGGAGAAGGAAGTCCAACTCAGAAGGCAGAACCACGACCCAGAGCTATGGTGAATCATGCCACATGGTGGGCTGAGTCTAGTCAAGGCACATGTGCCTAGCTGGGCTTCAGAACTGTACAGACCAGTGAGTCCTGTGTGCTCCTTACTGTTCCTTGTTACGAATGAGAATTAGTTTCTCATGCAGCAGTTATTCTATACCTGTCCCACCATTGTATGTGGGGTGTTTAGTTCCCAGATCTCAGACTAATAGAAGCTGTACTTGAGGTGCTGAGTCAGGAGCAGCATTGGAGCCACCATCCCCAAGGAGCCTCCCCCATACCTGAGCCAAATTTAGAAAACAAGACTCTGGACCTCAAACCTGAGTCTCTTCTATAACAGATAAAACTTTTAGGGAATTTGGGGAGATGACATGCAATTTGCACATGGGGAAAAAGTAAATAAATTGAGGCCAGTGAGTTGACTGTGGCAGATTTAAAACAAGCCCACAAAATCTTTGACATCCTTCTGTCAAAAGATGAGATCTAATTCCCCTTCACTTGAACCGTAATGACCTTAGTAAGTCTTAATGAGTCACTAAGAACGCAGCATAAATGTTGCTGGAAGATCTATAAGGCTAGGGCATAAAAATATAGCCTTCCCTTGGTTCAGTCCCCCTCTTAGGACACACACTTTGGGTGTCCTGAGCTGGCTTGTAGAAATCCAGCTGCCTAGAAGTTGCCCTGCATAAAAACCACATGAAAACACTGGAGTACAAAGAGCGCCAGACGTTCCAGTCCCAGTTGTTTGTTCCCAATCCAGATACCTGACATGAAAGTGAGTGGACCTCTAGATGGGACCATTCCTCAGTTTTCCAACCACAAGCTGGCCCAATTGCAGACTCATGAAGAAAACAGATACATCGTTGCTGCTATTGTTTTCAGCCACTACATTTAAGGATGCAAGAAATAACCGGAAATGTTGACTACCAATCATCCAGTACATTTAAAGTTTTTGCTAGACTGTTTCATAAAAACAATTTTATTTCTTTCTCCATATTCGATTTCTTCATGTGTTTTCTGATTTGACTAACAGTCTCATTTTGAGTGAGATATTTGAGGTTTGTTCATTTTTCTCTACTTCCCCCCCCCTTTCTTAGACCCCTCTGCTAGTTTTACAGTTGTCTCCATCTAAGTTCCCTTCCATCTGACCCCTGGTCCACAATAGTTCTTATATAGTCTTATTGAGCTACTGTGACATGATGCTTAATTGGCAACATCACAGGTTCATCTCTTGAACATGATTTGGTTCCTGGTCCCAAAGATGGTTGTGTTTGCCCATCGCTCTAGCCTCCCCAGTTCCATAAACCCATAGCCCTACATGGTAGCAGCCTTTATGGAGGAGGAGTTATCTCCCCTCTAGCTCCTGACTTCAAGCAGGATCCTGACTTTTATCCCCCAATCTAAGTATTAAATTTTCAGATTCATCCCCAACTTACCTAGGATTCAAATGGCTTACAGACACTGCTAATCTCTGAATCCAAGACCCAGACAACATGTGGTTTCAGCGCCACTCACCGCTTTGCGTTTCTTTACTGTGTATGGTTTTCTAGAGACCTTTATTTTGTCTTTGAGTCAGACCATGTCTATTCTCCTATAGCGTTATCCATCATCATTATGTGTTTGTGGCAGACAGAGTGCATCAAACAATGACATCATTGCCCCAGAGGGACTGGTGGTTCCCTTCCTGTTCCTTCAAGGAGAGCTGGGTCTGGAATTGGATCATTTGCCATTGAGTGGTTCAAGTCAGGAACTTGTTCATCACATGAAGACCCTAGTTGTTAAAGAAATTAAACAAAGGCCTTACTTGGCTCATCTAGTTAATACTTAAGAACTACATAAATAATTAACACAGCCCAGTGTATCTGCGGGACAAATATTTCTGGTTACTCTCTCTACTGTGCCATAAGTTATTGGAAATAACAAGCTGTGACCTTGATAACCTACCATTATTGACATTGGGGAGCCCATTTCAACTGCAGCATCTTGTATTAGAATTTCTGGCTTAGAATGAACAGCCAGGAAGGCACTTTCTGAAGATGCCAGCAGTTCCCTCACTAGCTTGACACATTCTCTAGCCTTGTTCCAATGTGCAAGGATTCAGAAAATACAAGAGCCATGTAACCTATCTGAGGAAAACACTTGAAAAGGCCCTCTAACTCTAAATTCAAACATTCAAGCATGAGATGAGGAGCAGAGAAAAACATGGTGAGCAATAGGTCCTATTATGGATGATGAGAATGTCACTCAGAGGTCATAATATAACTTAGGTTAGTATTCTTGAAAAGGAAGAATAATTTTAGCCTGTGCCTAGATATTTTAAACTGTTTCAGCATGGCCAGAAGTCAGTCAGGGAGAGAAGGCACTGGAAAGGCATCTATAGGTTTTGTTGGTGGGAGGAGGTTAAGAAAGTATCTTAGGGTAACATGTATTATTTTGCTCTATTGTTATAATGAGAAAACATTTTGATTATGATTTCAAGATCAGGGTGGCAACTGTTAGGAGCACTGGAAAGGAAAATAGCTTTTGAAATTAGTGGAGGGAGAAACTTGACAAAGTAAATAAGAGTAAGGAAGGGAAAAAAGAAAAGGGAGATAAATAGCTGATATTAAAATAAGTTAGAAATATTACATTATCCAGTTATGATATTAAATGTGAATTGTATGAATTACTAAACAAAAGACTTCTTAAAAAAGAATATATTTTCTATTAAAACCTAAGAGAAACAGCTAAAGTTTCTTGTCATAGAACGGTGGTGAAATGTTTGATTCTGAGTGTTGGGAAAGGACTGGCTAAATGGAACTAGTTAATGGAAATGAAACAAATTAATAAGTGAAAAAGAAGGAAATTAATCTTAAGTTCATAAAACCTATAAAAATGAGGAATACATACACTGTCACAAGGGAACTTTTAAAACATATATGTTGTTTACAAGAAACACACTTAAAGGGAGCCTGGGTGGTGCAGTTGTTAAACGTCTGCCTTCAGGTCAGGTCATGAGTCCAGGTTCCTGGAATTGAGCCCCACGCTGCAGGCTCTGCAGGAGCCTGCTTCTCCCTTGCCCACTCCCCCTGCTTGTGTTCCCTCTCTCTCTCTCTCTCTGTCAAATAAATAAATAAATAAATAAATAAAATCTGAAGAAAGAAACAAACACACTTAAAACCAAGGGATAAAGCAGGATTAGAAATAAATGGATTTTCCTTTTTTTTTTTTTAAGACTGATTTATTTTACAGAGAGAGAGAGAGGGAGAGAACAGGGAGTCGGGGAGAAGCAGAGGGAGTTGAGAAAGAATCTCAGGCAGATTCCCTGCTGAGTGTGGAGCTTAACATGGGCTCAATCCCATGATCCGGAGACCATGACCTGAGCTGAAATCAAGAGTCTGATGCTTAACTAACTGTGCCATCCAGGCACCCCAGGACTTTCCTTTATTAATATCCAGGAGGATACAGGAAACTAAGAAGGACCTAGGATGATGATGTAGCAAGAAGTGTCTCTCGACAAGATAGAAACACAGTAAGAAAGAAACGACAAATTTTGAGTCTGTAATTTTACTCATTTTTCAAAGGCAGGGGGGTGCCAATGGAAGTTGTGCTCAAAAGTGTTTCATCATGTGACTGCTTGTAAATTTATTGTAATTTCCCACATTTAATCCTCTACCTGAGTATTCTTTATTTGGTGTTTCACAGTAGCTGTTTTTTTTTTTTAACTCTGTACCTGTTTTTAGACATTAATAGTAGGAAAATAAAAATTAAGTCAATGTATTTTTTATTCATGGGTTCCATAATAATAATAATGATATAAATATTCTTCCTGGTGTCTGGAGTGAAAATTAGCAATTGAGTGGTGTAGTTATTTATATATGTTGGAACAACCAGCCCACTGCTTAATAACTAAATTGGTTAGAAAGATATTCAGGATGGACAGATAAAAAGACAAGCGGGTAGGTATAGAAATAGATAGATGATGAATGATAAAGCGGATCTGATCCTCCCAGTAATGTACATTCAAAGTCAGACAACAACAAAGTAGGTGGATTAGTAGGCCCACCAGTAGGGGAAATGATGCCCCATATATCTGGTGTTCTTTATGGTTTATAAACACTCCCACAACATTATCTTCCTTAATGCTCACAAAAGTAGGGCATGTTTTATCATCCTCATTTTACAGATTAGAGCTGTAACTCTTAGGAAAAAGAAAAAATGGGATGAGAACTAGATATTAAGTACAAGCAAAAAAGTCATCACAAGTGGCATCATTTTTATCAGAACACATAGATTTAAGATTAAAATCTTCAAAAAGGAAAAACAAGGACATACAGTAATAATACATAATTTTAAGAACAAGATATAGTACTTATAAAGGTGTTGCTCCAAAAAAATGGCGGCTAAATATATAAATGGCAATTAGAAATGCAAGAGCTTCATTCTAAAAATTATATTAACATGAGAGTAATAGGGTGCCTGGGTGTCTCAGTCGGTTAAGGGGCTACCTTCGGCTCAGGTCATGATCTCAGGGGCCTGGGATTGAGTCCTGCATTGGGTGGGGGGGGGGGGGGGTCCCTGCTCAGCGGGGAGTCTGTTTCTCCCTCTCCCTCTGCTTGCTACTCCCCCTGCTTGTACTCTCTCTCTGTTTAATAAATAAATAAAAATCTTTTTAAATAATGAGAGTAATAATTCTCTCAGAATAGAAGACAAAAATAAGAAAGGTCAGCAAATAATATAATCGACCTTGATGTGTATATTAAATGAAACTTTATCATTTGAAAAAGGAACACATACACACATGTATGTATGTCCATGTATCACAAAATCTTTCATGCATTTTTTCAAAAAGAAAAAAATAAACACATTTTTTAAAGTATTAATGTTAAGATCACAGACTCTTAATAAAGTTAGAAATAAATAATAAAATTATGACTTTATAAAACATATAACTACTTGAAAAATAAGAAATATCATCCTAAATATTCTTTCAACTAATGAAGAAATCCAAACTGAATTTGCAACCTACCTAAAAAAGGTCCAGAAAAGGAGAATATGTCATATCAAAACCTCTGAGTCAAGGTTTAGGTTGTACTGGAAAAATACTTGTCACTTGGCATTACCTTGATTTCTTTTGTCAATGTCTTATAGTTTCCAACAAACAAATCTTGTACATGTTTTTTTAAGATTTACATGTAAATATTGCTTTTTTTTTAGTGACTGTAAATGGGATTGTATTTTTTTTTAAAGATTTTATTTATTTATTTGACAGAGATCACAAGTAGGCAGAGAGGCAGGCAGAGAGAGAGAGGAGGAAGCAGGCTCCCCGCCGAGCAGAGAGCCCGATGCAGGCCCAGGGCTCGATCCCAGAACCCTGGGATCATGACCTGAGCCGAAGGCAGAGGCTTTAACCCACTGAGCCACCCAGGCGCCCCTGGGATTGTATTTTTAATTTTGGTGCGCATGTGTTCATTGCTAGTATATAGGAATACAATTGATTTTTGTATGTTTATCTTGTATCTTATAAACTTGCTGAACTCACTAATTCTAGGAGGTTTTTAGAGTTTTTGAGATTTTTCTGCATAGATAATAAACATGATATCAGCAAATAGGAACAATTTTATTTCTTCCTTTCTAATCTCTATGACTTTTCTTTTCTTGCCTTATTATACTGGCTAGAACTTTCAGCATTTTTTGAGTAAGAGTGGAAGAACAGACCTCCTTGCCTTGTTCTCAGTCTTAAGAGAAATACATTCAGCCTTTCACCATTAAGTATACTGTTAAGTGTAGATTTTTGTAAATGCACTTTATTAAGTTGAGGAAGTTACCCTCTATTCCTAATTTGTAAGGAGTTTTATTATGAATAAATCTTGAATATTTCCATTTTTTTTCTGCATCAATTAATGTGCTGATTTGACTTCTTATTCAGCCTGTTGATATGATGGATGACATTGCTCGACTTTCAAATATTGAACTAGCCTTGCATTCCTTGAATAAACATCACTTGGTCATGGTGTACAATTATTTTATATGTTGCTGAATTCTATTTGTTAATATTTTGTTAAGGATTTTTGTATCAATGTCCATGAGGAATATTGGTCTATAGTTTGCTTTTCTTGTACTGTCTTTGGTTTTGGTATCAATGTAATACTGATTTCATAAATGAATTGGAAATTGTTCCCTCCTCTTGTATTTTCTGGTATAGATTATGCAGATTTTGGTGCTAATTCTTCATTAAACCTTTAGGAGAATTCTCCAAAGAAGCCATCTGTGACTCAAGATTTCTTTTGGGAAAGTCCTTAAATTAATAGTTCAATTTCCTTAATACTTATAGAGCAATTCAAATTATGCATTTCATATTGGGTGAAATTATGGTAATTTGTTTTTTGAGGAATTGGTCTATTCATTTAATTTGCCAAATTTATACATACATGATTGTTTGTAGTATATCTTATTATGTTTTTTATGTTTGTAGGATCTGTAGTAATATTCCTTGTTTCAATCTTGGTATTGATAAGTTGTATCTTCTTTTTTATATGTCAGTCTTTCTTGTAGTTTGTCAATCTTTTTGATCTCAGAGAGCTTGATTTTGTTCTCTTGATTTTCTTTTCTTTTTTTTTTTTAAGATTTTTTTTTTTAAATTTATTTGACAGAGAGATCACAAGCAGGCAGAGAGGCAGGCAGAGAGAGAGGAGGAAGCAGGCTCCCCGAGAGAGCAGAGAACCCGATGTGGGGCTCAATCCCAGGACTCCGAGATCATGACCTGAGCCGAAGGCAGCGGCTTAACCCACTGAGCCACCCAGGCGCCCCTGTTCTGTTGATTTTCTATATTACTTTTTTGCTTATAATTTCATTGTTTTCTATCTCTTTTTATTTCTTTCTTAAGCTTCTTTTGGGTTTATTTTGCTCTTCTTTTTCTAAGTTCTTGAGGGGAATATGTAGACCATTGATCTGAGGTTTTTCTTATTTTATAATGTGAGCATTTAGTGTTACAAATTCCTTCTTAGCACTATGTTACCTGTATCTCACAAATTTTGAATATGCTGTATGCATATCAATTCAATGTTGTTTTTTTAATTTCCTTTGAGACTTTTGCCTTTGAAACAGGGATTATTTTCAAGTGTGTAATTTGGTTGCCAAGTGCTTGGAGGTTTTACTGTTATCTTTTTGTTATTCTTTTCTAGCTTAATTATATTATGATCAGAGAACATACTCTGTTTGGTTTCAATTTTTTTTACATTTGTTGAAGTTTGTTTTCTGGATTTGGTCTCCTTGATATATTCCACAGACACTTGAAGAGAATGTGTATGGTGTTGTTGTTAAGTGGAATATTCTATCAATGTCAATTTGAAATAATTGGAGCACAAAAAAATATGTTGAACTGTACCATCAGTATGTAATCAGCAAAATCCAGACCAGGGAAAGTCTACAGATAAAATGGGTCACAGGCTTCAACAGATAATTTGTAAAGAAAAAAAAAAAAAAAACGGGATAGAGAGGAAATCTGCAGATTAAAGACTTTAAAATACACAGCACGGTAAAAATAAGGTGTGATATTAACCATAGTGTCTAGGGATGGACACTGGGTTATAAAAACCATTAAACACACACACACATAAACACACACACACACACACAGAAGTGATTACTATAAAAGTCAGGGTAGTGGTTACTTTTGGATAGAGAGGGTTATGATGGGGCATACAGAGGGGTTACTGGGATGGCTGGCAGCATTTTTTTTTATTAGCTTGTGGTTTTACTTTTTGACTTGGGTGGTAGTTGCAAGCAGTGGTGTGTTGGTATTTAACAACTGGATCTCCAGGGGGAAAAGAAAGCCTGGACTTGTAGCATTTCCTGATTTCCATCATGTAAACACTACCACCATGGCCAATTTTCAAGCTACCAACATGATGTCATTGTCTGTGGAACTGGGGAGAAATTGCACAAACAGCTCTGAGGGGACTGTGCGAGCCAGCTCCGACACAGTACTGGGAGGCTGTGTTCCTTGTAATAACTTGGTGAGCTGTACATTTATTTCTTGAATATTTTAAAGCTAAAAGTATAAAAATAAATGTAAAACAATAGCTCTGGATAAATAGCTATTTCTAGGATGGAACAGGAAATATGTAAAACGACCCTTGAACATCTTTGAGTGTCAGAAAGTAAGGAAGTGCTCAAAATAGAAATAAAGAACCCATAATGATAGGGGTATGTCAAAGAGACACAGTAATTAATTGAAAGGGTTCCCAATGGTCAAAGCTGGAATGATTTGAGCAATAAGATAAAGTAATATTGGATTATAACCCAATGTATAAAGTAAATATCCATGACTGCATACTGATGTAAATAAATGATTGGAAATGGAGGAGAATAGACACATCTGTTGTGCAGAAGAATCCAAATAACTTTTGTATATATGCAACCATATAACTTCCTGCCTCTTAAGTAAGGGTTGCACATAGTGACTTCTTTCCAATGAGTACAGTTTGGAAAGGGGGGTGGTTAAAAGCAGTGACTTCACAGTAAAGAAACATGACAAACACTACTGCATCCAGGTGATCAAGGTCAACATCAATAGAGATAAGTCATATTAATATTTTATACCCTTGATATATGATGAAAATGGCATTTTACTTCTGTAGTCTTCCTTCCAAAAACCCATAACCCTAGTCTAATCATGGGGAAAACATCAGACAAATCCCAAATGGAGGACATTCTACAAAATATTTGATCAAGGGGCGCCTGGGTGGCTCAGTGGGTTAAGCCTCTGCCTTCGGCTCAGGTCATGATCTCGGGGTCCTGGGATCAAGCCCCGCATCGGGCTCTCTGCTCAGCAGGGAGCCTGCTTCCTCCTCTCTCTCTGCCTGCTTGTGATCTCTCTCTGTCAAATAAATAAATAAAATCTTTAAAAAAAAAAAATATTTGATCAAGACTCCTTAAAACTGTCAAGGTCATCAAAGACAAGGAAAGTCTAAGAAAATCCCATAAGCAAGAGGACTTGCTACATAGACATGACAACTAAATGTGATGTAGTCTAGATGGGATTTTGGAACAGAAAACATACATCAGGTAAAATGATAACGATGATGATGATGATGATGATGATAATAATAATAATAATGTCATCTGAATAAAGTATGGACTATTGGTAATAATGTATCCATACTGGCCATTAAATGTACCATCCCAGAGTCAACTGTTAGTAACCGTGGAAACTAAGTGTGGGTTATACGGGAACTCTGTAGTATCTTACAATTTTTCTGTATATGTAAAACTGTTCTAAAGTTACAAGTCTAAAATTAAATAAAATTTTAAACTCTGTTTACTCCACATCCTTTTCTTATAAAAGCCACACATTCGGGGCGCCTGGGTGGCTCAGCGGGTTAAAGCCTCTGCCTTCGGCTCAGGTCATGATCCCAGGGTCCTGGGATCGAGCCCCACATCAGGCTCTCTGCTCAGCAGGGAGCCTGCTTCCCTTCCTCTCTCTGCCTGCCTCTCTGCCTACCTGTTGTCTGTCAAATAAATAAATAAAATCTTTAAAAAAAAAAAAAAAGCCACACATTCAGGCTAACTCATCTCACCTAAATTTTGTGACCCCGAACCTCAATTGGGTTCTTGGTGTTGCCTGGCAGTCTTACTATCTCACCCTGAACAAATCTGACTGCCTTTCTCTAAGTCACATTTCCTGGATCCTCACATCTCCTCCATAGTGCTCCCCAGCCCAGTCCTAGCTGGTAGTCTTGCTTCATATTTGACCAAGAAAATAGAAGCAAACAAAAGAGAATTTCCACATTTTGACCACGGAATCTAACCATCTGCACTTTGCCCTCCCTCCTGTTAAAATAGATGACCTGTCCACACACCTAAGACCAGTTATTCCATTTCTGCACTGGATCCCCTTCCCCCCTCCACCCCCCACTAAAGCAAAGTCATGACTTTCCCCCTTTGTGTAAGATCATTACCATCAGCAGTGTGGCATGCAAACGTGTTGCCACATCTTTTCCGATATTCCCCTTCAGCTTACCTCCCATTTTTCTATTCTTTACACCAAAATGCCCTAAAGGAGTTATCTATATTCACTATCACTATTGTTTTAAAATATATTATATTCGAAGAAAATGTGAGGTATGGTAGGGCCAACAGATCAGGAAATGAGTACCATTGAAAAGTTAGTTTGTTACTCATTGTTCCTAAAGGCAGAGGAATGCCACACCATTGGCAAATGGAGAAGGAGCCACCATGGACAAAAGCTTTATAGTGGCTTCCACAGGAAGGCACAGGCAAGGCAGGGAAAGCAGGCTTAGGATTGACTACTTTGAATCATTCCAGTGGCCTCTGGGGCACAGGGTATCCCTGGTTGTCAGGTACTTGGCCTGGGTGATCAGAGCAGGGTACAGTGGTCCAGGATGTGAAAGCTAGGGTAGGGGTTCTGGACTGGTTGGTCTGTATTTGAAAAGTGTGCTCAGGAGCGGGTTGTTTAGTATCTCTGGGAACTAGTAACCCTGAGAAGGGCAGACCATCCAAGATCAGTAAGGTCCCAGATTTCAAAGTATCAGCATAAAGAAAACACACTCAACCAGGCTTGCTTCCTACTACTATTGGCTTCCTCATTCTGGTAATGATACCTTAATCCCCTTGGATGTCTTTCCACCTCACTGGCCACTCCTCACTCTCCTCTGGCAGATTCTCCTCCTCAGCCCAACCTCTGAAGGTTGAAATAACCTCACGGCTTAATGCTCTTCTCATTTTCGTCTTCACCAGCAGCTCATGAGGTATACTGACATGGACCCCTGTGGCCTCTGAGAGTCCCCCTCAGGAATTCCATGAAAGAAGAATTGAATTTGCATGTCTCCCTCCATTGGTGTTTGTGTTTATGATGCAAAAGTAAAGATGGGCAAAAGTGCTGGTACCTTAGCATGAGTCAAGGCACCAAACCACCTAGTAGGTATTTTTTCCTTCATTGCCTAATATTCACACTAGAATTAAAAAAAAAAAAAAAGATAGTTTCACTTATGAATATCTCCAACACAGTACTAAAAAGTTTCATTTTATGAACTCTTAAACCTTTAATACATATTATGTTACTTCTCTGTGTGGTTAAATAGGATGCATGCTTAAGGCTGTACACCAACATATAACTGTCCTGGAGAAAAGCACATGTACAGTTGTTAAAGTTGTATGCTGAACCAGCCTCTTTTTTCATGGAACCCCATTTTGCTGGAAAAAGATGTGATACATAGATATAGTTATAGGTATAGACAATTAAGCCATTAAAGGGAAGTAATCCTGGGGTGCCTGGGTGGTTCAGTCAGTTAAGCATCTGTCTTCGGCTCAGGTCATGATCCCAGAGTCCCAGGATCCCTGCATCGTGCTCCCTGCTCAGCAGGGAGTTTGCTTCTCCCTCTGCCTTTCACCCCATTCATGCTCTCTCGCTCTCTCTCGCTTGCTAGCTCGCTCTCTCTCTCTCGAATAAATATCTCTAAAAAAAAATAAAGAGAAGTAATCTAAATAAATAAATGGATGGATGGATGGAAATAATCCTGCCTGCCATCTTAGAGAGCATTAGATGGACCCTGAGGGCATTATGCTAAGTGAAATAAGTCAGACAGAGAAAGACAAATGCTGTATGATCTCACTAATTAGTGGAATCCAAAGGCAAAAACAAAACAAAACAAAACAAAAAGTCATAGAAAATGAGACCAGATTTGTGGTTACCAGAGGCAGGAGGTAGAGGATGGGGAAAGGAGAACTGGAGGAAGGTAGTCAGCTACAAACTTCCAGTTATAAGATAAAAAATAAGCATGAGGGGTGTAATGTACAACATGCTGACTATAGTTACCACTGCTATATGGTATGTGGGTCATTCAAATAAATCTTGGAAAATGAAAAATACTTTTTTTCCTTTTTTTTGTATCTATATGAGATGATGGATGTTAACTAAACTATTTTGGTAATCACAATATATGTAAGTTGAATCATTACATTGTACTCCTTACACTTACATAGTGCTGTATGCCAACTGTATCTCAATAAAATGGCAGGGGGAGTACATACTGGAAAAAGAAAAGAGTTTAAGTAAGTTATAACATATCAATATAATGGGTAATATATTGATAAAAAACAATCAGTAGCTATCTGTCCACTGACATGGAAATTTCTCCAAGTTATAATGTAAGTAAAAAATAACATTCAGAACAAAATGCATAGTATGCCACCTTTGGTGTAAAAAATAGAGAAAATAATAAGAAGAAAAATTACACTAATAAGGTTCTGTATCAGTGTGGACTTAGATATATATCAACTCTGAAAAGATATTTAGACTCTAGTAACAGTGGTTTCCATGGCAGACAGGAAGAAATGGACAGACACAAGCAGGAAGGGAGGCAGACTTTTCACTGTGTATCATTTGATACTTACCTATTGGGAAATTAAATTTTAAAAAACTCTTATATTATAGGGGGAGGCAATTATAGTAGATAGATTCTGAGCCCAAAGAATTTGAGAACCTCTGATCTCACTTACACAAATCCCCTGTGAACCCGGACATGGTTCCAGAACCAGAGTCTGTCATAATCTCCCATAGCAAAAGTGAAAGAATTCTATTCCCATGAGGATGAGAAAACTCTTACCCCTCAGGACGATGTTTTTAAAAAAAACCACAGTGGAATAGGTACACATCTATATCAATACCAACAACAAAATAGTAAATAAAATATCAACTAGGTGGTTATGAGGGACCACTATTATAACAAGCTTTGCAACCCCTAAACCCTGCAATGAGCATAGACATAACATTTCAGCTCTTCCTTTTGAATCTGCATCTTCCCTTCTCCTCCTGTCCTCCCAGGAAATTTTCTTTTTCTTGCCCATCTGCTACAAAGTAGTCAAGAAATCCCTGGTCCTGGGGAGCCTGGGTGGCTCAGTCAGTTAAATACTCTGACTCTTGATTTTGGCTCAGGTCATGATCTCAAGGTCCTGGAATCTAGTCCTGTTGGGCTCTGTGCTAAGTGGGGAGTCTGGATGGGCTTCTCTCTCTCCCTCTCTCTCTGCCTTTGCCCCTTCTGCTCTCTCTCTCTCTCTCTCAAATAAATAAATCTTTAAAAAAAAAAAAAAAGAGTGAAAGAAACCCAACTGTGAGTCCAACTGTGTCCAAACTGCGAACGGCCATCTGGCCTTCTGGCTGGTGGGGCCTCCCCGACCTCCTCACCCAAGTCAAATCAGCCACCCAGGCATTCCCAGGGCATAGCTTGCACTTTATTCTTGACCCTCTATGTGTCCCATCTGCTGGTGGGCTTAGTGGATGGGAAGCCTGCCTCTGTGATCAAGGTCCACATCTCTCCTTCAGCCCCACTCTTTTCCAGCTGGACCTAAAACAACAAAGTTCTAAAATCATCCTAAATCTCTATGAGTGCCTCATGGGCCCAGTAGCCCTGGACAAGGGCCAGTGCGGGTGGGGTGATGTCCTCTAATTCAAAGCTTGGGGTTACTAGAATGCCCTCCCAGTTGGGTCCCTTCCTCCAGGCTTGCTTGTGTCCATTTTCCACTAACTACCAAAAGAAACTTGATAAAAATGCAAATCTCATCATATCCTGGAGGCCACAGTATAGAGCAGAGGTGGCCCTTGGAAGGATCTGCTGCTGCATAGCCTTCATGTGATGACTCTGAGTGAATTTCTGAGCAGTTTAAAAATTGGGGAGTGAGCCTTCTTAAACCTCTTATAATTGTTATTATATCATAAATTCCCTGTAATGAATAGAATGAAAGGACCATGGCAGCACTTTTCAAGTCAGTCCGTGGAGTAGCACTAACACCCAGGCATTCTTTAGATGTCTGACAGAATAGGTGTTTGTCTACGGACAGCTATATACCTAGGGACAACTGTATACCTACTCCACCCACTTCCAGGGATCAAGCCAAACCAACAATTCTAAATGATGAATAACCCCAATTCCTTTTTCTATTAACTGCTGGAATTTGGCAGGTGCCCCAGAAATATCTTGAGATGTTCACTCAAAATTTTAAACCACAGAGGACACATGAAGGCAGCTCCCATTCTGCCTTCCCTAGTCCTGCCTATACGTTAGTATCTACTTATCAAGTCCAGTTCTGAGAACTAATGGATATGGACAATAGATTAATTCTGTTGTTAGTGCAAGAGTATACACACAGTTTTCATTTTCCTGATTTCTTCCCCATCACTACAGTACAAGGTGAAGAAGATGGATAAAAGTTTCTAAATTTTACCTGTCTTATCATTAATGGTGTACCCTTTAATAAGATTCCATGAGTCTTGAACTGAATATGCTTTCCTAGACCCTTTCAAAAGTTGTTTGAAATTCAATTCAAATGACTGTTGAGCAACATTGAGAAAACATGCATTCTATTTTCACAAGGGAGAAGACAATGCTCCTGGCTTAAGAATTTCATTTACAGTCTCCAGCTACTCCTCAGAAACAGAAGATTTTCTAAAATTGAAGCTCTTGGATTTGGACTTCTGCTCAGCCCCTAACATCCCATAGGTATTTGCTTTCAGAACAGGAAGAGTCTGGGTTGCCAGATATTTGGCACCTGCCTGCTGGCCGCATTATTGAACTACCACTATAAAAAAGTTGAGAATTGTTCCAATTGGTGCCAGCACTGTTCAAATGCCCCCCCCCCCCAGCTGGATGAGCAATTGTGGTATTATCTCCTCACTGATCCCTGTTATCCCTTTGGGAAATTCCAATCTAATCACATAATCCAGCAGTTAAGCCCCTGAGACCCAACATTCCCAATCTTTATAATGAGAGGTGCTGAGATGCTTCTTATAAAATGAATGTTCTCTTAAGAACGCCATCTATAACCACTGAGTTTCAAACTTCCTGTTTCCCAGTCACCTCCAGCAAGAGCCCTAGCAGCCACCATGAAGGGATACCAGCCTAAGCAACCCAGCTAAGCCTACTATGTCAACTCCATGAGAAAACTTGGCTCTTGCACACCTGGCCCATTCTCCCACCTGTTCCTTGTGGGCCTGACCTTACAGGTTGAAGTGGAGCCCCATGAAAATTCTGTGTAATCAGCTCTTGCTGGGGCAAGGCACCATGGAGGAGTCTCCCCCACTCTATTTCCCAAAGGCCCATAGATCTGCTGTCACATTACGGTGGGGGAATTCACTACTAATGCAAATGCTGTTTTCCATAACTAGAGATAGATACAGAGTAGACACAGAGACAGAGGAACACCAATTTTCTCTATAGGGACTGTTAGAATTTGGAGTATCCTAACCAAGACTTCATATCCCAGAGTTAGAGAACTAACATGTCAAAATTAGGATGAAAAAAAATATATATATATATATATCAAAAGGTCTAAGAGATCTAAGAAATCATTGGTGAAATGGTCTTCAAGACATTGCCTAGTTGTAGATTCTAGGGATCCCATGTTGCTTTGAATGAATGAACAGAATTCAGATAACACGGAAGCCAAGAAGTAGTGCTAAAGAATCCTTCCACTTCCAGAGGACTTGGTGGAATGATGTGACAACCAGGGTGAAAAACATGCATCTTCTGAGGAGGAAATCTGCTAGGCAAGATGTCAAGGGGACACTGTGAGGGAGTGCTCATAGCCTTCTTCAGGACTCAAGACTTTTTTCAGGTTTTGGAGTGCTCCCAAGAGAGCCCTACATTGTCACCCTTCTTTCAGAATGGCCTCAGTGAAAGAGCACCACCTTGGCTACAGTCAGACACCATTTCCCCAGGGACAGTCTGCATTCAATAACTGATCAGAGTTGGTGTACAAATGCCCCACCCCCTGCTCTCATTTGGAACACTTCTGAATGGCCATCCCAGTTCTGGAGCAACCACGCAACGGCCTCAGAGCCCATACTATATATCTCTGCACAACCCTGCTTCCATTGGTCCCCAGACCACTCTGCAATGAACACTGTGCACAACAATCTCCACATCACACTGTTTTTTTTTTTCCCCAGGGAAGCCAATCTGCTACAGTTGAGTCAGTAGCGGTCAAGTGGTCAGGGGCACTGACCCACCCCTATTTGTTGATAGTTAGGGCTCTTGGCATGAGATAGAGACAGGTGGGTTCTGGCACAAAGTAGCAGAGCAAGTGTTACAACTTGAGCTGTGATGAAGTGGGATGGGATGGTGCTGTGTACCTGCTAGTCATCCTGTCAAAATATAGGGTGAACAGTAGCTGTAAAAATAGCAGGATCATGAAGGGGCACATGCACCCGAATGTTTATAGCAGCAATGTCCACAATAGCCAAACTATGGAAAAAACCTAGGTGTCCATCAACAGATGAATGGATAAAGAAGAGGTGGTATATATATACAATAGAATACCATGCAGCTATCAAAAGAAATGAAATCTTGCCATTTGCGACGACGTGGATGGACCTAGAGGGTATTATGCTTAGCGAAATAGTCAATCAGAGAAAGACAACTATCATATGATCTCCCTGATATGAGGAAGTGGAGATGCAATGTGGGGGGTTTGGGGGGTAGGAAAAGAATAAATAAACCAAGATGGGATCGAGAGGGAGACAAACCATAAGAGACTCTTAATCTCACAAAACAAACTGAGGGTTGCTGGGGGAAGGGGGGTTGGGAGAGGGTGGTGGGGTTATGGACATTGGGGGATGTGTGTGCTGTGGTGAGTGCTGTGAAGTGTGTAAACCTGGCGATTCAAAGACCTGTACCCTTGGGGCTAAAAATACATTATATGTTTATTTTAAAAATTTTTAAAAATGAAAAAAAAAATAAAAATCTCAAAAAAAGTAGCAGGATCAGGCCGCAATTGCTACATGCAGTGGGCTCTGTGTCAAAAGCTGAAGAAATTCTGAGTGATCAATCAGCATATGAATTAACTGTGGAGGGCAGAGGGCTTCCTTGGTGGCATAAAAAAGACACTTACCTCCTAGAGCCAGAAGGATATCGAATATAGCTATTTGAAAAAAATATTTTTTTCCATGCTATGGCTTGCTTTTTTATTTTCTAAATGGTATCATTTGAATTGATTCATAATTTCCACATCCCATCTAAAAAAATCTTTGCCTAGCCCAAGATTATGATTTTTTTCCTGTTGTTTTCTGTTATACTGACTTACAATCTTCTCTTTACTATTTCTTTCGTTTTCTAGTTTACAATGGAAGTAAATCAGTAATTTTAAACTTTCCTTTTTTCTAATGTAAACATTTTAAAACAGTAACATTTCCTCTAAACACTGCCTTAGCTGCATATCAAAAAAGGGGATATGCTGAGTTTTCATTTTCATTCAATTAAAATTAATTTATAATTTCTGTGGGATTTCTTTGGGGGCCCATAGATATTTAGAAGTATATTGTTTAATTTCCATATATTTAGGGATTTTCCAAATCTTTCTTTTATAGATTTTTAATTTAACTTCACTGTGATGTGAGAATGCATTCTATTTGCTATTAATCCTTTCAGATTTACTGAGACACATTTCATGACTTGGTGAATATTTTTCCATGCATACTTGAAAATCATGTGTATTTTGGCAGTTTGGGGTCAACTCAGTTGAGAATTGTGATGGTTAATTTTATGTGTTAACTTGGCTGGACCACCATGTCCAGATGTTTGGCCAATCATTATTCTGGATGTTTTTGTGGAGTTTCCTGAATGAGGTTAATATTTAAATTGATGGACTTTAATCAATCAGATTACTCTCCATAATGTGGGCAGACCTCATCCAATCGAAGTTCTAATAGAACAAGGACTGACCTCCTCTGGATTCTTCCAAAGGAAGCAGAAAGGATTCTTCCAACACATTCCCTTTGGATTAGAACTGCAAATCTTACCTGAGTCTTCAATCAGCCAACCTACTCTGCAGATTCTGAACTTGCCAAAGCCTCTATCATTGCATGACAGATTTCCTTAAATCTCTAGATAGATAGATAGATGATAGATAGACAGACAGACAGACATCTTATCCATTCTGATTCTCTGGAGAACTGTTGTTCAGTTCTTCTGTATTCCTGATAATTTTTTTAATCTACTTGTTTTATTAATCATTGAGAAAAGAGTATTGATCTCTTCAACTACATTTATGGATAGTCTACTTCTTTTAGTTGTCTTTTTTGCTTTGTTAATTTTGAAGTTCCATCATACTCATTTAGAATTATTGTGTTCTCTTGATTCCTTTACCATTAATGAAGTATACTTTGCAATTCCTGTTAATAATTCTTTAATCTAAAGTCTACTTTTTCCTATTATTAATATAGCCATTCTGGTATTCTTTTCGTTAGTCCTTACACAGTATTTCATTTTCCATCTTTTTACTCTTATATGTATCTTGATAGTTAAAATAGGTTTCTTATAGATAACATATAGTTTGTTCTTACTACTTTATCCAGTCTGACAATCTGTGCCTTTTAATTGGAACAATTGCTTTTAATGAAACCACTGATAGAATTAAGTTTAATTTTGTCGTTTTACATTTGCTATTTCATAACTATAATTTGTTCCATTTTTCCTGCCTTATTTTGGGTTGAGTAAGTTTTAAGACATGTTAAAAATCTCCTCTAATGGCTTATTAGCTATGTTTATTTGTCATATTGTTTCAGTGGTTTCTTTAAGGTTTCAATATACATCCGCATTATGGTCTATCTTCATATAATATATCACTTCAGTTATAAGGTAAACCTTACAACAACAGGTTTCCATTCCCCTTCCTCCCTTTGTGCTACTGTTGTCATGCCTTCTAGTTCTACACATGCTTTAAATCCAACAATGTATTATTTCCATTATTTTAAGTACTCGATTGCACTAAAGACACTTTTTTAAATAAGAAGAATATTTAGCTACACATTTACAATTTCTGATAGCCTTTATTCCTTCATATATGTTGATGTTTCCATCTACTATCATCTTCCTTTTGCTTAAAGTACTTCCTCTAGCACTTATGATAATGCAGGTCTACAGAGAACAAATTCCTCCATTTTTGTTTGCCCAAAGAAGTCTACTACATATTCATTTTTGAATGATAGTTTTGGTAAAGTTTAATAGATGGATGCCTAATTGTTGTTGTTTTTTTTTCCTTTCAAAGTTAAAGGCTGTTCCATTATCTTCTAGATTGGATGGTTTCTGATAAGAAGTCCGTGGAAGCAGAAGAACATAGTAACAGACCTTATCGTGGCCCCAGCTGAAACCTTGATTGCATTGGTCTGGGAACCTCAAAACTAGACAGCCCAGCTTAACTGCACTAGATTCCTGACCACACAAAAACTGTGAAATAATACATGTGAGGTACAAACCCCACTAAGTCCTGGGGCAAAGTGTTATACAACAAAAGATATCTAATTCAGAGGCTATCCTAAAAACTTTCACAAATGAAAAATTAGTTATATGCAAAGCACCCAGAAAAAAAGCACTGGACAGCTCATCAGCTGCTTTCAAAACTGGGAAAATCTATTTAAAAAAAAAAGATTTTATTTACTTATTTGATGAAGAGAGATACAGTGAGAGAAGGAACACAAGCAGGGGGAGTGGGAGAGAGAGAAGCAACTCCCTTGCTGAGCAGGGAGCCTGATACAGGGCTTGATCCCAGGAGCCTAGAATCAAGACCTGAGCCAAAGGCAGACGCTTAATGACTGAGCCACCCAGGTGCCCTGAAAATCTATTTCAATATACAATTTGGGCCAGCCAAATCATTAATCACAGGTCAGGATAAAATATATTATCAGAAATGTAGGGACTGAAGAAAATGGATCTCTTGCATACCCTTTCTCAGGAAGTGAGATGTGTTCCACCAAAACAAGAAAATAAACCAGACAAGAGAAACGTGGGGAATGCAAGAAAAAGTGGATCTAAACCAAGAGAGAGGCAAAGATTCTCTTTGCCAAGAGTAGAAATAAAGGGCCAACCCAGGGGCGCCTGGGTGGCTCAGTGGGTTAAAGCCTCTGCCTTCGGCTCGGGTCATGATCCCAGGGCCCTGGATTAGAGCCCCGCATCGAGCCCCGCATCGAACCCCATATTGAGCTCTCTGCTCAGCAGGAAGCCTGCTTCCTCCTCTCTGTCTCTGCCTGCCTCTCTGCCTACTTGTGATCTCTACCTGTCAAATAAATAAATAAAAATCTTTAAAAAAAAAAGGTGGGGGGGAACCCAGAATGGGAAGCTAGTAATAAACTAGAACAACTGCCCACTTGGAAATAGGAAAGCGGCAGAAGTGTGTGCAAGAATAGGTAAATACCCAGATAAACAGCTTGCAAAGTTGGAAGGGGTTGTGTCTGGGTAACAGGTATGAAAGACTAGTGAGCATGGCTCGAATCTCACCAACCTGTAGGGAAATTCTATCTCAATTAGCAGGGGGAATTCCTCACATCCACCATTTCCCCAAAGGTAGCTTATTTACTGCATCATGTAATTTGATGTGTCCAATGCATCTTGCTTCATGCAGAATTAGTTCTAAGAATTCGAACACTGTTACTACATCTGCATCTCTGACCATATCTTTGCTCTGCTTTATTCTGCATTCATTTCTCTCTCAGGTAGAAACTTGTGCTAAAGGTACTAGTTCTTCATTGGTCTAGAAAATTCCTGGAACTGTGACTCATTGAACCAGTCATTTTGGCCAAGAGAAAGAGGATATGATACGATTAGCTAGGCCCAAAGTTCATAATAAGTGTAAAGCCCCCTTTCACCACTGGAACTCATGGAGAAGTGAGAGTCCAAAATGACTTAGTTGTGCAAACATTTCAAGTGGGCCAGACAGGCCTGGTGATACTGTGTTAGTTTTTTCCTTTTCAAGTGTACCATATGGATGCCAAGATTCTCAACAAGATCCTAGCTAATAGGATCCAACAGTACATTAAAAAGGTTACCCACCATCACCAGGTGGGATTTATCCCTGGGATGCAAGGGTGGTTCAACCTTCACAAATCAATCAATGTGATAGAACAAATCAATAAGAGAAGAGAGAAGAACCAAATGGTCCTCTCAATTGATGCAGAAAAAGCTTTTGACAAAATACAGCATCCAATCCTGATTAAAACTCTTTAAAGTATAGTGAAAGAGGGAACATTCTTCAACTTCATAAAATCTAACTATGAAAAACCCACAGCAAATATCATTCTCAATGGGGAAAAGCTGACAGGCTTCTCTTTGAGATCAGGAACATGACAAGGATGCCCACTCTTGCCGCTGTTGTTCAACATAGTACTAGAAGTCCTAGCAACAGCAATCAGACAACAAAAAGAAATAAAAGGTATTCAAACTGGCAAACAAGAAGTCAAACTCTCTCTCTTCACAGATGACATGACACTTTATATGGAAAACTCAAAAGTCTCCACCCCTAAACTACTAGAACTCATACAGCAATTCAGTAATGTGGTAGGATACAAAATCAATGTACAGAAATCAGTTGCTTTCTTATACACTAACAATGAAAATATAGAAAAGGAAATTAGAGAATTGACTCCATTTACTATAGCACCAAGAATCATAAGATACCTAGGAATAAACCTAACCAAAGAGGTAAAGGATCTATACTGAGGAACTACAGAACACTCATGAAAGAAACTGAAGACAGAAAAAGATGGAAAAGCATTCCATGCTAGGGATTGGAAGAATAAACATTGTTAAAATGTCTTTACTACCTAGATCCATCTATACTTTTAATGCCATCCCAATCAAAATTCCATCAGCATTCTTCAAAGTACTGGAACAATCTTAAAATTTGTATGGAAACAGAAAAGACCCCAAATTGCTAAGGAAATGTTGAAAAAGAAAAACAAAACTGGGGGCATCATGTTGCCTGATTTCAAGCTTTACTACAAAGCTGTGATCACCAAGATAGCATGGTACTGGCACAAAAACAGACACATAGATCAGTGGAACAGAGTAGAGAGCCCAGATATGGACCCTCAACTCTATGGTCAAATAATCTTCAACAAAGCAGGAAAAAATATGGAAAACAGCTTTTGGCTGTGCAGCGGAAAACAGACAGTCTCTTCAATAAATGGTTCTGGGAAAGTTGGACAGTTATGTGTAGAAGAATGAAACTTGACCATTTTCTCACATCATACACAAAGATAAACTCGAAATGGATAAAAGACTCAATGTGAGGCAGGAATCTATCAAAATCCTAGAGAACATAAACAGTAACCTCTTTGATATTGGTCACAGCAACTTCTTTCAAGACATGTCTCCAAAGATAAAGGAAACAAAAGCAAAAATGAACTTTTGGGACTTCATCAAAATCAATAGCTTCCGCACAGCAAAGGAAACAGTCAACAAAACAAAGAGGCAACCCATGGAATGGGGGAAGATATTTGCAAATGACACTACAGACAAAGAGCTGATGTCCAAGATCTATAAAGAACTCCTCAAACTCAACACTCAAAAAAACAGATAATCACATCAAAAAATGTACAGAAGACATGAACAGACACTTCTCCAGTGAAGACATAAAAATGGCTAACAGACACATGAAAAAATGTTTATCATCATTAGCCATCAGGGAGATTCAAATCAAAACCACATTGAGATACCACCTTACATCAGTTAGAGTGGCCAAAATTAACAGGACAGTAAACAAATGTTGGAGAGGATGCAAGAAAGGGGAACCCTTTTATACTGTTGGTGGGAATGCAAGTTGGTGCAGCCACTTTGGAAAACAGTGTTTTCCAGTTTTTAAAGATTCCTTAAAAAAATAAAAATAGAGCTACCCTATGATCCTGCAATTGCACTATTGGGTATTTACCCCAAAGATAAAGATACAGTAAAAAGAAGGGCCATATGTACCCCAATGTTCATAGTAGCAATGGCCATAATTGCCAAACTGTGGAAAGATGGAAAGAGCCATGATGCCCTTCAACAGACAAATGGATAAAGAAGATGTGGTCCATATATACAGTGGAATATTAGCCATCAGAAAGGATTAATACTCAACTTTTCTATCAACATGGATGGGACTAGAGGAGATATGCTGAGTGAAGTAAGTCAAGCAGAAAGTCAATTATCATATGGTTTCACTTACTTATGGGGCATAAGGAATAACATGGAGGGCATTAGGAGAAGGAAAGGAAAAGTGAATTGGGGGAAATCGGAGTGGGAGATGAAGGATGAAAGACTGTGGATTCTGAGAAACAAACTGAGAGTTTTGGAATGGAGGAGGGTTGAGGGATAGGTGAGCCTGGTGGTGTGTATTAAGGAGGGCATGTATTGCATGGAGCACTGGGTGTGGTGCATAAACAATGAATCTTGGAACACTGAAAAAATAAAATGAAAAAAAAAGAGAAAGAAAAATATGAAAACACACACACAGAAAAAAAAAAGAGTAGCATAAGAATTGATTTATTATGGTCCTAAAAAAAGGAAACTATCCTTGAAAAGTTTGAATGTGTGGAGAGCACGTTTGAAAGGTACTGATTATGAGGACATGCAAAGCAGGAGTCTTTGGAATCCTCTACCACCACCCAAACTATAAACCTGAAATAGCATGAGGGTTCTTGAGGATGAAAAATCATCACAGCTGAATGCAGGAATTAGAGGCACTCTGGTAGTTCATACCACCACATCCCCCTTAATACCTTGGTTTTTGCCAGAGATCCATCCCCTGGTGAGTATAGAATGTATTTGTCACCTTTTGGCTACAAAATATCCAGTCCTTCTCTACACACTTTGGCTTCCTTTTGAAAAACTGCTTCTCCCCCAATGTTTCATGGTCCTGTTGAAATAGTATATCCAGGCATCTGCTTGCTTCCCACAAATGAAGCCAAAGGGTCATGTCCTCTCTTTCCCTATGCTGGTACAACCAGGAGGACAGAAAAGTGAACCAGATTGACCTTTGTCCTATTCCATCATAAGGCTAAAGAAATGGCTGGGGGACATTCAGTCCAGTGGTTGTGTCCTGGTCATACTTTTCTATCCAGCCTGTTACAGTGGTTCGTGCTTCCTAGTTCTGAACAAATGTCTTGGTTCTTATTCACTTCTGAGGTTCTTCAAACTCCCACTGAGTCTGTGAACCTATAAAATATTTCCAATAAATTTCTTTGTTTAAGGTTGTTTTAGTTGGTTTCTACCATTTTTGGGGGGGGGGGCTAAGAAACCTAACATAATGGTTAACTATGGATTACAGTAAATTTAACGAGGCTGCTCTTGCTGTGTCAATGCTATCCCTAATTTTGTTTCTATATTGAAAGATCACCTTAAAGCCCCCTAATTTTTATAAGCTTTTATGAATCAAGCTAGTGTAGTCTTCCACGTACTTATAACACCTACAAGCAATAATTTGATTTATACACTCCCCAGTTTGTGCCATAATGCAATGCTATGGGATTTAAACTTTTGGCCTAACCTAGATTCAAGAATTTATAATCATCCATTGCATTGATAATACATTGATTAGGGTGGGGGGAGGATGCAAACATGGAAGACAACCCATAGGTTAATAATGCAAAACACAAACCAAACAGTAAAGAAGTGTAAGTTGAGAGCACCGGAAACACAAAGCCATTCAAAATGAAAATTTATAGTTATCTCATATCCTCTAATATGCTTCCCTGACCCGGCTTTCTGACTATAATTGTTGTTGTTTGAAGTTGGAACCACAATTCTGCTTCACCTGGACTAAAGCTTTTACTAATGTGCTAACTCAACACTATTCCTTTCTGTGGAAAAATGACACAAGCTACAGACTGGCTTCCATGGGGTCATCTGGGACAAATTATTGTGTAGCCAACCCCCTTCCTTGGGTTCAGCTGCATGCAGGGACCTATACAGACTCAAATTATTAATAACATCTGGTTACATAATTAAACATTGTCCGTAGGAGAGCTGGGTCATTAGGGATTACACTCAATTGTGGAAGAGACTAAGCTGTTAAGCTGTTCTTTTTTGGTAATTAGTAAATTAAACATTTTTCAAATGTGTCAATAATAATTGGGATCTATGCACCCCAAATCAACCTCCAGTTGACAGGCCTACAGATATAGTTAAAAATTATACAGTAGTAATTTAATAAGTACAAAGCCTAAATCAAATGTTTCTGTGAATAAGGGGATATATATTTCACAAGCGTCCATTGGTCTCCTAGTTCATGCTCCATGGGATCAAAGATTCTACTTATCCCTCCCAGAAGCACCTGCAGCTCCCATATGACATAAGGTTCCTTTCCCACATGCCTCACAGGAGACATGTGGGAAATGTGGGTCTTTACAGGAGACCCTTGTGTGTGTACACGTGCACACACACACACACAAATTCTAAGATGTTCTCAAGTTGCTTAGGTAAATAGGTTGCTGATGTTGCTAAATGTGTTCCATAAAAAAATGATTAAAAGAGCAAATAAAACTTAAAGATTCAAAGACAACCAGGAGGTTAAACCATTGATATGTGTATGCTTTTCTATTTCTTCCTTCTGTGTACAGGTTAGTTTTAAATGACAGAGTCAATTTAAAGTTTGCAGGACACCTGGGTGGCTCAATGGGTTAAAGCCTCTGCCTTCAGCTCAGGTCATGATCTCAGGGTCCTGGGATTAAGCACTGCATCGGGCTCTCTGCTCAGCAGGGAGCCTGTTTCTCCCTCTCTCTGCCTGCTGCTCTACTTGTGATCTCTGTCAAATAAATAAATAAATAAACTCTTTTTTTTTAATTTATTTGTCAGAGAGAGAGAGAGAGAGAGCGCGAGCACACAGGCAGATAGAGTGGCAGGCAGAGGCAGAGGGAGAAGCAGGTTCCCTGCCGAGCAAGGAGACCGATGTGGGACTCAATCCCCGGACGCTGGGATCATGACCTGAGCTGAAGGCAGCTGCTTAACCAACTGAGCCACCCAGGCATCCCAATAAATAAAATCTTTAAAAAAATATTTTCGAGTTTGAGACCATGATTTTTATCTCTGTAAGAATTTGTCATGGTCTGCAGAATCTGTTGCAATAGGGAACCTCAGCTCAGCAAAGGAAGCTGCAGAATCATTCACTTGATGTTTATAAGCCCCTTATTTTCCCCTCTTCATTTGCCCTTTGTTATCCTGTGTTGCCGTGTTTGGACTCCAGTACTCAACTCTGTTTCAGCAACCTCTAGTTTCAGGTAGGAATCAAACATTAAATCTTTTTGCCAAGCCTCTGTTTCTCAAACACACACACACACACACACACACACACACACACACACACTCTCTCTCTCTCTCTCTCTTACTCTCACTCACTCTCTCTCTCTCCTTGTATCTTTCCTGTAACAGCAAATACAAGGATTTAATGGGATTTAATGTCCTGCTTTCTTCCCTAGGCTAGAATGACAAAGCACGGCTACCACCATGTCTAAATGTCAGGAAGGCATGTCCAGCTTTCCTCAGTTACTACTAGACCATTACAGTACATGGTCTGTAAACTGCAATAGGTGTAGTAGAGATGACCCCAAATTTCAATTTCTCCTTTATGAATCCTGGGACTATGATATCTTGAAACATCTGAAGGAAAACCAGGGTAATCACCATGCCAACCAGATTGATTCATGGTGTGTATGGAAGAGGAAATGAGGATCTGACACAAGTTGCCAAGAAAGCAGCTAAAACATCTTTAAAGATGTTGAGAGAAAAACTGAGGGGAACCCCACCAGAAGGTTCTCTTTCCATTGCCTGCCCAAGTATGAGCCACTGAGACTATACCCCAGCCTCCCATCTCAACGACAGCTAAAAGCCTTCTAATAATGAGTTCCTCCTCCTCCACAATCATCCAAAATCTGTGTGGAGTTCCAACAAGTATCCTGATGTTCCGTTTCCAAAGATGTGAGCCAGGGATGCCAGGAACTTCACTATAAAATGCTTTTTAATTTCATGCAAGATTAAGCCTTAAAGTATTAGCACTGAAATCCTCAGCTGGCAAGGAGACACACTCTAGAAATAATTAGAATATTTTTTTGCCCATTAAAGGTAGAACATATGAGTACTTGAGAAGAGATGAAAATGACATAAATCTCTCCTTAGATTAAGTTCAGATTGCCAAAGGCCAGGCGAGAAATGAATTGTTTGTATTTCAAATTTAAAAAGCCTCAGTCTAACTAGAGACATTAAGAAGATATACTATATAGACATAGGTTTTTTTTTTTTTTTTTAAGATTTTATTTATTTATTTGACAGAGAGAAATCACAAGTAAGCAGAGAGGCAGGCAGAGAGAGAGGAGGAAGCAGGCTCCCCGCTGAGCAGAAAGCCCGATGTGGGGCTCGAACCCAGGACCTGGGATCATGACCTGAGCCGAAGGCAGCGGCTCAACCCACTGAGCCACCCAGGCGCCCCAGGTTTTTTTTTTTCTTTTAAGATTTTCTTTTTTGTTTATTTGACAGACATAGATCACAAGTAGGCAGAGAGGCAGGCAGAGAGAGGGAAGCAGGCTCCCCGCTGAGCAGAGAGCCCAATGTGGGGCTCGATCCCAGGACACTGGGATCATGACCTGAGCCAAAGGCAGAGGCTTTAACCCACTGAGCCATCCAGGCGCCCCTAGACATAGGTTTAAGTCTTAAATTTTACAAGTCAAGTAAGGCAATTTTTTAATCAATAAAAGGAGAACTACTAATAGTTCTATATGCAACCTATCTATCCAGACACACGCATAAAACAATTCTCTTTATACCAATTTTAAAAAAAATGCCTCACTTCCAAAAAGCACTAGGGGTGCTGTAATTGTCAAGTGGTCTGCTTGAAAATTTCTAAGGGTTCTGTTGCTTTGATTATATATACAACTTTGTGTTTACTTCTTTGGTTGAACATGTATAAGTATATCTGTATTTGTATAAAGCTAAAATAAGAATGGGCTTTAAGCAAATATAGCTATTTTTTAAAGCATAGCCTTAACCTCAAAAAGAAATATAACTTATCCAAAGGCTTCTTAAAAACTGGAATTCTACACTGTAATTAAAAATTAGGATAATAATAACTATTATGTACAATGTGACATCAGAAACATGACCCAAATAGAGAGGCTCTCAGACAAAATCTTTAAAACTTGTATTTTATTCATGGTGGCCATGAAAATGTGTCTCTCAGATCCCTGAATGCAGAAGGTATGACTGGCCAGTGGCCCCAGAGTAAGCTGTGCTTTTTCCAGAATCCACTATGATGTCTATACTAAATGAAGTCATGTTTCCCTGCACTGCTCCCAGCCAGTAACTCTGTGCAGCAGGGACACAAAAGCCAGTCCATTCCCAGGAGACATGGGATTCCTCTAATGGACAACTTTGACTTGAGGACTCATCCATCACAATGAACCTTCTTTGGACTATACTACAGGGACTACACTGTGGGCTAAAACTCTCCTACCCCGCCTTCCTTTTCTCCCTTCTCTCCTTCACATCATGGGTTAACAGCTCTCCAGCTGCCTCCAGCTCCCTCCTCATTTGTCTTCAGAGATGTTCCCCCTAAGAAGTCTCTTGCACAGCTAATCCTGTCTTGTTATCTGTTCCTCAGAATAGATTTCTCAATAATTTCTTAATTATTTCTAATTTTTCTAAATATTCTAATTAGAAATATTATTTCTTATTATTCTAATCTAAAATTATTTCCAATTATTCTAATCTAAAAATGCTAAGAAAGAATTTCTTAGTTCTTTCTAATTTCTTAATAATATAGAATTCTAAGAAACTATGTACCCATTAAAATCTTCCTAAAGGAAAGTTTTTTTTTTAAAGACTTTATTTATTTATTTGACAGAGATCAAAAGTAGGCAGAGAGGCAGGCAGTCAGAGAGAGAGAGGGGGAAGCAGGCTCCCTGTTGAGCAGAGAGCCCGATGTGGGGCTCAATCCCAGGACCCTGGGATCATGACCTGAGCCAAAGGCAGAGGCTTAACTCACTGAGCCACCCAGGCACCCCATGAAGGAAAGATTTTAAAAGAAGATTAAAATCTTCCTGGACCAAAGATTTTGGTACTGGCTTGTGATAAAACTAAACTAGGGAATCATTTGGATTCTATACATTGTAAGTTTGTGTATAATGTGATATTGAGTTGAAAAATGATGGAAAATTGTTACTTTTTGGAAAATTGGTAGAACAATGTTACCTTTTCTATAAGGAAGCTAAGAAAGAATAATGAATTGTAAAGGTTTTAATATCATCTCATATTTACTAAATTAAATATTAATGGGATATATGAAAACATGTAGGTTCTAATATTGCCAGAAAGTGAACAGAAGACAGAATTAAGCTGCCCAACCAGAACTTGGATGCGTATAATATTACATTTGGTAATATTTAGCCAGTAGCTAAAAGGAACTCTCATACAGAATTTGGGAAATTCATTTGCTTGATTCGCCCTTTACTCCTCATTTATAAGGTTTCTACCATCCTCCAGGGTTTGAAATCACAGAAGAAAACGTCTTGGCCAAAAACTACCACTTTCAAAGAAAATTGCTGATAAACTTCCAGAACTGAAAGCAAATTAAATCATACTAATCACATATTATTCATATATATATATATGTGTGTGTGTGTGTGTGTTATATATATGATATATATTATATATGATACATGCAATTACAAATACATATATCTATTATATATATATGATAGATATATATTATATATGATACATGCAATTACAAAGGCTCAGAATGAATTATTATGAATGACTCTGCCAGAAAATAATTGGGCTGCACATCCTTAGTGGCATTAAGTATAAGGATAAAAATAACTGCAAAAAAAAATCTTAAACTTTATTTAATATTTTTGTAAGACAACATTAGTAAATATATTAATTTTGTTTAGAATCAAGATTTTAAATATAAGGGAAAGGGTAAGGAAATTATCAAAATGTTTTACCTTTTTAAGGACTTTTTATTTATTTATTTGAGAGAGAGAAAGAGAGAAAGAGGACACAAGCAGGGGGAGAGGGAGAAGCAGACTCCCAGCTGAGCAGAAAACCTGACATGGGACTTGATTACTAGGACCCTAGGACCCCATAACCTGAGCCAAAGGCAGACCAACTGAGCCACCTAGGTGCCCCTAATATCTAAATATTTTAATTAGGAACTATAATGTTAGAGCTGAATTAGAAATATCAATAACTGCAAAAAAATTTAAACTTTATTTAATAGTTTTGTCAGATATTAGTAATTATATTAATTTTGTTTGGAATCAAGATTTTAAGTATAAGAGAAAGGGGAAGGATATTATAAAATCAAATGTTTTAATTAGGAACTCTAATGTTAGAACTGAGTTAGAAACATCAATACGAACCCAGGCTTCAAAAAAAAAAAAAAAATGTTTCCCAATTCTGTCAGCTAAAATGAGCTGGGAAGAAAGGCCCAAGAGAATGAAGCTAATGTGTAAACTTCACTATTATGATTTCTATTCCCATCTTTCTAGGATACCCTGGAGAAATGGCTGAATCCATGACTGGGGTAGGGTAGTGTATAAGTCTGGGGCAATTTGTTGTACTAATAGACAAGAAATAATGCAGATCAATGGGATTGTGTCAAAAGAACACAAGTGTTGTAATACCCAGGGGTGCCTCAATTTGAACAATTAAAGACAATAACTGTTGCAGTTGGTTAAATCACACTGAATCCCTGAAAAGTCATGAATCCATAATGATATACAGGAGAAAAACTAGCAAAAAGCTGAATAAAGGTGGTGAAAGGAATAGCCTGTATTACTTTTGAATCCTTTATTCAAATATGATGTTATTTTTATTTGTTTACTTTAGTAATGAAAAATATAGAATTTAATAAATATTAAATACATTAAATTAAATACATTAAAAAGTGTTTTCTGGCTTAAGGGAGGATGCCAATTGAATGCTCCCATAAGTTGTGACTGTAAGTTGGACAAAGACATTCAAGTTCACCAAATCTCAATCAGGTACCATTTCAAATATCCATAAGTGTTTTATGGTCTTAAGAATATGGAAAAATTGCAAGATACCATTAAACTCAGTGATCTTTCAAACCAGTTTGAAAGGCATTTGCAAGGGTCTTAAAATCCTATTAAGTTAAAAAGTAGAGAAGTTAGAAGTTAAGCATTACAGAAGTAAAATATATTTATGTATCTTAAGAGTCAAAATACAAATTCCAAGTACTCGGCCCAGATAAAAGCCACCAACCTCTGTGAATGGACAGAAGCAGGTAGTGTGTGCAGATTTCCACCCAAGGACATGGTCCATGAGATCAACAGCATTACTCTCTGACAAGCGGAACCTGTGTGTATTTCAGATTTTATACACTTGTAACACGTAAGAGAATTTGGCCTATTAGAGTGCTGACTTGTATCTCCAGTTTAAAATGTATAATTCAATAACTTGTTTAGATAGGTGATTTTAAATTAAGATATGGCCATGTACAGTATTCAAACTACTATTAGAAAAAAACAAACAAACAAACAAACTTGAGAGGGTACCTGGGTGCTCAGATGGTTAAGCATCTGCCTTCCACTCAGGTCATGATCTCAGGGTCATGATCTCAGGGTCCTGATTTCAGAGTCCCGTAATCAAGCCCCTCATCCGGCTCCCTGATCAGCAGGGAGTCTGCTTATCCCTCTGCCCCTCACAATGCTCATGCTCTCTCTCTCAGATAAATAAATAGATAATATTTTTTTAAAAAACTTAAGATTCATCCCTTTCATTGTTTAGTTTACTAAATTTATAAGTATTTAATAGTCAGGATAGATTAGGGAGAAAGTAGTGACAGCTTAGCATATATTTAATAAAGCCCATGAACTTTTATTACTGACCCAAATTATGAGAGGCTATATCATAGTCAAATAACCCCTATATGTTCCTTTATTTTCATTTGTATTCTTATACTGTTTTAAGGAAGCAATTTTACAAACAAAAAATACATAAGGTGATAAGTACTACTACTGACCCAAGTTTGTATATGAATGGAAGTATACATAAATATAAAATTAACTAAATCTCTCCACATAGAAGTTTGGCCAAGTTAGTATGGTACTAACCAAGCAATGAATGATGCCCAGTGCAAATGAATGTCCTTTAATCTTTGTGTTAACGAAAAGCTAAATACTAACAGTAAAAATCTGGAGGTCACACCAAATTTTCCGAGGAACGATGTACAGACCCACATATTTCAGCAAAAATAAGATAACGGCCAAATATTTTAGAGAAGTGGCAGTTGTTTTGACTTGCCTTCATCACCAGAACTAAATACCTCATCTTATTCTATGGGATGTGCTGTTTGACTGATACTGAATAGAATTAAATATAAGCAACTTCTCCCTAGTGCTCTACACTCTTACAAATTTTGGATTGATTTAATTTTCCATAAAATAAATCCATAATACTTAAAAAAAATTGCTTGTGCTGATATCAGTTGAAGTTCTACCTCAAATCAATTTTGACAGATTCCTTGTCACATGAAGAAGTATTTTTAAAAAAGGGTATCACCCCCAAATGCAGGGGAATGCAGTATATATATGTGCTGGATATTTTATTCATTAATAAAACTGTTATTTCTCTGAATTTTGTGATGACTCATGTTGTTAGCTTTCCAAAATGTGTAATTTGTTGCGACTGCTCATCTAAGAAATATTCAATTCCATATCTAATTTTTAAATCTTTTTCTTAAAAGGGGTCCCTCTATTTCTGTAAGTTGTAAGCCCCACAAAACCTGGATCTGCCCCTGACCATATTATTTTAGAAAACCCAAGGTAGCTCTCTATGCTTCTGTAATGACACGGAAACAAGTCCATGATAAACTGCTAAGCATAAAATTCAAACTTCGGAATAATATCAATAGTATAATCCCACTTAAATTTTAAAAAAAAATTCAGGTCTGACTCTATAATCTTTATTTTTTAGCAAAGCACGTCTTCGCTTACTAGTTTTTTACTTCAAAAAAAAGCAAAAGTGAATTTTCCACCTTAATTCATGCTTGTAAACCCCAAAACACTTCAACTACTTCCAAACGCCCATTCCTTCCCATTTTAGCATTCTGAAATTGGATTGTAACCTGAGATCGCTGGGAAGCCGTGGTCACGCGGCGCGCATGCGCAGACATGGCCGTGGCCGTTCCGACGTGGTCGTCATCAGTGGGGCTGTGTGCGTAGTCGGTACGACCTTGAGTTTAACGGCCTTTTAAAAATGCCTTCCAGAAGATTACGTGATGATTCTGAATTGAAGTGAAAATGAAATTCGGTGTAGGCAGAGGGGCAGGGAAACACAGCCGCGGGGCGCGCACTCGACCCCGGGCAGCGAGCCGCCTCGGGCGTGACGGCCTGGTCCACGTGCTTCTGGGCACCCCAGGAAGCGCCCTGGCCGACGCAGCCGCGCTGCGGTGCCTGAGGGGCTGCGCGCTGACTTCAGGGCCGGGGAGGCCTCGGGATCGTACGTGGTGGAGGGGAGGCGCTGACGTCGTCGTCCCGGCTGCCTGCACGCGAGCCGCGCGGGGAGAGCGCCCTCCGGAGCCCAGGGCCTGGGAGGGGAGGCGCTGCGGGACGCCGGCGCTGCCCGAGGAGGGCCCGGCCTCGCCACCGGCGCTGACACCCTTTAGGAAGGGAAACCTTACGCGAGCCGCGAGAATCTCTCTCGCGGTCGGGGCCCCTCAGTCTCTCCGACTGAAATCGAATTCAGGGTGCCTTCCAATTCCGCTGTCGGTTGTCACAGCTGGTGATGAGTACGCTGTTGTTTGCCTGATACCGAAGCAGCTCTAAACAGAAATGCTTAGATCGGAGCGGAAAATGTAAAGCCTTTACTCTAAAAATTTGAAAGCTCCTCAGTGGGTGCACCCAGTGTCTTTCTCTCCTTTGTTTCGTTTGCACTTCTAAGGTAGACAGTGTCTACCGTGTTTCAACAAATGTTATTCTTTGCCTTTATTTGGGATGGCAAGATTATTGCATTTGATCAAATTAATGTTAAAGCTCTGCATTTTTAGTATATAACAGTAAGGCAATATGCTCTCATATCTTCAACCTCAAATAAAATTTAAGTTGGAAAAACAGTCAAACTTTAGATTGGTTTAGCTTATAATGAGTTACTTCAGCCCTGGCAGGGTGCATTTTAAACCAATATTAACCGATCTGTTTCTTACTGGCATGAACCCATACACACTTTTTAAAAATGAGTTTCATAAATAATTCGCAATTAGGTATTACTTATCAGGTCCTGATCTAAGTATCTGGAATTCGGTCAGTCCTGACAGTAGTCCTGAGGTAGTCAGATTTCCCTCAACTTGCAGATGAGGAAACTGAGGGACAGTAAGAAACCCAGGCCTTCTGGCCCCAGCGGCTGTTTAAAAATCGATATTCACTGAAATACTCTCTTGAGCGGATTGGAGATGATGGATATAATGAACTTGGGGCTTGTGAATGTAAAGTACCACATTTTCATTGATACCTTATATTCTATGTAAGGAATAAAATCAGCCTTTGGAAAATAAATGGTCTATGCTCTTATCTTTTTAAAAAATATTTTACTTATTTATTTGACAGAGATCACAAGTAGGCAGAGAGGCAGGCAGAGAGAGAGAGAGAGGAGGAGGAAGCAGGCTCCCTGCCAAGCAGAGAGCCCGATGCAGGACTCTATCCCAGGACCCTGAGATCATGACCTGAGCGGATGGCAGAGACTTAACCCGCTGAGCCACCCAGGTGTCCCTTTATGCTCTTATCTTAAAAATAAAGATGATATAATAACAAATCACATCATTTTGCCAAGAAGGTTATGGCATTCTATTATTTGACTAATACTCATTCACAGCATTCCTAATACCACAAAAGTTTCAGAAACCTAAATTATACTGCCATGTGATGACTACTAAATAAATTTTGCAGTATAGACTTACTGTAGAATATAATCTTATTTCTTATTTTACTCTTTTCACTGCTATCCTTTTATATTTTGAGTTTGATTCAACTGCCTTCTACTAAAATGTTTCATAGTGTACATTTTTTAGACTTTAGTTATTCATTTGTATAGGGCTCCCCAACTTCTATTCCAAAATTTAAAAAGCTTAATAATTATTATCCTAATTTCTTAAGTGAAAAAACTGATGCTCAAACAGGTTAAATATTATACACAATATCACATACTAAGGCAGATGGGTAGTATAGACTAGAAATCCTATCCTAGGGCTCAACAGACTTCTAATAGTTTATGTAAATGGCTTGTGTTTATTCACATATCTTCTCAGAACCAATATATCTCAGAAGCATAGACCTATCATGATAAAAATGTGGTTAAACATCACTTATGTACTCTAAGTACAATTCGGAACAGAACTTTACCATTCAATTTTTTTAAAGACATAGATCCTAACACTTTATATGTTTTTTTAATCAACAGGTTAATATTATTGATCTTTCCCCCAAAGATATGGAATGAAAATGAGTGGGAGGTTGGGGAGTTTGTTGTTATAAAAACCAGAAAGGGGAAACTTACAGCTGGATAGCAAGACCCTGACTTAATTTGAACATCTGGTTTTCCATTATATATAGGCAGTGGTGATTCTGTGCCATTTTTATTCAGATTTTTCCTCTCCTAGGATGCTCTCATCTTTGTTATTATCTATAACTCTGATTGTAGCTCTGAATCTGTTTTTTTTCTCCCCCAACTCTGTTTCAAAACTTCTGTAATTCATTTGCTGTGCAGTCTAGACTCTCTCTTGCAAGTGAGCTTACTGGGTGGGCCAACCAGGATTGTTAGGAAGTCAATAGGTTGCTAAGAAGTCTTGCTAATTTGCTATATAAGCTGAATGGAGTGTCAGAGAATTTTCCTTTCCCCTGATGAACTTAGGAGGTGTATGTTTTGACCTGTATCAGTGATTGTATTTGGATCAATTACTTTAAGATTACAATTTTTTATCCATATATGAATGTTGCACCTAATTATCCCTGTAATCAGTTAAACAAATGTCAGCTGTTCGCATTTCAACTTTCTGCCAATAACTGCTGGAAGTGATTTAATGCAGCTGGAGAATAACACTGACAATCATTATAGCCTGCAAAGTGTGAAATAATTTCATTGCACTACTGCGGTCTCTTTGGTGTGAGGACGGATCATGTTCAGGGTATGACACTTGGTGGTGGGGAGCCAGTTTTATTATAATTAAGGAAATAATGGAAAAGGGGGGGTGAGTCTCTGGGTAGCTCAGTGTTGTTTATCTGGTGAACTCTTCTCCGTGGAGGGTTTGTTTTTATAAGTCACTTTAAGTGTTGAAGGGAAATATTTTCATCTAAACAGGAGGATTGTGCTTCATTCAGATTACTTCCCCTCATCTGATAAAAAACCTTGCTGAGTAACAGCACAGATGTGGCTTATTTGGAGGAAAATGAAGGAAGAGGAGAAAAACGCTGGGTGGAGCAAAGGACTAGTCAGCGACTTCCCTTTTTTGCGGGCCCTTTTCTTTTCTTTTCTTTTTTCACTTACCTGAGCCACTCTGGGGTCCACTTTGAAGGCGCGATGCCCTCCCCTCTTCCCTGGTGCAGTTACCTCCCAAGCAAGTTTTCTCCCTCGCTGGACTCTCGGCCCTGCAGCAGCCCTTTGGAGCTCCCAGGTAAGGCAGGGAAGATCTTCCTGGGCACTCCCCCCAGGGCCCCACGGCTACCACGCCGGCTGGCCTGGTGCTCCATCGACTGGGAACAGGTGTGCCTCCTGCAGAGGCTGGGAGCTGGCGGGTTTGGCTCCGTGTACAAGGCGACTTACCATGGTGTGCTGGTGGCCATAAAGCAAGTGAAAAAGTGCACCAAGAACCGACTGGCATCCCAACGCAGTTTCTGGGCTGAGCTCAACGTCGCAGGGCTTCACCATGATAACATCGTGCGGGTGGTGGCTGCCAGCACACACACACCTGCGGGCTTTAACAGCCTAGGCACCATAATCATGGAGTTTGGTGGCAGTGTCACCTTACACCAAGCCATATACGGTGCGGCCAGCTGCCCCGACGAGGAGGATGTGCAGCCTCACTGCTGTGCCGGAGAGCAATTAAATCTGGAAAAGTGTCTCAGGTATTCCCTAGATATTATGAATGGCCTGCTCTTCCTTCACTCGCAAAACATTGTACACTTGGATCTGAAGCCGGCTAACATTCTGATCAGTGAGCAGGGTGTCTGCAAAATTGGTGACTTTGGTTGCTCGGAGAAGCTGGAAGATCTGCTGTGCTTCCGGACTCCTCCTTACCCCCTAGGGGGCACCTACACCCACCGAGCCCCAGAGCTCCTGAAAGGAGAGACCCTAACGCCTAAAGCTGACATCTATTCCTTTGCCATCACTCTCTGGCAAATGGTGACCAAGGAAGCCCCTTACTCAGGGGAGAAGCACTACGTGCTCTACGCCGTGGTGGCCTATAATCTCCGGCCGTCTCTGTCAGCAGCTGTCTTCACTGACTCCATCTCTGGGAAGAGACTTGAAAAGATCATCCAGTGCTGCTGGAGGGCCAGTCCTTTGCAGCGGCCAAGTGCAGAACTCCTCCTGGTTGACCTTAGCTCTTTAAGTGCTGAATTTGACTGACTATTAATCTGTATCGACATAAGCTTTGTCTTTATTTTTATTCGTTTTTAAATTAGTGACTGTGTAGGAAAAAAACATATTTGCAGGACGGATTTTTAGAAAATAAAGTTATTAAAAACTCCTTTTGGTCTAAATACTTTCTCTAAGGCAAATAGCACGGCTACAAATCTAGTAGACAGCTTAATATTGTTAGTAAGTAAACTTATGCCCTCACAGAGTTAAAGGCTTTGCTTTCGCTGCAAGTGTGCTTACTTCAACAGTTCTCTAGTATTGCACTTGTTCTGATTTGTTATTGATGAAGCCAGCTTGTCCAAGACAGAACTGAATTGTAAAATGCCAAGATGTTCTATAAACTCAAATAATAGGCTCCAAACCCACCACCTAAATGTAAACTATCAACAGTTTACTTATTCCCAAACCAAAAAAGTAAAAATTTTTTGAAAAATACTAATTTTTTTTCTGCCCCTCCACCCAAAACTTGTTTGTAATGACCCTCAGACGTAAAATTTACCAACTGAGGTACATTTATTTTTAAAGGAATAATATCTTAAATGATTTCTTGTGATATTTTGAACTTGTACATGCCATGAATAGAAAAATTGTATGCTTCTAAACTGGGTCTCTTTTTCTTATTATTTGGACTCAGAAGTAGATGACAAAGGAAAGACTTATGATATGTGAGGAAAAAAATGACAACCCTGAGGAACAGTAAAATTTAACATTTGGATGGAGATCAGACAAGTAAAACCAGACTCCCCATTCTAGAAAGCAAGACAATGGCTGCCAGTACATAAGATTTAAAAGAATGAGGTGACTGGATTTTGCCATTAGGACCACTGTGACTTCCATTTAGCAACAGTAATTTCTGTGAGTGGTGGAGGGCAAAGCCATTGCAATGGACCAGACTGTTACAGCAAGGACTTGCTGTTGAGGAAAAAGGGGGGAGCAGAAACTTTTAAAAGGGATAAGATACACATGTTCTTGGATTTGGGGTTTGGTTTTGTTGTCTTGGGGTGAAGGAAATGAGTTTATTTGAGTGTGAAGCAAGAAGAGACAAAGATAACTGATAAAATTTAAAAAGTTATAAAAGAAATGAAAAGAAATACCCAGGATAAGAGGCTATAGCTTCACAAGGAAAGAGCATCTCTCCCTAGATGTGAGCATTGGAAGATGGGACAACTGCCATGGAAGATAAGTTTTTACTTAAGAAAAAGAGACACTGGGGAGGTTCACATCTGTGGACTTCTATTTTTTCTGTTAAGAGTGGTTGAGAGTAGGAGGTCTACATGGAAATCATGGTTTGGAACTGTTCTTGAGGGAAGCAAACGGGAGCTGTCCATGGCTACATAAAATACTGGTTCAGTGATGCTAGCTCTGTCCGTGCAGCTTAGAGAACAAACCACCCATATACCAATGACTAATTTCCTCCTCTGTTCATTGTAACAACAGGAGTTCGTGTTGGAAAGTTTAAGATACAATGGCTCACAAACAAAATTACAACAAATCCGTTTGTTCCACCAAGTGTGGTGAAATGAGATTCTAATTCTGATACCTCATAAACAGACTGTCAGTGAGCTACATGAGGATCCTCTATGAAAAGCATTAAGGTCCAGAATTCACTTCCAGAATGAACATGGCCACAGCTTAGATTCAAATATTTTCCCTTCTCCTGAATACCAAAGTGGGAGGTGCTCTGTAAACTCCATAATTGGTGACATGAGAAGAGAGAGAAAGTGTACAGACTCTCTGACATGTATGCAGTGATGCCAGATGACTGGACAGAGCCTGTAAGAAAAGAGTGCACAGAGCAGTGAGAGATAGCTCAGGGGAGGACCTGTCAGTGGCAGATCTCAGAAACTCTTGGCAAACTTAGATGTCCTGATGAACAGATAGACACTGAAGTGCCAAAGGTGAGGAAAAAACTCTTTGAGGACTGGGCTGAGGTCAAACTGAGCAGAGCTTATAGGAGTTGATACAGAAAGAAGGAACAGAGAGTGTTGAGGAGCATCTAGCCAGGACAGAGCTCAGAAAGTGGAGCAAATAGCCCCTTCTGGGAGCTCCTGGGTGGCTCAGTCCTTAAGCGTCTGCCTTCAGCTCCGATCATGATCACAGGGTCCTGGGATGGAGCTCTACATCGGGCTCCCTGCTCACCGAGGAGCCTGCTTCTCCCTCTCCTCCCCACTGATGCTCTCTCTTGCTATCTCTGTCACTGTCTCAAAGAAACAAATAAAATTTAAAAGAAAGAAAGAAAGAAAGAAAGAAAGAAAGAAAGAAAGAAAGAAAAGCTCCTTCTACACAGGAGACAGTCAGTCTGTGGGTGGGGCCAGGCAACGTGAGACAGGCACAGAAGCCTCCTAAGAGAGAGAAAAAGGTGTGGTTGCCTGAAGAAACCCACAGAAACGCCATACTTGAAGGAAACAAATATGGTCTTTGGGGTCACAGAGAAAGGAAGTCTTTGAGCTGTGGGAAGACTGCTCTGATGGGAGGTAGAGTAAGCACGTGGGCTGCTTCACCTGTAATAGTTAATAGTCAAAGGCAATTATTTAAAGTAGACAAATCAAGTCAGAGGTAAAGGCATATTTAATAGTACAAAGATAAGTATTAAATATATACTATGGACTTAAATTGGGGCAGAGGAGGAGAGAGGAAAAGGGATATAAGCTGTCAATATTATTTATTCATAGAAGTAAACTCATAGATATCATCTAGGATTAAGGAAATTATATACAGTTAAATAATTGTACAAAGATTCAAAGACACCCTTCCTCAAAATCAGAATTACCAAAACAAAATAAAAAGGCTAAAGAACCAAGCACAGAATGCAAGACAACAACATACACTATAGAAACAAAATAACATAAAATATGAGAGTTAAGATCAAACTCATCTGTCATTATCAATAAATATGAGTGGCTTCTCACCTTTTAAAGAAAATCTTTGTCCTGTAAGATATAGTTCTTTTTTTAAAGTATGGACAAAAATAAGCAACTAAATGCAAGCCAAAAATAGGAGCCAAAATTTTACGAGAGAAAATGGAATTGAAGCCAAAGAAGGATATTGAACAATGTCAAAGAATATAATTCACACTAAAGAAACAAAAGTTACAAATAACTGTGAACCAAATATCTGTTTTCACAGACCAGAAATAACAAGCAGTGTAAGAACAAATTGAAACATTATCCATAGAAGACTAACAGATTAGATGGGCACAAAATAAGGTATGATGTAGAAGGCATTGAGGATTAATAGAATACATTTGGTTGTAACACTGACATTCAAGACCGTAAAAAATAAAGATATCTCTTTTAAAGTACCTGTGGAAAACTAATCTATACCATTTAGTACAAATTCCAAAACCTAAAAATAGTAAAGTCAAATAAAATTGAATTTTTTTTTTGAGAGAGAGAATGAGTGAGAGAGAGAGAGAGAGAGCATGAGAGGGGAAAGGAGAGGGTTAGAGGGAGAAGCAGACCCCCGCTGAGCAGGGAACCCAATGCAGGACTCAATCCCAGGACTCTGGGATTATTACCTGAGATGAAGGCAGTCATTTAACCAACTGGGCCCCCCAGGCACCCTTAAAATTGAAATTTTAACAAAATTTAAAATGCTCCTTTTTCTAGAAATTTTAATACTCTTAAGTAACTGTGCATCTGAAAGAAATGCTAGTCAAAATTTCAGGAACTCCAGAGAGCAACAATAATGAAAACACATATATTAGAACCAAAGGAAAACAATAAAGTCAAAGAAAATTTGTAGTCTCAAGTAGTTAAATTATAATGCCCAGAAGAATATACAATATTTTAGAAAACTACAATTTACCAAATCTGACACCAGTGAAGATAGAAAATCTAAACAGGTCAATTTCTACAGAATAGAGAAGGTTGTCCAATCATTCCCCTCCCCACCCCACAAGGCATAAGACCCAAAGTCCACTGACTTCTAGAAAACCTTAAGAACCAGGTAATCTTGATGAAACTTAAATTAGAAGAAAAACTTCCAAATTCTTTTTGAGAATAACACACTGAAGCCTGATAAAGATTGCTTTAAAAAGAAACAGACCAACCTCATTTATAACTAGCAGTGTAAAGGTTCTAAATTAAAACATTAGCAAACAGAATCCAACAGCTAATTTTATTTGTATTTATTTATTTGGGAGGAGGGGACAGAGGGAAAAGGAGAGAAAAAGATTTTAATCAGGCTCCATGCCCAGGGCAGAGCCTGATGTGGGTCTCAATCTCACAATCCTGAGATCATGACCTGAGCTGAAATCCAGAGGCAGATGCTTAACCAACTGAGCCACCCAGGCACCCCAACAACAGTTAATTTTAAAAACCATGCACATACACATGATAAACATACATGATAAATAAACATAGATTTATTCCAAGATGGAAGGATGGCTCAATATTTAAAAATCTATTAATTCATTATATTCATTGGTCAAAAGAAAAAAAAAAGTATACTGAGAAGACATTTGACAAAATTAGATGTTCATTCCCAATTTTTTTTTAAGATTTTATTTATTTATTTGACAGAGAGAAATCACAAGTAAGCAGAGAGGCAGGCAGAGAGAGAGGAGGAAGCAGGCTCCCTGCTGAGCAGAAAGCCCGATGTGGGGCTCGAACCCAGGACCTGGGATCATGACCTGAGCCGAAGGCAGCGGCTTAACCCACTGAGCCACCCAGGCGCCCCTCATTCCCAATTTTTAAAAAGAGACTAAAAAAAGAGGACTCCTTAATATTTTTAAAAACACTCTACATACCAATGTTAATTTCTTAGTGTTTATAAATGTATCATGGTTACATAACATGTTAACATTAAGGGAGGCTGGGTGAAGGGCATACAAGAATTGTCTGTACTATCTTTGAAACTTCTATATTTCTAAACTTATTTCAAAAGAAAGAGTTAAATATCATAAAACACACACACACACACACTTCAGCCCAAGCGTCATTGTCTTAAGGTGGAGGCATTCCCACTAAAGTCAAGAATAGGGGTGCCTGGGAGGCTCAGTTGGTTAAGCAGGTCATGATCCTGGGGTCCTGAGCTCAAGCCTCGCATTGGGCTCCCTGCTCAGTGGGAAGCCGGCTTCTCCGTCTCCCACTACTCCACTTGTGTTCCCTCTCTCTCGCTGCCTCTCTCATTATGTATATCATTACCCTACTATTTAACACTCTATTTGTCAATTAAATTAGAAAAATGCAGGAAACTTAGGGTTTAATAATTGTAAAGACAGAAGGAAAACTAACTCTGTTTACAGATTCTATTTTCAGGATGTGTAACTGAAAATAAAAAGAATTAACAGAAAAACTTATAAGCAATGAAAATACTGTGTATAGTAGCACTATATAAAATTACCATGAAGTATGTCAACTGTATTTCAATAATAAAAAAATTAACATGAGTCAATAGACTTCAAATACGTAAACAGTTAAAAAAATACCAGAATTTATAGAAGAGGATTCCTTTTTCAATAGCAATGAAAAAGAGAAAATATCCTTTCTGACACTTCCATGGCCTGCTTGGTTGGTGATACTAGGACCAGAAGTTGGGTTATTTGGCCAGTATGGGAGGAATATTAGTTGTATACCTGGGGGCTGAAGAAGTAAACATATTGAAGATAATGGGAATCATGCTTCACAACTGTTGGAGAAGGGGGCTATAGGTACAGAAAGGAGGAAGTCTGTAATAAATTGTATTCTGCTGGATTGAAATAAGAGGTATCAGTGTGAACTCACTTGTTAATATAGATAGATGGATACAGAAATAGACAAATGTGTATATGTGTTATATGCACATACATGTATTTCCTAGCTCTGTCCTTTGAGAGGATCTAAAATAATGATTTTTTGAAGCAGACTTTAGCACCAGATCTTATTTTGTGAATTCTGAGTTTTAGTTTTTAACTTCTTAATTATTCACAATAGAAGGAATCCAGGGCTTCTTAGAAAAATGACTGATTCTAGAGCAGGAAAACACAAAATGGACCTAGAACATCTTACGCCCCAAATAAGAAAGTGCTCCGGGAATGAGAGGTACATGTCAAAAGGACACAGGACAGGTCTCCACTGGCCAAACCTAAGGCTATGTGAGCATTAAAAAAACAATAGCAAGAAAAGCAGGAACAAATAATCATAGTGAATGAAATAGGATTTCATACTAATATGAATAATTAACTAAATAAGGGAGAAAGTAAAGTCCTACCTTTCAACAGAATTGCTAATTAGTATAAAATACTTATTATTATTATTTTTTTTTATTTATTTGTCAGAGAGAGAGGGAGAGAGAGCTAGCACAGGCGGACAGAATGGCAGGCAGAGGCAGAGGGAGAAGCAGGCTCCCCGCCAAGCAAGGAGCCCGATGTGGGACTCGATCCCAGGACGCTGGGATCATGACCTGAGCCAAAGGCAGCTGCTTAACCAACTGAGCCACCCAGGCGTCCCTAAAATACTTATTTTTTTAAATTTTTAAATTTATTTTCAGCGTAACAGTATTCATTGTTTTTGCACCACACCCAGTGCTCCATGCAATCCATGCCCTCTCCAATACCCACCACCTGGTTCCCCCAACTCCCACCCCCACCCCTTCAAAACCCTTAGATTGTTTTTCAGAGTCCATAGTCTCTCATGGTTCACCTCCCCTTCCAATTTCCCTCAACTCCCTTCTCTTCTCTAACTCCCCTTGTCCTCCATGCTATTTGTTATGCTCCACAAATAAGTGAAACCATATGATAATTGACTCTCTCTGCTTGACCTATTTCACTCAGCATAATCTCTTCCAGTCCTGTCCATGTTGCTACAAAAGTTGGGTATTCATCCTTTTTGATGGAGGCATAATACTCCATAGTGTATATGGACCACATCTTCCTTATCCATTCATCCGTTGAAGAGCATCTTGGTTCTTTCCACATTTTGGCGACCGTGGCCATTGCTGCTATAAACATTGGGGTACAGATGGCCCTTCTTTTCACTACATCTGTATCATACTTATTAATTACTACCCTTAGAGTGGAGAAGACCTGCTGACACTATTTTACAAGTGATATAGATAGATATAAGCTACTTTAATCAAGTTAATATCACCAGCAATGGGATAAATTGACATTATGTGCCTCCTGATATGGTGCACAGAAAAAAGCATAGTACCATATCTGTGATATTCCTGAGAAAGATATATAACCTGATTCAAATCAAGGAACAACATACAAACCCAAACTGGCCAGTGTAGTTCAAAACTATCAAGCAGAAACTGAGAAGGACATGACAATCCAATATAACACATAATCTTGAATTGGATTATGGTCCCATAAAGGACATTATTAGGACAATTGGCAAAATTTGAATGGAGTCTCTGGATTAGATGCTCGTGTCATATCAATTCCTTGATTTCCATGGTTATACTGCAGTTATATTAGAGTGTGTCCTTGTTTTTAGGAAATACTTGCTGAGATACTAAAAGGGTAATGAGGTGTCCATGTCTATAACTTACTCTCAATTGGTTCAGAATAAAAAACAATTGTTTCAGAATAAAGAGAATGATAAGGTAAATGTGCAAATTTAACAATTGGGGGAATGTTGGTTGAAGAGAATTTGGGAGGCTTTTGTGTCATTCTTGCAATTTTTCTGTAAGTTAGAATTATTTCAAAATAAAACAATTAAAATAAAGGGGAAAATGTAGGTGTAAGTTTAATAAAAATTGTGCAAAATCTTTATGGGGAAGACTTTAAAACACTTAACATAAGAGGCATCCAACAAAATGAAGACTTACTACGAAGGTGGCTATTCTTCCTAAATTAACTTATAATATTAAAATGATTCCAAATTTCAATATATGTGTGTGTTTATCTCCAACTGAAAATCAGACAAGCTGACTGTAAAATTTATATAAAAAATAAAAAAACAAAAAGAGCCAGAAAAATTCAGAAATAGATAAACAATAAGGAAGAACTAACCCCACTAAACATTAATATCTAGTATAAAATCTAAGTAATAAAAATATTGTGGTACGATGTATGAATACACAGATCATTCAAACAGAAAGAATGTCCAAACACCTATGGGAATTTGATACACGATAAAGATGGTTTTTTAAATCTGTGGAGAAAAGATGAACTTTTCAATGAAATTATGTTGGGACACCTATGTGGCCAACTGAAACCAAAATTAGGACTAGATCTCACAACAAGCAGATACATTTTCAATGAGTCAAAGCTTTAGAGTGAAAAATGAACTAATGAGAACTATGGGGCGGTGGGGGAGGGGGTGAGTAAATTTCTTTATAACATTAGAATAAGAAAGTCTTTCCAAAGTCATGAAAGGAATAGATGGCATTCTCAACTACAAAAAGAAGGAACATATCTACATGGGAAAAAATCAACAATATAGATAAGGTCAAAAGAGAAATAACAAACTGGGGGAAAAGTATTTGTACTTCAAATCACAGCAAAGAGCTAATCTCCCTAACATAAAAGATGTGCTTAGAATTTGATAAGGAAAAAAACAAAACAAACAAACGATGAACAATCAGTTCACAGAAATAGAAACATGAATAGTCCTTAAACATATGAGAATTCCTAATTAAAGCTACTCTGAGATACCATTTTCCGTTACAGAAATTGAAAATAGATCACTATGATGTAAAAAATTGGCAAGTATCGTTGGTGAGGCATAGGGAACTAGGTCCTCTTAGCTATTGCTAGTGGAAGTACAAATTGCAATAAACTGTGGAAAGTAATTTGGTTACATCTATTAAAATTACAAAATCATTTCCCTATGATCCAGTAATCCTACTCCTGGAAATGTATCCTGTTGATATACTCATAGATATATGAACAAACTTATTCATTATAGGATTTTTATAATAGCAAAAGATTAGAAGCAAGTCAAGCCCCTTTCAATAAGAACTGGTTAGATTATGATACATCCATATACTAAAACACTCTGCTTGTGAACAAAAAGAATAAACCTTTTACTGTTACTGAGAAATCTGCATAGTGTATTTTTAAATTCAAAGCAAGGTGTAAGACACTAACAAAGGCAATATGGCATGCTATGCTTCCTTTTGTGAAAGAAAGAAGGAAAATAAGAATACATATTCATATTTCTTTGTAATTAGAACTCTAGAAGGAAAAACAAAATAAAAGTTATTCTCTGTGGTAGGAAAAGAGATGGATGGAGCAAGAATGGTAATGAGAGTTTTTGCTGCAATTCCATTCTATTAATTTAATATTTGAACTATATGAATGCATTGCCTATTCAAAAATAGTACCACTTAATAGTAACAATAAACTTTATTTTTTTTTAAGATTTTTTTTACTTTATTTTGTCAGAGAGAGAGAGAAAGAGAGAGAGTGAGAGCGCACAGGCAGAGTGGCAGGCAGAGGCAGAGAGAGGCAGGCTTCCCGCCAAGCAAGGAGCCTGATGTGGGACTCGATCCCAGGACGCTGAGATCATGACCTGAGCCAAAGGCAGCCACTCAACCAACTGAGCCACCCAGGCGTCCCAACAATAAACTTTAAAAATAAAGTCAAACGTTAATCTGTACAAGTTTGCCTTAAACCACCTTGAATCCTCTCACCTAATTGCTCCCTTCATCCAGCTTCCCTTGAGCCAATGAAATCATGGTAAACATGCTTTTAAGTGTATCAGGAAATTCATTTCTTTCTGACCTTTCTCAGATTCAAAGCAGACAGCAGCTTCCAGGGCCACGGCCTCTGAAGGAAAAAGACTAAAGCTCACCCAGGTGAAGTTACATCCTCTGATAAACATTCCCATCACACTCTGCATCTCCACAGCACCCACCACTCTTATAATTACTATCTTTACGGCTCAGAAGAATCATCAACATCAGAGCTAAACTCTATTGAGAGCATTATGTATCAGGAACTGTAAAGTGCTTTACATAGATATCAAATTAAATCCTCACAACTACTCTTAACATATTTACTACTATTATTTCCTATATTTACTGCTATTTTCTTGTTAAATATTGAGGAGACAGACACAGAGAGATTAAGAACTTATCTAGGGTCATACAGCTAAAGGACAGGGCCAGAAGCCATGTCCTTAACCATTTCACTCCAGCACCTGGGATGGCGGTAGGGGCAGGAAATACCCTACTCTTCGTGTCATTATCTCAAATGTTTCAACAATTTGTTTTATCTAATTCACAGAAATCAACCAAGAAAATTACTATTTAAGGCATTCCTTTGTACAAATAGTAGAACAGTGCACTTGAGGATAATTTTTAAAAGGAAACAGAAAAGACATCTAGAAGTATATGGTGCCCAAGGTTGAAGAAAAGAAAAGAAAATGGTTATAGTCTGTACTTATTCCTTTCCTTCACATAAATCTGCTCATAAAAATCATTCTTACCCATGTATTCACATATTCAGCAAGGCTATATTTCATCATCCAAAATATCCTAGCAGGCACTGCATGAGAAAACCCAGGCACAAAGACAGACGCAGGATTTGATATTATGTTCCAGCTGAAGAGGTCATGCAACACTATATTTAAATTAAGATTTTTGTGGATACTGACTTCATTATTGGTATATTAAACACATTTCCAAAATTTAAAACTGCCTGACCATCCTGGAAATTTTGGAACTTCCAATGAATGATAAAGGGCAAAACATACTCATTTATCTCTCTCTTCTCCTTCCTAGAGCAACGAATTGGCAGCCGATGAATTTTTTAAAGAATGAGTTCATAAGGGCAAAGAGAATGAGAGAACAAATTACAGAAACAAAATCTTGGAAGCTGGAAAGTTCAGTATGCCCCAGAAAGCTTAATCCTGAGCCATTAGGAGAGGAAACTGAGATACAACCTGAGTTGTAGCATAGAATGCCCAAAGGTCTTAGCACTGGTTAAGTTCGCAGAATCTGGCAACTGAGCTAATACTCCGTAGGCAAAGAAATATGAATAATCCAACAGTGGAGGTTCCCCAGTAAAACAGCCAGAATAACCTATGGTGAGGCTTTCATTCTTAAAGGTCCATCCACATGTACAGAGTTACCAGGCAGCTTTTTGGTGCCCTACTATTAAATAGGAGAAGATAGTTCAGCATTTTTTTTTCTTGGAAGCTCAGCTTATTTTTAAAAAGAGTCTTGAATATAAAAGAGTAATATCAAAAAACCTTAACTATCCTCAAAAACATATATATAAAAGAAGCTATTAGAAAAATTAAAAAAAAATTAGGGTTTTATTTAAAAAAAAACCTGGAAAATAGTAAAGAGTGCTTGGAAGTTAAAACTATGTTAACATAAATGAAAAATTCACTAGAAAAACTGATACACAAAGATAAGGAAATCTTTCAGAAAATACAGAAAAACATTAAAAATAGAAAGACAAGACAATGGAGGGTCAGCCTGGAAAGTCTAATATCCAAATAATAGACATCCCAAGAAGAGAAAATATGGAAAACAGGAGAAGATTATCAACACACAATTTAGGAAACAAAAGTTTCCAGACTGAAAAGATGCAGGATTGACTGCCAATACAAGTGAAAACAAACTAAAAAAGGCATATTACCATAGAATTTTAGAACAGTAAGAGCAATGAGAAAGTCCTAAAAGTAACCCCCCACACAAAAATCACATATAAAAGATAAGGGTCCTAAAAGATAACAGAGGCTGCCACCTCCAAACTTCTGATGGAAAACCATTTCCAACTTGGAAATCTATACCCAGCCAAAATATCGAGTGACTGTGCATCTGACTGAAATCCTTTCCAGGCAAGCAAGACCTCAAAAATTTACGCCTGTGTACCCTTTCTCAGGAAACTACTCAAGGAGGTATTCCACCAAAGCACAAGTATAAACTAAAAAAGAAAATATGGGATCCAAGAAATAGTTACAGCCCAGTAGACAAAGGGAATCTCCAAAGATGGTGCTGACTGGAGATCACAAGCTGTCTTGCGATGCAGTGATGCAGATTAGAGCAGATCCAAAGACTCAAGAAGATGAAACTAATGAATATCCGAAAGAACAGTTCCACAGTTTGAGGAGAGTTGGGCGTTAACTGATGAGTATGGAGAAAACAAAGCAAATGAAATGAAAAATTTATTAACCAACACAGGTAGTTGGGCAATACAAGAAAAGCAAATATGGCATAACAAATGGTTCGATTCAAAATAGCCTTATGTAGCTATAATAATGCAACACTCTATGTTGATCTAACCGAAGTTAAAATAATAAAGGAAGGGCCAGTGGAGGGGAATTGGGGAAAACACTAAATCCTGATCTTCTGAAGACAGAAGTCAATAGGTATTTCCTTAAACTAAGGGGAAAAAAATCAAGAAATGTCCACATAAGTACACTACTTCCAGGCACAGACACAGATGCCAAAACCAACACCAAAAGGGAGTCGAAAATGGTTGCAAGACTCCAAGAGTTGGTGTGGCATCCTACAGGCCTTTTTAAAAATTTTTCGCAATGATTTTAGTGCAACTGTTTGACTCTTTAACTGATGTTCATGTATAACTGATGAAAAGTAAAACTAAATTTGAGAAAGAAAAAGAAAATAAGTCTGTGAGTGTGTCTCAGGAAAATGTGGATGATAGGGAAATATTTTACCATGTTTTTCTTATAAACTGAATTTTAAGAAACAAAAAGTAAGCTAAATATTCTCCTTGATTACTTTGATACATGTGAATCAACTTAACTATGTGAAATCCATACTTTCCTTATAATAGCATGATGAAATAGTACAGGCTCCCTCAAAAGGGAAAAAGCCTAAAAAAAGGAACAAGCCACCCATTCAGCTAAGGAAAGCAGAAGCAGCAGACTAAAGTAAAGCAAGACAGCTTCCTGAACACTGCTGAATAGGGCATCAAATTACAAAGAGGGAAAACCTAAAGGTCTATGGAATAATAGAGTACAGCCAGAAGAAATTTAAAGGGAAAGGAGAGAAAAACTTGACAGTATAATGGCAGCCAATGCCAGAAGCAAGTCCCCTTACAGCGGAGTCAAGTTACAGAATTTCCCTGGCTTCAGAACTGGAAGTAGATTTCCCCCCTTTCAGGAATAGTGAATCATATTAGAACACACTGTACAGTCAGTCTGACCAAACATTTGTCAAACATTGAGTAATCTTTACTGAAGTCCTTAAGAAATTGTGATGATGCCACAATCTGAAGAATAAACCACTGGGGAAAAAAAGACAAGAAAATAACCTGTTTTCTCTCCTATCTCTCAAATGAATCTCATGACAGGATCACGCCAGTCTACTATAAGTAGATCACTCATTAATTGTCTACTGAATTTATTGTCCCGTAATTATTTCAGAAATTCCTGCTATTAATTTGAATGAGAATTACCCATCACAAGGACAATTATGTTTCTGTGATAGAGTCGGCTGACTGAATTCAGGCTTGAGTATGTAACTCGCGGATTGTTCAGGATCTGTCTTCTGGATTTCTTGCTGTCTGTATTTTGGCCATTCTGGCACTCCTTAGCACCCTGACTAGGGTGTAAGAGAGAAAATGATGGAAATACATTCTATGTTTTGTTTTTCCTAACAGGTTCTGTTATCCAGCATTGGTTTTAATTAGATTTGAGGACTACTTGTGGATTTCATTTATTTGTATCCTCACCACCTCCTTATTTTATGGATTCCTCCTTAGGCAACAAAAATTCAATTTTAAAGAGTTGGTTGCTCTGGGTTTTGGGATTTTGTTTTTGTTTTTGTTTTTTTAACTCTTTAATGGGATCCCAGAGTCAGATCTGTAGTTGGAACTCACAACTGCAGACATCGGTGAAGGCAAGGGAAGGGCCAGACTGGGATTTTGTTGGTACAAAGCCTCAGAGTCTTCATGGAAGAGATCTCTAAGAAGTTAGGGCCAATAGCGGGTCCCCACCCACAATCCCTCCACCTCACCCTATCAAAAAGATAAAAAGACAACCAGGAAATAATAGTATCTCCTTAGTTGAGGAGGAGTTTGTTCAAATGGAAAAGAAATCTATTCTGAAAACAGTATCAGGGCAAGTAGGTTAGGCAACCTTAGGGACCGAGAAGAAGATCGTTTGAGGTGTCTTCCAGGAAAAATTACCCGTGGGGAGGGTGGACGGTTCTATGAAAAATTGAAATCAGAACAATTAAAATAAAAATGGGCGCTAGGGGGCGATGCTGGCTAACAGCTGGGGTAACCTTTTCCCTGATTATGGGAAGGTAGACTTTTGCAAGAGAGGACAGAGGCAGCAGCCCCTGGGGAGCTGTCATGACACCAGCCAAGGAGACAAGCAGTTGGCGTCTCTGACCAGAGGGAAGGAGGAGGGAACCCATTTTTCCTGACTGTAGCGTGGCTGCTGAAGCCAGAGGAAACAGAGGCTGTGTTTAGTGAGTCTTCTCTCTCGCAAAGTGGAGGAAACCAAAGAGTAAGTCATGCTTTCTGTTTTCAAGGAGCTTTTTAGCCTACCACCACTAGCTTTACTAAAAGTATATATATCTATTTATATATAGATACAGATATTTTAAAGATTTTATTTTATTTGAGAGCGAGACACAGAGAGAACATGAGAGGGCAAAAGGTCAGAGGGAGAAGCTGACACCCCGTGGAGCTGGGTGCCCGATGCAGGACTCTATCCCTGGACTTGATGAGCCGAAGGCAGTCGCTTAACCAACTGAGCCACCCAGGCGCCCCTAAAAGTATATATTTTTTTAAATAAATACTTTACATACCACACACCAAAATCACTTCCAGATGGACTGGAGAGCATCTGTAAGACTGGAGGAAGACAGAACTGAATTGTTAATACATATTCGAAGGAGGAAACAATCTCTAAACTTTTCTACAAGCAAGTGTAAAAACTATAGAGATTGCCACATTTAAATAATAAAAATGATAACTTCTGGATAGTAAAATAAAATAAATAAAATGCAAACAATGAGCTGAGAAAAATATTTGGTCAAAATGTGACTGACAACGGTTAATACTTTTTCTATAACAAACACATAAAAATAAAATGAAATATCACTATGTTCTAATAGGGAAATGTACAAATCTTGAAAAGTCGATTTACATTTAGGAGACAAATACGAAATACAGGAAAATGTTAATCTCACAAGTCCTTAAAGAAATGCAAAGGGGAAATAGGGTGTATTAAAAATAGACAATGCATGATATTTTTAATGGTAATGAAGTTGAAATAAAACAGAATCTTCTATACATTGCTGGTGAGTGTAGAGATTACTGAAATTTTCTGGAAAGCCCTTGCCGTTCACTGACTCACTAATAATGCTTCTGGAACTCCATCATAGCAAATGCTACAAAATAAGTATTTTAATTAATAAAATCTTCACTAAGAGCCATTTATTTTGAGCAAAATTTGAAACAAGGTAAATGTCCAAAATGGTTAAATAAATTACAATACAATAGTTGATTTAAAAATGTTACGGTGTTTATAGCAACATAAAAATAGCTATACTACAGTGTTAAGTGAATGGCGTGGGATAAAAAATTATCAGTTTTTTTATCACTTTTTAAATAAACAAATCATCTTCAAAACATGTAGAAAAAGAATGAAGTTTTTGTTTGGGGCTGGTTGTCTGGGGAACTGTGGCTTTCTCTTTTTTTATTTTTAAAAGCTTTTCTTATTTTCCAATTTCAAAATTCTTTATAATGAAATACTTATTTAAAAATAAATGGCCACCAGAAGATGGTGGAGAAGTAGCAGGCTGAGACTACTTCAGGTAGCGGGAGATCAGCTAGATAGCTTATCTAAAGATTACAAACACCTACAAATCCAACGGGAGATCGAAGAGAAGAAGAACAGCAACTCTAGAAACAGAAAATCAACCACTTTCTGCAAGGTAGGACTGGCAGAGAAGTGAATCCAAAGCAACGGGAAGATAGACCACGGGGGGAGGGGCCGGCTCCCGGCGAGCGGCGGAGCAACGGAGCACAAAATCAGTCTTTTAAAAGTCTGTTCCGCTGAGGGACATCGCTCCAGAGGCTTAACCGGGGTGAAGCCCGCGCGGGGTCAGCGTGGCCTCAGGTCCTGCAGGGTCACAGAAGGATCGGGGGGTGTCTGAGTGTCGCAGAGCTCACAGGTATTAGAACGGGGAAGCCAGCTACAGAGACAGAGCCGAGGAGTGACTCTCAGCTCGAGGTTACCTTGAACCGGTCGCAGGCTCGGTCAGCTCGGAGCGCGGCCAGAGGCCAGGGTGGCGGGAGTCATTGGGCGCTGTTCTCTGGGGGCGCACTGAGAGTGGGGCTCCAGGCTCTTGACTCCTCTGGGCCGGAGACCGGGAGGCCGCCATCTTCATTCCCGCCCTCCGGAACTCTACGGAAAGCGCTCAGGGAACAAAAGCTCCCGAAAGCAAACCCGAGCGGATTACTCAGCCCGCCCCCAGGTAAGGGCGGTGCAACTCTGCCTGGGGCAAAGACGCTTGAGAATCACTACAACAGGCCCCTCCCCCAGAAGATCAACAAGAAACCCAGCCAGGACCAAGTTCACCTACCAAGAAGTGTAGTTTCAATACCAAGGAGAGCGGCGGAATTCCAGAGGAGGAGAAAGCAAAGCACAGAACTCATGGCTTTCTCCCCATGATTCTTTAGCTTTGCAGTTAAATTAATTTTTTTTTCTTTTCTTTTTCAATTTTTTTTTCTTCTTCTGCTAAATTTTTTTAACTTTTACCCTTTTCTTTTTTAACATTTTTTAACTAGTTTATCTAATATATATATATATATATATATATATATATTTTTTTTTTTCCTTTTTATACTTTTTTTTATTGGTTTTCTTTTTTAAATTTTTTTCTTTCTTTCTTTCTGAACCTCTTTTTATCCCCTTTCTCGCCACCCCCCGCGATTTGGGATCTCTTCTGATTTGGCTAAAGCATATTTTCCTGGGACTGTTGCCACCCTTTTAGTATTTTACTTGCTCCTTCATATACTCTTATCTGGACAAAATGACGAGGCGGAAAAATTCACCACAAAAAAAAGAACAAGAGGCAGTACCAAAGGCTAGGGACCTAATCAATACAGACATTGGTAATATGTCAGATCCAGAGTTCAGAATGACGATTCTCAAGGTTCTAGCCGGGCTCGAAAAAGGCATGGAAGATATTAGAGAAACCATCTCGGGAGACATAAAAGCCCTTTCTGGAGAAATAAAAGAACGAAAATCTAACCAAGTTGAAATCAAAAAAGCTATTAATGAGGTGCAAACAAAAATGGAGGCTCTGACGGCTAGGATAAATGAGGCAGAAGAAAGAATTAGCGATATAGAAGACCAAATGACAGAGAATAAAGAAGCTGAACAAAAGAGGGACAAACAGCTACTGGATCACGAGGGGAGAATTCGAGAGATAAGTGACACCATAAGACGAAACAACATTAGAATAATTGGGATTCCAGAAGAAGAGGAAACAGAGAGGGGAGCAGAAGGTGTATTGGAGAGAATTATGGGAGAGAATTTCCCCAATATGGCAAAGGGAACAAGCATCAAAATCCAGGAGGTTCAGAGAACCCCCCTCAAGATCAATAAGAATAGGTCCACACCCCGTCACCTAATAGTAAAATTGACAAGCCTTAGTGACAAAGAGAAGATCCTGAAAGCAGCCAGGGAAAAGAAGTCTGTAACGTACAATGGTAAAAATATTAGATTGGCAGCAGACTTATCTACAGAGACCTGGCAGGCCAGAAAGAGCTGGCATGATATATTCAGAGTACTAAACGAGAAAAACATGCAGCCAAGAATACTATATCCAGCTAGGCTATCATTGAAAATAGAAGGAGAGATTAAAAGCTTCCAGGACAAACAAAAACTGAAAGAATTTGCAAACACCAAACCAGCTCTACAGGAAATATTGAAAGGGGTCCTCTAAGCAAAGAGAAACCCTAAAAGTAGTAGATCAGAAAGAAACAGAGACAATATACAGTAACAGTCACCTTACAGGCAATACAATGGCACAAAATTCATATCTCTCAATACTTACCCTGAATGTTAATGGGCTAAATGCCCCAATCAAAAGACACAGGGTATCAGAATGGATATAAAAGCCAAACCCATCTATATGTTGCCCACAAGAAACTCATTTTAGACCCGAAGACACCTCCAGATTTAAAGTGAGGGGGTGGAAAAGAATTTATCATGCTAATGGACATCAGAAGAAAGCTGGGGTGGCAATCCTTATATCAGATCAATTAGATTTTAAGCCAAAGACTACAATAAGAGATGAGGAAGGACACTATATCATACTCAAAGGAACTATCCAACAAGAAGATCTAACAATTTTAAATATCTATGCCCCTAACGTGGGAGCAGCCAACTATATAAACCAATTAATAACAAAATCAAAGAAACATATTGACAATAATACAATAATAGTAGGGGACTTTAACACTCCCCTCACTGAAATGGACAGATCATCCAAGCAAAAGATCAACAAGGAAATAAAGGCCTTAAATGACACACTGGACCAGATGGACATCACAGATATATTCAGAACATTTCATCCCAAAGCAACAGAATACACATTCTTCTCTAGTGCACATGGAACATTCTCCAGAATAGATCACATTCTTGGTCCTAAATCAGGTCTCAACCGTTATCAAAAGGTTGGAATCATTCCCTGCACATGTTCAGACCACAATGCTCTGAAGCTAGAACTCAATCACAAGAGGAAATTTGGAAAGAACCCAAATACATGGAGACTAAACCGCATCCTTCTAAAGAATGAATGGGTCAACCAGGAAATTAAAGAAGAATTGAAAAAATTCATGGAAACAAATGATAATGAAAACACAACGGTTCAAAATCTGTGGGACACAACAAAGGCAGTCCTGAGAGGAAAATCTATAGTGGTACAAGCCTTTCTCAAGAAACAAGAAAGGTCTCAGGTACACAACCTAACCCTATACCTAAAGGAGCTGGAGAAAGAACAAGAAAGAAACCCTAAACCCAGCAGGAGAAGAGAAATCATTAAGATCAGAGCAGAAATCAATGAAATAGAAACCAAAAAAAACAATAGAACAAATCAACGAAACTAGGAGCTGGTTCTTTGAAAGAATTAATAAGATTGATAAACCCCTGGCCAGACTTATCAAAAAGAAAAGAGAAAGGACCCAAATAAATAAAATCATGAATGAAAGAGGAGAGATCACAACGAACACCAAAGAAATACAGACAATTATAAGAACATACTATGAGCAACTCTACGCCAACAAATTTGACAATCTGGAAGAAATGGATTTATTCCTAGAGACATATAAACTACCACAACTGAACCAGGAAGAAATAGAAAGCCTCAACAGACCCATAAGCAGTAAGGAGATTGAAACAGTCATCAAAAATCTCCAAACAAACAAAAGCCCAGGGCCAGATGGCTTCCCGGGGGAATTCTACCAAACATTTAAAGAAGAACTAATCCCTGTTATCCTGAAACTGTTCCAAAAAATAGAAATGGAAGGAAAACTTCCAAACTCATTTTATGAGGCCAGCATCACCTTGATCCCAAAACCAGACAAGGATCCCATCAAAAAAGAGAACTACAGACCAATATCCTTGATGAACACAGATGCAAAAATTCTTGCCAAAATACTAGTCAATAGGATTCATCAGTACATTAAAAGGATTATTCACCACGACCAAGTGGGATTTATTCCAGGGCTGCAAGGTTGGTTCAACATCCACAAATCAATCAATGTGATACAACACATTAATAAAAGAAAGAACAAGAACCATATGATACTCTCCATAGATGCTGAAAAAGCATTTGACAAAGTACAGCATCCCTTCCTGATCAAAACTCTTCAAAGTGTAGGGACAGAGGGCACATACCTCAATACTATCAAAGCCATCTATGAAAAACCCACCGCAAATATCATTCTCAATGGAGAAAAACGGAAAGCTTTTCCGCTAAGGTCAGGAACACGGCAGGGATGTCCATTATCACCACTGCTATTCAACATAGTACTCGAAGTCCTAGCCTCAGCAATCAGACAACAAAAGGAAATTAAAGGCATCCAAATCAGCAAAGAAGAAGTCAAACTATCACTCTTCGCACATGATAGGATACTATATGTGGAAAACCCAAAAGACTCCACTCCAAAACTGCTAGAACTTGTACAGGAATTCAGTAAAGTGTCAGGATATAAAATCAATGCACAGAAATCAGTTGCATTTCTCTACACCAACAACAAGACAGAAGAAAGAGAAATTAAGGAGTCCATCCCATTTACAATTGCACCCAAAACTATAAGATACCTAGGAATAAACCTAACCAAAGAGACTAAGAATCTATACACAGAAAACTATAAAGTACTCATGAAAGAAATTGAGGAAGACACAAAGAAATGGAAAAATGTTCCATGCTCATGGATTGGAAGAATAAATATTGTGAAAATGTCTATGGTACCTAACGCAATCTACACATTTAATGCAATTCCTATCAAAGTACCATCCATTTTTTTCAAAGAAATGGAACAAATCATCCTAAAATTTATATGGAACCAGAAAAGACCTCGAATAGCCAAAGGAATATTGAAAAAGAAAGCCAAAGTCGGTGGCATCACAGTTCCGGACTTCAAGCTCTACTACAAAGCTGTCATCATCAAGACAGCATGGTACTTTCACAAAAACAGACACATAGATCAATGGAACAGAATAGAGAGCCCAGAAATAGACCCTCAACTCTATGGTCAACTAATCTTTGACAAAGCAGGAAAGAATGTCCAATGGAAAAAAGACAGCCTCTTCAATAAATGGTGTTGGGAAAATTGGACAGCCACATGCAGAAAAATGAGATTGGACCATTTCCTTACACCACACACGAAAATAGACTCAAAATGGATGAAGGACCTCAATGTGAGTCAGGAATGCATCAAAATCCTTGAGGAGATGACAGGCAGCAACCTCTTTGACCTCAGCCGCAACATCTTCCTAGGAACATCGCCAAAGGCAAGGGAAGCAAGGGCAAAAATGAACTATTGGGATTTTATCAAGATCAAAAGCTTTTGCACAGCAAAGGAAACAGTTAACAAAACCAAAAGACAACTGACAGAATGGGAGAAGATATATGCAAATGACATATCAGATAAAGGGCTAGTGTCCAAAATCTATAAAGAACTTAGCAAACTCAACACCCAAAGAACAAATAATCCAATCAAGAAATGGGCAGAGGACATAAACAGACATTTCTGCAAAGAAGACATCCAGATGGCCAACAGACACATGAAAAAGTGCTCCATATCACTCGGCATCAGGGAAATACAAATCAAAACCACCATGAGATATCACCTCACACCAGTCAGAATGGCTAAAATTAACAAGTGAGGAAATGACAGATGCTGGCAAGGATGCGGAGAAAGGGGAACCCTCCTACACTGTTGGTGGGAATGCAAGCTGGTGCAACCACTCTGGAAAACAGCATGGAGGTTCCTCAAAATGTTGAAAATAGAACTACCCTATGACCCAGCAATTGCACGGCTGGGTATTTACCCTAAAGATACAAACGTTGATCCGAAGGGGCACGTGCACCCGAATGTTTATAGCAGCAATGTCTACAATAGCCAAACTATGGAAAGAACCTAGATGTCCATCAACAGATGAATGGATAAAGAAGATGTGGTATATATACACAATGGAATACTATGCAGCCATCAAAAGAAATGAAATCTTGCCATTTGCGACGACGTGGATGGAACTAGAGGGTATCATGCTTAGCGAAATAAGTCAATCGGAGAAAGACAACTATCATATGATCTCCCTGATATGAGGGATAGGAGATGCAACATGGGGGGTTAAGGGGGTAGGAGAAGAGTAAATGAAACAAGATGGAATTGGGAGGGAGACAAACCATAAGTGACTCTTAATCTCACAAAACAAACTGAGGGTTGGTGGGGGGAGGCTGGTTGGGAGGGGGGTGGGATTATGGACACTAGGGAGGGTATGTGCTATGGTGAGTGCTGTTAAGTGTGTAAACCTGGTGATTCACAGACCTGTACCCCTGGGGATAAAAATATATTATATGTTTATAAAAAATAAAATTAATAAAAAAAATAAAAATAAATGGCCACCAAAATCACTTGCATGTGTATATATTAACAATGAACAATATGGAAAGGAAATTAAGAAAACCATTCCAATTTACAATGGTATCAAAAAGAAAATAGGAATAAATCTAGCCAAGGAGGTGAAAGGTTTGTACACTGAAAATGACAAAATAGTGCTGAAAGAAATTAAGGAATAAATAAATGGAAAGACATCTTCTGTTCATTAATTGGAAGACTTTAATATTTTTATGACTGTCCATAGTACCCAAAGCAATCTACAAATTCAGCACAATCCCTATCAAAATCCCAGTGATAATTTTCAGAAAGGGAAAAATTCATTCTAACATTCATATAGAATTTCGAGGGACCCCAAATAACCCAAACAATTTTGATTAAAGCAGAACAAAGTTGAAGGCCTCACAACTTTCTGATTCAAAATGTTTTACAAAGCCACAATAATCCACATCATGCTAATGGCATAGATCGACAAATAGACCAATAGAATAAAATAGCCCAGAACCCTCCCATATATGGTCAAATGATCTTTGACAAGAGTGCCAAGACCACTCAATGAGACAAGAACAATCTCTTCAACAAATGATTTTGAGCAAACTGGATATGCAAAAGAATGAAACTAGACTCTTACCTTACTCTTATGCAAATATTAACTTAAAATGGATTAAGGACCTAAACATAAGACCTAGAAGTATAAAACAAGGAGGAGAAAAGCTTCATAACATTGAACTTGGCAATGATTTCTTGCATATGACACCAAAGGCACAGGCAACAAGAGTAAAAATGGACAAATGAGACTACATCAAACTTAAAAGGACTTGTTAATAAGTACAGAATTTCAAATTTTCAAGATGAAAAAGTTCTGGAGATCCTTTCCTAACAATGTGAATACACATAACACTACTGAACTGTACACTTAATGCTTTAAATGGTAAATTTTATGTTTTTATCACAAAAATTAAGTCAAAAAATATAATAAAATGAAATAAATGGTTTCTGTACCCACATGCTTCCATTTAAAGTAAAAGTTTTTCAAAGAGCAGTCCCCACTTCAAAACTCACTAATACTGTCTTGAAATATCTTGTTATCAAGGTCATGCCACTGCTTCCACTTTGAGAAATCAATGGTCCATTTTCTATCTTGTTTTTTAAAACCAGCCTTGTTAAGATATAATTCACATATACAATTCACCTATTTAAAGTACATAATTAAATGGTTTTGAGTATATTCACAAACATCATCATAAACAATGCGAGAATATTTTCAACATCCCCATACCCATTAGCAGTCACTCCACTTTTCTTCCCCTCTCAAACCTCAGATGAATACTAATCTACTTTCTATCTCTACAAACTTGCTTAATCTTAACATTTCATGTAAGTGGAATCATATACAATGTGGTCTTTTTGACTGGGTTCTTTCGCTTGGCCTCATGTTTTCGAGGTAAATTCCTTTGTAATATGTAACAATACTTAATTTCATTTTATTGCCAAATAACATTATATATATTATACATATACTGCTATATATTATGTTAAAATAACATTATAGACACACACACCATTTTATGTATCTGTTCATCTGTTGTTTCCACTTATTGGCTCTTATGAATGATCCTGCTATGAACATTCACATGCAAGTTTTTGCATGGATATGTTTTCATTTATTTAGGGTATAGATCTAGGAGTGTAATTGCTAAGTCAGATAGTAAATAACCTTTTGAGGAACTGACACACTGTCCTCCAAAGTAGCTGAGCCATTTCACATTCCCACCAGCAGTGTAAGAGGCTCCCAATTTCTCCACATCTTCACTAATACTTGTTATCAATTGTCTTCTTAATTCTTATGTAATTTCATTGATGGCTAATTATGTTGAGCATCTTCATATATTTTTATTGGCCATTTGTATATCTTTAAGAACTTTCTATTCATATTTCAATTGGGTTATTTGTCTTGTATTATTGAATTATAAGATTTCTTTGTACATTCTATATATACCTCCCTTATCAGATTTATGATTTGCAAATATTTTCTCACATTACATTAGGTTATCTTTTCACTTTTTCATAGTGTTCTCTGACGTGCAAGAGTCTTTAATTTTGATGAAGTGTAATTTATCTTTTTTTCCTCTTGTTGAATGTGCTTTTGCTATCATATCTCTGAAACCATTGTCAAATCCAGGGTCACAGACATTTATGTTTTCTTCTAAGAGTTTTAAAGTTTAATCTCTTACATTTTGGCCTTAGATACATTTTGAATTAATTTTCTTGCACATGGTATGAGTAGGGGTCCAATTTCATTCTTTTGCATATGAGTACCCAGCTGTCCCCACACCATTTGTGAAAAGACTATTCCTTCTCCCCATTGAATTGAAAGTCCTCTTTTCCTCCTTCCCCAGCCCTTATTAATCATATTCTAATTTCTATTTCAAAAATCAATTTTCTAATAAGTGAGAGCTTTTTCCCAGATTCTCAATTCTATTCCACTGGGTTATATGTCAGTCCTTATGCCAATACTACACTATCTTGATTACTATCGCTTTGAAGCAAGTTTTTAAATCAAGAAGTGCGAGTCCCCCAACTTTGTTTTGCTTTTTCAAGATATTTTCAAATTTTCATGTGAGTGTCAGGATCAGCCTGACAATTTCTGCAAAGAAGCCAACTGGGATTTTAATAGGAATTACATTGATTTTATATACTGATTTGAGAAGTATTGATGTCCTGATAATATTATCTATTCCAACTCATGAACACTGGATGTATTTACACTTACTTAGGCCTTCCTTAATTTCCTTCAACAATGTTTAAAATTTTCAGATTATAAGTTTTTGACTTCTTTTGTTAAATTTATTTCTGAAAATTTATCCTTTTTCATACAATTAGAAATGGAATCTTTTTGAAATTTCATTTTTGGATTATTTATTGCTTCAGTTTAGAAATACAATTGATTTTCTTATTTTTTTTAATATTTATTTTTATTTTATTTTTTTATAAACATATAATATATTTTTATCCCCAGGGATACAGGTCTGTGAATTGCCAGGTTTACACACTTCACAGCACTCACCATAGCACATACCCTCCCCAATGTCCATAACCCCCCCTACTCTAACCCCCCTCCCCCTAGCAATCCTAGGTTTGTTTTGTGAGATTAAGAGTCATTTATGGTTTGTCTCCTTCCCAATCCCATCTTGTTTCATTTATTCTTCTCCTACCCCCTTAACCCCACATGTTGCATCTCCACTTCCTCACATCAGGGACATCATAAGATAGTTGTCTTTCTCCGATTGACTTATTTCGCTAAGCATGATACCCTCTAGTTCCATCCACGTCGTCGCAAATGGCAAGATTTCATTTCTTTTGATGGCTGCATAGTATTCCATTGTGTATATATACCACATCTTCTTTATCCATTCATCTGGTGATGGACATCTAGGTTCTTTCCATAGTTTGGCTATTGTAGACAATGCTGCTATAAACATTCGGGTGCATGTGCCCCTTCAGATCAACGTTTGTATCTTTAGGGTAAATACCCAGTAGTGCAATTGCTGGGTCATAGGGTAGTTCTATTTTCAACATTTTGAGGAACCTCCATGCTGTTTTCCAGAGTGGTTGCACCAGCTTGCATTCGCACCAACAGTGAAGGAGGGTTCCTCTTTCTCTGCATCCTCACCAGCATCTGTCATTTCCTGACTTGTTAATTTTAGCCATTCTGACTGGTGTGAGGTGATATCTCATGGTGGTTTTGATTTGTATTTCCCTGATGTCGAGTGATATGGAGCACTTTTTCATGTGTCTGTTGGCCATCTGGATGTCTTCTTTGCAGAAATGTCTGTTCATGTCTTCTGCCCATTTCTTGATTGGATTATTTGTTCTTTGGGTGTTGAGTTTGCTAAGTTCTTTATAGATTTTGGACACTAGCCCTTTATCTGATATGTCATTTGCATATATCTTCTCTCATTCTGTCAGTTGTCTTTTGGTTTTGTTAACTGTTTCCTTTGCTGTGCAAAAGCTTTTGATCTTGATAAAATCCCAATAGTTCATTTTTGCCCTTGCTTCCCTTGCCTTTGGCGATGTTCCTAGGAAGATGTTGCGGCTGAGGTCAAAGAGGTTGCTGCCTGTCATCTCCTCAAGGATTTTGATGCATTCCTGACTCACATTGAGGTCCTTCATCCATTTTGAGTCTATTTTCGTGTGTGGTGTAAGGAAATGGTCCAATCTCATTTTTCTGCATGTGGCTGTCCAATTTTCCCAACACCATTTATTGAAGAGGCTGTCTTTTTTCCATTGGACATTCTTTCCTGCTTTGTCAAAGATTAGTTGACCATAGAGTTGAGGGTCTATTTCTGGGCTCTCTATTCTGTTCCATTGATCTATGTGTCTGTTTTTGTGAAAGTACCATGCTGTCTTGATGATGACAGCTTTGTAGTAGAGCTTGAAGTCCGGAACTGTGATGCCACCGACTTTGGCTTTCTTTTTCAATATTCCTTTGGCTATTCGAGGTCTTTTCTGGTTCCATATAAATTTTAGGATGATTTGTTCCATTTCTTTGAAAAAAATGGATGGTACTTTGATAGGAATTGCATTAAATGTGTAGATTGCGTTAGGTACCATAGACATTTTCACAATATTTATTCTTCCAATCCATGAGCATGGAACATTTTTCCATTTCTTTGTGTCTTCCTCAATTTCTTTCATGAGTACTTTATAGTTTTCTGTGTATAGATTCTTAGTCTCTTTGGTTAGGTTTATTCCTAGGTATCTTATAGTTTTGGGTGCAATTGTAAATGGGATGGACTCCTTAATTTCTCTTTCTTCTGTCTTGTTGTTGGTGTAGAGAAATGCAACTGATTTCTGTGCATTGATTTTATATCCTGACACTTTACTGAATTCCTGTACAAGTTCTAGCAGTTTTGGAGTGGAGTCTTTTGGGTTTTCCACATATAGTATCCTATCATGTGCGAAGAGTGATAGTTTGACTTCTCCTTTGCTGATTTGGATGCCTTTATTTTTCCTTTTGTTGTCTGATTGCTGAGGCTAGGACTTCGAGTACTATGTTGAATAGCAGTGGTGATAATGGACATCCCTGCCGTGTTCCTGACCTTAGCGGAAAAGCTTTCCGTTTTTCTCCATTGAGAATGATATTTGCGGTGGGTTTTTCATAGATGGCTTTGATAGTATTGAGGTATGTGCCCTCTGTCCCTACACTTTGAAGAGTTTTGATCAGGAAGGGATGCTGTACTTTGTCAAATGCTTTTTCAGCATCTATGGAGAGTATCATATGGTTCTTGTTCTTTCTTTTATTAATGTGTTGTATCACATTGATTGATTTGTGGATGTTGAACCAACCTTGCAGCCCTGGAATAAATCCCACTTGGTCGTGGTGAATAATCCTTTTAATGTACTGATGAATCCTATTGACTAGTATTTTGGTGAGAATTTTTGCATCTGTGTTCATCAAGGATATTGGTCTGTAGTTCTCTTTTTTGATGGGATCCTTGTCTGGTTTTGGGATCAAGGTGATGCTGGCCTCATAAAATGAGTTTGGAAGTTTTCCTTCCATTTCTATTTTTTGGAACAGTTTCAGGAGACTAGGAATTAGTTCTTCTTTAAATGTTTAGGAGAATTCCCCCAGGAAGCCATCTGGCCCTGGGCTTTTGTTTGGAGATTTTTGATGACTGTTTCAATCTCTTTACTGCTTATGGGTCTGTTGAGGCTTTCTATTTCTTCCTGGTTCAGTTGTGGTAATTTATATGTCTCTAGGAATGCATCCATTTCTTCCAGATTGTCAAATTTGCTGACGTATAGTTGCTCATAATATGTTCTTAAAATTGTTTGTATTTCTTTGGTGTTGGTTGTGATCTCTCCTCTTTCTTTCATGATTTTATTAATTTGGGTCCTTTCTCTTTTCTTTTTGGTAAGTCTGGCCAGGGGTTTATCAATCTTATTAATTTTTTCAAACAACCAGCTCCTAGTTTCATTAACTTGTTCTATTGTTTTTTTGGTTTCTATTTCATTGATTTCTGCTCTGATCTTAATGATTTCTCTTCTCCTGCTGGGTTTAGGGTTTCTTTCTTGTTCTTTCTCCAGCTCCTTTAGGTGTAGGGTTAGGTTGTGTACCTGAGACCTTTCTTGTTTCTTGAGAAAGGCTTGTACCACTATAGATTTTCCTCTCAGGACTGCCTTTGTTGTGTCCCACAGATTTTGAACCGTTGTGTTTTCATTATCATTTGTTTCCATGAATTTTTTCAATTCTTCTTTAATTTCCTGGTTGACCCATTCATTCTTTAGAAGGATGCTGTTTAGTCTCCATGTATTTGGGTTCTTTCCAAATTTCCTCTTGTGATTGAGTTCTAGCTTCAGAGCATTGTGGTCTGAACATGTGCAGGGAATGATTCCAACCTTTTGATAACGGTTGAGACCTGATTTAGGACCGAGGATGTGATCTATTCTGGAGAATGTTCCATGTGCACTAGAGAAGAATGTGTATTTTGTTGCTTTGGGATGAAATGTTCTTCATATATCTGTGATGTCCATCTGGTCCAGTGTGTCATTTAAGGCCTTTATTTCCTTGTTGATCTTTTGCTTGGATGATCTATCCATTTCAGTGAGGGGAGTTAAAGTCCCCTACAATTATTGTATTATTGTTGATGTGTTTCTTTGATTTTGTTATTAATTGGTTTATATAGTTGGCTGCTCCCACGTTAGGGGCATAGATATTTAAAATTGTTAGATCTTCTTGTTGGACAGATCCTTTGAGTATGATATAGTGTCCTTCCTCATCTCTTATTACAGTGTTTGGCTTAAAATCTAATTGATCTGATATAAGGATTGCCACTCCTGCTTTCTTCTGATGTCCATTAGCATGGTAAATTCTTTTCCACCCCCTCACTTTAAATCTGGAGGTGTCTTCGGGTTTAAGATGAGTTTCTTGTAGGCAACATATAGATGGTTTTTTTTTTTTATCCATTCTGATACCCTGTGTCTTTTGATTGGGGCATTTAGCCCATTAACATTCAGGGTAAGTATTGAGAGATATGAATTTAGTGCCATTGTATTGCCTGTAAGGTGACTGTTACTGTATATTGTCTCTGTTCCTTTCTGATCTACTACTTTTAGGGTCTCTCTTTGCTTAGGGGACCCCTTTTAATATTTCCTGTAAAGCTGGTTTGGTGTTTGCAAATTCTTTCAGTTTTTGTTTGTCCTGGAAGCTTTTAATCTCTCCTTCTATTTTCAATGATAGCCTAGCTGGATATAGTATTCTTGGCTGCATGTTTTTCTCGTTTAGTGCTCTGAATATATCATGCCAGCTCTTTCTGGCCTGCCAGGTCTCTGTGGATAAGTCTGCTGCCAATCTAATATTTTTATCATTGTACGTTACAGACTTCTTTTCCCTGGCTGCTTTCAGGATCTTCTCTTTGTCACTAAGGCTTGTCAATTTTACTATTAGGTGATGGGGTGTGGACCTATTCTTATTGATCTTTAGGGGGGGTTCTCTGAACCTCCTTGATTTTGATGCTTCTTCCCTCTGCCATAATTGGGAAATTCTCTCCAATAATTCTCTCCAATATACCTTCTGCTTCCCTCTCTGTTTCCTCTTCTTCTGGAATCCCAATTATTCTAATGTTGTTTCGTCTTATGGTGTCACTTATCTCTCAAATTCTCCCCTCGTGGTCCAGTAGCTGTTTGTCCCTCTTTTGTTCAGCTTCTTTATTCTCTGTTATTTGGTCTTCTATATTGACAATTCTTATATCTGCCTCATTTATCCTAGCAGTGAGAGCCTCCATTTTTGATTGCACCTCATTAATAGCTTTTTTGATTTCAACTTGGTTAGATTTTCGTTCTTTTATTTCTCCAGAAAGGGCTTTTATATCTCCCAAGAGGGTTTCTCTAATATCTTCCATGCCTTTTTCGAGCCCGGCTAGAACCTTGAGAATCGTCATTCTGAACTCTAGATCTGACATATTACCAATGTCTGTATTGATTAGTACTGCCTCTTGTTCTTTTTTTTGTGGTGAATTTTTCCGCCTTGTCATTTTGTCCAGATATGAGTATATGAAAGATCAATTAAAATACTAAAAGGGTGGCAACAACCCCAGGAAAATATGCTTTAACCAATTCAGAAGAGACCCCAAATCGTGAGGGGGGAGAAAGGGGATAAAAAGAGGTTCAGAAAGAAAAAAAAAAAAAAAAGAAACAATTGAAAAAAGAAAAGGAATAAAGAAAAAATATAAAAAAGACAAGAATATATATATATATATATATTAGATAAACTAGCTTAAAATGTTAAAAAAGAAAAGGGTAAAAGTTAAAAAAAATTAGGAGAAGAGAGAAAAAAATTGAAAAAAAAAAAAAAAACAAATTAACTGCAAGACTAAAGAATCATGGGGAGAAAGCCATGAGTTCCGTGCTTTGCTTTCTCCTCCTCTGGAATTCCGATGCTCTCCTTGGTATTGAAACTGCACTCCTTGGAAGGTGAACTTGGTCCTGGCTGGGGTTCTTGTTGATCTTCTGGGGGAGCGGCCTGTTGTAGTGATTCTCAAGTGTCTTTGCCCCAGGCGGAATTGCACCGCCCTTACCAGGGGCCGGGATGAGTAATCCGCTTGGGTTTGCTTTGGGGAGCTCTTGTTCCCTGAGCACTTTCCGTAGAGTTCCGGAGGAGCCGAGAGTCGGGGCCCCACTCCTCAGTGCGCCCTCAGTGAACAGCGCCCATTTACTTCTGTCTGCCTGGTCTCCGGCCGCGCTCCAAGCTCATCGAGCCTGAGACCGGTTCAGGGTAACCCCGAGCTGTGAGCTCACTCCTCGGCTCTGTCTCTGTAGCCGGCTTCCCCGTTCTAATACCTGCAAGCTCTGCGACACTCAGCCACCCCCGATCCTTCTGTGACCCTGAGGGACCTGAGGCCACGCTGACCCACGCTTCACCCTGGTTTAGCCTCTGGAGCGATGTCCTTCAGCGGAACAGACTTTTAAAAGTCCTGATTTTGTGCTCCGTTGCTCCGCCGCTTGCTGGGAGCCAGCCCCTCCCCCCGCAGTCTATCTTCCCATCGCTTTGGATTCACTTCTCTGCCAGTCCTACGTTTCAGAAAGTGGTTGATTTTCTGTTTCTAGAATTGCTGTTCTTCTTCTCTTCAATCTCCCATTGGATTTGTAGGTGTTTGCAATCTTTAGATAAACTATCTAGCTGATCTCCTGCTACCTGAAATAGTCTCAGCCTGCTACTTCTCCGCCATCTTCGATTTTCTTATATTAATCTTGTATTCTGCAATCCTGTTTGTCTTTCATCATTAGGTAGGATGTTGGTTGTGGGTTTTCCATAGAGGTCCTTTATTATGTTGAGTAAGTTACATTCTAGTCCTAGTTTGTTGAGTGTTTTTATCATTAAGGTATGTTGAACTTTGGGCACCTGGGTGGCTCAGTCCTTAAGTCTCTGCTTTTGGCTCAGGTTATGATCCCAGGGTCCTGGGATGGGGTCCGAGCATCGCACTCCCTGCTCAGCGGGAAGCCTGCTTCTCCCTCTCCTGCTTCCACTCCTTGTGTTCCCTCTCTCGCTGTGTCTCTGTCAAATAAATAAATATTAAAAAAAAAAAGTTATGTTGAACGTTGTCATATTTTTCTTCCATTTCTGTTGAAATGATCATGTGGTTTTTGTCCTTTATTCTAGTGATATAATGTAATAGATACATTGATTGATTTTTGGATTCTCTCTCCATTCCTACTTGATCTCCAAGCAACATTAACACAGTTTGAGCACTGCTTTATGAAATACTCTAATTTCTCTTGACTTCATTATTCTATTTTTCTCCTACTTCACAGATTCCTTTCCCTCCGTCCTATTCTAAATGCTGAGTGTCTAGGGCTTTGTCCTGAGCCCTCTTCTCTTCTGTTTGCCTCCTCCTTGCATGATTTTTCCAGAACCATGATCATCTCCAAGCTTATGGCCCCCAATTTATATTTCCAGCCTTGATCCCTTTTTTGAGTTCAGAGCAAGATCCTACTTCCTCCTTCATGTCTTCATTTTCTATTAATGATGCAAACTTGATTTGATTAAAACAAAGTGATTATTTTCCACTGCTTTCCAAGTCTCCTTTAGCTCAGTTAAGGTTTCCAAAATGCACCTATTTGCTAGCCAAGAACTAGAAGTTGTCTTAATTCTTTTTCTCCTCCATCTTCCAAACCCAATCTAGTCATGTCTACTTCAAAATATGTCTCAAATTCAATGACTTCTCATCATCTGTATTGCTAAGGCCCAGTCCAAACCACTAATATCTCTTCTCTGGACAACTATATAGGCTTCCTAATATCTTGCATTCCTATTGTCAATTCTCTATGCAGCAGCCTTGTTTAGGTTTTAAAAGCCTAAATCATATCATACCACGTCCTTACTTAAAAATTTACATTGCCTTCCCATTCCTTCACATAGCTTAAGAGATCCAACATGAACTGGGCCTTGACTACATCTCAAACTTCACTTTTCACCCTTCTCCCATATTTACCATGCCTAGACACAGCATCTTTCATTCTGTCGTGTAATATACTAAGTATCTTCCTGCCTGAAGGAATGGCTAGTTCTTTGTCATCATTCAGAATTCGGCTTAAATGTTTTCTACCTTGAATATTCTATCCATTTTTAAAGATTTTATTTATTTATTTTAGAGAGAGAATGAGAAACAGGATGAGAGCGTAGGTCAGAGGGAGAAGCAGCCTCCCAATGGAGCTGGGAGCCTGAAGCAGGATTTAATCCTGGGACTCTGGGAACATGACCTGAGCTGAACGCAGTCACTTAACCAACTGAGCCACACAGGCACCCTTGAATGTTCTATCTTAAGAAGAAACAGTCACAACTTACTCCCTAGTCACTTCCTACTCTATACCGTTTAACTTTTATTTTCTTTAGGAAAAATAATTATTCTATGAAACCATCCTTTTTATTTGCTTACCTTTCAAAAAATAATCCATCCTCCTTCACTATGTAATCTAATGAATGTAGGCTCCAGGAGAGAAAATGTGACCTCAATAATATCTGCCCTCAAACAGTATCTGACACACAGTAGGTGATCAATTAATATTTGTTGAAAAAATGAATAGGATATGTGAAAGATACAAAAACCATAAAGACAGAGCACCTTTCCCAAAATAACTTGCAGTTTAGACAAAGAAATGTGTATTTACTCATTAAAAGTAGTTCTGAATTCTATTATGTTCAAAACCAGGCATTTTGCTAGGAGTTGGGAACACAAAGCTGTCCCACTATCTTTATCTTAGTTTGGTCCTCATCATTACTTGCTTTAACTTCTAAAATAATCTCAAAATGTTTTTTAATAAACATTTTCAAGCATATACAAAAGTAGAGGGACCAGTATAATCAATCTTCAGACTTAACAATTACCACAGCTTTGCTGAACATGCTTCACTTAGTTATTTTTTCCTACATTTTCTTTGAAGTATCTTAAAGCAAACACAAAAGTCATGTCATTCCATGCCTACATCCTTCAGTAGCATCTCTAAATATATGAACGTTTCTTACATAGCCATATTGCCATTATCACCTTTAATTAATAACTCCTCACAAATATCAAATAATCTGTCAATAATCAAGTTTTCCTAATTGCCTCAAAAATATGTCTTATGATTGTTTTATTTGAATCAGGAATTAAATAAGGTGTAACATTGCATTTAGGTATTCTTTAATCTAGAGAGCCCACCCTCCTTGTTTGTGTATTTTCAGAAACAGGTCAGAGACATTCAATAGAATGTCTCACATACCAGATTTGCCTTGTGGCTTCCTTGTGGTGTCTCTCTCTGCTGTCCTTCATATTGTTTGTAAGTGGAATTTAGTTTTAGAGCCTTACCTAAATTCAGGTTCAAATTCTTGAGGAGGAATACTTCCTATTTGGTGTTGTGTACCTTACCCCAGGAGAAGCACATTACTTTTTCCACCTTTAGAGATTCTAAAATGAATAAGTGGGTTCAGTAAACCTCTCCATTGTGAAGTTCCCCTTGACATTTCTCTCCTGTAATAATTCCATCCATTATATGCTGCCTGATTCAATTATTAAATTTGGAATTTTAAAATGATGCTATCCTAATTTTATCATTTCTATCCTACTTATTACTTGAAAGTTCTGTTTGAAAATAGAACTATTTGGTGGAAATACAGTATGTATAAGAAAGTCAAAATAAATGCTTAATTTTTGTTCCTAATATCCAATTTTCACATGGCATTAGCACCTTCGTTACTTACTAGGCATTCAGTGAGTTCTTAGAGTTGTTTTTCTCTTTTCTGCCCATATGGTCTTGTTCTTTCTCTTTCTCTCTCTCTGTATCTCTCTCTTTCTCTCTCTCTCTCTCTCTCTCTCTCTCTCTCACACACACACACACACACACACACACACACTTTCTTGTTCTCTCTCTTTTGGTATCACTGTACATCTATTTTTCTTTATATATTTCATGTCTATCAACTCTAGTCATTATTATTCTGATGCTCAAATCGCCACATAACTGACTTAATGGAAGCCTCTCCATATTGGCCCTTGTTCTTTTAACGTAATCCATTAATCTTCCTTGCTTTGTGACACAAGTTGTCCCAAGTTCATCTTATAAATTCCTGCCATGTCTAGAATCAGGCATTCCTGCAATGAGCCAGGGATTATTGTAGTGGGGGATGGTATTTAAACATCACAACACAGGCATTAGTTGTGTTCATGGTTATTGGATTGTCATTGCCGGAAATGAGTATTTTTGAAATTAAGAAAAAATTAGTAAACATATGCAGTTTACTGTATGTTAGTTACACGTTAACAAACCTGTTAAAATGAAAAAAAAATGCACATCAATAGGCTTTATTTCCACTGTCTAAGTCTCAACATTGGTAAGATAGAGATAAAAGTACATAGCACATGGCACACTGCTATATACCATTCACAGTTCAGCAAATGAGTGTTAACAAATTATTTTCCATACAAGATGTCTACAACAGAGATCAAGAAATACTAAGTTTATTTAAGTGCAACAACTAAGTACATCTGGAAAAATAATAAATTCACCTAATATCTTAGATCAGAAAAATCTCAGAACGATCAAAGAAATAAACAATGAAACCTCAGAACCATCATTAAAAAGGCATGGGAATTTTTAAAAAGGAAGTTGTGAGAGATAAATATGACCCCAAATCCAAAGGAATAAAAGTGTAATTAATTTGACAACAAAAAATAACATGTCTACATGGTAAAAACCATTATTAGCCAAATTAGAAGACAAATGACAAGCTGAAACATAGTATCTGCAACTCAGATCACAGATGAAGAGCTAATTTGCATAAGAGAGCTCAGACCAAATATCTGAATAAAAATCAATAACCTAATAGAAAATGTGAGTACAGGAAATGAACAGACTATTCACAGAAAATAAAATACTCTAAATGGCTCTAAAATATATGAATTAGGCTTAATTCACCCAAGGCAAAAACAAAAACAAAAACAAAAAAACAAAAAAACCCCACAATTTTAGATGAATGCTAAAAAAGCAAGTAATACCAAAAAATCTTACTAAATCTCTAAATCTTGATCCTTTCCTTTTAATATTCTGTGTGATCAAATTGGAAGTTGACAGAAAGAAAAACCCACTGAGGCATGATGTCTGTTTTGAGGAAAAGCTTGTGAGATTGAATCTCAGCCAGCCTCTTTCTTCATCAAACATCATTTTTACTGGGGAAAAAAAAAAAAAAAAAAAAAAAACAACTTGAAAAACAAACTGTGGTTATGCAGACATGTGTATTTGTTAGACATCTCCTGAGAGATGAACAAAGTGATCCTGTCACTTAAAGGAGAACCATAAACAGCCAATTGCCAATGATAAAATTTGAGATTTTGAGAAAAAATTAGGATTTTGGAAAATTTGTGTCTGCCACCATGGAGTTCAGACCTTCCTAATACTTAAAGGACTTTTCTGACAAACTGAGTAGTGATGATAAATATAATTTTTAAAGTATTATATAGTAGAATATGTCAACATTAGAAGGTCTGCATAAGTCCGTGAACCAATATTTCCCAAATGATGAATGCATGATGTTATAAAATCATGTATGAGTAGGGGTAAAAAAAGTACAAGAAAGACAAATAGATTTTATTATAAGAGTGTACAAAAAGGCCACTGATATGGTTTCAGAGTCTCATTTTACCTAATCTTAAGAAACTCCTACTTAGCCAGTGTAAGTGTATCAAAGAAGAATATCCACAAATATCTAAACAGGTTATTAAAATCCTCTCCCTTTTCCAACTTCTTATCTGTTCTCACACAGAATGTCTACACATACTTCAATGACAACAACATATTGTGACAGATTGAGTCCAGAAGCAGATATGAAAATTGATCTTTCTTCTATTAAGTCAGACATTAAAGAGATTTGTGAACATATAAAAGTAATAAAAATAGCTATTTTAACAAAATATGTTAACAATGAATAAGTTTGTTACTATTTTTAAATATTAACAAATGTTTTCAAACTTCTCATTTTTAGCCTCTAATACAGCAAATACCAATAGACACAGGGTCACACAAACAAAAGCTCTTTGGGTTCTTCAAATACTTTTAAGCATGTAAAGAGTCACTACGAATGAAAAGTTTGAGAATCACTGTTCTAAAGAATTATAAATTGCTAAAATTGATCCCAGAACAGAGATATTAAGGCAAATTAATTACTATTGAAGAAATTATAGTTTATAGTTACCTCTCAATAAGACATACATTCTACTAAGTCTAAGACACACATAACCACTCTACTGTATAAACTTTTCACAGCATGAAGGAAAGCTTCCAAATTTGTTTCTTTGATGCCAGCCCATTAATACACATACAGAGACACAAACATACACACACACACACACATCTTTAAAACAATCTAACTGAGGGGCACCTGGGTGGCTCAGTTGGTTAAGCATCTGCCTGTGGCTCAGGTCATGATCCCAGGGTCCTAGGCTTGAGCCCCATGTCAGGCTCTCTGCTCAGCATGGAGTCTGCTCCCTCTCTCTCTGTCCCTCTCCCTCTGCTTGTCCTCTCTCATATAAATAAAATCTTTTTTAAAAATATGTTTTAAAAAAGTCATTTGTAATATATTTGTCAAGAGATTTTTTTCCAGAAATACAAAAAAGGCTCAATATTAAGAAATTTATTCACCATATTAATAGATTTTTAAAAATCATATGAACACCCACTTAGTTATTACTGCAAAGGCATTTGATAAAATTCTAAATTCATTCCAAAATGAATTCAGAAATTACTAAAAGAAACCATAGGACAATCTAGAAAAATAATTTCAGAACATGGAGGGTCCTTCTTAGCAATCAGTTAACTTTTGATGAGCCCCATCCAGTGGGATATAAACATGGAAAAGTTTTTTCTTCTAAAATTACTGGTTTCAACTACATTGTGTCATTCATCTTTTCCCACCCCTTAATTAAAATCTAGGAAAGAGTCAATGACTTTCCAGTAACTTCAGGTTATTAAAACTCAGTTTAACTCAGTTTGAAACCCTAAATTGATCCAATTCAAAGCTTTGTCCTCGCTATCATCAGGTAGACTTGTGCTTGAGTAAAGAAACTATAACATTTATAATCCAAACTGGAGCACTCTTGAGTGAAAGTTAGCACTAGTAATAATAACATCTTGGTTATGTACTGAGGCTATCATGGCTAAATCAGATGAATGGCCACCTGAGATCAAAGTACTTGAAATGGGGAGAGGGGAGTCTCCTCTGCTATTTCAAGCCTCCTCCCCTGTAGATTCTATAGCTTCTTCGGTGTTGGGGAGCAGAAAGGAGAGACAAAGGAGGCAGAAGCCATCTTGAATGTCTGGTAATATGTTGGTGGTAAAGAGATATTCTTGGATTTGTTTTATTTTTTATCTGTTTATTCTTTCGAAGTGGGAAGATCACATAGTCCAGCACCCTCTTTTTACAATTAGAAAAGTAATGCTCATGTAGATGGGATGACTTCTGAGAGGTGGCCAACCTAGCAGTGGACTTGAGCATGTCCTCACAACCCCCATCAGTGTCCTCTTTGCTGCACTACAGCTGCCTCTCCTACATGTGCCCATCAGAGCCAGGAACAGGTTGCAAGGCCTTGGGAGGTACTCACCTCGGATGTAATATTTAAGGAGTGCCAGTGCTGAGGTATCGTCTGAAAACTCAACCAAGTAGACATCTGCTTCCAAAGTCACATGGTTGTTGGTAGAATTTCAGTTCTTTGGGGGCTGTTGGACTGAAAGCCTCAATTCATGCTGGGTGTTGGCCACAGGTTACCCTCATTTCCTTGGTCCTCTCCCTATAGCAGCTCCCAATATGGCAGCTTGCTTTATCAAAACTAGCAAGGTGGAGGGGCACCTGGATGGCTCAGTTCGTTGGTTAAGCCACTGCCTTCAGCTCAGGTCATGATCCCAGAGTCCTGGAATAGAGTCCCATATTGGGCTTCCCTTGCTCTGCAAGGAGCCTGTTTCTCCCTCTCCCTCTGCCTGGCCACTCCCCCTGCTTGTGCTCTTTCCCTGTCTCTCTCTCTCTCTGTCAAATAAATGAATAAAATCTTAAAAAAAAAAACTAGCAAGGGAGAGAGTCTGCTATAGAATCTTATTTAATCTATTCATGGAAGTGAATTGCAGCACATTTGCCAAATTCTAGCATTTACAGCAAGTCGCACATTTCCACATTCAAGAGAAGACCCCACAGGAGCATGAATAACAGGTAGTGGAGATCACTGTGGGCCATATTTGAGGCTGTCCACCACACAAGCAATGCAGCAGAATTAGTGTGTGGTGAAAGCCATAGTTTCCATTAAGGGAGGCAAATGGTATTTTCTAAAAAGTGATACCAATTCTATATAACATGAAAAGCACAACCTCAGGGAAAAAAATAATTGATGGGTAAATCTATCCCTGGCTCCTTTACATGATATCAGGATCACAAATGTGTGACTATGGGAGTCCTCTGCTAAAACTAGGAAATGGCACTATGTGACAGAAGTAGACTAATTTGTCAGATTGCATTTCAAGAAATGTTAGAATCTCTAGGCCTGCAGGCCTGAGAACAGGAGAAGGAAAGGGGGAAAAGAAGTACTATGAGGTCTAGTGGATAAAACATTCAGTCTCTACCCCTATAGAGAATTCTGTGAGCTCTGCAGTTAAACATGATTGAAAATTACCAACTCAAGGCAAGTTCTATAGGAATCATTCTCAATGAAAAGATCTGTGTCCCCAATTCTGTTCCATTGCTCACTTCAGTTTAACGATTTTAATGAGCAAATAGAGTTAACTGGCCTTGAGTATCTACAGAGCTTCAAACCAAAAAAAGGAAAGAGTTAAAAAATAAGTCCATTTTACAATGGACACATATTAGTAGCTCAATAAAATTTCTAACTTCAACTAAAGTAAAATAGAGAGTGCCCTGCTATGCTATGTTATTTCACAGAATAGGATTTTTTATATCGCGGGTAAGTACAGCTACTAATGATAATGGTAAGACCAAATATATAGTGAGAGACACCATAGGAGAGAGAGTAAGAGTGCAAACTCTGGAGTTAGACTGCAGAGCTTCAAACACCAGCTCTTCCTGTGACATTGGGCAGGCCACCTAACCTCAGTCTTCCCATGCACAAAATACGAATAACAGCACTTACATTCCAGGGTAGATGTGAGGATCAAAAAAATTGATATTAGTACAGTGCTGGCTAATGTTATGTACCCAGTACTGTTCTAAGTCCTCGTATGTAATTCTTGTAAACCACCAGGAATTGCCTCCACATTTCACTTTCCTACCAGTACAACATGAGTAACCATGACAGTAAGTTTTAAACTTCCTGGTTTTTATCCTTAAATTTCAGACTTTATTCTTAAATTTAAACACAGTTATTTAGATCAAAAATTCTGCTAATAAAACTGTGTCTAAACAGACACTTAACACATTCATTTTCTTTACTGTTTTACCAATAGTGTGTACCATGAATTAGGTAGTTTTAAACTTCTGTTAATTTCCTTTTGTAAGTAGTACGATGACACTGTCATTGCAGCAAGAGACCAGTAGATGGCTGTCCACAGACAGGAACAAACACCTATAGTAAGAGTCTACAAGATCATTTTGAAAGAGCTACAAAAATCAGTAAAGGAAGGCTATGGATAGATATGTTGAAAACACAAAGTTTGCAATGGTCCTAAGAATTTTTTTTTTATTTTAAAATGAAACGGATATTTAATTCCACCTTTTCACAGTAAAATCTTCATTAAACTGCTAGAGGAAATACCTATTTGGGTATAACGTTCCCAAAGACCAACTTGGTTAATACCAAAGTACTTATAATCTTATAATATGCATAATTGATCTAAGGCATTAAGGATGGCAACCTGTATTTTCTTCTTTTGGATAAATTGTCAATTTTTACTTTTTCTCCAATATCTTACATTATGTTAGAACATTACCTTTCTAATGAAAACATGGGGCCTACAGGAGCAGTTAACTTTCAAGAGAAAAATAAAAAACAAAATGTCTCAACTAAACACAAATTTGAAAAATAGGCTTTCGTGACATTTTTCTGTTATCTCAACCAGCTGTTTCCTGAGTTCTGGTTACATCTACAATTCTTCCCTTACATGCTGGGCCACAATTAGCCTTTTTCTATACTGAAATTCTTTTCTAAGGTCAAGGAAGTTAATTTGTTCACCATTTTCTCAAGTACTTGAAGGGGACGGGAAACCTAAGAATAAATGTACCAGATTTGTTCCTTTAAAAAAAAAAAAATCACAAACAGTTCTCAAGCATTCCTACTGGTAGCCATAGCAGTAAGCTAAAGCCCTGAGTTATGAAGTCTCATTTAGGTTACACCTAGTAAACTAAGACCACAGATTTTCAGATTTGTTTGCTGCAAATTCTCCCAATAATGGTTTTTACAGTCAGATGACACTTTAGAATAACTGAACTAGAAATACACAAACTTTAATATTTAAATTAACTGGTAAATGGCAGAAAAATCTATATACATATATTTATGAGCCAAAGAAAGCCAGCTATTAGCTATGCCCAATTATCACCAAACAAATAAATTTGTGCTATTAGTTGATAAAAGCTTTAAGTATGATTTCCCTCCAAGGAACAGAAGGGAAAGGCTCAAGAAGGAGCCCTAATGGGAGGGGTCAGAGGTCTGTCCTTCACCAGTTCTGTGTGTCTGAGCACATTTAACTCTTCTGCATTCAGCAGTTCACATGTAAGATAATGAGGTTATTTATTCTTCCTTCTGCCCTGTACCAAAACCAGTCTTACCTATTTCCTTCCACTTAACCACTCTGTCATCCTTAAGTATATGTGTCCTCCTTACGCTCTCTCCTGGCTACCCAAGACAGTTGACCGCTCTTGGTTTTTCCACTGTACTTTGTCCCATAAACTCAGTATAACGGAGATCTTGAAGGGTCTTATCCGATATTACCTTATCCGAACAGAGAGGCGATAGCATGTTTTAGAGTTCGGGAGACGGCCTAGGTCTCCAGGGTGGGCCTCCGGATGCACAGGATAATCCCGGCAGCCAGGCATTTTTGCCCTCAATTTCCTCCGAGGGAAAGAACCCAAGTTCAGTGCTTTCTAGAAACGGATTAGATGGATCTGCCGCTCTGGGAAGCCAGAAGGCGAAATATCCCGAAAATGTGTTTCAGGCTATGAAAAAGGTTTGAAACAACACGACCAGGTGGTCAGTCATTTTCCCCAATATCTACGTGAGTTAAACTCAGAGTAAGTTACCCACCTGCTCATAGAAAGAGTGCTTCGGTTTGTATAGGAAGCAACATTTGCAGTGTAAAAACTACACGAGTCTTTGCAGAGGCCAGGGGTAGGTGCACCAGGAAGAGGAGTTTCTCGGGTTTTAGGTCATAGTCTCCCTGTCATCTCTTCCAGGTGGCCTGAGGACCGTGGTAACTGCAGGGGCGGGGACGCCGCCTCCCGGGGCTCTAAGTCCTCCCGGCCGAAAGGGGGCACCCACAGCCACGCCTTTCCCGCCAACTCCTCGAGTGCTCTAGCCCCGACTCGCGCAGCCGCCTCGAGAGCCCTCAGGGCAATTCCTCTTCCGGGGCAGCGCGGAGGCGCATGCGGGACCCGGATGCAGACGGGAGGGCAGCTATATAAGCGCCACGCAGGCCTCACGGCTTCCTTTTTGAGGAAGACGCGGTCGCAGGTCAAGCGGTGCTTTGGACGCCCCGCTTGTGCTCCTGACTCACCGCTGTTCGCTCTCACCGAGGAACAAGTCGGTCAGGAAGCCGCGCCGCAGTCATGGTGAGGCGGGGGTCGGCACCGCGCGGTTGGGGACGCGGAGGGACACGGTCCCTTCTGGGGACGGATTCTGGGATGGGAGGAAGCGGTGGGAATACGAGCCCCACTTACTCTGTGGAGGAGGTCGTGAGATGGTAGAGGAGCCTGGGAAGTCCCTTTAAGGTCGTTTCCAGGCTTTTAAGAAATCTGTCTTTATTTGTGTAATGATAGGCTTTTAAAGACACTGGGAAGACACCTGTGGAACCGGAGGTGGCGATTCACCGAATTAGAATTACTCTCACCAGCCGCAACGTAAAATCTTTGGAAAAGGGTCAGTATGGTATCTTCACGTTGAGACCTGTGGGCAAAAAATAGAACGAATTTGTTTTTGTTGCTGTACAGGATTGACTCAGGACTCAAGTGACAAGTTGCTTAACTTAGAAAAGGCAAAGGAGAAGGATCTATGCTTAACTGTTCATGTGTTTCTTAAACCCTTGTTGGCGATGAGGAGACGATTACTGTGTTGAACGATGATGATAGTTTTATACGCTATTCTGAGCCAGCATCAGCTAAAATTACTAACGCTCTGACTGTTTTGAAAGAACTGAAAAGATGCTTTTATTTTTCTGTAGTATGTGCTGATTTGATCAGAGGCGCAAAAGAAAAGAATCTCAAAGTGAAAGGACCAGTTCGGATGCCTACCAAGGTGAAGTAAATTGGGGGGGAAGGGAGGAACACAAACTAAAAGAAAAATAGTTGGTAAAACTTGGTTCATGTCCAGTGCCTGATTTTCACAGCTAACTGTGAAACTGTTTCTCTTGGGTGGGGTATGGTGCTTTCATAAGGGCACTGTCTTGGCTGAGGAGAACTAATTTGCGGTCATAAATAGATGGTGATTTCGGTAAAAAGGAATGATGCTCTGGGAAGTATTTACAAATGAAATAAAGAAGTACTAGTTTTGTAGGTGTCCTAGGAATAAGCATAAAACCATAAATGCTTGGTTTCCTTTGTCTTTTGTTGCAGACTCTGAGAATCACTACGAGAAAAACTCCTTGTGGTGAAGGCTCTAAGACTTGGGATCGTTTTCAGATGAGGATCCACAAGCGGCTCATTGATTTGCACAGTCCTTCTGAGATTGTGAAGCAGATTACATCCATCAGTATTGAGCCAGGAGTTGAGGTTGAAGTCACCATTGCAGATGCTTAAATCAACCTTTTTAATAAATTGATAATCCGTTGTTAAGGCTTGTTGACTTTTTCCCTAAGTACCCACGTATTTTAGGAGTACAGAGTTGCACTACAAAATCCTTGTCCACCTTTTGCATAGTGAAAATTAGGTTAATATTCTAGGGATGGGTGGTCTGTCCTGTTTTCATTGTATCTTAAGAGGCCACTAAAGCAATTGGTTCTTGACATCACCTGAAAACTAAGTTGTATTAACTAAATACATGGAGACCTTAGCATTGATGAATGTATACAATGTGGTGGTTCATAACTGGCTGCGTATTAGAGCTTTTCCAAAAGACATCTGGGTTTTAATCCCAAAAATTCTGATTTGTAGGCAGGTAACTAACATGGGAAATACTAAGTTCTGCCAATTAATACATCCTTTCTCTTGACATTACGCTAGAGTTAACTTAGCAAATTGTTAAATATTTTGGAAATATTGGCCTTTATATTAAGCAGTTTTGCAGAGAAGTGTTTTAATTAACAGGTCAAAAAAAGACCCAGTATTTAGGTTATATTTATATAACTATATACAGGCCTTGGAGTTTCTTTTAATGTGGAGCTATACTAATGTGTAGTTTATATATAAACATTTAATAGATGTGTGTTAAGAGAAAAGCGTGTCATTAGTAGAGCAAATTTATTTAGGCGGACCGCTATGACACAGTAATGGATAACATTGTTTAGCTATTAGACTCTATGCTTTTTTTTATTTTTAAAAATTTAGAGAGCAGGACTGCTTGGGGGGCAGGGTAGGGGGAGAATCCCAAGCAGACCCCACTGAATGGAGTCTGACAGGGCTTAATCTTACAACCCCAAGATCTTGACCCGAGGAAAATCAAGAGTCAGACGTTCAGTCACCTGAGTCACCCAGGCAGTCCACTGTTTATGCTTTATTTTCTTAAATGCTGTTCTTGTGCAAATCTGGAAACTGGCTGTGAGGTTTGGCTTGCCTGATGACTGGAGCATTATTAGTAGCATAGATGAGATTTAAATGGGCTCATGGAATGAACATCCTCTTGATGTCCCATAGAAGTATTGAAATTTTTGCTTTTTAGGTTGTATAATCCTCTGGATATCCTCAATAGGCCTAATTCTCTACTAGAGAAAATTTTGTAGAAAAAACAAAATTTTTGCAAATTACAAAGTTGACCAGAAAAAGTCATTGTGATTAGAATTAAGTCATGAAACGCCTTTTTCCTGGGTTTGGACTTAGATCTTCACTTCTCTGTACTATGTTGTCCCCTGTCCTCAGTTACCATGTGTGTTCAGACTTCAGCTGAGATTGCTCTGTACATCTGCTTGTGTACTAGACAGCCTGCACCTCAAGCAGTTCAAACCTGACATTAAGATGAAAATCCTCTTCCCTCCTGCAAACTTGGGTTCTTTCTCAATCCATGGTCAACCACACAGCCACATGGGTCACTCAAACATTGATTTCACATCTATCCAAGTCCTTGATTCTACTTGTTTTAGACTTCAAAAAATAATTCAGACATCAGGGATTTGAGTGGGACTGAATCTGGAAAGAACTATGCCAAGTTGATAAAATCTCAGGTATTTTTTAACTAATTAATTATAATTTAATGAACCAATTAGCTTGGGAAACTAAAAGATTTTACTGTAACCGTTCAATAAACATTGCCATAAGCATAGTACTTGAAAAATTCCACAATATGAGTCTAGTTAAGGTAAGCATATAGATAACCTGTATGAGGTAAGCAGTGATCCATTCTTAGAAGCTAGTGTTCTTGGTTTACACATGAAAGAATTATTAATCAGAAGCCAGGTAGTGAGCTACTGGCCTGTTTTCCAGTTTTCTAGGCTGAAGAGAGCTGTTCAGGTAGTGTTAAAATCATTTTAAAACAAGTACCTGGTATGTGGCCCCCAGATAGAAGTACTTACAAGCTTGTTTTGATGATCCAAATGTACTCCAACACAGAAATCTGGAATACACTCAGTACCCAGAGAACTGCTTGGGAAAATGCCAGTCCTACGAAAACATGGCCACTTAGGACTAAAGAGTAGGGAAAGGGGTGCCTCAGTAAATCAGAAAATGTTGAAGTTTTGTGGCCTTAATAACACTTGTGAATTTTAGCTGATATGTGCCAAAGTAACTAATATATCAGCAATTGTAATTTTCCCCTTCAGATTGTTGGAGTTGTATTTAAGCTATAGGTAATATTTAGAGCTTGTAATAAACCCAAAATATAACACTTAAAATATTAAAACTACTATTTTTGATTCTTCAAACATTTAAGAACTACTTGGAAACAAAAGCCCTGCAGGATCTTGGGATACATAGAAACCAACTAAAGGTAGGTTAAATAGTGCTAATGGTGCCAGTGATTCAGAGTTAGAGGCCAGCTTTTATGGATTAGAGATGTAAAGAAATATTGGAAGTGGGAGGTCTCCAGTCCTCCCCATGGCTGTGCCATTTGCTGATCCCATTTCCTCACCTGACAGGGATACCTAAGTGCAAATGTGCAAGCGCTAGATACAGAGCGAACAGGCAAGAGAAGTAAAAATTCATGGCCATGCTGTCAGATCTGCTCAAAAGGTTATTTGGGTATGTGAGCTTGATACAATACTTCTTTGGGCCTCAGTTCTCCTGTGTAAAATAAAAGTATCTGAGTATATATGCGTGTTCCTTTGTCTGTCTCTGGGACATATTCCTACCAAACCAAGACTAGCTTGCTAGGCATAGGTTTCTCACACCAGGACCTCAGTTCCCACAGGGAAGGGTACACTGCTGGCCGGTGGTATTAGGTCAAATGACATTTGCAGAAGTATACATGAATCCTTGGGGGCATGGCCTTTCTGTGTCCTTCACCCAAAAACTGACCATGTAGGTCTAACTATGCTGGAGAACCTGGCAAAGCCAGTTTTATCTTTTTTTTTTTTCTTAGATTTTATTTATCCATTCGACAGAGATCACAAGCAGACAGAGAGGCAGGCAGAGAGAGAGAGAGGGAAGCAGGCTGCCCGCTGAGCAGAGAGCCCGATGCGGGACTCGATCCCAGGACCCTGAGATCATGACCTGAGCCGAAGGCAGCGGCCCAACCCACTGAGCCACCCAGGTGCCCCGCCAGTTTTATCTTTTGAAAGTAAGTTGAATTATTTCCTTCCTCCTAGGAATAGTATATTTCACTTTTATAGCAAGTTAAACTCTGAGAGAAGTGAATCCTTCCATATATTTTGTTCTATAAACTTTTTCTTTACATAGAACCCAACCTAAGAAATAGTTAATATTGTATTATTTGAAACTTCATATACATAAAAGTAATTATAGTCTTCCTTTAGCTATATGAAATTTGTATCTTTTTAAATATAATTGAGAATATTCATTTTGTAAATTATTTTTATCATTATGTATCTGGGAGATATTTTTATATTTGCACACACTTCATTTCTTTCAGTGAATCTTACATTATATGGATATACTTGATTTAAATAACCAGAATTTATTTAGTAATTAGTTAATTTCAAGAATTAGTCATTTATTTAAGAACATTTACTATATGCAGCTCTTATTCTAGGGTAGATAGAAGAGATTTCATAGAATATCAATTTTCAATTTTAAGATACTAAAATTGATGCCTTACATATTTCTGCCCATTTATATTCCTACCAGTAATGAAAGTGCAATAACATCCATCTGATAAAAAATATTTTATCCCTGCCCTCCATTTGTTTATTTTCTCTTTCTGGTGCTCCTATTGATTGGATGACCTGGAGGTCCTGTATGTCTCTTAGCTTTCTTTCACATGCTCTTTTAGTCTTTTTTCATTATCGAATGTGGGATATTTCCTTGAATTTCTCATCTAGCTCTTTTATTGATTTAATTTTTCATTTTGATACCCTTTTCTATTTTAACTCCATTCTGGAAAATTTCAAACACACCTAGTTGTAGAAGGGATGGTATAATGAACCCACTCAACTTTAAGAATTGTCAACTGATGCCAGTTGACCCAACTTTCACCCTCCCCCCCCAAACAACCTTCAGATTATTTTGAAGTTAATCCCAGACATCATAATATTTCATACACAAATTTTTCAGTGTCTAAATTGAAAAAAAGATAGGACTCTATTTTTTTTTCAGTTTAGTAGTGTTAAGTATGTTCACATTGCTGTGCAACAGATCTCTAGAAATTTTCCATCTTACTTAATAAAATCTATATCCATTGAAAAACTCCTCATTCTCCCCTCCCCCCAGCCCTTGGCAACCACCATTCTAGTTCCTAAAAGTTTGTTTTAAATTTTTAGGAAACTTTTAACAAAGTTTGTTCCTAAACTTTGACAACTTTAGGTACCTCATATAAGTGGAGTCATAGAGTATTTCTTTTTGTGACTGACTGGCTTATTTCATTTAGCATAATGTCCTTACGCTTCATCCTCGTCCCATATAAGATTTCTTTCTTCTTTTTTTTTTTTTTTTTTTTTTAAAGATTTTTTTATTTATTTATCAGAGAGAGAGGGAGAGAGAGCAAGCACAGGCAGACAGAATGGCAGGCAGAGGCAGAGGGAGAAGCAGGCTCCCCGCCAAGCAAGGAGCCCAATGTGGGACTCGATCCCAGGACGCTGGGATCATGACCTGAGCCGAAGGCAGCTGCTTAACCAACTGAGCCACCCAGGCGTCCCAGATTTCTTTCTTCTTGAAGTCTGAATAATATTTCATGTATATGCTACATTTATTCATTCTTTATTCATTTATCCCTCCATGAACATTTGAGTGGCTTCTACCTCTTGACTATTGTGAACAATACTGCAGTGAACCACAGGAGTACTACTATCTCTCAAGACCCAGCTTTCAAATTCTTTTAGGTAAACACCCAGAAGTGGGATTGCTGGATCATATGGTATAACTGTATTTTTAATTTTTTGACTTTTCCATAGTGGCAGCACTATTTTACATTCCCACAAGCATTCCAAAGTTTCTGCCTCCTCAACAACACATTTACTGGGTTTTTTGTTTGTTTTTTTTTGATAGTAAACATCCTAATGAATGTGAGGCAGTATTACATTATGTTTTGATTTGCATTTCTCTAATGATTAGCGAAGTTGAGCACCTTTTCTTAGACTTGTTAGCCATTTCTGTATCTTTTTTGGAGAAATGTCTGTACAAGTTCTTTGCCCATGTTTTCGTCAGGTTATTTTGTTCTTGTTGGGTAGTAGGAGTTCTTTCTATATTCTGAATATTTAACTCATTATTAGATATGTAATTTGCAAATATTTTCTCCCATTCTGTAGGTTGCCTTATCACTGTTGATTGTTTCCTTTGATGCACAGGCTTTTTTAAGTTTGATATAGTCCCATTTGTCTATTTTTGCTTTTGTTTCCTATACTTTTGGTGTCATATCCAAGAAATCATTGCCAAATCCTATGCCATGAAGCTTTTCATTGGTGTTTTCTTCTGGGATTTTTGTTGTTTAGGCATTAGTTTAAGTCTGATCAATTTTGAGTTAGTTTTTGTAAAAAGATATAAGGAAATTTTTGTATATGGCTTCATTCTTTTGCATTTGGTATCCAGTTTTTCCACCACCATTTGTTAAGGAGGCTCTCCTTTCCCCTACTGAAGGGTCTTGGCACCCTGATTGAAAACCATTTGACCCAATATGTGAGGGTCGAGGCATCTTTGCATTCCAGGAAAAAAATCCCACTTTGTCATAGTGTATAATTCTTTTCATGTGCTGATGAACTTGTATTTTGCTGAGGTTTTTGCTGAGGAATTTTGCCAGGTATTGATTCAATTCTGTATAGAGTCTATAGTTTTCTTACAGTGTTTTTAGCTTTGGTATTGGGATGATTCTGTCCTCACAGAAGGAGTCTGGAAGTGTTCAATTCTCCAGTTTTTTAGAGGAGTTTAAGAAGGATTGGTGTTAATTCTTTAAATGTTTGGTAGCATTCCCCAGTGAAGCCGTCTGATCCTGGGGTTTTGTTTGTTGGCAGATTTTTTATTACAGATTCAGTCTCTTTACTAGTCTGTTCAAATTTTTTATTTCTTCATGATTCAGTCTTAGCAGGTTGTATATTTCTAGGAATTGATCCATTTCTTATAGTTCATTCAATTTGTTGGCATATAAGTGTTTGTAGTATTCTCTTACAATCCTTTTCATTTCTGTGGGATTAGTTGTAATGTCCCATATTTCAATTCTAATTTTAGTATTTGAAGTAGTCTCTTTTTTTTCAAGTGATCTAGCTCAGGGTTTTTCAATTTCGTTGATCATTTCAACCATCCAACTTTTAGTTTTATTGATATCCCTATTGTTTTTTTTTTTTTTTCTGTTCTCTATTTTGTTTATTCTCTGATCTTTGGTATTATTTTCCTCATGCTAACTTTGAGTTTCTTCTTCTTTCTCTAGTTGATATAAAATTAGGATACTGATATGAGACTTTCTTATTTCTAAATGTAAGCATTTACACCTATAATATTCCCTGTGGTACTGCATTCACTTCATCTCATAACTTTTGACTTACCGTTTTCCCATTCTCCTTTGTCTCACAATAGTTTCTAATTTCCCCTGTGAATTCCTTGACCAAAGAATTTGGCCAAATTGGTTTTTCTGAATTCCAGAAAGTTGTTGAACTCACAAGTCTGTTTCCATTTTCTATTTTGTTATTTATTTATTCCTTGGTTTTCCTCTATGATAATTTTAGTGAGGTCTCTAGGCAGAGTTGAAGCAACTCTCTTTGCTCAGTCTGCAGTCCTGGCTGAGAGTTAACTGATTCTTAAACTTTCTTGAACATCTATTTTATATAGATAACCCATCTAGGATAGTTCTCGTTAAGAAGAAAGAATAGCGTTGTGCCGAAGGGTAGGGGCTCCTGAACCAGATCATCTGGGTTCCAAATTTGGCTGTGCTCTTTTCTAACTGAGATTTTGAGTATGTTACTTACACTCTTGTATCTTAATTTTCTCATCAGTCAAATGAGAATAAAAATAATAAATGCCTCACACAGTTATTGGAAGGTGAAATGAGTTAATATTATTAATGTGCTTAGGTCAGTGCTTGACATAGCTATTTCAATATTTGGAAATTAATAAATTTGAATTTCAGAAAATGAAATGTATCTGAAAATGTGGCCCCTTGAATTTGTCTCACTCATATCTGCTGCAGAGTACCCTGAATACAATTGCATTTAAAAAAAATTTTTTTCCTGCTTAGGAATCGACTAAAATTCAGTGACCACTTTCACAGTTAAGTAGATAGTTAATAAAAAGCAAATATATAAGTTTAAATGACTGTGTGTATGCCTGACAAGATACACAGGCATCATAGTCACAAGTGAAATAAATTCGTAGAAAGTCCAACTCTTGCCTTAGAGGCAAGAGGAACAACTTGGCAAAAGAAACACTCAAGGAAACAGATTCCAAACATTTGTTTCCTTTTATTTTTATTAATTATTGCATTCTCACAGCAAAGCTTGAGGAGAGTAAGAACTCTACCTAGTTAAAGCCCAACCAAAAGACCATAATAAATAGTGAAAAATATAGTTCTACAAAATTGCAGTATTTTTTAGAAAGAACTTTTGACATTGTTTTCCTATAAGCATTTTGACAGGTGTTTTTAATCATATAATATTCATTATCTGTTCACTTAAAATTTAGCACATTGTACATTATCAAGTCTCAAGTGTTTTCATTTCTTCAAGAGTCAACACCGTGAGCTTAAGTGTTTTCCAAAGGCAAATCCCATTAAACTTTCCTTTAAAGAAAATGAGGGAAGGCCCACAAGAGCAGAAAGTATTTTTGTCTCTTAAAACTGAGAAAGAAGGGGGCACCTGGGTGGCTCAGTGGGTTAAAGCCTCTGCCTTCAGCTCGGGTCATGATCCCGGCGTCTTGGGATCGAGCCCCACGTCGGGCTCTCTGCTCCGAAGGGAGCCTGCTTCCTCCTCTCTCTCTGCCTGCCTCTCTGCCTACTTGTGATCTCTGTCAAATAAATAAATAAAATCTTAAAAAAAAAAAAAAAACTGAGAAAGAAGGAAACCAGTACACTGAAACCAGTAAGCCTGATTTATCACAGTTTAGTCAATAGCTGCCATAATGCCAGAAAATGAGGTGGACATATGATTCCTCGTCTTGTTTTTCTTTTGAAATAATCTCAAACTTACATAAAAGCTACAAGAACAGTACAAAGACCATTTTGCCAACCATTTGGGTAAAAGTCAACAGGACACTCCATCACCCCCAAACATTTCAATGTATTATTTCCCACACAAAAACGCATTCTCCAACACAATCATAATATACCCATCAAAATTAGGATATTCACACTGATACATTAGTTCCATCTAATCCTCATATCTCATTCAAATTTTGTCAGTTGTCCAAGTTTTACAAGGATCCAGAAGAGAATCAGGCACCTCCTCGAGTAAACAGGTCTTGTTAGTCTCATTTAGACCATGACAGTTCCTTGGTGTTCCCTTGACCTTCATGACCTTGATGTTTCTGAAAGTTACAGGCGCTGAAATTTGGATACCTTTCTTACCCAACTCAGCGTACAGCACCACATGCAGAGCTGACTCTACTGAGGACCTCGCACTTGGGCTAGATGCCCTAAGTTGTGCCACTGTTGCCACTGCCACCACAGTGACATTACCTCATCCTGCTTAGGCTTCAACACCCTTGCACTGGGCCCCCCACCCATGCAGGCACCCCTCTCACTCTACTGAGACACTAGTACCTTGCACTTGGATGTCCCACTACAGATACCCACCTCACCCTGCTCAGGCACTGGTACCCTGCAATGGGAGCGTTGCAGCTCCCAATCCCCTGGGTGGGGTGGTCTCACACAAAGACTGAATTGTTCAGGGAGAGAGGGATAATGGGAAAAAGAAGAGGACAGCTTTAGACAGTGTTAAGAAACATGTTTTAGTATCTGTCTAAACGTGTATTGTAGCAGACAAAAATCTGAACCAGTTGATGAGCTGAAGTCATTTTACTAAGCAGAAATCACAAATTTTAAACAAAAATCTTTTAGTTTATATCAGGAATCCCAAAGGATTATTTTGGGATATTAAAATGAGTGGTTACATTTGACTACAATTATTGTAAAAACATGCACAGAGAATTCACTCAGCCTTAAACATTTTACGTGTATACACAAAAAATGATATTCAATCTACTTCGCTCAAACTAAAAAATGAAACCAATAAAAATTATTACATAAAACATTTAAATTAGTATGATATAAAATTTGGTTTCTTATTTTATAATGACATGTTAGTGTTCTCTAGAGAAACAGAACAATAACATATATATTTGAAATTTATTGAAATATATGAAATTTACTGTAAGGAATTGGCTCATGTTATTATGAATGCTAAGAAGTCCCAAGATCTGCTATGTGAGTCAGCAAGCACAGACCCAGGAGAGCCAATGGTTTAGTTCTAGTCTCAGTTCAAAGGCCTGAGAACCAGGAGATTCTATGGTATTAGTTCCAGTCTGTAGGCCAACAGGTTCGAAAATAAGCCAGGAAGAGGCTCAAGTCTGAAGGCAGGAAGAAGACAATGTCCCTGCTCAAAAGCAGTGAGGAGGGAGGAGGTCCTTCTTACTCCCAGGAAGGTCAGCATTTTTGTTCTATTTGGGCATTCCACTGTTGGATGAGGCCCACATATATTGGGGTGAGGGGCAATCTGTTTTACTCAGTGTACTGATTTAAATGTTAATCTCGTTCAAAAACAGCCTTGTAGGGGCGCCTGGGTGGCTCAGTGGGTTAAAGCTTCTGCCTTTGGCTCAGGTCATGATCTCAGGGTCCTGGGATGGAGCCCCACATCGGGCTTTCTGCTCAGCGGGGAGCCTGCTTCCCCCTTTCTCTCTGCCTGCCTCTCTGTCTACTTGTGATCTCTCTGTCAAATAAATAAATAAATGAATAAATAAATAAATAAATAAATAAAATCTTTAAAAACAAGACAAAACAAAACAAAACAAAAAAACAGCCTCGTAGAAGCACCCAGAATAATATTAAGCCAAGTATCTGGGCCCCTCATGGTCCAGTCAAGTTGACATATGAAATTAGCCATCACAGGAACACCTGCTTGTTTCAGTCTGACTCTTGATTTCGGTTCAGTCCCAGTCTCAGGGTTGCAAGATCAAAATTAACCATTAGAAATGGCAACCTGAATGTTCCTACTGGAAGCCCTCTTTCCTACAGGAAACTGCTAGTCCATGCCACCATCACTTCTTTTTTTTTCTCTTGCACCTACAACATAAAATTTAACATCTTCACTGCTTTTAAGTGTACAGCTCAGTAGTGTCAAATATATGCACATTGTGGGGAAGCAGATCTCCAGAACTGTCATTCTGCAAAACTGAAATTCTACACTCCTTAAACAACTCCCCTTTCCCCTACCCCTAACCTCTTGATCACCATGCTACTTTCTGTTGCTCAGAGTATAACGATGTCACATACCTCACAGTAGTGGAATCATAATACTATTTGTCATTTTGTGACTGGCTTATGTCACTTAACAGAATGTCCTCGAGGTCCACCCATGTTGTAGTATTTGACAGGATTTTCTTTCTTGTTAAGACTGGGTAATATTCCACTGCATACATACCACATTTTCCTTATCTGTTTATCTATTAATGGACATTTAGGTTGTTTCCACCTCTTGGCTATGAACATGCATGTTCAAAACCCTACTTTCAATTCTTTGGGGTAAATTTTCAGAAGTGGGATTGCTGGATTGTGTGGTCTATCGTCACTTCTTACCTAGGCTATTGCAAGAGCCTCCCTGCTTTCCCTTTGCCCCAGGCTCATTCTATTTTTTTTCCATATGTGCTAAAATTATCTTTCAAATATTTAAATCAGGTCATGTCATTTTTTTCTGTTTAAATTTCTCCAACAGAGACATCTAGTTTCTGCTTAGAATGTACAGAACTAGAAGAAGTGCCACTCCCAATCTTACAACAATAACAAAGAAAAAAACCTCAAGTTCATGGCTTTTATTGAACTCATGAAGCTGCTGAGGTCTTAACACAACCAGTTATCTAAGGAGAGACAGGCATTTTCTGGGAGAGACCAGATGCAAGCATTTGCTTATCTGGGGGAAGACACAGCTGCTAAGAAGAATCAAATGTTTTTCATCCTTTGTAACTTATCAGTTTCAGAAAAATCTCCTTTAGGGAATATTACATTCTGAAAAATAATTTTACAGATAATTAAAATGTAATGCTTAAGTTATTTTTAAAGATTTTATTTATTTATTTGACAGAGAGAGACAGCCAGAGAGGAGGAAACACAAGGAAGGGAAGTGGGAGAGGAAGAAGCAGGCTTTCTTCCTTCCCGATGCGGGGGGCTGGATCCCAGGACCCTGGGATCATGACCTGAGCCAAAGGCAGATGCTTAACGACTGAGCCACCCAGGCGCCCCTAATGCTTGAATTTCTAAAGCTCTTCTTTTATCCATTTGCAATGAAACCTTTCTAAAATGTGCTCTACTTTACCCCGCTTTATTAAATAGAGTATACATACCATTATCGGTCTTTTTTTAGGCTAGAGGATCACTCTGAAACTCAGCTGTTACATTGTGTCATGTTCTCAAGGTCCATCACATCAGGAGAGGCCCTTGAGTTCATTTAAAGAGATGCTCCTCTAACTGATTTTCTATTCCTTCAGGAAAGTCCTTCAAGGCTGTCCTTTCCACTGGCATAATGCCTACTGAAAAACCTTCTCTTTGGAAAGAGCAAGGCAAATGTCCAATTACCTTAGCTCTCAGATGAAAGCTACCAGTAGACCCAATAGGAATGGAGTGGACTGGAATCTATCTAGGTCCCTAGTCAGTCTTATACCCATATGATTGAACTCACCTGCCCTTTCAAAGCTGTGAGAACATATCTGAGGAGCAACATGCCCACTAAACTCGAGAGTGTGCAAGCCTATCCAGATCTAGTTATAATGCTTTACTAGAATTCACACGAGTTATAATGCTCCCCACACAGTGTCCTTCACCTTTCTTTTCTTCACTAGTATATCATGGGCATCATTTTAGACATTTTATTTTTGTGTTTATGGAACTACACTAATCTTTTTAATGATTATGTGGGATTCTGCTGTGTACCTATACCACAATTTACTTATCTGGCACCCCTTTGATAGATACTTAGATTTTTTTATTCTAGTTTTTGCTGCTGCTGCTGTTGTTGTGAACAATGCAGCACTGTATATCTTTGTACTTTTGACTTTGCATAATGTACCGCAGTGCCTTTTTACTCATTCCCCTCTTACACAGGGCATTCTTATTATCTTTGGGGCATTTTCCAGAATGAAAGGTGAAAATTGTATCTTGTACTTTTGCTTTTTATTTATTCCCTTAAAGATTTCCATATATTTATGGAGTATTTTTATTTGTTTTTCCATGAAATATATGTTTCCATTTACCTCAATAAATATATATTTACAGTCTTAAGTGTTATAAAAGTGAGAAGCCCAGAGTGCTAAGGGCTACAGCCCCTACCCGCCAATGGATATGTAATTTGATCCTACTCTAGAATAAATTACTCATGTCTCTATTTTCACTCCTCAATTTTTTTTTTAAGATTTATTTGAGACAGAGTACACAGGCAAATAAGTGGGGTGGGGGAAGGGCAGGGGAGAGGTAGAGAGAATCTCAAGCGAACTCCCCACCAAGTGCAGAACTTGACGGCAGGACCCCATCTTACAACCCCAAGATCGTGACCTGAGCTGAAATCAAAAGTTGGATGCTCAACCATCTGAGCCACCCAGGTGCCCCCCTTTTCAATTATTTTTTGCAGGATCAGTTAAGGGTAGCTAGAAATCTGATAGAAAAGTCATTGCCAAAAAAGTAATGAGGCACTGGATGCACTGAGTAAATGTGTATTAATATCCAAGGTGACATTTCCGGATATACTGGGAACAGAGGAAATTAGGAGATAAAAATTTCTATAACATGACTTCAACTTAAGTATGAGCCTACTTAAGGAAATATTCATAGTGGTTGCCTATTTCTGTTTTCTTTTTTTAAGGCAAAGAATGCTTTCTTGTACACTTTCATCATTATCTATAGAAAAATAATTTTATGTCCTACACTGAAAACTTACAAAACTTGGAAAAGGTTGTGATTTTTAAATGTAAACTTTGAAGTTTTATTCTTGAGGTAATCTTTCTGCAAGTTTTTGGCAGTTGTACTATTTAATATTTTACTTGATTCTTTGAGAGTATATTAAGAATGTGGCTCCATATGCAGGAGACAGTCAAGCTCTGTGATGAAGGCAATGCTCAGTAGATCATGTTTTTCTGAGAATTTCAATATGGTTTTGATAAAATCATGGTTTCGATTCAAGGAGTATTTGTTTTATTATCTGCACAGCTCTAAGCTAGATGTTTCACCTAACTCACTTGGAGTTTGCCAAGGACGCATTACCAATGCGAAATATAAGTAGGAATATATTACATAGAGGGCCTAGAGGTGGGGCCAAGGAGGTGCCAAGGAAGAGGAATTAAACAGGTAAAGGAGTGTTCTAGGCAGAAGGACCAGCTCATAGGTGAGAAAGAGCCTAGCATGTGAAAGGGTCTGAGAGAAGTTGAGAGTAGATGAAATATCTAGCCAGGGATTCATGTGAGAAGAGAGAGAGAGGGCTGGAGGGGTAAGACAGGTCGGGTCATGCAGGGGCTTTATTCTGTGCTAAGGACTATGGACTATCTTCAGAGAAAGAAGAGAGCATAAGAGGGATCTGGTCAGAGAAGTAAGATGATGAGATACCGTATAAAAATGGATTGGAGGGGAGGGAGAAGCCCAAAGACTGGAAGGCCATTTCAAGAGCCCAGATGAGACATGATTGCAACTTTAACTAAAATAGTGGAAATTGGAATGGAGAGAGTTCTATCACTGTGAGAAGTTTTCAGAAGGTAAAATCTACCATATTTGTAAATAGGGTGAATAGGAGGAAGAAGGTAAGTGAAGAGCGATGTGGAGTCTCCAGCATCAGAGAGCTGATAGAGCTTTTACAAAGAATACTAGAGAAGGCTTGGAGGGCTGAACTGACAGGTTTGAGGCGGCTATGTGACATCCATGTGCAGATACTCGGTAGAGGCTAGATAAAGTGGATTGGAAGATTAACAGAGAAATCTGGAGCGGAGATCAGACATTGGAGCATCAACGCAAAGATAACTGCAGTCATAGAAACAGATAAGATAGCCCAGGGCATGTGTCAAGTGAGATAAGATGGGTTGGATGGAACCCTGGAGATGCCAAATCCTGATCAAGAAAACCAAGGGACTGTGGAATAAGGGAAGCCAAGGAAACACTGTAAGAATGAGGGAGATACCAACTGGGTCAAATAAGATACAAGTCAAATGAGATGAGTCCATTAGATTTAGCAGAAACTTACACAACAATAGCTTCAAAAAGCTAGTGGAAATGGGAGGGAGGTTGGGGGTGGAGGATGAGAAGTGGGAGGAGGGTGAGACAATGGTGGCAGTGAGCACAAATAGTTCTGGAAAGTCTGAACGTAATGGTGATAAAGGTCTAGAGGCCAGCAGCATGTGGTTGAGCAGGCTTTGTGTTCTTCAGGTGAACTTAGGTGTGTTTAAAGACCAATGGGAAGAGAGACAAGAGTTGAACACATGAGAGAAAGAGGCGGCAAGTGAAGGAGAAAGCGGTAAAGGATGACATCATCATGGGAGAAGGCGATGGTGGAGTTCGTGAGAAGGTGGGAGGGATGGAATCCAGAGACAGGTAGAGGGATTAGCTTGAAGAAGAGGAGGGGCACCTTACCCTTTTCTATTGTAAGTAGAAGGAAAGAGGTAAGGACAAGGCCTATTGGCTGCTAAGGGCATTTGTTCAGTACCTGAAGTTCAGTAATTGCTCATACATCAATTCCTAGTGACTCTGGGAATAACAGAAAGAGTCATGAGCACATAAGAAGGAAACTGTGGAATCTAAGACTTGAAGAGAGTGAGGAAAGTATGAGAAAGCTTAAAGGAGACCAGGAGAGAGAGAGAGCCTATCAGAAAACAGAATCTGGACATGGTAAAGCTGATTTTGTAATGGCACCAATTCAAGCCCATTTTATTACTTTTTCTGTAGTTGCATCCTCAAGATTTAGAAATGGGGAAAGCAAATGGTTGTGCTGATCCAGGATTAGGATTTTCCAGAACACAACAATGGTGGGAGATATGACAAGAGACTGGAGAATATTATCAAGAAAATTACCAATAGTAAAAGCACCCCAAAAAATTCCATTAAAAAATAAGCCAAGAACTTAAATAGACATTTTTCCAAAGAGTACATGATCAGCAGGTATATGAAAATATACTCAACATCCTTAATCATCTGGGAAATGTAAGTTAAAACCACAGTAAGATATTATCTCATATCTGTTAGGATGGCTAATGATCAAAAATATCAAAGACACCAGTGTTGGTGAGAGTGTGGAGAATTGATACCTTCATGCACTATTGGTGGGAATGCAAACAGGGAAAGCCACTATGAAAAACAGTATGGAAGCATCTCAAAAAATTAAAAATAGGATTACCATATGATCCAGCAATCCCACTTCTTGATATTTATCTAAAAGAATTGAAATCAGGATCTCAAAGAGATATTGGTACTTACATGTTCATTGTAGCACTGCTTGTAGTAGCCAAGATGAGGAAACATCCTAAATTTTCTTGATGATGAGTGAATGGATTTTTTAAAATGCAGTATATGTACACACAATGGAATATTATTCAGCCTTAAAAAAGAAGGAAATCCTGGGATACGTGACAACATAGATGAATCTTGAGGACGCTGTGCTAAGTGAAATAAGCCAGTCACAGAAGGATAAATACTGTATGATTTCACTTATCCCACACAGTCAAACTTGTTAACAGATACATGAAAAAGTGTTCAAGTTCATTAATCATCAGGGAAATATAAATCAAAACTACAATGAGCTATCACCTCACACCTGTCAGAATGGCAAAAATCAAAAACACAAGGAACAAACAAGTGTTGACAAGGATGTGGAGAAAAGGGAACCCTCGTGCACTGTTGGTGGGAATAGGAACTGGTGCAATTACTGTGAAAAACAGTATGGAGTTTCCTCAAAAAGTCAAAAAATGGAGCCACCTTATGATCCAGCACTCACACTACTGGATATTTACCTAAAAAATCTACAGGAACACTAATTCAAAGGTACCTGCACCCTTTTGTTTAAAGCAGCATTATTTATAATAGGCAAGATAGGGAAGCAGCCCATTAACAAATGGATAAAGAAGATGCAGTATATAAATAATGGAATATTATTTAGCCATAAAAGCATAAAATCTTGCCATTTACAAGGACATGGATGGAGTTAGAGAGTATAATGCTAAGTGAAATAAGTCAGAGAAAGACAACATATGATTTAACTCTGTGGAATTTAAGAAACAAAACAATCAGCAAAGGAAAATAGAGAGAAAGACAAACCAAGCAACAGAATCTTAACTATTGGAGAACAAACTGATGGTTACCAGAGGGGAGGAGGTGGGGGGATGGGGTGAATATGTGATGGGGATTAAAGAGGGTGCTTGTGATGAGCACTGGTGATGTCTGGAAGTGGTGAATCACTATATATTATACGTGAAACTAATATAACACCATATTTTTGTTTGTTTGTTTGTTCTTTAAAGATTTTATTTATTTATTTGACAGAGAGACCACAAGTAGGCAGAGAGAGGAAGGGAAGCAGGCTCCCTGCCGAGCAGAGAGTCTGATGTGGGGCTCGATCCCAGGACCCTGAGATCATGACTTGAGCCGAAGGCAGAGGCTTTAACCCACTGAGCCACCCAGGTGCCCCCACCATATGTTAACTATATTAGAATTAAAATAAAAACTTTAAAAAATTTTAAAAAGGGAAATGCAAATTAAAACCACATAATCTGTCACCTAACACCTGTTAGAATGGCTGTTATCAAAAAGACAAGAAATAACAAGTGTTGGCAAGGTTGTTAGAGCAAAAGAATCCTCATACACTGTTGATGGGAATGTAAATTGGTGTAGCTATTATTCAAAAAATTAAAAATAGAACTACCATATTACCCAGCAATTCCACTTCTGGGTATTTATTCCAAGAGTGCAAAAACATTGAGATGGGAACATGTGCACACCCCCACGTTCACTGCAGCATTATCTACAATAGTCAAGACATGGGAACAGCCTAAATTTCCACTGATGGATGAAAGGATCCTTTCATCCATCAGTGGAAATTTAGGCATATGTTTCCATATATGGAATATATATATATGGAAATTTATATATATGACATATATAATATATATAAGCTATATATAGCTTTTATTTTATTTTATATATATATAATATGTATATACATATTATATATATATACATTCCACAATTGAATATTATTCAGCCATTAAAAAGAATGAAATCTTGGCATTTGGGATAAAATGGACAGAACTTGAGGGCATTATGCTAAGTGAAATAAGTCAGACAGAGAAAGATAAATACCATATGATCTTATTTATATGTGAACATAAGAAACAAAGAAGCAAACAAAAACAAAAACCAAACCTACAGATACAGAGAATAGATTGCTGGTTGCCAGAGGCAGGGGTAGGGAGTGGGCAAAATGGATGAAGTGGTCAAAAGGTACAAACTTCGAGCTATAAAATAAACAAGTCCTGTGAATGTCATGAGCAGCATGTGACTATAGTTAACAAAACTCTATTGTATATTTGAAAGTTGCTAAGAGAGTAGAACTTGCAAGTTCGAATCACAAGAAAAAAAAATTCTTAACTATGTATGATGATGGATATTAATAAGACTTGCTGTGATTAGTTTGAGATATTTACATATATTGAATAATTGTTTCATACACCTGAAACTAATATAATGTTATAGGTTAATTATATGTCAGTGAAAAAAGAAAATACTTTTGGAATAAAATCGACAAATTCAATTAAACCTTACACTTCATCTGTAGAAGGACTTCTAAAATTTTGCCTTCACAAGTCACATGGTTTGTTTTTACATATGCAAAGTTACATATCAAGTCACAAACATCCCATGTGAGGAAATAATTAGTGAAAAATTCTGTTAGAAGAATAAATGGATTTTCATATTTATAGAGGTGACAAAAGAAATAACATCTGAAGAATACAGTGGTTTAAAATGGAGAAGCTAAAAAATGATAAAAATAAAATAAAAAATAAATAAAAATAAAATGGAGCAGCTAGGAGCGCCTGGGTGGCTCAGTCAGTTAAGCGGGGTCCCGGCTCAGTGAAGAGCCTCCTTCTCCCTTGCCCTCTCCTTTTGCAGCTCCTCTGCTTGTGCTCTCTTAAATAAATAAATAAACAAACAAACAAATAAATACAATTTAAAAATGGAAACACTATTCACTCCGCTGAGTAAGAAAGGAGCTCTCTGACCCTTCTTCCTCCCCTGAAACCCTAACCTGCTCTTCTTTCCAAACACCAGTCCCTTACCACCACCCACCCGATCTGTCTCAATAGCCACACATACAAACATACATGCTTCTCCTCTGTGGCAAGTGAGGTCTCAGCTAGGATTCAACTAGGATAGAGGGGGCGGTCTCTCCAGTAGTTTATTTTCATCCACTGCTAAGATGTACCACTAAGGTGGGGGAAGGAGAACCCCATCCAAAATCCAGAGCTGGTGCCAGAGAAAAATGATTTTTAAGTACGGCACAGAATTTGATGCTAAGATTCTCAACTGCCCAGCTTCCTCAAACACCTGGAGTGCAGTGAAAAGGGAGATTGCTATAAAAAGCTGAAGAGAAATCTCAGTAGGACATTAAGAACAAAGGGAAGCCTTGTTTCCTAAAACAGATAACCATTGGGAGTGAGGCGTGCTCCCCACTTGAGGATACAGCTGCCTTAGTGGCAAGCGAGTCCTGCCCATGTGGGTGCCTCTGATTGGCAGCAGCAGCCTTGGCTGTTGCTCAGCACCTGTGCCAAGTTCTGCAGCATCTGCTTACTCACCTGGCGGCACCAGAGGAGGGAAGAATTTGAAAGCACTGCAGGTTGTACAACAGTTGATTGGGAGGACAAAAACATATCTATTATTTTGTTATTGTTGTTTTCATCCTATTTTTTTTTTTCCTGGGCTGGTATATTCTAGGGAACTATGGATTATAAGAACTTCAGACGCCATCCCTTCTATTTCTTTCTCCATGTCACTGCTCAAGACTTCTTGAGCTGTCATTTGGACTATTGCAGTAGCGTCCCAACTGGTCTGCCTGCCTCCCCCATTTCTAACCCACCAAATGCACCTTCACCAGATTGTCTTCCTGACAAATCAGTGTCGCCATGTCACCACATGATCAGATTAAGTACAAACAGCTCCCTGTCTCTCCCTGGTAATTTGGTTGCAGCCCACCTCTCCGCCTTGAGCTCTGAATAAACAGCCTCTTTACCAGGCTCCATGTATCCTACCCCTAAGTCGCTGCCTCTTCCCCATCTGGTTGCATTATGATCCTGATACTTCTTCAAGGTTTGTCTCAAAGAGCACCATGGAGCTCTTCCCAACTCCCAGCATTGCTCTGTTCTCACCCGCTTGCGTCCCCATAGCACATTGCTCACACCTCTCCTCTAGCAATGAGAATTTATAGAGCATCCCCTCTGTGCCAGGCAAGATTGGATAGGAATGACCTCGAGGAGGTTGTGTCTAGAAAAGGAGACAGACACTGCGACAGACGTTATGTATAATGATCTGGTAACTGATGCATCAGAACTGAAACACACTTTTTTTCTTTTTTAAAGATTTTATTTATTTATTTGTCAGAGAAAGAGAGAGGGAGAGAGCAGCTTGGCAGGGTGCCTGAGGCAGGACTCGATTGCCCGACCCCAGGATCACAACCTGAGCTGAAGGCAGATGCCCAACTGACTGAGCCACCCAGACACCGCTGAAACAAACTTTTATCAACACCTGATAACACTTTTAGGTAAATGGCAAATTTAGTCTGGTACTGAGTTATCTGTGTATCTCCCACACCTCCCATCACCAATTGATTGCACTTTGCCTAAGAAGGTTTCTTACTCTGTCTAGATCCAGAGAAGTAATTCATAACTCCTGGCATACAGACATTTTTTTCCCCCATCCAGATGAATTTCAATTTGAAAGAAGAAGCAGAAAGTCTTGTTCATCTCCAGTCCACATCTTTCCGTCATCCTCAATGGATCAGGCCTGGGATACTTACATTCACCTTACTCTCCCAGCAGAAGAAACAATAGAGTTTGACCATTTACAGGGGTACTGAGTAACCTCAACCCCCAACTACATCCCTGCCTAAATTTGAAAAGCCATTATCAAAATCTTCCCTGGAAAGTATTTTCCCCAGTCTCCAATATCTTCAAGGTCTTTGAAATAGGAACAAGAAGCAAAACATAAAACATAGCAAACAAGAAACAAAACTAAATAATTACATCAGAGACAGAACATAACCTATTTAAATTCCAGTGCTGGTATTAAGTAAAATAAGAGGATTATAAAAAAGAGTTAAAATAGTCAAGGTCATGGGAGCAGAGAATTTTGGTAGCTAGGGATGGGAGGATGGGGAAATACAGAATTGCTAATCAATGGGTATAAAAGTTCATTTACACAAGGTAAGTTAGTTCTAGATATCTGTTGTACAACATTGTGTCTATCAATAACAATACTGTGTTGTGCACTTTAAAATCTGATAAGAGGGTTGATCTCATGTTAAGTGCTTTCACTATAATTAAAAGAAATTACCAAGAGCTACATTATGAAATCCATGAATGAAAGGAAAAGTATTAAACAAAAGCAGATTCTGATAATTACATTCTGGCAGAAAGAAAGAAAGTCAAAGTATGGCTGATAATCTCACAGCAGCATTCAAGTTATACACACATGTACACATACACACAGTGTACAGTTGAAAAGGGTACTGGACTCGATGTCAGAAGATGTGGATTCCAATTCCTGTTTGTCCCTCTTTCTTGACCTTGAGCAAGGAATCTGACCTCTCTGGGATTCAGATACCTTCTGTATAAAGGTTTAGACTAAAATGAGCTTAGAAGTCCCCTTCAGCTTTGAAATTCTAGAATTCTGGGATTATATTGAAAAGAAATTATTTTCCCATGATTCTACATGGATGTGATGCTAACTTCCAGCTATGGCTATAAACCACAACTAGTAGGAATGATGTTACACTCCACAATCACTAGAGGACTTTTTGTTGTTTAATTATTTTTTTAAGATTTTATTTATTTATTTGACAGATCACAAGTAGGCGGAGAGACAGGCAGAGAGAGTGGGGGAAGCAGGCTCACTGCTGAGCCGAGAGCCAGATGGGGGGCTCGATCCCAGGACCCTGAGATCATGACCTGAGCCAAAGGTAGAGGCTTAACCCACTGAGCCACCTGGAGCCCCTTTCTGTTGTTTTAATTCAGACTAGAGATCTGAGAATACTGGCATGACAAGTTTAGAGAAGTATGAGGATTTTTATTTTAAAGTGGCTATAGCAAAGACTCTAGTAACATTCCATAACACAAAGTTTTTTGTTCGAAAGGAGTGCTACAAAATAATAACTGCTAACTCATTTTTCATTTTTAAATAAATGCATGCGTCACTGCAAATCCAAGGAGATACGCAAAACTATAAACATAATAAGAAGTCAATGTGAAGAGAAAAAGTAATTATTTTAAACTGATCTCCTGACCTCTATTGTCTTTTATGATATGACTGTGGCTGTTAATAAGGTTATGCATATATCATAGTTTGTCTGGGACAGTCCTGGTTTATATTTTTGTTCTTATGTAATTCAGGGTATTTCTCCCTTTTACTCTCGAAAAAGTCCTAGTTTGGATACCAAGTTACAAGGTCACCCTATTATTAGTAGATTTGTTTCTGCTTTGCTTAATTCCTAAAACCACTTCAAAGATATTCTTCATCTGGTTCTCAAATGTTTCTTCAGATCGGCCTTATGAAAACTGATTGCAGCCAGAAGAGTTGGTTTTCCCCTTTCTTTTTCATTTCCTCACTGCAGCATTATGAAGAGCCACATTTGTCACAGTGATTTAAATTGCTGATGTTATAATGATTTCTCTCTGACATATAAAGAGCTCAGAAGTCATTGCTCCTTGTCTTATGACAAGAAAAAGCTGGTCAAACTGAAAATCAAAGAATTTTCTTGTACCCATCAGAGAACTGAGGTCACAGGGCAAACCACCTCCCTTAAATCTGGAAAGTCATTAACAGCCAGAAAGATACCTGGAGCAGGAGCTGCCAGATGCCAAGCTGGTCAGAATATTTAAACAATAATTTTGGCAAATTTACTGGAGGCTGAGAATAGACTAGCAAGGCAGTGAAAAAACTCCTGGGGCTGCAGTTGTGGAGTGGGGCCCACACACTCACAGGCCTCTCCTCCAGGGACCCCACCAGGTTCTCACAAACAGGATTCCAAAAAGCCCCAAGTGAATTATTAGGAGTAGAGAAAGAGTTGCCACAATGAAACCCTCTCAGGTTCTTCTCCTTGACAAAAGACTGACCTCCAAAGGAAGGACTGAAAAGACAATTCTGAAACCTTATCCTCACTGAAGAAGGAAACGAGCCACTCCCACCTACTGCAGCCTTTCGGTCTCACCTAAGGAAAAACAGGCACAAAAACCCATAGTCAAAAGGGCAGAGGATTTCATGGAAAGTATGGAGATGCTGAAGCCAAGAAAAGAACAGGGGGCAAAGAAGGGGGAGAGCTCGGCTTGGGAGAAAGGAAAGAAACACTTCTGAGTTGCTCCTGAGCTGAGACAACTAAAACATGGAGACTTAATTACAAAATTAGAGAATGCCCTCTTCCCCACAGCCTCTTATGATGTTAACAGCAATAGTAACTGTAGTCATAATGTAGCTGAGAGAGCTTCAGGACATAGCAGGTCAAAAGAAACCCCCAAAAGCAAGAAGGGAGGAAAAGACAAACCCACTAGCAGAATGTGAAACCTCTAGTGTTTATAACTGAAACAAACATTAAACCCCGTCTAAATCCTAGCCAGAGTAACATAGATCCTTACCCAAATAGCCTTTACCTCAGTTCTTATTACCAGATAAAACATACCTAACTTACAAAAAATTTTTTTGAAGATGTGCCAAAAGACAAGAAAAACAGGTATAGAGACAAAGCAAGCATCAGAATCAGACTCAGATAGGACCAATTTTCATAAGGGTAAATAAAAATAATTATGATGAATATGTGAAATGCTCAATAGAAAAAGTAGATAACATGTATGAATGGATGGGTAATGTAGACAGAGATATGGAAACTCTAATGAAAAATCAAAAGGAGGTACCAGAAGTCAAAAGCACAGAAACATAAATAAAGAATGTCTTTGATGGGCTCATTAGTGGACTAAATACAGCTGAGGGAAGAGTGACCTTGCAGGTAGGTCAATGAATAATTCTTAAGCTGAAATTCAAAGAGAAAAAAAAAAAGAAAGAAAAAATAGAGCAGAACATCCAAGAACCATGGGGAAATTGTAAAAGGTGTAAGTAACATGCATAATTGGAATATCAGAGATAAAATTAAAGAGTGGAGTAGAAGAGATATTTGAGGGAATGTCTGACAATTTTCCAAAATTACTGACAGACACCAAAGCACAAATCCAATAATTTCAGGAGACACCGTGTCAGTTAAATACCAAGAAAGACATTTCAGGTATTAGGAAGACATTATCATACTCAAACTGTAGAAAACCAAAAACGAAGAGAAAACTGGAAGACATCATAGTAAGGATAAACGTTTTGCCTCTGGAAGAATAAAGATAAGAATGACAGCTGAGGGACACGTGTGTGGCTCAGTCAGTTAAGCATCTGCCTTTGGCTCAGGTCATGATCCCAGGGTCCTGGGATTGGGCCCCACTTCAGGCTCCCTACTTAACAGGGAGTCTGCTTCTCCCTTTCCCTTTGCAGCTTCCCCTGCTTGTGCTCTCTCTCTCTGTCCAATAAATAAATAGGATCTTTTAAAAAATTAAAGAAAAAAAGAATGACAGCTGACTTCTCCTCAGAAACCATGCAAGCAAGAAGAGAGTGGAGCAAAATCTTTAAAGTGCTGAAGATTGGATTCTACATCCAGAATATGCAAGAATTCTATATCTAGTAAGATTAGCCTTCAAAAATGAAGGAGAAATAAAGACTTGAAGACGAAGAAAAAATGAGGGAACTCACTGCCAACAGGCCTACCCTGTAAAGTCTTCAGGCAGAAGGAAAATGATATAAGTCAGAAACTCAGATCAACAAAAGAAAGGAAGAATATTAGAAAAGGTATAAATAAAGGTAAATAAATCTTTACTTTTTCTTATTTTTAACTGGTCTAAAAAGGAACTGTTTAAAGGAGTTAAAACAACAAGGTGTTGGTTGTTTATAACATATAGATAAGTAAGCTGAATGCTGGTGATGTCATAGGGATGGAGAAAGGACTTGGAATATTCTAATATAAGGTAACCACATTACATGAGGCGATAGAGTATTATATGAGGGTGGACTTAGAGTAATTGTGGGGTTTGTTGCAAAGTCTAGAACCACCACTAAAATGTGTTTAAAAGAGGTATAAATGATATAAGAGATAAAATGGGATCAAATAAAGTACTCAATTAAAACCAGAGAAGGTAAAAAGTGGAAGGGAGAAAAAAAAAGTATAAATGCAGCAAATAGAAAATGTTTACAAAGATGGGAGATTTTCACCCAGCTAAATATTGACAATCAATTTAAATGGGACTGGCCTAAACATACCAGTTAAAAACCAGAGATTGTCAGATTGGATTAAAAAAAAATAAAAAGATCCAACTCAGTTTAAAAATTAGGACTCAGTATATTAACCATGTTTCTAGCTTCAGTAAACTCTGTGTTTTAACATCTGTTCTACATATATATGTTGACATGTCTTTTTCTAGGCAACCCAGTAATACGCTTTAGTTCCTTTCCTTGACTTCCTGCCTCCCACATTGCCCTCTCCCCAGTGGAGTGTGCTTTTCTTTCTTTTGTTTTCTTTCTTTGTTGTTGTTGTTTAAGATTTTGTTTATTTATTTGAGAGAGAGACAGAGAGAGAGAAACAGAGAGAGAGAGAGAGCACAAGCAGGAGAAAGGGAGAAGCAGACTCGAGTCTGATGTGGGGGTTAGTCCCAGGATCTTAGGATCATGACCTGAGCCAAAGGCAGATGCTTAACCAACTGAGTGATCCTGGCATCCCTGGAGTGTGCTTTTCAAATACAAGCTAATCAATCCAGAGTCTATACTCCCAACCACACTGAGTCATTATCCTCTGGCTCGAAACTACCAGAGCTGGGTGCTCCCATGCCTGGGAGCCCACTGGAATTACACAAACTAGCCAACCCTAAGCCTACTTGTCTTTCCTTTTCCATCCTGAAGAAAGCACAATAAAGACTCTTGCCAACAGTTGCCCTCTCTCTCTGCCTCTTGACTGACCCTGATGCTTCCCCATGTGGCCCCCTGTGGCATGGTGTGTCTCCACCTCTTAGAAACTGTGAATAATAAACTATCTTTTTAACGACAATCATCTCCTGATTACTGACCTTACTATACCTCAGGTTTTCTATCAATGCATTATACCTGAAACAATCAGATACAGAAAAAGATGGAGAAAGGTATATCATACTAACACTAATTTTGAAAAAGCTGGAATTACTATAGGAATTTTAGACAAATTGTAGTTACCTTGCAATACAATGACGTTTTCCTAAGCCATTGCACAAGTGCCACAATGTGGCAAGATTTCTGTAATCCCTTGTTATTAAAAAAAAAAAAAAAAAAAAAAAAAACCTTTGTCATTTAAGGTGTCTATCACCAGCATAAGGCATTAGGCTGAAAAGATAATGTGATTCTATTTTGCATTTGGATCTGACAAATGTGCCACACACAGAAGTGTTAAGGGTGAGTGAAGACAGAGACATTTTGTGGACTTGCTCAGAGACTAATGGGCTCTGGAGGACTAATGATGAGAAAGAACAACAGCTGGAGAAAGGTGGGCACCCAACAAATGGATGGCCTGCTGGGCTGGATGGGAACATACTTACTTTCATGTGGAAATAGCTGGTAAAAGCAATCCGCACCTCACCACTTCCACGAACAATGATACAGATATAGAAACAGGATTGGGGATCAGCACCATCATTTCTGTGCTGTTTTATTGTCCTGAAATGCTATTTGACATCAGGCAGGAATCTGAGCCAGGTTAAGAGGATGTCAAAGAAGAAATATTCTCTTTTGGTGGAAGCTACATATAGAGGGAAGTTTTATGACTTAGAACCCAGGAGTTCTGAATCCTTTATAGAAGATCTGTATCTTGGTGCGCCTGGGTGGCTCAGTCATTAGGCATCTGCCTTTAGCTCAGGTCATGATCCCAGGGTGCTGGGATCAAGCCCCGAATCAGGCTCCCTGCTCAGCAGGAAGTCTGCTTCTCCCTCTCCCACTCTCCCTGCTTGTATTCCCTCTCACTGTCTCTCTCTCTCTCTCTTTCTCTATCAAATAAAATATAAAATCTTCAAAAAAAATTATAGAAGGTCTATCCTCTGGACCGGTCCACAAATAACCATGCCATTTGTGATCCATTCCAGTGAGAATAAGAAACTAAACATTTTATATAGTGGGTTGTCAAAAAGAAGATTATGTATGTTATGTACAAGGATACCAGCTGTTGCAATTAATTATTATTCCCATGAAAAATGAGTATTAACCAATGTCTTGACTCCTTACTCCCTTTCCCTTGCATGTGAAGACCCTCAGACTTCTCAGATCTCTCTTTTCTTGACTTGTTTGGCTTTCTCTGCCTCTCTCTTTGATTGACAATGACTAGCTCGGCCACTCTTTGACATGTTTCTATTTTTTTTTTCTACAATTACCCTGAAAAAACTCAATCTTCCTTGAATTGGATCTAAAAATTCTATCATTCATCAGTGGATCCTACTGAATTAATTTGGCCAACACATAGAGGGGCATCAGCACATACTTGCCCTGATAATCTGTAAACTCTATATATGTATAAACACTTAGCATTTTTCATTCTCTTCTTACTCTTCTGTTACTTTTCTTTAAAATATCCCTTTTCTTTTCATTCCCATGTCAGCTTCTCCCTTTTTAAAAAAGACTGGAAAAAAAGTTTATAATTTGTTCTTTCTTTTTCATGAGAACATGGATCTAAAGCACTGAACATGGTACCCGACACTGAATGGATGGACGAGAAACACTGACTTTCATGTCCTTCCCTAGGAAAGAGTCAAACAAACACCCTCTTACTTTCTGGCTTTCTTTATTGATGCCTTATTGGAAGAAGGTGCATCTGTAGGAGTCTGAATGATCTGATTTAATCAAGGGAACCTTCTCTCTCTCTTTTTTTTAGGCCTTCATGTAGTTCCTTACCTTCAGCCCCCAGGTTGAACCCATCTCAGCCCAGGGATGTTTTGTTCTTTTCTGAGGACCCAAGCAGTGGTGCTGAGTATGGGGCCTACGCTGGCTGAGTCTGAAGAAATACTCTTGTTCAGATGACATCACTCTTCTCCTCTCCCCCAGTAGCCCCTCACAGACTTAGTCCTAAGGAAGAATTTTCCTTCCACTCTTTTGGTCCAGGACAAGTCTTTGAAAAAGTGTATTATTTGAAGAAAATTCAAGCTGACATGGGATTTGGGGGAAAACAAACAAATAAACCCAATTTATGTGGTGGGATTTTATTCTCTGCCCTACCACATACACACACCATAATCTCAACCTTATCATGGCTTTCAGTGTCTCTTCCCACCAGTGGCAGACACTTGTGTCAGGACTCTCCCTCCTCATGCTTGGTTGGAAAGGGAGACCTTTAAAAGGCATGATGAAGAAATGTCCAAGTTATGCTATGATAGTCCTAGAAACTCTTCTAGTTGCTTCCTTCTGACAAATATGCAAGACCCCCGTCTACTTTCTGGTGCACAGTAAGGGTACATTACTGACCTTGCAAGATGGTCAGCTGTCAACCTGACCAGAAGGCTTTTGCAGCCACATAGGTGGAGTTGCCAGAAACCCAGTGACTACTGAGGGCAAAAGGGAACCAGGGAGGGACAGGTTAGCCCACAAGATAATTCATCTTCTGAAAGCAAAACAAAAAGTCTTTATGCCACATGATTCCATTTATATGAGATGGTAGAAAGGGTGAACCTATGGTGACAGAAGGTACACTGACAGTTGACTGGGACAGGGGTAGGCGCTGAGGTGCAAAGGAACATGAGGGAACTTTCTGAGATGACAGACATGTTCTACATATTGATTGTGGTGGTAGTTAGATGACGTGTCAAAGCTCATTGAAGTGTACCTTTGAAATTACACTGCAATAAGAAGCTAATAAAAAAAAATATTGTAAGATACCCTCATTTAAAATGGGTGAGAAGGCCAAAGGTACAAGCTAAACCAGTACCCTCCATTCCTTTCTTCCCCGTATCTCCCAGGGGACCTCCTCCATTGGAGATCCATGGTCTGCATGTCCTGATTATTGTCCTGTAGAGAAGGAGCCCCACCAAGTGGTACAGATTACCTTACTTATTTTCTCTTTCTCATTCTCCTTGAGGCTCCAAGGGTACTGTGGTGGATGATGGCAGTACATGGTGATAATGAAATAAATCTGGAGTCATGTTCAAATCTTTTCCCCTCCTAACTGGACCTTCTTGAGAACCCAGGGTAATCATGCCTAAATCCCCAGCTTCTATTTCTTCATGTCCATCTCGAGGTGCTATAGCGTTCCTTCTTTGTCGTTATGCTGGTACTGAAGAATATGGCGTTTCCTCTGATACTGCCTGATCCTTTGTAGAAAGTGGTACCATTAGACCAGCTCTCAAGACCCTCTTCAGCCTCTAATGCCCAGCTCTTTTCTTTAAGAATGTCTCTTCAGTTCTTCAGGAAGTTCCAGAACTCACAGCATAATATATGTCTATATGGTTTTATTAATCCCAGGGACTCAGGATTAGGCTGAAATTTATAAGAGAAAATTTAAATCATTGCACAATTTAACCGCAACTTTGAAGAAATTCCTGAGGGACATTTATTTTAACTTTTACTTGAAAATTTAATGAAATAACCCCTTGGTCATTAATCTGCCTGGGTAGTTTGTGGGGAATGTGTTCACACATGCAGTGACATATACTCCAGACTTCACTCAATTATAAATCTCTGTGACCTCTCACTGAAAGTCATTAAAATATTTTAAATCCACTCAAGCCCAAGGGATATCTTTGTATTACAGTTATGTATACAATTTTGTGAAGTAGGTGAAAAATTCTGAAGTCGCTATCCAACAAACATCAAAATGGTGAAGAGGTGCATTAAAACTGAAATCCTATTTCCTTCAATCAATAAGGAAATGCATTTATTGCCTATAACTTTTATTTCTTTTTAATTAAATTTATAACCATTATGAAAAAACATTTCTCAAAGAAAATCCTACCAAATCTAGCATCTCTTTTGATATTAAGGGTGGGCATGGTTATTTACCGAAACCTCACTCCCTCAGAAGAAACTGAAGGGAGAGCAGGAGCCCATTGGGGCTTCTATTTGTTGAGTCAGGTTTTGGATGCTAGAGGACCAGGTGCCAGTATGGCTGGACTTTGTGACTTCTTATCTCATAATGTCTGTTTCTCTCTGAAAAATTCTTAAAGTGGAAGGGGCTTATATTCATCTTTGAAGAGAGCAAGAAAGCGAGAACTGAAGAGAATCCTGTTTTGGAGACAAAAATCCCAACAGATAGGGCCAGCGGTGGCTGCCATTGAGAGGAAAGCATCCTTGGGACCCTCAGCAAAGAAGAAAGGAGTGTATGGGAGCTGGCTTGCCTCTAAGGTAACAGGAGTAGAAAGTGACCCCCATGCCATGGCCTGAGGGCTCCTGGTTGTCCCATAGGGGAGTGGGGGAAGTCTTATGTCACTTGGTGGTAGCCCCACCCAATACCTGGAATATGCCTATCGAATGCCCAGCATTTCTTTTTTTTTTTTTTTTTTTTTTTTTAAGATTTTATTTATTTGGCAGAGACAGAGAGAGATCACAGGTAGGCAGAGAGGAAGGGATGGGGGGAAGCAGGCTCCCTGCTGAGCAGAGAGCCCGATCCGGGGCTTGATCCCAGGACCCTGAAATCATGACCTGAGCTGAAGGCAGAGGCTTAACCCACTGAGCCACCCAGATGCCCCGAATGCCCAGCATTTCTAACTTGCAAGTATTCTTAATGTTATTTTTGAGATATGAAAAATAAAATCATTATTGAGTACTCATTCTGTGTCAGACACTGTGGTAAACATCTTCATGCATATCGACTCATTGATTCTTAAATATAGCCTCGTGAAGCAGATGGCGTTACCCTCAGTTTACAGATGGTGTTTGACTAATGAAGTCCAGTAGGAACAACTGTCATTTCACCTTCATTGACAGCAGGGGGAGAGTCCACAGAGTCTGCAGGTCACTGTAGCTGAGCCCCCTTCCACCAGGGGCTTGTTCCCATGACTCATCCTGATGGGGCAGCTCTCCTGGCTCTTTGTGGGTGCTCCTCTGCTGTCTAGGGGATGAATTCTGCCTTCCTCAGCCAAGGACATATTAATGTTCATGAGAACATATCAGCACAGAAGAAAGCTATTGCTTCCCAGCACTACTAGATTCCACCCCCTCCTCATAAGGTTCTGGCTAGTGATTTGTTTTGTTTTCTATTTTTGTTGGAATTAGTGGTGGCATATCGCTTCTCCTCGTGGTGCTTTGTCTTTGGTAAAACTGCCTCTCCTTCACATGCCTTGGAGGCTAGTTGCCTGTTCTCCTTTCCAAGTACCAATACATTGTGCTAAGAGATCTGAAGATAAAGCTCTAAGTCTGTGAAAACTATCACAATACAGAACATTTATGATACAGACTTGGAAAGAAACGTACCATGTCCCAAGCTTTTTAGACTGATAACAATAATTCCATTCTTTGTCATGTCCTAGATTTTGAGAGGAAAAAAAGTAACATTTGCAGAATCATAAAACCTTCACTGCTGTAAAATAAAAATCTGTCTGTCTTTGGTCATCGTAAAATGCAGGCTTTTCTTCTTCCAGAGCACAGAGGGTCATGTAAGCGATCTCTTGAAACACAGGCTAGTTTCTGTCTATGCTGAACATTTGCTCTAGTTGGTCCTTGCTCTGCTTCAGCTCAGGAAGGAAAGCAACATAATTATCCTGGTAAGCTCATGTTGTGAAAGAGAAAATATTTCCAGAGTATCTGACATAATTGTGCCCAGTATATGTTGGCAGGAGGAAGACCCTAGCTAGTTGTCCTGAGGACCTCTCCAACCTTGTACCTGACCACTCTGTTGTAGATCATCTACTTCTTGTGCACATCTTCTACAGAAGTTTCCCCATTGTTTAGAGCCTTGAGAGCAAAGGCTTATGAACTGCTGCTTCTTATTCCCGAAGATTCCTAGCACAGATGAGAGGCACTGTCGGATGACTGTTGACTCTGTCCCAAACTCTTATTTTTCTGTTCCAGTGTCATCGTTTCCTTAGATGATTTCTGTTTGTTTTTATCACCAGAAAGAGTACGTGGTTTTTTCTCGCTGTACCGGGGCAAACCAATTCTGTTTTATCTCCTAAGCGTCACTATTGGTAAGAGGCGACCTGGGAACAACAAAGCATGGCTGAGCCGGGACTGCTGGACAATGGAAAGGCACCTGGCTTATGCCTCTTTGCAGCCATGATTCCAGGTTAGAGCTGCACAGGGCAAGTGTGGTGGTGAATGTGGGGAGGGAGTCACCTGCTCCAGGGAAGAAGGGGTAACCATTTCTGGTTACCACAATGCCTATTGTCAGAATCAATTTTTTCCAAATTCTTGTGCTGTGGTTTATTACCACATAGTTCTCTTGAGGCTAACCCTTGTAGGAGAAAATACTCTACACCTCTCTGTTTTGTGTCTTACATTTCAGACATTTTCTGTTTTCTAGCTGTCACTGCTTTGTTTTATAGCTGGGCAGTTTTGGTATTTCCAGAGCAAAGATGTCAACCAATAAAATGGGGTGAATCCTCTGTAGGCACATCGTAACTCAGATATCATCATTGAAGTTGGATAATAATTTGCTTGCATTCAGGAAAACTTTGAAGGCCCAAACCTAAGAGAAGTTCTTATATGAAAAAGCAAACCAAAGCACTAGAAAAAAATTCTCACCTAGCTAAGTTGTTATCAGTGCTTTATGCTTTCTACTAACTATGAAGTCTGAAAAACAAAACCCAGAACCAATCTTACCTGAGAGGTGACTTCTTCTTACAAGGACACACCTCTTAATTCAAGGGATGTTGGAGATAATTGCTTTTTAGGCCTATCTTAATTGTTTCCATGGCTAGAAGAGAATAAGAAGCATCATTCAAATTAATAACTTGAGTGGGATTTTGCCCCCCACCTATCCTATATGTCAAGCACAGAGGAAATTAGGGGTGGAAAGTAAATTTTTGCCACTTATATAATAGACAACCTATCTTTTAGGTTATTTGCAATTGGAAGGTGCCAGTTATTTCAGCTGTGTTCCTTTCTTTTTGTGACACATTTTGAAAAATCATTCAGGCTCAAAAACAATATATACTAACTAATCATTTGAGTCTTTTCACTTGAGACATTTAAGACCTTAATTGATCCCATTTTTCCTTTTTTTACTGCTTATTCTTAATTAAGACATAACCATATGAAAAACAGTCTCATTAAAATAGGCATGGACTTATTAAGCAAGGGGACTTGATGTAAGGGTTGGATTAAAGTTAACACAATAGGAATTTGTCACAGCTTTGCAGTTTTTAGAACTAACAGCTAGAAAGGAGACCTGTTGTTTTATAAGGCATAAGTCATTTTATAACTTTTATTTTTTTTTAAGATTTTATTTATTTATTTGACAGAGAGAGATCACAAGTAGACAGAGAGGCAGGCAGAGAGAGAGAGAGAGAGGGAAGCAGGCTCCCCGCTGAGCAGAGAGCCCGATGCGGGCCTCGATCCCAGGACCCTGAGATCATGACCTGAGCAGAAGGCAGCGGCTTAACCCACTGAGCCACCCAGGCGCCCCATTTTATAACTTTTAAACAGTGAATACATTATTAGACACTTTCATTAGTTTGTACTTCTGATAAAATCTCTTTCATACACATTATTTTTGGACTGTCTGGAAATAGCTGTACACATTTTATAAACTGAAAGATTCAAGGCTGAAGTTGTAAATGTAACCAGGTTATTTCAGTTGGATTACTCAGGTCATCTGAGCTTATGAACACTCTCTGGGGGTGTGGGGTAGAAATATATTTCCAGTTCATTGTTCCTTTCAGCTTTGAAATAGGACTTAAAGTTAATGTATAGCCTCCCACAGAGAAAGAACCAGAACCACGATTGGTTCATTTATATAACTAAACACTAGATGGCGCTGTCCTCCGAAGGAATTAACTGGAATAGTAATTTTTTAAAAAGTCTACACTCTTAGGGGTTGGTTTGTTATTTTGTTTTCCAGAAGTCAGATAAAAATATTCTCTTTCCTTTTTGTTCTTAATGAAGCTTTAACTTTATGAATAAGCATCTACACTTGAAACAAACATGGACTTCTTGAGCAATGGAACTCTAAGTAAGGTGTTAGATATAGGTACATGACAGGATGGTAACTCTTACAGCTTCATGGGACCAATAACACACTCAAGGAAATTACTTATCTTTCTGTTGATGTTATTAACAAACTTTAAAAAAAATTAAAAATTTTATTTACTTGAGAGAGAGCATGAGCAGGGTGAGGGGCAGAGGGAAAAACAGACTCTCCTCTGAGTGGGGAGCCAGACGGGGACCTCTATCCCAGGACCCTTTGAATCATGACCTGAGACCGAGGCAGATGCTTAACTGACTGAGCCACCCAGACACACCACAAACTTCATTTGTAGAACAGTTTTAGATTTACAGAAAAATTTCGTAGTTAGTACAACAATGGGTTCCCATATTCCTTGCATCCAGTTTCCCCTACTATGGTACATTAGTTACAACTAATGAATTGATATTGACACATCATTATTAAGCTGAGTCCGCACTTTATTCAGATTTCCTTAGTTTTTATGTAATGTCCTTTTTCTGCTCCAGGATCCCATTCAGGATACCGTGTTAGATTTAGACCTCATGTCTCCGTAGGCTCCTTGGCTGTGACAGTTTCTCCGGCTGTCTTCATTTTTGATGACCATGAAATTTTGAAATGTTACTGGTTGGGTATAAGATGCCCCTGCATTGGAATGTGCCCGATGTTTCCTAAAGATTAGTTTGGAGTGATGTTTTGGGGAGGAAGACCACAGACGTTAAGTGCTATTTTATCCTATCAAGGATACATACTATCAAAGAGACTAATCGCTGTTGCTAATGTTGACTTTATCACCTGGCTGAGGCAGTCTTTGTCAGGTTTCTTCACTCTCAAATTACCTTTTCCCTCTCTTTCTATACTGTTCTCCTTGGAAGGAAGTTGTTTTGTACAGTGGCCACTTAAAGAGTGAGGTGCGATGCCTCACCTCTTTGAAGGTGAAATAGTTATATAAATTATTTGGAATTCTTCTGCATGGGAAAATTTTCTCTTCTCCACTTATTTGTTGAATTGTTTATTTATCCCAGTGTAGACTCATGAAGTTTTATTTTACCATCTGGTTTATAATCCAATATTTCTTGATTTATTTGGTTACTCAAATTGTTCCAGCATCGACCCCTGGGGAGCTCTTTCAGTTGGCTCCTGTGTCCCTTTAACATGTCCCCATTCCTGTGGGTTTTGTTTTGTTTTGTTTTTAAGCAATCAGTTTGCTTTTTAATAGATTTTGTTTGGTCTACAAATAGTATTTAGCTCCATTATTCTTTGAGCATTTCTCTCTCCCATTATTAAAATAATAGATGATAATGAAAATTGAGAGGTAAAAGAAAAAACAAAGCACAATTCAATCTTTATTACTTGAGTGTATTCTCCTGAAGAGCCTTCTTTTCCTTCTTTCTTACTTTATATACCTTTCACCATTTCTTTTATTACAAATAGGTCTAATCATTCTTTGTAAATAATTCATCCTTAGGTTATTTCTAGTTGACAATACATTACGAACATTTTCTTGCCTCATTAATATATATCACTTAAAGTGTTCTACATAGATCAATTAACCTTTCTTTTTAATTGATTAAAATTGGCCCATAAATATCCTCAGTGTATTGCATAATTCTGGATACATAGCAGGTCTTTAATACATGGGGACTGAATAAATTAGCTCTTTAGAGAGTTTCGATACTTTTGAACTATAAATAGTGCTGAAAGGAGTGTGTTTGAGTCTACGAGTTACTTAAGTACTTTTACATATTTAAGATTTCTAGAAGTGGAGCTTAGTCCAATCATAGCATCAATATTTTTGAAGCTCTTAATTCACCATTAGATTTTGCAAATTGGGCAAATTGCATGAGGCTAATCATTCAAAGAAAGGGGAAAATATTGTCAAGACCATCCCAATAAGCAAGGGGTCACTGGTTGAGAATCTCAACATAACGGGCTGACTAATGAGACAGAAGACTTAGCATGTCTATGATGTCTAATTCAGAGTCCGGGAGCTGCCCTTTTCTACACATACTCTCATTGCTATGCTGAAACTCAGGGAAGTTGTGTAATCAGTTTTTTTTTCAACTTTCAGCAGAAGGCAGTAGGAGAGGAATCCATATCCTGGATAGCACTGGCCACGTAACCCTCTCAGCACACTCGTAAGTGGGCAGACCACTGAGAATTTGTATTTCTCCTTAAGGTCTCTACTTATACACTATGGTGCTACCCACAGTGTTCATTAAGAAGTTAACACAGTAGCCTGAAAACCCCAGAAAATACCAGAAGCCAGACTCTTACATTTGATCCATTAAAAGAATGAAATGAGATTTCCTTCTGTCCTTTTAAAAAATTTTTACAATTATTATTTTTATTCCCACAGGACAAAGTTTAATCCTTGTTTTGCATCACTGGGTGCAATAACATGGGAGTTTCTTTGTGGGGTTGCACATTCAATTTTTTTTTTTTTAAGATCTTATTTATTTATTTGAGAGAGAGAGACTAGGGAGGAGCAGAGGGAGAGGGACAAGCTGACTCTTCACTGAGTGCAGAGCCCAATGTAGGGCTTGATCCCAGAAGCCTGAGATCATGATCTGAGCTGAAAACCAGAGTCGGACACTTCACTGACTGAGTCACCCGGATGCCCCTGCACACTCAGGTTTTAAGCCTCATGCCTATTGTTGAATGTTGGTTTGGGGATATGTGTCTGGTGTGGATTCACCATTTTCAAGTTCTGCTCTGTGAGGAGCCTGAGGTGCTCTCACATCTTCCTTTGCTGCGAGTTTAGTCTTCTGGACAGAGAACGTTATTTTCTAATCCACAGCACGCCTCCCAGAGGCTTGCATAGGGGGGAATTCTCTCCTTAAAGGGATCTCTTTGTTACATTATTAATAAAGACGGAAAGTCTTTCTTTCTTTTTTTTTTTTTTAAGATTTTATTTATCCATTTGACAGAGATCACAAGTAGGCAGAGAGGCAGGCAGAGAGAGAGGGGGAAGCAGGCTCTCCGCTGAGCAGAGAGCCTGATGTAGGGATCGAACCCAGGACCCTGGGATCATGACCTGAGCCGAAGGCAGAGGCTTTAACCCACTGAGCCACCCAGGCACCCCAAGTCTTTCTTTTTTATCTGACTCTTTGGAGTTGAAAGTTTTAAGCTGATTCTTAAGTTTTTCATTCTCTTTTCTTCATCTCCTCCCACAGCCCGAGCAGCTCTCTGCAATATGGTTTGGCTATTTTTAAAGCTGTTGACAGATGGGAAGCTGCTGTTGAGAGAGATAAGTGATAACAGAATCGCTCTGGGGTGTGTGTGTGCACGTGTGTGTGTGCAATGGGGGTGAGGTGTGTGTCTAGGTGTTCTTTAATATGAACTACACTCTAGCTAGTCCAGCACCTAGCATGGCCTGTGATCCATAATATTAGTGGTTGGAATACATGGGTGAACAGCTGGTATTTTATTGTTACACATTTCCCATAGTTGAGATCAACTCCTATTTCTTAACTGCAAGTTCTGGTTTCTTTAGGGATAAACGTCATTTAAAATGACATTGACAACAAAATACCACAACCGTTGAAGATTCTGGCAAGTAATAATAGGAAAGCATTCTGTCTCTGAAATAATTTTATGTTTAAAAACATCAAAGCTTGGCACACGTACATGTCCCTTGGAATAAAGATACGGTGGAAGATGATCGCCACTGATGATGATTACCACCCGTGCACGCGTGCGTGTGCCTACCCCGGACTGTGGTTGCAATCACACCGCCCAACATGTTTTCCCATCCTAAGAATCAGAGATTACTCTGGCCTACTGCTGCTCCAGAGCTCTCCATCCAGTGCAATCCCCCTTCTGGTGCAGCCTTCAGAACCTTGGGGTGGGGGTGTTGAGAGTAGGGAGTTGGTCCCAGGGGCAGGTTCAGCAAGGCCATTGCTCTGTGTGCCCGGTGGGGCACTCCTTTGCAGCCCTGACAAGTCATTGAAGCATGGCAGCTTTTCACTGCTTATGCTCCAATTCTCGCCTCTCCTTTTTCTCTCTGGCTCCCACTGTCCTTCTTTTAAGCACCACCCAGCCACCATTTGGAAACCACACCCTCACCTCATGTCTCAGTAAACTCAGCTTCCAGCACGAGGTCTGTTTCTGCACAAGGCAGCCTTCCCCACCTCCCAGCCCGGGTCATCTGCTGCAGACAGGGAGGCACTTCCAAATAAATTTCTTCCCTGATTACTTAACCACCCTGTGCACCGGGCACAGGAGGCTTGGGCAAATTAAGGTTGGGGAGGTTCAAAGGGTCTTAGGGTGGGGCAAGCCAAGGCCTGGCCCACGGAGTGGGGCCCCTGTCTGGAGCCCTGAGGCTGCAAGAAGGGGCCGGAAGCAGTGTGTGGGCTTTGATGCTTTCTCTAAGGGAACAGGGACATCGTAACTGCTCTCCGCCCTTGATGCAGCTTGATGTCATCTGGTTACCTCCTTACTCCATATTCTCCATGAACAGACTGAGTGTTGCAGTTGAATTGTGTCCCCCTCAAAGTACATTGACTATAACCTCCAGTAACTCAAAACCGGAGTGTTATTGGAGAGAAGGTCTTTACCGAAGAAATTAAGGTATGATGAGCTCATGAGGTGGGCCCTATTCCAATATAACTAGTATCTTTATAAGAAAAGGAGATTGGGTCACAGACGCATGCAGAGGGAAGACTGCTTAAGGACACAGGGAGAAGGCGGGCATCTGCCAGCCAAGGAGAGGGGCCTCAGAAGGAACCAGACCTACCAACACCTTGATTTTGGATGTTTAGCCTCCAGAATGGTGAGCCATAAATTTCTGTTGCTTAAGCCCCCAGTTGGTGGTGCTTTGTGATGGCAGCTCTCGCGGACTCATGCATACAGCTTTAACAACAGTCCTCGGTTGCTTTGCATTCTTTAGACCAGAAGCATACCTTGGGCTGGAGCAGGAGCTCTGTCTTGGAGGTGGAGCAGAGCACAGCAGCCAGGCTCCGAGGGGCAGGTGGCTCAGAGCTCTGCGGGGTTTTCTCCCGGGTGAGCCAGGATGCATGGCGACTCTGTAGGGCAGGACATCCTCTCGGCCCTCTCCTTCTTTGCACTCACCTCAGCTCTTCTGAACCCTGCTTACTGTCTTCATCGCTCACTTGCATCAGCCAGGACATTGCACTGCTGCCTCTTCGGCTGGATTAACCAAGCCATGAGCTCGGCCCCCACCACATGCCCCAGCCACTTCACCCTCTGTCTCCTTCCCTGTTAGCTCATGGGGAACATCCTTTCACCCCCTTCTCTTTTAACTCTTTGCAATCCTTTCTCCCCCACCACTTTCCAGATGCAGCTGGAGTTTAAAAGGGCTCTTCTGGGCACTCGGGATGGGGTACCAGTGAGGCACGAGTCTTGACTCAGGGAGCTTCTGCTCCTGTTGAGACAAAACACCTACCTGCTCTGCCCTCTTTTTTATCTTCCTCCATTTAAAAAAAAAAAAAAGATATATTTATTTATTTGATAGAGAGAGCGAGAGTGTGAGAATGTGTGAGTTGGGGGAGGGGCAGAGGGGAAGAATCTCAAGCAGATTCTGCACTGAATGTGGAGCCTGACATGGGGCTCGATCTCACATCCCTGAGCAGAAACCCAGAGTTGACGCTCAACTGACTGAGACCCCACCCCAACTATCTTTTCAATGGCAATTGTCTCCTCATCTGTTGGCCTCACTACGCTGGAGTACACTAACTAAAAAACCTACATTTTGAAACAAACTGCTGCTGGGTTTCTGGACTCTGGATGACTTACCAGGTTAGCTCTCCTACTTCCTGCCTTAGCAGACACTTCTTTGTCTGGTTTGCTGGCCTAGCTCTCCTCTCCCTGACTGCAGATTCTCCCCATTTGTGTTTTCCACAGTTTTCCCTTTTATCAGACACTCTTATAATTTCACAAGACTGATACATTAATTTTCTAGGGTTGTGATAACAAGGGGCCACAGACTGGGTTTCGACAAGAGAAATGTATCACCTCCCAGTGCTGGAGGTCAGAATTCTGAGATTAAGGTGTTGGCAGGTGGGTACCTTCAGACAGTGTGAGGGGAGGAGCTGTTCCAGGCCTCTCTCCTGGGCTTCTGGATGGTCTTATCCCCCAGGCTGCTAACATAATCCTCCCTCTATGTGTGATCTATTTCTTCCCGGGATGTTCTTTTTGTAAGGATGGCTATTCTATTGATTTAGGGACCTACCGATAAAGCCCTCTTGGCTTGACTAACTATGTCTGTAACAACCCTATTTTTGAATCAGATCGGGTTCTGAGGTACTGGAGGTTAGGACTTCGACACACCAGTTTGGAAGGACACAATTCGATCCGTAACAGTTACCACCTCCAAAATCTAACTCCCTACTTGAGTTGATCAAGGTTATAATTTGAATACTGAAATCAGATCTCACAGTTGAGGGAGGTTGTTAAAAAACAAGAGCCACATGAACAGATCTCTGCACCCCATTCCACATCAGAAACCCAGTCTCGGGGTGCCAGGCAAGGCCCTCAGAGGGTCTGCATCTGCATTGTCTTCCAAAGCACACCAGTCATAGCCAGCGAGCTTTATTCCCCACAACTGGGACAGCCATATCAGCCTCCTCGTTGGTTTCCCATCCACCCGTCCCCCACTGGATTTCATGCTCTGCTTTTCTGACATTGCATTTTATTTAACATTTTTTTTTAAAAATTATTATTTATTTGAGAGAGAAAGCAGAACAAGCAAGAGAGAACAGGAGTGTGGGGGAGGGGGAGAGGGACAAGCAGACTCCCTGCAGAGCAGGGAGACTGATGAAGATGTGGGACTCGATCCCAGGATTCAGGGATCATGACCTGAGCTAAAGGCAGATGTTTAACTGACTGAGCCACCCAGGCGCCCCTTTATTTAATGTCTTGATCACCAACCATCTTGATTTCATATTGTATTTTCACAAACATATCGGCTTGACTCGGTGCCTCACTCATAAAGAAATATTACAACATTTATTCCCCATAACAACCCTACACAATAAACAGAGCTGGGCTAGGAAGCCAGGCAATGTGGCTCCGCGGTCTCTGGGCCACCGGCTCCGTGCTGCTCTGCCTCCCGTGAGCTCCCCCAAATGTGTAGGGCAGCCACAAGCATGCTCAAATAAAAGCCATACTCCTCACCTGGGACTCCGAATGTTCTCCACATTGTGGCCTCATCCTGATTCACGAGGTTTCCCAGCAGCTGAGAACCTGCATTTCCAGTGGGTCTCAAAGAGTGGTCCAGACCCAGGTAGATCAGCTGCTGTTCTTGGGTCCCTCTCCAGACCTACCTAGACCCCAGAATCAGAAACTCAGGGCAGAGGGCAGTGATCTGTTATGGGGAACCTTCCAGGTGACTCTGATGCAATCTCAAGTTTGAGTATGAGCTCCCAACTGTTACCAGGCCGGGGGGCCCCTGTCATTTGCTGCTTCCCACGCTGCTCTCGCCCTGCTGCACCCTCTCTCTGAAACTTCTCCCTGCAGACTCTTTTCCACCTGCTGGCACCCTGCAGCACTCTCCACAAAGCCCCTCTCAGAGGTTGCTTATTTAAAGAACGAAGGCTTCTTTTCTTTACCTTCATGCCTGTTCCTGTAACCAGTTTTGCCATCTCTCCTCAGAATGATCCTCTTCCTATTCTGAACCTATTTTTCCCTCTTATGATGGTTTTCTTGCACTCCCTGTATCATCCCTGTACTTGCCCCCTTAAAGCTGTCAATCTGAGACTAACAGTCCGTGTCCCTCGCACGTCTACTACCTTCTCTGTCCTCAGGGAAGTATTCAGTAAAGTGCTGTATTGAATGACTATTAACCCACAGAACATCTTACTTAAGGTGAAGTACGTTGACAGAAAAGAGAGGAGGAGTGATGAGCCCCTTTCAGAATGTCTTCCAAAGTAGGATTCAAAATATAATTCTTGGACAGAGCAAATGTTTTAAAATGATTCCATTTCTCTCTCCCATCAAAACATCTGTGCTGTGGCTTCCCCTCCCCCGACTGCCCGAAGACTTCCACACTGACATGCTCCCAGTTCTTTCACGCATACCCCTTCGCCCACATCAAAGTGACTTTTCCAGAGCAGTGAGGATTTGAGAATTTGCCATCAGGCATTCAGAATTGAATGTAATGCTTCCACATGGTCTCAGTTGTGTGTGATGAAGAAAGAACATCTTTCTTTTTTTGTTGTTTGGAGCTCTTTTTGAGCTCCCAACAGAACTCACTCCTACACTCCTTAACTAGTTTAGCCACCACACCACCTTTGGTAGCTCTTGTGGTCAACTAAAACCACTAGGTATTTTTCCTCACTGGAACTGCTAAGTGTCAGACCTCCCTGAGGTGAATTGGAGCAGAGATTATTTTCATAACTGTGTTGTTTCAAAGAGACTCAAAATTATGCTGCATCTTGGAACATGGCTGCAGGAAATGGGCTCTGAGTACCCACAGTCCCAAAGTCCTCCATCCAAATGGGACACACCACTGATACTCAAAGGTCCTGTGGTTTTGTACATTCTTTAAGATCTCAGAGTACAGGACTATCCCCTACCTACAATTCAAAGTCCAAAAAACTCTGAAAACCAAATTAGTTCTTTTTGTTTTTGTTGTTTGATTTTCTTTTCTTAAGAAATCATTTGATGGCAGAACTTGACCTGAAGCTATTTACAGTCTATATTCTTCCCACCTAGTGTGAGTTCAGGCATTTTTCTGCAGAAATGTTTTATTTGACTAAAGGTTTTTTTCTCCAATGTTCATTGAAGGTTTACTGCCAAATATTCAATCTGTTTATTGCAGTAAACTTTTTTAAAAGGTTTTATTTATTTGAGAGAGAGAGCATGAGAGAGACAGATATCTTGAGCAGGGGGGAAGGGTAGAGGGAGAAGCAGGGAGCCCAATGTGGTACTCAACCCCAGGACTCCTGGTTCATGATCTGTGCTGAAGGCAGATACTTAACTGACTGAGCCACCCAGGTGCCCCATTGCATTAACCTTTTAAATAAAAAAACAAAATCAAATCTGAAATCAGAAACACATCTGACCTTAAGGGTAGCAGATGAGGGATTAAGAACTTTTGTCCAAGCCCTACAATAAATGTGAAAATAAAACAAAACAAAACAATTTGGGTATTGTTTTTCTGTTTTGTGACATGGTATCTACTTTGAGTGCTGTAAATAAAGCCACCTTTGATAGGAGAAGTCTTGTGTTAACACTGAACACTGCCAATCCCGATTATTTCTAACTAATCTTTCCAATGACCTAGAGACGGAGGCCACCAAGAGTGCCCCTATTATTTCCACATGTAAGTGAAATCCCCAAGATCACGTTGTGGCCATCTTGGGAACCTGGTGACACTTCTGGCACTCACTTCCACCTAAAGTATTTAGATTCATAAAAACACAGGAAATTAAATTAGAAGGCTTTCCTCTTATACATCTGTCACATTAGAACTTTCTGGAATAAAATTTTACCCGTTTAATACAACTTCATGTTATAAAATGAAGCATAAATGATATCAAAGCCTTTTTATTCTAAAGTGTGGTCTCAGGGGGCCTGGCTGGTTCAGGTGGTATAGCATGCAATCTTGATCTCAGGGTCATCAGTTTGAGCTCCACATTGGGCACAGAGATTACTTAAAAAAAAGAAAAAGAAAAGAAAAGAGGAAAAAAGGTATAGTCTCTACAAATTGTCTTTTTATTTTTTATTTTTAAATTATTTGACAGAGTGAGAGAGAGGGAGAGAGAGAGTGCAAGAGCACACAAGTGGGGCAGAGAGAGAGGGAGAAGCGACTCACCACTGAGCAGGGAGCCCAAGGTAGGGCTTGATCCCAGGACTCTGGGAGCATGACCTGAGCTGAAAGCAGACGCTGAACTGACTGAGCCACCCAGGTGGCCCTATACATTGTCTTTTTAAAATGTGTGAGTGGTGAGTTGAATTCTTGCATGACTTTTTTTCCAAAATTAAAATTATATCTGATTTTTCAGCCATGAAATAGTCGTAGCACTGTCCATACCTTCAAGGGTTGTGGTGTGCATTACAGTTTCAGTTTTTTTTAAGATTTTTTTTTTTAATTTGACAGAGAGAGAGAGATCACAAGTAGGTAGAGAGGCGGGCAGAGAGGGAGGGGGAAGCAGGCTCCCTGCTGAGCAGAAAGCCTGATGCGCGACTCGACCCCAGGACTCTGAGATCATGACCTGAGCCGAAGGCAGAGGCTTAACCCACTGAGTCACCCGGCGCCCCTACAGGTTCAGTTTTATAAAGTGCAGAAGTGCAAAAGAGAGCACTGAGCAAATGGTGGGTGTGTAGTTGGCTTTATGTATTTATAACCACCGGTTCCATCAGGAAAAATGTCAAGGCTCTTCTCTTAACCTAGTAACTTCAGGTAGTCAAAATGTAGTTAATAGAGAACTGGAACCTCCATCCAACCAGGCAGAAGTAGAAAACAAAGACACAGAGAGGAGAGGTGGGACGCAGGAAGCTAACTGGCCATGGAGGGTTGCCATTATAATGGTGAAGGTTGCCTGAGCTCGGCGAGGGGAGGAGAATCTGCTTTACTTCCATCCAGAGTACCAGATGCTGGTGTTTCAGGGCTGACTGCTTTTCCAGCAGCTACTTCCCCAATGAGGCAGTTCCAGCAAAGAGAACTGCCTTTGGCAACATTGGAAAGGAGTTTATACTTAGATTTCAGTGCCCTTAATCTGTCCCACTGTGTAAGTAAATAAATACAGTCCCTTCTTCTATTGACCTCTTTTATGTTTTGGGGACAGGAATTGAGGTTTTTGCAGTATAATATCTTCCATAGGAGAAGGCCTGGACTTTCTCGGTGTGATTCTGACAGAACTCAGGGAAGTCTGCATAGAGGGGCTGTGGAGTGTCCCTCCTACTGAGGACACCTTGTCAAGCCTATGAGTTTTACCTCAGATTTAGTGAGCTTCATGGTTGTAAGAAAGGAAAAAGGCAACTTTTCTCCTTTTCCTTCCTCCTGGACTCTTCCACCTTCCAGTGGCAACCAAACCATCTGAGGAAAGAGAGGACTGGCCTTCCCTTGAGTAGTTAACTTTGCAATGTTGGGTCAAAGCGAGGGAGTGACTCTCAAGCCTGGGCACACAGTATATCCATGGGAAAGCTTTTTTTAGTGACACAAACACCTCACAGTAGAACCACAAAGGCAGGGTCTGAGAGGGTAGAGGAGCAGCCATTCTACCTTTCAACTCCTCCATAATGATCAGGGATGTGACGATATCAAGCATTCTGCACTCCACCGGCGACCCTGTTGTGACACAAACACCTACCCAGCCTCTCACTCTGCCCACCAGTCATGAGGAAGCTGGAATCCTCCTGATGAGGAAAGAGACTGAGCTTGCTGTCCATTGGGTATGACGTGGCTGGAGCACTTCCTGGGAGTGACGAGGCCCAAGGTGACAGAGGAAAGGCTCACAGATTTGAGAGGAAAAGCTGAATGAAAATGGCAGGGGCGCCTGGGTGGCTCAGTGGGTTAAGCCTCTGCCTTCGGCTTAGGTCCTAGGATCTGCTCAGTGGTGAGCCTGCTTCCCCCTCTCTCTGCCTGCCTCTCTGCCTACTTGTGATCTCTCTCTCTCTCTGTGTCAAAATAAATAAATAAATAAATAAATAAATAAATAAATGAAAACGGCAAAAGAAAGCAGAATTGAGAGAAGAAAAACAAGGTGAAGATAAACTAACTAATTTTCTAGAGACTTCTTAGGGACTCTTTACACTCTCCACATAACATGCTGGGTCATATGCGTGATTCTGAAATGAAATGTGAGCAGGTGGGTGTGTGCAGAAGACTGACTGTTGTGAATCAAGTTAGCAGCTGTGCAGACATCATATGGTGATAATATTACACCTTCGTGAGCGTGGCACTTGTGAATCAAGAACTTCAGAATATTTTAAGGAAGGGCATTTTAAAAAATGCACAGGAAAATAGGTGAAAATCTAGGGAACAGTAGAATATTTTATCCCTTCCTCTAGGTACCCACACCTAGGCAACACACATAAAATGAAATCCTAATGACGCCTGCTAAGCCTATTTGAAAACAAACCCTATTTGGCCCTATTAAGGGATATTCAGGCTGTCAACTCCTGGTTTTCATTTTTTTTCTTCTTTCTTCCTTCCTTCCTTCCTTTCTTTCTTTCTTTTTTTTTTTTTTTTTGATCAAAGGATGGAGGTAGAACTTGTACAAGTTCTTTAAACAGTGTAACAGTGTAACTATATGGAATCCCCTCCCATTTCCCCCCAAACGATATTCATTTTTATGATGATGATAACTGAAAATGTTAAAAACAAGGAAAAAGCTCGAGATGTTATTGGGCCAGGTGTATTAAAATAAAATCAAAAAATAGAAATATTAGGCATATACACAAGAGCATAAGTGAAACATGAGGTGACATAGCATTTTCTATTCAAAACTTACAGTAGAAAACTTTAGTAAACAGAACCTCTCGTATCCTGTGTTACGGGAGCTCTTTCCAGCCTCATTAGTCACTTATTCTGCTTTCATATCTTTGTATAAATAATCTCACACATGCCTTACACAATTTAGAAAAGATTGCTGAATCACAAAAATAGACCCAAAGATCACATTTTTACTTTTCTCAAGTACAACTAAAATTAACATTTCATCATTAAAATAACGTTCAAATCATTGGAAGCAATAAAGAAAATTCTTACATTTTTAAGGACCCAAGAGGCCCAGCAGAGATTAGAATCTTATTACTCTCCCAAAGTAAACTGTCAAGAAAGTGTCTATATAAGAAATTGTGGAATTGAAAAGGTGGACTGTTAAAGATATTCCTTCTTAGGGTAGAGCCGTTCCCGAGGCCCTGGTCCCTGTCCTGAGAGATCTGGGCCAGCCCTGGCCGTCGGCGGGGTCCACGCTGGGACACACAGCAGCTCTGCATGCTCACAAGGGACATTTCTACAAGGACAGACCAGAAAGAGCCCTGTGGCTGTTCTGCTTCATGTGTGGGGGTCCTGAGCAGTCTCCACGGAAGGAAAATGTTTAACAGTCTCAGATTTCAGGGAGAGGGGACCTCGCCGAAATCTGGGAGAGACCATTTTAAGGTTCGGACTTCACCTGTAAAATTAACAGATTGGATTAGTAATTTTTTTAACAGATAAGCCAAAGCATAGAGAAAATGCAAAGAAGGGTCATGATTTGCATCTGGTTATTTGACTTTTATAAATGAGTTTAAGTCTGTTACTATTTGAGATTCACTGCAATGGCCTCTGAACCTCGGAGTCACACATTGAGCTGTAAACAAGAGGCCAGAGTGGGTGCATTTTGGACAGAACAAGTGTTTTCTTCTCAGAAGGCTGTCTACAGATGTGGTCGAGAAAAGCAAGATTGCCAGCTGGGACAGGTCCAAGTGGCAATCAGTGGGCATCAGCCAATGAGAACGAGAATACTTTTCTTCCATGTCGAGAGTGTCCTTCCTGAGTAACCTAGCCTCACTTTCAGGAAGCAGGGACGGTGGGTGGTCCTCTTGCATGAGATCCTAGCGCAACCAGGGATTGTCCTGTCTTCTTTTTGTAGGAGGCAGCCGTCCCAGTGAATGGCCATGAGTCTTCCTGTGCTTTAAGGCTGCTGCTGATACTGCCCTTCCGTGGCGGTGTAGAAATCATCCAGGACACTCTGCAAGTAATCGAATGTTGGCCTCTCTTCTGCCTTTTCCTTCCAGCACATTTTCATGATGTCATAGAGCTCGTCTGGGCAGTTCTCCATGCGGGGCATCCTGTAGCCCTGGGACAGGGCGGTCATCACATCGGCATTAGTTCTCCCTAAAGCAAAAGAAATGTACCATTGAGAAATCTGACCCAGGGTCAGAGCGTTGCAGTGGGCTTTCTGATCCTCACATCCCGAATTCATTTTTTTTTTTTTTTAATTTTACTTATTTGAGAGAGAGCGAGAGTGAGCACAGAAGGAGAAGCAGACTCCCTGAGGAGGGACTCAATCCCGGGACCCTGAGATCAGGGCCAAAGCTGACAGCAGACGTGGTTATGGGCTGAATGGTGCTCTGCCCCCCATAAATTCATATGTTGGGAGTCCTCAGAACTGTGAACTCCTCAGTCCTCAGCCTTGGAGCATGACTGCCTGTAGAGATAGGGTTTTTAAAGAGGTAATCAAGTTAAAATGAGGCCTTGAGGGTGGACCCTAACCCAATCTGACTGATGTCCATAGAAGAAGAGATTAGGACACGGAGACCTGGGATGTGTGGGCATTGTGTGGGCACCAAGGAAATGCCCGTGTGAAGACACAGACAGAAGGTGGCCATCTATAGGCCAACAAGGAGCCTCAGGAAAAGCCAAACTTGCCAACAACTTGTCGCAGATGTCTGGCCTCCAAAACTGTGAGAAAATTAATTTGAACTTTTCAGTCTGTGGTATTTTGTTAGGACAGCCCTCACAAATGGATAGGGAGGCTAAGGAGACATCTGTGAGCAACTAAATAATGTAAATTTTAGTATGAAGGGGATCAAGACAGTATTGTTTGTCTGAGTGAGAACAGGCCGAATGGGAAGTAGAAGACAGAGCAGGTTCGTAATGGCAGAAGCATAATGAATTGACTGACTCTCAGATGAACTACTCAAACCCAATCCTAACCCTCAATCTAATTCCTTTTGTAGTATTGTTTCCAGCTTCTACCTGCAATACATACACCAAAAAATCATCTTCACATACGTTATCTCATACTAATATATATATATTTTAAATCAGCTTCTCCCTGTAAGTTTACTAGAAGAAGTCAAAATCTTTAAATCAGCTAGTCTAATGGATTATGTCCCAATCATTAAACTGTCCCCTACAAAACAAACAAACAAACAAACAACAAAAAAAAACCTGTCCCCTACAAAGTCTTCAATACAGGCCAGAGTCAGAGCTCACACTGATTCTGGATATGAGTGTTCTCAACACCCAGTGAGGGAAGTGGGGTGTTCATTATTCTTACTGAGCTCTACAAGAGGACTGGTAATGAAGGGCAGCTTTCAATATGGCCAAATGACTCAGGGTAGTTCAGAAGCTGAAATGTCCACCTTTGATATCAAGAACAGGTTTAAGGGGAAAAAAAGATCATTTTCCTCCATGATTAAAATGGGACAGAGGAATATGCTCATTTAGTGGTTCAGCAGGACCTACCCACATCTGCATGTTTTGTGTGTTTTGTGGATACCTTATTCTGTAGGGAAAAAGGTATTACATGCAGCGTATTTTCAGGCAGAATATGTCTGATGACTGGCACATGGAGAATTCCATTTATCACAATCAATTTCCTTTCCACAGCCATAGATTTTTACCACTGGTGGTCACTGGGAAGATTCTAAAAGATAGCTATTTTACTAGATTTGAAACAGAGCCTTCTTTTGAATTTATCCTCTAATCTGTGTTTCTCAAATTGTGGGTCACTACCCATTTGAGATCAACAAATTGATTTTTTAGACAGCTACCAGTATTCTTAAAAATAAATCAAAACAAAATGAAATAGCAAAGACCAGAATGCACCACACATAGTGAGAGTTAGTGAGATTTTGTGAAACTTTTATTCTATTTGTGGAGTGGGGTTTCTGTTTATTTCTTAACCATGGGGCATGATCAGTGACCTTTGAACTCCTCTGCCCTTAACTAAGGTTTCTTTTTCTAAGAACAGTGACTGAAGGCCCTGACTAGATTTAAACCCTTGAAAGAAGACCTGATTACTTCTGTCTTGGAAGAGTCCTTCTTTTTTGAAATGGAAAGTTCCAAGCAAACTTGATAAATGAGGAAATCTCTTGAAAGTTGTTTACATGGCGAATTAATTTTGCTGAAGTCTTCTGAACCACAATCTTCAGATATTTGTGTAACTGGAATGTTCTAACGAAAAGACTTCAATTTATTCTCATTGCTTGAAGCCAAGAGACTGATTTGCAGCCCTTTCTTCATTTGGGGTTCCAGTCTCCAGAAAGTATGTGGTTTCAGCATAGCTCTGGCTCTTGCCATGAACCCTGCTCACTTGGATAAATGTCAGGTGAAATCTCTCTATTTGCTTTTACATGGGCACTGGGTGAAGCTCTGGGATCCTGGGAGGAGGACTAACATTCAAGATGACAGAAAATGGCAGCTCGATGGCCAACTTCTGGAATATCTCTTTCACTTTCCGCCTGGAGAACCCCCAGCTGAGATGATTTTTCTAGTCCCACCCCGGCCTTGTCCCACTGCAGATTTCTCCTTCCTCGTTCTCATATGTTTTCCTAACTCTGCAGGACTCTCCATGGTGAAGATAAAGGCCAGGTGTGCTCCATCCTGTCTGGGGGAATCTGACTTGGTAAGAGGACTAGGAAGAAAGAAATCCGAATGCCTGAGTAAATAAGGCTATTAAGTGACAAGTCTTATGGAAGAAAGAAAGAGAAGGGGAGGGAGACCTCAACCAAACCCTAAGATTAAACCTGATACTTGGTCATTGCTCTGTTGCTAGATTAAAAAAAAGCAAACACCCACTGGCTGGTGATCAGAAAAGCAAGCAGTTTCATGTTCTAGCCCCCATTCTCTCCACAAGCATTTCCTGAGCGCTTACTATGGGACACAGGCTAACACTAAGCTCTGACAGATACAAAGACGATGAAGACTGAGCATTTGTCCACAAATGGCTCACAGTCCAATAGGGGAGATACCCCAGAAGAGGGAGGTCGGTGGGGAGCAGGAAGTGAAATCTGGAGTGGATAGGAATTAGCAGAGACTAGAAGTTGGTGACGGAACACAGGGAGGAGAAAAGTGCAGTACGGCAGAGAAGAGAAAAGAAAGAGAGTGAGCAACTCTCCTCTGGATGGGAATCCAGCAGCTCCAGAAAGAAAGTCTTTAGAGACAAGGGGCCTTTTTGTGTGTGAGAGCAAGAAGTAGGGGCTGCCATGAGACATAGTCTCCCATCCGGTAGTACTTCCAAAAAGGCGATTTTTTCAATGTTGTTTTGAGTACTGCCTGTGATCAAAGTAAGCACTTACAGAAGATGAGTTCCCTGATTCCAATTTACACGTGTTACTAAGATGCTGGACACGTCTGGGAAGAAACAGCCAGAGAAGACATGAAGCTTCAGAAAATTGTGTCACTTTCAAGCCTCCTTTTTCTCTGTAAGAGCAAAGTAAACCCCCAACCACAAAGATCCCCTCTATATTCCTCAGAAAATTCATATATGGACATTATCATAGTTTGCTCTTAAGCTAGTGAGGTAAGGATCTTTGGCCTCCCCTCCTTTTTCCCCTTTAATTCATCCTAAAACAATGAGAACAAAAATCAAAAACTTAAACTCCATCTTTGGTGTCATGCAGAGGGAGAAGTGGGTTGAGCCAAGAAGAGGAACGTGAAACTGAAGTGCCATCAAGAGAGGAACCCCAGCAACAGGCCGCATGTTTCACCCTGCCCTGGGAAGGGTCCCCATGGAGCCACACCATGGAGTGAAGGGAGAGGTTGGTGGCTGCAGACAGACTGTACCCAGAACCCACCTGGTAGGTGCCCCAGGTTAACGCCGGGGAACCTGCAGGAGACGAACCCCACCCCCCACCCCACCCCCGCTCAGGAATGCCAGTGGAGGTGGAGTCAAGTGTGGGATGGAAAAAAGTCAAGTGTGGGATGGAGAAAGGCAGAACATGGGAAAAATGAGACCCTTCTAACACACGCCACAACCTGAATGAACCTTGAGGACACCACCTTCAGGGACAGAAGTCAGACACGAAAGGACAAATACTGTATGATTCCACTTAGAGGAGCTGCCTAGAGTTGTCAAATTCACAGACGCAAAAAATAAAATAGAAGGTACCAGCGGCTGGAGGGTAGAGGAATGGGGAATAATTGATTTATGGTTATAGTTTAAGGTTGTGATGATGAGAAAGTTGGGGAAACTAGGGGTGAGGATGGTTGTGTACCAATATGAGTATGTTTACTGCTACTGAACCATACATTTTACTCTGTGTATATTTTACAATAAAAAAATACAATGACAACAACGAAAGACACCGACGCCCCCTCCCTAGTGCACCTCCAGATTGCTGACAGCCAGGTTCGTCCCCCACAGGCAGGACCTAGAAGACGCTGACCCAGGAGGGTGCTAACAAGGATGCCGGGGACCACCACAGACCCTCATTCCCATAAAACATCTCATCAAAGGAAGGGTGAGGAGATAAGCCTTCGAGCAGTACTAAAGGCAGAGTGAGAGAAACAGAAGAGCAGACAGGAGACTCAGAGCGGCTTCCACCTTCCAGCATGGGACTCAGAGAACAGAAAACGGAGAAGAAGATATCTTCAAACTTCCCAGAATTCATGGCTACAGGTTTCCAAATAGAAGGGACAAAACAAGTACCCAGCCTAACATAACAATGACCAGTGAAAGTTCAGGCATAAAGAGAGATGCTGAGTTCTTCCACAGAAGAAACAGGATCCAAGACACAGGACAGGATTCAGAAGCCATCCACTTTGGCCCAGCTGCACAAGAAGCCAGATCCAGGGCAGGAATTTGTTTAAAATTCTAGGCGAAAGGTTGGTGTACTAGTATTCACAACATAAGCAAAATTGATAATGGTACCTACTTAGCAATTTAATTTTATCTAGGTCATGAGTCTCTCAAGAAAAAGTCCTATTTGGACAAAGTCCCAAGTATGAATTAGAAGCAGAATACTAACTCTGATGCCTCAAATTTTCATGAGGACCAACTCCAAAGTCATGTATAGCAGCAACCATGATGAACTGTCTTTACTCATTCTGTGCTCACTTATCAATGAGAACAAGAGAAGCCTTAAGAATAGGATTCCTGAGGAGGAGCAGTCAAGATGGCGGAGAAGTAGCAGGCTGAGACTACTTCAGGTAGCAGGAGATCAGCTAGATAGCTTATCTAAAGATTACAAACACCTACAAATCCAACGGGAGATCGAAGAGAAGAAGAACAGCAACTCTAGAAACAGAAAATCAACCACTTTCTGCAAGGTAGGACTAGCGGAGAAGTGAATCCAAAGCGACTGGAAGATAGACCGCGGGGGGAGGGGCCAGTTCATGGCAAGCAGTGGAGTAACAGAGCACAAAATCAAGAATTTTCAAAGTCGTTCCGCTGAGGAACATCGCTCCAGAGGCTTAACCGGGGTGAAGCCCATGCGGGGTCAGCGTGGCCTCAGGTTCCGCAGGGTCACAGAAGGATCGGGGGTGTCTGAGTGTCACAGAGCTCACAGGTATTAGAACGGGGAAGCCGGCTACAGAGACAGAGCCGAGGAGTGACTCTCAGCTCGGGGTTACCTTGAACCGGTCACAGGCTCGGAGAGCTCGGAGCACGGCCGGAGGCCAGGGTGGCGGGAGTCATTGGGCGCTGTTCTCTGGGGGCGCACTGAGGAGTGGGGCCCTGGGCTCTCGGCTCCTCTGGGCCAGAGACCGGGAGGCTGCCATCTTCATTCCCGCCCTCCGGTACTCTACTGAAAGCGCTCAGGGAACAAAAGCTCCCGAAAGCAAACCCGAGCAGATTACTCAGCCCAGCCCCAGGTAAGGGCGGTGCAACTCTGCCTGGGACAAAGACGCTTGAGAATCACTACAACAGGCCCCTCCCCCAGAAGATCAACAAGAAACCCAGCCAGGACCAAGTTCACCTACCAAGGAGTGTAGTTTCAATACCAAGGAGAGCGGCGGAATTCCAGAGGAGGAGAAAGCAAAGCACGGAATTCATGGCTTTCTCCCCATGATTCTCTAGCCTTGCAGTTAAATTAATTTTTTTTCTTTTCTTTTTCAATTTTTTTTCTTCTTCTGCTAAATTTTTTTTAATTTTTACCCTTTTCTTTTTTAACATTTTTTAACTAGTTTATCTAATATATATATATATATATATACATATATATATATATATATATATTTCCTTTTTATACTTTTTCTTTATTGGTTTTCTTTTTTTAATTTTTTTTTCTTTCTTTCTGAACCTCTTTTTATCCCCTTTCTCCCCCCGCCCACGATTTGGGATCTCTTCTGATTTGGCTAAAGCATATTTTCCTGGGATTGTTGCCACCCTTTTAGTATTTTACTTGCTCCTTCATATACTCTTATCTGGACAAAATGACAAGGCGGAAAAATTCACCACAAAAAAAAAGAACAAGAGGCAGTACCAAAGGCTAGGGACCTAATCAATACAGACATTGGTAATATGTCAGATCCAGAGTTCAGAATGACGATTCTCAAGGTTCTAGCCGGGCTCAAAAAAGGCATAGAAGATATTAGAGAAACCCTCTCGGGAGATATAAAAGCCCTTTCTGGAGAAATAAAAGAACTAAAATCTAACCAAGTTGAAATCAAAAAAGCTATTAATGAGGTGCAAACAAAAATGGAGGCTCTGACGGCTAGGATAAATGAGGCAGAAGAAAGAATTAGCGATATAGAAGACCAAATGACAGAGAATAAAGAAGCTGAGCAAAAGAGGGACAAACAGCTACTGGATCACGAGGGGAGAATTCGAGAGATAAGTGACACCATAAGACGAAACAACATTAGAATAATTGGAATTCCAGAAGAAGAGGAAACAGAGAGGGGAGCAGAAGGTGTATTGGAGAGAATTATGGGAGAGAATTTCCCCAATATGGCAAAGGGAACAAGCATCAAAATCCAGGAGGTTCAGAGAACCCCCCTCAAGATCAATAAGAATAGGTCCACACCCCGTCACCTAATAGTAAAATTTACAAGTCTTAGTGACAAAGAAAAGATCCTGAAAGCAGCCAGGGAAAAGAAGTCTGTAACGTACAATGGTAAAAATATTAGATTGGCAGCAGACTTATCCACAGAGACCTGGCAGGCCAGAAAGAGCTGGCATGATATATTCAGAGTACTAAACGAGAAAAACATGCAGCCAAGAATACTATATCCAGCTAGGCTATCATTGAAAATAGAAGGAGAGATTAAAAGCTTCCAGGACAAACAAAAACTGAAAGAATTTGCAAACACCAAACCAGCTCTACAGGAAATATTGAAAGGGGTCCTCTAAGCAAAGAGAAACCCTAAAAGTAGTAGATCAGAAGGAAACAGAGACAATATACAATAACAGTCACCTTACAGGCAATACAATGGCACTAAATTCATATCTCTCAATACTTACCCTGAATGTTAATGGGCTAAATGCCCCAATCAAAAGACACAGGGTATCAGAATGGATGAAAAAACAAAACCCATCTATATGTTGCCTACAAGAAACTCATCTTAATCCCGAAGACACCTCCAGATTTAAAGTGAGGGGGTGGAAAAGAATTTACCATGCTAATGGACATCAGAAGAAAGCAGGAGTGGCAATCCTTATATCAGATCAATTAGATTTTAAGCCAAAGACTACAATAAGAGATGAGGAAGGACACTATATCATACTCAAAGGAACTATCCAACAAGAAGATCTAACAATTTTAAATATCTATGCCCCTAACGTGGGAGCAGCCAACTATATAAACCAATTAATAACAAAATCAAAGAAACATATTGACAATAATACAATAATAGTAGGGGACTTTAACACCCCCCTCACTGAAATGGACAGATCATCCAAGCAAAAGATCAACAAGG